>NC_071330.1:11327395-12592760 GCF_010183535.1 Caenorhabditis remanei | reverse complement strand
CTACGAGTTTCACAATATCCTTCATATTCGTGATGTCAAAATTTTTCCCGAAATTCTCCACAACCGAAAAATATGTTCCATTACTGATCTCCAACGACTTCGCTCCTTTCGACTCCTCCATAATCTTCTCCAACTCCACGAATATCTTCTCCTGGTCTTCCACCTCATTTCCAGTCTTGACTTTCTTGAAATCAGTAAATGCCGATGTGAGTGCAGTGATCTGGTCAGCTTTGAATCCAACGACCTCTGGCATTTTGATGGATCCAAAATTCAGAAGCTCTTGAACAACCACGTCGATTTTGAGAGTTCCACTGAGGATACCAGATTGGAGGGAAACTCCATTGATAATACGAGCAAAAGCAGTGGAACGGTCGAGAAGGGATTGAAGATTGTCAGGTGCTGAAAATTGTGGTGGTTATGAAATGGCAAGCAGACAGAAATCGCTGAAACTCCACTACCCACCATTTCTCCGGATCCTACGGCTCGATTGCTTCATGTGTGGCTGATTCAACTGATCCTGTGCTTCGGAAGGTTGTTGGTATTGATACTGCCCTTTCCGACCGGGATACATGTCTTCTTTGGCTGCAAAACCGAGTGTCTTTTCAAAGTGTCGCCTAGCATTTCTATTACAAGTGCTCCCCATCGCAAACGAGAGAGTATCGGCGAGAGACGCAGAGTTTTTTTTTTCAACTCAAAATTTCACAGTTGTTGCCCTATTTTTGCAAAAACACAGGGTCTAGGGGTGAGTAGTGAAATCGTATGCGCTCCACTAGACATTGGCGGCAAATTCAAATTTTAATTTTTTTCAATTCGACCTTAAGCATTGCAATTTGATACGCAGCTAAATCGACCACTTTTTGAGCCGATTTATGTCCGTTACCCCGCATTTTTGGTCAGGTTTTCGACTGTCTCGCATATTTTCAAGATCAATTCTATTAAATAAATAAAAAAAATTTTTAAATAAAAAATTTATTTTGAATGTCGCGCTAAAATTTTAGCTGATTTCAGCGGAGCGCGTTTATTTTCACTACTCATCCCGAGACCGTGTGCAAAAACCGTGGAAATCTGAGTTTCCGCGAGAAAAACACTCTGCGTCGCTCTCCGATTCTCTCTCGTTTGCGGTGGGGCGCAGTTGTAAGAGGGGTGTAGTGCTGATATCCCTTCAAAACTTACCATGTGTTGCCTCCTTTCCAACAACAATCACTACCATGTAGATCATTGTAAAGAAGAAAAACCTCCACGGAATGCATAAAGATGTCGATGGTTTGTTTTTCGTCATCCTTTGTATTGGTTTGTCGAATTGAATCGAGTTTATCGATTGTAACTGAATTCACTACTGCATTTTCAGAGAGAAATGAATGGAGAGGTCAATGAATGACACCCTAATCTATTTTAAAAAATTAGGGAAGAAGAATGAGTACAACACGTCAGAAGTTCAAATTTGTGTATTTAATAGAAGAGTCTGTCGCGCACGGCAGGTTTTCCATGTGACCTTTCTGCTAATTGGCTTGTGGTTTACTTATAAATACCTAATTTGATTTATATTTGGCAGATGGGGAAATCCGGATAAACTGATATTTTGACAGACAGAACCCTGGAAATACGGCGCTCGCAACCAAAAAACGTCGCTTTCCTATACGCACTCCGCCGCTCGTTTAACTGCACGTAACATAGCCTATGCGGTAGTCCCCGATGTTTTGGATCGGAGGCTTCCAAGTTCGACCCCCGCTAATGGTTTCTTGTTTTTTGCTTCTTTTTCTTGAAGAGATTTATAGATTTAGGGTGGTCTAGGGTAGTTTTGTATTAGTTTTCTTGAATTTTTCCCCGAAATTTGGCTGGAAATCGGATTTTCTTGAGGTTTTTCGGTGGATAACGATCGAGAGGACAAACAGACACACTGTCAGTTTTCCCTCTCGATCGTTAATTGGCGACCAGGATCTGAACAACGAACTGACGCCCGGCGGCTTGGCATGTCGGACGGGACCGTTGGCCGGTGCGCTTGGAGAGGGAAGAAAGGAATAGATCCCGATGGACAACATCGTTAAAAAAGAGAAGCGGTAGGAAGGGTAGGAGAGCGAGGAGCTCGAGATCATTGGATCACCCAGAAGGAAGAAACCGTAGAAGCAGTAGCAGTAGAAGAACCAGCAGCAGCGCCGAGTGAAGATGGATCGAGGTACTCGTTCAACGATTTCGAATGGTAAATTTCTTGTGGAAGTTGTATGATGCAAGGAAATGACATCTGCTGAAGATCGTTGGCCGAAGATCAGAGGATCGAAGCAATGATGAGGACATGGGTCCCGAAGAAAAGGCTGTGGAGTCTAGGCAGCGGCTGTCGTGGAAGAATCGAAGATTTTTGGGAGACGTCTATTAATTGAATTTTGTTTTTGTTTTACCACTTCCGTAGCGGATCCTTAAAATTACTTTTTTCAAACCTCCATGATATTATACTTTTTTAAATCGGGAAGAATAGGAGATTTCGAATATGCTAATTTCATTGCATGAATATTCTATATGCACAAAGTGTATTTCATAAAAGAAACAATTTTGAGGTATTTACAAATGACGTTTTTCCTCAGACAAGGACACCATTGTTGACACATTCTTCTTTGTTATTCTTGTGTCGGTTAGATGAAAGGGGTGACATTTTTCTTTCGAATGTTTCCCCTTCGAGGCAGAATTTTCCTCTCAGTTTGCCTTTTAGACAACTTACCGGAATAGTTGTCGAACTTTAAATGGTTTTATTGATTTTTCTAAAATTCTGAAACTTATTTTTACTATATTATTTCGACTAGTGTATTTTTGGCCGAAAAATCACTTGCTGGAGACAAAACAAAAGTTTTTCGATTTAATGCTGACAACTTTAAGGTATTTTTACTTCTAAAATCAGAATATCCGAGGCCAGATTCATTTATGCTTTTTGTGCAACCGTTGATACCATTGGTGCCATTTTTCAGGATCTTTCTGGAATAATGGATAAAGAAAGTGTTGAGTTGGAAATCAGAGAGATTGTCGGCGAGCTGGTAAACAAAGTGGATGAAATGGAGAAAAGCGAAGCTGAGAATAAGGTGAGTAATTTTTTAAGGGGCATATTTATAATGGTTTCTTTATTAGGTCCAAGTAGGCGGAGCTTCGCTGAAAGTCTTGACCAAGGCCGTGACGGAGGGAAAACGGCGTTTTAAGGGTGGTGTGACTCGTGTCAAATTAGAATGTGGAAATTCCTAAACTCTCTGCAATGGATCCTAACGGACCACAACTTTTTGGAGAAGACATTATGAAACTAATCAAAAATAATGTTCCGTCTGGAGTTCCATATTCTAATTGCCGGGTTGGTATCATGCTCGAGTCGGATGAAACTTCTGAGGCTATCGAACTTTCTTTCAAACCTTTGAAAAAACTTTCCTCGGAAGATATAGTTCAAAGCATGGAAGAAATGTCTCAATGGAAGAAATGTCTCAACCTTCCGTCTGGCAATAGAAGAAAAACAAGTTCGACAAGGCCAGGCTTCTCGATCAGATGGCATTTGGGAAAGAGTCGAAAACAGTCGAAAACTAGCGAAGAAAGAGGAGGTTACGAATGACCTTTTCGATGCTGCTTCTGGGGAAGAGGAGACAGAAGAGACGGAGGAAGACGGCATCAAGCCAAAAGAAGGAACATTATGATGGTAATTTTAACAACATTTTCTAGCTAATAAACTTTTTTCAGTTGCACAACGAGTGGCAGAAACTGGACAGGTGCAAGAACCAGTAAATACCTCAACTCGAGCAGGAAAACTTACACACGGACAAACTAATTTCCAGACGTATACAATGCTGTATGGAAAATGAAAGAGCTTCTGGAACGGCTTCAGGGACGAACACTTCTAAATATTGATGGGATTATTTGATTTTGTTTATCATTCAAGTGGTTTCTTTTTAATTTTAAAAAAAGTTATCGTTGAAATTTCCATAAAGGGACTGTACGGTCACGGCTCTATCGTAACTCCAGGATTTCAAAGTTCGTGAAAAAAACCGTCACCATAAAATAAAAATAGAAAATCCCCGCCCCTCGTTCGCCACGTTACCCTATATAGCCAAAATCGATGAATTCCAAAACATGAAAATCATTGACCATGACTTTTGAACTGTCTGGTTTATCGGCCTGACACGGGAGACTTGTTCCGATTCGTTGGAAAATAAAAATGGAAGGGGTGGTTTGAAAAACCATTATTCAACAAGTTCCAACAAAGATTCTCAACGTTTTAAAACATTTTCAGTCATGTAAGTAATTTTTTCTAAATATAGGGGAATGTTTTTCCAGAACTTTGCCATTCCAGACCTCCCGTTTCAGGGAAGTGTCTCCTGACAAAACTGACCACTTTTAGAATTGTTCTGAATCGGAAATCCTCTGAAAAAATAACAGAATTTAATCCGTTCAGTTCTCGAAAGAGACAGTTCTAAAACGGCTTACCCCCTAGTGAATATACCCATTTAAAAAATATTTAGTCAAATCCATATTCCACGCCTAATATACTATTTTTCAGGTGCGTAAAGGGGTAAGTTATTGAACTATTTAATTGATAGTCCCAAAATTGGTATGGCTTCCTGGTGACAACAAGAAATCATAGAAAAGGGAGACAAACTCGTTTGTGATCTACCAAAATAACTAGTCATTTGAGCAGAGATTAACAATATACACCATTTCAGAAAATGTTTCGATCCGTGTATCCCTGGTTCTTTTTTATTTAAATGCCGTAGCAACTACAACGCCAACGCGAAGCCAAATATCGACCCGAAGACTTCTCCACCCGAGACAACTACAATTGCTGTTGAAACTACAGAATCCCTGATCACCACATCAACTACTGGAAGCAGCAACACCAAGACTATCATCGTCACTTGTTGTATCATCGGAGTCGTGATCCTTCTCTGCGTCGGAATCGCCGTGTTCTATTTCCGTCGGAAGAAGGCGTCTTCTGGTACGAAAGATATCAATTCAGTCGAGTCGAATAGCAAAACGAATAAGAAGAATAAGAAGGATGCACAATTTGCCAGATATTAGATTTTTGAATTTATTTTATTACGATAATTAAACTAGTTTCTCTCTTTAGTTCCAATTACGCATATCGTTTGAAAGATAGCACTTCTCAATGAATATTCATGTAGTTGTTGTTTTTCTACAGTTTCAGAGGAATTTTCATGCGGACACTTGATTAGAAAGCGTCATGCTTTCACATAAACGTGACTATTCAATCGGAGGTGAAGTCGTATGAAATGAGACGACAGTCATGACAATCAATGCTTAAAGTTTCCCACAAAGAAATTTGAGCACGTCCCAGTTTTGAGGAGTTTTGTATATCTGGCTTTTTCGAGATTTCTTTCCCCATACATATAATTTCCTTATCATAAGAATGGTGGGGGAAGAGAAATGAAAAGAAATTACCCAATTTTTATGTTTTTTGTTGAAATTCTGATATTTTCTAACCCGGGAGGATTCAAACCCGCGTCTACCGTGAGAAAACCCACAGCCCGGATGATTATAGACCTCTCGCAGCGTAACTGACCGTGCCTAACCGGAACCGACACAGATAAGAATGGTGGGGGAAGTCAATTAAAATGAAATTATCCCATTTTTATATATAACAAAACAAACAACAAAAAACATAAAAATTGGGTAATTTCTTTTTAATTAACTTCCCCCACCATTCTTATCTGTGTCGGTTCCAAAAAACGGTCAGTTACGCTGCGAGAGGTCTATAATCATCCGGGCTGTGGGTTTTCTCACGGTAGACGCGGGTTTGAATCCTCCCGGGTTAGAAAATATCAGAATTTCAAAAAATATATAAAAATGGGATAATTTCTTTTCAATTAACTTTTCCCAAAATTATATTTACATCTTTTAGCAAATGTTTCACTTCTACAAAAATGTTTCCAACTTCATCTCTTCTATCCTCTTTCTATCCTTCTGTTCTCCATTTTCTGTTTCCTTCTTCTTTTCCTTTTCGGTTTTCTTTCACTTCGCATCGTGAATCTGTAAATTATTGGCGGAGAGAGCAGCAAAAGTGATTTCTTCAACTTATACGACTACAATCCCTGATCTTTCTTATCTGAAGGCTGTCAATGACTGAGAATTTGGAGAATTGTCCGGCGGCTGTTGGAATGAATCAGCGGTTCTGAAACTAAACATGGGCGGAAGGAAGGCAAAAATTACAAGACAAACTAGCACAAAAATGAAGGATCCCTTGGTCTCGAGTGTTCGGACAATTGCTGTGGGCCTTTTTGAATCTGAAAGAAATAAAAATCATGCAATAACGGAAAAAAGCAGACTTGTCAAAAATCGGGCCGGCCCGGGCCGGGCCAAAATTTTTCCTGATTTCAAAAAATGGGAACCCGTTTTTACCAAATTTATATGAAATTTTTCGAAAAAACAGAGTAAAAATGCTTAAATTATCATACATATTCACATTTTTCCTAAAATTTCCAAAAAAAAAATCAAAAACTCAACATGTTTCAAAAGAGCCTGGCCGGGCCAAAATTTTTCCTGATTTCGGCCCGGCCCGTGACAAGTCTGGAAAAAAGGGAAACGAAAAGAGAAACGGCAAAGATCAAACGATTCCAACCCAAAAAAGGATAAAATCGTATAAATCACATTTAAATCTTGTCAATATTGTGTTTTTAAGTGATATTTCATTGAAAAAATCAGGAAATTTAATGGAAAAGAATATTTTATGCGTATAATCATTAAAAAATAGTCTGTAAGCAGCAAGCCAACCTTGTAGATGAAAATGTAGATGAAAAATAGATGAAAGATCGGAAACATTCGGTATTTTTTTATTTCGATAATAGTAGAGTTGATTGGAGTAATTGAAAAGATGTTGACCAAAGTGTTGGCCAAAGTGAAGATCTAAAAAATAAAGAGTTAAGTTTTGCTTACTTGTATAACAACTATTTGATCCGGATCTCCCTAGTGAAGACCTTTAAAAATCGTATCTTAAATTACCTAATTCCAGTAGTTCAGTCTACCTAAATGCTCTCCAGGAAGATATATAAAAGAGCATTTTAAAAAGTAGGCGTGAACGTGACGCATAAGGAACCGATTAGCCGAAAGACATGTATCTTACTTGTTTTTCATAATTTTTTTGAAATTTTAGTTTTATCCTCAGGATGCTAATATCACTCCTTTTTTTCTTATTCAGACTTTTCATGTTGTGATTGGAATTTTTGTCGAATCTGATTGGAAATTTTGTCGAATTAATGGAAATCAGTTCTTCTAAATTTTGAGAGAATGTTCTTACATACAGTAATAATCTTAAGACACCCCCCCCCCTAAAATGAAGATTCCAAGAAAATGAGATGTGATCTGAAAAAACTGTGAATGCAGTTCGATTCAAAATCTTTGAAAACCCCCATAACCAAATTCATAGAAAAAAAAACCTATTTCTGAGCACGTGACCTCAAAAAAACACTTTTTTGGCCGTCCAAAAATGATAAGACACCCTCGATTTTTTCGATTTTTCACGCATTTGACTGTGAATGAAAGAGCTCTAAAACATTATTTATTATTCAAAAACAAAAAAAACAAGGCACAATTCAATAACTGGTCTCTCCTCCATTGTTCTGAATAACTTCAATCATCCTATTTTTCATGCTTCCGACCAAGTTGTTCATTTCTGTGTCACTGATAGCATCCCATGCTGCTAATATTGCAGTTTTGAGGTCGTTGACAGAGTTATACTGCTTCCCATGCTTGTAGATACGACGGACCAGGATCCCCCACAGATTTTCTATGGGGTTGAGATCCGGGCTACATGCAGGCCAATCCAAGACTCTTCTTTGACTGAAACGAAGCTTTAGTCGAATTGCTTGCATGCACGCTGGTGTTGTCTTGTTGAAACTGATGACTGCGACGTCGGTTTCGGAAAAATAGAACAATGGGAGTCTGAAGAACTTTTTGATATTCAGTTGAGTCCATTTTATGAGAGGTAAACTAAAGCTTCAACTTTCCATCTTTGCAAAATCCTCCCCAGACCATAACTGAGCCACCTCCAAAGTTTCGACGAAGAAAAAACACCGGATCTTTTCTGAGATCTCTCCAATAAGATCGGTTGCCATCAGGACCATCCAGATTGAATTTTTTCTCATCAGAAAACACGACCTGTAAGTATCAGAAAGTTGAGATAATGTAATAAACATAGTCATTACTACCTTATCACAATTTGTTCCCATGTTCTCTTTGACAAACTCCATCCGAAGCTTCTTGTGGGCATCTGTCATTTTCGGAGCCAACTGTTTTTTCTGTCGCTTGAGAATGCCTGATCGATGCATCGAATTGATTACGGTGTTCTTGCACACGACTAATTTCAGCTTGCCTTTGATATCCATGGCGCTTTTCGTAGTATTGGATACTGCGCGAGTGATGTTTCTGTCGTCCCTTTTTGTCAATTTTCGGGGACGCCCAGTAGACTTCTTTGTACCGTAACCAAGAGGATCCTTGAGATAGTTTCGAACAACGCATCTGCTTTTTCCTGTTGTCAACTTTACCAGAGAATGTTCTCAGTTGCCAACTTGAAGGTCATCTGAAGGCCCCCTAAGGTTTTGCCCACAAAACTAGGACCTTCAGAACCTTCGTTACTCTCTGTTCTACTCACCTTGTTATTATTCTCCTTTATTTCCTGTTATCAGGCTTATTTTATATTGATTAACAATTAATTATAATTCAAATACCCTCGCAAAGTAAATATGCAAACGCGCTCCCCTGCACTTCTCTAATCCTCCACTCTCTCACTGAGATTCCCACACCCACTCATTCAGTTGCGAATAGTTTCGTATATGCGAACGGGTGCAAGGAGGAGCGCGCGTATTTGTTGTGAGTGCATTGAATGGATTTTCCATCTTTTCCGAAGGTTTTTGGGCGCATTGACACTCTTTTTACCCTTCGCCATCAATGACAACACCCGCACTCACTCCTCGCAGTCACCTGCTCGTCATACCGTCAACTTTATCATTTTCACCTTATTTTACCTTTTTCTGGTGCTTTATCAAGGGATTCCGCGATAGAGAGCGTAATAAATGGGTCATTGAATACATGTGTACTGTTATTTCCGGTTGCATTGCTTATCTTACACAAAACTAGCCATTATTCATATTAGATTGCGTGATAATAACGGATTAGGCAATAGTCTCCGACCGCTCTTACTTGCCTTCTCCACATGGTGCATAACGACCGTTCAATTTCTTAATTGATGGCCAGCGGCTCTTAGGTCTCTTCATAATTCGTTAATTTATCGATTTCGGCATTTCCGTTGTATAGTGGCTCTGATGTCTCTACATAAATCGTAAATTCATCGATTTCGACATTATTTCCCACTTGAAGGCGGCTCTTATGTCTCTACACAAATCGTAAATTTATCGTTTTTTCGACTTTCCCGCTGTATATGAACCGAGTCGGCTCGCAAACATCTGATTTTCTGAATATTTGGCTAAAAACGTGTTAAAAGTGAGCAATTGTAGCTAAAAAATAGCAACATGTTACCCTTTACCCTCTTTGTTTCGTTTTTTCTTTGATTTTCCGCGCTTTCGTCGTCTTTCCGTTCTCTCCTTTTCAGATTTTTTCCTTTGTCACCAGTCGACGGCTCCCGGCATTGTCCGCTAGTCCATTCCTGGTCAAAGGAGAATTTTGGCAGTCAGCGAAGCGAATCGAGCTGTCACCAGTCGACGTCTCCCGGCATTGTCCGCTAGTCCATTCCTGGTCAAAGAGGATTTTGGCAGTCAAAGACGCGAATCGAGCTGAAAAGTCCTACACCACAGTGTGTAGGCAGAAGAAAGAAGGCCAAATGGATCGAAGAAGTCGTGGTTGGCCAACAATCCGCTCGAAAATCGTTGAAGAAAGAAGAACAATTCAGTCTACGATGTCTGCGTTATTCTACGAGGTCTACGGCAGATTTTCTACGATGTCTGCGTTATTCTACGATGTCACAGCCATTCTACGAAGTCTACATTATTCTACGACGTCTACGTTGGCCAACATCCGCTCGAAAATCGCCGTCGAAGCTGACATCTGCTGAAAAACGACGGAACTAGCCCCAGACACGCACTAGAGACCCTTTTTCGATTGTCGTTCTCATCTAGAATGCCGAAAAACTCTGTGTCATGTCATGGCGAAACTCTGCTCGATTTTTTCTATTCACCCAAGTCGAAATTCTATGAATTTCGCACAAATTTGCGTCATTATGAGCAATTTTGCTTTTAACATGAGCAACAATGCCGTAAATCGACACAAGTTTGAATTTCCCGCCAAAAAGTCGTACTGTCTAATGTTCACCGACATTGCGTACGACTGCGGACTTAACGAGCGCGAACGAAAAATTTTTCTCTCCTAAAATTTTTATCGTCTCTCTTGCCGTTTCTCCGTAATTTCCGTTGATTTTATCCGTATTTTCCGTGATAATAATTAATTAAAGGGTTTATTTCAGACTTCTCGATGGCACTCGACAACGAAACACCACCATCCGCCCAACAGGCCAGTGAAAACGTGGAGGGACAGTCCGTGACAACCTCCGCAGCGATTCCAGCGCCAACATCCGCGGACTCAAGCTCTAATAAGAGTGAGGTTGGTATTTTCTTGTCATGAATAGAAAAAATCACCAAAAAATCTGAAAATATCTGAGAATTTCGACCAAAAACGCAAAAAATCGATAATTTTCGACTGAAAATCATCGAAAAGTGGCTAAAAGCTGTAAATTTTGTGTCAAAACCAGATAAATTTCACTCTTTTGTGGATAAAAAGGCCAATGGCCACTCCTTCGGCAAAATTTTAGTCGGATTCGCTAAAATTTCGTAATATTTCGACGAAAAAACGCTAAAAATCAGTGATTTTGAGCATGTTTAAGCCAAAAATCAGTGAACGCCGACGAATTCGTAGTCACACTGCTGAAATTCGGTAAAAGCATTGAAGCTAACACCATTTCTACCCAGTTTTCTATAGAATTTAAGGACTTCCAAGCGATTTTAAGGCAAAAAACCTCAAATAATGATGCAATTTTTGAATTTCGGTGGAAGCGACGAGGCCGCATAGCGGTTCCATAGCTACTTTTGAAAAATATTTCGAACACCCACCAATACAAATCGATTATTGCTCATTGTTAACAATTTCGGTCACTATTCTATTAAGAATTTAATAGAAATATACTGAAAAACACTGATTTACAGCTAAAAATTTGCTAATTTAAGGCTAAAACTCGATAATCCACTCTCATTACCTATAATAACCTCTAATCATACTGTTTTCATTACAGAACAGCGACAACAACCGCGACATCAAAGCGGAAGATGACGTTGACAACGATTCTGAGGATTCGGCCACTGAGACCAACATCCGCATGCCCATGTCAGCACCGGGTGCTCCGCGCCAACCTCGTCCACAACCATCTATGTTGCTCAGAGGTATAGTGTACATGAGAGAAGAGCTCTTAAATAACTAAAATAGTTACAGAGTCTCAAGGACGAGTCCAATCAAGAGCGACGAGACAATGGATCGACTCAGTGATGGAGGGAAGAGGATGCCACCCGGAAAGAGAGCTCGGAGAAAAAACTGCAACCGCAGTTACAGTCGAAGCCTTCACCGAACATTTAATCCGCCCACCTCCAATCCATATCGACGCTGCCACCGGACAACCAGTCCGCACAGCGGCAGTCGAGGTCAACATCCCGCGTCCAACGCCAACAGCCGCATCCGAACCTGTCTTGGACAGAATAGGAGGTAAAATTAAAGCAAATATGTCGAAAATATAACGAATCTCTCCTTTCCAGAGTTTGTGCTCCGCTCAATCGACTCCTAAACCGTTCACTGAAACGGAAGACAAGGGGAATGGGACGGAACACAACAAGGACAACATCCGCACAACACTCGGAAAAGGAAGAGAGCGACAACCGCTGAAAAGCCTAGGAGCTGCTAACATCCCTAATTGTTAAATCACTGTTTTTATCTTCTGATTAATCCTTATCGTAAAATAAATGAACATATCTTCATTTCTCTACAGATATTGATTTTCTCGTACATCACGACTTGTTGTTATTTTTCAGTGTGGGCTCTATGTCTCACTGTAATATGTATTACAGATGAATGACATCGGACCGCACGAAGTGAAATTCAACAAAGAAGACACTAAGGCTTCCGAAGCTGCTATCTGCGCGACGCCAACATCCGCACGCTTAACGCGTCCCTCTCGCTGGTCCACTCATTCAGGACACATGAAAGGGGGCGACGAGAACGTGCCACAGGCTACATCCGCAGACGTCGAAGCATCGGAAGAAGCGAAGGTCATCTATCCAACCTTCAAAGCAGTGAAAACAACAACCGCCTCGCATTATGCGAGTCAGGGTAAAACAAATAGCAGTAAAAGCCTAAACCTTTAACGTCCCGTCTTTCAGAAGACAAGGATCTGCGTGTAATCATCGAGACTGTAAAAAACAAACTGTGCAAGTTCAAGTTTGTAGATGAAGTGACTCTGGAATGGATCCGATTCACTGATCAAGTAGCGGAGAAGCTGAGCTGCATCGAGAAAACCAACAGAGAACTCGTGTTAGCATGCAACAGCCAAACGGACCTGCTTGAGAAGCTCCGTAACTTACTCACTGCTATCATCCAAGCCGAGCGCCAGCAATTCTGGCTAAGAGACATGGACATTGTAGTTGGCTACGTACAAGAGATTCGCAAATTACTGAGCTCTCTCACAACGACCAACAACCGCATTGAAGTTCTCTTATCGGCGTCTGCACCCACAGTCCCTCACGCCAATCCATACAAACTGGACAACGCAAAAAATGCGATTCCAGGGACGACATCCGCAAAAGTCAACGTGAGTTATCTTTTGATTCATTTGAAAGAGAGCTAATGCTGTTAAATTTTCAGCGAAGCTGCAAATTGTGTGCTGAACCGAATCACAACACTGACCAATGCCATAGTTTTCCAAAAGCGACAGACAGAATCCAAGTAGCTCTCCGTAACAACATCTGCGTGAAGTGTTTGGAGAAGTTTCCGGAAAACAATCGCAGAATTCATAAGGATTGCAAGAAGGCCCACAAATTGTGCCGCAAGTGCATCCACATAGTTGATGATCCAAGAGCTGCGAACCACAACATCGTGTTCTGTCCTTGGAAACGGCATAAGAGCAGTAGATTGGGACAACACCCGCCACCTCACAAATCAAAATCTGCACTGCTCAAGGTAAAACATAATTACAACCTGATAGTGAACAATTATTGATTTTTCAGTCGCATCCAACTGCAGGAGCTGGTCCTTCGAGATCTGGACATTGATCCAGTCATAGAAGTCGTCACCATCCGCATTATGGGCTCAGATTCCGCTGAATTGTTAATTCTTGTTTCTCTATTTTTTGGTTACCAATGTTCTCCTTGTAGAAGTGTTATGATTGCTCCACCATATGGACATAATTGTTGTGTTTCTTTCAGAGCGAATGCTCATTCGAATAAAGATATTAAACTGTTATCTCGTACAACTTCCAGCGTTTTTCTGAGATTCCAGAGGAAAATACACTGCCGTATACATCTGTTTCAGGTGGAATCACGGAACGTTCTGAGAGGATGAGATGATGATTTACGCAACAAGAGGTGCTCTTTCGAACACAAACTTTCAGCAACACATTTTAGCTACAACAACACCATATAGGTACACACTGATTACTCAAAGAGTATCAGAATCACGGGGATGAGAACCCAAATAAATTTTCACAAATCCGCAAAACATATTTGCACATTAAATGAGATGACACATCATCCACAATACAGACGTTTGTCTCTTGGCCAACGTCAACCTTCAGAAGACCTATACATTAAGTATAGGCACCAACAAGACTGCTCGTGAAGCAGACATCATCAAAAGTCCACAACGAGTACGCGTTCTACGATCAAAACATCACATGCTCTGTGGCAAACTCCATCCGCTTCTGCTCGACAAAACATCTGTTTTATAACATCAGTCAGTAGCAACACAGACGGACGGTTCATATGAAGTGAAATTCATTTTAGAGCCGGAAGTCAAACATCTCGAGTAAGGTGCGACTTGCATTGAACTCACCAACTTCAATAGAGGTATCCCCCACGTGACCATAAGCTTCGGCTAGGTTCAGGGAAACTTCGCCCACTTGGGATTGTTATTCCGAAAGTTAGGTTATAGCTTCGGCTATAATTGAAATATAGAGATGTTACTAGAATACATAAACTATAGCGCTGACGGTAGTCAAAGCTGAGTAGTATCCAGGACATTGTAGTATCCGAAGGAGTCACCAGCTCCTGAGGACCCAACAGAATACTCATTAAGCCAATGCACGTGACTTTGTTGACTGATTAAGGTCTATAAGTGGCAGTTACAGATTGTAGCAGAAAGAAGGTTGTCTGTATCGGAGTAATTAACCGATACGCAGAGGACTATATGAGTAATGACGTTGGTAGCGAGATTTCGAACATCAAATCCTTGGTTGGTACCCGAGGAATTTTGAACAACAAATTCACAAAGAAATATCGCACTACGATGAGATATAACGCAGACAAGACGCCGTCTGGTCGGCTGTTTTTATCGTGTTCTTGCAACAAATCTGTATTGATTGATATCGATGAAGTTAGTTATAAGAATACGCAGCACAAAGTTACAATATTGTACGTGAAACATAGACAGGGCGACCGTGACACTAACACGGAAAACCACTGGTCTAGTTCGCGTAACATATACAAAAGATCTAATAAAGACATAACTTTGCGCCACAGCGCTGACTGCTAAACTTATTTCTAATGGAATCAATATGCCTAACTGGACCGAGTAGTAACATATTACCTGAAATTAGGCGGAAGATGCATTTATGTATCGGACACCGACATAAAGGTTTACTCTGATCAGCTACTGCATGAGGAGCATATATTGCGGACCTGTGGTCGCGCTGAATCCGGTGATTGCAGGAGCTGCTCTTCAGTTTCAGTCTCCGAAAGGGAACTGAGGAAGCCACTATAAGTAGGCACCCTAGCATTTGCGAACCTACGGTTCCAATGCTCGACGCTTCGACAGTCTGTCGGAGCCGGAATGGGCGGGTCCTATGAAGCTATGTTGCCCAGATGATTCCGACATTTTACTGGAATCGGACGGGTGCGCGGTGACTTTCCACCAAGAGTTGCGCAGCTCTCGGGTACTGTTGAGTCTCAATCCCACCCCAGTCATTCAGTATGTTGCACTGCTTGTGCAATATACAAACATCCAACAGTTTCACCGCTGTCTGGAAATACTTCATAACATCAACACATACAAACATCATTCAACACAAATGTGTTCATATGAGGAGCTGGTTATCACAAGATCCTAGCTAGTCATCATCTCACGGCTCCAGATTCTACCGCAGCTGGTCGCGTAAGCAACTTCAAGATATACAACGGCCCGTTTGCAGTTAACTGGATTTTACATCGTCATCAACAATCGCGCCTCATCAGGATGTCTAACCGTATTAGCCGCTCTTCAAACTCGCCGCCAAGAAGCCGCAAAGAGCTCTCCGTTCTTTCTGCATTCGAAGTGCCACATACACGAGCCAACAACCGCTCAAGATCTCGATCTCAACAGGCGGCGTTTATGCAGTCGTTTGTAGGTCCTTCCAAGAATGGTTACCACGAGGGACATCAACGAAGCCAAGGAGCTCATTGAAGCTTCAGCGGCGACGTGGTTCTTCGCTGTTCCCGAAAACAAAAATCTCAAAAGTATTGGCGCCGAAATGCTCGAACTCACAGATAAACTAGCCTTCAATATGAAGACTGCCATCCAAAAGAGCAATGAGCTTAGCGACTTTACAGAGAGATAAAGCAATACACCTGAGATGCAAGCATCAAAGGATAAAGACGCATTCCTCAAGGAAGTCACGGACGTTCTCCATGACAGTGGTGCCAACGAAGTCTTACTTGACCTCAACAACGGCGTCAACAATTTGGAGTATGTCCTGGCATCTTGTGGTCGTCGCCCCACTGAATTCGATCCATATGGAACGGGTGCTCAGGAAGATGACAGATTGGGAAGCTAACGAAGTCGGTAGCAGCATTTCGGGCAACGTCCACCAAACCAACATGCAGTCCACAACTGTAGAACAACCATCCGCTATCCGCACTGAGTCTCAATCTAGCTCCGGACCAATCACATCATCCGCAGCACGAAACATCTCTCAAATGGACTACGACTACGAAGCTTTCGATCAGCTAGCCACCGGTCACAAGTTCATGAACTTGAGACTCCAAGAAGAGAACCGTATCCTAAGGATCAATGCAGACAAACATCGTCGAGCCCACGACGAGGACGTCAGAAGGAGAACTGCTCAAGAGACTGAAAACATTGATCGTGTCTACTCTCTGCAGAATGAGCTTGCACAACAGCCGCAAGATATTATGACATTGGCTCAACCACATGTTGAACATTCACCAATGCCGAATCAGGCGCTTGCTCTCCACGCAGCTAGACCACAACATATCACTGCTCAACCATCGCCAATAGCAGCGTCGACTCCAAATAAGAATGTAGCCACGGCTCCAGCCACTATGGCAACAAGAGCCCAAGCCACAATGCAAATGGTTTCGACGTCTGCGGGCACACGAGCCTCAGTCATTACTAATGTTGAAAAACACATTGAAACACCAATCTTGAGCGCACCAGTACCCTTCAGAAGCCCTCTAGTTGTGCCACAACACAACGAGACACCAATCGCAAATAATACTCCAAACACGCAAGATATCATGCAAGCGATACATTCGGTTGCTGAGAATCAAAAGCAGATCGTGCATCATAATATCAGCATGATTCATGAACTGGAGCAGCGAATGGATGCCCGTTTTGATGGTACAACGAATTTGGACTTCTTCGAACATGTATATTCAAAGTTCGTTTTATCGAACAATAACTTCAACGCGGAGGCGAAGTATGCCATTCTTCTGTATCATATTACTGGTCCAGCAAAGAATTGCATCTCTCTCGCTTGCTAAAGACTCACACATCGCTATCGTGACAACATTCTGCTCATTGAAGAAGGTCTAGCGGTACACTATACGAATTCCAATCAGAGTCGGACTGCATCCGCAGGACAACAAAGCTACAAGAGCGCACACGCCGAGAGAAGGGATCCAGTTTACGCTGCATCACAACATCCGCATGAATACACAGATCCTGCCACCAACGCCAAACTGGAAGGCTATTATGCCCCAGGAACTAAAGGCGTTAATCTGAAATTGATTCATCGGACGTTTCCACACACCGTGGTGAGAGTACAGCAATTCCCTTCAAAATCCCAGCAACCAAGTGCCTTGTTGCTAGTCCAGCTACTAGTACGTATCGTAAAATCTCGTTTCTGTCGACTGGTCAGAGGGCAAAGATCCCAATGAATTGGACACGTTGCTGTTTACCAAATATTTGGCAAGATATCCACCGCATTAGGTGACTACAGCGATGGCTGATAGTGACCACAGCCACCTAACGTTTCCATGTCTAGCGGCCTCAGATGGACAACATCTGCTGGCTCTGGCGGGTTCGGGCGCATCGTTAGCCCTCATTCTTGAGGCCACATCCAAAGCGCAGCCAATCCTAATCTTGGAACAAACACAACTTACAGTTTAAGGACTCTGTTCCACCATTGACCAGAACGAAGATTTATGCCTTACAAGTATCCCTATATGGTACCGAAAATCTACCTTCTTCTATGATCGTAGGTACCACAATACTCCCAAATACGAAGTTCGCTGCTCCAAAGTGTCCTTCAGAAGATTCTCAGTATATAAAAGCCATAGAATTGATACTCAACGAGTCAGAACCAGTGCAAAATACAACGGTCGAAAGATTGACATGATTCTGGGAAACCACCTGTTATCCGGGATCTCAGCTCAACGACAATACCGCGAACACATCCTTCCATCCGGAAGAGCTCTGGAGCAAACTCAGCTCGGAATTTTGATCCATTCTGTACCGAGGCTAGACCTATGGTCACCCGGACAACATACGTTGCAATCTGACGAGTATCAATCAACAATCAACATGGCCAACACAATTCTGAACGGCTGTGAACCTGAAGACGCCATGACCAAGCTAACGTATCTTGATGCCCAAATGAGAAGAGTTGAGAATCTGGGAATAGAGAACATATCTGTATCCGATGATCTCAAGACGACCACTCTCGATCTACTTGTTGAACTCAACAAAACCGTCAAGTTCAACAAAGACGGACAACTGGAAGTAGCACTTCCCTACAATGGCAACCAAGTACGTCTAGCTGACAATTATGCAGTAGCGTTCAAAAGATTAGTAAGTCTTCTTGTGACTTTGAAGAGAGGCAAAGATCTTCTCGAAAAGTACGCGAAGATTATCATCGATCAAGAAATCGCTGGCTATATTGAGAAGGTTACACCGGAGATGCTGAAAGTCAAAGGTCCAAAGTACAACATCCCGCATCGTTGCGTAGTAAAAGAAGAATCAATGACAACCAAGCTACGCATTGTCTTGGACGCCTCCAGCCACGCTGCCGGCGAACTCTCATTGAATGAATGCTTATACGCCGGGACTAACATAATCACTCATACATTCGGAATTCTAGTCAGAGTAAGGTTCCCACCAATCATCGTGGTAGCTGACATCGGAACTGCGTTCCATCAAGTCCGACTTCAACCCGAATTCCGTAATGTGACAATGTTTCTTTGGCTGAAAGACGTAACAGCACCCGCAACAGCCGACAATATCCAAGTATATTGATTCACACGTATTCCATTCGGAGTTGCTAGCAGCCACTTCCAACTTGCAGCATATATCACATATAACCTGGACAACAATCCGCATGATCTCAATAAAGAGATCAAGGACAACATTAACGTTGACAACTGCCTATTCTGAGTGAATGACGAATCAGCAATCTCCGCAATAATCAAAGACTCAAAATAAATTTTCCAAAAAATGGGAAGGAACTTGAGAGAATATATTGTAAATCATCCGGAGACCATACAGTCACTATCACCAGCAGATAGAGCTCAACAGTCCATTATCAAGCTGCTTGGATATACGTGGAATTCGATTGAGGATAGACTATCCGTAAAAATAGCCCAGCTGAATATTAATCATCCAACTAAAAGAGATGTTGCGTTCAAAATGGCGGAGACGTTCGACCCGTTAGGTCTAGTGACACCAAGCCTAGTACCTTTAAACGGTTACTGCAACGTTTCTCTAATAATGGCATGAATTGGAAGGAGTCAACTCCAAAAGAGCTACTCCATGAATGTAGAGCTCCATGTAACTACTACGTAGACAGAGCGATTAGCGTACCTAGACAGCTTACGACAGAATAGGGACATTCTAAAAACACCTGCCTACGTTTAGTGACGCCTCGCATGACAACTACGCTTCAGTCTGTTACGCCTACAGCATCGTGGATGGAGACCACCAATTGTGACATTACTCGCCATTTAATAAAACATCAGACCGTCAAAGAACGAGAATGGACAATTCCGAAACTCGAGCTTCTTGGCATCCAATGTGCGTCCAATCTAGCCTGTGCAATTATCGCAGAGCTCCGTGTAAATATCTCGTCCATCAAACTGTTCACAGACAGTGCATGTGCTCTCCATTGGATTCTCTCAGAAAAGAACACCCCCCATGGGTCGGAACCCCGGATAAAAACTATCCAAGAGAATCGGAACAAGATGAAGGAATGTGGCATTGATACCACAATTCATCATTGTCCAACCAAGGAGACCCGGCTGACTTTGCCACAAGGGGAATGAGCACCACTGAACTCCAGAACAGCAAAAGGTGGGTCGAAGGCCCGGATTTCCTCAAAGAGGATCCGGGAGATTGGCCATGCATGATCCAAGGGAACGTCACTTGCCCAGCGGAATTCAGAGAATTGGTCTACTCAGAGATCATTGATCCAGAGACCAAGAAAGGCAAGAAAGCCGCTTATGGAAAGAAAAAAGAAAGTGACAACACCCGCGGCCAACAAAGAAGCTCAGACTCCATCCGATACAGTGATGACCACTGACATCAGAGTCACTCGAAAAGGATCGTTCATTCCGTTCTACGCAACAAAATCTCTAACCAACCTGACTAGAATAGTCGTACAGATTCTGTGCTCATTCAGCATCCCACTGAAAAACAAGTCATGGGAAAAGTCAAGTGATGAAACAGTTCACCAAATCGGATTGCCCGCTCCACAGAGCAAAGGTAGCTCGACTGCTCATAATCACAGAGCATTATATGGACTGTGAAGCACTTGACTGCAAATACCCAACCGACCTTGAGTTCAAAATTGACACACAAGGAATACGTCGAGTGCACAGAAGAATGGAATCTCCAGTACTTCCACAGGAAGCCGGTGAGCCCATCTTCATCCACAATCGACATCCGCTGGCTCAGCTAATCGCTCGAGAGACACATGAAATAAATGGTCATCTACCAGAGACGTATTCAGTATCCGCAATCCGGACCAAGTATTGGATTCCCAAACTTGGAGGCATCCTAAAAAATATCATCAGAGAATGTGTCGAGTGTCAGAAAGTGAACAATTTCCCTTTCAACTATCCATACACTAAAAATCTCCCTAAATGCCGTACTACTCCATCGGAACCGTTCTCAAAGGTAGCACTAGACTACCTAGGACCAATCATGTAATGTACCGAGACGATGGCAGATCAGCCAAACAAGCGTACGTCCTTATCTACACCTGTCTCAACACCCGCGGAGCAGTCCCCAAAGTTGTTCCAGATGGAACAGCCTACAGATACATCCAAACACTCATAATGATCTTCGGAGAAGTCGGAGTGCCAAAGAGTATCTATTCGGACAACGCATCCACGTTTAAGTTGAGCGGTGAGATCATCAACCAAGACATTAAGAATGCAGATTATAGTCAATCACTCGTCGAGTACCTCGCCAGAGAACTGATCAACTTCAAGTTCATCACACCTCTCGCTCCATGGCAAGGCGGTATCTACGAAAGAGTGGTAAAACTCGTGAAAACCCAGATCACCAAAGAGTGTGGGGCACGAATGTATGACTACTATTCGCTTCAATATGTCGTGTCAAGAGCTCAATCAATGGTCAACAACCGCCCTCTGATCCCACACGCCAGATCTCCAGGAGACATGGTCGCACTGAGACCCTTCGAATTCATAAACCCAGGAGTCCTAACTGAAATTCCAGCCGAATCTGAAGACCCCAATGTACCTCCAAGAAGTACTGAGGCAGCAGTTCGAGCACATCTAGATAAGATGGAAGCAGCTACGGAACGAATGTGGAAGTTATGGTCGACAGGATACTTGCTCCATCTGAGAGAAAACATGCACAAAAAGAAGCGTTGTTCGCTCATCAAACCTGAAGTGGGTCAGGTGGTCATCGTTGTTACCAAGTTGGTTAAAAGGCATAAATGTCCACTAGGCATTATCACTGAAGTCGAAAGATCTAAAAGAGATGGACAAATTCGCTCAGCGATTGTCAAGGTGAAAGGCAAGTTGTACTCACGTGCAGTCTGTCAGCTGATCCCGCTTGAACTAAATCCACTGAACCACCCATCTATACAGGCGGTTAAGCAAGCTGATCAAGCAGAGGACAACAACTCATTTGAGTTGCCAACACCCGCAATTCTCGAAGATCCCGACATGAGATACGCCCCCGAGCTATTCCCTACAAATGACTTGCCAAATATTGCTGCAGCTGAGTACAACTTACCAGAATCAAATCTACCACTGAACCCAATAACCGATAAACTTGAAAGTATCGGAGAACCTGGTGAGCCAGACTACGAGGACTTCGAACTCCTCGGGAATGGAGTAGAAGACGAGAGTATCTATCAAGATCCCCAAAGGATCATACCAGATGAAGCTGCAGAAGATGATTTTGCCGAGTTGCCGACGGGACGCGTCAGAGAATACCTCTCTCGCAAAGCCAAGAGCATGCCCATCAACTACGTGCATATCACTGACGCTAGCGCAGACGCTAAGAATCCGTCGCCCCCTCCCCCCCGGGAGTGTTGTCAACTTTACCAGAGAATGTTCTCAGTTGCCAACTTGAAGGTCATCTGAAGGCCCCCTAAGGTTTTGCCCACAAAACTAGGACCTTCAGAACCTTCGTTACTCTCTGTTCTACTCACCTTGTTATTATTCTCCTTTATTTCCTGTTATCAGGCTTATTTTATATTGATTAACAATTAATTATAATTCAAATACCCTCGCAAAGTAAATATGCAAACGCGCTCCCCTGCACTTCTCTAATCCTCCACTCTCTCACTGAGATTCCCACACCCACTCATTCAGTTGCGAATAGTTTCGTATATGCGAACGGGTGCAAGGAGGAGCGCGCGTATTTGTTGTGAGTGCATTGAATGGATTTTCCATCTTTTCCGAAGGTTTTTGGGCGCATTGACACTCTTTTTACCCTTCGCCATCAATGACAACACCCGCACTCACTCCTCGCAGTCACCTGCTCGTCATACCGTCAACTTTATCATTTTCACCTTATTTTACCTTTTTCTGGTGCTTTATCAAGGGATTCCGCGATAGAGAGCGTAATAAATGGGTCATTGAATACATGTGTACTGTTATTTCCGGTTGCATTGCTTATCTTACACAAAACTAGCCATTATTCATATTAGATTGCGTGATAATAACGGATTAGGCAATAGTCTCCGACCGCTCTTACTTGCCTTCTCCACATTTCCTATCATCTTAGCCATCTTACTTTCAGAAACAGTTCCAATGCTCGTCCAGGCATCCAATTGACCTTGTTGCTAAGCGGTGAGAGGAGCTCCGTGTCCCATAGTAGAAGAAAATAATTGGAATACAATAAAAACAAAAAAAAATTCAAAAATGGATGATCAGATATCCAACTCATCTCATACTCCACGACTTTCCGCCGTGAAAAATCGAAAAAATCGAGGGTGTCTTATCATTTTTGGACGGCCAAAAAAGTGTTTTTTTGAGGTCACGTTCTCAGAAATAGGTCTTTTTTTCTATAAATTTGTCTGTAGGGGTTTTCAAAGATTCTGAATCGAACTGCATTCACAGTTTTTTCAAATCACATCCCATTTTCTGGGAATCTTCATTTTAGGGGGGTGTCTTAAGATTATTGGACGCACTGTAGAACCGATAAGCGACCTTTCATTGCACTCATGAAAATTCAGACGTTTTGAAAATTTCAATTAGTCGAATAATCGAATATGTTTCTAAAAATCGATAAAAACTCAAGCGTACATATGTAGGAATCCTACGGTAGGATTCAAAAAATTTCGAAACATTTTGTGAAAAATTGTGCATTTTTTGAATCAGGGTCGGCAAGTTTCTTCATCCGGATGGGCCGAGATTCTGCAAATCTGATCAATACCGACCTAAATAAGGACCACGAATTTTAATTATTATTATTACGGGCAATCGGCTTTTTGGAGTCAGAAGGCTGCCAAAATGTGTCGGTTTCTAAATGTCTGGTTTCGAAACGTTCCGGAGTCACAGGGAAACAAAGCTTACCTAGTTGGAAGCAGGGTTGAGTGGAAATCCGCCATCCACCGTCCTCCATTTAAAGATTTTTCTCTCCTTCCGCCAAGAGGATATCAGTTTGAAAAATTTGTTTGCCTTCTCGAATTTCATGATATTTTTAAGGTTCTTTGCAGCAATCAGTTTTCACCAAAAAACGAAATTTAACAACCATTTTTAGGAGTTCCAACTTACTCTGATGCTGATCACATACACGAATAAGGACAAACTTCACCCAAAAACTGTATCCGATTCAACACCACTGCACTTGCTAACCCCTAATCCATCCTTCATTTCAATTTGACCACCTGCTCGGAAAAGTCAACATAATCTCAAACTCATGTATCAGACCATCTCTATTTGCACAAACCAGATTGCTTCATATAAAAAGTGAGCGACGATAGGTCAAAATTAAAATAAGCTAAATGATGAACCGATATTTCATTCTCTCTTTCTGTATTTTCTTCCTATTTGTGAGCCGCCAAGTCTCCGCCTCCTCCGGTGTCACTTATTGTGAGAATGACTTGGCGACGAAATGTCAGGACTCTTGTAGTTTCAAGGTTAGTTTGAGACTTCTGAGACTCATTTAATCTGTTTTTTTTCTTCAGAAATGCGTAATGGGATCATGCCGCTCGTCTGTCAACTCCGGTAGTCCGACATGTATATGTGGAATGTGTTACGGTGGATTGGGACAACCAAATGGACCATTCGTGATGAACGAGGATACTGGAAATCTTTCTTCTTAAAATATTGTATTGAAAAAAGTTGGAATATAAGAAATAAATTGCGCCGTATCAATTTTACAGAGTTGGAAGAAAATCAAATGTTGACTTCATGAATGTAATTGTCTTGAGAAACAAGGAAAGCGTGACGGGTTCGTTTGGACACAAGGAAAAACTATTAAAAAATTTGAAACAGTTCGGCATTTAACTTAAATTCGATAGCTGTAATATTCTCAGCGGAGCTAAACGGACAAGATGCTCAAATATGAAGCGCAGTCTAATAGAACCACGTACCGATTGAATTACAGTATTCTAGTATCTCAGAAAGCTCTAGTCTAATTTTGCTCTATTTAGTTATAAAGAATAGATTTTCAGAATGTAAAGAGCTTACAAAGCAGATTTAACATGACCCAACGAAAATCATGAAATTTTTTGTTTCTCCACCGTAGTCTACAAAAGTGTTAACATAATTTTAGAACTGTAAATTTTCTAATAGAGCGGGTCTTATATTTGAATAGCCCTTAAAAATAAAGATATCTCTCAAACAGGGTTGAACGGAATTCCGCCTTCCGCTTAGACAATATCAGCTTGAAAAATTGGTTCGCCTACCCGGATTTATTTATATTTTTTGAGGCTTTTTTGCAGCGAATCTATCAGTTTTTACCGAAAAAATGAAAATTAACACAGATTCAACCATTTTAGGAGCTTTATACAACAAAATAAGGCCTGAATCGTTTTTTGGAATACGACATTTTATTTTCCTTCCGCCTTCCGCTATTTTAAATGAGTATTCCGTTCACCTCTGCTGCCAATTGAAAACAAAGTGTCATCCCCAACCTCGGCGCAGTTCTTACAACTGCGCTCCATCGAAATGCCCTTGAAAATGTCTCTTTTTCTCTATGTCTCTCAATTTTGCACACTATTTTCTTCTGTTTCAGTAGAGCGCGGTTGTAAGAAGCGTGAAATAACAAGGAACGATCTCCAACTTTGAAGTTTTTTTTCGAAAAACCCAAAAACAAATATTTTCTCTTCTAATACCCCAATAAAAAAAGAAAGTGTTTCCAGGTTCATCACAAACTTCATCACTAATTTCGAAAGAATTAAAGCGAAAAACGATGATTTTTCAATCTCTAATCAATTTTATTTCTATGAATCACCTGAAATGACGCTTCTTATCACTGATAATCTTGATAAGAGTAGAGAGAGTAAGTGATCAGAGAGGAATACTCTCTCTCAATGTTTGCTCTCACTTTCCTTATCACTTCCCAGCGTGTCACTCCTTTTTTCACTCTTGTTAAGCGAAAGAAAATAGATTTTTTCCTGTTTCAGCATCACTTTTTAATACTGATTTCACATTATTCATTCATTTCATTATTTCATTCATTAAGTAGTTACTCACTTATACTGTCAATTCTAGAGGGCTTAAAAGGAAATGTTTTTGAAAAGAAAATCCACTATGACTTCTCTATTGTCAGAGCCTAAAAACAATAAAAAACGTTGCATTTATCGATTTATGGAAAGTTGCGTAACCTATCGTAACTTTGCCTTTTTCATTTAATGAAAACTAAATTTCTAAAATTATCTCGTCGAGAGCGTTTAGAAAAGTATAATCATGCCTGGGGTGCCACCGCGAAAACTTTTTTTTAAATATGATCAAATTGGGTCCGATCACGAAAACCACAGTAACTCAGATTAAAGGCGCATACCGTAGTTTCGTGGTGGGACCTAACTTGCACCGAATGTGGGCATGATTATACTTTTCTGAAAGCCCACGATGAGTTGAATCTGAATATACTATTTTTCAGATTCAAAAGGCTAACAACTTCTCAGAAATCACCAGATTTTGTACGCTGATAGAATTTCAAAGATAGTTTTGTTATCAGCTAAACAACCAGTTCTTTTTCCGGTCATTTCAGTAGAAAAATCACTGAAATTAAACCAAAACTAGCAAAGTTTCAGATTTTTGCAAAATTTCGAAAAACCCTAATTCTAATACCATCTATAACTTTTTAAAATTAAGATTTCCAGATTCCCCGTGACAGAACTTTTTAGAATTATAGTCTTGCCCTGGCTTGGAGGAAGTTGGATTTTACCACGATAACTACAGTAACCCAGTTTAAAGGCGCATACTGTATTTTTTCAAAAGCCGATATTCCATGGTAGTACTTATTTGAAGCTTTTAAATGTTATGTTTTTTTCTAATTTTGTGTTCCATAACTCCGTCGCGTTCGTCAAGAATAATAATTCTTTCCAGCAAATCCCTACCATACCATGGGTCAACCCGAAACAACACCAGTGTACCCAGTGACATCTGTCGCCCAAATGGACTCAGCCCCACCACCATATACCGTAGTCGGAATGGGAGCTGCTCCAGTTCAAGTCGAGATGCAACCAGTTTACATGCAACCAGCCTACGTGACTTCTCAACCACAAGTCGTTCATGCTCACGTCGTTCAACCTGCTCCGACTACAACGACTACAGTAATCGTCACTCCTCATTGTAAGGTCGTGCAGTATGATAAACCATACTTGGAGTACTGTCCAAGATGCCAGGTGAGTCATATGGGGACAGAGTGTTGATTGTTTGTTTTATGACGGTTTCTGGTAATAGAGAAGCATCGAGACTTCGTGACAGGACTTGGAACAACAAAAATATTGTGTAGCCTTAGGCATGATTATAGTCATTTGGAAGATCGTGAAATGCTGATTTTGAGTTTTGAAATGTTTTGAAATTTGGACAAAAACTGACAAAGGGAGAATAAATTCAATGAGGAAGAGAGAGTCATGTATTCTAGGCTTCTGACAAGTGAAGTCTTTAGAGACGCAGCTTTCGAACGATCTATACATGGGTACTTTCGACTACGGGAAGTCCATTTCTGTCATCAACACCGGCCAAATGTTTCAGCGAATCGAGTTATCTATTAGAGCTCTCAATTATTTTATTTAGTCAAGCTTTTTCAAATGGAATTCCCAGTCGGCAAATAGTTTACGGCACAGGTAAACCGCTGGGTAACACATATGGAACCGCGCGCTGACGTAAATGCTGTCGATTTGGAATTCCATGTGAAAAAGCTTGACCAGATGAGAAGTTAGAGAGCTCATAACTCGGCTCGCAGAGACATTTGGCAGGTTTTGACTGCAAAAATGAAGTTCCCGTAGTCAAAAGTACCAATAACTAAATTTATAGATAGTTTGAAAGCCGCGTCTCCAAAGACTTCTCTTGTCAGAAAAATCAGGTCCAAATTGTTGTCACAAACTTAAACAACCCATTAATAAACTTATTTGAATCGTAATAATAGGAAGAACTCCGTAAAGTAGTTCAGAATCCTGAGAAGACTTTAAAGTTTTTTTTTAAATGAAAACTAAGACTTTTCTGAAAGAAATATAATTACACTAAATTCCAATTAACTTTTAAAGCCGCCTTGAGACCCAAATCTTTCTCATCGTTTGGAAAATCGTTCCTGACTTGTTTCAGATTTTTTTTTTCTATTTCAACTTTTCAAATTCAGGAAGTTAAAAAAAAGACCTAATCTTCTTACAGAAACCGTTGTAACTTTGTAAGTATTAGTTCAACTGACAAGATTTAAAGAAATTCAAATTTAGCTTGTCATGACATTTTAGAAAAGTATAATCATGACTATATTGAGTCCCACTACAAAACTACGGTATGCGTCTTTAATACGGGTTACTGTTCCTCTCACAAAACTAATCTCTTGAATTCCAGACATCCGTGACAACTCGAACTGTTTATAGCATTGGAATGTGTTGGTGGATCATCCTGTGCATTGGAGTCTTCGTCTTCTGCTGGCCTATTCTCTTCTGTCTCTGTTGTGCCGGATCGAAAGATGTCAAGCATTACTGTCCAAATTGTGCAACTCTGTTGGCTGTCAAGAAGCGAGGATGCTAATTTTTTTCGATTTCTTCTTTTGATTTTTTGGGATTCTGTTGTAATGTTGAAACTTCTGGGTACATATGTATGTCAATAAATTTTGTGAAAAAATACGATTGAGATATAGGAACGGTATGCGCATTTGAACTGTAGTTACTGTAGTTTTCGTGGTAGGCAGGCTTGTTCGGAAAAAACTTTTCGGAAAATCGGAAACGAAAATTTTTTTCCGATTTTCCTTTTCGGAAAATCGGAAACGGATTTTTTTTCCGAATTTTTTTCGGAAAACCCGGAAAATTTCGGAAAATGACAAAAACGACTTATTCGGGTCTAAAATCAAGGAATATAGAGAGTAACCAAAAAAAATAACATGTAATTGTCAGGCCCGCTATTCTGATAGTCAAAACCCATCAACCGAATGTTTTGTTTTTTTTTCAGTACCTCAAAAAATCAATTTTTCGGAAATATTCGAAAAAATTTTCCGAAAAAACAATTCGGAAAATTTCCATACGGAAAAATTTTCCGAAAAAAAAAATCGGAAAATTTTCCATCGGAAAAATTTTCCGAAAAAAGTCGGAAAATCGGAAAAATCGGAAATTCCGATTTCCGGTTTTGAACAAGCCTGGTGGTAGGACCCTGCTATGGCATGATTGTATTTTTCTAAAAGGTCTCAACGAGACATTTTGTAATCAGAAACTAATCTGAAACTTTTTGTAATCAGTAAAATTGTCCGATTTTTAAATATTCAAATTCATCTCGTCAAGAGCTTTAAGAAAAGTATAATCATGAACAGGTTTGCTTTTATTTGGGTCCCACCACAAAAACTACAGTAATCCAGTTTAAAGGCGCATACCGTAAATTCGTGGTGGTACCCAACATTCATCGAATCGGGTCGTGATTATACTTTTCTGAACGCTCTCGACGAGTTGAATCTAAAGAAATTAGTTTGGTGGCCGAGTTTTAGATTTCTAAGCGACGGAGGTAAAAAAAACGTATTTTTCAAGTTTAATCATTTGAAAGCTCTAAACAAACTGATTTCAAATATTTGGATCTGGTGGCTAAATTTTTGTATTCTACATAGGCCACCAGAAATGGATTTCGCGGACACAATTTGAACGCGAATTAAATTATTCATTCTTACAGTATCTGGACAATCAGAAATTGAATTTCTAACTAGTTTTCACGAAACTTTGCAAATCGAGTAAAAAACTTTTCGAAATACTCTAAAAAACTGATAGAGTCTAGGTATTTCTTTCCCTTTTCTAAGTATGCACGTACTGCCCTCTCGTTCTTTTTATACCTCTTATCAGTAAGGGGAATTCTTATAACCCCCCTCCTTTCCAGCAAAAAATTTCTATATATTTCAATTTTTAATTTCAATACATTTCGAAAGTTGACATCAGAAACTGGAATTGCATCACATTTTTTATTTTTTAAAGACATTTTCTGTTTTAAACCTTGAAAAACCTAATAAAACTCGAAAATTTAACATTTCATTCACGTATTAGCACGACAAGCTTCTGACAACCGCGTTCTACCGAAACCGAAGAAAATTGTGTGCGAAGTTAAGAGATGCAGAGAAAAAGATTTCATACATTTCGGTGGAGCACAGTTGTAAGATCAGTGTCGAGGTTAAAAATATGTATTCTCAATGTTTTTAATCAATTTCCTTACAGTTATCCTTCCAGACCCAACAAACACGCTCCAATGGACTCGGCCCCACCCCCATATTCTGCTGCAGTCGGTGGAAATCCGGTACAAACTCAACCGGGACAACAGATACATACTCAACAAGCAGTTGTCCTTGTCCCGGTTATTCTAACGACTCAATTCAAAATAGTTCCTTATGACAAACCGTATGTGGAGTACTGTCCGATTTGTAAGGTGACTAGATATTTTTTGAAGTTTTCATGGAAAATGAATCATTTTTTAAGACTCAACTCATTGAGACGGTTCAAAAAATTATAATCATTACATAAAACTGAGAATTTTGAGAGCTTGGGCGGAGTTTGGCTTCTCTGCGCTGTTGCTAGAGACAAACCTACTGTAATTAGCTCAATTTTCACGGAAATTCAAAAAAAAGTTACATTTTTAGATTCAGCGTAATAAGACATTTCTATTGAGTATGAAAACTTTCTGGTTTGGCTAGAACTGCCGCGAAATTCAAAAAAATTCAATATGAGGGGTTGACTACCCATATCGATTGAGTATACTGAATTCAAAAATATCGCTACATGTTTACCGATTTCCAGACCAATGTCACTACCCGAACGAAATACGTGCCTGGCGGATGTTGGAGTATTGTCATGATACTAGCCATCGTTTTCCTAATACTTCCACTCCTCTTTCTCCTTTGCTGGTCTGGAGTCAAAGATGTCAGACATCACTGTCCGAATTGTGGATCCTTGTTGGCTTATAAGAGAAGAATGTGTGGAGGAAGCGGCAATTAATTTCTCTTTTTGAACACACTTTAATCATTAATTACGCTTATTAATGTAGTGGAATTTTGCAGATTTCTGTATTTATTGACTGTGAATTTTCAAAAAAATTGTCAACTACAAATGTTCATTAGAAAAGAAAAAATACTGATTCACTACTAAAGGCTTGAAAAATGAGAATAATCATGTCTAGTGTTTTCTTCGAATTGAGTCGGTCCCACCACGGGAACTACGCTAGTCCAGATTACTGTAATTTTGCAGAATTCAAATACCCACACCTTGTTATCTCAAAAATTTCCACTACATTTTCCATTTGTTGATTTTTTAATCGCGATGTCCTTAGAAACTAATTTTCTTCTTTTTTCTATGTTTACATATAGTGCCTTTTGTTCTTTTAAAACATCTTATCAGTGAGTTGAATTCTTATTATCTCCATCCTTACACCCGATAATGTTTCAATATGATTCCATTTCCGATTCCAGTTAATTTCGAAACTGGACATCACACTCTGAACAACAAAAAAAGTATACACCCGAATTTGTTTAATGCATACTTGTCAAAAATCGGGCCGGCCCGGCTCGGCCCGTCGGCCCGGCCCGGGCCGAAATTTCTCTTGGCCCGGCCCGGCCCGGCGGCCCGGATTCAAAAATGGGTACCCATTTTTACCAATTTTTTTTTGAAATTTTTCGAAAAAAGACAGTAAAAATGCTTAAATTATCATACATATTCACATTTTGATTCAATTTTGAATGTTTATTCGAAAACTATACTTTTTTCAAAAAATTTCCAAAAATTTCCAAAAAAAAGTTCAAAAACTCAAAATGTTTTGAAAAAATGTTTCAAAGCGGGCCGAGCGGGCCGGGCCGGGCCACGGGCCGGGCCGGGCCGGGCCGGGCCGAGATTTTTCCTGATTTCGGCCCGGCCCGTGACAAGTATGGTTTAATGTGAGTTCAAACTATTTTTGAAACTACTGTAACCTTTTCAGATTCAGATAAAGGGGAATGGAATCATTTTTGAAGTGTGTCTGATATTTTTATAGACGCAAAATTTATGGAACAATTGAAAATTATCTTGAAGAGAAGTTAAAATAAAAAACACAAGAAGGATTTCGAGGTGCTGGGTTTCAAACATATCTCCAAGAGGATTGTCCCATCTATTCTGCGTTTAAACATATATGAAAATTTCGAAAACTTTGAAAATAGTCCCCACCCTTTCGATCCCGCCTCTAACCATTCACCGATTTTCAGAGAAATGTCACCACAAAAACGAAATATGTGACAGGTTCATGTTGGAGTACCATCTTTATTCTAGCTCTCTTTCTCTTCTTACTTCCACTTCTCTTTCTGCTTTGCTGGTCTGGAGTCAAAGATGTCCGACACAACTGTCCGAATTGTGGAACATTTTTGGCTTATAAGAGAAGAAACTGTTATTGTTGAGGAAAGAAAAATTAATTACACTTTTCGAACACTTTTAATCAATAAAACATGTTTATTCAAAGCATAAAGACACAGGTCACAAGTATTTCACAATTTTTCCAATTAATTTCAATTGATCACCAAAATTTGATCATTATTATCAACATTAATAAAATTTCTTGGCTCATCATCATCATCATTACTACGAGTAGAGTAAACGCTTATCGAGGATTCACTTGTTATCGCATCATCAGGCACTAAGGGACTCCAACCACTCTCCGTTTCGTTGGGTTTAGTAGAACTCTCCGCTGCATCGCTGGTAGAAGAACTCTCCGTTTCATTGGTTGTCGAAGAACTGCTTGACTCCGTACGAGAGAACCGGGATCTCAACCAACGGTAGAAGGCAGGAAGCCAGCTACGAGGGTCAAGTCCGCCAGGGGCACGTTTTGATTTATCGAAGATTTCCGACGGGGCATCATCCTTTGTGTCGTCTGGTCCATCGATACAGCCTTCATGTTGTGGTCTATAGTCCTAGAAAGTTTGAGAACATTAGTGTTATCGATGATTGATATCCAGAAAACTTACATGTTCCGGTTGGTCATAAGGTAGTGGTACTTGGAAGGCATAACTGGGTTCGCGTTCGCTTTCGGCTGGTCCCACCGGTGGAGGCATGACATCATTATCAACGGACGGTGCTACAGGTCTCACTGATTTTTTAGTTGGTGCTTTCGCTGTCTTCTCAGTAACCTTTTTAACACCTTTGGATCCAGATTTCTTTGCTGCTCCATTAGTTTTGTCAGCGCCTTTAGTAACTTTGTCAGGTACTTCCTTATTATCGATTTCTCGTGCAGATACCTCGTCGAGTGGGGTCAGTTTTGATTCTTTCCGTTTCTTCTTATCGTCTACTTTCTTTTGTTCATCTCGTAGAGGATGGAGATCAGGTAGTTCTTCTGAAAATTTATTGATTTTTAGTATGAATCGCATGTTCCAAGAAACAGGGGATACTGGTATTAGCACTGCACGTTTAGTACAACCACGCTCTACCGAAAGCGAAGAAAATAGTGTGCGAAATTGAGAGACTCAGAGAAAAAGAAACTATTTTCAAGAGGATTTCGCTGGAGCGCAGTTGTATGAACTGTGTCGAGCAAATAGCATAAAACAAAACAGTGTTGGAGAGACAGGGAACCGAACCCCCGTCCTCAGTTTTCTAGTCATCAGTGCTATCCACTAGACCACGCGGAGCAAACTCGCCCCCGGATGTCAACTCCGTTATAATCTAGAGGTTGAATTCACTTACTTGCTTTCGCAGTGACCGTTTTATTATTATTCTTCTTCTTCTTGAAGCATCCACATGTCATCCTATCCCACCAAATCTTCCACTTTTTATCGTTTCTTTTGCAGAACAAGACTACGTAGAGAACAATTACACAGATGATGAAGAAACCAAACACTCCGCCACCAACGATCATAACCATATTCATACTGGAAAATTGATAAATTATTATTAGCAAAAAAGAATAATCACTTACTCTGAATCTGATTCGTCTTTTGCAACCATAACTGGAGGTACTGTATTTGCTCCCGATGGACTTGATCCCAATACCACGGACAATTGCTTCAGAGTATCCGGCATCTGATTGACTGACGAGTGGAATCGACTGAATTTCAGATCGAGTTTTGAAAGTGTCAGGAGGGACTTCTTGAATTCGGGAAGAACATCTTTCAACTCTGGAACTGGTGGGATCGTCCCAAATAGAGCAATAGCGGACAATCGAGAGTCCGACTTCAAATCCACGTCATTAATTGTTTCCAGGCCAGTGAAGATTGTGGCGAAATCCAATAGCTTTGGACTTTCGGCAACTTTCATTTTACTTATCCATTCACCACTCCGAATCTGCGTCGATATAATTTCACTTGTTGTCTCATGAAAGTCTCCCCATTGTTTTTTGAACTTTTCAAAAAATGGAGGATTGTTTGCAGTTTCGGCTCCAGATTCAATAGCGATTCCATTTTTTGCAAACAATTTGAGTTCAGCATCCTGCTCGGAAGTTTTCTTTGCCAAAACCAGAGCGTTTACAGCTTCTCCGAACGACTTCGATAACTTGGGCAAGTCTTTCAATTGTTCATTCTTTCCACCCTTTTCATCTCCTTTCAACGAAGCCACCAGTTTTCGAAGAGCAGCCAGATGACCTGATGACTCCGATAGAGATGTTGTCACCGATTTGACATTCTTCAATAAGTTCGCATCGTTTTTGATTTCACGAATCTCGATAGAAGCCATCGCTGCTTGAGCCACTTCCTCAAACTCAACACCTAATTTTTGCAAAGCATCGAACGACTCAACATAGGGTTTCGTGTAACCATTTGACAGGAAATCAGTTACGAACGAGGTATCGGAAGACATCATATTAATATCTTTGAAAGCAGGTCCACTTGTTACGATGTTGATTTGAGATTTTAGTCCTTGGAAGAATTGGAGAAGGGAACGAACATTGTCAGGTGATGTTTTCTTCGATAAACTGTTGATCGACTGTTCCATCTGGTTCTTCTTTGCGGACGAGCAGATCGAATTGAGTGTAGACAGCTTTCTGTTGAGAACTTCAGCGTTCGTGGAAATCAGTTTCAGTTTATCAGTCACACCATCTTCTTTATTAGCTTTTTTACAATTCTGAATTGATTCCAACATGGTTTCCAAGTTATCCTTGGTCATCACATTCGTTGTTTGAGCATTCAGAAGACTACGGGCATACGCGAGTCGTTTGACAGAGGAATATACATTTTCCGTAGATACCTAGGAATAGGGAAGATAATTTTTCGTTTAGTAGTAACAACAATACCTCAGACCATTTCTTGTCTAAATCCGCCATTGGACTTTTCAACTGAACGAGAGATTCCACTCCTTTGATATCAATAGAAGGGTTGATTTGGGTCAGCAGCCATTGATCTTTGATATCCTTACTCAGCATTTCCAAATCCTTGAATCCATTCATGAAACCAGCTGTATAACGTCGGACCAGAGAGTTATGATACAATCGGGAAGTGATGATTGAGTTCATTGAATTGACATATGAATCAGATTCAGATGTGGACGTCAGAGGTTTCAGTTTGGCGAGATTAGACACTGTTTTGTCAACTTCTGCTTTCATCAAAAAAGCTTTTCTGAACTCGTGTTTTCCATTGTAGAAGCCGACCATTTCAGTGAGAGATCGAAGTGGTTTTAAACGATCCAAAATTCCAATGATTTTAGAATAATCGATAGATGTTCCCATTTTAGTTATTGCCGATAATGTTTTTAATAGTGCTGACTTCAAAGATCCGATATCGTTGTCACTAAGCGTAGAAAACTTGGAAAGTTGTGTGATGGACGGGTCCAGAGACAGTGAGGTCAACGGTGTGATATCTATCTTTTTCACATCATCCAATTCCTTATACGTGGCACCATCCGGCAGTTTGTTCAGTCCGTTCGATCCACCGATGTCCTTCCAAATCGTCCTAATCCGATAAAAATATTTCAGTCCTTCCTCCAACAAGTTTGCATCCTTGTCCAAAGCTACACCATTAATCGTATCCACGAATTCATCGACCTTTTTCTTGTCAAACGTCTCCAATCCCTTCAAATCAGCAGATCCGATGTTAAGAAGTTCAGCAATGACGTCATCTACTGGAATCGATTCATCCGATAGACCATTCTGGAGTGATAGGGCAGAGACAACACGGGCGGCCGCAGACAGTTTCTGGATGATGGAATCGACGCCCTGATCTGAAAATAGTAATGTTTGAAGAGCGTCGGAAATCGGAATAATGATTAGAACTCACTCTGAGGGACAGAGATTCCGTTGGCAAATGACAGATCGCTCAGGTTGTATCCATATGGGAGACCTGAAAATTGGATAGTTATTGATTGATTCATTTGGAAGAGAAGTTATAACCATGGCACGCGTCTTACAACCGCGCTCCACCGAAACCGATGAAATTGTGTGCGAAATTGAGAGACTCAGAGAAAAAGAGACATTTCTCAAGGGCGTTCCGATGGAGCGCAGTTGTAAGAACTGTGTCGAGCTAATAGACTAACCGTTATAAGGTCCACTTAGATATTGAGAGTGAAAGTATTGATTACCAACGGAGGCGTGGTCTTGTTCTGAAATCAAGGAGAGAGAGTTATGATGAGTAGCTAGAGATGTCAACTTACTCTTTGAGCTTTCATGATCTCCAGAATTTGTGTTGGGTCGTTGTTGTTGAGAGTAGGCGGAGCCTAGAGCTGAAAGAATATTGAGATTTACAAATGAGCGTTTCGAAACTGCCTTTTAAAACTGTCTTTCTACCTATTAGCTCGGCACAGTTGTTACAACTGCGCTCCACCGAAATTCTCTTGAAAAATGTCTCTTTTTCTCTGAGTCTCTCTATTTCGCACACAATTTTTTTCGGTTTCGGTAGAGCGTGGTTGTAAGAACCGTTCCATGCTAATAGATGTCTCTGGTTTCGAAACCGGACATATCAAAACCGCCTATTCAGTACCGCCCATCCCTTCTGCCAACTGTTAAACTCACTTAGTGCCAATAACAGTGCAATGTCTAGTAGTTTCATTGTATCACTAGCAACAAAAGAAAATTTTGTTAGAACTAATAGTCAAAATGAATAGTTGACATTTAGAACAAGGGCAAGGACACGGGTTACTGTAGTAGGGCGAGGGTGACAAGTGGAAATTTAAGGCGCGCCTCAGACGCGCCAGACAGACTCACTTGAAGATTTCGCACATAATTTTCTATCGTTACGGTAGAGCGCGGTTGTAAAGACGCGTGCCGTGCTAACATGGCTCCGGGATTGTTGGTAGCTTTGACGTTTCAAAAATGGACATTTCAGAACTGCCATTTTGGAAATGGCATCACGACGGGATCCTAATTGTCTTGATTGAAATCGGGGTGAAATTTCGAGTCAAAAATCTGATCTGCACGGTTTTAAACGATGAAATGTCCAGTTTCAAAATGTATCGTTTCAAAACTAGCGCAGTTCTGTTATTGAGATGTCCCGGTTTCCAAGTGTCTCGGTTTTTAAGCTAATGGTTTTGAAATGTCCGATAATTTTTTACATAGTTCAAATTAGTTTTCTGTTTGCATGTTTTGTATGTAACGGTAAGTGGACATCCGGATAAACATAGGCACAGAACGATCCAAAAAAATTCATATTAAGAACTGTTCAAAGAACAAAAAGTTTCAATAATCGACGTTGTTTCACCATGATCCAATCAGACGACCAGAAGATGATTGGCAAGTTGAAATCTAAAAAATGTAGTTATAGTTTTGTCATTAGAGCGTAAATCTCCTACATCACAAAACCCATCGCCAGACTTCCCAAACCAAATCGATTCGATCCATGATTCGCCGCATCTTTCTCTTTATCCTCTTTCAATAAATTCTCCAATTCTGTTCTCTCACTTTCAGCAACAGCACCTTGGTCTTTTGTATTCTCAGTATTTTTTGGCTGTTCTCCTCCAATTTTTGAATATGAAAATAGATTATTAGCTCGGCAAAGTTTCGACAACTGCGCCCAACCGAAACGCCCTTGAAAAATGTTTTTTTCTCTGAGTCTCTCAATTTCGCACGCAATTTTCTTGGGTTTCGGTAGAGCGTGGTTGTAAAAAGCGTGTCGTGCTGATACTTCTGATTGTGGAGGGTTCTAGGAAGGAAGCATCTTTGAAGAGGTGTATCTCCGCACCGGTTTAAGATATTTTAAATTTTAGAAATGAAACTGATAGAGAATGTCCTGCTGATCATTTTTCTAGTTGACAACTTTTTGATAGTTCCGCCTTTTCTAAAGTTACAGTACTCCCAATCTCATCGACTATTCCTCTAGTGTCCCCTTATTTTCTAGACTCCCCGATCTTTGGAGAACTGTATCTCTGCACTGGTTTAAGGCATTTTGTATTTGAAAAACGTTTCAAATAGAACTTTTTACGCTGATCATTTTTCTAGTTGACAAGTTTTTGATAGCTCAGCCCCCTGAAGAGTTACATCAACTATTTAGAAGAAAGGGGATCCTCGATTCAAGAAACTCCTATCTAAAAGAATTTATTAAACTCACTATCAGTTTTGAATACGTTCGGCTGCTCAATCGTTGTCGTTGCAATTTCTTCGGTCGTTTTCGTTGCTACTGTCTCTCCGGTTGTTGTGGAAACGGGCTCTTCGGTGGCTCCGGTGATATGATCCATTTCGCCAGTTGTCCGAATCCATTTGGTTGGGCCTTCGGTGATTCTATCATGATTCATCTCGATAGTTGTCCGAATTTCCGAAGCTGAAATTAAAGAAAATTTCTACGACGCGACATTTCTTCTAGGGCCACTCACCTTCACCACTCACAGTAGTCACATCACTATCAGTATTCACTGCTGCAGCAACCGTAGTTTCCTCTGAAGTTTCCGTTGTTTGGTATGCATGATCTGTAAATTAGTTGCAGAACGTCCCGGTCACTTCGCCCGCCACAACTCACTTATAGTCAGCAGACTTATAATGATAATTAACTTTATCATTATTGTCGACTAATTTGATTAATTGTCAACTTTTAAAGAATATTTGAAGACGTGGTGGGAATGAACATGTTTTAAAGTTTTTTGGAAGATGGCTTACTGTAGGTAGGGTGTCACGGCGGGAAAATGAATGTTATGGGGAGAGGGTCACGTGGAAGTTGGGGGGGGGGGAGGTTGGGACATTTCGAAATCGAGACGTCTTGAAACTTTGCTCCGTGCCATTTCGCAACTACCATAACATTGTCCGCCAGAGTTGCGCGGAAGTGATTTTTTCTAAAACGGAAGTCGGAAGTCGGAAGTAAAATTTTGAAAACGGAAGTCGGAAGTCGGAAGTGAAAAAACGCCCGGAAGTAGGAAGTTGGAAGTCGGAAGTCGGAAGTCGGAAGTAGATTTTTTCGCATAGATTCAAAAACTCCTAGAAAAAATACATAAAATTCGCGAAAATCAGTGGAAAATTAGTTTATGGCTGAAGAAAGTGAAAAACAGCCCAGAAGTCGGAAGTCGGAATTCCGCGCAACTCTGTTGTCCGCGTTCCGGTCAACCCGGATTCAAAAAATTTACACAATTTTTTCAATTATCTTCAAAAATAGTCGGAAACCCTATGTACATTCGACTATTAATCGAAATCTGAAAAAATAGTCGAAAATTCGAATTTTTTGCAACAAATGCAAAACATGTTCAAAAAATTCACCAATTTCAATTTTTCACATAATCCTGGGAAATTGTTCAAATCGGCAGGGCTATGCAAGGGCTCATAGTAATCTTTAGCATTTTCTTTTACAGTAATATTTTAGAACTTAAGGTGACGGACATCCTGAGACACCGACAAAATCAAATACAAATCCAATACTCCTTTTTTCAGACGACGGACATCCTGACACATACCGACAAATGTTGATCTTCACATTTTCAGATTCATGATCAAATAGCCGGGATGAATAAGGTCACTGACAAGCAGATGGTTTGATTCAGATATGCTCCAATTTTCCCATAGAAACCTTCTCAAAACAGGATGGGAACGCCTACCCCCATAACAGGGTCTACAATTGACTCATTTTCATTGTAACCTTGATTAAAGGTTGGTGTTTTTTGTTGCTTTCGTCTTTAAGTTTTTCTATAAAATTGAAGTTTTCACAAAATTCCCCAATTTTCAGAATGCAACTTATCCTCGAGAACGCCGCCCAGAAGGCAATGAAGGAGGACGTCAGAAGGAAGGTCCAGGCACTTCATGTTAGTTTTTTTCACTATTGAGGTTTTTGAAATATATTTCTAAATAGCTGAAAACCTACGGATTCTAACTCCGTAATCAGAATTCTTCTGTTGTCAGGAGGGGTCAAGTTACGCACCCCTTTCTCTTCAAAGTCTTGTACCTCGGCGGATTCTTAAGCTAGACAAAATATAAAAACATATTCAAAATCCTCACAAAACTAGCTTTCCAACCATATACCCTTCAGGTATAAAATTTTCAAGTTTTGCGCTAAACTCGAGAAAACTAACTGCCCAGAATGTTCACCAACTTTGAAAGTGCCCTACGGACCAACCTGTGGTCCACTTTACCCCAAATTTTAATATGTTTTACTTCAAAACTAGCTATTCATTTTTGTAATTGACAGTTTATTTGTATGTTCCCTCCCTGCAAAGTTACGGTCGATTGAAATTTGCCAGTTTGCTCCCACAGTCAAAATCCAACCGTTTTGTAAACCTCATAACTTTTCAAGAAGGGTTCCTATAAAAAAGTTGTCAACTGTAAAAATGAAACCCTAGTTTTGAACTATAACATCAAAATTTTACCCGAATCGGTCTACAGGGGACATAGTGACGCCTTTTCAAAGTAGGCGCTCCCTTAGCATGGGAGAGGGCTGGGGTTCAATTCCCCATACCTCCAGAATCTTTTTGCATTTTTCACATTTCTCGTCACCTTCCTACCTTATGAAATTATTTTTTGCAGGCCCAAAAGAGGACAACACCGATGAAGGACTGGCACCTTCTCAACGACCAAATCGACGAAACAATCGTCGAATGGAATCGAGTCCACCCGAAAGGTGCCAACTATCTGGATCTCCATTGGATGACTCTCCACGGAGCAATCCGTTTCGTTGAGACAGAAATCCGACAGAGATCAAGCGGAGTGATCAAGTTGGAGACCGGGGTGGGTCATAACTCGAAAACTCGAAATGTCTCTCGGATAAGAGAGAGAATTTTGAGAAGGAAGTGGAAGGGGTATACTGTAAGAGTGTCGAACAGTAACCCCGGAGTGCTGATTTTGGAGGAAGACGAGTGGAGATTACGGTAGTCCTCTGAAAGGGTACTGTAGCTACAATTCTCTTGTCTTACTGTATATATTTTCTTTCAAGTTCATTCTAATGCTTTAATATTCCTCGTAGTACTGTAGTTAATTTTATCTTGTTGGTCTTACTGTAATTTTTCTGTAATTACTGTAGTTTTCAACCATTTTCTTGCCACCATTCTTACTGTACCTTGCCAAAAATAAAAAAGTAAAATTTTGAAATTCTTCGAAAATCTGTAACTTCCTCAATTTTTGACATTTTTGAATGATTTTCGGCTCAAAATGCTTCAAATCGACTAAACTAGCTTTAAGAATTAGTCAAAAAGTACTGTAGCTCCAATTTATGATTTGGCGCCAAAACTACAGTACCAAAATTTAAAGACGCTTGTACTTTCGAGGGGAAACCTAGGAGATCTGAATTTTCGAAATTTTTCGAAAATCTGTAACTTTGCCGGTTTCAGGCAGTTTGAAGAGATTTAAGCCTCAAAGTTTAGAGAATCTTAGGGGCTGCTAGATTATCGATCTGAAACTTCCCTCATCCAACCCACAACAAAACAAAATATTCCAAAACCCAAAAAGTGTATTCCAATCCTTTTCAAAAAACCAAATAAAATCAAAAATAATGAGAGAATTATCAATCATCACGCGAATAATCACGTGGAGAAGCATCCGGTGAAGCGTCACGACGACGAGGAGACGATTCAGGTGAACGACTTCTGGAGACACGACGACGTGGAGATTCGGAACGACGACGGGGAGATTCGGAACGACGACGTGGAGATCTCGATTCGGAACGACGACGACGAGAAACTGGAGAACGACTTCTGGAGTAAGTGTTGGAGCGAGAGCGACGTCGAGAAGTTTTTGGAGAACGACTTCTGGACGAGCGAGTGTCCTCTTTCACACGGATATAGGCGGTTTCTCCCTGGAAAGATAATTGGTTAATTGGTCAGGTAATTAAGTAATTACCTTATGAGATTTGAGCTTGGTATCATCAAACTTGCGAATAGCCTTGTGCATGTCCTCAGCTCTCGTGAATTCCACAATTCCGCGTCCATTCTCAACATTCGCATAACAAATATCGCCGGCCTCTCTCAAATGATCTTTGACGTCTTGCCACGATCCACTCGGTGGAAGTCCTTCGACAATCAATCGATAATCGCTTCGACGCAATGGACCACCCTGACGACCTGAGTCTCTTCTGAATCCTCCTCTGTCTCCTCCATCTCCTCTGAATCCACCTCCTCTGCCTCCTCCATCTCCTCTGAATCCACCTCCTCTGCCTCCATCTCTGAATCCTCCATCTCTTCCTCTGAATCCTTCATCTCCTCTGAATCCTCCTGAATCTCTCATCGGTCGTCCACCCGGACCACGTGGACCCGTGCCACGTGGAAACTCGACACGAAGACGTTTTCCATCGAAATCGTATCCGTCACGAGAGCGGACGGCTTCTTTTGCGTCACGATGCGAGTCGAATTGAACGAATGCAAACGAGTGCGTCTCGCCGTGACGTGTCTTCACTTCGACGTTTCGAATGTCTCCGTACTTGTGGAATAGGTTTTCGACTTCTTTCTCACGCACATCTGGTGGCAGGTTGCCGACGTAGATTGTCGACTCGGAGGATGATGACATCGGACACCTGCAAAACAATAATGGAATAGAGATAGGGAAAGGGGGAATGAGAAGAATGAGTTCACGACAAGGAATCAAGGAAAAAACTGTGAAAATAAAGGCGCAATGGAATAGAGATAGGGAAAGAGCAGGGTGCTCAAAGGAAGATTAAATCGAAGAAAAAAGAAAATTGAAAACGTGAAAATCGTTTCTTCCCCCGGTTGAATTCCACCGGTTTTCAAAAACAAAAACCGGAATAAAACCGAACAAAAATTGGTGATAATCGATTTTCTTCGAAAATGTTTGAAAAAAAACCCAATTTCTCTCGGTTTTCACCGGTGAAGAAACTGATTTTTCTTTGATTTTTTCGATTTTTACCGATTTTTACAAACATCAGTAGAGTTTAAAATTTCAGAAAAGACCGAAAAAATCAGTAAAAATCGAGAAAATCGAAGAAAAATCGGTTTAATCGGTTGCTTCACCGGTGAAAACCGAAGGAAATCGTTTTTATGTTTAATTTAAAACCGACAGAATTCTCCGGAATTTTTCGAGTATTTTCACCGATTTTTAATCAATAATCGATTTTAATCGGTGGAGCACCCTGGGAAAAAGGAAATGAGAAGAAATTGTGAGATGACTGAATTCTCTGTGAACGACTACAAGACCTCTGTGTGTGGAAGTGCTTACGCAAAGAGCGCGCACCAAAAATTCCCAGAAGACAACGGAGGAGACGAAAAAGAATAAGTGAAAATGGGCAAAAAACAGCCAGAAATCGACTAAAATCGGCCGGAAATGAGCACAAAAAACGAAAAGAACATTTAAAAAGATGACTGAAATCGATTTTTCACCGGGTGCGTTTTTTGATCTACCCACCTAGATCAAACACTTTTTGCTGAAATTTTTATCTAGGCCCACAACGTCATTCACTTCTTTGTGACCTAGAATCCCAAAACCTGGTTTCCTAGGCCACGAACAAAATATTTATTTAGATTCTCCATAAACTTTGAGATTTTAGGTGAAACTTTTTTTTCAAAAAATAGAAAAAAAAATTAATCCAATTTATTCATTTTTCAATATAATTCGACAAGAAGTATTACACATATTTGATTAGAGAGTATTAAAATATCACAGAAATCAATAAATATATTTTTAATCAATTCGCCGTCACCGTCTCCTTCTCATCACTACTGCTCAACGTCTTCGGCAGTTCACTTCGTTTTCGACGTCGTTCACATCTGAAAATCAATATCTGTGTGTCTGTCTATCCGGATGTCCTCTCACCTCGGACAATTCAAACTTTTCCTCTCGAAACATTTCTTATGGTACACTGCAAGACACGTGGCACATGAACGTGTATTCTCGGTGAACGGGTACAGTATCTTCTCTTTTTGATCTACAATACACGATTCGTCGCATAGTTCGCAGAAGAACCCATTTCCAGCGCACGTTTCGCATTCCTAAAAATTTTTTATTTAATTTTTCAAAAAGTTTTCTCCGCACCTCTTCGATATGCTTCCGGAATACTGCATGAATCTGTTCGAGTTCTGGAAGAAGTGTTCCCTCGCAGAGTTCTCGAAGCTCTTTCAGTGAGTACATCACATGGTTATCAACGAAATGCGAGTGCGTCTGGAGGTACTGTAGGATTCGGAGGCGTCGTGCGGCGCGGCAACTGACGAAATAGCACTTCATGAGGAGAAAGTTGCGGCGAAGCTCGTTGACGCGTCGGAGTTCCTGAAATTGTATTTGATATTTCAGAAGTTTGGTAAGTGCGCTCTATTGATGCCTAGAGCGCGTTTGCTGCTGCGCCGGCGCCCTCTCCTTTCAGCGGCAGCCGCCGCAACAAAACCGCCCTCCATGTCTCTCTTCGCCGTGCGGGGGTATAGCTCAGTGGTAGAGCGCTCCCTTAGCATGGGAGAGGGCTGGGGTTCAATTCCCCATACCTCCAGAATCTTTTTTCTTTTTTTTCGTCACTTTCCTACCTTATGAAACTTAATCAATGACAATGTCGACTCATTGATATCAATCAACGGTCGATGATCGACAATCGACAACAATTGCTTCACAGCTCGACAAATCGGTCGTGGCGTCGCATCCAAATTGTGAATTATTCTCGCCGGAATACTCCACGTATCGTTCCAATGACAATTCGGACAGAATAGTTCTCCCGAGTAATCACAAAGACGTGCTTCTTGTTCAGCTGTTCCGTCGAAACAGATGGGGGCGGAGCATTCGGCACATTGATATTCTTGTTCGGCGAGACTTCGTTCTTCGCATAAATTTATGTTCAATTCGAATTTCGATCGGGTCGAGAGGACACCTGCACACACTCGTTTCACGTCTTCCGCGCATTTGTCATGGGCACGCATTCCGCATACTGAAAATAAAGGAATTGTTAGTCTGTCTGTGTCTCGGTTTGTCCAGATTGTCCAAAGGCAAAAGCTCTTTTTTTTCATGCAATTTTTGCAACTTTTTGATATGGAAAAACTTAATTTTTTGCTCATTTTTCTTCAAAAAACCGAATTTTTTTGATTCTATGTCTGTCTGTGTGTCTGTGCGTCCGGTTTTTGGTGTAAAATTTCTTTAGATACCCAAAAGTCTGTCTGTCTGTCCATCCAGATATCCGGATGTTCGCAGACAAGAATGTATTTTCAGCATACTTGTACTTGGCGCCGAAATCCAGAACTGAATTTTTTCACGAAAAATAAATTTTCGATGAAAAACGCGTGAAAGGCGCGCCAGACCAACTTTTTTTCAACCATTTTTAATTGACTGGCGCGCCTGAGACGCGTTTTTCTATTTCAACAAAAATCACCGAATCAGGTAGTCTGGTGCGCCTTTAGCGCGCGCGTTGGTGCATTACCAGAAAAAAATGTTCAAAACGCGTCAGAGGCGCGCCAGTTTCTAGTTTGCACCGAATTTGGGATGGTCTAGAAGCGTTTTCTCGGGATTTTGCAAATTATTGAGCAATCTGGACTAGAATTTCACATTTTCCGTAATTTCTGTCTGTCTGTCCGAATGTCCAGATGTCTTCTTGTAAATCAGAAATTCAAGATGTCTGTCTGTGTGTCTGTGCATCCAGATGCCCGAAGGTGCAAAGGCAAAAACTCATTCTTATGCAATTTTTGCAACTGTTTGATAAGGAAAACCTTAATTTTTTGCTCATTTTTCTTCAAAAAACTATTTTTTCGAATTTTTTTCGGTTTATGTCTGTCTGTCTGTCTGTCTGTGTGTCTGTCCATCCAGATGTCCATCCCGTACCTCTACACCGTCTCCACCACTGAACCAATCTCCAAATCGTGTGCATACACACTTCACAGCATGGATTGTGTCCACCTCTGACCGGTTGCATCACGAATTCATGTCCTCCGGCTCGACACTCGTCGGCCGAGTGGGCGGGGCCACCGGCTTCATCCTGGAAGAGAAATTTAGCAAATTTTGATTTCTAGGCCACCACTCACTTGAATCGCTTGTCTCTCGAGACCCAATTGGACAATTTTATCGAAATACATCTGTTGTCGGACTGCTTTTTGTTGTCGATTCAGACAGTTGACAAGATTTCCGAGTTGATCTTCTTCTTCGACTGTTTCAGAATTCGGGGAGATTATGTTGACTGAAAAATTGAAGAATTCGGAGGATTCGGAGGAAAACGCGCTCTATTGCACACTTTGGGGACCAAGGAAAACTCGCTGTCATGGCTTGCAAGTGCGCTCTATTGAACAGCTTATGAAAACACGCTCTACCGTACACTCGCCCTGTCAGAATTCTCGATGGAGCTCATTTGCACTAGAAGAAACCCAACTGGAAGGAAGTGCGTTCAACCGAAGTCTTATTCTGATTCTATTAACACGGCAGGCTTCTTACAACCGCGCTCTACCGAAACCGAAGAAAATTGCGTGCGAAATTGAGAGACTCAGAGATAAAGAGACATTTCTCGAGGGGCATTTCGGTAGAGCGCAGTTGTATGGGCTGTGCCGAGCTAATACAAAATTAAAAAAGGAGCAAATCTGCTCTATCGCAAGCGACATTATCGTACCAGGTGAAAACGCGCTCTACCGAAAATTTTGTGAGGAACACGAAAATTGAAGAAAACGCGCTCTATTCCACTGTTTAAAAGTCTGACTCTTAATTGTTGAGAGTGCGCTCTACTGAACTTTTCCAATTTTCTGCCTTATTAAAGTGCGCTCTACCGTACTCTCCCAACACAAACTCACTCGGTTTGCTCTTCTTCTCTGTCTCTCCACTCTCTCCACTCTCATTCTCATCAATCAATAATTGTTTCAACTGTGATCTACAGTAATCCAATGCCGCCTGAATACATTCCATCTGATTCGTCGTCGTTGTCTCTCCTCCATCTGAATTCTGACGTCTTCTTCTCCAATCGTCCATCATTTCTGCCACTTCTTTATCCACTTCATTCTCATCGACTTTCGATATTAACCATGATGATTTACGGGAACGACTCGAAGGCGTCGACGAGTTATTCAGAGCGTCTTCTGATGAACACCACGACATTCAGACGTCGTGGGGGGATGAGATTCTGGAAAATAGATTGGAAATTTATTTTGGAGAAAATTGAGATATAGAAAAAACGGTAAACTTCATCAAAAAATAGGTTTTTTTCTGACAAAAACCCGGAAAAAGACGAACTCTTAGCCCGGATTAAAAAATGGATGCCTATTCTTGTCAACATTTTTCTAAAAGTTTTTGAAATTATAGAGTAAAAGAGCTGTTTTCAGCTGAAATCCAAAATTGTTCAAAAAATATGCAATTGTTCAGTTTTTCACAAAAAAATGCGAATTTGAGTCAGAAAATCACTCAAATTTCCAATGTGGTCTAACTTTTCTCTTTAGGGTTTCTAGGCCACGACCCAAGATTTTTGAATAATTTTATCAGTCTTTATAACCTGAAAATACTAAAAACCAGACTTGTCACGGGCCGGGCCGGGCCGGGCCAAAATCAGGAAAAATCTCGGCCCGGCCCGCTCGGCCCGTTTTGAAACATTTTTCAAAACATTTTTTGTTTTTCAACTTTTTTTTGGAAATTTTTGGAAATTTTTTGAACTTTTTTGAAAAAAGTATAGTTTTCGAATAAACATTTGAAATTGAATCAAAATTTGAATATGTATGATAATTTAAGTATTTTTACTCTTTTTTTCGAAAAATTTTAACAAAAAAAATTGGTAAAAATGGGTACCCATTTTTGAATCCGGGCCGACCGGGCCGGGCCGGGCCAAGAGACATTTCGGCCCGGCCCGGCCCGGTCAAGAAAAATCTCGGCCCGATTTTTGACAAGTCTGCTAAAAACAAGGTTAAACTTCAAGAATTACAGTGAAACAAACGGAAAAAAAATTAGGAAGAAAAAAAAAGGAAATCAATTCGTGGCCTAGAAAGACAAAAGAAAAAGTTCGGCCATTTTTCATACTGAAATTTCGTTTTTTGTGTATATTCTCGGGGTTTTTGTCCATTATCACAGATATTCTTTTTTTTAATACAAATATTTCTCAGAAAATATTTTAAAATTACTGTATTAAATGCCATAATTTTTGGTCTCGAAACGAAAATTCCTAAACTTTTTTTAAAAATTGGGTTTTTATGGAAAACGCGTCAAAGGTGCGCCAGCCTTAATAACAAAATTTTCATAGAAAACGCGTCAACGGTGCGCCAGACTCAATGTAACAACAAAATTTTTCAAAAATCGAGATCGAAAATTCACTAATTTCAGGTCAAGCCACGAACTGTTACAGTTTTTTAATACGAAAATTTTGAAATCCTGCCGAAAAACTGATTTTTCTCAATCCAAATTCTACCAAAACCAAAAGTAAATTAATTTCAGTAATTCTCAACTTTTCATTATTCATATTATTATTTTCATCCCTATTCTCAATCTTCCATCAACAACTCATTTTTATTACACGTTTCAATAGAAGAAAGGGCGAAAAAAGTCAGAAAGTAACACAAAATGAAGAAAAAGAAAACAACAAGAGAGAGAGAAAGAGAATTCCAGAGATAGAGAGAGAGAGTGTGTGAAACCGAGAGAAATAGAGAAAAAGAGGGAAAAAACCAATGATTTTCCAGGTCAAAATGATCATAAAATCGTCCATTTTCTTATCATTTTTGACCTTGAAAATCTGTTTTGTTGTGTGAAATGAAAAACACGTGTTAAAGCAGTTAAAACTCAAAAAAGAAAGAAAGAAAAAGTGGGCGGGGCCATAGAAAAATGATTTTCAATATTACTTAAAATTATTAATACAATTAGAAAAAGGTTACTAAATGAGAGGGGGGCGGGGCCGATAGAGAGGTAGAGAAAAAGTGTTTATGAGAAAGAGTGAAATGAATAACAAAATGGACAAAAAATTAGAGAAAAAAAAGAAAAAAATTATTAGAAAAATTTGGAGAAAATTAGATTAGGGCTCAGTCTTGACATAACTTCGACCACAGTGCGTTTCCAGTTGAGTGACGAGAGAACGAACGTGAGTGGGAAGGACGAGGAGACCTGAAATGAGAGTTATTGATTTTATAATTTATCGATCGATTTTGGGGGAGCAAATAGAAGAAATCGGACATCCGAACATTCGGACAACTGGAGAAACAGATGACTCGCCAGACTATCGAGTTGCATTTTTAAGCTGTCTGGCGTGCCTTTGACGCGTTTGAAATCTTTCTTCTGCGAACCTAATTGGACATCTGGGTGGACAGACACACAGAAATTACATAAAATATGAAAATCTACTCCAGATTGCTCAATATTTGCAAAATCCCGAGAAAACGCGTCTCAGGTGCGTCAGACCATCCCAAATTCGGTGGAAACTAGGAAATGGCGCACCTCTGACGCGTTTTCAAACTTTTTTTCTGGTGGCAATTCAACGCACGCGCTAAAGGCGCACCAGACTACCTGATTCAGGGATTTTTATTGAAACAGAAAAAAACACGTCAACGGCGCACCAGAATCGAATCACTATATCTGTCGTGCCTGAGGCGCGTTATGGAGGCCACAAATCCCTTATTCAGGTAGGAAAACATCATTTTCCGGCCAAAATAGGTAATTTTCACTTGAAAAACTTTAATACCGATACTTGATTTTCTCTTTTATAAGCCAATCAGATTCTGTGGACATCCGGACACACCTGGGCTTTTCTACTGACATATAGAAAAGTTTGTCCGGATGTCCCACACCTGATTCCAAGAGATTCTCTCAGAATTTCAGTCTGTGTGTCCAAATTTCCAGATGTCTGTTTTCAGTCTGTCTGTGATCCTGTCTATCCGGATGTCCCTGTCCCACTTTCCACGTGTTTTCTCCCCTTTTTACTATCAAACATCACTGATAACCACTGAATTTATTATCGTGATTCCTCTCTGCACCAAAGTGATTCGTTCTTGTTTTATTGCCCTCTTCCCATCTCTCTCTCTCTTTTCCATTTTTATCTGTTTTGCTGATGATGGCCTTCGATTTCCGAAAAACAGAAACGAAACGAAACGAAAAAAGAATTTAAACGAGAAGAGGAAAAACAATCACAAATGGTGGTGTCTTATACGACCGGTGATCAGTATAGAGGGGTTTATTATCTCAAAAATGGAAAAAACAATCTTGAAAAGAGGAAAAACTATGAAATTCCTGGGAGCCAATTAAGTAACGAAAATTGTGATTTTCTGATTTTTCTTGAAATTTTGTACTAAAAAACTGGTTTTTGGGAGTCTGTCCTTAAAATACTTACAGTTTTAATACAAATTCAAGATTTTTTGCCTCCACAAAAACTCATTTTTCTGGAACTTTTCTTGAAACCTTTTTTTTTGAGTTTTTCAGGTTTTTCGGTCAAAATGTTTTTTATTAACCTAGCTGTCCAGACATGTTTCTGTTTATCCTAATTACCTAATTTCAAAAATTTCAGCTTTTCACAATTTTACAAAAACCCTATAAATCTCTTTGATTTTTAGGATTTAGTTTGTCTGTTTCTCCACATTTTCAGTAATACCGTACTCACCAACAATCTTTTGATCCTGTTCAGTTCGAACACGAATCACCTGCATCCGTGACGATTTTCTATCACCACCAGTCGACAGAACCTCCTCAACAATCGGCCAAACCGACAGCACGGAACCAGATAAAACAAAGTATGTGCGGGTACGACGACCAACTTCACAGTATGTTCCATTCGATTCGGTACGGCATTTCGAGTAGATGTAGTTGTGTTGACACATGTTTGCAGCGGCTGGAAATGAATAAATCAATTAATTTCAGTTAATTTCATTTTAAACCACTCACAATCATACTGTTGCTTCCAGACCTCCTTGGCCTCATCTACAGTAACCTTACTGAATCGTTTACTTAAATCAGCCATCGTCATCAGCTTAGGAGATCTTCCAGTCGACGGTCTCGTTATCGCGTACAGTCTGGCTCCAGAATCCACTTTATTCTTTCCGATTCCATAGACCAAAGCGGCGACTTTCTTCGTATTCGCAGTGTTGTTACCTCCAGGATGACACAAATAGAATCCGTCGTCGTCGTTCGAATGTTCCTTGTAGAGATCCATCGCCTCCTCCCAACTAACACCTCTTTCCACTCCAATCTTATGCATTTCCACTCGAAAACTTCCATTATCGACTCGTCCCGTGAAGACGCGAGTCTCCAATTTCCTCACTTGATCGTCGCCGGTTCCCAAATCCATAATTCCGGTATCGTATGTTCCGTCGTGCTTCGATTGAGCTATCAACTCGGCGACTATTTCAGAAAAGTACTGGAAGAGTGAGTTCTGAGCGTGAACGGGCAATCCGAGGATTCGATTGAGGAACTTTGGGATTGTGGCCGCCTCTTTTTCGATCGTGTATTGACCCATCTTGTTTTTAGCGAGAAGACCGACACCTTCCATGTAAAGACGCATGTCTGGAAATAATCAATTTTCAGCTAAATTTTCAGAAATTTCGGAAATTTTCAACATTTTTATCAAAAGTTGTTTAAAATCTTATGTATGAGTTTTTATAAATAATTAAAAAAGTTTTTATCAATAATTAAAAACATCGTCTTTTTTGCAAAAAAATCAAAAAAATTTCGAAAAAATTCAATACTGAAATTCACCAATTTTCAGCTAAATTTTCAGACATTTCTGACAAAAACTCATTTATAGAGTAATTGGCGCCAAAATTTAAATCCCAAATTTTTCGCGAAAAAAATCTAATTTTCGGTTAAGAATTAGAAGAAATTCTGAAAAATCTTCAAAAATTTTCACATTTTCGATGAAAAAGTGAAAAATGACTAATTTTCACCTAAATTTTCAGAAATTTCTATCAAAACTGATAATTTTAGGCTATGAATCACAATTTTCCTTTCCAACTAACCCTCAAAGAAATCTCCAGCCTTATAATCCTTTGGCGGCTCGATCAGCGGAATTCCAGCCTGTCCAATGACAGTTTTCAGCAGAGTATCCAACGCGACTCGTCCATACTTATTATCCATATTGAACTGAGACAAATCTCTCGTCTCCGTGGCTCTTCTGTCACCATGAGTCAGTGCTCCAAGAGATTCCAGACGTTTCGCAACAATCGAAGCGAATCTCTTCTCTCCCGCCAATTCTGATATGAGAAACACGTATTCCGGTCCGGAGACTTGATTCGATCGATGAGTTCTTCCGAATTGTTGAATCGCCTTGTCAGCAGACCAGGGCAATTCCAGAGTGATATGTACTCGTCGTCTCTTGTTGATAGCTCTTCGATCCGATTGTAGAGAGATTCCAGATGACGCCGCTTCCGAGATGATTGCAATGAGCTTCTCTCCTCTCATAAACTTCTCCTTCTCCTCCATATTAATCAACTCAAGTGACACTTCCGCATTGGCATTTCTCCTCTGATACATGACATCTCCAGTTTCAGAAGTCACCATATGTCCACGTCGTCCAGTCATTTCAGCCACGTACTCCGGACCGCCCATCTCATCAATCAACTGATCCAGTGTGTTGGCTGGAAGTGATGGAGCCAATCTTTCGACAGCTGCGAGTAGCTCAGTCTTAATAAGCATCGGATTGATATCCTCCTTCTCCACAGACTGTCCACATATTCTAGAAGAAGTGATAAAGTCCGTTGCAGACCCCCTCGCCTGTAACTCCTCATTCCTCCGTCTCTTCTCTCTTTCAGCCTTTCGAATCGCTCGTCGTCGCTTCTTTTCTCGTCGTTCCTCTCGTTTTCTCACTTTTTCACGCATTCTTTCCGCTTCTTCCTCGTCACGTTTCCTTTTCTTCGTTTTTCTCTCTTTTTGTGGAGTGTCTTCGACGATTTGTTGGTTGTGCGCCCATGGGTCTGAAAAAATGAGATTTTGTTTGTCTATTTAGATATTTTAGTGATCTTAAAATGCAGTAATACGGTAATTTTTTTTATCCGAGTATCCAGATGTCCGTCTTAAGTGTCCAAATGTCCAAATTTGGACTTCTATACAACTATTTGTTTTCCGGATATCCAGGTGCCTTTCTGTATGTCCGAATGTCCAAAAAGTTCATTTTTGGCCTAAAAATGCTGTTCTAACTTAGTTTCTATGGAGTTTTTCCCAGATTTTCTTTTTTTCCGGAAATTTTGGCCAAACGCGTCCAAGATAGTGTTTTTTTTTAAATAAAAGTTGGCTTTTGACTTCAAATTAGGGATTTTCAACCCAATATCTGTTCCAGAATGAAATTTTAACATGTTTCTTCAATCGAAAACGCGCCAAAGGTGACCCAGTCTTCATTTTTCACTTTTTTTCGAGTTTTTGTTGGAGAAATTTTGAGTCATTTTCCGATTTTCCGCTATTTCTAGTATTTCTATCATAATCAAAATGAGAGTCAAGATTATCAATTCCTGTTTATTTCCATTTCAAAAAGCCTTATAAAACTCACCATCACTTGTAAAATCGCACATAAACGGATTGAACTCTTCCTCGGGTTCCCTTTCCTCATTCTCTCCTCCATCATCTTCCTTCTCCACCGCATTTCCTCCATCCTCATCATCATCACTATCATCACTCGACGACTCCGCTTCCGCCAACAACGCCTTCACCCATTCATCCTCTTCTCCATCCTCCAACGTCCTCGCTCCCTCCGCTTCTTCCCGTGCACTCGCCAAATCTCCATTCTGATCTTCTTCCTCATCACCGTCCGACTCATCTGAATCCCCATCGGCTTCTGATGATTCCGACGTCGTCGAGTTCGCCTCATCATTCAGTTTCGAAGACGTCGATCCTCTCGTCAGATTCTTCGTCACCCCGTCACCAACTCGTCCGCCCATTCCAGTCGTCACTCCTGTCCAAGTATCGAATCCAACGTCTCCGAGGAAACTCAATGTCTCTCGAGTCTTTCTCCGTTTCGCGGGTCTCGACTCGAAATCGTCGAAATCTTTGAATATATCTCGATCGCCCATTGTAATCGACGTATCCGTTGGAAAGTGTTTATCAATCAATCCGTATAAAACTGTCTTTGCCGTCGAAACGAATTCATTCAACTCTCCGCCCATCTCCTCCAAAGTCTCCAGTGTTGCAGATTCTCCAGTTGATTGCAGTCCGATGACGACACATTTCTTGGCTTTAATCGCTTCACGAGACAGTTGGACACACGTGTCAACTTTGGCGGCAATACAAAGATATTTGAAAAATCTCTGATGACACGCCCAGAATTGTCCCCAAATCGTCTTGCAAGTCGATCGCTCTTCTTCGTCCATCGTCTCGATTACTGTCTGAAAATTAGAAAAATTTGAGTTTTGATTCGAAAAAGTTGAATTTCTTGGTGTATCGATGAATCCAGATGTCCAGATTCGCTCGAATGGTTCAAAAAAAGTTCAAAAATTTTGAGCCAAAAATTACTATTTTTTGGATTTTTCTAAAATTTTCGAGCGTCTGTCTGTGTGTCTGTTTGCGCATTTCGATGATATAGCACTCTTTTTTTTTTGAAAATTTCATATATTAAACTGAAATTGGTCACTTTGCTGCTAAAAATTGGCAGAATTCTCAGATTGTACTAGAATTTCGAGCTGGAAATGCGAAAAAAGTGGCAAAAACGCTAATTTTTGACACATTTCTCAGCCGTAATCGGAATTTTTAGTTCGAAAAAGAGTGTTTCTTGAATTCGCAAATTTCTGATTATTTGAGATGAGAAATGTTGCATTTTGAGCTATTTTTCAGCCAAAAAAACTCGTTTTCTACAATTTCCACCGGATTTCCAGCAAAAAACGCGAAAAAAACCTCCGTTTTGAAGCTCAAGAACTGAAAAAAGGTAGTTTTAAGCTTGAAATCCCGAATTTTTAAACCAAAAAAACTCGAAAAATGACAGATTTTCAACGATTTCAACCATTATTTCGGCTAAAAACGGAAAATATCGAATTCTCAAAATGTTCAAAGTTTTGCAAATAAATAATTTTAAATAGAAAAGTAACTAGAAAATCTCAAAATTCAGAGACTGCGGGTCTGTCTATGTGCATGTTTGTCAGCAAGGACAAAAAATCCAGTTTTTGTCTGAAAATCTCCAAATTTCTCACCTGAAACTGTCGTCTCGCCTCCATCCACAACTTGACCGCCGCATCATACATTTTGACGAATTCACTCGACAACTGAACCTCTTGAACAGCAAACGAAACACCACGGAACGAGAGCTGTCTCGCCAGATAGAGGCCTCTCTGCTTCATATCCATCGCCACAATTTCCATTGCTCCAACTCCTCTCCGCTCGACGGCCGATATGAAATCGTGGAATTCTGGAAACGCTTGTCGTTCTCCCCACAGACCGAGACGTGTCATATAAGCCATATTTCTTGGTTCAGTGGCTCCAGTAGCTGATGCGTAGACGACACGAGCATTCGGAAGAGCCTTCTGTAATTCCAGCACCATTCTTCCTGTCTTCGTTGGCTTAGCTCCGGCGGTCGGCACCAAATTCTTCGCTCGATGGCATTCGTCGAGAATGATGACTCCATCGTAATCTTGTCCGAACCATTGGATCAGTTGACTGATTCTACTACGGTATTTTCGAGATTTCGCTCCACGGCACTCGCCAATTAATGAGGTATAGGTGGCGAATATCACTCCTTTCTTGATCGATCCGTTCTCTTTTCCAGAGATTTTTGCGTATTTCATCTTGTTAAGAGCGAAAACTGGAATGTTTGGAGCACCACAATCACGCAGATCTCGTTCGGCGTCGAATTTCAAATCTGATGAGACCGAGAGCCAGATCGCACGTTTTCGACCCTCAAAATTGGGAAAATTAGGTTGAAAATGAATTATAAAACTGCAATTTTCTGGGACACACCGACACACTGACAAACATTTTCAGATTTTTCGGCAAAAAATTGCTCGAAATCGCTTTAAAAACTGTATTTTCAGCTATATTCCCAGATTTTCAGTCATAAAATCCAATTAAAAATGGTCAATTTTGACACCAAAAACACCTGAAAATCACGTTTTCAAGCTTGAAATTTGCTCAAAAACTCGCTTTCATCTGATTTAGAGAATAGAAACTGAAAATTTTCAAGATTTCATCAAATTTTTATTCAAAAATTACCAAATCTTCAGCTTATTTAGACGAAAAAATTGCTAAAATCACTTTAAACACTGTATTTTCAGTCGTAAAATCCGATAAAAATGGTCAATTTCGACTCCAAAATGCTTGAAAATCACGTTTACAAGTCAAAATTAATCATATTTATAGGAATTTACGACTGAAAATCGGGAAATTTAGCTGAAAATTCAGTTTTTTAAAGCTAACTTTTTCGTCTAAAAACCTAAAAATTTGATGATTTTTTGAATAAAATCGTTGAAAAGTATGGTCTAAATCAGCTGAAACCGATTTTTTGAGCAAATTTCAAGCGTTTGGAGCAGAATTTCATGAATTTTCAGTCAAAAAAACAGAGTTTTGAGAAGCAATTTTTCTCAAATTTCTTACCTGCAAATAGTTTTCAAAAATGATACAAGCGACGGTTCGTCCCTTTCCAACACCAGCTCCATCACCAATTAAATATCCATATCTCTCTCCAGAAGGCATTCGTCTTTCATGCATTTGACACGCGTAGATCACAGCTTCCAATTGGAGAGCAGAGATATGTCCCATATCGATTAAATATTCTGGAATCGAGATTTGATATTTCACGTCTGGTGGAGAGACACTCGATAGGGACGCCGATTCGACGACACTATCAGGATGGGCGGTTCCGGAACGAAGTTTGGCTGGCGTGTATTCAGAATATGTTTCAGCGTAACCGAGGTTTTCTTCCTGAAAAAAGTTTAAGATTGAATAGGCTCCGCCAATAATAATGGAAATGTTTTGTCTATTTAGATGTTTTAGTGATCTCAAAATTCAGTAATTTTTGAAAATCTTTATTCAAATACCCGATTTTTTTTTAATCCGGGTATCCAGATGTCCGGATGTCTACAATTTGCCTATCTGTACGTATATTTATACGTCCGGATGTCCAGGTGTCTGTCTGTATGTCCGGGAATTCCAAAAAGTTCATTTTCAGCATAAAAAATACCGTTCGAACTCAGTTTTTAAGGCAATTTTCAACAGATTTTCAGTTTTTTTCAGGTCTGGAAAGCTGGGAATTCTTTGATCTATTTTTGTAAGTCCCGATGTCCAAATTTAGAGTTCTATACAACTAATCCGGATGTCCAGATGTCTGTATGTATGTCCGGATATCCCAAAAAGTTCATTTTCAGCCGAAAAATACCGTTCTAACTTAGTTTTCTATGCAATTTTTTCTCCAGATTTTCAGTTTTTTTTCATTTTCAATATTTCAATTGTTTGAAATTTTTCTCCGTTACTCACATCATCTTCCAAATCGTTTTTCCTCTGCAACGCGGCCTCATCTCGTCCCACTTGATACGCCATTCTCATCTCGTCCTTCGCCTTCTGTGACTTTGTTTGTGGCTGAGGAGTCAACGAGAGCCTCGGTGATCCTAGTCCAGATCCAGGTACTCGAACCATTGTATTCGTTGACATAATGAGACGTCCATTCGATGCGAGTTGTTGATCATATCCTCCACCAACCATTCGAGACAGTGGACCACCGCTTGTCGAGGATCTGAAATATTTGCTGAGGGATTTAGTGAGGGTTCTGGAATTGGATTGGGAGGGATTCAGAGCGCTAAAAGTTACAAAAACTTGAAAAAAAAATTAGCAGAAATCAATATTTTCCATATAAAAACTATATTATGGAAAATGCTCCAAAATTTTGAGCAAAAATCTCTTCAGGATTATATTTCAAACCTTTTTGTACATAGAGAACGGTTCAAATTTCCGAAAATGAAAATTTTAAACTGAAAAATAACTCTTTTTCTGAAATTTCTGTGTATGTGTGTCTGTTTATCCGGGAATCAGGAAAAAAAGATTGGAAAAAGAGCTTCGATGTTCAAAAAAATGGACGAAAATGTCAGGAAATTAGCTCATTTCAATGATATAGATCTCATTTTCTTGAAAATTTCATATAATAAACTGAAATTGGTCACTTTTTTGCTGAAAATCGGAAGAATGCTCTGATTTTTCTAGAATTTCAAATTGGAAATTCAAAAAATGGCAAAAACGCCAATTTTTAACAAATTTTCAGTTCGAAAATGAGTGTTTCTAGCGAATTTCCGACCAAATGACTCAAAACCTTCAGAATTTGCGAATTTCTGATTATTTGAAATAAGAAATCTTGCATTTTTAGCTATTTTTCAGCCAAAAAAAAACCTCTTTCAAACTAATCCGTAATTGGAATTTGAGGAATTTAGGGCGCTAAAAGTTACAAAAACTTGAAAAATCCCTATGATTAAAGAATTTCCAGCCTACACAACCAACCTATTGACGATAACCCTTCCAGCTTGTTGTGTTACACCTCCTCCAACCGCTGAGAACTGTTGCATATGTCTTGCTTGCATTATCGCCGACCCGACCGTCTTCATCATTCCTCCAGAAGACGTCGTCGCCTGGCTCGTCGTCGTCATCTGATTCTCATCCATATAATGGAAAGAGGGTGTCGATGCGGACATATGTATCTGTTGTTGGCTCATTGAACCCGGTCGAATCGCTCCTCCTCTCGTCACTATTCGTCCACCGGGTCCTATCGTAGTTCCACGTGTCGCTGCTGGTCCCATTCGACTGAGTGGTTGATGATGAACCATTGTGGATCCACCCGTCCCTCGACCCACTAAATTCACTCTGTATCCTCCGTTTGTCGCCGGATTGTAGGACCCACGAACTGCGTGTCGAACTACCATACTCCCAGGAGTGCCACGTGGCGGTAGACCACCAGCGGTCGGGCGGCGGACGAGGTGAGTTGGAACGTTGGCTCCGTTGACGGCGGCTGGAAAAAAATGGCAATGATTTTTCTATAGAAACTGAGGTTTTGTTCATTTTTACAGCGAAATTTTTTTTTGAGTTTTCAGAGATAAAATCGCATTTTTTACGCAAAAAATACAAAATACAATTTTCACATAAAAACTCTGAATTTCAGACATTTCGGCAGGAAATTCAGTAGAAAAATTATATCCAATCTATTGAATTGCTGGTTGAAAAGTCTGAAATTTAGAGTTTTTATGTGAAATTTGTATTTTCTACAGGAAATGTGCGATTTTATCTTTAAAGATTCAGAAAAAAAACCATTTTTCGCTGGAAAAATCTGAAAATATGCTCAACCAAAACCGAGCGAGTTTTGACAAAAAAAAAGACAATTTTTCATGAAAAAAAATGAGTTTTGGCATTATATAACAGGAAAATTGCTTTTTTTTTACTAAATGTTTCAACTTAAAGCCGATTTTGAGCATTTTTGTCCAAAAATATCAGAAAACTTCAATTTTCAGCAAGAAAAACTTGAAAAATGTCCGAATATTCCCATTTTTGTCAAATTTTTCCAATTTTCCCCCTAAAAACGCGCTTTTCCAATCTTGGGTCCAGTCAGATTCCCCTGTTTTTTTTCCAATTTGGGATAGGAATGGAAAATCTAGGAAAAACAGACAGTTTTCATACAAAAATTTTCGCCCGAAAACCTCATTTTTTCAGACAGTTTCTCCTGAATTTTTCTTTACAGAATTTTCGAAAAAGTTTTTTCGCACAGTGCTGCTCCAAATCTTCTCCCCTTCTCACCTCTATAGAGTTGTCCCCTCTCCTGCCCGCCACCGGCCATAATTCTCGTCGCTGACGTGCCAACTTGTCCCGCATTCGTCACAATTCTCTTGACCATCACTCGTCCATTCGGTCCAACTCCATTCCTTACAACCATCAGTCTCTCTCCATTCTGTCCGACCATCGTATTCCCTACTCTAACTGGAACATTCGATGATCCGTTCACTCCTCCTCCATTCGTCGTCACTCCACTTCGACTCATTCCGGCTGGAAGTGCTCCGCGAGCAACTGCCGACGCGGCGACGGGACTCAGCAAACGGTATATTTTCTCTCCGTTCTCGTTGACGAACGCCTTCAAATATTGCGTCTTTTGGCCGTCTTTCGTTTGCACCGTCCGTTTTACGATGGATCCTGTTGTGATGGGAAGATTCTTTCGAGGCGGTGGGACTACCGTATCGGATACTGTAGATGAGGCAGGAGACGCCGTGTGAGAACGTTGAGCTGATAGTGAGGAGACACGAGGGGATACGGTAGATGATGTGGATGGAGAGTCGAGGTGAGGTCTGAAACTTGAGGGAAGGATTAGTTTGGTGGAAGAAAAAACTTCATGGCCTAGGATTATCAGAAATTGGGATTCTAGGCCATTACGTTATTTTCAGAAAATTTTGACTTCTTTTAGAGTTTTTGATGGCCTAGAATTTCCAGTTGTGGCTTACACTTTCCTAGGTTACAGAAGATTCGAAATTCAGTTTTTTTGACAAAAAAAAGGAAAATTTTAGCAAAAAAAGTGAATTTTCCATTATTTTTTCCCTCAAAAAATCTATTTTCTTCATTTTTTTAAAAGTTTTCATAATCTTTGTGCGTAAATTCTTATAGACAATTTTGGAGATCTAGGAATATTATTTTTTGAATTTAAAGGTTAAAGATTAAGCAAAATCTCAATAATTTAACTTCTGTTGCCTAGGAATTTCAAAACTGTAGATTTTTAGGTTTATAGGCCTATGATAGGCCCTAAAAATGCGTTTTCAGGGGCAAATCTTCAATTTTAATGATTTTTTACTCTTTTTTTCCAAATAAACAGGATACTCAGTGGCAAAACTTCAATTTCAAGCACAAATCACTAGATAACTGTTGCAAAAATGCCCTAAATGTGCTAAAATCTTATATTTTCTAGTTAGGTTACAGCAGATGCACATGGTGGTCTCACGACAAAATGCACAATTTTTCCGTAAACTTGAAGAAACAGATTCTAAACTTGGAAAACATCAAAAATCTAGATTCTGTTGTGAAAACCGCTCTAAGTCAGACAGAAATAAGGTGAAATCCCCCAATTCTACAAGAGGCTACTGTAGATGGAACACATCGCGCGACAAAATACACAATGTTTCAAAATTCCGAGAAAAACACGATTCTACACCCAAAAAACGTCAAAAAACCGATTTTTTCAGTTCTCCATACGCGAAAAACCCACTATTGACTCCTATTCGACGTCACAGTTCTTACAACTGCGCTCCACCGGAATGCCCTTAAAAATGTCTTTTTTTCTCTGGATTTCTCAATTTCGCATCGCAAGCAATCTTCTTGGGTTTCGGTAGAGCGCGGTTGTAAGAAGCCTACCGTGCTAATAGTAATTTATAAAAAAATAAGTGAAAAATCATTAAAATTGGTGATTTTCACCCGGAAAACGATTTTTTGCCTATTTAAGTTAAAAAATCCCATTTCTCAAATCTTCTTGACTTAAAAAAAACTCACTCTTGACTCCTATTAGTCTGCACAAACATTTGCTGTGACTCCTCCTCCTCCTTAATATCTTCTTTAATCTCTCTCATCTTCTCATCATATCCATCGTTTCCTCCATTCGACGATCCGGTAGTCGACGTATCTCCAGAAGGCGATTCATCTGGCTCCTCCTTCTTCGTCATTTCATATGAATCCATCGTTACGGATGGTTGTTTTCTTGGAATAACTTGTACTTGTGGATAGTTATACATACTACTTTCAGCCGTACAACTACTACTCCGTGTCATTGGAGTTATCATACATCCACCGTCCTCTTCGTCCATTCCGAAGAATGAAGTGGGCTCTCCGCCGTCTTCTGTCGAAATGAATGGAGTTGTCATGGGTGTGTAATAGGCTGAAGATGACATTGAGTCATTCGATGTCTCGTCGAAGAATTGATTCGATGCGCCTGCTCTTGGATATGATGTTGGAGGAGCACTCTGTGTGTTATTGTAACTTGTACTTGGCGCGGACTCATCGTGTACACTGAAATTATGAAAATTTGAGCCTTTTTAATGCTTCGAAAACTGCTATTTTCGTGATTTCTGAGGCTTAAATCGTCGAAAAATTAATTTTCTATTTTCCGACTTAAATTACTAAAATTGGAGCGTTTTTAACTAATGTTTCAGGTTTTTCTCTCAAGAAATGTACAAAAATGGATTTTTACACCAAATTTTGTGATTTTTGTCTGAATTTCAAGGAATTTTCAAGCGTTTGACTAAAAAAAATTTTTAAAAAATAGCGGAAAATTTCAATTTTGTTATTTTCGTGATTTCTGAGGCATAAATTGTCAAAAAATTGCTTTTCTCTCCGATTTTTATAGATGTTGTATTATTTTTCCGCCTTAAATTACTAAAATTCAAAGTTGGGGAGCATTTTTAACCAATTTTCGAGGTTTTTCTCTCGAAAAATGTGCAAAAATCCTACTGAAAGAATAAAAAGCAAAATAAAATACATTTTCACACTACATTTTGTGATTTTTGACTGAAAACTATAAAATTGGTGGGTTTTAACGAAAATCTTTCGGAAAATTTCAATATTGTGGAAAAAAGAATAAGAAATGCTAGTAAAAATGGCTGGAAAATTGTTAAAATGACCAAAAATGGTTCAAAAATGACCAAAAGTGGCTGAAAATGGCTTAAAAAGATCTAAAAATGGCTTCAAAATTTGCTAAAAATTAGCAAAAGGTGCGAAAATTGTGGAAATTTTGTCAGTTTTGAGGTTTTTCGACCGTAAAACACTAATAATTCTTGCAGTTTTCAGCGCAATTTTTCTGTTTCATCCCATTTTTATTTTCAAGAATATCTGAAAATCTCCACGAATTTCCCGTACCTTCCAGAAGTACTGGGCACCGGTGACGGCTGACATAAAAACTCTTCGAGACCGGCCTCTGTTAGAGCGGCCGATAGAATATCTTCCATCGGATTCTGATTTCAGAAGACGTCGTCGTGATGGAGGGGGCGGAGTCTTCTGGGTGGGTGAATCAGTGATGATGGAAGTGGTGAGAAGGTTTTTTGAGAAGAATATTCTGGAAAAATCACAAAAATTTGGAGAAAAGTCGGCAAAATATGAGAACGAGCGGAACAAAGAGAAAAATGAAAAACGAGAGAGCGAGAGAGTGAGAAATCGAGGAGAGCGCAGACAGTTAGAGACGAAAGGGCGGCGGATATCCGGACGAACCGATTTTAAAAACATTTTTTCGCGGGAAAATGTGATTTTGGGGTCAAAAATTGAGAGAAAATCTGAATTTTAGAGTGAAAAATCGTGAAAAAGACGATTTTTCATGTGGTTTTCCGGTTAAAAACTTCAAAAATGTAATTTTTGGACGAAAAAGACGAAAAAAAGATTCAAAACTTCGGAAAGAAAGATATTTAGAACGAAAATTGCTATTTTTGAGAGTTTTTCGTATAGAATGTGAGCGAAAATCGATGGGAAATGTGTAATGTTTGAGAAAGTGATAAAGAACAAAAATAAATTTGTTCCTGAAAATGTTTTCTTTTTTTTGCAAAAATCTTTTCCAGCTAAAAATCGTATTTTTTTCTACTTTTTTGTATTCAAAAACCCATGTTCACTGTTAAAGTAGTAATAATTGATAAAAACTAACAGAGAAAATGCATTTTTTGAGCAAAAGTACTTTTTTCCTCAAAAAATTCTGAATTTCACCACTCATAACAAGCATTTTTAGCTTTAAAGCATCTGAAAATATCTTTTTTTTTCGAAAAAAAAACTCAAAAACTACAGTAATTTCCCTACTAAAACCACCTGATTTTTCTCAAAAAAGACGAAAAAACTGAGCGAAGAGATAAGAATCATAATGGCCTCAGCCCCGTTTATTCTGCTATGGTCGAAGACAAAAGGAGAAGAAATGACGAAGGAAAAGAAGAAGGGAATGGCGCCGCGCGTGCCAAGAGAGAGAAGAGAGATCAAAAAGGTCAATGGGAAGGGGAGAGAGACGCAGAGAAGAGAGAGTTGGTCAAAACGAAATATCCAATCAATCAAACTGTAAAGTAATAAAAGTACAAATTAAAAGGAAAAAAAAGAATATAAAGGAAGGTCAGGGAAAGTGAGATAGAGACCGATAAATGGAGATCAAAAATGATCTCTTTTACAGTTATGGACGGAGTTTACTCATAGAAGAGCAAGATGGGCGGAGCCTCGGCTCCAGAACATTCTCTAGACAGATAGAGCCTGCGATCACAGAACTAGCTCCGCCCATTTCTTTGTGAGATTGGGATGAAGTAAGCTATTAGCACGGCTCTTACATCCGCGCTCTACCGAAACAGATGAAAGTGTGTGCGAAAATGAGAGACTCAGAAAAAAAACGATATTTTTCAACGGCATTTCTGTGGAGCGCAGTTGTAAGAATTGCGCCGAGCTGATACGCTACTGGTTAACTACAACAACTGAAGAGCACGATTGGGTGGAGCCTACTTTTGTACATTTCAGAAAAAACGTATAGCACTAAAAAGCTGCAGACGACAAGATTCTGAATCTGTTTTCAAAATATGTTCAGAATCATTATGAACCAAGATTCAAGCTGCTTTTTTTGAACTCTTGTTTCCCGGTTTTTTTCGATTCCCGAAAAAAATTGAGAACGAATTCAGAACCCTTAGCTTTGTATACTTATCAAATTTCTCTGAATGATGAACCTCGATGGAAGAACCCAAATGGTCAAAAGTAGGCAGGAGTTCTGTAGCCACGTGGAATATCAGACGCGTCACCGACACCCCAGCCTATCACCATTAAACATGAGCAATAAAACATGTGACCGTAAACATAAAAGTAAGGAAAATTTCGAAATCGACCACACACAAAGCAAGCACACTGTCTAAGCAACGTGTCATAGTGGACATGTGTTCCGTCTCTTTCAGATTCGTCATCCTCTGTCGGCTTGACACGTGTCTAGCCAGAGGGAAGCTCCGCCTACCGTTCCAGAACATTCTATAGGCACTTTCAAGGGGTTTGCACCCTGAATAGGCCTGGAATGAGAGTGCCATAGAGCGAATGTGCATTCGAAAAAGCAGTATTCTAGATCTAGACGACTATAGACATAGTCTACAGTCGGTTTGGAATCTCTGTGTTTGCCTATGTTATCATTCAGTCCACTATCAGTTGGGGGGTGATGACACAGACAAACGTGAAAGATGTGATTATGATGATAATGAATATGACGATAAGAGATAGTGGGCGGAGCCTAGAGGGGGTGGGAGTGGCTTCGAAGACGATTTCAGCTACCGAAAAACTCAGAAAGCGCTAAAACTTTTCCCGCGGATCTCGGCTAAATATAGCCAAAGTTAGCAGCCGACATCTCACGGGTTCCGCCCGTCGCTATGGTTAGCGTGTGAAAGTGGGCGGGGCTTGTGCGGAATCGGATTTACTGCTCAAAAATCATAGAAATTTGAGTTTTTTCCAGATTTTTGGTTTACGTCTCCGACAAGCCATTGATTACTGTAGCTACAGTAATCTTCTAATATTTTTATTTCTCACTTCAAAACATATTCGAATGTTTGTTATGAAAGTCACAGACACCTGCGCTGAGGCGGTTTTGTTTGGGGAAAGAAATGAAGAAGGGGTGACCTTCAACGGCCAAAAAAAGTTCTCCTTCTTCTTTTCTTTTCCGTTCTCTTTTTTCTTCTTCGTCAATGTTGCGTGAAGACGAAAAAAGAGATTATGAAGAAGAATAAGAGAACATTTTGAACCGGTTTTATGAGGGGAGAGGGTACTGTAGTCGTGGGAGTAGGAAGTGGTCAAGAATCTGGAGTTTCTGGAAGATTCCAGGAGTCAGAACAAGATAGTTCTAGAATTCTGGAGAGCAGAGCTACTACGGTCAAGGTGAGCCAAGGCGTTCGCCACCTAAGCCGCACTATCCTTCACTGTAAGGTAGAGCGCATTTGCCTTGTTTTAGACTTTTCTACAGTAAAACGTTTATTGCTCGTTTTGAAAGTTGTTTTTCCTCCCATTTCATTTCTTTAATTATAGTGTCATTGTTCGAATCGCCTCGTTATCTACAGTAATCCAGAACCGTCATTCCGCCGCCGTCCGTCTAATTGAGCCTCAATCCGTCTAATTGAGCCTCATGATCTCATCTCTTGTCTACTCCGAGATTACTCTCACGTGAGAACCTCAGGGTTACTGTAATCCACTAGCCGATCTCAATTAGCTAGACATGATGACAATACTCACGAGGCCATTCTATGTCTTATTTCGAAATTAATTCAGGACGGACACAAACAAGGAGAAGAAAGTAAATAAATTTCGAAAAATTTCGAAACGAACAAGTCTTGTGATTGGGATACTGTAGGATAGTACGGTGACTGTTGGAAATGCGCTCTATGGCACAGTAATCTTGGTGGACTGGGTCTGGAAAAGTTCCAGTGGAAACGCGTTATACGGAACTAGCTAAACCAAAGTGACAACTACAAAATACTTCCTTCAGATTCCAACATTTTCTAATTGATCTTCTGATCTTTCTTTTCATTTCTGATTTCCAAGCTGTCTGATCTCCAAGACGGTATGATTCAAAATCTCCAATTATATGCAAATTAGACAATTCTCCTCTGGCCACCAAGTCAACAAGACGAGCGAGAGATGAGAGACGTCAGAGAACACGGAGACAACAAGAACTCCAGAATGAATGAATAAAAAAGGGGGAAGAAGAAGAAGAGCGAGTGCCCCCCTAGGACGACGACGATGAAAAAAAATGGGGAAGGGGGAATGGACATACAACGGGGCGGAGAGTGTCCGGGGGATGAAGAGAGTGTGGAGACGCAGGGATGAAGGAGACGTGGACATGGACAAGAATGGCAGTGTGCTTAGTGCCGGATGAGTTGAGTAATGGAGGATGTTTTGATGACAACAGAGGAACCTATTTTTCACTTCATTAGGGACAGTTTCAGCTATTTTTGTTCAGTTTTGAGAGTAGATCTCGGTGAGAATTTTTGTCCAAAATTTCGAGTAATTTGGAGATTTGAATCGGTTGGAATGGTTTTTGGCTATTATTAGTCGATTCGGGACGGTTTTGAACAGTTTCAATGAGTGTCTGATCATTTTAAGTTCTTTCTCGACTTCCAGAACAATATTTCTGGTCCAATTTGCTGTTTCCACGCATCTTTTGACCTTATTTCCGCTTTTAAGAGATTACAGTGCTCGTACGATTCCTAACAAGGGAATGGTATAAACTGACCGTGGAGTTCAGCAACGAGGCCTAGCACAATAGAAAAGAAATCGAATTCTGATGGGAAATCGGTTTTCAAAAATCGCTGAATCCAGAATCCAGATATTCTGGTCTGAAAATCCATACATGTAATTTACTCGATTTTCTACTTAAACTTAGCAGAGTTTCGCCCCAAATACGGCACCCGTGATATTTGGGGCGAAACACTGCTAAATTTTGGTGGAAAACCGAGTAAATCACATGTATTAAATTTGGATTTTATGACCAGAATATCTGGATTCTGAAGACCATTCAGCAATTTTTAAAAATTGATTTCTTATCAGAATTTGTTTGTCTTTCGATTGAGCTAGGTCTCTTTGCTGAACTCCACGGTCAGTTTAGACCATTCCATAGTTAGGAATCGTACGAGCACCATAATCTCTCGAAAAAGGAAATAAGATCAAAAGCTATGCCGAACAAGCAAATTGGACCAAAAATATCGTTCTGAAAGTCGAGAAAGGACTCAAAATGATCAGATACTCATTGTAACAGTTCAAAACCGTCCCGAATCGACTCAGAATCAGAACTCCGAAGTAGCCAAAAAACCATTCCAACCCTTATAAATCTGATAAAAATTACTAGAAATTGGCAAAAATTAGACTCCAACTCTATGAATTCTGCTTCAGACTATTTTTTCAAGCCCTGTTGGACTCGTCTAGATTCGTCAAGCCTCATCCGAAGCCTTCTCTAACTCATTAAGCTTTTCCCCTGCCTCCCATCCTGAATCGGACACCGCTCATTCTGCTCAATGAGCCCACCGCCCTTCACCCATCTCATTAACACTCAAGTAGTCATTCCATTTACGAAGGAGGGGGTGTCAAAAGACTACCGTAATCCTTCTGGAGTTGCTAACGAGGCTACTAAATGCAAATTTTGCAAAAACAAATTTTGCAAAAAAAAAGTGAGATTGTGTAGGGGGAGAGGAGTACAAAAAGCAATAATTTTCACATCACAAAAAGTAGTTTTTAGGGAAAGTAGTGGAAGTGTATGAATGATGACAAAATGAGTGGTGGGATGGATGGGATATTGGGGAGTGGGAGCCTGATCTCCATCTTCCCGGAACAGAATTTTCTGAGCACCGCCATAGCTCCGGAGCTGCATGTCAGTGCCTAGTTCTTCAAGAACTTGCTAAGCACTGACGAAATCAGGAGCTGCTCAGACGTCTCCAAAGTCCAGGGGCTGCTTAGAAGAGATCTATTCAGATCATTTATTTTCTTCCTGAACATCTAAATCATTCGACACCGTAGTAGAGACGTAGTGAAAACAAGATGGTCGTCATCCTTTTTGACAGGCGGTCTTTTTGGCGATGAGACGCCTGGAGTCACAAAGGGGGCCGTCAGGTGGAGGTGATGGTAAAGTGCAAACATAGTGCAAATGGGAGTGATTAATTGGGGTTTCGGAGCTGGAGGGAGAGCTGAACTTTTGGTCTGTGGCCTTGAAATCTATGAGATGAAATTCTAGGCCATCGGAGACTCAAATAGGAAGACTGGTGGAGTAGCAGCAGACCTCCAGATGATCTCCCATTGACGTCATCTGATTCCTACAAAACCAAAACAAAGACCCAGACAAGTATGAAAAAATCCGAAAAATTTTAGGCCAACTGTTTGGCGGAGAGAAAGAAAGGACAAATTGCAAAAAGGCCAACTGTGAGTGTGCCTGCGTCAAGGAGCGGCCACTGAATGAGAGAGTGGGAGACGGAGAGAGACAGTACTACTAGCTGAGAGAAAAGACAAAGGAGTGAAATGGCACCTGGGGAGAGAGAGAGAGTGAGAGGAGTAATAGATCAAACATGGTCTAGGTGATAAGTAGGTAGCATGGTGTGTGTGTGTGTGTGTGTGGTTAGGATTCAGAAGAGATTCTGGACGACACTGGTGAAATTCAGCACGAGTTCACATCCCGAGGAAATTTTGAAAGTCGAGGGAGATCCAAGACAGTCAAAAACGGTACAAGCCGAAACGGGCCGGCACGTAACTCACTCGAAACTGAGTTTTATGAGCTGAAAAACATACCAAAATGTAGATCTCGACGAGTTCTATAACCTTACATATTACGGGCCGGATGGCTATTCGTTGATGTACCTTGGATCGGGCTAGAATGTTGTAGCATACATTGACAAATAGCCATACGGTCCCTAGTAACGGATATAGAGCTCGCCGAGATCTACATTTTGGTATACTTTCCAGCACATAGAATGAGTTTCAGAGAAGTTACGCGTCGGCCCGTTTCGGCCCGGTTTGCGAGTATGGTTCTAGACGGTCGGAGTCGGTTAAAGTCGGCATAAAAAGCTTCCACGATTCTAAAGGAGCAGAAGGTTCGACTCGTTCTCAGATGAGGGGAAGCTGCTTCACAAAGTTTATACCTATACCGGTCCATCGAAAACGGCCTACGTCTGTCAAAGTTCGTGCGAGACTATTTTAGACTATCTGATAGTGAGACTATAGAAGATCTAAGCAGTCCAATACGGTATCAGAAAATATGTTATTTCTTTGGATTGCTCTCGACATCTCAAAACGATCAGAAGTGGTCTGAAACCGGGAAGACCCTTTGATAAGGTCAGAAGCTGTCTGTATCGTTCTAATAGACCGGCTCAACACATCCAGGGCCAGGCCGAATAGGATCTGTCACGATTCCAGACACTCTAGGAGTCCGACCACAAGCGAACTCCGAAAGTCTACAGAACTGTTTCAGTCCCCCAAATTCCTAGTACTCCCCAACCTATACTACTCCGTATCGAGTCAAAAGAACTAGAAATGGAGTGAGGAATGTATTCCAGTTTTTCATCTCCGTCGTCAGCACATTGTTTATTTGTTTATTATTAGTCGGTCTCTCTATTTCTCTCTTCTCATCTCTATCTATCAATTCTCAATAAACATATAGATATTGAAAACCGAGAGAACGATTCTCGTATTTCTCATAATATTGAGTGAAGATACGAAGATACAGTATGACTCACAATGAGACACCAAGAGCGGTGCTAAGCTCCGCCCCCTCGTATCTCCTGTTTACTGGTGGTAACTTGTTGATAACAATACTGATAACATGTATATATAATGCTCTCCCTTGTTTTCCAGCACCTCTCCAAAAATCCCCGGCTGACACCGCCCGTCCGAAAAAAAGAGAGTCGCCATAAACAAATGTGGGATTATTTATGAGAGGGGAGGGGATTTCCGCTTATGGCTTCCTAGGCAACCTTTGAATCGAAATGAGACGTTCAAAATATTCGATTAGAAAAGGGGAACGAAAGAGAAACACCTGTCCTTCGGCGGCTTATTCGGGGATGGAGGGAACAGAAGCTGAACGGAAATGGCGCGAGGATTTTGAATCGGATAGCTGTGTCTATTGCTATTTATCAGATCGGAAGTATTTCGTTGGAGCGTACTTGCTTACGGTCTAGACATGGAGCGCATTTGCCCACTGAGTAGAAATGATAGAAGGGTCGCTCGTTTTCAGCACCTTTCCAGCTTCGAGCTATTAACAGCACGACACGCGTCTTACAACCGCGCTCTACCGAAACCGAAGAAAATTGTACACAAACTTGAGAGACTTGGAGAAAAAGAGACATTTTTCAAGGGTATTCCAGTGGAGCGCAGTTGTATACTGCAATTTTTCGTGATAAACTCAAATTCGAGTGAGTTAACAGCTGAAATAAACTGTCACAATTACGATTTCGTACTAAATGAAACAGGACAGCTGATAATTCAGGTGGAGAGCAAAATCGGTGGATTTCAGCAAAAAATTGAAGTTTTTTGTAGTTTTTTAATCAAAAACTGTGGTTTTCTGCAGTCTTTTGATAAAAAATTGTGGTTCTCTGCAGGTTTTTAGTCAACAATTGAGGTTTATTGCAGGTTTTTAGTCGAAAATTGAGGTTTTCAGCAATTTTTTTGGTAAAAAACTGTGATTTTCTGCAGTTTTTTAGTCAAAAATCGACGCAAAAACACATTTTGACAGTTTTGAGCTGAAAAGTGCGATTTTCAGACGGAATTCTTCAGTAAAAACAGTGCTGAAACCGTCCAAAACCACAGAAATTCCCAGAGAACAACCATCCGAATATGCGGTAAATGGTGTCCTCTCTTTGCATAAGGACAGAGAGAGAGAGAGAATGAATGAAGAGAATAAAGAGAGAATAGAACATCTGTCAGTCAATCGACAGAATCTGTCGGGTTATTGGGGATGGGCGGCACAATGAAACTGACCATCTGTCCCCCCTTCTTTATTGGATGTATCTGCTCGAAAGGACAGATATTTATTGGTCTGGGGTGCCGGAGGCACGATTTCTGGTGGGCAGACCTCAAGAATCTTTTAAAAAATGGAAGAAATTGCTTTTTTGCTGAAATTTCGAGAAAATCAGAAATTAGTGAACAGGTGTTGTCGATTTTTAATCTGGCAGCGGTCAGTCTCTCGACGATAAGACCAATGTGACGTCATCGGAATTTGATAGAATAGTGCAACGTGGCAAACTCCTCCAGAACTTTCCACAAATTCAGAATATCAAATTTCAAATTCAGAATAGTACTAAAAATCGGATTAAGTTCTTTAAAAATCGGCATAAAAATTTCGCAATTCTTCGAAAAAGAAAAGCGAAAGAAGAAAAAAAATAGAATTGCCCCGGTTGCGAAAAAAATAGAAATCATCGTGTGGTGAAAAGGAGAAACAGCAGAGGAGAAGGAGGAGGAGGGATGAGGGGACACAAAAAAATAGAAGAGAAATGAGAGGGTTTTCTCTGTGTCGATTCTTCCTTCTTCTTCTTCTTCGCATCCTCCGTCTCTTCTACACTTCCACGTGTCTCTCTCACGCGATGGTTAGATATTGGAGACACAGTGCTTACCAAGTTTCTCCTGAATTCTCCTACATATTCTACACAATGTTTCAATACATACAATTCTACAGAATCAAAGTAAGAATAAAAATACATCTGAAACTACTGCTCAACAGTTTTTCATCTGTGAAAACCTAAAAAGTAAAACACGTGAAAGAAAGATATTTAATTTACATTTTAATCATGCCAATGTGTCCTAATTACTCTGAAAACAAAAGATAAATTCACCGATGACAAAAGGAAAAAAAATCGATCCGGGGGTTGAGGAGAGAGAAACTGCGGTAAAATGTAAACAATCGAACGGGCGGGTAAACGAGAGGGGTTGGGGGAGGAAGAGAGCACAAAAAAACCGAGCAAACAATTTAGAACTAACTGCTCTTGGCGTTCGACACCCTTAAAAATTATTGAAAAAAAGGTTGAAAGGTGCTGAAAATTTGAAAAAAAAATACAATTATTCAAGAAAGAAAATTTAGTTTCCCTTAACAAAGGCGACTCCCTTGGCGATATTCTTGTTGAGTTCTGGAACGGAGGCATCGATAAGCTTCTGCTCGAATGCAGAAACTTTTCCAACTCCGAGAATCTTCTCAACTCCATTTGGTCCCAATTCGACTGGGGTCGAGAAATATTCGACTCCCTTAACAGCATCAGAAGCGACGTATGCGCATTGAACATTCTTTTGTCCCTTGATTCCACGAACGAGGGCATTCGCGAAACGAGCTCCAGCCAAAGCCATCGAAAGAGTGGCCGATCCGGCTCCAGCCTTTGCGTTGACGACTTCAGTTCCAGCGTCTTGGATTCTTGGTGTCAGTTTGGCGATCTCTTCCTCAGAGAATTTGGTGGATGGGGTGACTTGGGAGAGGAGTGGGATGATGGTGATTCCTGCATGTCCTCCGACGACTGGGACGACGGTCTTGGAGGCGTCGTGTCCCTGGAAACAAAGAAATGTATGAATTCGAACTGTGCTTTGGAGTCTCTTATCGTCTCTATTTGCTTCTTTTACCGTTTGGCGCGTAGACGCGTCGACAGAAGAAGAAAGAAGAGAAAAAATGAGACGCCAAGCGCAAAGAACGAGTAAAATATGAAACGAACCTTGAGCTCAGCAACGAAAGCTTGAGATCTGACGACATCGAGTGTGGTGACTCCGAAAACACGCTTTGGATCGTAAACTCCGGCCTTCTTAAGAACCTCAGATGCAATTGGGACAGTTGAGTTAACTGGGTTGGTGATGATGGCGATGAGAGCTTTTGGGGAGGCCTTGGCGATGACGGCGGCCAAATCACGGACGATTCCGGCGTTCGTGTTGAACAAATCGTCACGGGTCATTCCTGGCTTACGTGGAACTCCAGCTGGGATGACGATGACGTCGGCGTTCTCAACAGCAGCGTACAATTCCTTTGGGCCGGTGTGAGCGGTGACCTAGAACGAGAGGTTTTAAAGGAAAATTTTCAAAAAAACTCGAACCTTGGCGTTGGAATCAATGTGAGAAAGATCAGCGGCGACTCCTGGAGTGTTAACGACATCATAAAGGGCAAGATGGGCGACTAGTGGATCCTGCTTGAGAAGGAGACCCAATGGCTGTCCGATTCCTCCGGCAGCACCGAGAAGGGCGACCTGAAAATTTAAATTTGATAAAATAAATTTCTTTTTTTAATTTATTGACAAAATACCTTTGGAGCTTGGCTGGAATGACGGACAGAGACTGCGCGGAGTCCGGAGTTGGCGGCAGCCTGGACGAGGGTTTTTACTGGAAGGGACATCTTCTGTAATGAAAATTTTGATTAAAATATGATTTTTCTTGGCAATATATCACGAAAAGAAGATAAAGAACATTGCGATCAACTATTTTCACACGAAAAACCATAAAAATGCAAAAAGAACGAAGAGAAACTGTGTTGTTTGCTACCGGCCGGCCGCCGCTGAACGTTCTCTGAGTTTAAAGGCGCACACTCTTTTCAGGCGGCTTGAATCCAGTTCGTGGCGAGACCCAGTCGGCGGCAATTTGAAGTAGAATTTTCGGGATTTTTGCGGGTTTGTGTGGTTTAAACCATGGTTTGGATGGTTTTTAACAGAAAAAAGAACATTGAAGTAGCAGAATGAAGAGAACACGAAAAAAGGAAAGAAATGCGAGCAAGAAATGAAAGTTTGAATATGAAATTTGCGGGAAAACGGAGAAGAGAGAGGGAGATTGAGAGAAAGAGAAAGAATGAAAGAAGAATGATTGGAATTGTGTTTTTCTTTGACCAAATGTTAGCTGGCAGGTCTAAATTTTCGGAAAATTGTATTTTAAAGGAAAAATTGAACTTTTTTACAGAATATGAAGAAAAATGGTGAAATTAAACGAATTTTATCAAATTTGATATGAAAAATACTGAAATTAAACTGAAATTAGCAGTGGAGCACGTTTTGATCATCCCCGAACGGAGCGAAATTCCAAGTGTTTTTGAGCGCTATTTCTTCTATTTTTCATCGCTATCGAGTGAAAAATCATCATTTTTTTCTTCATTTTCGTTACGTCGGTCACCTACTAGACCATCCCCTCCCCCTATCACGCAACGGATCGACGGATTTGATTGTCAGGTTATTTTTTCTGATGTGTTTTTTCCAAAAATTCAAAATCCCCGTAATAATTCGGTTTTTTTGTTGAGAATCGCCGACCACCACTACAAAAAGCGACGAATGAAGGTTGCGAAACAACGATCGGAAGGATCTGAGGAGATTGGGCTGCTAGTGAGAGCGAAAATCGGAAGGAGTGGAGGACGAAAGATGTGGATCGAGTACAAAAGGATGAAGGAACCAATCACCTCTTGGCTAGAGAAGTGAGTTCCCTTTTTTATCAGTTAAGCTGGTAAAATAAAATTAAAATAACAAAATAAAAAACCGAGAGAAAGTGAAAAATTAGTGAGAAGTGAGAGGGATAGTGAAAGCGAAGAGGGTTTGTAGTGGAGTGGAGTGATACTGTGGTGGATAGGTGATCAGAGTGAAATATCAGCGTGTAACGGTAAGAACGAAACGTGGAGATGGTCCATTTTCGTCTTTCTGTTTGAAATTTCCTTCAATGATCATCCTGAAATAATATATATCTAATGAAGTTATAAAAGATTGAGTTAATTACTGAACATCCACCAAATGCATCGCTCCGTGCTTTTCCAGCTCGTTGAATTTTGCTTTTCCATTTCCTCCTTGAACGCGTTTCAACAAATCCTGTACATTATCCTTTCCCGGACTTTTCGCACCAAATTTTATGTATCTAATGCTGTGGCGCTTCCTAACTTGTAAAAACTTCTCCTTAATGCATCTTTCCAAAACTTCCGTTCCGATAGTGATGCGGATCTTCTCCTCAAGATCATCTCTTCTCATAACCTTCCCAAAATCTCTATCATAGAAGCAATTTTCGGCAAATAATAGGAGCAGACGATGAATCGGTGATCCTTTGGTGACTATTTGCTTTGCTTCATTTGTCAGTGTCACAATGGTGCCAACTTCACAGTTTTCCACTTTCGATTCGGAGCCTAGAAGACTCTGGACGACGTCGCCAATGGTTTCCAAGGGTTGCGCACTTCTGTGAAGCAATTTCGTGAACAACACGGATGAACGACGCCGAAGTTCAGCACTTCGGATTCTTCGAAGTGTCATCGCTGTGAAGAAGACATCTTTGAGATTGAAGATGGTGATTAGCGTGGAACATGGGCATTTCCGAAGATACTTCTCTGGAATTCGGCTGATGATTCCAGCCAGTGCATCTTCGAACAATCGTGGTTTCAACCGATTGCCCATGTAAAGTGACGCCTGAATAATGGTGATGCAGATGACTCGGTACATTACACCACTGAAGATGATTGGAGCGTAGGAGACGAAGGCCATCGAGAATAGTGGCGCTAGGAGGAATGCAACGAAGTTGGCGACCCCAGTGATTTTCCAGCTGAAACCCAGTCCAAGGAATACGGTTCCAGAAACTGAACATTCTAGAATTATACTGCGATAATGAAAAGTCAAACAAACCAATTCCGAAGCCGGACCCAAAGGTGTTCAGTCCAAAGAAGTGTGTGAGGAAGGAGAGGTTGGAAATCACTGGATTCGATGCGATGAGATGAACATTGGGCACGGCAAGAACGGCTCCAGAAATCATTCCAGCCAATGCACTAGGTGAAGACTGGATCAGAATATCCAGGTATCCATTCTTCACATCCATCATCCGCGGTGCGTTCTCAACATCTTGTTGGACGAGAAGGGATAGAAACCCAATGAGGAGGTGCCAATACGTGAACTTATCTGTCGGTGGTTGCATGTTTTTCAGAAACATTTTGATGTTCAGATCAGCAACTAATTGAGTTTATGATTCTCCGAACTTTATTTTAATTTTTGATCTGCTTATTTGGCTCTTAGATCTAAACTTTCCCGGGTCCCCTTCCATGTTCCCACCAGATATAACTGTTGTTAGGTCAATCGCTTTTAATAAGACATTTTGTCTGCCAAAAACTACTTGACTATGTTTTCAGCGTCTTCAAGAAGAGTGAGTGTATCAACAATATCGACAACATTGGCAATTCGTCACGTCCATTGGATTGAAAAAAACGGTGAGTATTTTTTCCCTACTGATCCTCATAACCTCTTTACTGACAGTCTATCGAATATGTGTATGTTCTATTCTCATAGAAACATACCGTTTCGTAAGGATGCTGGTATTTTGTGTTTCGAGTTGAGACATAACGGAAAATCTTTTTTGACTTGAATTGATTGATTAGTATAGAAGTTTTGACAGAGTTCGGATAACTTAGCCTTTGTTTTCATCTGTTAGATAAAGGATACGCACGAGTTGCATTATATTTCGGAAATATTTTATTTTGTCAGAAAAGAATTAAACAAAAATAAATTATTTCTGTATATTCCAGTTTCTATACACAGTTGTATTCCGAGCAACTGAGTGACCATATAGCCAGTCCACTGGAAATCTAGAAAACATACGAAATTCTTTGGTGTAATACCAAATGGAAATTTCAATGCAAAGAAAGTATACATAGAAATGACGAATCATCATGGGAAATGTCTGAAAAGGCTGGATCATCAGTAGATCAAGGATTTCACTTACAGAATATTGATATACATAGAATCCAGAAATTGAAAAGAAGAGAGTGAAGAAGAGAATTGATTTCCATGGAACTTGAATGGGCAACTTTGGAATAAGAACACTTCTGAAATTGAACACTCTTCGTATTCCATAACACATGAACATTGTTGACATTATTCTACCACAATGGGGACTCATCTGAAATTTCTCAAGTTTTTGAAGCAAATTATCAAATCAAAACTACTCACCCATTCATAGTTATAGTACAGTAAATTGCATACATTACATAAAAATGCAGACTGTATCATACCGAAAAGATAAAATATTGCGGTATGACTATCTTCAATTACACTATAAAGATGTGGAGGAAGGGGAAAAAAAAAAAAAAAGATAGTTTCGTATGGAAGCACTCTGATGGTTTCTAATTGAATTCCATCGTGCAATTCCGGATAAGCAGCACCCAACTGAGAAGCGAAATAGATACAACACATTGGGATTCCAGTGATTATTGAGAACACCATGACGATGAGAAGGGAAGAAAATCAATGGAGGTGTGTTGTCTGGGGGAGAGATGAGATGAGGGTTTATGTACAGAGTACTGCTGGGAGTGTCCTATAGGGTGTCAATCATAGATGTACGTGGCTTGTCTGCTACAGTGGCCGGAGTCTACCGCACGGTAGGTCCGTTAGCTGTGTAGGGGGATTATTTTAGGGCACCTTCAAGATCAACACTCATTAGCTGCACAATTCCCCTGTATCTGATGGTGTGGGCCATCAGACACAGGGGAATTGTGCAGATGGGTTGACCAAAGCTCTATTTCAGATTTTAGATTCAGAGGTCAAACACAATGCCAGTTCACAGTGCGACCCGATGGGCATCTGAAACTATCGGCTAACAGGGGCTCTTAAAATTTGGAGAGCAAGTCACCAAATCTGAAAACTTTGGATGAAAAACAATTATTTTTAGATGAAATGATGAAGAATCCCCTCTTCACAAGTTGTCGAATATTTCTAATTTCACTGAAACACTTTTCATTTTGTAGGGGATGTCTGGAACACGATCCTTTTTGTGCCGAAATAGTTTCTATACTCAAAAACTTGATATATATGTAGATGTCATCCAGTGTACTTTGAGTTGAGAAACTTGATCGATCAATTTTTGTATTTTCAGCTGTTTTTGGGAGTTTCTATAAGAGTTACACCAAGAATCAGATAATACAATCAGGGAAAATGAATAAGTTCATTCTTTTCTGGAAAACAGTCAATTTATGTCGGAGAGTAGTCAAACTTTCACAGTCTGAAGACACAGCTGGGTTGTCAGGTTAATTTTTCTGATGTGTTTTTTTTCGAAAATTCCAAATATCCGTAATAATTCGTTTTTTTTTGAGAATCGCCGACAATAACAACGACGAATAGAGTCAAAGAAGACCAAGTGACTACGAAGCAAATAGCGATAGGAGGGATAGGAGGAGATTTGACTAGAAGAGATTGGAAGAGAAGTGAGTTTCCCTTTTTATCAGTTAATCAGCTCGGTTAACCGAGGCAAAAATAAACAAAATTAGACAAAAACCGAAAGAAAGTGATAAATGAGTGAGAAGTGAGAGGGAGAGAGAGAAAGCGAAAAGGGTTTGAAGTGGAGTGGAGTGATGGTGTAGTGGATGGTTGATAGAGATGATGAACTCAATGGTTTAATCGAAGTGAGAAGCGAGGAGAGGCTTCATCCTTGACTCGTTGGCTGAAGTTTCCCTCGATGATTAGTCTAGAAACATATATTGATAGACAGTCGAAATATTCGAAGTAACTCACTCTATCTCTACCATATGCATCGCTCCGTGCTCTTGAAGCTTCGAGTAATTGGACGTTGTCCCTTCTCTTCACTCTCAAGTATCTCTTATGGATGCACTGATCGATGACTTCTGTTTTGATGTCTGATTCGACCGCTCCTTCCAGCAAATCTCTTTTCAGAACGTTGAAGTTTCCAGTATCTTGGCATGTTTCACTGAAGGTCCGAAGCAAGTGGTGAATCGGTGAACCGTGTCTCCCGATCTTCTTCCCTTCTGCAGTGAGATTGACGGTAGCAGATACTACGCAGTTCTCGACCTTAGAATCGGATCCCAACATCTGTTCAACTACCTTTCCGATTGTCTCCAAGGGAGTGGGAGTTGTGTGGGCGAAGGCGTTGAACACTCGAGACGAGCTGCGATGAAGGGAGGAACTTCGGATCCGTTGGAGTGTCCTTCTTGTGGCATTCCAAGGAGCGGATGGCCAAATTTTCCGGATGTTGTCCTCGAAAAATGTTGGACTTCTGATGTAACAGAAGTAGAGGAAAAACTGGATCAACGTGGTGACTCCTCCTCTCCACCACAGACGGGTGCACCACGGAATGTAGTTCACCAAGAAGCTGGTGAAGACCGGAGCAAAGAGATATGCAACGCCATTGACTAATCCACTGACCTTCCAATCGTACCCGAGACCGATGAAGACTGTCGTTGAATCTAAGATAGAATTGGTTACTATTAAGGATTTCGAACTTTACGTACCGATCCCAAATCCTGATCCGACAGCTTGCATGCTTCCAATGTGGGACAAAACAGAGAGATTGGAGACGATCGGGTTGGTGGCGACCAGGTATATCCTTGGAATAGCAAGAAATGCTCCAGAAATGAAGCTAGTGAATGCACTAGGTGGCGATTCGATCAGAACTCGAATGTACTCCATCTGCTCTGTGCTGTTCTTCTGGTAGAAGGATGTGACTGAATTATACAGTGCGACGACCAATGTGCTGTTGCTCTCCTCTGTGATGTGGATATCCATCCTTTGGCTGTTCTCGACATTGTGATGAAGCAGTAGCAAGAAGAAGCCAACAAGCAAGAGCCAAAATGTGAAATTCTCGTCCGATGGATGCAGGAGTTTCCAGAAGTGGTGTACTTTGTCGTACCCATCCCAATTCAACGTGGTCTCTTCCAAAATCTTGTAATTTGCAACGTCCGACGTGCTCAATAGTGGATTGGATTCGATGAAGCTGGTGACAACATCATTGAGCGTCCTCCGATTGCGAGACGACATCGAGGAGAAGCAATCTTCGAAGAAGGTGGGAAATTCGCATGCGTAGAAATACAAGATTTCCTGGCAGAAGAATACTTGTATCGTTTTCGCCGCTGAAATGAGAAAACAATAGAAGTGCTGAAGATATTTAAAAACAAACCGAGTCCGAAAGCTGAGCCGTACGAATGGAGACCAAAGGATCCTGTCAACATGGTCGCATTGCTAATGAAAGGAATCGCCATGTATCGAATCCTTCCCAGTGAGAGCAAAGCTGCTGTCAGAAGTCCAATCATCTCGGATGGTCCGCTTGACCAAATGAGAGTCCAGGCCGAGACTTCAACGGTGGTTCCATTGACGAAATATCTTTGCTGGTTCTCGATGTCAAACTGGAAGATGAGAGACATGAGGGAGATCAGCACGTGCCATATGTTGAACTCGGTGGCTGGTGGTTGAAAGAAGTCGAGGATATTCATGTCCGCTGAAAAATGTTCACGAATCTGTTGTGTCTATCGCTGGGGGTAGTGTAGTGCGAGGGACGACAGTAATTAAAAAAATAGACTTTATTAGAAAGACTGAATAGAAAGGAGATACAATAAAGGGAAACGTGGATAAAACAGGGGCCGAGATTAGAGAATCTTAGAATAGATGGGAATGACTGAATCAGGGTTCATAGAATATAAGGAAGGCAAAGAAGGATAGAAAGGAGCGTGCGGTGCCGCGCACCTTTTGTATATCGAGGAAAGAGACTAGGTAGGTCAAATATTCCAAAACACAAGATTAGCACGCTGGGGACACGTTAATATAATTATGTATTCTAGGAGATTACAACACCGTTTAAAAATGTTCACGACTCATTTAGAAATTTTTTAAGGTTTTCTCAAAACATTGATCTACCGGTTTGGCTCTCATAATCAGTTTTACGCGGGCTCTAGTTTTCTTTTTAAGTTGAATGCAACTGCTCTTGTTTCAACATAGTTGTTAAACTAACTCATTCAATATTTCATTGTTTCAATTCAACTTTAATCGTTATTTTAGAATCTACAGCTGAAGAGCATCCACAACGGATCCGACGCCAGAATCTCGAAAAGAATTCCATTCTTTCAAGATCTTCAAACTTCCAGAAGAGGAGAGTTACCACAGCTTGGTTAAGGTCTGGATTTGCTATAATTGAATGAACTGATAACGTAAGTTTCTTTTTTTGATGTCCACCGTATTGCTCCTCATAACCTCTTTACCGACAGTCTGACGAATATGTGTATGTTCTACTCTCATAGAAACATACCGTTTCGTAAAGATGCTGGTATTTTGTGTTTCGAGTTGAGACATGACGGAAAATCTTTTTTGTCTTGAATTGATAGATTACTAATGAAGTTTTGACAGAGTTTGGATAACTGCGCTCTATTGTTAGTCGAGTGGTTTTTATTGCGTGAGGAGTTCAAGATTATTTCGTAGACTTAAGAAATGTTTCTATATTCAAAAAATGTAATCCAGATTTCACTTCATCTCCAGCTCTAGTGCAGAGTTAAAACTAGGTTTTAGCTCTCAGTGCTCTTCATGTGTTTGAGTTGAGAAGCTTGATTGTTTGTATTTTCAGCTGTTTTTTAGAGAGTTTTTATAAGAATAACACGATAAATCAGATAATACAATCAGAGAAAAAGAACAAGTTTATTCATTTTTTGGAAAACAGTCAATTTGTGTCAGAGAGTAGTCAACGTTTCACAGATCCTGAAGACATAGCTGAGGACGCGATTTCCAATGTTTCAAGAAGAATATATTTTCATTTTCAGCCGTTTTCTGACTATCCGGGACGTGGGACGTCAGAACTCATCTCATTTCGAGCGTTAGTATAAACAGTTGTATAATATGCTCTATGATAATCAATGCAATATTCCCGTGGCCATCGACAAATCAGTCGAAATTCTTTTGTATGATACCAAATTGAAGTTTCAATGGAAGGGAAAGCCAATCGATATTTTCCCGAGAGACAGAAAAAGGAGAAGGGAGAAATGAGGAGGATAATGGGGGATGGACCATCTGCCCAGAGAGGACGAGCTGGGAGGACAGGAGTCTTTTTTGTGTTAGTAAGCACACCAATGTGAAAAAAAAAACGATATGAATACTGTATTGAAAACCTAAAATAACATATTTCACAATTTCTCGAAATTTCTATAAACAGTAGTTTTAACAATCTTTGTGAAATCAGTAAAAAAGTGTATATCAATTTGTGGTGAGTTGTGTATCCTCGCTCTTTTGATAATTATTCCAAATTTTCAGACATTCTACATGATGCTCTGTCATCTCTATGTCTATTGTCTGTGTATCGAATATTCAATTTACTATTATACCAAAGAATTCCATCTGTTCTCCAGATGGCCGGGACACTTTTTTACTGATTTCACAAAGATTGTTAAAACTACTGTTTATAGAAATTTCGAGAAATTGTGAAATATGTTATTTTAGGTTTTGAATACAGTATTCATATCGTTTTTTTTCACATTGGTGTGCTTACTAACACAAAAAGACTAGGTGTCGCTCCAATACAGTTTTTACGGTAATTTGTCCGGTATTATAGAAACATACCGTTTCGTATTAATTCTGGTATTTCGTTATTGAGTTGAGACACGCCAAGAAATTATAGCCTTTGTTTCGGTATATATATAAAGGATACGCACGAGTTGCATTATGTTTCGGAAATATTTTATTTTATTAGAAAAGAGTTTAACAAAAAGAAATTATTTCTGGATATTCCAGTTTCTATACACAGTTGTATTCCGAGCAACTGAGTGACCACAAAGCCAGTCCACTGGAAATCTAGAAAACATACGAAATTCTTTGGTGTAATACCAAATGGAAATTTCAATGCAAAGAAAGTATACATAGAAATGACGAAGCATCATGTGAAATGTCTGAAAATGCTGGATGAATATCGGTAGATCATGACTTTTACTTACAGAATATTGAGATACATAGAATCCCGAAATTGAAAAGAAGAGAGTGAAGAAGAGAATTGATTTCCATGGAACTTGAATAGGCAACTTTGGAATAAGAACACTTCTGAAATTGAACACTCTTCGTATCCCATAACACATGAACATTGTTGACATTATTCTACCACAATGGGGACTCATCTGAAATTTCTCAAGTTTTTAAAGATATTTTATTGAAACTACTCACCCATTCATAATTATAGTACAATAAATTGCATACATTACATAAAAATGCAGATTGTATCATACCAAAAAGATAAAATATTGCGGTATGACTATCTTCAATTACACCACCAAGATGTGGAGGAAGGGGAAAAAAGAATATCATGATCGTTTCGTATGGAAGCACTCTGATGGTTTCTAATTGAATTCCATCGTGCAATTCCGGATAAGCAGCACCCAACTGAGAAGCGAAATAGATACAACACATTGGGATTCCAGTGATTATTGAGAACACCATGGCCGAAAAGAGAAGAAAATCAATGGATGAGTGTTGTATGGGAGAAGAGATGAGGGTAGATGTACAGAGTACTGCTGGGGGTGTCCTATAGGGTGTCAATCATAGATGACGTGGCTTGTCTGCTACAGTAGCCGGAATCTACCGCACGGTAGGCGCGTTAGCTGTGTAGGGGGATTATTTTACAGACTTGCAAAATTCCGGGCCGGATTTGAAGTTTTGAACTTTTTTCACTACAGTTTTTTTTCAAACATTTCATTTTCTCAAAAACCTTTAAAACCTACAAAAATCGTTTTTTAAATAATTTATTTTTTATTTTTCGGAAAACATATTTTCATAAAGGGGGATCCTTATGTGATTTTTCAAAATATCAAAAAAATTCAAAAAAGTTTTCCTGTTTTTGATGTTTTCAGTTGGAATACGATTTGAAATTTTATGGCTTCTAGTGGGATTTTTTGAGAAAAGTGGAAAAAACATCAAACACTCCTGAAATGTACCAATAGTTTTTTTCACAATGTTATCTGGGAAATTTGAATTTTTGTGAATTTTTGAGTGAAAACGCACAACACTAACATTCTCACTCCTACAGATAGCATACTTGCAACGGGCCGGGCCGGGCCGGGCCGGGCCGGGCCGATTTGAGAATTTTCACCGGCCCGGCCCGGCCCGGCCCGGCCCGGCCCGGCCCGGCCTGGCCCGGCCCGGCCTGGCCCGGCCCGGCCCGGTCGGCCCGGGTCACAGTACAAAAATTTGAAAATTTGAATTTTTTTGAAAATTTTTTGATTTTTTCGCAAAAAAGTCGAATTTTCGACTATGTTTTTACATATCGATAAAACTCAAGTTTACATAGGATTTTTGACTATTTTTGATGAAAATTTCAAAAAATTTCGAAAAATTTTGTGAAAAAGTTGTGCTCATTTTTTGACTCCGGGCCGACCGGGCCGGGCCGGGCCGGCAACTTTCTCTACCGGCCCGGCCCGGCCCGGCCCGGCCCGGCCCGGCCCGGCCCGGCCCGGGCCGGGCCGGGCCGGGCCGGGCCGACGGGCCGAGCCGGGCCGGGCCGATATTTTGCAAGTCTGACAGATAGTGCTTCTTAAGAAATATTTTTCAAAAAAACCGGAAAATTTTCGAAAAAATAATTTTAAATTTTTTTTCAATACTGAACTTCCGGGCCGACCGGGCCGGGCCGGAGAATATTTGATTTCGGCCCGGTCCGGCCCGTTGCAAGTCTGTTATTTTATGACACCTTCAAGATCAACACTCACAAGGTATAAAAGGGGGGGGCTCGCTTTTTCTTATGTATTCTGATTTTATTCTGTTATTTTATACCTGATAATAAATCTATTGTATTGTAACAAATCTTGGCAAAAACTCATTGACTACACATTCTCAATGACTACAAAGTCTCATTGACTTCATTTTTCTCAATGACTACACTTTTCTCATTGACTACACCACTCATTGACTACAAAATTTGAGGGATGCTCTCATTGACTACATCTCTCTGAAATACAGTCTACTAGACCATCTGAATTCATAACATATCTCAGAAGCCTTATCTTCCAAACAGGACCGGAAAAAGTAGCGGACTGACCAAATTAGGAACGAGTTTTCACCATTCTCTTAGGCTTAGGTTTCTTAAAATTCGGAAAAGAATTGACAAAAACGAAAACCGATAATAACCGTTTTTGTCAAGTTTGTTTCCAAAATTCTAAGAAACCTAAGCCTAAGAGAATGGTGAAAACTGGTCCCCCTTAAGAATCACACAGATTGGATAAACTTTGTTCCTCTTTCAGCACACTGATTTGGAATCCCCCAATTTTTTTTTTCTAGTTTTGGATATTGTACTAGCGAAAAATAATGTGAGACAGTCAGTGAGGGTGTGGCACATGCTCAAAGCTGACCAATCTTAACTTAAAAACTGCGAGTACTGCGTTCTCTTTGCCGAGTACTGTAGATGTAGTCAAGGAGAGAATCCCTCGAATTTTGTAGTCAATGAGTGGTGTAGTCAATGAGAAAAGTGTAGTCATTGAGAGAAAAGAAGTCAATAAGACTTTGTAGTCATTGAGAATGTGTAGTCAATGAGACAATGTAGTCATTGAGAGGTGTAGTCAATGAGTTTTTGCCACAAATCTTCGATATTTCGACAACACTCGAAATTTTGACAAAAATTCGAGATAATTTCTGTTTTGACATCCAAATAAGGCTTTGAAGCATATTTAGCAGCGAAGTGTTTTTTGAAACCCGATTTCAAACTCTTACTATTTTAATAAAACCACCCGCCATTTGAATAAGGTCCCCCTGATTTATGAAGAATCGGTCGTTATTTATAGCATTCTGATAAAGATCTTCACGTAAAAAATAGACTTTTTTTAGCTACAAAAAAGTGTTTTTCTTCATTTTGTGAATATGTCACGTTCGGGGGAATCTTTTATTTTTCGTGATAAAACATAAAAACAATGATGAATATTGACGTGCCCTGCCCGACTGAATACACTCGATCTTATCGATCGAAAACAACTCTCGTCAGTTTGAGTTTTGAAATTGACCATCGATGACGACGTCTCTCTTCCATCGTCTCTTGTCAGATAAGTTTTTCTTATAAGCAGATTTTGAAAATGGATGATTAGGTTTTCATAGGTCCTTTCTTTTACTGCGCACTACTCTTTTTTGTAGGAATTGACCCCGACTTGAAAGGCTCATTTGAGAAGTCTATAAACCAGCAAACCGCATTATGCAGACAGATACATACGCATAGGTTTTCAAGGGATTGGCTTTTCAGTCAATGAACCAGTTTACCATAATATGCAGGGTAAGTACCCATAGACTTGCTGGGACTAGTCTATATACTAGTAAACCGCAAATATGGAGACCATTAGATGCCCATAGGCTTACAGGGGATTGACTCTGTAGTCAATGAACCAGTGAGCCATATTATGGAGGGTAAGTTCCCATAGGCTTGCAAGGAATGAACTTTTTAGTCTATTAACCTGCTAACCACAATATGGAGACCAATAGATACGCATAGGCTTGAAGGGAATAGACTTCACGAGCGACCCTCCCAAGTCAGGGTAAACAAAATAAAAAATACAACAAGAAAGAGGACCTTTGAAACCCTAACTACTCTTTTTCTTAATCTGCCGACGAGAGTTATAGTGAAACAAAAGTTCGCATTTTCAGAGTTTTCGGAGCCATTGGCAATACCTGCTTTCAACTTTTCATGCGTGCAATTCGTTTCGGGAACACCAGCTGTTCGATCTTATCGATCGGAAACATCTCTCGCCTGAATTCTCAAATCGACCAGCGATGACGACGTCTCTCTTCCATCGTCTCCTGTAAGATAAGTTTTTCTTATAAGCAGATTTTGAAAGTGAATGATTGGGTTTTCAAAGGTTCTTTCTTTAGCCGCGCTATTAGTTTCTGTAGGAATTGACCCGACTTGAAAGGTTCATTTAAGAAGTCTATAAACCAGCAAACCGCATTATGCATTGTGCCATGCAGACAGATACATACGCATAGGTTTTCAGGGGGATTGACTTTTCAGTCACTGAACCAGTGAACCATAATATGCAGGTTAAGTACCCATAGGCTTGCATGGAATAGACTTTTTAGTCAATAAACTTGCTAACCACAATATGGAGACCGATAGATACGCATAGGTCTGCGGGGAATAGACTTCAAAAGCGATCTTTCCAAGTCGGCGTAAATGCCAACTAAATCTAAAAATACAACAAGAAAGAGGACCTTTAAAAACCTAATCATCAACTTTTGAATACCTAAATATGTTTTCTTATTGAGTTGCTGAGTCGATCCCTGTTTTGCTCATTTGGTGTGAGCGTGGTTCGCTGCTATCAATTATCAGAAATAGATGAAATTACAATCAAAAGTCTCAAAAACGGGTAATTTTCTATGATATTGACTTCCCCAACCATTCTGCACCGTAAGTTTAATTAACAGGTGAATAGATGTACAACTGGGTGTACAGCAGAGTTGCATGGAATTCCGACTTCCGACTTCCGGATAAGAAATTTTCCCTTCCATGCAACTCTGGTGTACAGGAACTGGCGAAACTTGAAATTTAGGAGCAGGGTTATGATGAATTCCAGGTAAACCTTCCAGACCTTTTCTCAGGAAATAGATGGAAAATTCTCTGTTTAATACTGGTTAAACTAGCAATAGTTTAACCTAGAATTACTTCCATCGAGAAAAATGGAAAAGGGTTCCAAACTGAAAAAGTGTAACTGTTGAGAGTTCGAATGGTCTTCTTGGGTCGATCCTAGACCAACCCAAAACTTACGATACCTCATACTTAGGGTAATTAGACCTTTATTGTGCTACAATAAAAAAGTAATAATAAAATATAACAAAAAGGATAAAAACTGGAGGAAACTTCTTGGGAAGCTTCGAGGTGAGTCCACGAGTCCAATCCACGTCGTTAATACAATACTCCTTAATAACTTCGGATAATTTGTGCGAATTCATTGTGCTGTGAGCAAAAATACGGAAATTTTCGAAAAAAAAGCAAATTTATGTTGAGAATCTTGAATCACTTGGCACCAATTTTCAAAAAATCACAGAAAAATGTATAAAATTCTCCTAATATTTGATAGTTTTCCTCATGTCATCCAACACCAGTTCTGTCAATTTCTTGGCCGATTTCATGATGACGTCATCTGGATCTTCTGGAGTCATTGACGAGTTCTTATCGATATTCAGGGTAGGAGTCACGTGACGTGGAGAGTCTCGAGTTTTTGGAACAATTCGGGCGATGCGTTGACGGGCCTGGAAACAGAGGACATAGAAATTATTCTTTTTTCGTAAATCGATAAATAATTTGGCAGAACAGATCAAAAGTCATTTTTCGTGAAAATTCACACCTTGCCGGTCATGTCGTTAAAAAATCATGGAAAACTATTGAAAACTCACAAATTTGTAGAGTTTCGAAAAATTCGAAAATAGTAAAACTACCGTAAGACTTTGCGTTTCCAGGCAATCTTTTTGAAAGTCATTTTTTCGGATTCAGCTCGTCGGGAGCCTTCAGAAAAGTATAATCATGCCATTCTTTGGAAGAAATTGGGTCCCACCACGAAAATCGCAGAACCTCGGTTTAAAGGCGCATACCGTAGTTTCGTGGTAGGACCCAACTTCATCCAAAGTGGGGCATGATTATACTTTTCTAAAAGCTCTCGTCGGAAGGAATTTGAATATACCAGTTTCACGGCCGAGTTTTGGGTTTCTAGGCCACCAGGAGTGGATTTCTAGGCCACGGTTGAAACCATTTAGATTTTTGAGTTTTTTCGTAAATCGACACATAGGTAGTGTCGATTTACGGCGGTATTATTTACCTTCATCAAGTTATCATCCATCAAGAATCCCCGTCTCTTCTGAATTATCGACGTGGCGATGCCACCAGGTGGATGTGGTCTTCTGAATCTCGCGATGACGTCATCTGAATCCTCGTCACGTCTTCTGCCCAATACTTGTTGTATCGACGTGGCAAGTCGTTGCTGTCTTCTCGTTTGAATACCGTAATCCACTGGAGACGGCATGTGGTGAAAAGTGGGCGGAGCTTGCGGTTTCTTTCGTTTTTCTTCATTTTTCAGATGTTTTTCGATCTGAAATTGACCCTTTTTTCGATAGATTCGCAGTTTGGATTCCCTCACCGTCTCTACATCAGCCAACACTTTTAGATTGAACTCATTCGCTGACTCTTCTATCGATTTTCCGATCGATTTTAATAATTTCCGATTTTTCGATCGAAAATTTTCGGAAAACCGCAAGATTTCCGAGGAAATTGTGTAGAAAAGACGACAGAATCGGTGGATCACCGGAACGAGACATTGAATTTCGATTGACGGTTGGCTGGAAGAAAATTCAGATTGTTTGTGGCCTAGGAAACCAAAATTGGGCCATGAAAATGAGATGGCTGAAATTAGTGAGGCAAGAGCTTTCAGAAAAGTATAATCATGCCCTAGTTCGGAGGAGGTCGGGTCCCACCACGAAAACTACAGTAATCCAGTTTAAAGACGCATACCGTAGTTTCGTGGTGGGACCCAACATTCATCTAATCGGGGCATGATTATACTTTTCTGAAAGCTCTCGTCGGGAGAAATTTGAATATAACGGTTTCACGGCCGAGTTTTTGGTTTCTAGGCCACCAGGAGTGGATTTTCAGGCCACGGTTAAAAATAGCTTATACTTTGAGTTTTACGATCAAATTTTGTTGAAAAAACATTCAGTATGAAACGAAAAATTCAAAAATTAGAAATTCGAGTGAAAATTCGACAAAAATTAGATTAATTACCCCTGAAACCGCTTCCCGAATGTCTTCAACACAAGCCCCACTCGTCGACACGCCGTTCCGATGCTGAAATTTTTTAAATTTTAAAAGTAAATTCGAAGAAAAAACTAACTGCATCGCAATATTCTCTCTCTCCTCCTTATTTTCCATTGCCAACTTTTTGAGATGTTCCACTTTGAGACCCGCATCGAAAAGTTCACTGACTTCTCGATTTTGATGCGTTCGGTCTGTTGAGATGAAGCAATTTCGGGGATCAACTGGAAATAATGAAATTAGAATTCGTTAATTCGGTCACCAAATAGGTATATTTAGAATCAGCTCGTCGAGAGCTTTCAGAAAAGTATAATCATGCCCTGGTTTGCTTTTATTTGAGTCCCACCACGAACACTACAGTAACCCAATTTAAAGGCGCATACCGTAGTTTCGTGGTGGGACCCAACTTGCTTCGAATATGGGCATGATTATACTTTTCTGAAAGCTCTTAATGAGGTGATTCTGAATATGCAAGTTTGATGGCCGAGTTTTGAAGTCCTAGGCCACCAGAGGTGATTTCCTAGGTCATCTCTTTGGCTCTAACTTCGAAATTTCCAGAATTTTTCATCTGAAACTCACCATTCGCTTCGAATGTCTCAATAAAATATTGAATAGTACTTGTCAACTCAATGACTGCTGTTTGGATGGAAATTATGTATGGATGTGGTGTTTTTGAGTGGGAGGAGGATGATGTAGACGTGGAGGGTTTCTGGAAATTAAATAATTGTATTTCTAAAATCTTGACAAAAATTAAAAATTTTCTATCAAAATTCGTTAAAAAACTCAAAAATGGCAAATTTACAACAATTTCCCTGTTTGACCTAGGAATTTGCTGAAAGTGCTGAAAACCATAACGCCGGAACTTTTCGTGAAAAATTACACACTGTCGGCCATTTTTGGTAAAAAAAATCATGGAAAACTATTGAAAACTCACAAAGTTATACATTTTCGAAAATATTCGAAAAACTCGAAAATAGTAAGACTACAGTAAGCCTCTGAAATTTCAACCAATCTTCTTGAAAGCTATATTTTCGGATTCAGCTCGTCAAGAGCTTTCAGAAAAGTATAATCATGCCATGCTCTGGAAGAAATTGGGTCCCACCACGAAAACTACAGTAACCCAGTTAATAGGCGCATACCGTAGTTTCGTGGTAAGACCCAACTTGCTTCAAACCATTGCATGATTATACTTTTCTGAAAGCTCTTAATGAGGTGATTCTGAATATGTAAGTTTGATGGCCGAGTTTTGAGATCCTAGGCCACCAGGAGTAGATTTCTAGGTCACGATCCTAAACTCACCCTTAAATCGATTCCCTCATCATCCTGATACCTCCTCTGATTCTCTTCTAAATTTCTTCTCGTCTCCGATTGCCATTTTTCTATGAATTTTTGCTCGCCGAGCAAAAATTTAATGACTTGTTGCGACGCTAATTCTAACACTACTTCTTCGGACATCTGTAATTATACATTAAATATTTAACAAATGAGTAAAAATCAATACAAAATTAACACAAATTCAGAAATTACACGGATTATACCACATTTTGAAAGACAAAAAATACGAAAAGATGACTGAAAATCAAAAAAATAAATGCAAATAATTTATCATAAAATAAACAGGAATAAGGCAATTTGAAAATCACAAAAACCGGAAAGTGAAATTTTGAAAAATAATACATTAATACATTAAAAAGCTGAAATTGACAGAAACTCGATGGAAAATTGGAAAACACATTTGAAAATCTTGAATTTTCTACTGATTTTCTGCCGTTTCTTCAGCGTTTTCCTCTTTTTCCTCCGATTTCTCTTCACTTTCTTCATCCTCCTCCGATTTCATAGCTCTCGGCAGAAAATCCAAATCTGGCCATGTCGAACAGAAGATTTGACGACACTGAAAATGAAAAAAAAAGTTTTGTAGAAGAAATCGACACAAAGGTGCCGTAAATCTACAATGAATGTCAGATGTACGTAAATCTGCATCAGTTAGCGTAAATCAACACCAGCATTCCGTAAATCTACACCAGGATCCCGTAAATCTACACCAGGATTCCGTAAATCTACACTGGGACACCGTAAATCTACACCAGGATCTCGTAAATCTACACCAGGATCCAGCGAATCAACACCAGGATCCCGTAAATCTACACCAGCATCCCGTAAATCTACACCAGGATCCCGTAAATCTACACTAAAATCTCGTAAATTTACACTGTGAGCTCCGTAAATCTCACCACAACCACCGTAAATCTACACTCACTACACTCCAAACTATTTTCGCCTACCTCTTCAATAACATTCGAATAATGAATATTCGAGTCGACGGGCGGCGCGACGACAATATTTGCACCGAGTCTCTTCGTATCGAATTTCATCGAATTCGCAGTGAATGACATCTTCCAATACGGGACGACTTCATTCTCATCGAATATTCTTTCAGCAATCGATTCGACACTTTTCTCATTGTCACTGCAATTGCTTCCGGTAGCGTGGACCAGGACTGAAAATGGAGGGATTTGTGGGGAAATGACCGATGAAATTCAGAGAAAATTCAGATTGTGACCTAGGAAACCAAAATTAGGCCACGAAAATCAGATGGTTAAAATCAGAATCAGTGAGGCGAGAGCTTTCAGAAAAGTAGAATCATTGTTTTCAATCGGGTCCCACCACGAAAACTACAGTAACCCTGATTGCGGTAGTTTTCGTTGTGAGACCCAAATTTGCTTCGGACATGATTATACTTTTCTGAAAGCTCTCGACGAGATAAAACTGAAAATTGAATTTTTATAAATTTTGAAGCAGTTCTGACAGAGTTACGGTGGTGTTTGCAAAAAAAGATATTTTAACATGTTTTGTGTTGTCACTCGATCAGATTTACTCCGATTTACATGAAAGTTGTAGTTTGAATTCAGCATGCTAAGAGCTTTCAGAAAAGTATTATCATGCCCCGATTTACATGAAACTTGTAGTTCCGAAATCAGCGTGAGACGAGCTTTCAGAAAAGTATAGTCATGCCCTGGTTTGCCTTTATTTGGGTCCCACCACGAAAACTACAGTAATCCAGTTTAAAGGAGGATACCGTAGTTTCGTGGTGGGACCCAACTTGCATCGAATGGGGGCATGATTATACTTTTCTGAAAGCTTTTCTCACGCTGAATTCAACTAACCATATCTCATTTCAAAACTATCACTATTTCATTACCGAGTTCTGAATTCTTAGGCCATCCTTCACTTACAATGTCCTTTCGGCGCTGTACACGCCTCGAATCCGACTTCAACGAGTCTCGAAACGGCGGCTTCCGGTCTTAAAGATGCCAAATTAACGAGAGTTAATTGCTCTTTCTCGACCACTTTAATCGATTTATCCGTTGCAAAAACGACTCGTTCAATCTTCTCATTCTTCTGAATTTCAACATCTTCTGGAACGAAACGAGGCGACATGATAACGTGGCGACAATTGATTCTCTCGTTATTCGCAATGATTGCAGTGATTCTGATTGAATGGAAATTATCGATTGAGTCGTTTTGTGATTTGATCTACCTATCATCCTCTTTGACCATTGCTTGAACTGGACGTCCCAAACAATACAAACTTCCGAAAACAGCGGCTAATCGACAGAAACATTGAGAGAGTTCACCACATCCATATAATGGAAATAGGAAAGGGGAGGGACCGAAGTGACCGACAGAGTCCATGAATTCGCAGGAGGCCAGCATTCCCTGGAATAAGAGAAAATTCGTTTGGTGGCCTGGGTTTCCAAAATTGAGCCATCAAACCCAGATATTTAAAATCGGCTCGTTGAGAGCTTTCAAACGAGTATAATCAAGGCTACATTTGAAAAAAAAAATAATTTTTGACCTCAAAAACGACACCGTGGCCTAGAAATCCATAAGTAGGTCACCAAACCTATAAGGACAAATTCAGCGAGAGTTTTCAGAGAAATATAATCATGGTCCACGTCGGCGGTACATTTTGAGCTAAAACTCATTAAAAATTATTGGTAAATAACAAAGTTACAGAATTTCGAAACTTTTCGAAAATTCGAAAAAGCTCAAAAACTACCGTAACCCGGTCAGTTTCATTTTAAACTCAATGAAACTTATATATTCGAATTCAACGAGTCAAGACCCTTTGAATGAGTATAATCATGCCATGGTTAGGAAAAATTGGGTCTCACCACGAAACTACGGTATGCACCTTTAAACCGAGGTACTGTAGTTTTCGTGGTGGGACCCAATTGGAAGCAAACCAGGGCATGACTATACTTTTCTGAAAGCTCTCGACGAGCTGAATTTGAAAATATAACTTTCAAAAAGAATGCCTGAAAACTCAGAGTCTTACGGCAGTTTTATTATTTTTGAATTTTTCGAAAAGTTTCGAAACTCTGCAACTTTGTGAGTTTTCAATCGTTTTCCATGATTCTTTCACCAAAATGACCGGCAAAGTGTGAATTTTCACGAAAACTACAGTAACCCAGTTTAAAGGCGCATACCGTAGTCCCGAGCCCAAACTCACACTCATTGCCGTTGGCCTCGGCTGAAGAATTCCAATCGTATTAATAATAAAACTTTGAAGCGTCTCTCCAACTCCCATTTGTGCCAAAAACTCTGAAAACGGGCGGTCCGCCATTTCGCCGAGTAGTTGACGTCCTTCTTCTGATGGTTTCGTGCTCCATTGAGTGCAGAATGTGATGAATTTCATGAGAGCTCGTTTTTCGAGAATTCTGGAAGAGAAATGATGGACTAGAAAATCGGTTGAAACTCACGACAAAACGTTACTCTGAAATATCTCTCCTTTACTGCATGGAACTGGATTCAATTGGATTTTTGAATCTTTTGTTTCCGTCGGACACAATTGACGATTGATTAATTTAAATTCAGCGTAATGGGATACTTGCGAATCGCATAGAGTTTGCACCTGGAACAATGATAAAATAAAGTTTTTTGGTCGAAAAAGGAGCCTGAAAGAACAGACTGGCGGCACTTTTTTAAAACAAAAAATGAGAAAATCGGAGACCTGGCGCACCTCTGGCGCTCTTTTTGTACAAAAAATGAGGATTCTGGCGCGCCTGAGACGCATTTTTTATTCGAAAAGAAAATCAGATCTTTACAAAGCTTCCAGGGAAGGTAGTAAGATCCCTTTTTGAGAATTGGCTGGCGTGTCGTCGGCGCATTTTTTTTTGACATTCGAAAAGATGCAGATCTCGGGAAGTTTCTTGACGGTTTTGAACAACCAAAAAAGGGAAGCGCGTCTTTGACGCGTTTTTTGTACAGGGCTTTTCGGGCTCAGAATGTACAAAATCACAATTCAAGCAGTCTGGCGCACCTTTGACGCGTTTTTATTATCAAGTTTTGGTTTAAAACGGGCCGACTCAAAATAGTTGTTATTTCAGCGTGACCTCACTCACAATACCAACAATTTTTCACTAATTCGTAGGTAAAAAATCCGAAAATTCGCCATTCCCCAATTATTTTAATTTTCGTGTAACCAAAATGGGCAACAGTCTGAGCGCTTCAATAACATCGCCAACTGTTTCAGACAAAGTGAGTATTGCAGAATCTACAGTAACCCTACAGCACTTTCCCTATTAGCACGGCACGCTTCTTACAACTGCGCTCTACCGAAACCGAAGAAAATTGTGTGCGAAATTGAGAAAATCCCAGAAAAAGAGACATTTTTCAAGGGAATTTCGGTGGAGCGCAGTTGTAATACGGGGTGGGCTGCTTATAGTAACCCTACAGTACTCTCCCATATTTTCAGGTCGATTCCGGAATTCTCGGTCCCGCACAGAGATCCGAGTCGAAATCTACTGAAAACCTTCCGAAATCATCTTCAAATGTGAAATCTACTTCCGAATTAGGACCATCTCCAGGCAATAAACCGACACCGAATCCAGTGGTCGGAGCTCCAATGATCAAACCGCCAGCGGATACGGTAAGATCTATAAGTTCAAAGTGTTCTAATAATCCTGTTCCAGGTCACGAAAGCGCCCGACAACTCGATTTACGACACCCTCGCAATGACACCTGAACCAAATTGGGAATCGAAACGATTGAATCAGAATTTGGTGACGAAGAAGACGATGAGTCCAATGAAAAATCAATGAGAATAGAGATACTAAATAAATTATGTATTGATACATTACGGTTAATTTTAAAAAAAGGACTAAATTGTCATATTTTTTTAAATTCAGATTCTGGTACTTCAGAAAATTCTAAGAACCTTTTTTGGGTCTTTCTTGATCTGAGAAACGCGCCAACGACGCATCAGCCCATATTTTTTCGGATTTTTGCGGTGAAAAGCGGGTCAAAGACACCCCAGTTTCAAATTTTGGAATTTGAGTCTTGAAAACGCGTCAAATGCGCCCCAGTCTCAACTATGGACAGTTTGCACACTAGAAATGCGCTGTAGGCGCCCCAGCCTCAAAATTTTTGGATTTGTGTTTTCAGAACGCGTCAAAGGCGCCCCAGACTCAAAGTGTTTTATTTGTACTCTAAGAACTCGTCTAAGGCACTCCAGATCTTAAAAAAAAAGCTTTAAAAATGCGCGAACGACGCCACAGTCCTTATTTTTCGGATTTTTTGTGGTGAAAAGCGCGTCTAAGGTGCCCCAGGTTCAAATTTCTTGGATTTGAGTATTGAAAACGCGCTAAAGGCGCTCCAGACTCAAAAAATTAGTAATATACATGTTGGAACTAACTTTCTTGCAATTTCGCTTGATTTGTCTACAGATTTTGATAAGAACTATCAAGCATTTTTTTTCCGAAATTTCTGTGTTTTCCTTACCATATTCCCCTTGGAAACGAGTATTTTGGGCACCAAATCAATGGAGAATCGTCTCATTTGTCCCATTTCTTCCAATTTTTCTTTCATTGATTTCTCATCTGAATCACGTGGAATCCACGTCATCTCAATGTTTTCGACGACTTCTCGATTCCCCAATTCGATTAATTTCTCGTTTTCTTTCACATGGATTTTGGAGATTTCAGCGATTTGTTCGGTGGTTAGGGGCGTGGTCTGCAAATTTTCAATTTTTAAAAATTGGGAAAAAAACAAAAGCCTGGGGTGTCGGTGGCGCGTTTTTCTTGATTCTTGCGATCTGAGATCACTGGCGTGCCTCTGACGCGTTTCTAGTGCATAAATTGTCCATAGTTGAGTCTGGGGCGCCTTTGACGCGTTTTCAAGACACCAATTCCAAAATTTTGAGTCAGGGGCGCCTCTGACGCGTATCTAGTGCACAAATTGTGCAAATTTGAGTCTGGGGCGCCTCCGGCGCGTTTTCAAGACTCAAAGCCCAACACGTTGAATCTGGGGCGCCTTCAGCGCGTTTTCAGAGTACAAAACAAAAAATGTTTAGGCTGGGGCACTTTTGACGCGTTTTCAAGGCTCAAATTGAAAAATAAGGGCTGGCGTGCCTTTGACGCGCGTTTTACCTTATTCTCATTGACTTCGTGTACCATTGACATTGTGAACGATGACCAATCACCACCGTAGTACTCATTTCTGCAAAATAACCAATTTTTTAAAGGAAAAATCGCGATTTTTGGCTGAAAAACCACAAAAATTATATTTTTACCTATCCAAATGAAGAACAGAGAGACCGGCTCGAGCACAAGCTGAGGCTAGAATAGCTTCGGGTAGACCGGTGCCAAGGACCACTACATCCACATTTTCAGGTAGTTTTTCGTCCATTTTGGGGGCTGGAAGTGCTGAAAATCTATGAAAACCGTTGTTTAGGTTAGAAATTCACAAAAAATGACAGGAAAATCGAAAAAATTGAGCCAAATCCGACATTTTTTATCATGGCCTAGAATATCAGCTCTGGTGGCCTAGAAATTCAAAACTCGGCTATCAAACTTACATGGCTCGAATCACTGAATCGAGAGCTTTCAGAAAAGTATAATCATGCCCCTATTCTAAGCAATTTGGGTCCCACCACAAAAACGGCAAACTTGGGTTACTGTAGTTTTCGTGGTGAGACCCAACTAAAACCAAACCAGGGCATGATTATACTTTTCTGAAAGCTCAGAGCGAGCTGATTCTAAAAATGCTTGTTTGGTGACCGAATTAAGGAATTCTAGGCCATCAACACACAAAAAATGAAAAAATATAAAATGGTTAAAAACCATCTGAAACTATCGAAATTATGTCAAAAAATAGCAAAATCTTCATTCATTTTAATACGATTAAACGGAGAGAAGGAAACAAAAAACTGTAACAAAAATGATCGATGTCTCCCCTGAAAGACACTGTAAATGAGGGGGGATAGAGTAGAGAGAGAAGGCACACAACGGGAGAGTGGATAAACCTACAAGAACTACAAAAAAAGATATATAAATTGAGGGGAAAAATTCTAAGTATTTGGGGACCTGTCATGTAAATTAGGACGGAAAAAAATGGGACAAAAACTACTTTTTGAGACAGAAAATTCTCACAAGTTTCAACCCATTTTCGACCGCTTTTTTTAAATTTTGAATTTTTCCGTTTAACAAAAATGAATTATCGCTCATAGAGTCGATGTGGCCGAACACGTTCATAGAATAGCATGTAGCTTTGGCACGAGGCGACAGTTGAATACGGCACACGGGCGACCTGTAAAATTTGAGAAATTTGAATAGAAAATTATGAAAATCTGGAAGAACAAAGAATGATGAGGATTCGCGAAACATCTTTTTTGAGTCTGGCGCACCTCTAACGCGTTTTAAATTTGTTAAAAATGCTGATTTGGGGGTTTCGACAGTTTCAAACTCAATTTTTCAAATCAGTTTTTCTGGATGTTTCACGTCTGGCGCACCTCGGACGCGTTTTGACAAAGAAGAATATGCTTTCATCTTCGAAATTCCAGCAAAAAGACAACAATTTCTATATTCTTTTATTTTGGCTGTCAGGTGCACATCTGACGCGTTTTTGGTGCAAAAAACCTCCTTTTTTTCAATTTTTGACATTATTATTACAGGTATTTCACGTCTGGCGCACATTTGACGCGTTTTTTGGTGAAAAAGTATCGAAATTTCGGTTTTTCAGTTGTTCGAAAAATTGAAAAACTTGAGATTTTTTCGACTCTTTCTATTTGCGGCTGTCAGGTGCACCTTTGCCGCGTATACTTTTGTGCAAAAAGCAACACATTCTCAAGAGGAATTTCACGTCTGGGGCACCTTTGACGCGTTTTGATAGAGCCTCTAAAATTCCAGCAAAAAGACACAAAAAAAACAATATAAACAATTCAAAACGCGGAACGCCATCAACGGAAAAAAAAGTACAGAGATCCAAAGAGATGGAGAATAAAAAACCATCATATGGACAAGGAGGAGGAGGAAATCTCTCCTGAATAGGGAATACCAATAGGCCTACGCAGCGTAGTAATTTAGGCACATAAAGAGAGGAGGAGGAGATTGAGTAACAGAGGAAGGGAAACGGATGGAGGGGATTGGATTGGATAATTATAATATGAAGAGAGAGAGAGAGAGCATACACGCGTATATTAGGGTGAGAATGGCAGAGCACAACATGTGGTATATTGGTGTTATGAAAAGGGAAGAAAGAAGGTATTAAGAGGAAAGAGAAAACGGAAATTAGGTAGCTTTACTTGAGATAAATATCACTGGCTGGGGTGTCGTTAGGCGCGCTTTTAGAAATGGAAAAGTCATACTTGTCAAGGCCCGGCTTCAAAAGTGTCTATTTTTTCCAAATTAAAAACTTTTTTTTTCAATTTTTTATCGAAAAAGTGACAATTTCTGATGATTTTTCAGAATTTCTGCTAACTCTGAATAATTGCCGAAATTTTGACTATTTCGCGAAAAAAATTCAAAAAATTTCAGAAAATTTGAAATTGACATGTATGGGGAAACTTATATAGTGAAGCAGCAATATTCTCAAGGAATTTCGGAAATTGGAATCATCTGGCGCACCTGCAGCGCGTTCTAGAATACCCGGAATACGATGTTCAGGAGAATTTCTTTGAATTACTCTGGGGTGCCTTAGGCGCGTTCTGGCGAGCCTGAGGCGTATCTTTGACAAAATCATGAAGCTAGGGCGTGGTTAGGTGCAAAGGCGTCTCTTGGGCGCTGTACACATTACATAATTACCTGTTTTTGAGTACAAAATTAGCAAAATTTCAGGAAAAATGAAAAAGTTCTTTTTTTTAACTTAATTTTTGAAAATTTGAAAATTTTTCGCACAACCCTGATTCGGACACACATCAGCATGAAAGGAGAACGAATTTAGGACGCTGGCGTGCCTCTAACGCGCTTTTCTTGCAATACATGTTTCCGAACATAACGGCGCATAGAGGGGCTATCCCAGACAGCAAAAGGCTCACTGGGGCGCCCTGGGCGCGGTTTCAGCCACGCAGGTGCAAAGAAAAAGTAATTTTTCCAAATAAATTTCAAAATTCAACTGTGAAAACCGAGGTTTTCTCTCTATTTCTCACCTGTGCATCACTGGTAAAATACCAAGAATGATGATTTGGAGCCGAAGCACGTCGATATGTCACGAAATGACCAGAATATGGACCACCTCTGTGCTCACTGACTGCTCTCAGCTGATACGCGTATCTCTGCGTCTCTCGTCTCTCGGCGACGAACGATCCGCCGCTGTAATTGAGAAATTTGATTGAATTTGGTGTCAATATGGATAGAAATTCCATGAATTTTCGTTGAAAAACATCGAAAAACGCACTCAATCAATGCATAATTGGTTCCCAACTCTCCGTGTGGTCGTGATGATGGATGAATCGGTGAACTTCGAGATTTCGTCTCTTCTGCACCTCCGACAACACGAGATGTTCCATCGGGTAGTTGCCATCGATTCGAGTCTTCGTAGGCTTTCTGGAAATATGGATTATGAAGATTTTGATGGGTTTTGAGTTGAAAAAGAGCTTTGATTCAACTGAAAATGGGCTGAAAACACTGAGAAAAAAGCGAAAATTCTGAGAAAAAGGCAAGAATTCGGAGAGAATGACGTATCATCAATTTTGAATCAAAACGTAAAATTGAGATATTTCGAGCATGTTTTGTGATGTAACTCGGTCAGATTTACTCCGATTTTCAAGAAAATTGTAGTTTCGAACTCAGTGTTTCAAGAGCTTTCAGAAAAGTATAATTATACATATTTTGGGTCTCACTACGAAAACTACAGTAGCCTAGTTTAAAGGCGCATACCGTAGTTTCGTGGTGAGACCCAACTTGCAGCGATTCAGGGCATGATTGTACCTAATTAGGAAAAAGGAAAGGTTTAAAATTTTTAACTGAAAAAAAAACCGAAAAATTTCAAAATACAATTTCAAGAAAATTGTTTGAAAAAATGAATATTTCGGATGCAAAAATCTTGAAATTGTATGAAAACTATAGGAATATCAAGAAGAGACTAACAGAAACCTGGTTTTGAGTTAAAAATTAGACAAAATTAAAGAAAAATCACTATTTTTGTTACTAAATTTTTTGAAAATTTCGGTAGAAATTTCACATTTTTCTCGAAAATCAACAAAAAAACTGGAAAATGTTTCGCACAGACTAGATCCCGATTAAAAACATGAATAGGATCACTGAAGCATGTTCATCTATATTTGAGGACCTTCTTTCGGGATTCTAGCGCGAAAATATAATCAATTTATATTAAAAATGGTTCAAAAAATCACAATTCTGATTTCAGCCACAAAAATAGAACAAAAATAGAATTTTTGACTAAAAAATCTGAAATTTTTCTCCACACGAACCTGATTAATCTTTGGATTCTTTCTAAAACAGACGTCCTGAAGTGACAAACATTCTCCAAAATGGACGTGTTCCGATAGTTTCATACTTCCATGAGGCAACATTCCAACCCGTTCGATTCGGATCATCAGTGTCTGCGGAAGTTTGACGATTCCGTGTTTTTTCAGAAATCCTTGTTGTTTTCTGTCTGCTGCTTTGCATTTATCACACGTGGCGTCTCGAATGATTTCAGAACAAAAATAACGACGGAGAAGGGTTTCTGTATTGGTTGATGTACCCATTTGAGAGTTGGGAATGGTCAGCGTCAACACGGTGAACGATTCGTATTTTACCGTCTGAAAATAAGAAAAGAAAATGAAAAATTTAGTGAAATTTTCAGAGTTGTGGCCTAGAAATCCAAACTTCGGCCACTTAATTCACACAATTATCTACAGGTCTTTGAGTTCTTCTAACTATATTTCGATTAAAAACTTCCTTAAACAGGCTGAAATTTTCAAAAATTTGTAACAAAAATAGTGATTTTTCGATTTTTCTTAAAATTTTGTACTCAAAAACAGGCTTCTGGGGGTCTCTCTTTGAAATACTTACAGTTTTCATTGAAATTCAATATTTTTGCCTCCGAAAAACTCATTTTTGCAGTCAGTTTTCTTGAATCTTTTTTTTTCGAATTTTTCGGTTTTTTGAGTCAAAAATTTTCCAAAAAAAAGATTTTCGAAAAAGTTTTTTCACCCAGATCACAATTTTGATTGACTTTTGAATTTTTTGGCTACGAGATGTGATTTTCGGGTTTTTTTACCCAAAAAAAGCGATTTTCAGTTAATTTCCATCATAACTCTCACCCGATATCCACATGCAGTATTACAACATCTGTATTCTGTAGCAGTGAGTCCTACACAAGGAGATCGGAGACTCGCGTCGATTCGAGCCATTGAGGCGACTCTGAAAATGGAATTTTTGTTTAAAACTCTGCAAGAAGTCGAGAATTTGAGCCAAACATTGCATTTTTATCTCAGTTTCTATATTCACCAACAGTTCCGTAAATCTCCACCAGAATCTCGTAAATCTACACCAGGATCCCGTAAATCTACACCAAGATCCCGTAAATCTACACCAGACTCCTGTAAATCTACACCAAGATCCCGTAAATCTACACCAGACTCCTGTAAATCTACACCAAGATCCCGTAAATCTACACCAGGATTCCATAAATCCACATGTCCGAAAATTGATTATTATCCCTCTGAACTCACCTCTGAAAACTGAGTAATTTGCGCATAATTGACGGTGACGACGTCGTTCCACCATACTTTTCCTCTCTACTTGAACTCGAACTCTCATCAGAACTCGAATCATCGCGGCAGTTCTCAATCGATTGATTTATCAAAAATCTTCGTGACATCTTTAATTCGTCTTCCCAAGTCGTTACAAACACATTAAACAGTTCGTATAGATCGTGTTCCACTCCTACAGTAATATTCCATCCGTGTGATTTCAGACTATCGACTATCAGTTGGGCGGTCAGGGTTCCTCCTGTCGATTCATTGAGAAGTGAGAGAAGATTTCCGAGATGATCGACGAATCCGCCTGGAAATATGGAGAAAATTGAGAGGTAAAAACTTTTTAATAAAAAATTATTCGATTTTATTTCATTTTTCATGGTCACCAAGAAACGTGAAGCCGATTTTTTCAGGTTTTAATTAAATTTTTCCATTTTTTTAACTGAAAATGCAGTATTTTCAGGTTTTCAAACGTCGCAATATACAAATTTTCAGAAAAATTAGTACATTTCTTTCGGCAGAAAACATTTTCTAATAAAAATTGCACATAATGTACTTGAGGACGCTTTGAAATTGTTAGTTTTTAGAACAAGATATATCGGCTGAAATGACTGAAAATCTCATTTTTCTGAAAATCTCATTTTTCTGAAAATCTCATTTTTCTATATCAAAAAAGTCAATTTCTGACGAAAATTCAAGTTTTCTGGCTCATTCGATAGATAATTTAATTCTACATAATTCTGATGGATGGGGCACTTTTTCCATCCATTGCGACGTTTGAAAACGTGAAAATTCTGAATTTTCAGTGCAAAAAATATTCCACTTTTTTCCCTACCTGGAACCGGTGTCAACGATCTCAACCATCCAACGAACGACGGACAACTGGCGAGTCCTTGAAGAAGTGCATTCATATAGCATGTATTGCCTTGGTTCGCTAATCCTGGCATTTGTTTGCTTGTGGAGGCTGAAATTTTTTTTAAAATTTTGAATTTTAACGAAAAGAATTGATTTTTATAATGAAACTTTGGTCAAAATCAAGAAAGTTCATTTTCTCGCAATTTTTTAATTATTTTCAAGCTTTTTAATGTATTTATTTCAGTATTTTCAGTAAAATTCACCTTCCGACTCATGTCGACTCGTCAAATAGGCATAAGTAGCGGCTGCGGCGACAGCTCCACCCAGTATCGTTCCAGTCCATATTGTCTAAAATTTTACCATTAATTTTCTATAAAAACCTTTAAAAAATAACATACTTGCGACGAATATCCCCTCAAATCCATGGTGAATGGAATGAGAAATGAGATAAGCGCAACACAGACGCTCAGAAGAAGAGAACGGGCATCGACGTCGGGTGGAATTATTCTGAATTTATAAAAATTTAATATTTGAAATTTTTAATCAAAAAAATTCTCCAAATCATCAAAATTTGAATAAGAAAATGATGAAATTCCATTATTGAGATTCCGGCTCATTTGTCGTCAGGTGTGATGCATTTGGCGCAATTTGACGTGACGGTGTTTGCGGACCGCAAGATCTCGGACTCCTCTCGGACAAGTTTCGAATAGAGTATTTTTTAAATTTCAGTGACTCTTCACATTTAAAATTCAATTTTCTTCAAAATCCGTTATTTTTTCCAATTTTTCTTTGTAAAAACTTGTAATTCAGCTGTTTATTGATATATTTTCAGCAAAAAATGAACAATTTGGTGGATTATGGACCAGACAGTGATGAGGAATCGCCGAGAAGACGTTCCAGTGAAGGACAGAGCTCTGCACAAAGATTCAAAGAACAACAAGAACAAATGATGACAGAGAAACGAAAACGAAGGTCTTCTGATGCTTATGGAGGTGAGTTTCGACAGATTTTTTCAGAAAAAAGAAGATTTTTACGTTTTTTTTTAAATTCAGATGAGGACATCACCGACGTACCAATGGATATTTCCGAACCACCAGCGCCAAAACGAGTAAATCAACATTCTCCGTCACCGGCGGCGTTCAGAACTCCACAAATTGGAATGCCACATGTAATTTTTTTTCATCGAAAAAAAAACTTTTAGTGCTCAAAAATAGTGTGAAACAAGTATTTTCGCTCAAAGCCTTCTTGTAATGAGAGGTTTTTCAATAATTTCTATAAGGAATTCAGGTTTTTCCTTTAAAAAAACCACTTTAGAGTGAAAGTGTTTATTAACTCGGCAAAGTTCTTGCAACTGCGCTCTACCGTAATACCCTCTGAGTCCACAGACATCTGGACGGGTTTAGTCGATTTTTAACATTTTTTCAATAGAAAATCGATATTTTCAGTTATTTTCAGCTCCGGAACACAGTTTTACTAATGAAAATACGAATTATATCAGAAATTATCGAATTTTCAGTCATTTTCTGTAATTTTTATCTCAAATTACACTTTTACAATGAAATGTGTCTAATTTTTAACGGATTTTACATCCAAAATTGCTGATTTTTAGTCATTTTCAGCCAATTTTCATAATTTTGGCAATTTTAACCGCATTTTTTTGCCAATTTCCAAACAATTTCTCATCAATTTCTCAGTTCGCACGTAGTTCTCTCCTGTTTCGGTAGAGCGCGGCTGTAAGAAGCGCGCCGGGCTAATAAATTATCATACATATTTACCTTTTGATTGAATTTTAAATTTTTAGTCGAAAACTTGACTTTTTCAAAAAAAAATTCTGAAAATTTCCAAAAAAAATCTATTTTTTTCAAAACGGGCTAGAAAAAATCCCAATTTCCACACCAATTTGATTCCAGACCACTTCCCAAGCCTCCCTGGTATCATATTCTGGTGACGGTGACGACGATGACGACTCGTCGTCTGACGTTCCAAAGATCCCAGGTCTCACCACACCAATTTCCGAATTACACGAACCGGCGCCACCGATGAGACAGAGTAGAGACGATGTGGAGTCAGACGAAGAGCAGAAATTAATTGATTTGGCAATTCGAGAAGGAAATGAGGCAATAATGAGATTGAATAACGAAGAAGCATCACCAATGGACACTCCTGGACACGATTCTGTTGTCGATTCACCATTATCCAATATGGAAGGAAATAGTCAGTTTTTTTTGTGGGGTTTTTAGTCAGAAAATTGTGAAAATTTAGCGCTTAAATTCAATTTTTTTCGAAGTTTTTGCGAAAAAGCCAGATTTTAAAAGATTTTGACACTTCTGAACCAGTCTGGCGTACCTTCGACGCGTTAAAAAAAAAAGTAAAAATTTTTCGAAATTTTGACAGACTCTGAACCAGTCTGGCGTGTCTTCGACGCGTTTTTAAAAATTTTGATTTCTCAAAATTTTGACGCATTTTGAACACGTCTGCGGTGCGTTCGACGCGTTTTTGAAAAAAAAGTTACATTTTGCGAAATTTTGAAGCATTCTGAACAAGTTTGGCGTGCCTTTGACGCGTTTTTGAAAACGGTTAAACTTCTCGAGATTTTGGCACATTCTGAATCAGTCTGGCATGCCTTTGACGCGTTTTTAAAAACTTATGAATTTCTCGAAATTTCGACGCATTTTGAACCAGTCTGGCGTGCCATCGACGCGTTTTTGATTTGAGAAAGTAACATTTTTCGAGATTTTGAAATAAAAAATGTTGAAAAAAATTGGTTCATTTTTGGAATCCGGGCCTAAAAATTCTTTTAAAGATTTTCATAATAATATCTGATTTTCAGCCCCATCGCATCCGAATTCCACCGAACCGGCCGTTCCAGAAGAGCAAGAAATCCGTATTCCACCTCCACCCGACGTCGAAGTCAACCCAAAACTACTGGCCGTATTCGAGAATGCATTCCGTCAAAAAGCGGCGGGCGCTGATTTGAATAAACAAATTCAAGGAAATCCAAAATACAATAATCCAATGATTTATACGACATTCATTGAGACATTTGATATTGATGAGAAGGGAACGAACTTCCCGAAGAATATATTCGATCCACACGTGTTTCCGGATAACTGTTATTATGATGCGATTGGGGAAGAGCAGAGGAAAGGACAGGAGCCACCGAAGAAGAAATAGATTTTTCTCTTGTGCCATTTATCTAGTTTTTGTGGCCTAGGAACCCGGAACTCGGCCATCAAGCTTATCTAGTCAAATTCAGAATGAATTTGAATATATAGCTTGCATGGCCGAGTTTTGGGTTTCTAGGCCGCTAAGTTTCGTACCTCGTTTTCATATATTTTCTCAGTTTCCACCAGTTCCCACATCAATTCCACATTCTGTACTATTTTTCAACAAAACAAAATGAATTCTCTCATACTGTACTCAATATTTTACCATTTTCGCCTTTGAAATTTTCGATTTCTAATACTTTTTTCTCTTTTTAATTCATTTTTTCCTATTCGAAATATTCCAGATGTCCTCAAAATATCATCCGGGACACGGACAACGCGAGAAGAGATCGGGCGGTGGAGGCCCGTCGAGACGTGGATTCGCACGTCCCGATGATTCGGCCGATGCGCCACGGACAGGGCCACTGATTCTGGAGGAGAGGACGACTGAGAGTACGAGTGGACCGCCCGTCGATGAACAATTGAAAGTTTTCAATAATCCATATGCTTCATTGAATATTCAACAACAGAGGATACGGTTGCCGATTACAAAAGTGAGAAAAAAGATCGAGTCATGGCCTAGAATTCCAAAATTCGGCCAAGAAACGCATGTTTTCAGACTCAGCTTGTCGAGAGCTTTCAGAAAAGAATAACCATGACTATTTTTGCTTCTGACTGGGTCCCAAAACGAAAACTCTCGGCGAGATGAATCTGAATATATAAGTTTCATAGCCGAGTTTTGGTTTTCTAGGCCATCATCAAAAATGTCGGATTTGGCTCAGTTTTTCCACTTCCCTGTCATTTTTTTGCAAATTTATTTTCCTTTAGATTACAAAAGTGAGAAAAAAGAGCAATTTCCAGTCATGGCCTAGAAATCCACACTGGTGGCCTAGAATTTCAAAATTCGGCCATGAAATCCATCTTTTCAGATTCAGCTTGTCTAGAGCTTTCAGAAAAGTTTAATCATGCCACGATTCGGTGAATATTGGGTCCCACCACGAAAACTACAGTAACCCAAGTTTGCCGTTTTCGTGGTGGGACCCAACTTGTATCGAATAGAGGCGTGATTATACTTTTCTGACAGCTCTCAATGAGGTGATTCTGAATATGTAAGTTTAATGGCCGAGTTTTGGTTTTTTAGGCCACCAGATCAGGTTTTCTAGGCCATGATCAAAAATGTTGGATTTGGCTCAATTTCCGACCCATTTCTTTCAGAATCGCGGTCACATTCTCTATATGTGTGAAAAGTATCGAACGGTGATCATTGTTGGTGAGACTGGATGTGGAAAGAGTACCCAGGTACCACAATTTCTTCTGGAAGCCGGATGGGCGGCCGATGGACGACAGATTGCGATTACACAGCCGAGGAGAGTGGCGGTGGTTACGGTAAGGATGAAAATTGAGAAGCTGTGGCCTAGAAATCTGAAACTCGGCCAGCAATCGTATGAATTAACTCGTGAAAAAGTTACCAAAATCTTTTAGTTCTTTAAATTTTCTTATTTCAACTACAAATTCTGACTCAGCCTGTCGAGAGCTTTCAGGAAAGTATAATCATGCCCCGATTCAGTGGAAGTTGGGTCCCACCACGAAAACTACCGTAGTCCTGATTCTGGGATACGGTAGTTTTCGTGATGGGACCCAACTTGCTTCGAATAAGAGCATGATTATACTTTTCTGAAAGCTCTCGACGAGTTGAATTTGAATATGGGAGTTTTATGGCCAAATTTCGCTTGTGGCCATCGGGTCTTAGATTCTAGGCCATGGGTCAAAAAATTTTTATTTTATTTTTAAATTTTTGAGTAAAAACGAATTGTTCTCATTTTTCTTTCAAATTTCTCCAATTCCAGCTCGCCACACGTGTTGCCGAAGAGAAAGACTGTATACTGGGACATGATGTCGGTTATACAGTAAGATTCGATGATGTATCCGATAAGGACACAAAAGTGAAATTTATGACCGATGGATTACTGTTAAGAGAGATTTTGGCGGATCCGTTGTTGTCAAAGTATAGGTGAGCAACGGATTTTGTGAAGGAAATCCAAAAAAAAATTACGGAATTTCTGTAGATAATATTGATTATTCGAAAAATCCGTTATGTGAACAGCGATAGTCTAGAAAATAACTCTGGTGGCCTAGAACTCCAAAGCTCGGCCACAAACCGCAGAAACTACAGTAAGCCAGTTTGAAAGTGCCTACTGTAGTTTTAGGCCTAAGAAACTCCCCAATGCCAACCATTTATAATGATGACCTAGAAAACCAGCTCTTGTGGCCTAGAAAACCAAAACTCAGCCATCAAACTTACATATTTAGAATCAACTCTTCAAGAGCTTTCAGAAAAGTATAATCATTCCATGATTCGAAGCAAGTTGGGTCCCGCCACGAAACTACGGTATGCGCCTTTAAACTGGGTTACTGTAGTTTTCGTGGTGAGAACCAACTTGCTTCGAATAGGGGAATGATTATTCTTTTCTGAAAGCTCTTGACTCACTGAGTACAAAAATATAAGTTTGATGACCGAATTTTGGAATTCTAGGCCACCAGTTAAGATTTCTATTCCAATTTTCAATTTTTGCTGTTTTTCACTGAATTTTTGAATTTTTTCAATCGAATGTTTGCTAAAAATTCACAAACATTTTCCAGCATCATCATGATCGACGAGGCTCACGAACGGTCATGCAACACCGATATTCTACTCGGACTCCTTCGAAAAATCATGCAAGTCCGAAACGATTTACGAATTATTGTCTCGTCGGCTACACTGGATGCGGAACTTTTCAAGGATTTCTTCGAGATGAATGAGACGAGAAATCCGGATAAAGATACGGCTGGAATTATTTCAGTGGAGGGAAGGACTCATCCAGTTTCTATTCATCATACCAAGACGTGAGGAAGGAAAATTTAAAGCTGAAATTGAAAATGACTCAAAAATCAGTATTTTCTGCCAAATCGTGGCCTAGAAAACCGAAAATCAGTCTCCAAACTCAAAAATTCGAGTTCAGCTCTTCATAGATTTCCTAGAATGAGTTACTGTAATTTTCGTGGTAAGACCCAAACCAGTCATAATTTCTTTCTTCTCGTCTTCTTTTTTGAATTCAGCTCGTCGAGAGCTTTCAGAAAAGTATAACCATGCCCCCATTCTGAGTAAATCGGGTCCCACCACGAAAGCTACCGTTGTCCTGATCCTGGGTTACGGTAGTTTTCGTGGTGAGACTCGATTTGTTCAGAATATGGGCATGATTATACTTTTCTGAAAGCTCTAATCGAGCTGAATCTGAATATGTTAGTTTGGAGACCGAGTTTCGGTTTCCTAGGCCACCAGAAGTGACTTTCTCGGCCATGAGTAGATTAAGGGTCCACAAATTCAATTTCCCAATCCATTCCATTTCCAGATCAGTTCCAGACTACTGTCAATCTACCGTGGATACCGTAATCAACATTCACAAACACGAAATGCCCGGTGATATTCTGGTATTCCTGACGGGACAAGACGAAGTGGAAGACGTCAGTGAGAAGTTGAGAGAAGAGGCGAGAAGTCTGAGGAATGTCGACAAGTTGTGGGTCGTGCCGTGTTATGGAGCATTGCCAGGTAAAAAGTGGAAAAATAAGCGAAAAATAAGTTTTTGGAATTCTTGGGTTACTGTATCTTAGGTGTCTATTCACTAATCTCAGAAGCTACTGCAGTAATCCGGGCTCCCAGGATACGATTCAAGAATTTAGGATCTAGCTACAGTAACCCGATCCTGGAAGTTTTTGATCCTGACCCTACAGTACCCCGATCCTGAAATTTGGATTCTGAGACTACAGTACCCCGATCCTGAAATTTAAATCCTGAGACTACAGTCCGAGGAATATCCCGCTGTTTAGAAACGAGAATATCCAGCATGCTGAGCGCGACGTACTGTAACAGTAAATCGAGTTGGAAAAGGTCTACTCAAGATTTATTAATTTGTTGAAAAATAGATACAGAAAGATTAAATACAGTAAGATTTAGGTACAGTAAGACATTTATAGCATGCTTGAATGTTTTCGAATCCCTTGTCATTGACTCCGTTCATATCCTTTGCTGGAACCTGATGGGTACAGTATCCCTCTTGACAGGATCTGTATGAAACTGTGGTTGCTAGATCCTAGACTCGGAGCTTCTCGAGGAAAAAGCGGCTAGGTTTAGGGTTCGGCTCGATCATCGATCTACCGTACTCCTTTCTCACCATCTCTGCCACTCTTTCTTCTTTTTTTCCATTACAAGTACACCAGGATTCTCTTCGTGAACCCTTACAGTGTACCCTCTCCATCTCGTCTTCAAGATGCTCATCTTGATTTGAGGCATCGAGAGTTTGGAGTTCTTCCCCACTCCGGTCTCCACATGAAGGGTTTCTGGTTCGCCCAGAAGCTCCTTCTCTACGAAGCAGAGTGCTCCGTAGACGGTCATCCAATGAAGATCCAAATAGTTTGGCATCTTCGGATGATCCTTGTTCCATCGGACCACCGTCTCATTGATTTTCTTATTGAGACGGTGCCAATCTTCTTTTGGAGTCGTGTCCTTTTGCCTCTGAAAGAAATGATTGAATTAGTTTTCACTTAGGAAGCTCATGAAGTCAGTCTGGAGATAATTGTCGTGACCTATATCATTGGAAAGCTGAAAAAACGCTGATTCCGAATATATATTCTGTATTTGTACTCGAGGCCTGGTATTCGAGAAAAATCTGGTCAAAGTTCTGAAAATGCCAAGTTATTACCTTTTTAACACGCGAAAATTGCAAAAAAATTTCGCGAGTCAGAAAGGTAATAATTTGACTTTTTTAGAACTTTGGCCTTGTTTTTCTCGAATACCAGGCCTCGAGGACAAAAACTAAAACTATATCTGGAATCAGCGTCTTTTTGGTTTTCCATTGATATAGGTCAAGTTCTTGTGCTCCAGATTGACTCCATGACCTTCCCTAGTCAGTCTAACTTCTGAAATTTCAGTTTTTCAACTTGAAACTCGCACAATAAATGAAAAATTCATTTATAAAGTTCCAAAAATAAATAAATAAACTTACATGAATGGCGTTCACCTCCCTCTTGATCTCTTCCTTCATGGCCTTCCGCTCGGCGTTCTCAAGATACATCTGAAATGAGAGAACTATTTGGCTTGGAACTACATCAGTCAATCAAAAATAACTGAAGGGATACAAAAATGAAATATGAACCTGCAGTAGCTGGTCATCATTATCATAGATTTACAATCTGTGACCATTTCGGCATAGCAATTCTTCTGCAATACGCATCTTCTCATTCTACTTGTCCTCTATTGACCCCACGAACACAGGCGGTTGATGTGACAATGTCACTGAAAATGTGTGAATGGCGGATAGATGAGTCGGTAGATGTGATGATAAAAAGAGTTTCTGGAAGAATCGTTTCTATCTAGTATACGGTAGTTCTATCGACATCCGTGCCATCTTTTTGGGAAAATCAATGTTTCAGTTCTTGGTCAGAGTATACTTGTCGGTTTCTTTTTATCTTACAAGGTTGGAGACGTGGCTTTTAAACGACCTATAAATTTGGTTATAGGTATACTTTCGACTACGGGGAGTCCATTTCTGCAGTCAAAACCTGCTAAATATCTCTGCGAGTCGAGTTATGAGCTCTTAGACTTTTCATATGGTCAAGCTTTTTCACGCCGCATATGCGCCACCGCGCGGTTCCATTTGTGTTCCCCAGCGGTTCTCCTGTGCTCGTACGTTGCAAAAATAAGAAAATCTTGCGTATACTACATGCCGATTAGGAATTCCATGTGAAAAAGCTTGACCATACAAAAGTTAGAGAGCTCATAATTCGGCTCGCAGTGACATTTAGCAGGTTTTGACTGCAGAAATGGACTTCCCGTAGTCGAAAGTACTTATGACCAAATTTTTAGGTCGTTTGAAAGTGGCGTCTCCAAAGACTTCCCTTGTTAGACATCGTCGATTACTGTATTCACACTACCAGTCTTTTGATTGCATAGATCCAGATGATATGATCGAATTGAGCTAGGAAGGATCACATAAGAATAGGTTTTAAAGAAGAGTTCGGATAGGTCAGTCAGGCTATCTCTTGATGAGCCGTCTGAGAACTCAAAAAGTATAGGTTACTGTATTCAAACTCTAATAGAGAAATTTCCCGGAATTTACAATCGATTAAAATATATTTCTCAAAAAGTTCCCTCATCCCAATCAATATATTTTCAGCGCGCGAACAAATGAAAGCATTCGACTCAACTCCTCATGGAACCCGAAAAGTGGTTGTTGCCACGAACATAGCCGAAGCATCTATCACAATTCCTGGAATCTGTTACGTCATCGATACGGGATACGTGAAATTACGGGCGGTCAACGCGAGTAACGGAGTCGAGTCACTGATGAGGGTTACTGTATCGAAAGCTTCAGCTGAGCAAAGAGCTGGAAGAGCCGGAAGAATTCGACCTGGAAAATGTTATCGATTGTATCCGGAGAAGGAATTCGATAAGTTTTCAGAGGGAACGATCCCCGAAATTCAGAGATGTCATCTGGCGGCGACGATTCTACAGTTGAAGGCGTTGGGTGTGCAGAATGTTCATAAATTTCATTATTTATCGGTAAGGACAAGGATCCAGTTTTTAGGATCAGGGTACTGTAGTCTCAGGATCCAAATTTTAGGATCGGGGTACTGTAGTCTAAGGATCAAAAGTTTTCAGGATCGGGTTACTGTAGTCTCGGGATTCATGTTTAGGATCGGGGTACTGTAATTCTCCTAAACACTTTTGAACTGCAGATTTTCCGCTCTTTTAAGTCTGTTAATTTCAATAATTCGGTCGTATTCTAACATTTTCATTCATTCTTTTTAAAAACACCAATTCTATAAAAACAAAAAGTTCAATATCTCCCGTAGAGCACCTTTGTCACAATCATCTTCTTAATCTCCATCGAAAACTTATCAATTCGTTCTTCATCGATCTCAACTGAACCAACTATTACAGCCACCACCGTCATGGTCGATGATTCATGGATTGGAGCTTCTCTACGCTCTCGGAGCTGTCGATGAAACGTAAGAATTTTGGATTTTACACAGTTACCGTAGTCCTTTTTCTGCAAATTACAGTAACCAATTTGCTGCATTTTCACGATTCCCCTCAATTTCCAGATCCCAACTAACGGATCCCCTTGGTATGCAAATGGCAGAATTCCCTCTCCCACCAATGCACAGTAAATGCCTTCTGAAGTCGGCAGAATTCGGATGTAGCGATGAAATTGTGACGATCGTCGCAATGATGCAAATCCAGGACGTCTTCTTAACACCGTTCCGTGCACGTCATCAAGCTGACGTCATCCGAAAGAAATTCTCAGTTGAAGAAGGAGATCATATGACTATGTTGAATGTATTCACAAAGTTTGTTGAAAATGGGCGGAGCAAGAAATGGTGTTCCGATCATTTCGTCAATTATCGTGGACTCATGAGAGCGGATAATGTGAGGAGTCAATTGGTACGGTTGTTGAAGAGATTCGGAATTCCGAAGGTCTCGTGTCGAGGATTGATTAGTGAGTTTCTGCAAGTTGTCGTAAGATCGGATGTGCGGTGTTTGCGTAGTCTACAGTAATCCTTAAAAGAGGACTGAGTCATATTTTTATTTCAGATTTTGATACTTCTGACAATTCTAAGAAACTTTCGTCATTGGAGCATATGCTAAAAATCGCTATAAACGCCACAATTCCCGTTCTCCTGACCAAATAGGAACCTAGATGGAAGAGTTTTTCCACGCGGCCGTGTAGTCCTCTCGGATCACTGCCTCCTGCACGAGAAAAGCGCCTCTCTTTTCGCACGCGGTCTGCGTCTCCTACAGGGAGGCACGTCTCTCACTCTCTCACTGGGATTTGAGGGTGTTTGATTGAAAACTGTCAGATTTTGATATTTCCAGAGAAAAATTAGGATTTCAAGAACAGAAATCAAAAGAACAATAACAATAATGTTAGAAAATCCAAAAAAAGAGGAAAATAATACTGAACAGTAGATAAAACGACAGCTAATATATGGTCAGTTTTGATCGAAAACGGTCAAAAAGCAGTCAACTTATACAAAAATCGGAAACGGATATCTTATTCAGAATATCTTCAGCGTCATTTTCCACTATCAAACTCTAAATTTGGTTGAAAACTGAATTCAGTATAAACTTTACAAAAATCGGTACAAACTCGCGTAAGGACTGAGATTCTTGAGATGTTTTCGAACTCTTTCAGAAAACTGGATGCGTTTCACACAAATACTGAAACGAATAACTTATATACCTTGTTGTCAGCTACATTTTAAGCTATAAAATATATGTTTTGCTTCAGAATGAACTGTGGTATGAGGTTTTCAAATGCCATGAAAGACTTCGTCGCGACGTCTGGAGAAATTATTATTTTTTGTCAAACCTTCTTTGTTTCTATAGTACACAACCTGGTCTTCATTTTTCTAGTTGACCACTTTTTTGTACGATGCGTTCCTGGAAAGTTATGGCTCATGAAAGCATGTGCTCCCTGAATTCCCTAATCGAAGTTCGGGAAATCGGATGTTTTCATTCATCGCGCTATATCTTTCTAAGAAGACTCCGTACAAAAATGTTGCCAACTACAAAAATGAAGGTCGAGATGTGTTCTACTCAAAAACACAAAGATTGGAAAACAATCATTTCTTCAGACGTCGTGACGAAGTGTCTTACAGTAACCCTACTCCTTTTTATGCCTTTTTCGAAATTTTCAAAAAGTTTTAACTCACTTCGTTCTGAAAGAAAACTTTTGTATCATAGCTCAAAATGTAGCTAATAACAGTCGCTAAAAGTTATCCGTTTCCGATTTTCGAATATGGTCCTCAGTTTTTCACAAAACCTCGAAAACCTCCCAAAATCGCCTTATTTTCACGATTTTCAACTGATTTCTCCAAATTTTATACTGAACTCAGTTTTCAACCAAATTTAATGTTTGATAGTGGAAAATGACGGTGAAGATATTCTGAAAAACGTATCCGTTTCCTTTTTTTGAAAAAAAGGATCTTTTTCCATTTTCGGTCTATACTGGTCATCCTGTAGATGGAGTGATGTGAAGAGAGTGAACATATTGTATTTTTTGTGGTTATCTTCCATATTACAGCACAAATCAACACAATTTATGATTTTTATAACAAAAAAACAAGAAAAACTTCGGAAAATGTTCTAAATTCATAGAAAATGTGAATTCGATATGGTGTCTCGCCATAATTATTCTAGTCCCAGTGTTGGTGTATGTTTTGTATATCAAATTATAGCTAAAAATCCCCTCATTTCATTTATACCACTTTCAGTCTCCAAATATTATGTTTTTCTAGTCGCCGACAACCTTTTCAATTTCAGCAAAAAAAATTTCAGTGTCTAATGCAAGTGCGCTCTATTTGCACGCGGGAGAGATTGGAGACGGCAGACGTCGCTTTTCTCGTGCATTTAGCGTCGCTTTTCTCGTGCAGGAGGCAGTGTCGGATAAGATTATTGCTTAATTCGTCGTTTCCTCGCTTTTTCAAAAATCGTTCGTGTTTTTTTCTCAATTTATATCGGAAAAACACGAAATTTTGCTTTAAAAAAGTGAGCAACCGAGGAATTGAGAAATGATTTTGTCCGAGAGGACTACACGGCCACGTGGAAAAACTCTTCCACCTAGGCTCCAGGAGAACGGGAATTGTGGTGTTTAGAGCGATTTACAGAATATACTCCAATGATGAAAGTTTCTTGGAATCTGAAATAATAAAAAATTTTGACTTCAGTCTTCTTTTACAGTGAATTCAATTGCATTTTGATAGAAATCTTACTAGATTTTAGCCAAGATTTCAATGACATCACCAGCTGACAGTGTCCATGTTCGGCGGTACATGCTGTTACGAAATGGAACTCCTGTGCATTGAAGCGCGTTTGCTTTTGCTCAGTATTAAATTTTTCCCATTTTTTTTCCAGGTTTTACCCGAAGGAATGATTTACGAAAGATGGGAAAATTTTTATAAACAGAATGAATGCAAACGCGCTCCAATGCACAGGAGTTCATGTTTAGATTCAAAATTATCGGTTTTTCATCCCTCAAATTTCCAGACAGTTCGGAAAACATTCGTCAATGCCTGGTGACCGGATTCTTCTCCCAAGCGGCACAATATCATTATACTGGAAAATATATGACAGTGAAGGAGAATTTCCCATTCAATATTTACAAAGGATCGTCGATTATGTTCAAAAAGGATTATCCGAAATGGTATTAGCCGAACATTTTTCATACAACTGCGCCCCACCGCAAACGAGAGAGCATCGGCGAGAGAGACGCAGAATTTTTGTCTCCCGCCGACACAGATTTTCACAGTTTTGGTCCTATTTTCGCGATTTTTCAAATATTTTTTTTGCAAATTATTGTAATAAATAGCGAAAATAGGTCAAAAACTGTGAAAATCTGTGTCGGCGCGTGAAAAAGCTCTGCGTCTCTCTCGCCGTTACTCTCTCGTTTGCGGTGGGACGCCGTTGCAAGAAACGTATCGTGCTAATAATAATTTGGATCACAAAATATATATTTTTCAGGGTAATATTCACGGAAGTAATGCAAGACTCGATCCGCGACGTGACTGTAATCGAGCCAGAATGGCTCTACGAACTGGCTCCACACTATTATGAATTCGGGACGGAAGGAGAGCTGGCGGAGAAGAGAATGAGAGGAGAATAATTATTATGTGATATGATTTTTTATGGATCTCAATAGAATCTGAAAATCTGGAAAAAGTCTTGATTTTATCAAATGTATTACAAATAGTTTTGAAAACAAGAAATAGAATTCGGGCAGAATCATCTGGCTTCGTCTCCTTCACTTCCAGAATTTTCTTGGCGTCTTTTAGCTCCGCCTCCTTCTTCAGATGACTAATTTTCAGAGCGTTGATCTCTAGAGTCTTCGGATCCGCCAAACTCTTAAAATGACTCAAAAACACTTCAAATCGTTAAAACAAGCGATGGCATAAAAACTTCAAAACTAGTGACCTAGGACATGGCCTAGAAAACTCAGGTGATCACCTTTCAAAAATGATAAACTTGTCGGCTGGAACGTAATGATCTTGCGAATCTTTTTTCAGAATCATCTCGCCTGATTATCTCGGCTGACCAAACGTCTCTTCCCTTGTTCGTCCTCATCCATCTGAAATCCATTTATTGATTGAATCGAATTCTTCTATTCCCTGTGGACAAGAAGACTATTAAAATAATATAATTATTCATAAATTAAAGTATAACATTTCAAGAAGTCTATTCAAATTTGATTTATCAGAGCATATCATTTCGAATCAATCTTCGGTGGGAGCATCTTTTCTCGACAATACGGGCAGCTCTTTTCGTGAAGTAACCATTTCGAACAACACTGAAAATGAAATGGATTGTTTTTAATACTGATTTTTGATCTACCTTCTCATGTGTCTTCTTTTTACATCCCTTGCATACATACAGTTTTCCTTCGAACTCTTCAAAACAGATGTAGCAGTGAGTGTTCGTGTCGAGACCAGTGTCCGCAAGACGAAGATGAAAGCCCGAATCGGATGAGGTGTCGAGCTGATTGTCCATTTCTTCACAATATTGATTCAAGAACTTAGTAGACAAACGGGGATACGGTGGGAGAGGCAACAGATCGGAGCAATCGTTAGTTTTCTGAAAACTGGTCAACGGTTTTGACGATTTAGAACACTCCTTACCTCAATTTCCATGATATTGATATCCAGTGCTTTCAGATAAATTCGGATCGAAGCTGACAATTGGAATATCTCATACTCCGCCAATTGTTTTGATTCGGGAATGTTGGTATGAGCAACGAATCTGGAAATTCAATTGTTCACTTATTTTTCTTTACAATTCCTTCAACCTATCAATCATGTTCTTCGTTTCTGTCATTAAATCAGCTGCTGGGAATTCATTTTTGAGTTTTTGAAGTTCTGAGAGCATTTCCCTCCAATTATTGGTGTCAGATATAGATGTACATTGTCCAAAAGCGTCAGTAACGTCACTAAAAACTGTCGAGTTTATAGGAATCCTCTCGAGTTGAGAAGCCAAGCGTTCGCGGAGTCTGAAAAATAAAAATCAATAATTATTATTTTATGTAAGAAACTCACTCCAAAATAGTCCGATCTCTTCTTCCTAAATCCTCTTCTAAATGATTCTGTCTTAGTGCCGATTCCATTCTATCTGCATTCAGGATACTCTTCAATTGTTTCATTCCAACATCGAGGGTCTGATTTTTGTGCTTTTCACTGAAAATAGGAAACAGTTGAATAAATTCTTTTTGATAACTCTGATGCAACATTTTGAAATACTCACTCTGCCAATTGTCTCCGAAATCTCTCATTATCCTCTTCTAACTTTTTCACTTTCTCCCTCAATTTCTCCATTTCCTTCTTCATTTTCTCATTTTCCTCATTGATCTTCTGATCTCTCTCCCTCAATTCCTTCATTTCTTTTTTCATTTTCTTCACAATTCCTTCCAATTCCTCCGTTCTTTTCGCCTTTTTCTCATATTCCTCTGCTCTCTTTTCAGCCGCCTTCTGACCTTCCTGAGCTGTTGTACACCATTGACTTGTTCGATAACATTTATCACAATTCCTAAGTGTTGGCTGCTTGCTCTCGGGTACTTGATGGTCTTCGGATATCGATGGTTTTTCAGGAGCTACAAGTTTCGGAAATTGTTGTTTAATTTCAGTTTTTGAACTTTTGGAGCGGTTCATCTTCTTTTCAGGATCGGGAGTTTCTTTTACAGAAACTTTGTGCTCGATACTGGAATCTTCAATGTTTTGAACACTCGTCACCGCATTCTTTTCCTCTATTTTTGCGTCTTCTTTTTTCATCTGGATACAACACGAAGAGTTCAAAGTTAGAACTAAGGCCGAAGACGTGTTTGTGCAACAGCACGCTGATTGGGTGTGAATGATATTCATAAGCTGAAAACACAAAAATTCATGCGCTAGGAGCTTTGTTAGAAACAAACATTTCGGTCAGAAGTGAATTCTAAAACAACTGACTCATATTTAATAAAAATGACATGTTTTCGAGTTTTCAGAAGTTACATTGAAAAAAAACCAGAATGACCACACGTTTTCCGAAATGAGCAGCTTTACTCGGAGTTGAATGGAAAACTTCATCGGAATAGAACCAAAGAAAATACTTTTTTTTCAGATTTTCGTGAATCGTCCTTTCTTCAAATTATGAAACTACTCACATTTGGAAAACTACCAAAAAACGACCCAATCTGACAATTTACTAATGCATCAAGCATATCACTTGTTTTTAATCGCTTTTCGTTTTTCCCAGATAAACATATATGAACGATGGCTTCTGCAAAATGGAGAATATCCGGGAACACTTCAGTTAGTCCGAGATATCTCAGTTCATCTTTCAAGTCAACAGATGTGAATCCGTTCTCTCCGACTTCTCGAACTTCCAAAATTTCCGGCTTTTCCTCGAAATCTTTCCAATATTCGTCCGTTTTCCGTCTGAATTCTCTGACGATTTCGAAATCAATGAAACTGATGCCATCCAAGTCTTTCGGGATGATTTTCTCTAAAGTATCTACGAATTTTTCCATCAAATGCCACGTGTTTTTCTTCAGCTTCTGGAAAATATTCAATCCGAAAATCAATCGACGAACTGTCTCGATTAGGAAATCAGCAACTAGAATGCAAAGACCTCCAGTAGGTGTCGCTATAGGAACAACTACATGCTTAGTTCGATGGACTGGACATCGAATAAACTAAAATATTTAAAATTAATCTTCGAGCTCCAATCATGACGCCTACATCAATTCCTTGGATGAAATCTCGATATGTTGTGAACACTTCTTTCAGATTTCTTGTTCTCAATATTCCATGAGTTTCTCTCAACTCCAACGGTCGCTTATCCGGATACAGAAGATTCAGTGCATTGAAAAGTTCAGATTCCATCACAAACTTTTGACCACTATCTTCAAAAATTCTTACAACTGCAGTCAGCATGACACCTTCCTGAAAAAAAATGTTTTCCGGTATTACAACAAGTTGGGAATAACTTACCACTTCACAATTAGGCAAAAATACAGCTGGGTGATTTTTGATGAGTTTTTCGAAAGTTTCCACATCCGGAAAATCAGGGGGGTAGCAGACTGGAATATTTAAAACATTATAATTTTCAGACCGGGCCGGGGAAAATTTATAAATACTTACTATAAAGGGCTCCACCTGTTACTTGTACGTTAGAAGAGTCGAGAAAGTCCTGAAAAGACAAATGATTTGAATAACGGAATATGTTCTTCAATTCTCTAAAAACGGTATTGTCGTATTTCACAAATTCGTAGCATCCGAATAGACGAGTCTTATGATTTTCCATGTACTTTCTGATCTCGTTTGGAACTGGTTTCTTCTGAACGAAATTTCTATTGTATTTCTGAAATGTACAATTATCGAGAAAAGCCCACGTACAAGCTTCTTGTAAGCAGTGTACGTCGCCGCCTGGAAATGCAAGAGCAATTCTTGTTTACAGTAAAATAATTCTCCTTTCAGATTTCGAAACTTAGTGGGAATCATCTGGAAAAAAACATGTCGAATTTACTTTTTTTTAAAGTAATCGAACTAACGTGTCCCATTTCTACCATTTCCATCCCAACTCCGAAGGGTTTGGGAAATAGTTCCCTGTATTTTCTCAAATGCGACTCCAACTCTTCAGCCGTTCCGTACATTCCTGAAACAGAAAACCTGCGTCGAAACGAATTACAATTCTTCTTTTTGAAATTTTGAAGTTTAACTTGGTAGTCATAAATTTGGATATTGTGGGTAATAAACTTTCCAGTTTTTCTAACTTTATACTTACTAAGCTTCTTATCCGAATTATTCAGAATATTTTGAATGATATCCAATTCCCTCCTCGATTCGAACGGTTCCATATTATCTTTTAAAAGCTGCTTCGGAATGTATTCAGAAATTGCAGAGTTTATACTTGGAAGATACTCCATGTACTGAGGTTGTTGGAAATGGTGGAATCTTGACATCATCTGAAAATTTTAAAACATAATTTTAATTACTGAAAAGAGCCAAAATTTACCTTGAATTATATTCAATCTGATACAAAAACGATATTGCTTGAAATCCACGTGGAGTTTGCTGGCACCGAAAACTGTGTGAAAGTACGTGATGGTGTTTGCGGAACGTCACTGCGTACCGTATATTTATCATTCGGATTTCAATAAATTCTGTCACTGAGTAGCAGACTTGCAACGGGCCGGACCCGGCCGAAATCAGAAATTCCGATTTTTTTCGAAAAAATTATTAAAGAACATTTCTTGCATGTTTTTTCCTTGACCGTTCTTCCTGATTTGCACGGGCGTTCCCCGAGTTTTGTGTCGTCCTCAAATCGAGAAGAAACGAAAGCGGAAGAACAGTCTTTCGGGAGTTTCACCGACTGTTACTGAATTAATTACCATACTTGTCAACCGGGCCGAAACGGGCCGACACGGGCCGGCTCGTAACTCGCGTCAAAATGAATATTATGAGCTGAAAAATATACCAAAATGTAGATCTCGACGAGTTCTAGGTTTCTGAATGAGTAAGGGCCGGATGTCTATTCGTTAATATGCCGCGGGCCGGGCTAGAATGGCTTTTTTGGCCATTTTCGCGTTTTTTGGCATTTTTTCCCGGCCCGCGGCACATTAACGAATCGCCATCCTGCCCGTAGTAGGTCACGGGCATAGAACTCGTCGATATCTTCATTTTGGTATATTTTTCAGCTCATAATATTCATTTTGACGCGAGTTACGCGCCGGCCCGTGTCGGCCCGGTTGACAATTATGTTAATTACTTAAAGGAGGGGAGAACTCAAAAAAAGTTGATGTTTCTCAAACTTCACCTATATGAAGATAATTGTAAAAAACTCCCTGGAAAGTTTTAGACTGCCAAAGTGATTTTTTTTGTCCTGATTTAGTAAATGTGATAATCTATGGAAACTGATAAATCTGAAAAAAGAAGAACTTTTGATTTTATCAAATTTATTCAATTACAGAAAACAAGAAATAGAATTAACAATATTATTATTAGGTCTGTGGAATACTGTATTCTTCTCGACTTTAGAAGAGTTTTGCATATACGATATACCATGTCTTCCTTCTCCAGTAATGGGACTGTCCAGCTTGGATTTAGTTTCATCGTTAATCTTTGTGCTGTTGTTCTGGTATCGATGTAGCCACGAAGTTCGTTCGGTTGGCTTCCTAAAAAACACACATTGATGCTCCATTTGCTCGGGAAGTGCTCAAACTATTGAGCACCATCATACGGTGGTGCTTATATTGAGCACCATCATACGGTGGCGCTCAAATTAACGCACTGTTCACCAGAATGGATTTTAAATTCTTACCTTTTTTGAACTCATGATACGGATATCTAGCATATTGATGAATTCGTCAACTAGAGTATCCGTATATTTGTTCTTCGGGAGTCGACCCCTATCGACATATTGATCCTTCTGGTTGGTGGTGGGGGTTTTCTGGATTTCAACGGGATTTTCGGTCTCATTATCTTCAATTTCTACTGGATTCTTTTTTGGTGGAAACGGAGCTGATATGTTCACCAATGCATCCGGTTTTGTGAATGTAGTCCTTGGAGACAGTTGGAATAGAAGAACTTTTAAATCATTTGATAATTGTGAATGTTCGGTATTAATATGGGTTTTGAAACTCGATTTGTTAATGGCTTTCCAACAGCATATCCATGAATACTGAAACAAGTTGATCTGTATATTTGTGTTTTGGCAGGCGACCCCTGTCTACAAATTGCAGCGTAGTTGTCATATTCCGGTTCATAGATTCGACGCTGAAATTATTTTTTTGAAGCCTTATATCGTTAAGAAACAACTCACCGTCCGACAAAAAGAATATTCAGAAGACAGAATAAATAGGAATAGACCTCAACAAGAATCAGAAGAAGACGAGGGGAGACCAGCCATTCCGTAGGCAGTCGAGAAGGAAGAGTGATGCACGGAACCCTACAGTTACAAAAGTCTCCGATTGTGCGCAGCGAGTATCGAGTAATGCGCCAGGGACTGGACAGGCGCGTTTCCCGTTCAAATTTTACAGTTTCTTCTTTTGCACTGGAAATTCGGCAAAACACGAATTAAAGGATTTAAAATTTTTTTTTCTGCAATTGTAAGATGATAGCCTTCTAGATAATGTTGAGAGCTATCGAAAAAGTGCAAACATTCTAAAATCGGTGCAATATTGGAGGAGGAGATCTCAACTGAAGGAATTCTGAACCAATAAATTTCAATTTTGAACCGTTACAAGGGATAAAAATGTATTCCAAGGCATTTTTAGATTAAAAAATACGAGAAAAGCAAGGAAAACATTTATTATGCTCGCTAAAATACCCTATTTTCCCATTATCTACATTAATTTTTGAAAAAAATTTTCGTTTTTTTTTTGGTTTTTCTATTCCTAAAGTGTTAGTAAAAGTACAAAAACTCTTTTTCTTGAGTCTTATTTGTATTTTCAGTGATTACAACGGAAAAATGCCGAATTTCTGATTTTTGAAATTTTTATCAATTCTTAGACGTGCAATTTGAACAAAATTAGCGAAAAGTTGCACGAGAAATGCGTCAGTATTGTTGCTTGCGCATCGTCACTGTAAGGATCCGTGAGATGTCAATTGATTCCGGAAATACAGAAATGGAAGAAGGGGGCGGAGTTCTGGAATTACTTCACGCGGGGATATTTGAAATTAGTCTGAGATCAAATTGTTGAAGGTTTTAGACATACCTTCTGATGGTGAGTCATCCGTATTTGTTTTGAAAAAAGTTTAAATGTGAGGGTGGTAGATCAAAACTAACAGGCGCTGTTTATCTAACGGGTCTATTTTTTGGAATTAACTTCTGCTATAAATTAGACAGGATACTATTTTCATCACGAGGATATCATTTCTACAATCAGAAAGAGCCGAATCCAGCTAGGAACGGAGTTATGGCTCGGGAACGTGTGATCTTTCCCGGCCATTTACACCAACAAAAAGAATAAACAAAAACATGTCAATCATCAGAAAAATCTGATTTCTGGTTATCAGAGAAAAAATAACTTTTTTACTGAAATTTCTAGAATGTTCTCCGGCCAGAAAAATGACAAAACTCTTCCCGATTTGCAAGTCGTTTTTTCAGATGGGGATTTGACTGGCCAACACGTCGCGTGTTTTTCCCATTTCTGCGATCATGTTATCAATCGACTCTGTAATAATAATATGACTCAAATTTTAGAGTTAAAAACAGTACCTGCTTTTTTCCAATTTTTCGGAATTTTCGGCCGTTCCATTTTTTCTCTTCAATTTTCTTTTACAATTAGGAGTGTTCGACATGTTGATAGTGTGATCATCCGAGCCACAGCAGAATAAGCTAGAAACAAAAAATAAACGTTATTTGTGGAAACACAGGCCAATCTATCTCATTCTTTCGGCTATTTTTTCGCAATGCAAAGTAAATTCCAATAATCTGCATATTTAAAACCAAAATTGATGCCAGCAGTTTCACTTCCAGACACCCGTCTTTTGATTCTCAGTTGGTGAATTTCTTCGACAAATCATCCCACTGCTTACTTACTTACTTAGTCGATCCGTTCTTTGCTCATTTGGTGTAGGCTCTCTTTGGCAAATTGTGCTCCAAGGTTTGATCAGTTGAATTCCTTGCCGCACTGAAATTTATTTTCTCAGAGAGTCAGCCCATCGCATTGATGGTCTTCCTACTGGTCTCTTCTCATTTCTGGAAATCCATTCTTGTACTAACGTTGTCCACCGATTGCAGTCATCACATGACCAGCCAATCCTAACTTTCGTTTTGTTATGACTAAGGTGATTTGCGTAATTCTTCGACAATTCATCCCACTGCTTCTTTGCACATTTACTTTTAATAAGACAATTACACTTCTGAGACAGAGCACTTGAGTCTCACTTAAAGAACGCGCTTGATTTGTCATTAATTTGTTACACAGCTTCTTCGACCTCCGCGAATTTGTACAATTTGAAATCAGTGCGATAGTAATCCAAGTTGCTTCTCTTTTTTCGATTAGTCTGATGAACATTGCAATGTCGCCATATAAACACTGGAAATCAGAATTTTCTATATTCTATCCCGTTTTTCCTAACAAATTCTTACCGTTTCATACGAATCTGCACGCTTCGGTTTCACTTTTCTGTCATTTTTCACTCCAGCATCCTTTTTCGGTTGAGCATATTGTCGAAATAAAAAAGTTCCGACATTCTTCTCACGATGAAATGCTGACTCAGTGCAAAGTTACGAAAGTAACGAAATTGTTTTGTTTTGATTTTTTTCATAGTTGTCAAGGCCCGGCCCGGGCCGGGCCGGGCCGGGCCTTGTCGGCGAAATCAGGGCCCGGCCCAGCCCGGCCCGGGCCGGCCCGGGCCGGGCCGGGCTTAAGGCCCGGCCCGAAGGCCCGGGCAAATTGGCGCGAAAGTCAAATTTTCAAATTTTTTTAAAATTTTTTGAATTTTTTTGATTTTTTTCGCGAAAAAGTCAAATTTTCGACTATCAGTCAGAATTAGAAGAAATTCTGAAAAATAGTTAAAAATGGTCACATTTCCGATGAAAAATTGAAAAAATTTCGAAAAAAAAAATTGGAAAAAAAAGGGTCATTTTTTGAAGCCGGGCCTTCGGGCCGGGCCGGGCCTTGAAAATTTTCCACCGGCCCGGCCCGGCCCGGGCCTTCGGGCCTTGCCGGGCCTTGCCGGGCCGGCCCGGGCCTTGACAACTATGATTTTTTTCTCATCATTTTCCAGATCAAGACGCGGAGGAATATCATCGTCCGAATCGGTAATTTCTCTGAAGATACATTAATATGCAGCCGAAAACAAATAAATACCAAATAAATAAAAAGCGAATTTGAAATTAAAAACATCGAAAAAATATCCATAAACACACCGAAAAAACGAAGTTCTCCCCAAATATCGATAGATTTCCGGGTTCCATCGAAATCCACCACGAGGGTGAACTTCAATTAACTCCGGTAAATAGACACGAAGGCGAGAAACGTTTGAATTTCCCACCGAAAACTACGGTAAGCGACCTCAGGCTCCGGACACCACTGCGGACCGCGATACTCATGACCTTACGCGCAATTAATGTTTCATTACTTTCTCCTAAAATCGTTCTCGCCTTACGTAGTAGTAATACGTACCGATTTTTCGCTCTTCTCTTCTCTTTTTGTTCGAATTGCCTTGCAAAAATTATTCTGAATATTTTCAGACCAAAAATGTGGCATGGCAATGAAAAATCACCGTCAAAGAAGCCAACAAGCTCCAGACCTCTCCATCCGTTCCGAATGTCTGCAATGAGTCCAATAAAGATGCGCCCCGACGGTAAAGATCGTGCATCTGTAGGACCTCTATCTGTAAGTGTTTCCGACTGATTTTCGGTAAAAAATATAGAAAAATTTGAGAATTTCGGTCAAATACATAACAAGTCGATTTTTGCATTGACTCCGGTGATGTTGAAACAACTTATAGTCATGCTTTGGCTTAAATTATGGTTTGTATTTTTTTAAATCGTAAATTATCAGTAAAAATCGCTTAATCATTGTAATCCTAATGCTAACTCTCTTATTTTACAGAAGCCTCCGACGACCCTGGCTATTACACCACTCACAGTCCCACCGACGAGCCGACGTGAACCCCCACTCACTGTGAGAGCCTCTCAAAAGAACTCAAGAGGTAATACCATAGCATCCAGCTCCACCTCGACCGTGTCGAACAGAATCAAGAGATGTCGCCAGATTCCAAAACGCTATCGTAATGCAGGTAATAGAATGGGATTAGCGTGCAGAGGAATAACTGTTTTTCATTCAGAGTCAGAAGAAGCGGCGATAAGATCCCGTCACCTCCAAAATCTGGCAGCCAGAAGCACTATCTTGTACAGAAGATTCCAAGCCACAGTTGTCGCTGTTGCAACTATCCCCGCTGTTGCAACTACCCCCGCCGTCACTCCCAAACCCCGTCCCTTTAGGTTCGTCCGCAATTCACGAAGCGTACGCTTCAGGAGCAAAAGTCAATTAGATTCTACATGCTAATTAAATATTAAAAGTGTTTGTCCTGTCTTCTTATAACATTCCTGTTAAACATCGTTGTTGTTTTTGATAAACAATTGCCAAAGTTATTTATTCTTTTTTGCACACCACTACGTGAAACATGCGTACATCTGTTAAATCAAATTGTAAAGCTCGCAGTCTATTCTGTATTCAAATTTTGGATTTTGGAGATGATTTCACAATAATCGAGCAGCACTCATCAGCACCATATTCGTAACATCTGTGCGCGATGTTGTGTTTCATCTAGTTTTTGAGAAATCGATCAAATTCCGAATTTCTTTCAATTTTTTGTTATTTTCTCGAAAACAAATGAGCAAATTGAAAAACCGTCCTACAGAAATGTGTAAAAATCTCCGAGCACAATTTGAGCTATCATTCGGTGGTATAGTGTTGAGAAATGAACAAATCACGTAGATTTTTCCGAAATCAAAATGAAAAATTGCCTTTTCGACTTGAAAAAGTATCTGAAACCAGAATTTTTTGGATTGAATAGGTAGATAATGCAGCCAGAATAATTCTAAAACTGAAATTTTCTTACTTCTGACCTTGAGCTTTACGCTAAAAATTAAAGTAATAACGTTTTAGACCTGCTAATTTCTCAAATTTTTCGTTTCATGAGGGTAGATCAAAAATTTCCTTGCAGTTCTTACTCGGAGGCTGGGAGACTGTGGCAACAATATTTATTAACAGATTGCACAATAATATGGCATTCTTCAAAAATATTCTTGACATTGATACAAATTATTATTCTGTGTGTTGTTTAAAATTTAGAACAACTGTGCTGCATGCTTGGGTACGCCCCAGTTAAAGTATTATGCAGCTTGAAGCTAGTTTAACAAAGAATCGTGTTTGGAGCATATTCAGGGTAAATAAAGATATCATTGAATGATGTATCCGTCCTCAAGAACTCCCCGTCTCGTCCGAGTCCCTCTCCGGCTTGTTCCGTTTCTGTGCTCTCGTGTTGCTCCAAGAACAATTGTGTCTCCATCTAGCTTCACGCCAAAACTTAAACTGAAGAAAATACTATAAATAAGTCTTATGTCGTTTTTTCCAGAAAATTGAATGGTAGAAACAGATGAGAATTTTAAAGCAAGTTGAAAGCAACATCATTGAAAAGGAATTCATAAATTGTACTATTTTTTCACTAAATTAAACTATGTTCATCTTTATACATATTTATTATAGGTTTCAGTTGTATTTTAGGTTTGTGAATGAGTTTAATTCTATAAAAAACGTCCTTCGGTGCAAGAACATATAGCAAACAAGGCAGATGTCTAATTTCAGAAGCTCCAGAGTAGAAACAAATAACATCAGTATTTATTTGTTTTTATATTTCTCCCGATGCGCTCTCTAACACGTCATAGTAACCTACTCTTTGAATATTGTTTGCCTGACCTGACCCCTTATCAACCATCAACAATTATAGATAAGACTATGCCCGAAACTGGACAGTCTACTCACTTGTACTATCCAAAAATAATATGTTTTCATTGATTTTCCCCTTATTTTTCCTATTTCCATTGGTTAATTCTATACCAGTTGTCTGTTATTACATTCTGAATCAACCTGATATCAAAGAACTCCCTAATAATTTATGTGAAACTATAATTCTCATAAACTCCGCCCACATTTCTGAAAATGGAATATTGAAATATCGAGAGGAAGATTTGGATGAGTTTTCACATGCTTTTAAAGGAAAAATAGAATTTTTCGTATCGATAACATCGTCAAATCCCAGTTTTTCCTTTTTGGTGAGTCCATGAGTCCAGGTGTCCACATGTCCGCCTTTCCAAGTTTTCAGACATCCAACACAACTCTCATGCATGAATTCTCAAAATCTGTCAACTCAATGCTTTCAAAATATTCTTTCAATGGAATCGATATAGATTGGGAATTCCCAGTGTGGAGTAGAGATGCAAAGAAGACAGATCGAGCGCAGTTTGGACCGTTTTTGAGGGTAAGGATAGGAGGTTTTGGAAACAGACAGACTTAGACAGAGCGTATCGAGCGCAGAGCTCTCAGAGGTTTCATTCTGCTTTCGTGGTAGCTAGCATTGTCATTCTTTTCTGTAAGCTCTCTGTAGTTTCTAGTTCATCAGACGTCTTTTTCTGATTCCTTGTTGAAACCACTGTCTGGAGAGCTTCCAGAAAGGTATTGCCTAGTTTCGATGAGAGAGATCTTACTAATACACTATGGTATGCGCTTTTAAGCTGCTTACTGTAACTTTCGTCATTTCACCTAACATATTTAAGATTTATTTTACTTTCCTCGAAGCCATCATTGTGTTGATGTTAAGTTTGCACATTTTAAGATCGAATTTTGTGTTCAAAGTGATTTATCTGGCTTTCACTATAAAAATTATTCATTTCCAGATTCTAAAATCCCACCTCCAACCTTCCGGTCAGAAATTATCCGTTGCTGTCTCCGGTCCCCCGACCATTTCCAGAGTTGCCTATGACGTGGATGCTCTTGTTAAGTTGGTTGATTTCTGAAAGTCTGACTTTCACAACTCTCATCATCACAGATACGCCGACATGGTGCAAATAATGAATTACGACTTCCACGTGTTCAACAAGTTCACAAATCCACTAGTCGGTTTCAATGCTCCATTGCATCCGATGAGAGTGGAAATTTCGGTTTTAGGGGAGATGAACTCGGTGAGTCAATTATTATACCTATAGGTTTTGCTGGAGATTGATAAATCTGGTATTCTCTAATTATATTTATAGGAAGCCTCGATGACCACCTGGTTCGACCTGGGTCTTCCCAAAAACATCTCCTACTTTGGTATCCCAACATATGCCCGTGCCTACCAACTCCTCACTCATTACCTCCATAAACCGTATTCTCCTGCCACCAGAAGTCGTCCCGAACTCACAAATTATCCGGATGTCTGCATTTTCGCTGATAGCGGGTATTATACAAGTGTATGGAATCACAATGCACAAGCCCCTTATTTGTATGGTTAGTTGAAAGGATCTATAGAGATTTTTACAAGCTGAAAATAAATTTTCAGGAAAAGACGGTTTGTGGGTATCCTATGAAAACGAACGAAGTATGCTTGCCAAAATGGCATTCGCAAGGAAACTCGGAGTAGCCGGGGTGATGGTTTTCTCTATCGGAAGTGATGATTTCGAAGGAAAATGTGGATTCGGGCGGTACCCTTTGTTGACGAAAATTGCAAAGTTGGCCAAAGATGAACGATAAATTATGACTTTTCAGTTTTTATTCCAAATAACAAGATTATAAAATACGCAAATTATCCCGTCGATTCGAATAGATTTCTTTGATTCAAAATAACAAATGTTGACATCGAGGTGCCGATGAGGAAAACGACCAGAAGAAAACGGTCGAGTACCATAGCCACCTGAAATAAGATATTGGAATAAAATACTTTTCCACTTTTTAAGATCGTGACTGCGTTGGAAGTGAGTTGGGTCTTGTCACGAAACCTACAGTAATCTACTCTCCAAAACGCACACCGAAGTAATGCGATGTGAACCAGTGTTCATAATCATACACATTCGAGTCATCCTAATACTAACAAGGGAAGTCTTTGGAGATACGAATTCAAACTTATAGCTACTTTTGACTACGTGGAGTCTATTTCTGTCATCAAAACCGGCTAAGTGTCTTTTCGAGCCGAGTTATGAGCTCTCAAACTTTTTGCATGGTTAAGCTTTTGGAAAGGAATTCCAAATCGGCGAATAGTAAACCCAAAAATGTTCTCATTTTCTTAACGTACAAGTTCAGGGAAACCGCTGAGAAACAGATATGAAACCGTGCGGTGGTCTATATGCGGCCGATTTGGTATTCCAAAAAGCTTGACCATATGAAACTTTTGAGAGCTGACATTTAGCCTGTTTTAATGGTAGAAATGGACTCCTCGTAGTCGAAAGTACCTAGTACCAAATTTAAAGACTGTTTGAAATACAAGAATACATTCACCTAACCGACTTTACCCTACATTTGGAAATCCCCTATTCTCTACTGTCAAAACTACAAACTACAAACTATTCCCACCAACTAACCTGCTGCCACTCCAACGCAATCGCATCTCTCTTATCTCTCTCGGCCACTCTCATCTCATTCCTCTCAATTATTCCATGAACCATTGACATCACTCTCAGAAACTCTTTCTCAAATTCATCGATCACCGGTTGTTGCTCATTCTCAAACACATCATCCACATCTGTCAGTGAGATTTTCGGAGGATTCGGAGGCGTAACTTCTGATGTTATTCCTCCGTTTCCATTGGAATTCCGGTGAGAAGAAGAGGGTGTTTGTGATTGAGTTCTGCCTAGTTTCCGACCATATATTGGAGAGTCAATAGGTGTTTCATGAGAGTTCAAGGAGGAGAAGGATACCTGAAAAGGCGAGGATTTCGTGGATGGCCTAGAAAAAATTCTAGGCCATAAGATTCAAAGCAGACGCCTATTTTTACAGTTTTCACTATTTTGCAAAAACAGGCGTGACCTGAAAGTAAGCATAGTCAGTAGCGGAAAACGTTAAGCTCCGCCCATTCATGCAATTTTGTCGCACCGTTGTGCGCCAGTATTGCAAAAATGGGCGTGGCTTACTCGAAAGCAAAGCAAGCATAATAGCAACAGGATTTGTCAGACAATCACAAAAAGCATTTTTATCCTGCAAATTTACCAAATGAGAGACATCAGTCTCCATTATTCGAGTGCTTCTGGCAATATTTGTCACACGGACGTGTCCCTTAAACGGAGAGAAAATGTGGGTTACGGTAGGTACAGTACCCCTCTATATCTTCGTTAACAATACCTTCTTTTTGGCAGTTGGTGAACCACTTTTAATGGATAACGAAGAACGGAGACTCTTTTCGGAATCAAAATTTTTGGTGTTCCGTGTGGAGAGGAGGAGACGGTCATCCGGGTTGCAATGGACGTTGGCGGAGATTACGGAGAGATCTAGGGAAAATGTTTTAGAGGGTTACGGTAATTTTAGTTGATAAATTAATTTTTCCCGACCAATTCTAAAATTTCTGCACATTTTGAGTCAAAAATCATTAAAAATTATTGGAAAATGATAAATTTACAGAATTTCGAAACATTTCGAAAATTCGAAACATCACAAAAACTACCGTAACCCGGTCAGTTTTGTTTCAATCTAAATGAAACTTAGATATTCGAATTCAGCGAGTCAAGACGCTTTATATGAGTACAATCATTACCAGGTCGGACCTCACCACGAAACTACGGTATGCGCCTTTAAACTGGAGTACTGTGCGTTTCGTGGTGGGACCCAATTTGCTCCGAATATAGGCATGATCATACTTTTCTGAAAGCTCTCATTAAACTGATTCCAAAAATACAAATTTCATAAATATTGGGGTAAATCTAATTGAGTTACAACACGAAACATGTTTTAATATTCTGGATTTTGTAAAAACTACCGTAACTCTGTCAGAACTATTTCAAAATTTATGTAACTATATTCTCTAGTTTTAGCTCGTCAGGGGTTTTTAGAAAAGTATAATCATGCCCCGATTCGATGGAAGTTGGGTCCCACCACGAAAACTACAGTAATCCAGTTTAAAGGCGCAACTCACTCGAACTATCCCTCTGTAATCCACAATTCTCCTCTTTCTTCGCCTGATTCATGTCGAAATCTTGTAGTCGTTTGTAATGAAGACCAGCTGATAATGTGCATTCATTCGGGTGCTCTTTCTGAAATCATGCATCTCTACAGAAAACGCGTCAACGTCACACCAGCCTACCTGATACATATGCCTGACGTGATGAGCAATCGAGTGATATGGTTCAATTCGGACGAACAGAATTTTCGAGAGGTATCGGAATGCGAATATCTGGAGGAATGGAGGAACAGGGTAGCCGTGGACTCCCGTATGATGTATGTTGACCTTGAAAGATGTCGTGTGGATTTACGAGAGCTACAGTAATCACTTACAGTCAAGACTGTCATCGCTGTGCCCAACGCAACTAACATAATGGTTACTCCATAGTAGATACCAATCAGTGGAAGTGCTTCAGATGTAGGTGGCATTCCTTCGGCTACCAGCATCAGGAATACGGTAGTTGATAGGAGAGATGTGATTCCCAGAGTGACTTTTTCGCCGGAATCTGTTGGCATGTAGAAACCCATTAGAGCGATGAGACTGATGAGGACACAGGGGAGGATTAGGTTGAACACCTGGAAGATACGTGGGTCATGTAAAAACTATTCGTTCGAGCCGTCTGGGATTTGTGCAATTTGATAATAAGGGACACCGGTATGATATCCTAACGAGTAAACTAACTTAGGAAGGTCGTGGAGTCAGTATGGAGTTATGGGACGTGACCTATATCATTAGAAAGCTGAGAAAACGCTGACTCCAAATATGTATTCAGTTTTGACCCTCAAGACATGACATTCGAGAAAAACGAGGTCAAATTTCAAACTTTGACCTTGTTTTTCTCGAATACCAAGTCTCGAAGGCAAAAATTAAATATATTTGGAATCAGCGTTTTCTCAGCTATCCAACAATACTGGTCACGTCCAATATCTCCAAACTGACTCCATGATCTCCCCAGGTACTGTGAAAAAATATAGTTTCGACAAGGATTTTCAAATAAAAATTTCGCGGGCACTTTAGTGCACAGGAGAACTTTTTTCCACAGTAAAGTACAAAGGTTTTACCGTAACCCTCACCATAACCCTCAAACTCACATAAAACATGGCCCTCCTCTCAATTGTCACATGAACATCGATGAATGGATACGGTTCCGGACAACAACTGTAGATCACTTGATTCTTCTCCGCTCGGATTCCGATGAGACTCCACTCGGTGTTAGTGATGTAGTTGGTGATGTCACCTGGAAACATGAAGGGAAGTAAGGAAGCGCGCTCGTATGAAAAATGGAGAGCAACCACACTTGCAAACCCGTCCGGTGCGTAACTTGCTTCAAACTGAGTTTTATGAACTGAAAATTTACTACGTGACGGATGGATAGTCGTTGACATGCCTCAGACCTCTAAAAAGTGCCAAAAAACGAGAAAACGGCCACAAAAGTCATTGTAGCCAGGCCTGCAGCTCACTACCGAATACCCATCCGGCTTGTATTAGTTCAAGGATATAGAACTCATTGAGATTTACATTTTGGTATATTTTTCAGCTCACATTATTGCGTTTCAAGCAAGTTACGCACCCCTTATTCAGAAATCCAAGATTTTTTTGTTTTTCACCTAACTACAGTAGCCCCTCTCCCTCACTTACCTTGCTCCGACTTTAGCAACAGGTCAATTTTCGTTCCATCATACGCCCAACTCGCATATTTCAGAATACACGTCTGCCTGTCAAATGGATAATGTTTGACGTCCAACGGACAAGATGACGTGAAAATTGCAGATAACGGCCAATGAATATTTCCAAGATAGTCAACTATCACATCGGTAGACATCACTGATTTCATGTATTGCGCGTCGGCGCTGGAATTGTTTTTTGATATCTCAAATAGATTCTGTGATAAAGCGAGTGAGAGCAGAGAAAAGAGACACTCTCGCTTCTCTGCGCCCTCTCTCGTTCTGTCACTCTCCCATATAAAATAAACTCACTTATTGTACAGAATGATATCGGGTTTCCATATTTTATCACTAGGGATATGTATTCGTGTCACATTTTGATACAATCTCGGATCCCACACCAACTTATAATCCACCCAGTGCAACCGAACCCAACTATTCGTTGTCAGAATTTGGTTCCGTTCGTCCTGAAACGAGAGTCTGTACATCCGTTCATTCAGATGTCTCCCGTCACTCACCACATCAATAATTTGTGTCAATGAGAACACAAAAGTGACATTTATCGGCTCCTTTGGGTGTACTGACGGTCGGATTTCGTTGTTGTAGTCGTAGAGTAAATCTCGATATAATCGCATCACATTTTGATCGGCTCGTGAGGATAGTTGGGTACTGTGGGCGCCGTCTGAAAATAAAAAAGAGGAAAAATAAATCTGCGTTCGGGGGGAATCGAACCCCCGTCGAATGCTTGGAAGGCATCCATGCTGACCATTACACCACGAACGCGGCGGGAAAACAGGGGACGTGAAGGCAGTGATAAGCGGGGTGGCGGCGGCAGGAAACGCTGTTGTGACTAGAGAGAAATAGCCGGCGAGATGAAATGCAAACTCGTTTTTCGTCAACTTCAGGATATTTTCCAAGTACATATTTTATATAATCACATGCAGAAAGAAAAGGGCTACAAAATGAGTATACTTTTGATCTATTTTGCCTATCGAAAAACTATTAAAAAGGCGAATTTTCTACGTGAACCTTCCAACCTTTTCCTTATCTCAACTTTCAATCTTCTCAGCCATATCAGATCAGATTGAAATCATTTCCGAATGAAAAAAGCCACAAATTTTGTAATTTTCGATCAATAATGGTTCGAACTGAAATCGAATTATTAAGCGAATGCTTCTCACATGGACTTCTGATTTCCTTGATTTTTCTTCTCGTGACTACGGTAATTTTGATCAATTGTGGAGGAAAAAAAGAACAAAACAGGACACCCTCATCTCATAATTCGGAGAATTCAAAGGTATTCTTATTGCAACTGCGCCCCATCGCGAACGAGAGAGTGTCGGCGAGAGACGCTGAGATTTTCACAGTTTTTGATCTGTTTTCGCTCTTTTCCATTATAATATACTAAAAAAACCTTTGAAAAAGCGAAAATAGGTTGAAAATCTCTGCGTCTCTCGCCGACTCTCTCTCTCTCTCGTAATATCTGTCTGTCGTTCTGTACATCCAGATGTCCACCATATTCTTCCAGAGCAATTCTCACCAAGCCCCTCAACCAACGACACTTGCCCCGCCTACTCCACTTCCTCCTCCCCCATCTACCCAACCGAAAAACCAAGACGACGCGCCGAAGGCACCCCAGCAGAATCCTCCGAAATCCGGAGAAGACGTCAAGGAGGAAAAGAAAGCAGAATCCACCCCACCAAAACATTCAACACCTCAAAAGAAAAAGTCGTCGATAATAGGAATTTTCAGTAAAAAGAAGAAGGCGGAGACAAGTAGCAAGGAATCGGTAAGTTTGAGGAGATCTCTCGGGTGTCTGAGATGATTTTAATGTTATGGATTTTTAATATGTTATAGAACAAGTCTCGATGAACATTTTTGGAGTTTACCACTTTTCGATAGCTCCGCCCACTTTTGAGATACGTGGTTTTAAAGCGGCGCATCCTCAACCTCTATCATCAGTCTCCGCGGCCCCCTATCCCAAAAGTGGGCGGAGTTACAAAAAAGTTGTCAACTAGAAAAGTGTAGCCCTTAACTTGATCTACAAAATGGTATTTTGCTTCCATTCAAAATCCTTCTCTTTCCAGATCAAAAAGTCAAAAGAAAGCACGAAAAAAGACAAAACCGAAAAAAGCGAGAATGATAGTGAGAGTTTTTTGAAGAATCTGAAGAAGAAGAAGCAGGAACAAGTTGAAGAGAACCCGATAACTGATTTGGCATCTGATGATGAAGACGAGCAGAGGAAAAAGAAGGAGAAAAAGAAGAAGGAGAAGGTGAAGACGGCGAAAGGATCTAATGAGAAGGGAGAGAAGTCACAGCATGCTTATTGACAATTTTTAGGAGGAATAAAGAAGTTGATTTTTTTTGATTTACAGAATCCTTATTTTACATGATCCTGGTGTTGATTTACGGAATTCTCGTGTAGATTTACGGGATCCTGGTGTTGATTTACGGGATCTCGGTGTAGATTTACGTGATCCTGGTGTTTGATTTACGGAATCATGGTGCTGATTTACGGGACCTTGATGTTGTTTACGGGACCTTAATGATGTTGGACCTTGATGGTTTACTGAAGTCTGATGTAGATTTACGAGATCCTAGTGTAGATTTACGGGATCTCGGTGTAGATTAATGGGAAGCTGAGATACGGGAAACGGTAACTGTTCTCAATTCTCTTTGTTGACACTGTTTCACCGACTAACCCTGTAGACTTAACCCTGTAGAGTCAGTGTCGATTTACGAGACATTTTTTGCGGAGTTTTTTCTACTTTTTTAAACGGTCCCTTTCGCCCCCCTATCTCCACCCCCAACTTCTGACCCCTCTCTTATATACTTTTTCCCCCGGGGGAAATGACATCGAATGGGTTCTTCTCTCTTTTCTTAAGTTCCATTTTATACTCTCCCCCTCCAAAAATGTCATTTTCTTTTGTTTTTCTTCCGGAAAGATGAAAGCATCAACAAATCAAAATGATTCACTTTTTTTTTTTCGTTTTATACACAGACATCTCACTCAGAAAACGGAATCCCCAAGGAGTATACTTTTTTGTGTTGGAAGCAACTTTTTGTTCAGGAAATCTAGCCCGTAAATCGAGAAAAACAAAGCTCGTAAATCTACAAAACACTCCCGTAAATCTACACCAGGATCCCGTAAATCTACACAACCCTCAACTCACTAAAAATCTCAACTCTTTTGAAAAAAGTTCCATTTTCGGTGGCTTTTCGGAAGATTATTCAATTTTCTTATTCTGCGGAAAAGGAGGACGGGAGGTAGAGAAATCAGCGAGGCTTTGGTTTTTGGAGTTTTCAAGAATTGTACTTTTTTATGACATGTGGATTTACGGGATACTAGTGTAGATTTACGGAATCCTGGTGTAGATTTACGAGATCTTGGTGTAGATTTACGGGATCCTGGTGTAGATTTACGGGATTCTAGTGTAGATTTACGGGTTATGCTTGTGGATTTACGGAGCACTCCCCTTGTAGCCGCGTGCACACATCCCGTGGGTGGGTCGACAGAAAAGTTCAAAGCTTGCAAATTAGAGACCAATTAGGGATTAATTGAGAAAAGACTAGAGATACAAAAAGGACTCGTCATGTTGCTGGAAAAATCACAAGTGCAAATATTCCAATTTTCTTTTTCCAACCCATCGTTATACTCATCTAAAAAAAAACAAAGGCCTGTTCCCTTTTCTCTCTCTTCCTATATCTTTTTCTTGAAAAATTATCCTTTTGTTTATGCATTCCGTATGAAAAAAGAGAAAAGAAGACGTCCGTCTTCAGAAGAAAAGGGGGGGGGGGAACGACGTCTTCTCTTTTTTACTCACTCTGATTTATAAAATCCAAGAGAAAAGAAAAGAAGAGAATGAGTGGATTAATGGGAACTTTTTTGGAAAAATAACTTTCAGACAACAAAAATTTGGTGATTGGGGTCAATATTTGTGCAAAACAGGTCAAATTGATACCTATTTTGTACAAAACACTCGTCCCGGTTTTTGAATTTTTTAATGCAAGTGCGCCCTACTGGACTTTTGCTTTAACTCGCTGAAAATAGAAGCATAGAGCTAATTTTTGTTGGAAACAGTTCTAGTTAGAGTTCCGGAGTAAAAAAAGTAAAATTTAAAAAACAATTTGTTGCAAGTGCGCTCTACCGAACTTTCATCGGTGCTTGTTCAAAAATTGATATTTTCAGCTAATTTTTAATGGAAACGGTTTAGAATCGCTATTTTTAGGGTTAATGTCAGAAAAACGAAATTCAAGTATTTCGATGCAAGTGCGCTCCAGCGAAATTTCGCTGTAACTTCTTTAAAATTGCCCTCAATGCGGTCCGAAAATTTCAAAAAGCCGCAATTTCTGAAATAAAAAAAACTCACTGAAAAATAAAAAGAGAGAAATATTGTAGATTGCGGTAAGCATTACTGTTCTCTCAGTTCCTCCTCCTCGTACATCTGAAACAAAATAAATATATTCAGAATTTCCAGAAAAAAAACACAAGTCGTCTCTTCCAGAAGACGTTGGGATTCAGAAGACGTGAAAAGCAAAGGGAAGACGTGGGGGAAGGATGGATAAGAAGAATTGAATAAACAAGACATTTCGACGGAAAAAAAAGAGAAAAGAAGGAGAAGGAGAAAGAAGAAAAAGGAATATGTTAAGTGGGCTGAATGTGGGTGAGGAGTGAAGGAAGAAAGAAGAACACATTTGGAGAATAAAAATGGTAGTGGAATCTGAATAATTTTTGATGATGGTTCTCACAAGGAAGAATTTGAAAATAAAAACAAAGTTTGCTGGAAAAAGGAAGAAGAAGAAATGGTCGTGAACACCTCTGAAATCTCTAAAATTCGTTTTGAAGTATACAGAAGAAGAATTTGTAGAAAAAACTAAATCTGAAACCTTTTTCAAAAAGGTTTTCGAGAGAAGAGAGACCAGAGAAACCAGACACCGCGTCTCTTACCCGGAGGACTGAAGTCATATTTGTCTTATTTTAGATTCCGACACTTCTGACAATTCTAACAATTGGGGTATATGCAAGAAATCGCTCTCGCTCCGCCATAATTCCCATTTTCCTGGCTCAAACGGAGCTTTGGTGGAAGAGTTTTTCCACGCGGCCGTGTAGTCTGCTCGGACAAGATTTTTGCTCAATTCCTCGTTTCCTCACTTTTTCTACAAACTTTAGTAGTTTTTCTTTTTTTTACGAAACAAATTGAAAAAACACGAAAATGTGTTGGAAAAAGTGAAAAAAACGAGGAATTGACAAGAAATTTTGTCCGAGAGGACTACACGACCGCACGGAAAACTCTTCCGCCTAGGTTAAACGATCTCTCATCTTAATGAATTTCAGAAAACTAGAAGTTACTAAAATTTTTTAGAATCGACAGAAGCAGACATGCAAAATATTGGTCCGGGCCGGATTTAGAAAATGTGTACAAGTTTTCTACAAAAACTTTTGAAAATTTTTAAACTTTTTATAAAAAAACAGTCAAAAATCCCTTGAAATATCTCAAATCGGGTCGAACCGGCCCGTTGCAAGCGAAATTGAGAACCTCAGAGAAAAATATACACTTTTCATGGGAATTTCGGTGGAGCGCGGTTGTAAGAACTGTGCAGAGCTAATATATTTCAATTTTTTTAATTCAGCCTTTTCCCAATGAGCACTCCAAAAATGTTTCATATTCTCTAATAAATTAATCAAACCTTTCACCCAAAAACGTTAGAGCGACACATGACATTATATCCATATACTCATGTCCAGAAGTCTCTTTGAAAACGAAAAAAACGAGAGAGAGAGAGAGATACTCATCCATCCGTGACGTGGCAATAAGTTTTTGGAGCAGTAAAAACTCGGGAAAAAAGAGAGAGAGGGAGAGATTCTGAATAGAGAGGCGCAGAGAAAAGATTCTGGAGGCGAAAAAGAAGACGTCAGAAGTGGGCTCCAGAAGAGAGATAGAAAATGAAGATGTACTTGAAAAAGAAGTTTTTTTGGGAAGAAGAAAAAGTGAATAGACTTTTGATTGGAATGAATATATTTCATGGGAAAGGGAGGAGTGTTCCATGAATAAGAAATGTTGATTAGTTTCATTTGTCTCGAAAAAAGAAAATGAATACTGAGAAGAAACGAATAACAAAAAGCGCATTCTTGTTATCACAGGGTCATAGAAAGAAAGTCCATATAAAGCATCTGCGCTCCAGTAAAATTAGCGCGAAATTCAAAAAATTTATCCAAACCTATCTTTGTGTGCTGAAAATTTGAATTTCTCCCGTTTTCGATAAATTCGATACTTTTTGTGAGAAGTTTAATGGAAAATAGCTAGAAAAATGGAAAAATTTCACTCCCTATTGTTCGTCCACGTTATAAACACACGATTTGACTGAGCGGCGACTCAATTGGCATCCTGGCAAGTGGTGTGCAAACGCGCTTCCCTAGACTTCTGGTTGGTGTTTGTTTTCAACATTTTTTGGTGTAGATTTTCAAAATCCTCCATGTTATCGAAATCTCGAGCGCCGGAAAGTTTGGTCAGTGAGAAAGTTGAGAAAGGATTTTGTTCTTTTTTCTTTTTTTATTCTGCTATTTCTAACGTTATTTTCGATAGTTTTTTAGTGTTTCCTTCTAATACTTGCCATATTCTATAGAATTTATTGAAGAAATACAACAAAATAATCGAAAATAACTTCAAAAATTAAAAACATCAACACGAAAGTCGAATTTCTAGGCCACGGCCCCCAACTTTCTTCGGCCAAACTTTCCGGCACTCGCTTTCAGCCAGGGTTGGGAAATTCCGGGCCGGGCCGGGCCAGGCCGACTGAGAAATTTTCCTCGGCTCGGCCCGGCTCCTGTAGAAATTTGACATTTTTTGAAAAAATCTTGAATTTTTTTTGATTTTTTTTGCAAAAAAGTGGATTTTTCGACTGTGTTTTAGAATATCGGTGAAAACACTAGCGTACGAGAAATTTTGAGAATTTTGACTTTTTTTAAATGAAAATTTTGCAGAAATTTGTGAAAAAATGCTGCACATTTTTTGAATCCGTGCCGGGCCGGAAGAATTTTTTGTCAGCCCGGCCCGGCCCGGCCCGGGCTGGGCCGGGCCGGGCTAGCCCGGAATTTCCCAACCCTGCTTTCAGCGGGTTGAACAGTGAATTTAAAAAATTCTTGAAGTATGAAAATGGACTTGCCGAAACGCATAGATATTGATATGAAAACATCATAACTGACCACGATACGCCTTTAAGAGTCTCAAAAACCCCAAAACTTCTCTGCAAGGCAGTTGAAAAATATCACCACATGCCGTTATAATACAGATTTTTCGATATTCCTAAATACAAAACGTAAATATGTTCAAATTTCAGAGTCACTCACTCTAGCAATCTCACTCTCTCTTTCTCTCTTAAAACGACACTGAAATCTGATCTGCATATCTAAATCTCTCTGACTCAACTAAAAAAAATATCTCTGTTTCTCTAGAAGACTAGACAAGTAACAAAAAAGTGAACCTCGAGAAAACCGACACTAGGGGGCGGAGTCTCTAACTTTTTGAGCCTTCTTTCTCCTCCTCGTCAATCTTGTTTTCTCTCTGTTTGTCTGCAAGAAAGAGTTCCTTGTTTGGTTTCCGTTTCCTACTCAAATTAGGGTTTGTCTAGTAGGAAGGAAGGAAGGAAAAATATTAGATAAGAATGAGAGTAGAAAGATTAAATAGACACAATACTAAGAAACTTTCATTATTGAAGCATACAGTAGCGAGCATAGGTGAGGGCAGATTCATACTTTCATGTGTATCTCTGCTGAATCGTGTCCGTTTTGCATAATCTTTTTTTTAACAAATAGCTGAAACATTCAGTAATAAGAAAATATGTTTTTTTGAAAAAGTTAACATTTTAAATTTTATTGATAATCGATTTTTCCTGACCGTGATTTGAAAATTCGAAAAAAAACTTTTTATTTTTCTCTTAGAGTTATTGATTTTTTGATATCAAAATGATGGAAAATGTATAAATAAACAAAAAATTAAATTGAATTAGTTTTTTAGTTCCTGAGCATCGTGCTAGAGCTCCAGAAGTCAAAAGTAGTGCATTCGAAAAAATTTTCATAACTCCTCAAAAGAGGCTTCAAATTAGCCAAATCATGTACCAAAAGGCGTGTTTTGAGTTCTTCTACAAACCAACATCAAAAAATCAAGATTTTAGAAAAATAATTTTTCAAATTTTTTTCACTCAAAAATTTTTCATTCCAATTTTTTCCTGGATTTCCGATATTTTCTGGCAATAAAACGAACATACGTTTCAAATACTGCATGCAAAGTGCTTTATCACAAATAATAAAACACACGTTTGAGTTTTTTGTTCGTTTTATAGCCAGAAAATATCGGAAATCCAGGAAAAAATTGGAAAGAAAAATTTTTGAGTGAAAAAAATTTGAAAAATTATTTTTTCTAAAGTCTGTATTTTTTTTGTATTTTTTCAATTCAAATCGCAAAAAAAGAAACATTGTTGGGAAAAAGTGAGAAAAACTAGGAATTGAACAGAAATCTTGTCCGAGTGAACTACACGGCCGCGCTGATAAAACTCTTCCACCTAGGCTCCAGGTGAACGGAAATTGTAGCGATAAGAGCAATTTTTCGCATATGCTAATGATGCAAGTTTCTTGGAATTGTCTGAAGTATTGGAATCTGAAATAATAAAAAATTACTTCACTGCTCCCTTTTAAACGTTCCGTTCTAAATATCTGTACACATTGGAGATTCAAGAGAAATCCTTCATTAGAGATATAAATTGAAAATAAATATAAAAACTGGAAGGATTTTAAGTAAACTGGGAAAGTAAATAGGTGGTAAAGGGCTCTCAAGATCAGAGGTGGACAGAGATAAACATGGGAAAGAAAGTGAATTAACAAAATTATGAAACGATTAAAAAAGAAGGACGGATCCTTAGAAAACAGATGACGAAAAGAGAAATTAATCTGATTCATCGGGAGTCTCGTTGATTTCCAATCCTTCAAAAGTTTCCTTAGCTCCTTCCAAACATTTCTCAACTTCATAGTTTTCCCCTTTCAAATCATCCACCAATTCAATATTTCCAACGGTTACTCCTTGATTCTTCATGTTCTTCACAAAATCTTTCACGATTTTCTCAATTTCATTCGATGGAGTACTCGATGTTACATCTTTGATACTTGGCCCATTGGATTCCTCCAATTTCTGGCATTTTACGCAATCGGAACTGTCTGGACCATCATTTACAACACTTTTATTTTGAGCTTCTTTTTTCTGCTTCTTGGCGGCTTTCTTCTTTTTTAAGACTTCCTGACGACTGGCGGTTTCGGAGGCCATTTTTTCGAAGCCTGAAACAAAATAGGTAATTTTTAGTAGTCCACCACTTTTACAACTCCGCTCCACCGCAAACGAGAGAGTATCGGCGTGAGAGACGCAGAGTTTTTTCTCGCGCCGACTCCGATTTTCAGTTTTTGACCCCCCCCCCCCTTTTTTTTGTAAAGTTCCATGGAAAATAGCGAAAATAGGTCAAATACTGAACATTCGAGTCGGCGCGAGAAAAAACTCTGTGTCTCTCTCGCCGATGCTCTCTCGTTTGCGGTGGAGCGCAGTTGTAATAAAAATGCTCGGCTAATATTAACGAAATAAAAAAGTTCCAACATTTTTTGGCACTGTTCTAGAACGCCGGAACGAAAAAAAAATCCCGGAACGAAAAGAAAAAATCCCGGAACGAAAAAAAATCCCGGAACGAAAAAAAAATCCCGGAACGAAAAAAAAATCCCGGTACCAAAAAAAAATCCCGGAACAAGAAAAAAATCCCGGAACCAAAATTTTCATTCTATTATTTGAATTTTTTTCGTTTTTCTTTCAATATGTGTCTTATAATTTAGCTAGTCATACATTTTTTCTTCACTCTTCCTTTTTTATTACAACATGATTTTTGCGGAATCTTTATTTGGAATACATGATAAACAAGGTCTGTGTCGAGTCCGGCTTGGTAGAGGCTTACAAGAGCATGCACAAGAAGTATCTGAAAAATGAAATGTATGCAGGTAAAATTGATAGGAATCATTACCAATGTCTTCCTGTTGGTGATCTGGTTCCGAGTCATCTGGCCCATACTCCAAAGGTACAACAAAATAGGGTACAACGAGGAAAAAGTTACTCTTAGGGTATCATGACTCAAAGGGTACTATACTTTTAGGGTACAACAAGTAAGTTGCTCATAAGGTACAACAGATTGTTGACTCAAACGGGACAACGAACTCAATACTCGAAGGGTACAGCAAAATTCTGGATCACAACTGAACTTGGTCAATTATCATTATTCAAACTGTATGATGTTCCACAGAATAAAAGTTCTACTGCGGAATATTGTTCAGACTGGTCCAAAATTCATAAATTTGATAAAAATAGCAACCGTGTTTGGTTATTTAAGTGACAATGTCTGACTGGCTCGAGTATAAGACATCAACTTTTTCTAAAAAATGAAGGTTAATTTCTGAAGTGCCCGTAACTTACTGAAATATGGTCAGAACAGGCTGCAAAGTTATATGAGTACTATTCTCTGAATAACTGAAATCTAAGATATTTTTGATTTTTGTCACACAGTCACATTTTACCATGGAGGTGGTACGTGGAAATCCATAAAAATTATTCTCTTTTTTGATCATAACTCCCCTAGACACTAATATCTGGATAAGGTGTTTTCATTTTCGAGTAGACTGCAGTACTTCGACTTCCTACGTGATGCAAGAAACCTGGAAATTAGATGTCAGTTAATAAAATGTGCTAAATAAGACTAGAGCCAGTCAGACATTGTCACTTTTAAGTATAACCAAAAATAACCAAACACGGTTGCTATTTTTATCAAATTTATGAATTTTGGACCAGTCTGAACAATATTCCGCAGTAGAACTTTTATTCTGTGGAACATCATACAGTTTGAATAATGATAATTGACCAAGTTCAGTTGTGATCCAGAATTTTGCTGTACCCTTTGAGTATTGAGTTCGTTGTCCCGTTTGAGTCAACAATCTGTTGTACCTTATGAGCAACTTACTTGTTGTACCCTAAAAGTATAGTACCCTTTGAGTCATGATACCCTAAGAGTAACTTTTTCCTCGTTGTACCCTATTTTGTTGTACCTTTGGAGTATGGGCCAGATGACTCGGAACCAGATCACCAACAGGAAGACATTGGTAATGATTCCTATCAATTTTACCTGCATACATTTCATTTTTCAGATACTTCTTGTGCATGCTCTTGTAAGCCTCTACCAAGCCGGACTCGACACAGACCTTGTTTATCATGTATTCCAAATAAAGATTCCGCAAAAATCATGTTGTAATAAAAAAGGAAGAGTGAAGAAAAAATGTATGACTAGCTAAATTATAAGACACATATTGAAAGAAAAACGAAAAAAATTCAAATAATAGAATGAAAATTTTGGTTCCGGGATTTTTTTCTTGTTCCGGGATTTTTTTTTGGTACCGGGATTTTTTTTTCGTTCCGGGATTTTTTTTTCGTTCCGGGATTTTTTTTCGTTCCGGGATTTTTTCTTTTCGTTCCGGGATTTTTTTTTCGTTCCGGCGTTCTAGAACAGTGCCCATTTTTTACCGACGCGTGTTTGCGGACTCAGTGCAAAGCAAAATTTAATAATTTAGCACTAAGTCCGCAAACACGCGTCGATAAAAAATGTCGGAACTTTTTTGTCGCGATATGAAAATATCAAAACTTACGATTATTCTCGTGGACAACTTCTGATACATTGGAATCGTTTTGACCGTTGTCTTGAAATGTTTTCATCTCATTGCGCTGAAATTTCTCATTATTACATCGCCAACAGGGTTTTGCGAAAAAACTTTTCCGAACATTTCTCGAAAAACATTATTTTCGGAATCTTTGAACCGGAAAATCGAAAAAAAATTCTAACTTTTTTTGACTTTTTTCAAGAAAACTGTCTGAAAAAAAAGAGTTTTCTTGAATTTCTAAGAAAACTGTAATTATTTCAAGAACAAACCCCCAAAAACCTGTTTTTGATTACAAAAATAGAAAAAAGTCCAGGAAAAATAGAAAAATCACTATGAAAATTTCAGCAGAAATTTCCAAAATTTTTAGAGCGATTTTTCGAAAACTGTCTGAATATTTTTCGCGCAGCCCTGATCGCCAGTTGCAAAATGAACATACCATATACTCATTCATCTCTTCCCATTCAAACATTGCCACTTTGAAACATTGAAACATTGCATCATCGCATTGATCAGAATCGATTGAATCTTCTCTTCTTTGAAAGATTTGAAGAAGATTTTCATGAATCCCAGAGACATTAGAAATCGGACTTTGTAGCTTTGTGTAGGTTCGTCTAATGGAATTGTTCCAGGAAGTCCGAAAGATGAGAATATCTTGAGAAACAGTTTGGAAGCCAGAAATTGACACCGATCAGTCTCTTTCAGATGGACAAGAAGTTGTCTTTCAGGTAAGTTCTTCTGGAGAACAAATGCACAATGAGATTTCAGTTTCTGGATGTGTCCGTCGACGATGTCCTTTGCAATAAGGTAATTCTGAAATTATGGTACTGATTATTTTGCTACAGTACCGTGTAGTAAAATATACAGGTTGGTCTTTTTCAGTTGTAAATGACCAACTTTGAGAGTATTTCTCGGTATCACTGATTGTCCCACAAAGTAAATTATGTATAAAATCATACAGAAAAAAAGGCAGAGCTTCATTTTTGTAGTTGACAACTTTTTTGTACTGACACTCCTTAGAGAGTTATGGTCGTTGTAAAACGACAGCTTAAAAATCGTGAAGGTCAATTTGAGAGAAGAATTACTTTGTCGATACGTAACTTGCTAGGGAGTGTCCGTACTAAAAAGGTGTAAACTACAAAATTGAAGCTCTACACTTGATCTGTTTGATTAAAAGAAAATCCACTTGTTGGGAAAATCAGAATTACCACGCTCTCAAAGTTCGAAATGTTCAAGTGAAAACAGAGTCCATATCATTTTAACCATACTAACCTCATCAAACTCTGCATATTCCCTCATAACGAACAGAACCATCTTTCTGAATTGTTCCAAACAATTCTCATGTTTCACACATTGATCCTTCTCCCAGTGAACTCCATAAACCAGCGAGTGGAATACGTGTCGAATTGCTTGAGAGATGAGCATCGACTTCTCGCCCGAATAATTCACGAATGGAATTTCAGTCTCTCCATCCTCATGCATTCTTCGTTGTCCCTGTTCAAAAGATTTATCATCGATGAGCTGAAATATTATCCCGTTGGAAAGTATGACTGTGTAGATCTTACCGTAATCAGATTCTTGTTCACGTCGAATTCCTCCAGAATTAATTGCAGCTCCTCCATACCCATGGTACTGTAGATGTGATATTTTCTGTACGGTTTTGGTTGATGCATTTGATGGAGTAGAAAGAGGCGTGCTGGAAAAATCAGAATGTTTATAATATTCATCTCACATACAGTACCGTGCAGTAAGATCTACAATTTGGCCGTTTTCAATTGAAAATTACCAACTTTGAGCTCTATTTTTGTAGTTGACAATTTTTTGTTAGTTCGGCCCACTTTTGAGATATGCGCCTTTGAAACCGGCAGTGAGAAACAGCGCGTTTTCTTGCATAATGGACTAACAATTTTTTAAGGCACATATCTCAAAAGTGGGCGGAGCAAGCAAAAAGTTGTCAACTACAAAAATAGAGCTTTACGTGTGATCTGTACACTCCATAAACCATCAATAATGCGATACCATTAGGGATGCTCACGAAGTTGATCGTTTTCAACTGAAAACGGTTTATAACCATTTGACCGGTACTATACATGCACACTCTGAAGATGCACTTCTATTTTCAAAGTTGATCTCTCCCGGGTCTTGCAACAGTAATCTACAACGAAAATCACTCACGATCAGAATAAGAAATCCGACTTTTTTGTTGTCGCAGAACCAGCGGAAGCATTTCCAGAACCTCCTCCGCAACCACTCGCTTATCAATGATTCCGTTGCAAATTGGGGAAAGAGTTCGAAGATACAATTTCTTGTCGGGAAAGTGTCTCTGAAACACGATATTCTTATATATAGAATGTGTTAAAATCTCACCAAAATGTTAGTCAGACACAGAAAAGCTTCCGTCGGAGGCTCTCTGCTACGATCCAAATCGTTGAGAATGTAAAACTTCGAGACTGCTCTTCCTTCGAAATCATCCGGAAACATTGCAAAATTTGGGACCAAATCACCGATATCCTTGTAGTTTCCATAGAAAACACCATTCTGAAAAGAGTAATCTGTCTGTGTGTCTGTTTGTCCTAACTCACATTATAATGTTCTCCGATTTTATCGGTTGGAGGGCATTGTTGAAGCTTCGAGTTTTTGAACTTGGGAGGTGATCCCTGATAAAGTAATTTATTAGTAAGGGAAGATATTTCAAAATCAGCTACAGTACCGTGCAGTAAGATATATGTACAATTTGGCCGTTTTCAGTAGAAAATGATCAACTTTGAGAGGGTCTTACGGTATCACTGATTGTCCCACAAAGTATATAATGTATAAACCATACAGAACAAAAGTAGAGCATCATTTTTGTAGTTGACAACTTTTTTGTACGGACACTCCCTAGCAAGTTATATGTCCACATAGTAATTTCTCCTTCACATCGACCAATTTCAGTGCAAAATGGTTTTGTTATCTTAAAATGACCATAACTCTCCAGGGAGTATCCGTGCAAAAAAGTTGTTAACTACAAAAATGAAGTTGAACTTTTGATCTGTATAATTCATTAAAAATCCACTTGATGGAACAATCAGTATTACTATGACACACTCTCAAAGTTGGGCATTTTCAACTGAAAATGGCCAAAGTTTAAAACCATTTGACCGGTATTGTATTCGCAAGGGGAGATATTCCAATATCAGCTATAACTCACATCTCCATTTTCCTTCTTCTCCTCATCCTTCTTCCTCAACGCCTCCTGCATCTTCTCGAACTCTTCCTCAGGTCCTTTGACTTTGGAGAATCCAGGAACAATGATATTAGATGACTGTGCAAGTCTCTCCAATGTCCTTCTCATTTCATCAGGCATGTCTGGGTTGAACACTGGTCCTCCGGCAGCACGACGAGCATCTGATTCTTCGATTGCTTGATCAGCAATGAGCTTAGCTGCAGCTTCTCTGGCTTTTGGATCACGCGGATCGATGAAATAGGGAACTTTTCCATCTGGACGAGGTACGTAGAAAAGTGGAGATGGGGAAGGGACACTCTTATTCTTGTTAGTCTTCTTCCGATTCATCACTGCAAGATTCTGGAAAAAGAACTTGGATGTTTGATTATAGTATTCAGGGGATATGCCAGTTACAAGAGAAGGTGGATCAATAAAGAGAAAAAGGGAAATTTATCACATGACGTTAAAGAAGGACATGTGTAACAGAGAAAGGTCATCCAACACGAAACATTGCTCAGTCCATCTAGACTTGCTCATCTGCGTCTCTCATAAAGACATAGATTATATGGACCGTCTGGTTTTGAAGGAGGATGAGTTTTTTTTTAGAAGAAGAGATTTGGGTGGAGCACAGTTGCACGATTTGAAGTGTGCTAATAGAGGAAAAAAAAATCAAAACTCAAAAAATACTGAAGAAAAGCCAGAAGAAAAAGATGAGAGAAAGATCAGGGAAGAACGCGGAAAAATTGAAAAGGCTAATGATGAGAAGAGAAGAAACTGATTATATGAAACACAGAAGTTTATGAGCGCGTTGGGAAGAGATCAATTAGTGTATTCCCACTCCTAAAATTTATCCCAGCTCTACTTTTTTACGATCCTTTCTTATTCACAACTTCTCATGAATTGATTTCATTTTATAAAACATTTTTACACTCTTAGAAGAAGATAAATTATTACAATAGTTGATGAAAAGAAAGCCCGATTCGAATGGCCTAAATATCGCGCCAAATGAAATGACATAGAGAAGGAGGCACGTAGTCGGAGGGAGTTCTCTCCGAGACCCTGTTAAAGATGCATGAGATGGGAGGGAGGTGTCGATTTACGCCGGATATCAATCATATAATAGAGTTTAGCAGGTGGTGGGCGAAAGGTCAAGAAGTTAGACAGCTAATTTGTGAAATGGGACGCTTCTTCTGGAGTTGAGAAGCCTCTGGCAGCGGAACTCGTGATGTTGCATGACGTAAATACTGTATTATAACGGTACCTGTATTATAACGGCACCTGTATTATAACGGTACCTGTAATAGAAGGGCACCTGTATTATAACGGCATCCCATCTATACTCAGAATTCATGAATATGGTTATCCCGGTGTTTTTTCTGGGTTCTGATTAGAAGCAGGGTGATTAGTAACTTCGTAAAGCAACAGTAAAATTTACAACACAGTTTTTTCCCGTTTAATTTTAATGAGTTTCCGAAACCACAGAATTTCTCTAGGAGGTAATTGAAAAAAATGAGGGCATGCCGCATGCCGTTATAATACAGTTTTTACAGTAGCTGCTTCTTATTGCTGAAAAGGGAAGAAAATTAGGGTCAAAATAGTTAATAGAGAATTCTAAACAAATTTTGGAAATTTGAATTGGAAATAATGAACTCTATGCCGGTTTTTCAGCTCGCTCACTGGCAAGTATGACCATTATGGTGCGGTAGGGGATTGGCGCCAATTTTCGAATTTTTGAGCAATCGCAATTGGGGATATCAGACGGGTCAATGTACCCTTGCGGATCAAAAATTTCTGAAAAGTGGTTAGATTTACTGACAAAAGAGCTTGCAGCTCGGCTTGCAGCTCGGCTTGTTTTAGTCGAAAGTCAAAACCTAAAAGTAGGGTCCGCAATGAACGTGGGCGGAGTTTTTCATTTTCTTCTCTTGGGGCGTCATGGGGAGTGTTATAGGTTAGCTATTTTGCCCGTATCTTTCCCATAAGATATAGAAAACATGATTAAGGATCGATCCATGTTTATTGAGTAAGCGGAGAGAGGTCCAGATGGACCGACCTCTCTCCGGCCAGATGTTAAGTCTTACTGAGGAATAAGAATAGAATACTCGTGGGTGTGGCTCCGCGTGCCTTTTCCTCCCTCGTCCCTCTCACTCATGTGACCACCCGCAAGACGGAAGAGCCGCAAGAGTGACGGAGACTAGCGATAGAATAAGAAAGGGACCAACGACCAGAAGAGGTCGAATGGCCTTTCACAGGAGGCTATCGAAATGCTTGAGGGTCTGCCCTGAGAGCTCAGTATGCTAAAACAGATTGTAAACTTTTTACCCCTATGTAATCGAGTACGTAGAATTCAATGAACACACTTTCCTTTCACCCAAGTTTTTAGTTTTCTCAGAAAAGTGAAAAAACGTTTTGCTTTTTTCTGAAAAATGTCACGTTTAATTTGTTCTAGGTCGAACACGCATCATTTTTTGACAGTTTCTAATAGTTCTGGACATACTCTAATAGGTTTTGAAAGAAAATTCGATTTTCGTGCTGTCGATTTTTTTTTGGGAGCCATCTGAACTGCGAGGCATCACATCAAAAAACTTTCTGTGATAACATATCTATTTTCTGACATATTCTTTTTGGACATCTCTTCAGGTACCTGGGCCCCAAATTTTGAAGCTCATTGATTCGTAAAATGTAGTTTCCTCTGTGTCGGAAGACAACAGACTCAGAAAGAAAATTAGTTTTCCCGACAGTTTAGGTTAAAGGAGGTCAAACACGCATCGTTTCTTGACGGATTCAGATTCTACGCAAAATTTTGATCTAGATGCACTTGGAAACAAAAAATTTCGTGCTGTCGAATTTTTAGATATTTGATGTTTTATCTCGAAATATGCTGAATATCCTTCAAAAAACTCTTTTGAATTTTAAAAAATCACGTCAAAAATATATTTTCCTATTATCAGCGTCAATTTTGTGTTCGTTTAGTTCAGTGGATAACACGCTGGGTTTTTAATCGAATAGTTTCTGGTTCGAACTTTCCCAAATTTTGCAAAAATTTGATGGATTGAACGTGAAAATAGAAAATATTTTTTGCGTGGTCAGGAAAACGAAAGAATTTCCCAAGAGAATTCAGTAGAAACCATGGCTGACTAAAAGGTCCTGTAACTTCGGAGAGTGTGAATATTTTCGGAAAAAAAATTGGAAATGTACTTCCATTTACCTGAAGAAAAGGTCAGGATGGAAATTTTTATGAAAAAATGAGTTTGAAAAAAATGTTGCGGTCTCTACCTAAAAGCCCAGAATTCTCAATCTACGACGATAGCAACGGTAACTAGGATCCTCAGAGTGCAATCTTCAAAAGATCAACCGAAATGCATTTTCCCCCACCCATTAATTCGTCAGTTCCCTGTTTTCCATCCACTCATAAACCAGTCACTGGCTACTCAGTAACTTGCTTAGCAACCCATCCCTGAGCATTCTTTATTCTGATTTTCTTTTCGTTCTATTTTGAGATAATGCTGTGGCTAGCTGCTTATTAACCTACTGTTACTATCCATGTTGTGAAACGTATCTTCCAAACTTTCAGATGAATTTCCAAGCGATGGCAACGAGATCAGAAAGATCAGTAAAAGAGCTGCAAACAACAAAGTAGAAACAGGAGGACCTGGAGGACTACCAGGAAGTCCTGCAGATTCAGGACACTCTGAAACTGATCAGAATACTAAGGATGACACTGTAACCTCGCCGGAGGAAATGAGCTCAAATATTTCGGCGACGACAACTAGAGGTAAGTGATGTCAGAAGTTGATAGCCCTTATGGAAGATCATAATATATCACAACTGACGAGTTTTCTATCTTTAAATCTAAGCGTAACATTTCAAATTTTTGAATCTAGTATTACATTTCTTGCAACTCAATTCTGACAGTAAATATTCCTTCTATCTCCCAGTGAATATGTTTCGAAACTTAAAAACTGTGATTGTATCATTAGAAACAGTTAGAAAATGTTCACATTTATTAGTTAGAGTACAATAACCATTTTTGTTTAGATTGGCTCTCCGCTGAAAAATATTAGTTTTTCCGAATATCTCCAGCACCAAACTTGCCACTGAAATTCTAATGCCACGCTCTTTTTTCCATCATCCTCTCCACTCGAGCCTCCCAGCACTTCATTTCCATTTGCGTAATAGAACCAGCCATTCGGGTACTTTGTGACATACCACTCATTATTCTCGCAGACTATTCCAAAATAAGTAAAAAGGTCTATGACTGATGACGAAGTTTCTCTAGATGGCACAGACATAATATACTGAAAAGATTTATAAAAGGCGTTGTCTAATCTTCGCTTTTTCTACAGAAGTGTTTTGAAATTGGGAAAAATTTCAATATGTTTCAACATGTAGATGTGTTCTGAAAAGTAGGATCAAATTCTTACCACTTCATCGTAATCTGCGTTTTCGGGGTTTGTGATCTCCGTACGATTAAAATTTGTAGTTATAAAGCTATAATAGCCAGTGCGGCAAGTAATATTGCGAACACATCCCGGTCCTTCACTATATACAGTATATTTGATTTGATTGTCTGAAACCAATTCAATTATTTCTACCGAACAAATGCTGTAAGCGAAATGAACCATGTGGTTCTCATAATGGGCAGAAGTACCGTCGTAGTGCTCTGTCCTTTCTCTGAACCACGTGGCTCATTTCGTGAGCAAATTTACGCAATAAACGAGAAGACAAGTCTGGACATGGACAGGAATCTTGACAGCTAGTAGCCAGGCCGAGAATAAAAACAGAGCAGATCACAGCAAGAAATAAAAGTAGTTTCATTTCGGTGGGTTTAGTGTTGTTGGATAGTTGTTTCCTCCGCTTTTATTTCGATATGCTAATTTTCTGATGATGAATAATTGAATATTAACAACAGTGAATTGCATTAGTTGTTCAACGATTATTTGGATATCGAAAGATTCAAACATCAGATATCAATCTGAAAAAAAAACAGTTCAATTCGTTAGATTTGTTTCCCCACAAATGGGATTCTGAAGCATCTTATCTTACCTTCTCGTCAATTACCATGAAACTATTTTCAGATTCGAAAACCACTACTTCTTCATTGAAACCGAAAGGAGGCTCAAATGAAAACAGTTCCGAGGAAGAGCAATCTTAACCATCTTCAAAAAGAACAACTATTGAAACAACGACTGTATCCACAACACAAAGTCAGTCTTCATCTACAACTAAATCCACTGAAACTTCCTCTCCAGTGACATCAACGATAAGTACTTATCCGAGAACTGAAACTTCCAAAGAAACCACTACATTGAAAACTTCTACCAGCACTCTTGAAGGTAAGAGTCGATTGAAAAAAATAGTAGTCTGACAGATGCTGAGATTTCTAATTTTTCAGATTCTACGAGCACCCGTGTTGCGTTTGTGCGATCGAGCCGTAAGCGAGTTATTAAGAACAAAGCTCCAATGAAAACAGTTCTGAGAAGGAATCAACTGTAACGTTTTCCAGAACTGAAACAACTTCCGAACCGGCCACAACCTCTTCCACGAACAGCCCATCTTCATCAACGACTAGCCCACTCCCAACTACTTCTCGAGTCATCAAAACCACTAAAAAGGTACCATTGACCATTTCTCAATTGGTTGAAAATCTGAAAGAGGGAGTGGAGTACACGATAGACGGAGTGCAGGTTGTGACTTGTCCGTAAACAACTACAAAAACAACTACAACAACACGGAAGACAACGAGTAGCACACCAGCTATCAGGAACAAATCAACCGGAACCTCTCCTACGACAGTGAAATCAACGTCCTCTCCGAAACAAGAATCTTCTGGTACGTTTATTGAAATTAGATTGACGTATGTTTAAAGTTCCATTTTCAGCAGCGACTACATCATCTGCAGACATGACGTCTTCAACAGCTACTCGTCCAGGAAGTTCAGTCTCAACTTCATCGCCGACTACATCATCTGTATCTGGTTCTACGACGTCTTCCTCTCGTTCCCCCTCTTCATTCACCACGTTATCTTCTACATCAAGGAAATCAATTGATGGAGATGAAAACGGAGAATCGCAGGTTACTCCCTCTACTACTAACACTTCCAAGCAAAACACTTCTTCATCCTCTAGCAGTCGTTCATCAGAGAACCCCACGACAGCACCGGTTTTAACGAAATATTCAACGACAACTAGCTCATCAAGTGGAAGTACCTCCGTAGTCACTAGTGACGTCACTGGTCGATCATCGTCTTCTTCAGCTCCTTCTTCTTCTCCGAAGTCTACCGCCTCAAGCACCTCGATCGACAAAGAGACTACCAGGGTGACCTCAACGATTCTACCCTAGTCCCAGTCTGATCGATTGTGAGGAGAAAAAGTATATGAGATTAGAAGACACCACCAATCAGACAGTAGCCAATTGTGGAATGTGCTATCTGAGAGGAACAAAAGATTGTAAAGTTGTGGATGAGAAGAAGAAGACATTCAGATGCATCTGCAGCAAGGACTACTACGTGAGTAGTCTCAAACTGATAGAATTACACTGAAATATATTCCAGATGAGAACCTGCTAGAAGATGTTCAATCCGTGCAATGCTGTCTGTGGACCAAATGCGAAATGTGGATTCAATGGGACAGCGATGTTCTGCACATGTGGTTGGGGATGGACCGGAGAACGCTGTGACCGATTGTTGAAGGAAAAGTATAAGGGAAACATGGGATACTCAACGACAGTCGGAGCAACCATCACTCTCGGAGGACTCTTGTTCCGAATTCTCAAGGTGTGCATCATCGGAATCACCCTTTCGGAACAAGAAGATGTGAGTTTCAGAAAACTATTTTTGGAATCAATCACCAATTTTTCAATTTTCAGGACCCACAAGATACCCACCAACGCTTCCGATCCTACTTAATGTCTGCTGCTGGAATCATAATGACCCTCTTCAGTAACCCCACGGTCTTTGGTATCGACCAACCAACATGTCGATTCTACTTCATTGCGCTTCACTTCTGCTATATTATGGGTTAGTTTATTTTTTGAAGATTTAAAGATTCAAATAATGAATGAATTTCAGCAATGTGCCAGTGGGTCTGGGAGGGATTCAATGTGAATCAGGTGATCCGGTTCGTCCATGCGAACGAATGGGAACGGGATTGGTACGGAAACCGACCACTGGGAGTCCGACTGGCGCCTCGGATGATCGGGACAACGTTTGTGGTGTCCTCGTTCCTTCTCATCACATTCCAGACAGGATGGTATCGATTGGCTGCCGAATGGACATGTGTCGGTGTCGTCTGCCAGGAGACAGTCAACATTTGGTTCCCCATCTTCTTCGGAGTCTGCGTCCTCGCAATCACCGGATTAGGCATCTACGAGTGGAGCTTCCTCATCGAACGGTGTGTTCCAATAGGCCTATTTCAATATTTCATCAATATTCCAGCCGTCGCCCACTTCTCGGATACATGATTAAATTCAAGATAGAAAGAGAATTGGGGCATGTCATTGGCCGTCGTATCAAGAAGTGCAGGGACAACGATTTCATGGCGCTGATGGGTCTCGTGCTCCTTATCATTCAATGGCTCTCCGTCATCTTCTCCTCCGATCGTCGAGATGATCCAATGTGGGGAGTGTAAGTTGTCAGAGAGGGTGTTTTTGGATTAGAAATCGTTTAATTTCAGAATCACCGTCGTCACGGCTGGAATCTACTCCGCGTTTTGCGCCTTCCAGGAAATAATGACTTGTCCAGAGGTTAGAGTTTTATTACTGGAAAACTATGGCAATTCAATATATTCCAGGACAAGCCCAAGTTCGTGGAACTTTTCCAACGATTCGCTCCAGACTTCTTCGCTCCAACGTACAACGAAACTACGATGTGGTCGATCTTCGAAGTGCGTCAGATGTTCAAACTGCCGAAGGAGGAAAGAGAAGCAGCGATGGAAGGATACCTGACGATGAATGAGCAGTTGTACCTGCATCATCGATGGAATCTCCGTCTGAATCATTTCTTGGGAGAAGAACTTGTCTCTGTGGAGCCAGATGACAAGATCAATGAGGCATTGCAAAGAGTCTATCTGGAAGAAATGAGAAGAATAGAGGACAACAACGGAACCGATGAGGAAAAAAGGAGTGTTCAGTGAGTTCGATCTACTTTAGATTCTTATAAAATCAATGTTTTCAGACAAGCGTTCACCGAGTACTACGATTCGATCCCGTACAAAGTGACACCGGATGCTGGAGAACTGGAAGGAAGACTGGAATTGGTGACACTGGCGACAGAGGATCCCAAGTTCGGAATTCGACTCGCCAAGTTCTTCATCGTCCCCGAATTTCATACGTTTCAACCAGAAGTACCCGCACCAGGACAACCGTATGAAAGATGGAGAGAGACGCTTCACGAGAGGAGATTTTATCAGAATTTGGAGAAGGTTAGTTGGATTAGAGCGCGTTTTCTATCTTGATAATTCCGAGTTTCAGGACATCTACCTGATTACCCGTCAAGCAGCACACGAACAGGCCACATTCATCAATTCGGCGATTCTCTTCTCTGTCTATGGCAACAATGTCGCGAGATGAAAGGAATCGATTGATAATTTAGAATTTAGAGTGATTTTTGATACTGGTTTTAATAAAGGGTGTAGATGGGAAGTTTTTCTTTAATTAAACGGTCTGGAAGTCTATAGAGCTTTAGAGATCACACATCTCATCTAGCACAATATCCTAACTCCGTATCCACAGTCGCTACGCAGTCAAAACTTGACGATGTTAAAACATTATACAATATTTCATCCGTTAATTAACACAATAAAACTCAAATTTTATCTCAAAATTACAAAATCGCGAACAAAATAAAACATAGAAAACCTAAAGTATACTTTTGTTCATTCGCATCCTTCGTTGTCGACTGTGGAGCCACCGTAGTACTTCCACCAACATGGATCTTATCGAAAGTCACCGGAGTACTGTAGTTCTGATTCTTCACATAATTCTGGAACATTTGGAATGACTCCTTCGGTTTCTGCTCAGTTGCCGCCGGGAAGTGGCCACCTCCTTTGACAGAAATCAGAGTGATTCCATCGTATTCCGTGACTTGTCCGACTGCCATTGGGAGTTGATTCGGGTCATTCCAGTAGGTCATCGGGGTCTTGACAGGTCGTTTCAGGGTGTTGAAGATGAATTGAGAGTTCTCGACGTAGTTGCAGATGGTGTCAGCGTCGCCGTTGAACATGGCTACCTAGAAAATAGAGATCGCGTCTCTGACACCCCAGCCACCCAACTTACATGCTTCTTCGCTCCGATTACTGTATCAAAGAACTGCTTCATTGTGGTGTATTGAGAAATGTAATTCTCCGCAATCTCGTTGCTGAAAGTATAGAAAATATATTGTCTCTGTAAATCTGTATGTCCAGATGTCGATGTCCACACTCACTTGCACATTTCATAAGTTGGAATGTAAGCTGGAATCCTCAACGCTTTGCGGACTTCTGGAGAGTTGAGATATGCGAAATGATCGGAGTGAGATGCGCATGCGGGTTGACCGTGAATAGCAATCTGTAATAAAGGACATCCGGATACACAGACAGACCGATGGACTTACGGATGGAGTGGAGAAGCGCTTGGACGCTGTTTGTCTTCCAGTGATCTTCTTGATCAGGTGATTTCTGAGAACTTCTGTCTGGGGTCTCGCAATCTCCTCATGCGGTGGATACGGTAGGAGTGGATTCAGGTAACAAGCAAAATAAAGGAAATAGGGGTCGTATCCAGTGTAATAGATGGAATAGCTGAGGTCGTTCACCAAGTCTCCACACGTGGAATTTTGTTGGGCGATGGTGTAATAGTCGCAAGCGATATTTCCGTTACAACACTTTTGAACAACGTTTTGGAGATTTCTGATGAATTGAAATGAAAAGTAGGAGGGAGTACGGTAGAGCACACTTACGACTCGTCCATCACGGCATGATAGTATTGGTACATGATGTTCGTGTTGAAGTTGATTTTGTCATCCACACATCCGTTTCCGACTAGCATTCCCTAGAAATAGTTGGATTTGCGCAGGTCGCAAACGTTCTATGCAGAACTATGACTGTTTCATGCCGTTTTGCAAATGAGCATTTTTGAATTTATCTGTTTTTTTTTCGTTTTGAATTTTAACTGTTCCTAACAGACCATTTTGCAACCATGTCTATCTAAAACTGACTATTTTGAAACTATGAAATTTCGTAACTGCCAAATTTGTTTATTTATCAACTACACTACCGTATTCTCAGATTCTTGGCAGTGCAAGCGCGGTCACTACAGATCTTTGCGATAGCCTCGCTCCATTGACTCACGAAGAAGCCAGTGCTACCAATGCACCCGCGCTCTATTTACAGGAATGGTACATTTTTTGCGTCACGGTGAACATCCGAACTTATGTGCATACTATACCGGCTATATAATTCGAAAAATTGTGACCCAAAAAATGTACCGTTCTTGTCAATAGAGCGCAGGTGCAATGGTAGCACTGTGCTGACTATGAGAAAATAAATAATGCAAACACGCTCTAATGAAAAAAAACCGCTTAACCACTCAAAACTTATATTTAGAGCGCACTTACCTTGAACTGTGGGAAGACATTTGTAGCCTGTGTGATTTTCGCTGACAGCATCGGCACATAAGTTCCTCCATAAGACTCTCCAGCGATGAATAAATCATTGGTTTTTCGTTCTGGGAAACGCTGAAAACAAAAAAGTTTTCCTAGTACCTTTAAGCACTCTTTCTCACATCAAACCACATTTTCAGTGCATCAAAATTGTCCTGAGCGACTTCGTCATCTTTAAAAACCTTCTTCCCCGTCGTGTTATAATAAGAGAATCCGACTCCAGCAGGGGCATCCAGATAGATAATATTGGCGATTCGATTCCATGTCCATGGGTTACGGTTGACTTCTTCTCCATCGTTTCTGACACGGAATGGTCCCATTTCGATGAAAAGTCCCTCCATTGAAGCACATCCTGGACCACCATTTAGCCAGAGGACAGTCGGAGCAGTGGAAGGGGACTCCTCGGATTCTACGTACCTGGAAATGATAAAAGTGGGGGTACTGTAGATTTCTAGGCAATGGAACATACCAATAAAACAACTGTTTGGCATCGGAAATTTGCAAGTAGCCGGCATAATGTTTTGATCGAAGCGGTTCGGTGAGATTTGGAAGGGTCTGAAATCATTGCAAACATATAAATCAACTCAAGACCATATTCCCCAACTTACTGTAATTTCCTGATCAGCTGGAGCAGCGACACAAAATGAGACAAACAAACTGACTAATGACAGAAAAAATAACATACTCTCAACTAATACATAAAAAGGTGTTAACAATGAAAAGGCGGTTTGTTATCAGTACAATTGAGGTGAGAATTAAAAAAGATGATAAGTCGGAGTGAAAAGACAAGAAAAGAGTATTTAAGGTGTTAGGGGATAGATGATGAAATTGGAATTAGATGACTTTAAGCTCACAAAAATGGAGAGAAGTAAAATGGGGAAGAATGAAATAGAGGTACATTGTAGGTTTAGAGGAAAGTTGAGTAAATAAGAAATGTCAGGGGAGATAATAATAATAATAATGGTGCGTCCAAAGTTGCTACAACGGCAAATCTTCGATCATCTTTAATTTTCCAACGGCAGAACCTGCAAAATCTACAAATCTACAAATCAACTTTAGCCGGCACAGATTTGTCGTTTTTGCTTTTTGTAGAAACTTTGGACGCACCATAAGGAAATGAAATGTGTCGGGATGCAATTGGAGCGTTTACAATAGGGAATATTCAAGAACAGTAAGCAAAAGTGAAAGGAATGAAATATAAATTTGAATCTCCTGTTGCAAATAGACGTAACTACTAAAACATTTAGAAAAATCTGGAACAATTGAGTAAAAACAAATTCTGAGAATCACTATAAGAAATATTATTGAGGAGCTTTTCTACTGCGCGTTTTCACAGTAGTATGATTTTCCTTGCAGTATTTGACAAAATCTTCCCAGGAATCTTCTTTTGCCAGTTCAAATAAATCTCCTCTACATTTTTCAATTGGTTTATTATTTGTCCAGCCCTTGAACCTTTTATAATCAACAACCAGCTCGTACATCCAAAATTGGTTTGAAATGGTTGTCTCACCACGTGTTGTCTCCAATAGCTCTAACAAAACGCTCCCGTCCCTTTTTGCCAACCTTTGGAAGAAACACGCCCTCTCTGACAGAATCTGTGTTCTTATTGAGAACTCAGTTTTGATAGAAAGCTTTTTAATAAAGTTGTCTATACTATCTTGTATTGTTTTCCACTCGTCTTCGCTGTTCGGAATTAATCGTGGTTTCCAAGTTTCACACGCGTAGAAAAATTCGGGAATGATTTGTTCATGGAAGATAGCGATTTTGTCGTCATCACTCATTGATGGTAGTGCGGATGAAATGTTATTGAGTAGAACTTCAGCTTTACCTTTTCTCCTTGTGATTTCATTGTTTAATCTTTCGTTGATATTGATCACACTATTCAAGTAAGTGTTGAATCTGAGCAGTATTTTGTCATTCGCTGCTATAACTTTGTTCTTGTAAACAAACTTGTGTATGCCCATGTTGTTCAGTAAAACGATTGATTCTTCGTTCAATTCAAGCCCATGCTCTCTACTGTTCTCAGCCAAAATTTTCAAGTGGTATTTGAGCGCTTGAATATCATCATCAATAAGAACGACTTCTTCATCAAACTGAATTCTTCTCAAAAAGTGATCACCAATTTCGATGCCAAACTTTCTTGGGGCTTTGATCTGACTTTCTTTTATAACAGAACCGCTTGATGTTGGAGCATCTGTTTTTGATTTCGAAAGCAAATCCTTTTCAAGCTTCTCATCGCAATCATTGAATACAGTTTTAAACACCGCATCAAGTAGCAGTGACGATGCAACATTTCCAAGATGTAGCCCACGATTTTCCTCAGTAGTCAAACAATCAATACCACTGTTGGTTTCAGACTTGACATTTTCATTAATAAGAGAGAACAATGCTCTGAACAATTTCAGATGTACTTCTGCTTTCTGGAGACTTTTGCTAACCGAAGATAGCTTAACGGTATCCATTGGCCTTTTGAATTTTACGAAAAGAAAATAAATGGGAAGTTCCGCATTATTGTGTTTTTCCAGTAACATTCTGAGTGTAAAAATATTTTCAATTTTTTTCTCTTCTCTTTGTTTTTCAATGTCCGATGATTCTGCTTCATAATACCACTGGTCACCGTGAATGAACTTTCCCAACTGTGCATTACATTTGCGTGCCAGTATATTGGAATACATTCTACATACAAACGACATCTTTCCAGAAAACATGTATTCTTTGACGAGTTTTCCCAAAAATGTATCTCCAGGAATTTCGAGAACAAATTTTTTCCAGCTTTCTGAAATGTTTACTTCATTTGAAATGCCCTTGTTGCACGCATTATTGAAAACCTTCGCAAGTGATCTCACTAGATTGTTTCTTCCAGACAACTGATGGTTCAGTTCAATAACATCTTCGGTGCTGTAGTGATCAACCCTATGGAATTCAAACAAAACGTCATCTTCTGTTATCATTTTGCTACCTGAATCTCTGATTGGCTCTGATTCATCGTCTGTTTCGGCGTTTTCAGTCAAACCCACGTTTTTATCTTCCATTATTCTCATGATTTTTACTGGAAAACTGTCAGATTCCTCAGATCCATTACTTCCTTTAAATGCTTTGCGGATGAAATCTTCGACATCTTTAGTAGTGATTTGTTCTTTCTTTTTCAACGTATTCCAATCTGCTCCTTGTTTTCGTTTGTTAGCCAAAGATTGTTCACGTTGTTTCGATATTTTCCATGTAGATATCACCATTCGATGATCACCAGAGTCATCGTTTTTTGGAAATGTATCCACATCTGTCACGATATCAGTTCTGTCAGATAGGAAAGCATCAATTTCAGTTATTCCGTCCTTCTTGAAGGTCCATTTTTGTTCTTTCACTTTTTCAAATCGAGAGTTCAAGTGGTATATTCCATTGGATTGAAGAAATTCATTGAAAATATCCCCATTCCCATTAGAACTACCATAAACATTCTTCATTATCCATGGTTCGTGTATTCCCGTTGATGCGTCACTAGGAAACGCATTCATATCTCCACATATAATCACAACTTTACTAGGGTCTTTCTTTTGTTTTCTAAACTCATCTCCAAGGGTTTTGAAACTCTTTCTGCAATCTTCTCTACAGGTTTTATGCTCGCTAGCAATGTAAACGGGAGCATAGACATTGAATAAAGCAACATTGACCCCATTCATCTCGAACTCCATCAACGCGATGCGATCACTGATTTTACGTGGAGGATTCTTGATAGTAATCTTCTTGGTGTTCCGTACAAAAAAAGCAAGTCCATGATCAGGATTTTTCTGTTTTTTAGTAGTTGCATTGGGGTTTTGCACGGCTTCAAGATCACCCTTTTGCCTTTCGACATCTACCGGTTTTTTCTTTTCTTTATTAGAACTCTCCGGTTGTTCTTCTTTCTTAGAAAGACTTTTCCTTCCTTTCTTATTTGTAGTAGCTTCATCAATTTCTGTACGTGGAATGTACCAAATAGTGTATTCCCCTTCTTCGTCTTCTTCCTTTTCCGCATCCGTTATATGATACGTTTCTTGAAGCGCAACAATATCGCACATTGAGTCCAAGCAATATTCAATCACTTCCTTTCTTTTGGTTTTCAGATTACCGCAGTTGTAAGTTCCGAGACGTAAATCTTCATCGAGAGTGTTCTGGTCAACAGTAGCGTCTTCTGAAACAAAGATTTAAAGTATAAAACTGAAAGCGAGAAAAAGGAAAACTGTAAAATAGCTGAAGACCAGAATATATGAACAGCTCACTATTTGATATCTTCAAAAGCTTTTGGAAGTGTCTCTTTTTAAATTTTTTGTTTATCGGGGAACTAGAGCAAAACAAGGAAGTTTCGAATTTTGCGGTTATAGTTTTTCAAAAAGAAAAAAAATAATTCGATAACCTCTATTCTATTTTTTGTGGTTATAAGAAATTGTGGTTTTTCAATATATAAGACGCTTGATATTTCAAAAGTTTTTATTTTACTACTCGAAAGTGTGAAATTAAGAAAAATCTGTTTTTTTAAGCAGTGATACTTTTAAATTTTCAAAATAGGTTTAAATTATGGTTTTGGAATTGAAAAATTCAGTAAATCTACTTGATTCGTAAAAATCATGAATTACTGCTACAATATCCAAATTAGAGCAGATTTATGTCAACTTTTCAAGAATCATGATAATAAATGGAGTCAGACTAAAAAAAGATGGAGCTGATTTATTAAAATATAAAAAATGGACAGAAAAAATAAATATGGACGGGGCAGATTTTCCAAGTTACAAATTCTGGACCAACATTGAAGATCTGAAAAAAAGAAAAATTTTCACGTGAAGTTTATTTTAGAGCAGATTTTTCAATTTGAGAAATCTGGACAGAAAAATTAAATGTTGTTATTTTTGCCGTGAGTTCCAACTCAGCCGTTTTTCGTGGTTTTCGAGAAGAAATTTAAACTGGAAATTCTGGATCGGGCGGTATGTTAAGAAGGTGAGGAAATATAAACTGAAAATTTATAATATCTCATTCACACCTAGCTAACACCTAGCTGCAAATTCAAATGAAACAAATTTGAAAAAAGTCAGTTTTATTGATTCGGTTTCAAGTGTTTGTTTAGAATTCAGAATTTTATTTTGTTTTCTTCGTTTTTTGAGAAATTAATGATATTTGCAGCTAGGTGTTGAATGAGATATTTTAAATTTTCAGTTTATATTTCCTCACCTTCTTAACATACCGCCCGATCCAGAATTTTCAGTTTAAATTTCTTCTCGAAAACCACGAAAAACGGATGAGTTGGAACTCACGGCAAAAATAACAAAAATAATTGTTTTTTGTCCAGATTTCTCAAATTGAAAAATCTGCTCCAAAATAAACTTCACGTGAAAATTTTTCTTTTTTTCGGATCTTCAATGTTGGTTCAGAATTTGTAACTTGGAAAATCTGCCCCGTCCATATTTATGTTTTCTGTCCATTTTTTATATTTTAATAAATCTGCTCCATCTTTTTCACTTAAATATGTGGTTTGTTAAGATAAAAAGGAAGTTGTTGGATTTTGAATAAATCTGCTTTATATTCTGTTTTCTAGCGGCGTAAACACAAGAAAGAAAAGAAAACAGTATTAATGGAATGGTCCAAAAATGCTTGAATTTTTGAACTTTCTCTTCAATTATCTGAACTTTTGAAATTTCAACCGTCTTAGATCTTTTGATTTTTGTTATACCTGAAGACTTCTTTGATTGCTCTGACAGTGAAGTGGTTGTTCTTTCATCATCCGTCTCCAATTTCAGATTCTCGAGTTTATTGACCATATCCATTACTACCTGAAAAGCTAATTAAACATTATTTTAAGAGTGAAAAAGGAATAATTCCCTGCGATGAGATTTTGTAGATTCAGATAAAGAAATTTATGTAAAGTCATATTATTCAAAAGACGGAAATCAACTCACTAGGGAAGGCCTCCAGGCGACCGTGGAGTTACCGAACGTGACCTTTATCGTTGGAAAGCTGAGAAAACGCTGATTCCAAATATATATTCAGTTTTTGCTCTCGAGGCCTGGTATTCGAGAAAAACGAGGTCAAAGTTTGGACCCCTGACAAGTCATTACCTTACCGACGTGTTAAAAATATCGGCAGCGTGGCGCAGGTGGTAGTGAGGCGGTGTGGCATGAGGAAGGCACAGGTGAACCGCTGGGGAACACATATGGAACCGCGCGGTGGCGTATATGCGGCTAAAAAGAATGAGGGTTGGGCCTTATATGTGTCCATATGGATCCCTGCGCGGTCGGCCGAGAACGTGGAGCGCATATGGAACGTATATGGATAGCATAATCAGCATTAATTCTACCAATCACATTTGGTTGATTATTCTGTATGAAACACTAGAAAGGCCGAATTCATTGTTGTGATTGGTATGTTATCATGTTGTTTCACTTTTCTTTTTTCCAACTTGTTCACTTCCCATTTCTCGGACTTGTATATTTTCTCCTTTTTCTCGAAGTTCTTTCCTTTTTTAAACAGATAATGGCAATACTTTTAAAAAATTGAAAATCACACACGATTTCATATAAAAATCTTATGTTAGCTTGGTGGTTATAACACAATAATTGATTCTCAAGCTTTTCTTTGAGCTCTGAAAGAAAATGATACCCGTCGAAGAAATTCGAAGCCCGATATTTTGACTTTACTTCGGTATGACAAATACTTACCTTCTTACCTTTAAATCCACCTGAAAAATATGATTTCTTATCACACCGAAGTGAAGCGGAACATCAGACCCGAACTTCTCAACAAAAACTTAAAATTCAAGTTTCTTGAGAAAATAACAAGTTTTGTATTGAAAAAATAAGTTTCCGCAAGTTTGAATAGATTTATTTTTATTTTTGAAGTTTGCCATTATCTGTTTTGTGCAAAAAGATTGAAGAAAATAGGTGAAAAACTTCGAGAAACGGAGAAAATGGGCCCGGACTTATAGAAAAAAATGTAGCGTCGATTTACGGTAAACAACACGCCCACGTGTAATTCCGGAGCGTCGTTGCGGCGGCCGGCCGCCACCCTCAAATATGGACCATACATATGGGAGCTATATGGGTGCACGCGCTGCCAATACACAGAAAAGACGACCGCACATATGCGGCACACGCGCGATCCACTTTTCATTTAGGGACACACATAGGGCGCTATTCTGGCACCTTCACATATAGGACTCCCAGCGGTTCACCTGTGGCCACGCTGCCGATATTTTTAACACGTCGGTAAGGTAATGTCAACTGTCCAAACTTTGACCTCGTTTTTCTCGAATACCAGGCCTCGAGGGCAAAAACTGAATATATATTTGGAATCAGCGTTTTCTCAGCTTTCCAACGATATAGGTCACGACCCATAACTCCACGGTCACCTGGAGGCCTTCCCTAGTCAGAGCATATACATAAGTAGTATATTGATAGGAAACGTAAAAGTCTTTAGTCGGGAGTGCCAAGAGGAGAATCGAATGCAGGGTAAAATTTGTAGTTCTACAGAAAGTCGACAGTCATGAGAACTGATTGTTGAAAAGTTTCCCTATCAGAATAAAGGTTTAAAAAATAGCAACGCCATTCCCACGAGCCTCTTTCGAGAAACACGTTCATTCTAATTGTAAGCAATTTAAGAGCTGTTGAGAGGATTCTCCCACATATCACTTCTTTATATATCTTTAACAGATCAATTTCAAGTCAGACTAACTTTCAAAAGAAAGATAACGACATAAAATATTTTACATAACAGGAACGGAAAAGGCTGTATTAAAAAAGTAAACTAAAAATGAACTGAAACACAGAATCGAAGAGGAGCGATAAAGACAGAATGCCATATCAATGCAGAACAAAGTCAACAAACACTTCAATATTTTTTCCATAAAAAGGAAAAGAGACGATCGTTAAAGTTCACACAAAGGAATACTGCAAAAAGGAGAAGCCGAACTGATGAAAATGCAACAAATCGAAAGTTATGCTTTTCAATCAAATCACTGATAAGTATTTTTGTTGCAGACTATATTATAATCCAATATAAGTCAACACAATTTTCATTTCATTTCTGATCTGTTAAGAACTGAAAAACTGAACATCAAGTATGTTGATCTTCGTGAGAGCTTCTTTAACTTCCAGATTGCTTTATCGTCTCAAATCGGTTTGATCCATGTTTTTAGTTGATACTTTTTTTTGATCGTCTCAAAGTGAAGTACGATCCCTTCTTCAAAGTACAAATATCCCAGGACAGCATAGGACAAACATACACACAGATAGATTCTTCACTTTTCAATAGTTTTCAAGGGATTGTCCTGTTTTTTAAATAAAAATTTGATAAACCACCTTTTTCTCGATATTTTACGTGTCTTTCCTTCGGAAGATCACCGAAAACCATAATTTATCATCCAGAACAGTTTCCCTTCCTCACACTGTTCTCGTTCAACCACGTCTCTGCTTCCTTCAGTCCGTGGACAAAATGATGCATCAAATGCACAACAGAGTGAACAAACCCTTCAATACTTTTTGTCATCATAAAAGAAAACAAACGCGGTCGTCAAAATTTCAACAAAGGAATATTTCAAAAAACGAAACATCGAAGTGATAAGAAAAACAAATAGTGAAGCGCTCTCTCATGCAATTTTAAACTAAACACTACAAAGGTGGGCATGAATGCTTATGCACAAAAATTACATCTTCTTGGTAATCAAATCGGAAATGGTGAAAATTGTACCCCAAGATGAAATCCGGTCTATTGATGAACTCCATCCTTGAAGAATGTTTTGGATCAAATCAGATTCTTCAGAAGAAATACATTTAGAAGCTGCTGGAAGGTTTAGACGAATTATCGTTCTGACGGAATTTTTGATTTTTTGGGAAAAATGTGTTTTTATATAGCACCTGACAAGGGAAGTCTTTGGAGACGCCACTTTCAAACGTTCTATAAATTTGGTCATAGATACTTTCGACTACGGGGAGTCCATTTCTGTAGTCAAAATCTGCTAAATGTGTCTGTGAGCCGAGTTATGAGCTCTCAAACTTTTCATATGGTTAAGGTTTTTCACACGGAACTCCAAATCGGCGAATAGTGAATGCAAACGTGTTCACCTTTTTTCAGCGTACGAGTGGTTCCACAGGTAGACCGCAAAGTCCCAAAAACGGACCAGCGCCGGTTCACCGGCGAACATTCTGTGGCTGGCCGACGGGCCGTCAACGGTCCGTCGAACATCCGTAGACGGCCCGTTTTCTCGCTTTTTGAGCCGCTGACGGACCGTTTTTCATCCGTTTTCAAACCATTCTGGTCCCTTCCCGCTCCCCATTAGGCTTATTCAAAATGGTTTTTTGCGAACAGTACTCGTTATTATAAATACTCATTTATTATAAAATAAAATAAATAACAAAAAAGTTGACAATTAAAAAAATAATCAGTAAACCAACTATAGACATTCCTCTCGCTCTATAGCTGTTAGTTGTACCACTAGCAACATTATTTCTTTACATGATTTCACTTAGTTTCAAAAATCAAGCATAAATACTTCTATATAGTCACTGGAATACTAAAACTACTTTTGTATAGATTTCAGTATTTTTCTACACCAAATACTTTCTCAGGCTGTTTGAATACTATGAAACGCCAATAAGTCGCTATTAGTCCGTTTTTCGGCCGCCATTAGTCCGTTTTTCGGCCGCCATTAGCCCGTTGTTCGTCCGTTTGCTTCATAACATGTCAAAAACAAGAAAATGATAGCTTCAAACAACTTCTACTGACTCTAAATGACATAACAATGATTTTGAAGCAGTATTTCAAAAATCCATTTTTTGACTGGTTTTTAACAGTGATTTGGCGGGCCGGTAACGGACCGTCGTTGGCCCGTTTGCGGTCGTTTAGCCGCCGTTCGTTCGCCACTCGCACGCTTGCGGCCGCTCAGCCGTCGGTCGTCCGTTTTTGGGACTTTGCGGTCTACCTGTGTCAGTGGTAGTGAGTCGGTGTAAGGGGAAGTAAGACCATGGTTCGGCCCCGACCCTCTTTTTTCTTTTTTTGCTTCTTTATTTTATCGTTCTCTCACTTCATAAGTAACTGCAGTGAACTTTGTGAGGATTTTTCAAATACTTTGGAAACTATCATGTACTCACTCTCGCCGTAAAACTCTTATACAAATAGAAAAATAGATAAAATAAAAAAGCAAAAAAGAAAAAAGAGGGTCGGGGCCGAACCTTGGCCTTACACCGACCCACTACCACTGAACCACTCGTACGTTGAAAAAAGGTGAACACTTTTGCGTTCACTATTTGCCGATTTGGAGTTCCGTGTGAAAAACCTTAACCATATGAAAAGTTTGAGAGCTCATAACTCGGCTCACAGAGACATTTAGCAGATTTTGACTGCAGAAATGGACTCCCCGTAGTCGAAAGTATCTATGACCAAATTTATAGAACGTTTGAAAGTGGCGTCTCCAAAGACTTCCCTTGTGAGACATTCTCACAGATATGTAACCATTGTTTTCTATCAGAATTACTCAATCACTTTCTGACTCATCCCTAACAATTTATCTGTGGATTTTCCGAACTGGGTGTTTTATGTAATTCCTTTTTTGAAGAACTATGTATGTTTTATTAGATTAAAAAACAAAAGATTTAATTTATTTACACATTGAAAGTTTTATAATTCAAAATAAGCTTGTTTTCCCATTTCATCAATTCCAGAAGCCGGGAAAGCTGATTGTATTGCTTCCTCCAGTTTCAGATAGCCCTAGGTGGCTTCATCGTTCCAACTCGGTTTGATTCATGTTGATATACAATAAAAAATTCATTTTTGTGGTTGATACTTTTTTGATAAGGACCTTTCCAAGACCAGTGTGATCCCTTGAAATCTTAGTGTTCTGAAAAACGTATGTTGCAAAACTGTTTCGAAGGTTCCTGTCTGTAGAACGTGTTCCTTGTACTCACAGGTTCCCATCATCCCAGGACATCCCAGGACAAACACGCACAGACAGATTCTTCTCTTTTCAATAGTTTTCAAGAGAATTTTCCAATTTTTATTACATGAAAACTTGATTCTCTGTTAAAAACCACCTTCTTCTCGAAATTTCAAGTATTTTTCCTCCAAAAATACATAGGAACCAACATTTATCACCCAGAACTAGACGTCACGCCGTTCTCTCCCTTCTTCTCAGTGGAGCGCGTTTGCATCGCGAATCAAAATTTGAGAGACCCCACCGATTCCGCGGAAGAAATTTTCGATGGAAAAATTTTCGATGGAAAGTGGGCGGAGTTTCAAGTTGCAACTCCACCGCACACTTTTTTCCCGATTTAACTTTTTTCACAGGCTGCCTAATTTTGTGATATTTTTTTTCGGTAGAGAGAGCCGGCTTCTGTGACTCCTTAAAAAATCATACCGAAGCATAAAACTTCAAAAAATAAACGGATTCGGGACTTCTAAGTTTCAAGAAAGACTGTGCGGTGATGTTGCAGTTTAAACCCCGCCCACTTTCCATCGAAAATTTTTCCATCGAAAATTTCTTCCGCGGAATCGGTGGTTCATTTTTTCTCCGCCGAGAATTCATCAATTTTCTTGATTTTTCTCGGATTTTTTGTGTGAGAAACTTGAAAATCATAAAAAAAACGAAATGAAATCTATTAATTCCAGGTAAAATGCAGCCTCCGGAGCAAGACGCACTCGCCGAAAATCCGATAAAAGAGATGACAGGCGAAGAACTCTCATATTCCAAAAATCTGGTGAGGATTCGTTTAAATATAATTTGAAAACTATGAAATCAATGAGATTCATAATTTTTATTCAAGAAATTGTGAATAATTAATTAATTTTTCTTTTTTGAACAATTTTTCGGGAAAAAAATCTGTTTGTCCGGATTTCCAATTAAAAATCTCGAAATGTCCGTACTTTTGTGTGTCCAGATGTCCAGAACACGGCTGTGCGAAAAAACGTTTCCGAAAAACGTTCCAAACACTTTTTTCGAAAACTTTTGACCGAAAAAACCGAAAAATTCGAAAAAAAAAACATTTTGTTTTTCGGAGGCAAAAATTTTGAATTTGTATGAAAACTGTAAAGAGAGACCCCCAGAAACCTCTTTTTGGGTACGAAATTAGAAAAAAATTCAGGGAAAATCGAAAAATGACTTAATTTTTGAAAATTTCAGTAGAAATTTCCAACATTTTTTCGAATTTTAAAATAAAAATCATAAATTTTCAGTACACCTTCCAAGGTCCCGGCAACAATCCGCTTCCGATTCCGACAGAAATCCAAGATTGGTTTAGTGATCATGGTCGCCAAATACATCGAGCGGCGGTACGTTTTTTTTAAATTTACAAATTAAAAAAAATTTCCAAAAATTCCCTTTTTCAGCTAGAAATCCGTCGATATGGCCATACGAAAGAATACGATCAACACACGGATTTATTGCATGATTACTGGAAACATCCCGATATTTTACAGTCAGTTTTGAGGAGAAACGCGCTCTATTGATAATGTTCGGTAGAGCGCGTTTCCTGTTTTTCCGACTTCTAATTTTCTGAAAGTTTTCAGAGATTACTTCATCTGCAAGAACAAAGCGTTTCTCAAAATGCGAGAGATTTTGAGAGAGATGCGTTTCGAATCTCCCTCCGATCGAGGTCCGATGCGGTCAGTTTTCGAGAGAAATTTTCGGTTTTTCAATTAAAAAATCGAACATTTTACTGAAAATGCTATATTTTCTCGAATTTCGTGAAAATCCGTCGAAAATTTGATAAAATCAGGATTTTCTTAAATTCGCAATGCGCCGAAAATGCGCCAGATTTACATAATAAAATATCAAAATCGAATTTTCAACCTTGATTTTTTGTGTTTTAACCAGGGCTGTGTGCGAAAAAACTTTTCCGAACATTTTTTCGAAATTTTTTCACCGAAAAAACCGAAAAATTCGAAAAAAAAAATTCAAGAAAACTGTCTGAAAAAAAAAGTTTTTCGGAGTCAAAAATCTTTTATGAAAACTGTAAGTATTTCAAAGAAAGAGCCCCAGAAACCTGTTTTTGAGTACAAAATTAGAAGAAATCTCAAGAAAAATCGAAAAATCACTATTTTTGTTACTTAATTTTTGAAAATTTAGGAGAATTTTCCAAAATTTATAGAACAGTTTTTTTTTCGAAATACTCAAAAAACCACATAAACGCGTCCGAGGAGCGCCAGATAGCATATTTTCACTCCAAATCGATACTTAAAATCTTGCATTTCTGCGCTAGATATATATTTAGAGCAGCAGATTTTGACCAGCAGCTTTTTTTCCCGAAAATCTCAGTTTTTTCATCAATAATTCCCCAATTTACAGTTCATTCCATCTGTGCGAAGGACCCGGATACTTCATCGACGCCGTCTATATGAAATTATTAGAAGAACGACGTGGAACTGAAGAAGATATAAAGAATAGACTTTGGGAATGGGGAGCGAATACACTCAATCCGTATTTTGAGAATGAGAGTTGCTTTAAGAAGTTGATCGATGATTCTCATATCAGAGAGCACAGAGATCGATGGTTCTTCGGGCCGAGTGACGATGGAGATGTGAAGAAATTGACGGAGGATTACTTGATTAGGAACAAGTTGGCGGGCTCTTTTGATTTAGTCACTGCTGATGGAAGCACTGATACACAGGTTTGTTGGCAGAAATTTTGGATACTTTTAAAATTTTTGAAAATTGAAAAAAATTGAATTTTTTTGGATTTTTTTGGAAAAGTCTAGATTTCACCTGTTTAAAAGTTCATAACTCAATCAAACACTGAATATGTTTGGGAATTTAAGCACTTTTACTCTAAAAACTTTTGCGTCTCGACTCCGCCAGCTGCCATTACAGGCCATTTTTCCAAAAATTTGAGCGCTGGACTCTTTGCGGGTCCTATAGTTCATCTTACATATTTATTCACCCCTTCTTGTTGTATGTTCTTATAGATTTCGCCCATTTCTTTTTTTTCTCTTGCACAACAAAAGATGAATAAATTATTATTATTATTATTATTAAAATTTCAAAAAGTTTTGAATCCGGGCAGAGAGAAAGTTCGCAGAATTTTCGTCAATTTTTGAGCATTTCAGAGTGAATTCGAGACATTTTTAATCGAAAATCAGTCGAAATGATTTGCATTTTGAAATTTCTCAAGTTTTCTTTCAAAAACGACCTTTCGCGGCTCAAAGTCGGTTTCTGGCGTGCCTTAGGCGCGATCTCACATTATAAAGCACTGACGTGCCTTGGGCGCGTTTAAAATTTATCATTTTTTTAACAATTTCAACCTGGTTTTAAGAGATTTTCTGTGAGATTCAAGTTCACTGAAGCTAGAATGAACAGGTTTAGACTAATTCCAGTTGTATTTGGCGGTTCTTATACCGAAACTGGTCCATTAAGGTATGAGTAGGCAGTTTCAGCCAGATCTGGATCAGTTTAAACTATTTTTGGCATTTTTTGTCTATTCGGAAATCAATTTTTGCATTTCGAAATTACTTTCATTTGTTCATAACAGTTTGAGGTGGATTTCAGATTCGCTCCTTTTATTTTAAGTATTTTAGTTGTTCCGATCGGTATGCTTCTTCTTTAATCTGAAAATATGGGTTTTTTTTTTGATTTTCGGAAAAAAGAAGTTTTGAACCTAAAAATGTCGGTTCTTTTGCAAATTTGAGCTTATCTGTGTTGTCTGAACGAAAATTAGCGAAAACTCGCAAAGGAATGAGAGAATTTCACATTTTGAAGATTTTTCACGAGAAAATCGTATTTTCAAAATTTTGACCTCTGTTTCCGTCTTGTTATTCTCGAAATCGTCAAAATCTACTCAGAATCTCATTCAATTTCAATTTTCAGGGCCAAGAAGGACAAATCGAAGAAGTGGTCGCCAGTCTGATACGTGCTGAAGTCGAGGCAGCACTGATACTTCTTCGAAAGAATGGACGACTTATTCTGAAAGTTTATCGATTTTGTGCCCTGGATACGCAAGATGTGATGATGTTGTTGGCTGATAACTTTGGAAGTATACGTGTTTTCAAACCAAAAGCCAGTCGACCGGGGAGTTCGGAGGTAAGGGAAATGAGGATGGACTTTTTTGTCTATGTGTGAGCATAGCCGTGTTTTCGGGGTTGAAGAAAAGGTCTGCAATTTCAGGGAATGTTTTTTCGACCTAGACAACCATAGAAAAAAGCAATTTTACGACTTCAAACCCGTTTTAAGCATTGTTTCCAATCTAAATTCCTAAAAAAAAAGATAAAATTTCGACCTAAAAAGTCAATTCCAGACAAAAAGCACGTATGAGTTGAAGGGTGCTGAAATTCTGTTTATTGTGTCGGTTTGTGTGTCCGAGATGTCCAGATTCCTGGTTCTCAGTTTACAGGCTGAATTTCAGAGATTTTGTCAAAAATAACGCCGTTGATCTCGTGGTTTCAGCACTTGAAAATTGAAATTTTGGAAACCTGTCCGAGTTTTTAGTAAAACAAGATTCTGTCTGTCTGTCCGGATGTCCTACGATCTGAAACCTAAAATATCACATCTGACACCGTGTATTAGCATGACACGCTTCTTACAACCGCGCTCCACAGAAATGCTTTTGAAAAATGTATCTTTTTCTACGAGTCTCACAATTTTGTACACAATTTAATTTGGTTTCGGTAGAGCGCGGTTGTAAGTCTGTCTGTCTATCCCGAAAACCGAATTTCCAGAAATCCATTCCACCACTAATCTCTTCATTTCAGAAATACGTGATATGCGAGGGATTCGGTGAGAAGATGAGCCTCGACGTGGGAGAACTCTTCAGGTGTGACGAGTTCTTCGTCTCAAAACAAACCGACAGAATGAGAATGCATGTGAAGAGTTTTGTGGAGAAGAGTGTACCGTACACGTGGGAAGATCGGAAGACGTATATTCAGGAGATGAAGGATCGATTTTATACGGCTGCGTGAGTTTTTGTTTTGAACTAAAATTGAAGGAAGGAGGAACAAAAATTGGGATATCCGGACAAACATAGTTACATAAAGCTTGTGGAGGTTCTGAAAATCCATACAGATAGTAGTATTAGGATTCCCAAATACACTGATAGACATCTAGAAAATCAGACTTCCGAAGAATTGGGTTTTGGACATCTAGATAACGAAGCGATGTGCTGACTTAAGAATTTCCATCGACACGATCCACACGGCGAAAAAGAACTGCAAGAAACGTGAATCTAATCTTTTCATGTTTGTTCTTTCATTTTTTCACCTGAAAATGTAGTATTTTCAGCTTTTAAGATATTGCAAGGGATGAAAAAAGGTCAGAATTGTAGAAAATAAAATTATCTGTCTTATGAGCCAAAGAATGTGAATTTCGATCAGAAATTGACTTTTTGTTGCAGAAAAACTGATTTTCAGAAAAACTTTTTGAAAAAATGTTACAGTTTCAGAGATACCTCAAATACATTATGTGCAATTTTCATTAGAACATCTATTCTGCCAAATAAGTTGTACAAATTTTTCTGAAAATCGGTTTTTTTTTCTGTATCAAAAAGTCAATTTTTACCAAAATTCCAGTTTTCTGGCTCAATCGATAGAAAACCCAATTTTCCACAATTCTGATGGATGAGATCTTGAAAAACAGACAAATGGGCATCTAGACATCCGGAATTCTGAACACACAGATACAAAATGAAGATCTACAGACCAACGTATCAATATATTTTCAGCCGCCACAAATTCCGTGGAGCTCTCAATCGACTCTTCCCATCTGGAACCTTGAATCCACCGAGTCCATGGTTGAAGATGTACGGTCATAATCTTGTGAGAAGACTTCATGAAGCGAATATTGATAAGGCTATCGAACAACACGTCCAAGCGGTTGGTCAAACTTCCCATTTTATTGAAATTTAAATTTGAATTTTTCAGGCAGAAGCTTCTGATCGTTTACCACGTGTTCATAGAGAACCTTCTGATATTATCGCAGACATTATGTCGGCGAAAGTAATGTGTGTGACGAGTGATATTCCGTTGATTGTCAAAGATTCGTTATTTCTTGAGCCAATTACACATGTGGCGTGTCAAAGGAGGCAACCGGTAGGGGATTGAGCTGAAAAGGGACTTAAATTCATCTAAAAATATCCCAGGATTGCTACGATTTATTCGAAAAAGTGTCGACAATAAACAGGGATCTAGGCGACGACTGGAGGAAACATTTGGAGAAAATTGAACACAGATGGACGTTGAAATTGGTGCCGGGCATCACGATAGAGCATATTTTGATGGCGATGGCTGAATTGTATGATGATGGTGTAAGTGTGTAATGGACATCTGGAATATTACCGACAGACTACCCTAACTTTCTATTTTCTTTCAGGAGACATTCATTTTCAGGATCGCCAATGTTCCCTGTGACAAGCCGCCACTATTTCTATCTCGTCTATCCGCATCGATGCAAATTCTGATCGAATTGATATTCGATGACTACAGTATGACGGCAGAGTGTTGTGTCGAATTTAGCGATATGGTTAGTTTGGAAATAGAAACTTTTTATTTTCAATTCAAAAACTGACAAGGGAAATCTTTGGAGACGCGACTTTCAAACGATGTATAAATTTGGTTGTACTTTCGACTACGGGGAGTCCATTTCTGCAATCAACACCGGCTTAATGTCTATGAGAGACGAGTTATGAGAGCTATCGAACTTTTCAAACTTCTCAAGACATATTAAAAGTTCGATAGCTCTCATAACTCGTCTCTCATAGACATTAAGCCGGTGTTGACTGCAGAAATGGACTCCCCGTAGTCGAAAGTACACCTATAACCAAATTAATAGATAGTTTGAAAGCCGCGACTTCAAAGACCCTTGTGAGAAATATCCTATTCAAATTTTTGGAAAATCAATTTTCACTAACTTCAGCAGGAGAAACTTATGTGATTTATTTACTAACATACCCGGGAACAGAGTTGTACGGAAGTAAACTCGGAAGTTAGACGGAAGTGAGTTTTATTTTGACAATATGCAACGAACTTCAAAAATATAAAGTTAATATGTTGTATTGATGGTATTACTACCCTTCGAGCATAAAAAATTCCGAAATTTTTCTTATCCCCTACCAGTAGACCCGAAAAAGCAGCCGAATTTGAAACCCGGAAGTCGGAAGTGAAGACTTTTTCAGGTCTACTGGTAGGGGATAAGAAAAATTTCGGAATTTTTCATGCTAGAAGGGTAGTAATACCATCAATACAACATATTAACTTTATATTTTTGAAGTTCGTTGCATATTGTCAAAATAAAACTCACCTCCGTCTAACTTCCGAGTTTACTTCCGTACAACTCTGTTCCCGGGATGCAAAACTCGCGGAATTCCATACTTGTCAAAGCCCGACTTCACAAAATGAACTTTTTTTTTGAAATTTTTCCAATTTTTCATCAAAATGTGAACATTCCTGATGATTATTCAGAATTTCTGCAAATTCTGAATAATAGTCAAAAATTTGAATTTTTCGCCAAAAAATTCGAACATTTTCAAAAAATTGAATTTTGGCGCCAAACACCCGTGCCTTGACACCAGAATTGTACGGAATGAGATTTTACATTTTCCGGAATACGGAATCCGGAACCGGAATCAAATTTTTGAAATCTGGAATTTCGGAATCCGGAATACGGAATGATTCAATAAATTTGCAAGGCCAAGTCATTTTGTTTGAGTGTTTTTAATGATAAATAAAGTTTAAAACCGAAAAAGAAGTACTATAGTTGCCTTTTAAACACAAAATTAAAAAAAAATTCAACTTTTGGATTCCGGAAAAAGGAAACTCAAAAAACCGGAATCCGGAATTCGGAACCGGAATAAAAATTCTCATTTTTCGGAATCCGGAACCGGAATCGGAATGTCAAAAAAAAACCGGAATTCAGGAATATCGAAATCCGGATTCCGGACAACTCTGCTTGACACGTATAGAATTTTTTTGGAAAAAGTTTATCACAAGAGGTTTCATAACTTTTCCACAGATTCAAGAGAATCCTATAAATCCTCTTTTTCTCCAGCATAGCTACCATGACGACGACGTCCGCCGTGTCTTCACTCGTCTCCTCGCCGAAATCGCCGAATTACCGTGTGGAACAAGTCTTCGGTGCTTCGTCCCAATTGAGCTTCTCGACTACTACCATCCATTCGTCTGCTACCGAAATTGGCTTAATTTGGAGAGCATCTATGAAAACGTTTTGTATTTCCGACCAGAAAGAGATTGGCCACTAGTAGATCAATTGATGACAGAGGCTGCCAATGTGAACACGCTCTAATGAGAAACCAATGAATATTTTCGCGAATCCTGAAAAAAAAATTTTCAGTAGAAAAAAAAGTATTTTTAGAGCGTGTTTGCATAGGTATCGTGGGCCCCATCGTGCAAATAATTACAATTGATTTTTTATTTCTTTGCAATTCATGTCAATTTTTGTTGTATTTTTTATTGCCAAGCCGTGACACTAATGAGGGTTCCCTGAACCAATTTGCTTGTAAAATTGTGCATTTTTCAGATTTTCTAATTGTATTGTTCAGAATATTGCATAATGTTTTTTTTCAAAGTTTTATAAAAACAATGATTTCAAAATTTTCACATTTAGATTCTCCCCGTGTTCCCTTCTGTACAATTTTCATTAATTTAATCCATTTTGCTCGGTCAAGCTGCTAAAACTAGTATTCGGAATCTCAAAAAGAAGAATGGATAACGGGGCGTCAAAGGTGCGCCAGTTCTATTTTAGTGGACGCGTACACAAATTTTCTAGATTCTTCTCAATTTTTTGTCTGTTTTCCTCCATAAAACGCGTCCAAAGCGCGCCAGTCAGGTCTTTTTGGGATGATCTATTCCCAACTTACAATTTATCGAAGATCCACTGTCTTCAAAAACGCGTCAAAGGTGCCCCAGCCACGAAGAGGGGCTCAAGTCTTTCCCATCTTTCGACCAGTTTTTCTTCAAAAAACGCGTCACAGGCACGCCAGCCATCACTTACCACCATTTCTTCCCGTTTCATGAACATTTTCTACATTCACCAAACACGTCGGAGGCGCGCCAGACTCTCTAAGCGCGTCAAAGGCGCGCCTGACAAGAAACCTCCTAATCGAAAGTGAGAAGGGGAGTTCCGTTTACCTCTCTTTCTCTGTCATCTCTCTTCCAACTACACTTCTCTGCGTCTCTCACTTCTCCACACACTCTCTCTCTTCTCTTTTTCATCGTCTTCTACTTGGTTCCCAACTTGATAGCGAATGGACGGACGGAAGGCAACAGAATACTACTCATTCTGTCTGCGTCTCCGATCACTCTCGTTCCCCGTATATTCACTTTGGTGTGTTTTTCATGGCCTTTGTGTTGGGTTTTATTGGCTTTTTTCTTTTTGTTGGTAGAAGCTTTGAATTTCGAACTTTTTGAATTGGAACGAATGGAAGCATTTGTTTTTTGAGTTGATAAGATGTTAAGAATTCAAGTTTTAGTCTCAATTTATTCGTTGAAAATGGTTTTTTATTGAGAAAAATAAAGTTTCTAAGACTTGGTTTGGAATAACTGAAAAGGTCACTTGAGATTCTGAGAGATATCTGAAACTTTGGTCTAAAGTTGACTGTTCTTTCGGAATTTGGTTGCTGAAATCTTCAAAGACACTTCCATTGGAAATTGAGAAAAATGGGGATAAAATAATTTTTGAGTGAAAAGCATTAGAAAACTTTTTCCTAAATTGTAATTTTTAAATGTTGGTTTGTAGAAAAACTCTAAATACATCTTTTGGTACATGTTACGACTAATTTGGAGCATTTCTTGGTCAAAACCATCAAACATGAAAGCGCAAACCTCGGAACTATGTAGTCAACGGGTTTCAAAAAGTTAGAATCATTTGGAGTTGTCCTTTACTTCTCAGAAAAGTCTCATAAAGTTCTGAGAACGCGCGGTGTATTGGTTTGCTGAGTTTACGTCTAGACTGGTTTATTTTCGAAAATGTCAAAATTTAGCCCAAATTTCAGTCTTGAAAAGTTCCGAGAGAAGTCTCCAACTACACAAAATACGCAAATTACCTCAGACCAACGATTCCATTGAAAATGCATTTACTTCAATGTTGACTTTTCTCTGGAAATGTCATTTTTCAACTTTTTTTGATCTCGAAAGGGATTTTCAATTACTGATCAATTACAAAAACCAACCTTCCGGGCACGAAAATATCAAATTTGAATTGGAATCAAAACTTCCAAATTCCTAATAACACGTAAACACTTGTGACTACTGTGCTCTTAAACTTTTTGAATCTATATTTTGAGCTCAAATCTGCTCAAACAGTCTGGAGTTAGAATATGTTGTGAATCTCTTTTCTTTTTTCCCTTTTTTCCTATTCTTCCCTCGAAATCCTTTCAAAATCATCTAATTCTTCCATTCCAGATCCCTTAAAATGCCTCAACAAAACAACCATCGTCCTCCAAAAACCGGTCCAGTTGCTCCAACTCCAACGAGTCCTCGTCCAGGAGCTCCACCTCCAGATACTCCTTCTCCAGATGCTACTTCTCCTGTTACTCCATCAAATGCGGATCCCCTAGCAAGGATTCGGAATTCGACGATGAAGAGTCCCAGAGGCTCCAGTTCATCTATGGCTTCAGATCATTTGGAACAACAAGCAGACGGTAAGGATTTTGAATTTGTGAAAAAATAACTGATTTTGAAAAATTTCAGAACTACCGAACATCATCATCTCTGAAGAACCAACTTCTAAGAAGCCAAGGAAATCTATTCTCAAAAAATTCGATGATGGTGTGGAATATGATATTCCAGGAACTTCTTCTCGAAGACGTCTTTATGTTGATGTCCCTAATGGTGCAAATGTTCCGTACGTTTCTATTACTTTTCACTGAAACAATCTATACCTGCCATTTTCAGATCTGACAGTACCAACAAACGAAAGATGGAGATCATCGTTCAATCATGTGTGCAAAGCTTCTGTCCAAAGGGAGCGACAGGAAAGGTGAGATTTTGAGTTTTTATGGTTGAAAAACAGGAGGAGAAGGCGGGGTAAACACTGTAGACTCCAATTTCTCAGTTTTCGATTGCGATTCATTTGGCCCTGTCGGGTCTATGGTGGCTTTAGCCTGTGATTGAGGTCATTGCCGATGTTTTTTCCTACTTGCAAACCGGGCCGGCGAGTAACTCGCTTCAAACTCAATGTTATGAGCTGAAAAATATACCAAAATGTAGATCTCAGCGAGTTCTTTGTCTGTGACCTACTACGGGCCGGATGGCTATTCGTGAATGTGCCGCGGGCCGGGAAAAGTGTCAAAAATTGCGAAAATGGCCAAAAAAGCCATTCTGGCCCGGCCCGCGGCAAATTAACGAATAGCCATCCGGACACGGACATAGCACTCGTTAAGATCTACATTTTGGTATATTTTTCAGCTCATAACATTGAGTTTGAAGCGAGTTACGCGCCGGCCCGTTTCGGCCCGGTTTACAAGCATGGTTTTTTCTGTAAAATTTTTTTTAATTAGCTTTTCTCTTCAGTCCGGATGTTGTTTGCAATAGAAAGACACTGGTTAATGCAAGAAACATGATGATCGATGTGTTCCTCGAATCTTCGTTATAATAATGTCTTTCCTTTAAAGTCCGCCATCAAAAGTTCATCATCAGACTAATCCTTATACCTAATTTCTAAATTCAGGCAATCACAGAACTCGCTGCCGTTCGGACACTCACCAGAGACGTCGTCATTGTATCCATCGGAAAGTATGCGATGGAAATGGCTGAGGGAGCAATTGAAAACTTGGGAATGTTCAATATTTTGAAAACTTTTGTCTTTGCGGGACCCAACGCAGAGAAGAGTATGAAGAGGTGCGAGTTCTTCAATGCTCCGAAGAAATTCGAGACTTCCTGCTTTGCGAAGAAATATGTCAATCCGACGGATAGAGTTATTGAGGAGCTCCAAAAATATGATGAACGATACCACGAGGAGTACGATGATACCGGCGATATTATAAAAGTGTATCCCAAATTCATTTTCTTGATTTCTCAAGGCGGCGAAGATTATTTCTTCTCTTCGAGAGAGCCCGTGATGGAAGGAGAAAAGAGATTGCCGTTGGAGGAGAAAGTGAAAATCGTCAGCAAATTCAAAGACTATAATGCCACCAAGGAGCAGTTGACAGTCGTTCGGAAGATTCTGTCAAGAGTCAAGGCAGGAGGAATCATCAATTATATAAAGGTATGTGTGTCTGTTCGGATGTCCTAAAATATTGATTGTTTTTTTTCAGAATGGATATTGCCACGGGTTCTACATGCCCGAGTCCTTGGACGACGAGATGGCTGACATCTCGGGCGGTCCAACAATCTACCCAGAATATGAAGACGAGAAATATGCAGTGAAGAAGATAATGGAAAACCTCGGAATGGAAGATTCATTGTTCAACGAATTCCAGTGGAGTCAGCTGGAAACTCCCAATGATTATTGTAAGTTTATTTTCTGGAAGTAAAGAAGAGAGGGCATACATATCAACACGATTTTACAACCACGCTCTACCGCAACGATAGAAAATTGTGTGCGAATTTGAAAGACTCAGAGAAAATAGGCATTTCTTAAAGTGATTTCAGTGGGGCGCTGTTGTAATAATTGTGCTGAGCTAATACCCGGCTCAATATTTGCTTCAAATTCAATGTTATTAGGTGAAAAATATACCAAAATGAATATCTCGGTGGATTCGGTATCTGTGACCAACCTACAGACCTAATGGTTGATTGCTTTTATGGCGTGGGCTATGTCAAAGTTAAAAATTGTAGAAATTGTCAAAAACGCTATTCTCATCTGGCCCCGGAGTAGGTTGGTGATATAGAACTCGCCGAGGTCTTCATTTTTGTATATTTTTCAGCTTATGATATTTAGTTTGAAGCAAGGTATACCTCGGCGAGCTTCTGCCGGTTTACAAGTATACACACAATTTTTAAATAAGCTTTTGAGTACCTAGTCGTCTCACTGACTGGAAATTCCAGCAGAACATTCTTTAGTAGGCCAGAGAGTTTGGATGAACTATGGATGAACTATCGGTCTCAGACATCAATCCCTAGTGTCTAAAATCTTGCTAACTTTACAACAAACTCTTTCATAGAAACATATTTGTGACACATTTCAACTAACAAGTTTTACTCTTCCCAAAACGAAATCAGTTTGCCCGAGTCGCTGAAAACACACAACGCCTAAAAGAAATGCTATTTCCAGATAACAGACCAGGATTGTATCGAAACCAGAACAAGATGATTGTTTCTGTCCCTCTACTGTTTGAGTCAATACGCGAAAAGCTCTTTCACTATGACACCTCCACTCCATTTGGTTATAAGAGAGGAAAAACCAAAAATATTGGAAGACTATTCACGGAGATGTTGTGCTCCCAACACTTGGGAGACACTGCGTTGACAAGAAATGCCACTTGTCCACTCCCCACAACGTTTCCAATGGCTCTGATATCTGGTGGAGAATTTGGGCCAATGGATGCGGAGAGTGGAGGAGAAGACTTCAAATCAACTACTCCGGTTCAAGAGTTAATGTTGGATTGTTTGATGGCATTCGAGGGGAAGGAACCAGCTTATGAATTCACATTAACATGTGTGGACACTAGCGGAGACGATGGAACAAGCTCATTGTCTGGCATCGTCATCTCAAATAAAGATGTGAAGAAGATGAAGTATTTGAAGAAGAAAGGAAGAGAGATCTCCTACAGTGACCCCAGTGAATTCTGGTGGCTATTCGGCAAAGAAGAAAATAAGATAGGGTTTAAGGGTGCCGTTGATATGGGGACGATTTTTATAGTGACTCTGGAGAAGTCATTTGAAGAGGAGAGGAAGAGATTCGAGGAGATGAATAAGATGTCGGAGAGGGAGAAGATCGACGCGGAGGAGAAGAGGAAACTGGATGAAATGCTGGAAGAGGCAAGGAGAAAGACACTGTTAACGGCTGTGATGAATAGTAAGGAGAGGAAGTTGGAGAGGCAGATGAAGAGGTTGAGAGAAGAACAAATGGAAATGAAAGAAGTTGAGAAGAAGAAGAAGAGGAAGCGGAATGACGAAGATCGTGAGCGACAAGTGGAGGATGAAGGTTTCCATGGTGGTGATAAGGGTGAAGAGCAAAATGAAGGAGATCAAGATCATGAAGAAGAAGACGCCTCGAATGCAGACAATGAAGATAAAGGCGGCGCGTCGAATGAGTCGCCCACAACTGAGATGGACGAGTTACTCCATGGAGATGGAACCGTCTGGCATGGAGAATCAAGACATGATCCGAGAAGAATAACGGAATCAAAGATATGTCTGAAATGTGGAAAAGAGAAGGAATCAATCTGGAGATGGGTTTCGACTGCGAGAAAGTGGGCATGTAACAATTGTGGACAGAAACTTCTATATAATCTTCCGAAGAAGGATCGAAGGGGTAAAGAGAAGGAAGGTAATCGTCAACATCGAAGGGATGAAGGTAATGATAATGAAGAAGAGAAAGAAGAAGAAGAAGAAGAAGAAGAGGACAAAACTGAGCCAGAAGATCGTGAGCAACACATGAATGGGGATGGTTCCCACGATGGTGATAATAATGAAGAACACGGAAATGTTGAAGATGAAGAAGATGACGCCTCGAATCAAGAAAAAGAGCTACTCCGTAATGATGATTATGAAGAAGAAGAGAAAGAAGAAGAAGGAGAAGAAGACGACCCAGCTGAAATGGACAAGTTACTTCGTGGAGATGGGACTGTCTGGAATGGAGAATCAAGACAAGATCCAAGGAGAAAAATAAAGCCAAGAATATGTCTTAATTGTGGACAAGATAAGGACAAATTCTGGAGATGGGTTCCGACTGCGAGAAAATGGGCATGTGATCCCTGTGGTAGATTCATCGAGAAGTATCTGAAAAAAGTGAGTTTTGAGCAGGCTGGTGGGGGTTTCCATGGCTCGAAGGTGGTGTCAAAAGTTATATCACTCTTCAACAACTTTTTCAAAAACGATGATGTACAGTACCGCTCAAAAAGTTATCAACTGTGGCGATTTTCAATGGAAAATTTGACATATTTCGGTGTACACCTGATTGACTCAATTTTATATTCGTTGAACTGATCAAAATACCACATCATTTTTGTAGTTGATCTTTTTTTTGCCGGGACACTGCCTTGAAAGTAACAGGTTTTCAAAGTGAAAAGCTCCAAAATTTCGTTAATTTGCTTTGAAACTAGTCGATTTCAGGGAGTAATGGGTTTGATTACCTATAACTTTCATGGTAGTGTTAATACAAAAAAATGGTCAACTACAAAAATGATGTCATCTTTTTGCTCTGTTCAGCCCATACAAAATTAAGTTTATCGGACTATCAAATGACACCGAAATACACTTTCAAAGTTGGTCATTTTCCACTTAAAACAGCAAAAGTTAATAACCTTTTGAGCGGTACTGTATAGTAAAGTTAACCACCCCATTTTCAGAAAAACAACGATCAGAAAAAGAAAATCAAAAATCAAAAAATGGCCGATTAACATTGACCACTACAATTTCGATCTCCATTGCTTCGCTGACTTCCTTCATCTTCCAAGTGAGTCATTTATATTGATGACTTCTTAACAGCCAGTCCTGAATGATGATTCACACTCACTAGTGAAGGCCCCCAAATGACCGGGGAGTTATAGGATGTCACCTATATCATTGTGAAAACGCTGATTCCAAATATATATTGTTTTTGCCCTCGACCCCTGGTATTCGTGAAAAACAAGGTCAAAGTTCAGACCGCTGACAAGTTATTACCTTACCTCACTCACTACCACCCACACCATGCGGCCGGTATTTTTCACACGTCGGTAAGGTAGTTCATACCTTGTCACCGGTCTAAACTCTGACCTCGTTTTTCTCGAAAACCAGGTCTCGAGGGCGAAAACTGAATACATGTTTGGAATCAGCGTGATTTCAGCTTTCCAACGATATATGTAGGTCACGTACTAAAACTCCATGGTCACTAGTTATATTTTTCAGAATCGTCATGCCACATCTCACTCATCATAGACCCCCTCACACACTGTCATACCTACATCATCGATCCAAACACTTCCAGTACAATATATTTCATAGACATTCAATTTTTCATTATTCTGAGAATGTTGCCGGACACATTTACTGCAAAAATATCTATCATATCTGAATTATATAAATGCTACTACATCTTTTAAATTGTCCCGGTTCTTTCTAATGTTGATTGTTTTTTGAATATCGAAAACTCCATGTTTTCTGTGTTTTTCGGTTTAATGTTTTGTTTCGAAATAAGTGGGAATAAATTATTGTTTTTTTTCAAAATTTTTATTTATTTATAATTGTCAAACACGATATCGTGGAGTTATTATTTGGATTTCAATTATTTTCAGGTTTTCTAAGTTTGACTTGAAAATTATACGCATTTGAGTTGGTTTAGGTGGGGTGTCTGAATCTGACATGTGGTGATAAAATGTTGTAGCTCAAACATCACTGAAATAACAAATGATAGCAAAAAATCAAATATTTATTTGACTCTTTGTTTGTCGATCACTTTTCGGGAGTTTTCCTAGTTTCACGGTTAAATTTGAGTTGAAAATTTCAAAACAATTGCTCAACTTTGACATGTCCCCTTGGTGTAACGTTATGTCCCACCTTTCCCAAATTATATTTTTCTGGTAGATCAAAACCAGGGCTACATTTTTGTAGTTGACAACTTTTTGATAACTCTTCACGCTTTTCATATATGCGCCTTTAAAGATAGGCTCCTCCAATGGGAAGTGGGAGTGACACTGCGTCCCTTCCTCCAGGACGCTTAACTTCGAACGCTTATATCTCAAAAGCGTGAAGAGTTATCAAAAAGTTGTCAACTACAAAAATGTAGCCCTGATTTTGATCTACCAGTAAAATGTAATTTGGAACATGTGGGACATAACGTTACACCAAGGGGACATGAGAAAGTTGAGCAACTTCTTTGAAATTTTGAAGGTCAACTATATTTTAGTTGAACTTTTTGAACTTTATCTCAACCCACGTGTGACCTTCCGCATTTCTCATCTTTTTCTCTGATATCATCATACCAAATATCACTGATATGAAACCGATTTGCTATCTTCTCTTCTTTTTGATCTCTTCGTTCACTTCCTCCAATTCCATCAATCAGTTCGTTTGGGTTACTCGGTTCTTTTAGTTTTTAAAAATAATTTAAATTAAATTTTTAAATTTTTTTGTTGCAGCACAAGCATAGAGATGGTAACAAGAAAAGTGGTGCGGACTGCATTCGAGAAATGTCTGAAAGCAGTGGATCCTCGAATTGCTGTTAGAGATGTAAGTCAGGGATTACGGTTTCTCAATAGAGCGCATTTACCACACCGACTCTAACTGCGCTCTATCGAAATGTCTCCTTTTCTCTGCGTCTCTCAATTTCGCACACAATTTTCTTCGATTTCGGTAGAGCGCGGTTGTAAGAAGCGTGAATTATCAATAGGGCGCACTTTCTTGTTTCAGGCGATCTCCCTTACACCTACCAGTCTGAAAATCTGGAATCAAGACTATCCACTCTCAAACTCCACCAAAATAATCGTAATCTCATATGGAAAAGCGTCGATTCAAATGGCAACTGGCGCTCATGATATTCTGAATCCTCATCTCAAGAAGACGTTGATTCTGGCACCCGAACAGCAGAAGACGTCAGTTGGAGAGTTGGGAAACACCACGAAAATCTGGTTTGGCGCTAAAAACAACTTGCCTGATGAGAATTCTGTGCAGGCAACAAGGAATTTGATTCAAGAAATCAGAGAATCTGATTCTGAATCCACCCTCTTCTTATTCTTGATTTCTGGCGGTGGCTCCGCCCTCTTGACGGCTCCCCGAGATACAGTAACCCTAGAGGAGAAGCTGAAAACAATAAAGATAATGCAAGCTCACGGAGCAACAATTCAAGAGTTGAATACAGTAAGACAGAAGTTGTCCGAAGTCAAAGGCGGAAAACTGTTGAGGAATATCAAGGTGAGTTCAGTGGAGCGCTTTTACATTTCCATGAAAATTCAAAAATATTTTTTCAGAAAGGATCCTCAATTTCTCTGATCATTTCCGACATTATTGGAAATAATATCGATCTAATTGCAAGTGGCGCTACAGTACCCCAGAAGGATAACTCGGCGACGATTTCTGAGATTTTGAAGGATTTGAAAATTCAAGAGAATGATCTACCAGAATCAGTGCAGAAATTGTTGAAAGAGAAGGAAGGTGAGTGGGGGCAAAGTACGCTCTATTGAGAATGGGGTGACGGGTTTTAGAAGGTAGAGAAAGTGCGCTCTATTGAGAATAAACGATTTCTGAAAAACCAGTGAATGCGCCCTAATGAGAATTTGTGAAATCTTTTAAATTTCGCTTAAAAACTTCGAAAAAATTGAACTTTTCCAAGTTTCGGCAATCCCGCTTCGCAAAAACTTTTCTATTTCTGCAATCGCGCTCTATTGCAATTTTCTCTTCTGACAGCAATTGCGCTCCTCTGACAAAGAACCATCTTTCTTATTTTTCCTTTTATGTAATTGATGCACAAAAATAAAATAAAAGAAGAAGAAGACAATACATCAAGGATGCTGTCCTTAATCAGAATGAAATTAGAGAATCCGGAATCCGGAATCAGAATCTGTGACAAACCAAATTCATATCAATGCTGCACCGAACCAATCTTATTTTCTGATTTCCAAACAATGAGCTTGAACCGGATGGCCTTCGAGAATCTATCAAACTTGATTGTTGCTCTTCTTCCGTCAGTCTTTCTTCTGATATCATACATCTCAATCACCGAATCCACCAGTCCCCACGGAATGGATATACATATCGGTTTGTATTCTTCCTCCTCGGTAACCACTTGATTATCGATTCCGTTGAGTATTGTCTCTTGATAGTAATCTGAGAGATCAATTTCTCTGAACTGAAAAACCAATGACTCCAAATTAACATTCGTCTCTCCTTCTACCCACATTCTTATGAAAAAGTTGAGTTTGTGTGAGAGAACTTGTGTAGGTAAAATATCGATTTGCTTAATATCCATATCAAACAATAATTCGTATACATCCAAAGTTTTGGCCCATAGTTGAAGTACATCAAATTCGTATTTTAAGACACTCTTCCGGAATTGCCAGTTAGATTCAAAAGGATTATTATCCAGAGACAGAATTCTTACAGGCAAGAATGTTTTCAGAATATTGATAAAATGAGGTTTATTACCATAGTATGTAGTCATGACAAGTTCAGTCACACCACACCCTTCGAATGATTCCTTTAAAGTGTCCAGTGTATATTGTTCGGATCCGTGGAGGGGCAAAATGGCAACATTTTTGCAATGGAAAATTGTGGAGAGATGGCCCAAAAAATCTTTTAAACTGGGCATGTTCTGAAAACTATGCGTCTCCTTAGTTTCCTCACTCTGCCGAACGCCGGTGGAAAATCTGAAGGCCAGTGGCAATGGAACAGGAATAGGATATAGATTAACTGGTTGATCGACTGGCAGAAAAATCAAACTTATCGATTGTAAGTCGTCAAATCCCAAAGAAACACTGATCTCTGATCCAATCGCGCAGAGAAACCTTTCGACTTTAATGTTCAATCGCCGGATATGATCCGCACTGTTTTTGGAGCAAAGGGAGAAGTAGATTCTGAAAATGATTATGTTCGAGACGATACCGAAAGTGAAAAACTTACTTTTCTTTAGTTCCCAAACACGCCGCAACCAATCTCAACACAACAGCTGGTAGTTTTAGAAGCGGAAACGGTGATTCCATAGCAGATTGAACTGTTTAAAATTTATGAGAAACGAAAATCAATGGCACTCGATATTCGTGTAGAGTGGTAACTGCCGATGGATGAGAGAATGAATGTAGATGCACACAGTCTCGTGGACAGATGGATCGTGGGAATCGTGGGAACCTGCGTGTTGGCAGAAGAGCGCGTTTGCATTTTTGTGGAATATAGATTAAGGCTGCTATTTCTGGCTCGGAACAGAAATAGTTGAAATAATTTTATTATAACAGTTTTCTGGATTGCAAAAGGAAAGGACAAAAAATCAAAAAAAATTGGATCAGCATACTTTCTTTCACTTCCAAATAATGAAATTAAGCCGGATTGCCTGCTTTAATTTACAAAACTTGATTATTGCTCTCTTCTCGTCAGTTATTCTTCTGATATCGTTCATCGCAACAACTGAATCCAATGGTCGGCTCTTCTATACATTGGTTTGAAATCTTCTTCTTCGGTAACTACTTCTCGTAATTCCAACTAACTAGGGAATGACTTACACATAGGTTGGAGAAACACAACATGATATATATCACCGGAAAGCTGACGTTTCCCTGATTCTGAATCTTTATTCAGTTTTTGCAGTGACCCTCTCAGTTTTGAGAAATTCGGCTCCAAAGTAAATTTCAGTGCTTAAACTCAATTTTTCAACCTGCGTGTTGCCCTAACACATAAATCCATTCGGAGTATAGTTAAATCAGCGGTTGAATGGTCGTGGAGGTTACAGGTGGGGTAGTAGGAAAAATTGAGTTTGAGCACTGAAATTTACCCAAACTTTCGAGCAGAACATTCGCGCTCTATTGCAATTGCGCTCTACTGACAACCAATCATTTTTCTCATTTCCAGATTCTCCGCGCTCTCCACCACCATCCAAATTCCAAAACTACATCATTTCTTCGAACGACGTCGCCCTCCGTGCCGCTTCTGAATCCCTCACGTCATCTGGATTCAACTCGACCATCGTGACGTCATCTCTATCCGGAAATGCAGCTGAAATCGGTCGTCACTTTGGCGATTTGATCTCTACCAAATCAATCGACAAGAATCAACTTTTAGTGGGTCATCAATTTGATCTACACTACCCGATTGCTCTTCTTTTTGGCGGGGAAACTACAGTACACCTATCCGAGAATCCAGGAAAAGGCGGAAGGAATCAAGAGATGGTTCTGGCCTGTTTGGATGCATTGAAATCTCGAAATCCTGAGTATAAATTCACATTTTTGAGTGCTGGAACCGATGGACAGGATGGTCCAACAGATGCGGCTGGAGCCATCATCTCGAATGAAGATCTTCAGAATCCGATGATGTCATCCACTTCTGAATACTTGAACAACTCTGATTCCTATAGTTTCTGGAGTCATTTCAATGGGGGAGCGAGTCATTTGAAGACGGGACCAAGTGGAACTAATGTCATGGATATTCAGATTTTGTTGTTGGAAAAGGAGGGCGTTCTGTGATAATAATTGAACTTTAAATTCTAAACATGATGACAATAAAAGGTAATTGAGTGTATTTAAACAACAAAAGTAGACAGAATTATCAGATTTTTTGATTATGAAAGTGTTGGAAATTCGTTAGGATCTAGCTGCTTCTGACGACAATGACCACATGATCGATGAATTTGAAGCCATTTCGATGCGCACTGAAACATAATTAAGTTAGAAAACGCGTCAAAGTCACGCCAACCTACCTCCAAATGAGTGATCTTCTTACAGTGCTCACATTCGAGTGTTTTCTCATCTGATTTCATTTCAGAAAAACAGATGTAACACTCAGAATCTGACAGTTCTATCGATGGTTTCTTGTCGATTTCAGTCCAATATTCTGTCATAAATTTATCGGAAAAAGAAGGGAATTCTGGAAGTGGACAGATGGAGGAGATGTCACTGGATTTCTGGAAATAAGAAATTATGGAAAAACTAGAAAAGTAGATACGAGATACCTTCAAATTGTGAATATTCAGCTCCACAGCTTGACTGTAATTTCTGATTTTTCCCTCATACTGCTGGAATTCATAGTTGGCGAATTGATGGATTTCCGGACGATTTGAGACGGAGATCAATCTGAAATGAAACATTTCAATTGAGAATAGAGCGCACGTTCTCACTTTTCAACCATCTCTTTCGCTAGTTTCAATGAATTATTGATGTCTATTGAATCCTTAATTCTCTGGAAACTATTCATCTGTATTTCGAATGGACTTGGCATCTTTTTAGAAGTAGAAGATTCAGAAGACGTAGCCATAGAAGTTGTTGATCCTCCAAGAAGTTCTCGAAAGATTTTCGCATGTTTCTCTTGATAAATTGAAATTCGAGACATCGTGTCGTCAAGTCTGAAATTCACTTTTCATTGACACTCATTCCCCAAATAATCTCACTCTTTTCTAGAAACTTCTTGATCTGAAATCAACTCTGAATTCTCTTTTTTCAGCTCTTCAATTACTCGATTTTTCTCCGAAATTTCAATTTTCAATCGATTCAATTCAGTCTGATATTGATCGAATTTCTGTTGAGAACTCTGAATTTCTTGCTCCAACTTTCTCTTCATTTCCTTGTTTTCCAGCTTCAACTTTCTTTTCTCTTCTCTCGAATTCGCTGCATTTCTGTAAGACGGAAGTTGTGAAACCAAGTATCAAATCCCACTCTCTGACTTACGTTATGAGCGTCTCAATTTCCTTCTCCTTCCTTTTGAGAAGTTTCGCATTATTTCGTTTCATTTGTTCTCTTTCATCATCGAGTTCCTTCAGACCAGTCTCTAACTTTTCAATTCTTTTCACGGTTTCCCTGATAACACTCTCCCTTTCCTCAGATCTCTTCATTGTGTTTGAACAGTCCAGCCACTTTTCTCTTAATTCTTCACACACCGCATTCTTTTTCTCAATCTCAACTCGCATCCGATCGATTTCTTTAAGTTTGTTTTCCTCAATCGATTGAATTCGATTATTCATCAATCGCAGTTTCTCTAATTCCGCATTTATACTCTCCTTCATCTTCTCCAGTGCCCGATTCTCGAGAATCTTCTCATGAGTCAATTCTTCGATTCGGATCTTTTCTAAACTTATCTCGAGTTCTTCTCGCATTTCTTTCATTTTCAGACATTCCAGACAGCTTGTCGATTCATTTGATTCTGTACTTTCGCTGTTCTGACCAGTTGATTCAATTTCATTTTTCTGTTCAGTAACTTCTTCCTTCTCCGGTTCTTTCAAACTTCGGAAATCGGAGTTTTCGTTTTCAGGAATAGTTACAGAATCCTCGTTCTTTCCTTCTGAAGTTTCAATGGAGGCTTCTGAATCTTTTATCCTATCGATGGGTACTTCTTCGCTCTCTCCGTCAGCGATCCCAGCAGAATCCACAGTCTCCGTTTCTTCAATTTTATTCGTATCTTCTGTGGATTTTTCGATATTACTTTCCTTTTTCGATTTATCATCGAGATAATCGTATCGATCTGACAAATTGGAACACATTTTCTGATTACGCAGGAATTCGCTCAACTGAAATTAATGTATTGATTTAAATAGAAGAAAGTTTTAACAAACCTTAGGAAACTTCTTGATAACACAAGCAAGTTGGCAGTGTTCCACCGCATCAATCAGGTCACATGTTCTCAAGAACTGATATTTTCTTTGATTGAAAACTAGAGAATACGATAGTTCGGCATAATCGAGAACGTCGGGGAAAGCTTTAGTCAACCCCAACAATTTCAGCTCTTCTTTCAGAAATTCCAGTGAAAATCCGAGTTTTCCAACATCTCTCACTAGTCTTGGCGATGTGACTCGTTGATTCTTCTTGCTATTCCCACGACTTCTCTTCAACCAATAATTGTCAGTTTCTTCTTTTATTTTGTCGAAAAAGGTAGTCGAGATAAAGAATCTGTTGGTCTGAAAATAAACAGTAAACGAACGAATCCAAAAATAAACTCACAGCCTCCAAATCGATTTTCGAACTGAGAAAATTCATATAATGGGTGACCATTTGCCATCTGTCTTTATTAAAATTCTGGAATACTTTCAGCGCAGAAATCAATCGACGAAGAAGTTCATAAACGGCGTCCGAAGCAAGAATACAATGATCTCCAGAAGGTGTCACAATGGGGACAGCTGCATGTTTCGCTCTTTGAATTGGGACACTGATAAACTGAAAATTGGAACGATTGTCTTCGATCAATTGTTTTCGTATAGAAAACCGGGATCCCGCTTTTTGGATTCACAAATTCTACAAACTCGTTGTTTCTAAAAAAGTCTTAATTAAAAAATTTTTCGTTGAAAATATTTAGATATACTATTATCGGTTCGCGAAAACTTGCCAGGGAAGTGGTATCAAAAAGGAAAAAATGATTTGCAGTTCTTTTCAGACTTGCGAAGCTCAAAAACCGGAATTTGATATTTTTTACTACGAGACCAATGCGAAATTCCGAATAAATTAGGTGCAGCTATTAGCTCACCACAGTTCTTACAACCACGCTACACCGAAACCGTAGAAAGTAGTGTGCAAAATTGAGAAACTCAGAGAAAAAGAGACATTTTTTCAAGGGCATTTCGGTGGAGCGCAGTTGTAAGAACTGTGCCGAGCTATACAATATACCACACTCCCACGAGTTCGTGTTTTTCAGTATCTTGAAAGAAAAATATTTAAAAGTATTGTTGAACTTGTTATTACCTCAATTTGATCGATTTGATCTTTGAATTTCTGGACGACTTCCTCATAATCAACAGCCCACAATATGCCATTTTCATCTTTCAGTTTTTGAATTTTCTCGTCTGAATTTTTCACTCGGCTGTCCTTGAAAAGTTCCGATTTCATTACAAACTTATGATCACCGTCCTCAAAGATTCTGACAACAATCGGAACATCCGGAGAGTTCTGAAACGAAAAATTTAGAGAATTAATATTTTGAGACAAGAAAAGAAAAACTGACAATTTCAGAGTTGGGGCGGAATACATATGGATACGAATCGATGATTCCCTGCATGAACTCCAAACCACTTTTGGTCGTTTCTGACTCTGAATTCGCCTCTTCGTTCTGTTTTCTATCATTCATAATCGGCATTAACGGATGCAGAATATCGATAAACTCGTCAAGTTCAAAACAAGAATTTCCTTTAAGTTCTTTCGCTCTTTTATGGATTTCAGTGAATAAATCCTCATCGTGTCGAATGAATTCACAGCAATTATTAAGTGGGCGTTCGTTTTTAATCATAAATTCCATCACTTCTGGAGCCGGCTGATACATCTGAAAATAACGGAAAGTTTCAGAAAAACTGAAAAAGAGCAAACCGTTTTCATAAAATTCGTAAAGACTTGCATACGCAAATGAAGCAGAAAATCCTGTTTCAAAACGAATAATGATCCTTTGAGACTTTTGAATTGATAAGGCTTTTTATCACTCTGAAAAAATAATAATTTCGAAAGTCAACTAAATAAACACACTTTTATATCCTCGAATAGATCCTTTTCTGGATCTCCGAATCGTTTATAGTTTAATGGAAAATTCATATAAATGTTCAAATTCTCCAACAAATCGTCACAGTTTCCGTATTGTTCTGGAAAATATATCAGATTTCTTCAACTTCAAAATTTCATTTACTAAGTTGCTTATTCGAATTATCCAGCACAGTCTGCAGTGTCTTTCTGATGGTTTCTTTGGAACATTTTAGTTTTTTTGCATCAAAAATCGACTTATCGAAGTGTTCGCAGAGCTGAAAACTATAAAATTTCAAACTGTTTCAAAAAAAATAATACAAAATTTTACCGGTGCAGGAATGTAATCCGATAGAGCCTTCGAAATCGTTACCCGGTCATAATATTTCTTAAATCCTGGCTCGACATTCATGGTCCTATCTGTAAATTGAATTTTGAGTTTATACTAATTATGGGCCTATTCTTGGCAAGCAAAAAACGTTTTTCGCTGCTTTTTTTCGATTCACGGAACCAGAAAATCAGCGAAAAACTCTTAATTTTTCGCTGATTTTTAAACGTTTTTCGCTGGTGTTTTTTTTACGTTCGCTTCGAGACCCGCGGTGTCGAAAAAGGCATGTGCTTCTTTCCAATTCACGAAAAACTATTTTTCGCTGGTACATGCCTTTTTCGACACCGCGGGTCTCGAAGCGAACGTAAAAAAACACCAGCGAAAAACGTTTAAAAATCAGCGAAAAATTAAGAGTTTTTCGCTGATTTTCTGGTTCCGTGAATCGAAAAAAAGCAGCGAAAACGTTTTTTGCTTGCCAAGAATAGGCCCATTATAAACTGTTTTAAAACAAGCAACATCCTGCTATTCCAAAACTGCTTTACGGTGTTTGCTTACTACTTCTTGAGCATTTCTTGAGCATAACTCAAAAAAGAGTAAATTATCATTCTTAAAAATAAAACGAATGGAGTCTGTCCATCAATGCCCGCATTTTGGCCGCAGGCGTGCCTTATCTGGTAATAAATAATTCTGTCGAGTTTTCAACTCAACGTGGTGCAATAGTTTAACTTTCTTGTTCTTTTCCTGAATTACTTTTTGTAACTTCATGATTTTCTCTTTCTCATGGCATTTTAAAAATTGACGATATCCGTCGTCGCTCGAAATTTGAAGTTTCGAAAAAATTTACACAAGTCTGTATCCGAAAAACCCAAAAAACCGAGGGGAAAAGAATAAATAATCAGCAATAAATACACAATTCAAGAAATGGTATATGAAATAATTAGGTTGCTTATGCATCACAGCAGTCAATATTTTAAGCAGGAATTCACTAAGTTATGTGAAAACGCTGGAGCCATTTTTACAAAAACATTAGTCTTCTGCATAACTTTGTGGGAAAATTTCTAGTGGCGATGAATGAAAGAGGCAATAAAAATAAAAGATTAAAAATTCAAGAAAAAATTAATTAAACAATCTCGAAATTCTCCGAATTGAAATTTGTCTCCACCGAGAAGACGACAGGTGATCCATCGGATTTCGTCACATCTCTTACAGTAATCGGAACGAAAAGATTCTCAGAAGTGAAGTTAACATTCACAGGGAAGAAGTGATCGGAATGTCCATTTGGAACAGAGAATTCCAGGGTTCCAGATGGGTTGGATGAGTCGATTACGGGCATCGACCACAGGATCACATTCTTCGTCTTGTGATATTCGTATGCTCCTTCGCATTCACCAACGACTGGAGCGGTGGCGGTTCTGCAAGAAATAAAGAGATATGCGATGCATCGGCGAAAAAAAAATTAAGACATGTGTGTCTGTCATTCCAAATGTCCAATTACACTGAAAACTTACGGAAGTGGAATAATAATTCGGACATTGTTGAGTGTGATATCCTCTCGTTGGAGTGTGTACTCGATGTTCACCTGCACACCATCTGACGATTCTTGTGGCCAACAGTTCACTGAAAATAGTAAATTACAGTAAAACCTTATACAGAGCTTGTCTATATTAAAGAAGATCGATTGTCTTTAAGCAGGTCTAATATATCGATTTTCGTCAGTTTAATCATTTTCATACGGTTTTCACCGCTATTTAAATTAAAACCAACTGCTGATCGAGAAGAAAACTCACAAGAAATCGGCAATTGCTCCTCTTCAGCCAAAACCATTTTCCACTTGAGAATTCCGACATCCGAATTCACTGGATACGGTTTTCCATTTGGTTTCACCTTCAGAATCGACGACGTCTGCCACTCCTTCTTATCAAGATTCGGATGTACTTGCAGTTGAGTTCCAGCCTCCGATTTATTGTCCATTTGAATTGCAATCGAGTTGAGATCTGGAGAGGCGATAGAGAGGGATACGGTAGCTGTCACTTCTGTCGGGGCTTCGAGTCCTCCATCTCGACTGACACGAGCATTAATCTTCTCATCCGTTCGAACATGAACGGCTTCTCTCTTCACACGTGGAGCTGTGGAAATTGGAGCGGCAAGGGATGATGTTCCGCCTGAAAAAGAATAATTATAAAGGTTTTAAACCAATTTCATTGTTTTCTCACCAGAAAGACTGGCCTTCTCAACAGGAGTAATACTTTGTCCTTGTTGTCTCAATGTATTCAAGAAATCATCCTCATTCGTCGTCTTTCCTCCCAATTTCAACGCTTTTCCACCTCCAATCGGTCCCTTTGGTGCAGCTGGCCGAGGAGCAACCGGTTCCGAGACAGCGGCCGCAGATGGTGTGGAAGACGACGAGATTCCTGTGCTTGATTGATAGCTTGGCTTGAGTCCACGGCTCAACGCCTCCTTTTGAGCTCGTTTGAGTTCTTTTGCTTTCTCAGCCATCGCTTGTTTAGCCGCTTTCTCTTGTGCCTCCTTGATTTGCATAAATACACGTTCCTCATGAGAATCCATTTCAGTGAATGTACGGATTTGGGCCAAGTTGACACTCTCTCTGTATCCAAGAGTGACGACTTCATCGAATGCAAAAACCAAATCGAAAGCATTAGCCAGAATCTCTTTTTCGTCATTCGAACGACAGTATTCTGGGATGACACGGGAGAAGAGACGCAGGGTTTCGAGATCCTCGAGAATATTCGAGTTCTTGGTGGTGACAAGAACGACGTAGATGTTGTCCAATGGATGATAGACATATCGCACACTGTCGGTTTCGACGAAGGTGTGTTGGCGAGTGGCTGAAACGAAACGAAGAATTAGAATGCGCATATAATAGTTTTAACAGAAAAAAAATAGACAAAAATAATGAAATTTCTAGATTTTTAATCAAAATCAGCTTAAATCATTCCAGTTTTTATGCATTTCAAAATGTAAAAACCAGATTTTCACTGATTTCCGGGAGTTTTTCTATCAATTAGCTCACCAGCTTCTTTCTCGTTTCCGATGAGCTTCGGGAACGCATCAAGAAGTCCTTCGAGTCGAGCTCTTGTCATATCATTCACAAATTGACGTGCCACGAGGGCTTTTCCCGATTTTGAGAAGACGCACGCGGCAATCAACACCATTCTGGAGGTAGCGAAGGGAAGGAGGTTTCTGCAATAGCTAATTTGATGAATTTTAAAGAAAAATCCACGAAAAGTACATAAAGAATGAGGAAAATCACGCGGAAATCGTTCTTTGTTGTGAAATAAATATTCAGTTCAAATTTGAACAGAAATTGATTATAACCATTATTATGAGCAAATAACTATGTTTTCCGGCTTGCTTTACTGTTTCCAATAGAAATACTCATCTTTCAATCAAGAATATCATGCGAAAACAACCATAAGTTGGAAGAAATTATATTATAAATTCACAACACTGCGCCGCATGGCTTTAAAGGCGCATATAATTTATTAGAAATTTCGCGGAAAGGTCTCGTAGTTGAAAAAGATCAAATACCCTATTTTCGAGCTTTGCAGGTCTAAAAATAAATGCAAATAATGTTTTTCGCTTCGAGACCATTTTGAACAAATTAGAGGCGCCAAAAGCCATGCGGCGCAGTGTCGGGAATTTATAATATCCACGTGGAAGAAAATGAAATTTTGCGAATTTCGACAAGATTTTAACGAAAAATCGATAAACTACTAGTTTTCTGGGTGAATTTTGACCTGGAAACTGAATTCTCGACTCAAAAATTTGGAAAATCGGCAGGAAAAGCATTAAAACCGGTCTGAAAAGGTGAAAGTTGCCAACTAACACTGAATGAAACGTCATTTCGTTGCGAGACCCATCGTGGCCTCCTGGCCGCGGAGAGAAGGGAAACTCGGCCGCATTGCCAATAATGGCGGGAAGTGGAAAATTTTAAAAATGAAAAAGGAGCATTGGCATTCCAATTGGAAAGTTTTGCAGAAAAAAAACCGGCTTCTGCTGTAAATATTTCAGTTTTATAGTATAAAATTAGGTTTTCAAAAAAAATCTTTCAAAAAATACGTGATTTATTCGATGAGTATATTTGGAAATTGAAAAAATGTGAAAGCTTTGAAATTCATAATACAGCAAATTCTTATGATGAGAAATTATTCGGAAGATCCGGGTACTCGTTTGGGTCAAGTTGTTTCTGACGGCAGTGAGCACACGTTTGTTTCGATTTCAGCCATTTCGACGCGCACTGTAACAATTGTTTAGAAAAAAAGAGAAAACCAACACGCCAGCCTACCTCCCAGTGAGTGATTTTCTTGCAGTGTCTACATTCCAGAGTCTTCTCATTTTCCTTCATTTCATCTGAGCAGATGTAACACTCCGAATCCTTGACCTCATGAGCACGGGCTCTATCAACTTCCGACCAGAGTTCCGACACAAATTTAACAGAAAGTTGTGGAATTTCTGGAAGTGGAGGGAGTTTGGACACATCAGCTGACTCCTGGAAAGTAAACTGAGGATGGAAAATAAAACATTTTGAGTAATTACTTGCAGCTTTTTAATATTAACCTCCACAGCTTGCAGGTAGTTCTGAATGTTTCCCTCGTACTTCTGAAGTTCGTAGTTGGCGAATAGATGGATGTCGGGGCGGTTCGAAAGAGATACTAATCTGAAAATAGAAATATAGCCAGTGGAGAGAGTTTGCATTGAGAAACCTTACCTCTTAACCATATCCTTCACCGGTTCAATCTCTTTCTTATCACTCATCCAATCTCTATGTCTTTGGAGATTTCTTAACTGAGTTTCAAATGAATCCGATGTTTCTCGATTTTCAATCGGAGCCGTTTCAGAAGTCGTTTCAGAAGACGGCGAATTCGTGAGAAGACGTTGAAGCATCTGTAGTTGTGTAGAACTCATCGAAATCGTGTCTTGAATTCTGAACAAAAACTTTAATTTTATTTCAAGTTTCCCGCTGAAACTCACACTTTTCTCGTCGCTTCTTTTTCCAAAAGCATTTTTCGATTCGCTTCTTTTAACTCTTTAATAATTCGGTTCTTCTCTGAAATCTGCTTTTCCTTCCCTTCCAAACCATTCGGCTTTTGAGCAAGTTTTTGGACGAATCTGAAAATTGAATCGTCTGATTGTTTGAGTCAGGAGAGCAGACTAACTGATTATTCTCTTTTTTCATTTTGACATTTTCAGCCTCGATCTTTGTGACCGTTGACTTCAACTTTTTGATTTCTTTCGTAGAATCGAGTGCATTTCTGAAAAAAAAGAATTGATCGAGGTTTTAGGAGTGTCTGATGAATTGACTAATCTAATAGATAAAACCAACTTGCAAAGAATCCGAATACGCTTGTCTTTCGCTTCATCCGATTTAATCATCTTCGTTTTATATTCATCCAATTCTTTATCTTTCTTCATCTCCAACTCCTTCATTTTCTTCTCATTTTCCTTCATTCCTCTCTCCGTTTCCTTCGATTTCTTCTCCAATTCCTCGTATTTCTTCACTTTTTGTTCATACTTTTCCACTTGTTCTTGAATTTCAGCCGCGTTTTCTTCCTCTAATTCTTTTATTCTCAATTCCAAACATTCACATTTTGAAGTCATCTTCTCATACTTCTCCATTTGCTTTTTCATCTCCAATGCCTTCTTTTTCTCGGTCATTTCCAGTCGCTTTTCAGCTTCGGCCAACTTTTTCTTCAGATCATCTACGTTTTTATCATACAGATCGGCCAACTCAAGATCTTTCTTGCTTTCCTTTTCATTCTGATTAGTGGATTTAATCAATGGTTTTTCAGAAATTTCTTCAGTGATTGGTGATTTTGGAACCTCTTGGACTCTCAAATCTCGAACATCTTCTGATGACACTACTTCTTTCTTTTTCTCTCCCAAATCCGTCGTTTTTGTAACTTTACTGTTAGAACTTGAAGCTTTCGACACTTCACACTTCTTCGTCTCCTTTTCAACAGGTTTGACTTGATTAATTGTCCTGTTCGGTGGATTAAAAGTGAGGTTGAGAATCGCTGACTGAAAAAAAGCTCATGAAGTAACTTAATATTTACTTTTCAGAGATAAACCAATAACTTACGAGTGTTTTCTGCTCTTTCATAACAATATCGTTCGGAATGACATTTATTACTGTCCTCTGAATAATAATACTAAGATCATCCAATTCTGGTTCGCTGAAAAACGCTTCCGCCCATCCAGCAATATAAACTGCACGATAAGTCCAAATATTTGTCACAGGATTCGGTCCATTCGAATGAAATTCGTGCCTCCGTAGTCCGTAAGCATCAGCGATAGAATAGTAAAGAGACAGATAAATTAGTTGAGTTGGATGATAATTATATAGAAGATATTCGGGTAATCTCAACTGTGCTTGTTGTTTGTAAGTGCAGTGATTCCGTAGAGCTGTCACATTGTCCATAACGTGACCCAAGAGGACAAGTGTTCCCTGAAAAATAAGAATTGGAACGAGAAACATTTTTTGTTCATCTTTACTTCTTTCATATCAGCGTATTTTCTCATCAAATTGATCACTCGCTTCTTATAATTATCTCTGCATTCCGGATGAGTTTTACAGCATTCCAACTTCCAATTGACACCACAAACAGTCCTTTGAAAGATATAAAAAACGGCTTGAGAACTATCAATCACTCTTTTTCCGTCTGGACTGAATACTTCAGCAACATCAGTGGCAGACGCATCACTCATTCGGAATTGTGTTCTGTTGTACACCATATCCGGAACAATCTGAAACTATTAATGTCTAATCTGAACACATATTTTCTAGATGCTCACAGTAATCAGTTGTTCGTTCACTTTCAGTTCTTTCAAAATCGATTTGAACTCGTCCAAACCAATCAACTTATAAAAGTGTTCTTCTTCTTTCTTCCAGGTTCTTCGATACTTTTTCAATCGATCTGTAAAACGATATTAAAAACAATTGATTTGCAAACTGCGCACTAACCATTAATCACTTTGATAGAAACATTCTGTTGTTTCAGCAGAGTTGAACAAATTTCCAGAACATCATCAGTGAATACGTAAAGAGTCAATGCAATGGGAACCGTGCGGATATACATTTTTTTGTTCGGATGGTACTTCTGAAAATAAAAATGGATGTGAAACAGGTTCTTGGAAGTAAAAACATACTAAAAAGCTTTCCTCGTTCAGCATAAACTCTTCGAATTGATCGGTTTTAATATGTTTTAAATCGTCCAAATCGACAAGGAAAAACTTTGGAGACAGTTTCGAAAATTGATCAAAAGATAAACATTTTAAATTTGTTGTGATCGTTTTGAAATTTGGCAAATCCAAGTTCCAATCAATCTGAAATTAGTTTTTGTTGAGTCATGGCGAATTTAGATGTGCAAAACCTCTCTAGCATTGATTAAACCACGAGGAAATCTGAGGACCACATGTTGCTCATGAATTTCTTTCAGATCGGAGGTGTCACTCCAAGGCATCAATGTCGGAAAACGTGGCGGCGGAGAAGAACACTGATTGCATTGAACACTCGGAATCCGATTGCAATAGTTTTGATTGTGGAAGAATTCTTTTAGCTAAAAAAGTTATGAAATATTTGATTAATAATTGCATATGTTATAAAGAACCTGTGGGAACTTCTCAAGTAGACAAATCAGCTGGCATACTTCTACTGCATCAATCAAATCACTTGTCTCCAATGTTGGTCCCCTTCTCATTTTGAACACATACTGGTACGCGATTTCAGCTTTGTCTATAATATCGGGGAAAGCAGTAGACAACTCTAATATTTTCAGCTCTTCTTTCAGAAATTCCACATCAAATCCGTAGATTCCAACGTCTCTGACCACTTTTTTTGAACTGTCTGTCTGAATTTTCGCCCAAAAATCATCAGTTTTACATTTGAACTTTTCGAATTTCGATGTATCGATGAAGAATTTATGAGTCTGAAATTGAGGATTGAAGTCGATTTCTAAGAGCTTTATACTGACCGCATTTAGTGGAAAAACGGTATTCAATAAATCTATATATTGAGTAACCGCCTGCCAGTCATTCGTATTCAAGTTCTGGAATACTTTCAGCGCAGAAATCAATCGACGAAGAAGTTCAGACACAGCATCCGAAGCAAGAATACAATGATCTCCAGAAGGTGTCGCAATGGGGACAGCTGCATGTTTCGCTCTTTGAATTGGGACACTGATAAACTGGAAACAGAGATTTTAATTATACTTTTTTACTTTATGAATGATTCAAGAAACAAAAACCTCAATAAATCCGATTTTGCCACCAAGAGTTTTGAAGACTTCATTTGCATCAATAGTCCATATTATTCCATTTTCATCTTTCAAAGTTTGAAAAGATTCATTAGAACTTGAAATTCGATCATCTTTGAATAATTCTGATTTCATCACAAATTTCTGACCGACATCTTCGAAAATTCTGACAACAATTGAAGCACTCGAACGGTTCTGAAATGAATTTTTCTGTTATTCGATTAAATTTTCGAACGAACCAATAATTCAGCATTTGGAAGAAACATGTGAGGGTAAGAATCAATAATTTTCTGAAGCAATTCAGCATCAGATTTCTTTTCTTCGCTATTGGCTGGAATTGCTGAATTAACATTCTGCATTATTTGACTGAAGACATTTCGAAAATGTGAATCCATGCCTGTTTGGGTTGCCAGAGGAACACCTTTCTGAAAACAACTATTCATAATCCATTTTTTTGTTAAGAAACAGTACATCATGTAGATTATTGAATAGTTTTAATAACATTTGTTGAACTTCAGGCAGTGTGACGTGATCGCATCGAAAGAACTCATAACATCCGTCGAGTTTCTTCTCGTTTCGTTTCATACATTCAAGAACTTCCGGCGAGGATCCCGACATCTTTAAAAAAAAACTTAAAATCAGTTTATTTTATACGAATTCAAGTATGATTCCCGCAGTCGCTTACATTCGCAGCATATTTAGTATGGATTCGCGAATACAGATGATGAAGAAAATCGTGTTTATTGTAGAACAACTCTCCTCTAAGACTTTTATATTTCACTGGCTCTTTTTGATACTGAAAATGCTATAAAAATAAAAATAAAGGAATTCAGAGTCCTCACATCGAGCGTTGCTTCCATTGTGTGCCCGGCGATACCGAACATCTTGTGGTTCAATGGAAACTTTTGGTAGATTTTGAGGTCCGTCAGCAAATCGTCGACGGTTCCGAACATTTCTGCAATGAGTTTGATGTTTGAATTGCTGTTTTCTCTGACTCACTCAATTTGTTATCGGATTTATCGAGAAAACTTTGAAGAACTTGTTTCAAATTAATGCCAAGAGGCTGCAGACTGTTGAGGTATTGTATTGCTTGCTCGGCGTTTTTCAGAAGCTGAAAAAATATTTTTGCGTTAATTGTTTCGGAAATGAAAACTCACCGGCGCCGGAATGTAATTATCGATTGTTTTTATCAGTAATTCAGAATGAAAAGTCGCATTTTCAAGAGAAAACGCGAAATCCATCGTTTTTCTGTGAGTAATTCCGGTAAAAAAGAGATTCAAATTATGAAATTTGAGCTGAGGAATGTGGTGCCACGTGTGTGGGGTACGGTATGCATTTACAATGTGCAAACACCATCACGCACTTTCACACAGCTTTCATCGCGATTTCCACGTGGATTTTCGGTACGGACTCCGTACCTACGGAGGCCATAACGAACGGGGACAAGCGGAACGAAGAACCTCAATTAAAATTAAATATTTCTTAATTAAAAGGAATATTACTCCTAATCGCCCTAACTTTGTTCAATTTCAAGCGAGAAACTAACAAATTTCTGATGATTTTTCCGCTAAATTGGTACATTTTGAATACTTATTTTTGATTTTGAAAGAAAAACGAATAAGAAAACGAGACAAACAGAAGGAACTCACTGAAATTATGTATTTTATGGAAATTCATCTGTGAATTTCAAAAAATTTCTGACTTTTCAGATAGATCATCTGAGTTTGAAATGAGAATAAGTTACCACTTCTTGATTCCCCTTGTTAATGGAACTATTCACAATTTGTGCACAAAGCAAAACTTGTACCATTCAATTTATTACATTTTGATTTCAAGCAACTGTATTGGTACTGTCGAAAAAATAAAGTTTCGACAAGGATTTTCAAAAAAAAATTCGCGGGCTGGAACACGCAAGCGCGTGAAGTTGTGGGCGGAGCTTAAGCTGCAAGCGGCGCGGTTCTTAATTTGGAAAAAACAACTGGAATTAGAACCGCGCCGCTTAATTAAGCTTGCAGTTTAAGCTCCGCCCACAACTTTATGCGCTTGCGTGTTCCAGCCCGCTAAATTTTTTTTGAAAGTCCTTGTCGAAACTTCATTTTTTCGACAGTACACGTTTTCTTCATGAATAGTTCTATAGAGAAACTGACAAGATTATCAATAACTTTGTGTTATTTGTTTTACAAGTTGTTTTTATTTCCCGTTTTCACAGGTTTTCCTCACAATCAGACATAGAGTTACGGTATAATCAAGATTATGAAATCTTTAAAATATTTCAAAAATTCCTTATTTTCAACTGCAGAAAATTTCGATCTTCTCGATGTTTTAACTCAAGTTTTGTGAGGAATGACAAAGTTACACGCGACTGTCTAGACAAGTTTGTTGAATATCACGTTTCATTGATTTCGCGATTTTGAATTGAACTATCAGAGAATTGAAGTCATTCCTCATATGTATTATCTAAACTTCTGATAGGAACAGTTCAATCAGGTTTTCTTGCTGATTGACAAAAGAATTCCTCAAACGACATAGTCTAGTTATTCTCATAGTGTCTACATAAAAGTGTCTAATTATTCTTAGCATGAGCCACCGTCCCTTTCGTAAGTTTCTGTGAGAACTTATGGTGCGTCCAAAGTTGATTCAAAAAGAAAAACTACAAGTCTGCGGCGGGCAAAGTTGATTTGTAGGTTTGTAGGTTTGCAGTTATGCGTTATTGCTCATCCTTCATTTTTCAACTGCGAAACCTGCAAAACCTACAAATCTACAAATCAACTTTGGCCGCCGCAGATTTGCCGTTGTAGCAACTTTGGACGCACCATTACTAACTGGGTCTTCAATCCTTTGAGATGAAATGTGTCTGGAAAGATTAGTTTAAGATTCAGAGCATACAGCTAGATTCAGTTGCGTTTTTTCTCAGTAGAAATGCTATTTTTTTTAGAATTTCGCTGGCTGATTATTTCAATGTAAATATGCTCTTTCTAATTCTGAACCTATCAATTTCAGAACGGAAACGGTTCCTGTGATTGACAGTGTATAAGTTAAAATGTTTACTGATAAGTATCACGCATTTATTTTCAAAATATAGGTTCCTATTGCAAAATAATTAAGGTGAACATCATCTTTCATGATAGGTAATAGCAAGATTTTTGAGAATATCAAAGATACAGCCTTCGGGTGCACTTCAACTTGATGAAACTGTGAGGAATAAGAAGGTATTGACCAGAAGTTTCAAAGACACACACTGATATTGACTCATATTCAGTATGCTCTTATTGCTAGGAAGAAATGAGGAAAACAAACAATTAATAAATGACTCTCAGAAAAATGAGGAATGTTAAAAAAAGGAAGTTCGAGTATAAAGGAACATTGAGTTTTAAAGGACATATCGTTTTCCCTGTTTAATTATTTTTTCCTTTTCTAGAATCTGTACCGCAGAGTGTTTTCCGTATAATTTGATTTATCTTCTTCCAAAATTACGTTCTAATCAATATAAAGCCGGTTGTAGGCATGCCTATGTGGAGTTCGCCCCCTCTTCTTAATCTTGATTTTTAAAATATAAATTTGTTTCAAAATATGCGTATTAGCTCGGCACAGTTCTTACAACTGCGCCTCACCGAAGTGTCCTTTAGAAATGTCTCTTTTTCTCTGAGCCACGCTTATCGTGCTAATAGGACGCAATTAAAATTTTCATGAACAAAAACAATTAATGAAACCAGATAAGATTTCCTTTTTTTATAAAAAATATTTCCCATTCTAAATTCCTTCTTCGTCTATATAAGATATCCCTTCACTTGTGAAAGAAACGAATATCTCATTTATATAATACCTTCCCTCCCTTCTGTCTATCTTTCCTTTCTTCTTTTCACTTTCTGTTTGATCACCGCGGGAAACATATTTAACATGAGCAATGTGTCGCATTGCTTGCTACCCCTAAACTCTTGTTTTTCGGTTTCAAATGACCAATTTTGACGGTGTATTTTGGTGTCATCTGACTAATTTTATATGGGTTGGACAGAGCAAAAGTAGCACTAGATTTTTCAAGTTGACCATTTTTTATAGGGACACTTCCATGAAAGTTACAGGTTGTCAAAACCATTTCTCCCTGAAACCGACTATTTTTAGTAGATATTAGCGAAATTGTGAAGTTTTTCACTTTGATTACCTGTAACTTTCAAGATAGTGTCCCTACAAAAAAATAGTCAACTACAGAAATGATGTACAATTTTTGCTCTCTCCAACCCATATAAACTTGAGTTTATCGGACTATCAGATCACACCGAAATACACTGTCAAAGTTGGTCATTTTTCACTGAAAACGGTCAAAGTTGATGACCTTTTGAGCGGTACTGTATCAGTGTGTAAGTATCGATATGACTTTCTCGATACTAGCCCATTTCGAGAAATTATCGAGAAATTTCCCGGGAAAAATTTCTCGAAAATTTCTCGAAACTTTCTCGATATTTCTCGAAAGTACTTTCTCGAGAAATTTTGAATGATTTCTCGATACTTTCTCGATACTTTCGAGACGTCTCGATACTTTTCCCGGGAAGTTGTACTTTGTCAACAGTGTTATTTTTCTTCAGTGTGTTTTGAAACCGGTCATTTCGAAACCGGCCATTTTGCAACTGGACATTTCGAAACCGGTCATTTCGCAACCGGACGTTTTGAAACCGGTCATTTCGCAACCGAATGTTTCGAAACCGGCCATTTCGCAACCGGACGTTTTGAAACGGTTGAGAAACGGCCGGTTTCAAAATGTCCAGTTGCGAAATGACCGGTTTCGAAATGTCCAGTTGCGAAATGGCCGGTTTCGAAATGACCGGTTTCGAAATGTCCAGTTGCGAAATGACCGGTTTTGAAATAACCGGTTGAGAAACGTCCGGTTTCAAAACACACTGCAGACTGTTTGATTTATTGGGAAATTATCGAAACTCCGGGTCTCGATACCATTAATTTTCGAGAAAAGTATTGAGAAAGTATCGATACTTTTGTGATCAAAAAAGTATCGATACTTTTTCGAGAAACGTCTCGATAAACTTCTCGAGAAAGTATCGGGAAAGTATCGATAAAATTTATCAGGAAATTTCTCGAGAAAATTTTCGGGAAATTTCTCGAAGCGGTCTCGAAACCACACACTGCACTGTATTATATTTGCTGACTTTTAACTTCTAATAGTGCAAAAAAAATTTCAATCACTTTCGTAACTTTAAAAGTTCAAAAAATTATTTTGCAATGAATTCTAAGAATGAGGAAACTCTAAATGCATGTCATAATGTTTCATAATTTTCCCTTTTTCCTAAATTTGCACTCTATTTCACTCGTTAAACGTGTTCCTTTCTCTTTTTCTTCTCAACTTTCAATAATTTTGCAGGTAACAAAATGAACAGAACAAATATCAATGTGAAGGAATGTATCATTTGCTACAATGAATATGGTAGGGATTTCAGGTATAGACGGAGTCGGATACGGTACTTTTTATAACTGAAAGTTTTTGTTTTTTACAAAAGTGTTGCTGAAAGTGAGTAAATTCTGTAAAAATTCCAGATTTCGAGACACGGAAACCGTGCATAGGAATATGTGGTCATTCGATTTGTGAGAACTGCAAACATCAGATGATTTATTCGATATGTCCGCACTGCAAACGAGAAGACGCATTCGCAATTACGACTGTCAATTATCAAGTTTTGGAAATGATACAACATTTTAAAAACATGCAACAGCGTCTTTCAGAAGATTCAAAAGTGAGTTATACACTAATTTTTCAATCAAAATGAGAGTTCAATTTCAGGAAGAAGGAACATGTAGTGAATGCACTATAAGATCTCGAAAACTCCGTCTCTGCATTACTTGTGCTGTTGAAGCAGGAGTACTAAAACACGATGAGACAAAGAAAGAATTTGTCTTGAATATAGTGAACAACGACACGGAAGCAGGACTCTGTAGGGCCAAACGATTAGCAATCTGCGGAGATTGTGCACTCGATGGAACTCACCATGAAGGACATAAAACAATGCAATTGGCAGTTTTAATGAGTAACTTGGAAGATGGAATTCCAGTTGTTGTCGAGAGAAAAGTGGATGATATAAGGGACAACGGGAACAAGGTGTTTGAAGTCTTGAAACTAAAATACGAAACAACAATAGACTCGTTGAAAATATATTTCGAAAAGTTCAAAGATTTGCCAGTTGATGAACGGAAGCAACACTTCAATAACATTGAAGCTAGTATTGAAAAGGTGAAGGACACGTTGGCGTTAGTCAGAGATGCGATTAGAAGATTTGAAATGTTGAATGAGGAATTCGAAGAGTGTTTGGATGTTGTTAAGAGCAATAAGAAGGCAGTGACTAGAGTGAATACTGTATTTGCGAGTATGGACCCAGTTGTTGTTGCAGGTGAGTTCTGTCCAAATACTGTGAACAGTTCTTTTTTAATAGAAGACAACGGTTTTGAGAGTGTAGCAGTGTGATATCAAGATCAAGCATAGAATACCTTGAACGTTTAACTTGAAAGACAGTGTGCCTATTTAATTTGGTTTCGCGACAATTCGCAACTGCAGTATTTTGCATTTAACATAGGTTTCGCATCTGTTAATTTCCCAACTATGACATTTCGTAACTACGACGTTTCGCAACCATAAAACTAGCAATAGTTTAACCTAAGGGTACTGTGAAATCCCATTCTATATTCACTCTTTTAATTACAGACCGCAAACAAAGTGCTCGTGAGCCCCTTCTTATTGGTGTTTTCAATCCGAAAAATCAATTTTGGACTCCGTCTGGACGAATGCCAAATCCGAAATCTAACTACGCGGTGGCGAGTAACAAGTCGCAAATTTTTATTGTTGGAGGAATTTTCAATGGATCGTTTCTTCCGAATGTGGAGATGTATGATAAGGATAAGAATTTGAGACGAGATGTGAGTTTTGATTTGAGTAGACATGGCTGCCACGCCCACTCACCGTCAGAAAATGGGCGTGGCAAGCTTCATCGCACAGATTATCTAAAACTGACCTACAAGAATAATTTATTCCAGTGTAATCGCTTGAAGCGTGGTCGAACCCGTACATCTGCCGGATTTCACAATGGTAAAATGTATGTCGCCGGAGGATACGATAACACTTATATGGATACAGTCGAAGTATTCGATCCGGATCATGAAGACTGGAAAGATGGACCACCACTGAAAAGACCGAGAGCAGATGGAGCAGTGGTGTCTTGCAATGGAGAACTATATGGTGAGATTTTCTTAATTTAAAGGAGGACTGAAGTCATATTTTTTTATTTCAGATTCTGATACTTCAGAAAATTCTGAACAACTTTCATCATTGGAGCATGTGCTAAAAATCGCTCTAAATGCCCTAAATTCACGTTTTCTCGGCTCAAAAGGAGCCTAGATGGAAGAGTTTTCCCACGCGAATTTTTGCCCCCGTGTAGTCCTCTCGGACAAAATTATTTATTTTATTTGTCGATTTCTCGTTTTCTTGCTTTTTTTAACAAATTTTCGTGTTTTTTCTTCTTTTTTTACGATAGAAATTGAAAAAAAACACGAAAACTTGTGGAAAAAAGCAAGAAAACGAGAAATCGAGAAATAAAAATAAATAATTTTGTCCGAGAGGACTACACGGGGGCAAAAATTCGCGTGGGAAAACTCTTCCATCTAGGCTCCTTTTGAGCCGAGAAAACGTGAATTTAGGGCATTTATAGCGATTTTTAGCATATGCTCCAATGATGAAAGTTGTTCAGAATTTTCTGAAGTATCAGAATCTGAAATAAAAAAATATGACTTCAGTCCTCCTTTAATCAATATATTGATTTTCTTCCAGCTCTCGGAGGATTCAATGGAAAAGAATACGAGGAGAAGATTGAAAAACTGAATGAACAGACCCAAAAGTTCGAGGTGTTCGGAGAAATGGAAGGAAGTCGAGCAGGATTTGGAGTGTGTACATTCCGTGGAAGAATATATATTGCTGGTGGATGGAGTAGTTCTAGCAACACATTGAGATCTGTTCGAAGTTACGATCCAATGACTAACTCGTGGAGAGATGAACCGTCACTGAATAAGGATAGAAAGTATTTCACTCTTCATGCAACAAGTCAAACAATTTATGCGATACGTGGATGTGCGGATAGTTGGAGTCAGATCACTGAAGTGGAGAAATTTGATGAGGATCGACAGAAATGGGATATTATTAGTTGTACGGGAACCCCAAGTATATCAGAGCAAGGTGTTAGCTAACACATGCTCAAAATATACATTTGTATTAAAAATATTACTATTTGTCTAGGGATTTGTCCGTGTGTTGTCATATTTTTCAAATTATCAACTGTGTATTTAAACCGATGTCATAATACTTTCAAATAAATCTTATACATTTTTTGTTCAACTTCTGTATGCTCCATTTTTGAAAAAAAAAATCCGTGTTTTCTTTCCTCTCAACCAGCCAACCCGGCAAAATATTTTATATTTTTAAAAATCATATTTGTGATCCAAAAACTCTTTAGGAAGCCAATTATCCATGCAAATTTCCTGGGATCGATACACCGACTATACGGGATGTGGTTGATAATTGGAGAATGGTCGGATTAACAAGACTTTGTAGTTTGTAGTTGCTTCGTACATTTCGATTCCGGTTCCCGATTAGAATAGTATTTGTCGTGTATGCCTGCTCTCCACATATAATTAAAGGAACACTTCCCATCTACACCCTTTATTAAAACCAGTATCAAAAATCACTATAAATTCTAAATTATCAATTGATTCCTTTCATCTCGCGACATTGTTTCCATAGACCGAGAAGAGAATCGCCGAATTGATGAATGTTGCCTGTTCGTGTGCTGCTTGACGAGTAATCAGGTAGATGTCCTGAAACTCGGTAATTTCAAGATAGAAAACGCGCTCTAATCCAACTAACCTTCTCTAAATTCTGATAAAATCTCCTCTCGTGAAACGTCTCTCTCCATCTTTCATACGGTTGTCCTGGTGCGGGTACTTCTGGTTGAAACGTGTGAAATTCGGGAACGATGAAGAACTTGGCGAGTCGAATTCCGAATTTGGGATCCTCTGTCGCCAGTGTCACCAATTCCAGTCTTCCTTCCAGTTTTCCAGCATCCGGTGTCACTTTGTACGGGATCGAATCGTAGTACTCAGTGAACGCTTGTCTGAAAACATTGATTTTATAAGAATCTAAAGTAGATCGAACTCACTGAACACTCCTTTTTTCCTCATCGGTTCCATTGTTGTCCTCTATTCTTCTCATTTCTTCCAGATAGACTTTTATCAATGCCTCATTGATCTTGTCATCTGGCTCCACAGAGACAAGTTCTTCTCCCAAGAAATGATTGAGACGGAGATTCCATCGATGATGCAGGTACAACTGTTCATTCATTGTCAGGTATCCTACCATCGCTGCTTCTCTTTCCTCCTTCGGCAATTTGAACATCTGACGCACTTCGAAGATCGACCACATCGTCGTTTCGTTGTACGTTGGAGCGAAGAAGTCTGGAGCGAATCGTTGAAGTAGTTCCACTAACTTGGCCTTGTCCTGGAATATATTGAATTTCCATAGTTTTCCAGTAATAAAACTCTAACCTCTGGACAAGTCATTATTTCCTGGAAGGCGCAAAACGCGGAGTAGATCCCAGCCACGACGACGGTGATGCTGAAAAAAGAAGGTTTCTAATCTATAAACTCTTATCTGACAACTCACATTCCCCACATTGGATCATCTCGACGATCGGAGGAGAAGATGACGGAAATCCACTGAAGGATTAGGAGCACGAGCCCCATCAGAGCCATGAAATCGTTGTCCCTGCACTTCTTGATACGACGGCCAATGACATGGCCCAATTCTCTTTCTATCTTGAATTTAATCATGTATCCGAGAAGTGGGCGACGGCTGGAAAATTGATGAAATATTGATGAATTGTTGAAAGAGGCCTATTGAAACTCACCATTCGATGAGGAAACTGCACTCGTAGATGCCTAATCCGGTGATTCCAAGAATGCAGACTCCGAAGAAGATGGGGAACCAAATGTTGACTGTCTCCTGACAGACGACCCCAACACATGTCCATTCGGCAGCCAATCGATACCATCCTGTCTGGAATGTGATGAGCAGGAAGGAGGACACCGCAACAGTTGTTCCGATCATCCGAGGCGCCAGTCGGACTCCCAGTGGTCGGTTTCCGTACCAATCCCGTTCCCATTCATTCGCATGGACGAACCGGATCACCTGGTTCACATTGAATCCCTCCCAGATCCACTGGCACATTGCTGAAATTCATTCATTATTTGAATCTTTAAATCTTCAAAAAATAAACTAACCCATTATATAGCAGAAATGAAGGGCGATGAAGTAGAATCGACATGTTGGTTGGTCGATACCAAAGACCGTGGGGTTACTGAAGAGGGTCATTATGATTCCAGCAGCAGACATTAAGTAGGATCGGAAGCGTTGGTGGGTGTCTTGCGGGTCCTGAAAATTGAAAAATTGGTGATTGATTCCAAAAATAGTTTTCTGAAACTCACATCGTCTTGTTCCGAGAGCGTGATTCCAATGATGCACACCTTGAGAATTCGGAACAGGAGTCCTCCGAGAGTGATGGTTGCTCCGACTGTCGTTGAGTAACCCATGTTTCCCTTATACTTTTCCTTCAACAATCGGTCACAGCGTTCTCCGGTCCATCCCCAACCGCATGTGCAGAACATGTTCGTTCCGTTGAATCCACATTTCGCATTTGGTCCACAGACAGTTGAATTGCACGGATTGAACATTTTCCAGCAGGTTCTCATCTGGAATATATTTCATTGTAATTCTATCAGTTTCACACTACTCACGTAGTAGTCCTTGCTGCAGATGCATCTGAATGTCTTCTTCTTCTCATCCACAACTTTACAATCTTCTGTTCCTCTCAAATAGCACATTCCACAATCGGCAACTGTCTGATTGGTGGTGTCTTCCAGTCTCATGTACTTTTGTTCCTCACAATCGATTAGACTCGGACTGGGGTAGATGGCTCCGAGATTGTTGCACGTCACTGTCGCGAACTTTTGATTTCCATAGATGCAAGTGACAGTGGCAGTTTGTTGTGGCAGGATGAGGTCAGTACTGTGGCGGAAGTTCTCGAAGTAGCCATATGTCATGAAGAGTCTTCCGATGTTGCACTCATTCTGGTTGCAGTACTCTGAAAGTCATAATTTTTATTCAATTTTTATGCGGAATGAAACTCACGTGGAATTACACAGAGTGCCGAGATGTTCTCCGCAGTCTTCGAAATTCCAACAGTTTTGATGATCGGAGTGCCGACAACTGTCTGGTTGTAGATACTATACACCGATGCTGCCTTCATAAACCTCTCTGCACGTCCTCCAATTCCGTTGACATATATCCAGTCAATATTCTTGAGTGCAGCACTCTGTTGGATCATTTGAATGTCCGCATTGTTCTCGATCTTGTCGAATGAAGCCAGTGTCCGACGGTCGACGGTCTTGCATTCAGACAAAGCGGCCTGGTAGGAGTTTATTCGAGACGAGCCACGGTAGAGCAGGTAGCAATACTTTGCTCCAATGAGGTATCCTACTGGACATTGTTGACGGCATCGTGGGTCTTCCGTGGTGGAGGCGGTCGATCGAGGACTCGTGGAATGTGTTGAAGACGTTGGAGATGGCTTCACCGATGAAGAAGTTCGAGTTGAAGTCGATGACTGTGAAGATGTCGGAGTAGATGGAGGCGATGGAGAAGAAGACTTCCGAGTCGTGTTCGACGGCAAAGAAGATTTCGGAGTAGTTGCTGGCTTCATCGATGTTGAAGAGGTAGTAGACTTCGGAGAAATTGAGGAGGATCCCGTTGACAACGGAGAAGAGCGAGTGGTCGATGACTTGGTCGTGCTCGAGGAACTTTGTTTCGAAGTGGTGGAGGTGGCTGCTGTAGAAGGCGACGATGTCTTCCGATTCTCCGTTGTGGTAGAAGACACATCATTGGAGGTGGTCTCTTGGGTAGCTGTAGCTCTCGATGAGGGAGCAGAGCTTCCTGTAGAGCTCGTAGTCTTTGTTGAATGACTAGTAGCAGTAGTCTCTGGGCTCTTCGGAGTTGACGTGGTCTTCACAGAAGACGTGGCAGCAGAGGAGACAGTGGAGCTGGTGGAAGTTGATGACGATGGAGCTGGTTTCTCAGAAGTGGGAGTAGATGTGATGCTGGTTGCCTTCCCTGAGTCAGAAGTAGTAGTCAAGGAAGTTTTCGTGATGTGGGTTCCAGAAGAAGAATCAGACGTTCCAGAGGGCGCCGTTAAAGTGGATTCTTCAACAGAGCTGCTCGGCTGATTGGTTTTCATGGATGTCGTCGGGTCAGCCACATACGATGGTGAACCTTTAAAAAAACGTCTTTTCAACTATTATTTTGGCTAAAAGATCTCACTTTTCGAAACGGTAGAAGATCCGATTACCGTTGTGGAGGCTCTGGATGTTTGAGACAAAGGGGACACACTTCCAGATGACGTGGTTGTTGCTTTTTGAGTTTCTGAAAAGAGAAATAACCAGCGCATCAAGTAAAATGTTATGTCAGCTCACCTGTTTCCAATTCACTCGTGGATGTTGCATCGGTTGTCTTTGTCGTTGAAGTAGTCCAAGTTTTGCTCGAGATTCTTTCAGTGAATTTGGTCTGATCCTGAGAAGTTCCAGGGGCCTTGGTTGATGTCTCCTGGAGTGGTGAATCCGGCGTTTTTTCTGTTGTCGAGGTACTATCCGAAGAGGAAGAAGATGATCCTCCGAGTGTGGTGCTCTGGGCTCTTCCACTGGACGACTCAGTGATGTCAATTCCACTAGTAGTACTCAAGTCAAATGTTGTCGACGATCCTCTTGAAGACTCTACGTCCACCGAACTGGTCGTTGAAGGTGAAGCCTCTGATGAAAGATCGGTGGAGAAATCCAAAGTTCCTTGACTGGTGCTCACGGCGAATTGCATTGTAGACGTTCCGAAGCTTGTAGTTCTCGTTTCCGTAGAAGAATCAGTGCTGGAGCGAGACTCGGTTGGTGGAGAAGTTGCAGATGTCGTCGATTGGATTTCAGTCACAACTGTCGATGCATCAGAGGTAGTAGTGTTGTCTCTAGTCGGATATGCTGAAGTTTGGACTTCTGGAGTAGTGGAGTCCGAAGAGACAGAAAATTTATCAGTTACATCAGTTGATGTTGAGGAGCCACTTGAAGAATCAGTTGAGTCAGTTGTCGTTGAGGTTATCCTGGTAGTCTCTTTGTCGATCGAGATGCTTGTGGTGGTAGACTTCGGAGAAGAAGATGGAGAACCAGTAGCGTCACTAGTAGAGCCGGATGTACTTCCACTCGACGAGCTCGTTTCTGTAATGTGGCTCAAGCTAGCTGTCGTTGACGATTTCGAAGAAACCGGAGCCGTCGTGGAGGTCTGTGATGTAGGACTGCTAGAGGATAAAGTAATATCCTGTTTGGAGGTGTTAGTAGTCGAGGGAGTTGTCTTTGATTCTCCGTTTTCGTCTCCATCAATTGGTTTCTTGGTTGTAGAAGATGACGTGACGGATGACGAGGGAGAACGAGAGGAGGACGTCGAAAAGTCAGTTACATCTGATGTAATGGGAGATGAATTTGAGACTGAACTTCCTGGACGAGTAGATGTTGAAGACGTCATGTCTGCAGATGATGTAGTCGCTGCTGAAAACAGAAATTTAAACATACGATAAGATAATTTCAGTCAACGTACCAGATGATCCTTGTTTCGGAGTAGTTGTTTCTATTGTATTGACTGTCGTGGGAGAAGTTCCAGTTGATTTTCCACTAATAGCTGGTGTACTACTCGTTGTCTTCCGTGTCGTCGTAGTTGTTTTGTATGAGGGACATGTCACAACCTGCACTCCGTCTATCGTGTACTCCACTCCCTCTTCCAGACTTTCTACCAACTGAGAGATGGTCAATGGCGTCTTTTTAGTGGTTGGGATGACACGAGAAGTAGTTGGGAATGGGCTAGTCGTTGATGAAGATGGGCTGTTGGTGGAAGAGGTTGTCACCGGTTTGGAAGTCGTTTCAGTCCTTGAAGACGATACAGTTGATTCCGTCTTTTCATTGGAGCTTGATTCGAGTTGTTTCGATGAAGAGGTAGTAGATACACGGGTGGTCGTAGAATCTGGAAATTTAGACATTTCAGCATCGGTCAGACTACCTTTTTTTTCAATCAACTCATACCTTCAAGAGTGCTCGTTGAAGTTTTCAATGTAGTAGTTTCTTTTGAAGTTTCAGTGCTCGGAGAAGTACTCATTGTTGATGTGACTGGAGAGGAAGTTTCAGCAAGTTTTGTTGTGGAGGAAGACTGACTTTTTGTTGTGGAGACAGTCGTTCTTTCAGAGTTTGTTGGTTTTGAAGATCGCTCATCCTCGGAACTATTTTCATTGGAATTCGATTCGAGTTTTTTCGATGAAGAGGTAGTAGATGAAGCCCGGGTGGTCGTGGAATCTGGAAATTGAGTCATTTCAGCGTTTGTCACAAATTAACTCTAGCCTTGAAGAGTGCTCGCAGTAGTTTTCATGGTAGTAGTCTCTGAGGTGCCTTGGGTTGAAGTTTCCGGTTTTGTAGTCGAGAAAGAGGTACTAGATGCACGAGCCGTCGTGGAATCTGGAAAACTCTCTAGACGGATTTTTGACAAGTTCCTTCTCAACATTTTCATTGTACATCTTCTGTTATTACTCACCTTCCAGAGTGCTCGGAGAAGTAGTCATAGTTGATGTCACTGGAGAGGAAGTTTCAGCGGGTTTTGTTGTAGATGAAGATTGGCTTTGTGTTGTAGATTTAGTCGTTCCTTCAGAAGTTGTTCTTTGGGAAGATGGTTCAGATTGCTCCTCCTCGGAACTGTTTTTATTTGAGTCTCCCATCGGTTTCAATGAAGAAGTAGTGGTTTTCGAATCTAAGAATAGTTTCATGATAATTTCTGTAAATATAGGAATGCGTATTCGAAAACACTATTAATCGAGGATTTAAGAAAAAATCTCAGATGGGCATAAAAAGTAATTTATTTCTGCTTTCAAAAAATGATATACCTGAATCATAATCCTTGTGTGTAAGCTTTCTGATTTTTTCCTTAACTGTTGTTCTCATTAAAGCAGCACTGTCACCTGTAATATGCGATTATTGAATGAATTTTTAGATTTAAATCGTATTGTACATAGTACAAATGTGTGTATGTCGAAATTATCTCGAGAGAACTCATAAGTAATTTCCTTGTTTTATTTATGAGAGAGAGAGAGAGCACACACTAGGACAATGTAATAAAACAACGATAATAATAAAATGCTTCAGAATAACACTTTTAAGGAAACTACGTTATCTTCATTATTTGACGTTGCTAAAAATTTCAGGCGTATGTGCTAACGAGTTGATCTGTTTTTCAGATCGTTATCAATTTTGACGTTTGAATCTTTTGATATCCACATAAACGTTGAATAGCTAATGCAAATCACTGCTGTTGATATTCAATTATTCATCATTAGAAATTAACATATCGAAATAAAAGCGAAAGAGTTCACTATATTACAACAGTAATCCTTTTAAAATGCAACTACTCTTATGGTTTGCTCTAACTTGTTTTGTTATCTCTTCCAGCCTGGCAACTAGTTGTCAAGATTCATGCCCATGTTCAGATTTGTCTGATCGTCTCGCAGGTATTTTAATAACTTTGTCACGAAATGAGCCACGTGGTTCAAAGAAAGGACACAGGCGTTAGCATTACGACAACGATAATTCTGCCGGTTAAAAGAACTTCCTGGTTCATTTTGTGGTCTAAACTCCGAGACGTACAACGCGAGAAAAATAAAAACAAGCAAAGTAAAATTCCAGCAAAAAATAGATGGAAGCGGGTGCAAAATAGCACGCGATAAAAGTGTTTTTCCGTAATAAACATCAGAGTCGTATTCCTTGCGCTTGCGATCTTTAGGACGATCCGTACGCGACTGGGTCGTCGTGAAACAGAGTCGAAAATATATTTGTTTCAGTAGAAATAATTCAATTGGTTTTAGACCCAAATAACACTATATATAGTGAAGGACCAGGATGTGTTCGCAATCTTACATGCCGCACTGGCCCGGGAGCCTATGTAGCTACATACTTTGATAATACGGAGTTCAAAAAACCCGAAGACGCAGAATCAGATCAACTGGTAAGAATTTGATCCTACTTTTCAAAATAACTCTATATATTGAAACATATTGAAGTGTCTTCGAATAAAAAAACTGCTGTAGAAAAAGAAAAGTAGACAACGTCTTTTACAACTCTTTTCAGTATATTGAGTCTGCGTCATCAGGACAAACTTCGTCATCAGTCATAGACTTTTTTACTTATTATGGAATAGTCTGTGAGAATAATGAGTGGTATGTCACAAAGTACCCAAATGGTTGGACCTATGAGGTAGATAGATCTACTGCAATGGGAGGCTTAAGTGGAGAGGATGATGGAAAAAAGAGCGTGGCTACAGAATTTTCATGGCAAGTTTTGGTTCTGGAGATATTTGGAAAAAAACTATTATTTTTCAGCCAGGAGCCAATCAAAACATAACGGATTTTTGTTCTTTAAATAATAAATGTGATAATTTTTAACTGTTTCTAATGACATAATCACAGATTTCAAGTTTGAGAAACAAATGCACTGGGAGATAGGAAGAATGTTTTATTGTTAGAACTGAGCTGCTAGAAATAAAATGCTATCTTAAACTTAGATTTAGAAATAAAAACTCATTGAAAGCCTGTTGTGATATATTTTGATCTTCCTTAAGACTATCAACTTTTGTCATTACTTACCTCTAGTAGTTGTTGCCGAAACACTTGAGCTCACTTCCTTTGGCGTGGTTGCAGTGTCATCATTAGTTGTCTGATCAGTTACAGAGAATCCTGGGTTTCCTCCTCCTCCTGGCGCTCCAGATCCTGTATTTATGTCGTTGCTTGCAGCTCTTTTGCCAATTTTTCTGATCTCGTTGCCTTTGTCTAGATGATCATCTGAAAATTACACACTTTGTTACGATACACCGAGAAATGCTATGAAAGTCGTGGGTCCGACTTACTTCAAAATGCAATTAGAATTTGAGAAAGTACAAAACAAACCTATTTTGCTAGAGAGTCATTGTAGAACTAACCAAAACCACCATTATCCTACTCAAAAGACAAGTAAATACGAAAACAGAAAAAGATGCTCCTCGATGGGTTACTAAGCAAGTTACTAAGTAGCCAGTGACAGGTTTATGAGTGAAAGGAATAGGGAAACTGACGAATTAATGGGTGGGGAGTAATACATTTCGGTTGGTCCTTTGAAAAGGATAGAGGTTCCTGGTTACCGTTGCTATTTTCAGGTATGAAGAGTCTGGGCTCCTGGTCCTACTAAAGGCGGGAACAAAATTACAAAAAAGCCCAAGTTTGAAAATAATCCTAGTGAGTAGAGAAGCCTGATTTATTGTTCAGAGCAGATTTTGAGATTTTGACTGGAATAAACCGAGTTATTATAATTTTCGTTTAAATTAGACAACTTTGACGGGAGCTATGAGGTCTCAAACTTCTACGCGAGATTTCTCTAACACACGAGTTCATCCTGGCACTCCCCCTATTACTTTCAGAATCTTGAGATGGCACTTACCTTTAGAACCTCCAGCTCTCCATAGAACAAGAACAGCAAGACAGAGTAAAATAACTGGTCGCATGGTTGAAAATTATTCTGCTTCTGTCTTTTTAGTACTACTCCAGACAAGTGAGCTTGAGTGATTTACGGTCGACTGGAGTGGAACAGACGTAGCAACCGGTAGCTATGGCCTTCTTTATATTGGAGTTAGTATCAAGAAGGAGTTCAGTTCAAAGGACGCTGAGAACTTTATGAGATCTGAAAAAAATGATATTGGAGATCATAAGAAAGTAGAAAACAACAAGAAGAATATATGTATTGAGAATAGAGTGTCGCCTCGCGAGACGAAACTCGCAAAATTCCCGATTTCCCGGTTTCGGCTCGACTCGGTTCGTCCCGGTTCGTCTCGCACTCTGTCTCGGTTCGGTTCGGTTTGTCTCGGTTCGGTTTGTCTCGCATTCGGTTCGTCTCGATTCGCAAAAAGTTCGGAAAGTTCATTTCCCGCAAATTACTCGCAAAGTTCACAAGACAAAGTGAACTATTCGTATTTCACGCGTTGATCATTTCTACCGTTGATTTTCTGAAAATAAAAATTTGATAATTAAAACCGTGAACTCTTTCAAAATAATAAAATAAAAATTTCAGAAAAATAAATGGAAATGAAATTAGAAAAAGTTCACGATTTTAATTACCAAATTTTTATTTTCAGAAAATCAACGGTAGAAATGATCAACGCGTGAAATACGAATAGTTCACTTTGTCTTGTGAACTTTGCGAGTAATTTGCGGGAAATGAACTTTCCGAACTTTTTGCGAATCGAGATGAACCGAATGCGAGACAAACCGAACCGAGACGAACCGAACCGAACCGAGACAGAGTGCGAGACGAACCGGGACGAACCGGGACCGAATTCCCGCGGGACTCGTATGAACTCTCGCTACTCGCGGGACTGGGTATCTTGCGAGGCGACACTCTAATTGAGAATAGAAAGTTTCGCGTAGAACAAGAAGATGAGCACTTGGTAATGAGGGAAACGAGAAAGGATGTCAAGGAGGAGAAAAATTGTGCAATCTGGAAATGAAGAATGTTAAGAAAAAAGGCGAGATTCGGTAATAACAGTAGGTTTATAAGAGAAACTAACCGGTCTCCGCTTCTTCTCAAAAAGAATTGAAAGGAAAAAGTGGAAAATGGGATGCTCCTCGATGGGTTACTAAGCAGGTAACTAAGTAGCCAATGACAGGTTTGTGAGTGGACGGAATAAGATAACTGACGAATTTATGGGTGGAGGGAGAATACATAGTCTTTTGTCTTTTGAAGATTTCACTCTTTTGAAAAAAGAGAGATACTCTTAGTTACCGTTGCTATTGTCTGGCATGAAGAGTTTGGACTACTGGTCTCCTTATGAAAACTTAGAAAACACGCAGTGATAATCACATACAGTATAGCTTGACAGAACCTACAAAAACTGCTGAACTCAATATTGCCTTGAATGAAACAGACCGGATTGCTGCGTTCCGTTGTTTTTCGATTTAAAGAATATTTCCATTGAAAGAAAACTAGACCATTAAACTTTTTGGAGTAGATTTAATCTTTTCCTACTAAGACCTACATTCTGAACAATTTGTCCCGTAGAAAAAAGTTTGAAATCTCAATATGGAGATATTCCCGTGTTCCCTGCTCTGGAATTGGGAATTGGGAATTCTGCACAATTCTGCTAGACAGAGACTGTTAATATCCGTAAGTACAAAACAAACCGATTATCCCAGATAATCATTGTAGAACTATCCTAGCCGTCGTATTTGAAAAAGAAATGAAAAGAAAAGTTGGAAAAGCGGATGCCCCTGGATGGGTTACTAAGCAAGTTACTAAGTAGTCAGTGACAGGTTTATGAGTGAACGGAATAGGGAACCTGACGAATTAATGGGTGGGGGAAAATGCATTTCGGTTTGTCTTTTGAAGATTTCTCTCCGAGGCTCCTAGTTACCGTTGCTATCGTCTTGGCATAATAATTCTGGGCTTTATGGTTTCGCGTAACCAAGCCGAGTAAAGATCTGCTACTTGACCACTTTTCAGAAGGTTGCCATTCGCAAGAGTACATTGACTCTCTTGAGCCGTCTGATTGAGCTCCCAATTGCGATTGCTCAAAAATTCAAAAATTGTCACGGTGCTTATCCCCTACCGCACCATAATCAGGGAGCGGAATTCCGTCTTTCCTCTTCCGCTGTCCGCTATTTCCAAACCGCATTTCGCTCAACACTGATCATAATGGTCATTCTTGCCAGTAGAGCGCGCTCGCTAGCTAAAAACCCAGCATACCTCAACGGCTGAAGAGTTCTCTTGATGATTACCATGAGCAGATGATCAAATAGATTAATCACGGGCGCACGCTACGCGACCGCTGGCATCAAAGCTATTTCCCGATACCTCGTCGTGAACACGTACTCAGACGGAATCCCTAATCTTACAGCCAATATAGGTTTCTATTTATTTTTGTCTCCTGACTCTTGACTCTTGACACAAACCTGTTTTTATACTATTCCCTTAAACCAGCTCAATTCTGAACCATAAAGCTAGGCTCTCTTATAAAACCACACTTACTTTCGGAGCATCATATCCTCACAGTATGAGAAAAACAACAAGAAAGAAAGAATTCGTGACTCGAGTGAGAAGTCCACTGCTTCTTCTGTCTCTTTTATACTATAGGTTGCCAGGTGACCGTGTGACAGGTTTATGTGTGTTTCAGACAAGTGAGCCTGATTGATTTACGGTAGAGTGGCTTCTGTCTGTTTTCGACTACTTTTTCAAGTGGTTAGACTACTATTTCAAGTAAAACGGACCTAGTTACCGGTAGCTACGGAGTTTTCGTATTTTGTAGTCGGCGACCGAAGATGAATGAAAATACTGTAGGAGTACGGTAACATGGAACTGTTTTCGGATCAATCAACGAGTGTCTATGCCATGTCCATTTGAAATAGTGATTTTGATGAACAATTGGAACGATATCACACAAATTGTTGGAATGCTCAAGCAACAGATAACTCACGGAGAGGAAGAGGATTGATATCAAAAGATTGATATCAAAAGTTTTTATTAGTCAAATGTGACAGTCTTTTCGATTCTGTAGACGTAAAATACGAGATTTTGGAAGTATACACTGTTATTAGCACGGCACGTTTCTTACAACCGCGCTCTAAAGAAATCGAAGAAAAATGTGTGCGAAATTGAGAAACTCAGAAAAAAAGAGACATTTTTAAGGACATTTTGGTGGAGCGCAGTTGTACGAACTGTACCGAGCTAATAGCTTGCCGATACATACCCATTTTGTGAACATGATGCAGCAACAATCACATCGTTCAGCTCCAGCCTACACTGACCGCCATCAGAATCAATATCATCAGAATACTCCACGTCATCAGCGTCCAGATCAACAACAATATGATCGTCGTCGTGGTGGATCTGATCGGAATGCGGCGAATCATCGGAATAGTCATGGAGGGAGATATTGAGATGATTTTTAAATATTTACTTTTATTTTTCAGTTCGTTTTCTGTGAATTCTCATTTCGAAATAGCATTTTACCGACTTTCGGCCTCATTCTCATGTTGTTTCCTTGTGAAATCTTATTCTATTGTGATTCTCTGTGAAATCTCATTCAACTATTGTCCCAGTTAAATTAATTTATTCTTTTCGAAGTTCATATTCACAGTCCTTAAGAGTTTAGCTCATTTTGATTGCAAAAATTGGATCCGTAATACGGTCAAATGACCTGGTCAAATGTGTCTGTCTATGGCCCATAGACTATGGGGAAGTGAAACTACCAACAGAGATTCATTCACAGAATAATCTTGGATTATCATCGATTTACGCTGTTCTCTGAATTTCGAAATATCGAGCGTTCTTCCCACAGCTCTAGCGTCAATGCAACATCGCTCTACTGAGAACGTGACAGATGCAAACGTGACAGATGGTACGCAGCGAAAGCGCCCAACATAAGGGAATAGAAGAATATTCAGTCAGTCATACCGAGAAGACTCACCGTTCACCGTGAACGGTGACTCGTCATCTCTCTCCCCTCCATTCCTTCTCTTTGATTGATTTTCTCTCTTGTTCTTCCCACCGCTCCAGCGTACAACAACCGCGCTCTACTGAAAACGCGACCAAAGGACGGGAGCATCTGAGCGTTGGTCCACATAAGGGATGCGCAGACCAGGGTTGGGAAATTCCGGGCCGGGCCGACTGAAAAATTTTCCTCGGCCCGGCTCCTGTAGAAATTTGAAATTTTTTGAAAAAAATTGTGAAAAAATGGTGCACATTTTTTGAATGCGGGCCGACCGGGCCGGGTCGGAAGAATTTTTTGTCAGCCCGGGCCGGACCGGGCCGGGTCGGTCCGGGATTTCCCAACCCTGGCGCAGACTATTCAATCAGTCATCCCTAAAATTTGCATCGTGGATGGTGACCCATCCCTTCTCTTCCATTCTTCCCTTACCTTTGTATATTCTTCGATAACCCTCCCGTACCCCTTCTCTGTCTTCCCTATCCCACTTATTTTACATGAGTTCGGACAGGAAACGAGTTATGTCTCCACAAGTGATTTTGATTTGATTTGGAGGATTTTGAGATTACGGTGATATCAGAGTTGTTGAGAACTCCGACTTTTTGGTATTTATCCAAATTATTCTATGTGTTGTCTCACTTCAATCATTAGTTTTGCCTTTATTGAGCGATTTCTTCCCAGAACACATTGGTCAATGGAACCGCGCTATGTTGAGAACGCGACAGATGGTACGCAGCAAAAGAGAGACTGCGTATTGCTCAACGTAAGAGATGGGGAAACTATTCAATCAGTCATACACAGAAAACTCATCGTGAACGGTGTCTACTCTTCTCTCTCCCCATTCATCTTACTTCCCTTCGTTTTACTACCCCTTCCCAACCATCCCACAGCTCCAGCGTACAGCAAGCGCGCTCTACTGTGAACGCGACAGATGGTACGCAGCGAAAGATTGCGAGCGTCTTGCTCAACGTAAGGGATGAGACGAGTAACCAGTCATTCCCCCCGAGAAGACTCATCGTGGATGGTGACTCATCTTTTCTCCTCCCTCCTATTTGCATTTAAACTTCTCGTATTCCTTCCTTTCCTGATCCCTTACCCATTTCACTAATATAACATGTCCTTCATTTCAGAAAGCAACACGATGTATTACCCGTATGCTGCTCACGCCAACCAACTAGGACAATTAGCGGGTTGCGGTGCCCCAATCTACCAATCTGGACCGTCTACGAAGACTTATGTTCACCAGTGCCCCGCCTTGAATGCGACAATCTTCAAAGTCGTTCAACGGGATGGATATTCTAAGGACTTCCGATTCGACTCGAAGACTCAGAAGATGGTTCAACCACCGGTTACTGTAGTCAACGAGGAGGATTTGTATCCTGAATATGGACTCTTTAGTGATAGACTCCAGAAGGAAGTGATGATTGCTTTCAATCGGGCGACTTCCAAGATGGAACAATACATCTATTCTCTGGAATCTGGACAGTTCGAGCAAGTGGAAGATTTTGATCTCAAGTATCATGTTGGAAATAGATCCCCGTCAAGCATTGTGATGATCATCGATGACTGGAAGGGAAGAATGTCAATTGAGAAGGGAAAAGATGGATCAGTGAAGAAGATGGTGTGGGTGAGAGGACAATGGATTCAGATTCCATCTAGACCAGTGAAGAAGTTGGAGGAATCAGAAGACGTCGGAGAGGAAACTGAGAAGGACCCGTACACTCGTACCCTCCCACAGTACAAGATCAGATACTGTCCTCATTCCCAGAAGGAAGTCATCTTCTACCTTCACAGAGATGATTATCTGACATTTGCCTATGATGAGACAACCAGAGAAATGAGAGGAGGCTTCCAATGCTTTCTCTGCCCTCGTTTCGTCTCTGAAAGTCATCTGTTCCCGAGATATTCCGAGTTCTCGACTTCTCTCAACACACATGTCATTCATGTATGGAATACGGAAACGGAACAAATGGAGAAGTATATCTATGATGCATCCAAGTTCCAATTCCAGCAAATCTATTGCCCGGAAGCAGAGTTCAATCCAGAGAAGAATACGTCGTCGAATATTCTTTTTGTGGCTTCTCTGGAGAATACGAAATCAATTGTGATGAGAGGGAATGATGGAAGATTGAAGAAGGAGGGATACTGTATGATCAGAGGAGAATACGTCGACATTCCACCAAACGTGGTGAGAACTTTTTTGGTTCAGAGAAGAGAGCAGAAGGAGTTGGAAATGGTTAAAATGATGGAGAACACCAAGATAATTGGATTCGAGAATGAGGATTTGGAAGCAGAAACTGAATATGCGGAAGAGGATAGCTCGAACGGTTCATCTGAATCGGAAGAGGAATCCTCGGACGAAGAATACAGTCAGTATTCGGAAGACGAAGAAGAGGAGGACGCCTCGGATGATCAATTGGAATCAGAAGATGAGGGATCGGAAGAAGTCAGCGAGGATTCGGAGGAATCAAGTGAAGAGGAGGACATTGCCAGTGGAATCTCGCACCTTCAACTCTTGATGGAGATGGAAATGGCCCGTCTCAGAAAAATCAACAGATTGGTTTCCGCATTCTGAGCATTGGATGGATTGTTATAAATTTTGATCTTGTTTTTTTTTTGTTTAATACATTTAATAAATTTATATTTTTGTGTCTTGATAGATTTAATTTGGGACAGAATCGACATCGGAATACAGATCTCCATAGCACACCACCCGAATCATGCAATTTTTCGTAGTCATATGGGGGTTTTCAGCCCTACAGGCGTATTGCTGTTTTGTCAGTTTCTTGAAAAAAATGGAGTCTCGGGTACATACGTCACCAGTAATCGCTGATTTTTTTTGTCCTCAAGCCTGGAATTTCTGTAATTTCTCTATAATTCATCCAGTGCGTTGCGGTCGCATGACGGTTTTTGGTTCTGATCAGAAATAACATAAACAAGTGAATGAATAATCGGTTTTCTCAAAATTCGAATGTATCTCGATCAGTAGAAATGTTTCGTAACTCCCCTCATAACAAAATGTAGATCACAACATGTTCAAGGCTCTAGGCTCAATACCGTTCTATGCTGATCTTCGGTTTTGTACGGAATCCCAGAATTGGGAGCTCCAGAAACCCAGATTATGAAAGAAAAATTTAGATCTCGAATCCCGGTTTAATGAATTTCCTGCGAAGCATCCGAAAAATAAAATTCGCTTTCTTCCTTTCTAAAAGACACTTCTCCATTCCTCCGCAACTCCGAAGTATTATACATAAAATTTCTATAAAACGCATGACAGAATGTCTATCTCACTATATTTTCTTGTCAATACACTTCTCGTTTTTCATGAATTCATTTTTATCGCTGGGAGGTCGTCCGATTATTCTATCGAAAACAGTTTCTTCTTTTCTCACACCCCCCCCCCCCCCCCAACCATGCAGTTTTCGTCATCACAATTTTCTCAGTTTCTCGAATAATGTCTGATTTGGATGAAAAGCTTTATGGAGCCTCAGATACATACCTCTTCAGTAAGTACGTACGAAACAAGTGTCAATCTCTTCTATCGCTGATATTTCTGTCCTAAAACGTAGAATTCCTGTCATTTCTCTATAATTCATCCAGTGCGTTGCGGTCGCGTGACGGTTTTTGGTCCTGAGTCCTGATCAGAAATAACATAAACAAGTGGATGAATCATCGGTTTTCTCGAAATTCAAACGTCTCTCGAATAATCAAAATTTTTCGTATTTTTTCAATCTCAAAGATGTTTGACTATTTCGTCAGTTTTTTTGTTTGTCGTAAATAGCTGGCGTTGAATTTTAAGCCCTGATGTAACCTGAACTAATAGTAAGGATTATTAATGATCAGTGATCCGAACTAAAATCTTTTTTTGACTATTGTTCAGTTTCCTGGTGTTTTTCTCAAATTTCATTTGCCGGGTAGATTAGACTTTTGGAAGTCAAACAGGAATAACCGACTTGTTTCTTAAACCAAAATTAAGAACTGCAAAATATCCAAACGTGAAGATTCATCGATCATGTTTTCAGAATTCCCTGATACCGGAATCCAGCATCAATAATTCGGAAAAGCGTTTCGAAATATCTGTCTGCAAAACTCTTTACATAAAAATTTCCATAAAGCACATCTCAGATTCCTTCCCTTGCTCCATTTTCTTGCCTTCTCTCTTTTTCTTGCATTCATTTTTTATCGCTCTGAGGTCGTCTGTTTCTTTCTTCCACGACAGTTTCTTTCGTCATCATTTTCAACAATTTTTCTCACATTCTATTCTGCGTCTCTATTTCGTTTGCCTACTTTCTTGAATCTCTTTTTTGTTACTGACTTTATACCAGATTTTCAAGTAAAGTATGATTTCAACTGCTCCAACGAAGAAGTACCAGAGCTCAAAGATGTCGAAAATCTACATTGATTGGAGGTCAGAAGAAGGAGACGTACGTTGTCTGTCTGTATGTCTACATGTCCAAATATTGTCCACATGTCCAAATATTTCAGAGTGTTTATATGATTGGAACTCCAGAAAGAGGTGGAATGATTCCCAATAATCATTATGATCGTAGTATATCTACTCGCTCGTTGTTTATGCTCGATGGAAATGATTTGGAATGGTTGGGGACGGTAACGAATAAACGACTGAGAAAAACGGCGGTGGGAAGTTTGACTGCTTTTATGGTGAGATATCAAGCAATCACTATTTAGAAATATCGATTGATTTCAGAAGATTCGTCCCGAAAAACGAATCTACATTCGTTATTTTCCGCTTGTCCAGGATCGAGTAGAGAAGAAACGAGTGGTGACTGATGAGGTGTTGGAGATTATTCCGTTGGTTCTGAAGCAGCAGAAAACTCCGATTTCTGGGAATGACAGTAAGCCCAATGTTAAATAGATAATAGTTTAAAAAAGCCTTGAATTTCAGAAAGACTTAAGGAATATCGTCGAAAATGGAAAGTCGGTGAGAAGGAAGGCGAATGTGGGAGAACTATTGATATGGAGGAGTTGGAGGATGTCTTGGAGGAGTTCGATGTGAATAAGGAGTTGTTGACAGTAAGTGAAGGGGATACGCATTGAGAAAACGATCTTGATTTACGCACCACGAAACTGCGGTATTAAAAGAGGGTTACGGTAGTTTTCGTGGTGAGACCCAACTCGCACCGAATCATGGCGTGATTATACTTTTCTGAAAGCTCCCGACGAGCTGATTTCAACTATTAAAGTTTCAAAGTGTTTGGATCAAAATTTAAAAAAAAAAATGCTCACCTTTTCCGTTCTTTATTTTTTAATTTTCAGCTTGTGAATGACACCTTCTTCACGGCGTACGCCAAGGATCACAAGAGTGTGGGAACAAATGTGATATATTTCGCTAGCTTCTCGATGGATGAAGTCGTGTTCTCTTGCCACGCGGCCCTCCACATTTTCCAGTCTCTGGTGAGTAACATCAACTGGAAGTTGTTACTCACCTCCAGTGACAATAAGAAAAATGTGAAATCTCTGAAGGAAGACATTCTGACACACATCTCTACATTTGTGAATATGAACCCTGTAAGTTTTTGGAACACCTGAAGAAAGAAAATAATGTTTTTCTATTCAGGGCAGCTTAGTCCGTCTTGATCACGTGCGCAAGATTATGCTGAAATTGGGCCTTCTCAAAAATCGATTCAATATCTTGAAAGATCCAGCTGCGGATGGTGAATTTAAAGAAAAAAAGTATGGTGATGTAATCAGCACTAGTTGCTTTTACCGGGAGATTGCTCGATTCGGATTACGAGATTTTGGTTTCAATCCAAAGCCGTTGGATGACGATATAATGGAAGTGAGCTTTGCAAGAATAAATATTATGTTAGGATGGTTGGACTACTTTTTGGATGGAGAGGATATGGTGGAAATGAAGAGTATGATGATGGATGCAATGACCTATAAAATGAAGAAGAGACATAGAGCCGAGTTCTTCAACGTTTTGGTAGGTGTTTTACTTCTTTTAGGCAACAGATGAGAGCATCACTAGTCAGTTTTGACTCAACTTGCGGTCCCCTAGGCTAGAGCAAGTTCAAAGTCACCAAGTTCACTTAACTGGGTAGCCATATACCGTAAATACTGTATTATAACGGCACCTGTAATAGAACGGCACCTGTATTATAACGAGACCCCATCTCTTCTCAGAATCCATAAAAATGTTTATTAGGGGGTTTTTCTCGGTTCTAATTAGAAGCAACGTGTTTGGTAACTTCTAGATCAGCAAATAGAACGTCCATAAAAGTTTTTTCGTTCAATTTTAATGAGTTTCTGAAACCACAAAGTTTCTCTCGAAGGCAGTTGAAAAATATAACGTCATGCCGTTATAATACAGTATTTACGGTAGATGCGACCATACTTGCAACGGGCCGGGCCGGGCCGATTTGAGAATTTTCACCGGCCTGGCCCGGCCCGGGTCACAGTACAAAAATTTGAAAATTTTTTTGATTTTTTCGCAAAAAAGTCGAATTTTCGACTATGTTTTTACATATCGATAAAACTCAAGTGTACATAGGATTTTTGACTATTTTTGATGAAAATTTCAAAAAATTTCGAAAAATTTTGAGAAAAAATTGTGCTCATTTTTTGACTCCGGGCCGGCAACTTTTTCTACCGGCCCGGCCCGGCCCGGCTGATATTTTGCAAGTATGGATGCGACAGGGACGACGGGAATGTATTTCGTCAGATACGCTATACTTATTAACTTAATCCGCCTACGGTAGACTTTTTTTTTCAAATTTTCGAGTTATTCCGAGTCAGATTTTTGCAAAATTTTAATGAAATTTGACAAATTTTGAGCAAAATCAACAGAAAATCGTCAGTTGTTGCCGGTATGTGTGTCCCTGCGTCCAGATGTCCCGTTCATCTGTCTGTCTGTAGATCTTTGCATCCAGATGTCCTAAACCACAGTTTTCTGTCTATCTGCTGAAAATCAGTCTGTCCAGATGTCCGATTTGTCCAGATTTCGATCAGTTACAATTTTTCTCGAAATTTCGATTAATAATTCGCTTCATTCCGTTTTTTAATGACAAACAAACCAGTAATGCATGTGACTCAACTTTCAGAATTCTGCACCGCCATCCCCCTCTCACCCAAAGTACACAAAATCCAAGTTACGGGAGACCCAAATGTCGATGGAAACTGTTGGCACGAGACCCGTGAGTATAATTATAATATGAGAGAAATGAAATGCAATTTCAGAACGGAGTCTACATCGGTGTGACAAAAGATTGCATCGCAATTGAACCGAATCTCAGTATGACACCGAGAAAGAACTGGGAGAAAAGAAATATGAAGTTGTTCATACTTGATGGAGAAGATATTTCATCGATGCGTAATGGACAATGGGAAGACGCTCGATTGGACAGTTTGACCCAATTTATGGTGAGTTTGAACTATGTGTTACTTTCTAAACACAGAGTTTTTCAGATCCATAAACCGGACAAACACATTTACATTCGAACATTGAAAACAGTTCTTGATGGAAAAGAAGTAAAACGGGTGCAGTCCAAAGATGTCCTTGAAATCATTCCTTTGGTATTGAAACAACAGAAATGCCCGATTTATGATATAGATCGTGAGTGGAGGAATTTTTGAGCTTAACGAGATTGGCACAAATGTATTTTTATTTTTCAGTGCGCCTCAAAGTATACAAAGAGATGTGGAAGCCAGTGGAGCATAAGAAGAGTCTTCTGCATCAGACTATAGACATTGAAGAGTTTGAACGGGTACTGGAGGAATTCGATATCAACAAATCGTTGATTACGGTAGGTCTAATCTAACTATTGGTTACCTAGTAAAATAATTTTATTTTAGATGGTCAATGATGTCTCTTCGGAAATGACGGCTCTCGCTCTCCATAAAGACGGAACCACTCCAATCAGCTTCCTTAGCCATGATGGCCAGCAAGTGATGTTCTTGGGACAGGCAGTTCTCTATCTTTTCCACATTTTGATATCGGGAATCAACTGGTATCTGGACACAACGGATGGTGAATACAAAAAGTTGGTCAGAAGTGTCATGAGACAATACTCAGAGATGGGGAGGGTGAGTACCTGAATAAGTTAATTATAAAATCGCTTTGTTTTCAGAATCTGCTCATTCCCATGCAACTCCTTTTATCAGAAATCACTAGTTTGTTAAAACACTGCCCTCCGGTGCTGAAACAACGACCTTCCGTTGGAGTCGCAGATTTCAAATTGAAAAATATTGGCCCTATGGAAAAAGTGGATGTCAAACACTACAATATTATTTGTGGATGTTTCAACTTGCCATATTCCCTCAATACCTCTGAGGATAGAACAAAGAAATCACTTTGCCACATTGCAAGACAATACTTCTCGATTGGATTCATCCATACGTTCTTTTGTTGCAAGGACATTGAGATCAAGTATATTCTGAGAGATGCGATGATGTGGAAGTCTCCCAAGGAGTCGTGGTGCTTATTGTACCAAATTATGGTAAGTTTGTGTGTCTGTTTGTCCAAACTCATTCATTTTACATATTTTCAGAATAGCGCGTTCTTATATAACCATGCAGAGACTAAGGAACTTTCAACAAAACTACTGGAACTAGAAGTAAAGAGTGATATTAAAGGTATGCTTTCATCTAACTTGGGTTACTGTAGTTACTCCATAAAATAATTACAGATATCGACTCCGAGAAGACAAAAGAGGAAACTTCTGTAACAACAACAACATCTGCCATGTCAATGAAACCGCCTGCTTCTGAATGTTCCGGAAAATCCAATCTTCTAAAACCTGTCTCATTTGAACCTTACAAGTCGTTCCCCGAGAAGTCACGGATTAGTTTGAAAGACGGTCAGGCACCCATAGCTGTCTCGTTATCTCCAGATGGCTATGTGAAAATCAAAAGTTTTGGAACAAATGACGAAATGAAGAACTTTTGGGGAGGCCTTGGCGTCGACGGGCTTACTGACGAGCTAGGGGAAACTGGTCATTTTATTGGATTCAAGGACATGAAGTTGGTCAGAGGAGATAGTTCTCAATCGACTTCTGAAAAAATGACAGCTGGAACAGCTACCCGACAGCAACTTTTGAAGGAGAGGAAAGCAGCGAAGCATGGGAAAACTGCGCAAGCTGCCAAGATCCCAAAAGTTTTCAAGCATCAAGAAGAGCCGAAGAATATTCAGTCCAGTTCCGAAATACTAGATGCCCCTGGTGTGAACTTGAACAAATTTGTGGACAAACCATATCGGAAACTGAAAAAATCCAAAGCAACAAATGTCCAAGAAAATGGAGTTCAGACCGATATAACTTATGTGAAAATGCTAGTGAAGAACATGGAAAACCATGGAATGACAATAGGAAAAATAGAATTGGTAGATGATTTGGAAGGAGAAATCTATGGAACCGAATCACTCTTTGAGAGTTATTTGGATGAGTGCAATCAAAGAAGAATCTACAATGAAGGCTCAGTGACCAAAAAATGATGATTTTTTTTTTCATTCATGGACTCTAATATGTGCCTCTTGGAAAGGAAGCAGATCTGCCCGAATTGTCATTTGAGAATGTTAGACGACGAGGAGTATCCGGAATACATAATAATTGATTTTTTTTAAACCAATCTTCACGGGTCCAGAACTGTTTTGAGTATTTTTATGCCGGTTCAAATTTTTATAAATAAAAACTATGCATCAGATTCTTCTTGAAAAAATTTCTCCTTGTCCTGACAAAAAAAGTTTGAAAAAATCTGATTTATTATATTAAATTATCTCTGAAAATTACAATTTCCAACAGTTATTAATATTATTATTAACCATTGACTCCTTGGTTTGTTTGAACCATTCGCAGCAGTGTGGACACGTCCTCTTCGTCTTGAACCATTGTTGAGCACAATCCAAATGGTAGACCTTATTACACGTGGCACACTGGATCGTCTTCTCATCTGACTCCCGGAAGACGTGGCAGATGAGACAGTCCGTGTCTGGAATTCCTTGAGCATCGGAGGGGAGTTTGTCAATTTCATCGAAGTAGATTCTCAGGAACTTCTCAGAGAAGCAAGGGACTCGTGGGAGAGGGAAGAGCTCAGAGTTGTCGTGGGTTTTCTGAAAATGGAAATGTCATGGAATAGTCTTAAAACAAAGACTGTTTTCTCACCTTAATTTTCTGAATATTGATTTCCAAAGTGTCCAAATAAATATTTATTGTTTTCTCCATTCGAATCAATTCATATTCTGCCACCTTCACGTTCTCCGAGCTATTAGAAATCGTTTGCACTCTGAAAATTTAATAATTGTATGTCTGTATATCTGGATGTCTTACTCACTTTTCAGCCATTTCTCTCATTTCATTCAGAAGTTCATCCCTCGGAAAATCGTCCTTCATATTCTGGAGCTCATCGAGATTATGGAGTACTACCCTGGCCAAAGGGGCAGATGAGTTTGGAGAACTCGCTTTCAATTTGTAGAGTTCTAATTGGAGTGATTGATTCTTATGGATGAGATCTTTCTTCTCAGCTCTCAACTGCTTCTCCACCGTTTCCTTCTTTGAAATCTTTGCCTTCAGCCTCTCGATTTCCTCGGCTTGTTGAGCTTGAGCGACGAGTTTTCTGAAAAAACGTAACTAATTTTCCAGATCTTTCATCTCAAAACTAACCTATTCATTCTCTGCATTTCCTTCTCCATCTCTTTCATCTTCCTCTCCAACTCATCAGTTCTCTTCGCTTTCTTCTCGAATCTCTCCGCCTTATTCACTGCCAACTTCATCTCTTCCTGAGCTTCCCGACAGTGTTTACTTGCATTCAGAAACTTCTTCTTGTAGTCTGTCGTGTCTTTTTCCAGATTCTCCGTCTTCTTCTTCTTCGTTTTGACTTCTTCTTCCTTTGGCTCTGATTCTGAAGTCTTCGTCTTCTCAGCTGATTCCCTTCGTTTTCTCACAATTTCTTGGAGCACTGGCATCAGAATTGATCCTTTATCAGATGCATCTTTCATAGCCTTCCGGAATGATTCCTCGGTCTTTTTAGCTGTATGCTCTTTCTTGGTTTGAGCTGGAACAGTCACTTCTTCGAATCCTGGAGCTTCCGGCTCTTCTTCGTAAACGGCTATCGGCTTCTCAGGGGTTTCGGGTTTTCGTGTTGTAATCTCCGTTCTTTTTGGAGCAGTCCTCAGTTTCTCCATCCACTTTTCAACCTTTTCCTGAGCCAGACTGAGACATTCAGATACAGGTAAATCCTTCAACGGCATATTTAATATGTCTTCATCAGTGAATCCAACAACTTTTCCTTCCAGATCACCTCGCCCTTTCTTCACGAATAGTCCTCCATCCTTGATGATATTCTCCAATATTTCCTGTTCCTTTTTGGAGAACTCTTTGTTGAGACTACCAGGAACCATCTTGTCAAGAACGTTCCTCAACTCGGACAAAGACGTCACTTGCTCCTTCTCAGCACAATTATGAACATGTCGTCTTGTAGCTGTCGCCATCTTCCGAACCGTTGGATTGTTGATTGATTTTTCGCGTACTTCCGCATCGACAACATTCAATCCAAAAAATCTCAAAACTGCAGTTGCATTATCCTTTTGTATTCCGGTTTCCTCATAGAATCGATCGGTGGCTCGAGACATGGATTCGAACACTCTATCGGATTTGGTTCGATCAGAGCTTATCGATTTAACTTCTTCAAAAAATTGCCGGAATACTTTATCATCCGGCTTTCCAATCCTAACTGAGCCTTTTCCTTTCTTAATCATTTTCAGATGTTGCAGCATGAGTCTCCGGTGTTCCGCAGCTTCGCGTTTCTTTTCGAAACCTGAAAAAATGAGATTACTGTATGCTTAGATAAGAATAAGGGACTTACGGTCTTCGGTTGATTCAGATTCCTGGGTTGGGTTGATTGGCATGTCGACCATTTTAAAGGAAAGAATTCTGAAACAGGAAGAAAGGTGTGAGTAGTAACAGGGGGATGAGAGAGGAAGAGGAAAGTCACCAAACGATAGGAGGGAAATGAGAATAATGAGATGGGTGTTGACTGGGAGAACTCATCGTGAGGAAGACGCGGAAGTGGGCGGAGTTTGGGAAGACTAGATGACGCGATAACGCAGATGTGAAGATGGAAAAGCGTCTGAGGAAAGAACAATCGATAAGTAAGGTCAGAGAAGGAGAGATCGCGTCTTCTGAAAGCGTATTTGCTAGAAAAACGTTATAATAAGAGTCAACGGGAAAAGAAATGTTGCGAGAAAAAGTTTGGCTACTTTGAAACATAGATCGAATATTTGGGTTAAAAAATACATTGAACAAACTTTGCGACTTACAGTGAGGGCCATAATTCTGACAACTTTGAACTTTTCAGTTATAAATGACCGACTTTGAGAGGGTGTCATGGTATCACTGCATATCATAATAAGTAAATTGTTTGTGGACAGTTCAAAGGTAGAACTCCTTTTTTGTAGTTGACAACTTTTTGCACTCCCTATAGATCTATGGTCATTTTAAGGGGACAGCTCAAAAATCACTATCTTTTGCACTGAAATTAGTTCATTTGAAGAGGAAATCACAATCAGTGATACCATGCCATACTCCCAAAGTTGAAAATGTTCAACTTTCAGATGAAAATTTCAGTTGAAAACCAAGACTGTATATCTTATTGCGTACTGTACATATCTCGTTCATCTGGTACCCTCCATTTCATCCTGCTCTGTGGGACGTCAAAGTGTAGTATGTTCTCCAAACATTGACAGCAACTCCACACCAGTGCGAGTGTGAGTCAGTGAGTCCTCCAAAAATAAGTCTGACCCGTTCTCACTGGGTCATCTTCTACATCTGTTGGCATATCAGGCGGACAGTGAAAACAAAAACCGATTCATATCGATAGAATTCTGATTTTCTGAAAATGCGAATGCTGAATTCACGATTCATTTCGGGAGTTACAAAAAAACTATGAAATATGATCCAAATAAGTTAGGCCATGACATAAATTTAAAGAGTAAAGAAGTACTGAAGAAAGATGGAATTAAGAGAATGATCAGGAATAGAAATATTGGATTATTGATTTCAAAAGAGGAATCTTGCAAAAAGGAATTTAGAGAGACAATGAATTGGGTTACTGTAGACGGGCGATGTGCAGAATCTCAGTAATGGCTGGAATCTTCTCCGTGGTCATCGCCGTCAATAGAATCTTCTGCAGTTTCCTATTATCCGTTTCTCCAGATCGTGGTACTTTCTCAATGCATCTTGTTTCATACTACGCAGTTTTCAGTTAGAATTCGATGTAGTACTACGGCTTGAAAAATATGCTTACTGAAATTCCACCTGTATATTTACCAACTTTCTTTCAATTAGTCACAATTTACATACATAGTTTGCATTTATGTAAACAAATTAAAATTTGCAATCTTGATCTCGATCGATGTCTTTGGGTCACTACTACAAGCACAGTCTATTTCTGAATTACCTGAAATCTTTTTTCACTGTCTCTATCTATTTTTTAATCTTATCTATATTTCTTTCGGTTTCTTTGATTGGTTTATTCAGTATACCACTATTATCCCAAACACAAAGAACGCAGTCACACTATCCCCTTCCTACCAGAGATGTTATGGTGGTTCACTCCTCTTTCATTCAGTCATTCCCATCTCATTCATTCACCTCACACACTTCCATCCTCTATGGTGACCTCCTAGGTCTATCAATATTTTCAAATACACCTGTATCATATTGATTTTCGAGAATGACAACATCTTCTCATTCACTTATTAATCCCATTGACCCCGCCGTCTGTCTTCTCATTCACTCACACATCCCATCTATACGTTCCAGCTTGGTAGTTCTTCTATTCATTTTGATTCTATTCTTTTTTTGCCTGTTGACTTTCTTTGTTCTCACTTCTCAATTTTCCACGGTTTCGACCTGACTTCTCTGTTTCCTTAAGGCATATTGCTTTTCAAAATTTTTTGTTTTCGACTCTTCCAAACTAATCCCGTTTTTCAGAGCTCACAACTCAAAACCTTAAACACCTGAAGATGGTCTTGGATACCACATCCACATCTTTCGACTCCTCAGATGACTCTCTGAACGAGGAATCTCTCAATTCCCGTAAGTTTAAAAACCATCCCGTATCCTAACACATAGTCCTTCTTTTCCAGGATACGCCAAGAAGCGTGAAGCAGCGAAACGCCGGAAACTCCAACTTCAACAGCGGAGACTCGCAAAGAAGAGGAAGATTCCGAATGCTGTGAGAATCGGGGAGATGACGTCGTCGTCTTCAGAATTCGAATCTCCATCCGCGGAGCCAGGAGAATCTTTGGTACACGATCATGTTGAATTGAAGGAAACTTCTGAAACTTCTTCTGGGAATCCAGATTCATCAGAAGTGGTCGAATCCACCAAAGCGATTACTGAGAGAAAATCGATAACCAGACGGTTAGGAAACATTTTCAATCGAGTGCATTCTTTCATTGGGAACTTGAAGAAGAAGACTCCAGAATCTCAAAAATCGGATCCTGCAATTTCATTAGTAGAGAAGTCTGACTTCGATGAGTGCAAGAGTCTCCAAGAAGCGGATGAGCTCCAGGTAGTCAGAAGTCAATCGACAGGACTTCAGGAGCTATCAGATGAACTGGAAATTGGAGAGGATAATGGAAATTTTGCAACGGAAAATCTGGAAAAACTAGAAGAAAAAGTGACCGGGTTTTCAAAAAGCCTAGTTCCAGCGCCAGTAACTGATGTGACTCCAAAAGGGACGTCTACCCAAGAAGTCAACGAAAAGAAACTGACATTTCAAGAGTATCTAGCAGGACTGAATGGGAACGGAAACAATATGGAGACAAGGACATTGGATCTGGAGTTAGTGGGAGATGAGCAGTTTGAAGATGGTCAAGATCAGAATACTCCTATAACCTCGGAACATCTCCCTAGAGTCAGAACATTCAAGGAATTAAATCAAGAGTTTCAAGAAACTGTGAGTAAAGCAAAGTTAGAGATTTCAATGGTTGAAGAGACGATGAGAAGACGGAGAGAAGGCGTTGTGGAGGAGAAGCCAATGGTCACGGAGGTTGAAGAAGACTCCAGAATCTCCGAGGAATCATTTTGGAAGGTTATGAGAGAAGCAGCAGAAGAAGGATCAATTTCATTTCCCTTGTTTCAAGAAATTATGAAAAAACGAAGGGAATCTGCTGAGAAGATGACGACTTCAGAATCAGAGCCTAAGGAAAAGAAATATGAAGAAGAAGTCAAAACGAAGAAGACTGAGATTCTCGATATGACAGACTACAAGAAGAAGTTTCTGAATGCAAGTAAACACTGTCGGGAAGCTCAAGAAGAGATGAAGTTGGCAGTGAATAAGGCGGAGAGATTCGAGAAGAAAGCGAAGAGAACTGATGAGTTGGAGAGGAAGATGAAAGAGATGGAGAAGGAAATGCAGAGAATGAATAGGTTAGTTTTGAGATGAAATATCTGGAAAATTATTGATTTTTTCAGAAAACTAGCCGCTCAAGCTCAACAAGCCGAGGAAATCGAAAGGCTGAAGGCAAAGATTTTAAAGAAGGAAACGGTGGAGAAGCAGTTGAGAGCTGAGAAGAAAGAGTGAGTTTTCGGAGGAAACTAATGTATTGAAATTGATATTTTCAGACTTATTCGAAAGAATCAAGAACTCCAACTAGAAATTTACAAGTCCAAGAAGACACCATCCACCCCTGAGACCGCCGACGATTTCCTGAATCTCGATGAGCTCCAGAAGATGAAGGACGATTTTCCGAGGGAAGAAATTCTGAATGAAATGAAAGAAATGGCTGAAAAGTGAGTTGGACATCCAGATATACAGACATACCATTATTAAATTTTCAGAGTGCAAACGATTTCTAATAGCTCGGAGAACGTGAAGGTGGCAGAATATGAATTGATTCGAATGGAGAAAACAATAAATATTTATTTGGACACTTTGGAGATCAATATTCAGAAAATCAAGGTGGGAAAACAGTCTTTGTTTTAAGACTATTCCATGACATTTCCATTTTCAGAAAACCCACGACAACTCTGAGCTCTTCCCTCTCCCACGAGTCCCTTGCTTCTCTGAGATGTTCCTGAGAATCTACTTCGATGAAATTGACAAACTCCCCTCCGATGCTCAAGGAATTCCAGACACGGACTGTCTCATCTGTCACGTCTTCCGGGAGTCAGATGAGAAGACGATCCAGTGTGCCACGTGTAATAAGGTCTACCATTTGGATTGTGCTCAACAATGGTTCAAGACGAAGAGGACATGTCCACACTGCTGCGAATGGTTCAAACCAACCAAGGAGTCAATGGTTAATAATAATATTAATAACTGTTGGAAATTGTAATTTTCAGAGATAATTTAATAAAACAGACTTTTTTCTTATCTAATTGAATGACATAATTTTTGTAGAAAATGGAACACCTACAGTTCAATTATTATATTTTCCGGATACTTTTCATCGTCCAACATTCTCAAATGAGGATTTGTGCAGATCTGCTTCCTTTTGAACTACTCCAAGAGGCGTTGAAAATCAGATTAAATTGAATTGAATAAGAAAATCGAACCCATAAGCTACAGTACTGGGAAAAAGAATGCGACACTCGCAGTTTTCAGTTGAAAATGGTCCAGTTTGTGACTGTGAAACTGCCTCCCTGATAGTCTCACAATATCGATTTTAATGGAGTGCATAGATCATAAATGGAGCTTTATTTTTGTAGTTGGCAACGTTTTGTTAGCTCCGCCCTCTGTGCCACTATTTTTGATTAGAAAGTGAATGATATACGGTACGCAGTGACGTTCCGCAAAAACCAATACGCACTTTCACACAGTTTTCGGCGCCGAAATATTGTTTTTGACTATTTATTTATTTATGCTCATTTTTCGTTTCAATATTTTATTTGAATACGATAAATTAGTGAAATATCAAAATGGCTCGTTTCAGGTATAGAAAATCATGCAATGTTCCTCAAATACCACGCGGCAAGACACGAGTCTTCAAAATGACTCAATGTAAGTCGTTGTTTTTCTTTTTGAAAAAAAAATATTTATTTCAGGATATCATCCCCAACCGCCCAAACAAGAGAACCGCCCGGAATGCTTAGAAATCAACCGATAGCCACCACGTTCACACAGTTTCTCTATGCAAAAAATCCGATTGAGAAATTGAGTCGGAGAACGAAATTCTCTACTCCACCAACTTCTATACCAGATCCACTATTCGTCGAATTGTTGTCTAATTTCTTGATAAGTGAAGGAATTCCATTGGAAGTGTCAAGAGATTCAACATTTCAAGACCTCATCCGTCATTTCAACCCGAAATGTAACATTCCGACTGAAAATTCAATGACGGAATACGTGGAGAAACACTATGTTAAACCTTTAATTAATTATCCGAAGACTATTGGACCGATTAGTTTGACAATTGATATTTATGATGATTTGGATGAGAAATTTCTCGTTTTTTCGATTCACTATTTTGAGGATATTTATGAAAGAGAGAACGCGGTCTATTTGAAGAAAATTTCAGATAATAGGTGAGTTTTCTCCACATTTTTTTTCCAACCTGAGCTTCCTTCGTTTCACATAGGGTTGCCGCCTAAAAATCAAAAAATAAGTGGTGATAAACGAGTAAAATACTTGAAATTGGCATAACAGGAACCGTCAAAGCGAACATTTAAAGTTTTTCGCCAGTCTTTTTGTTTGAAATTCCTCTTTTTTCCAAAAACCGAAAAAACGAAAACTTTTTTTTCGGAACTTTTAGAAATTTCCAAGAAATTTTCTCGGAAAAAGATTAGTTCCGAAGTTTTCAAAATTCAAATAATTTCGGAAAAGAATTTGTGCGGAATCAAAAGAAATTGGAGAAAAACCACTGAACGGGGCCAAAAGGTCAAAATTAACAGAATCCTTTAGTTTCTACTGCATATTTATTGCTTTTGACTGTGAAAAAGTTGTTAAAAGTTGCATTATTCTTTTTATTTTCCAGAATTGACGCCATCAACACTCTCAATACAATTCGTCGTGCAGTAAACAATTACTCTTTTCGAGATGTCATGTTCAGTTATTTAGTCGGTTCGAATCAGGAAATCCTCCGAATGAATGGGTCTAGAGACCTTGTGAACCAATTTCATACCTGTTTCTATCGTAATATGTCGAATTTTGTGACGAACTTGCTGAGAATTGACATCTTTTCACATGGATTGGATGTATTGAGACGATTTATTCGATTAATAAAAGGAAGTCCGGATTTATATCGGATGTTTGAAAAGTATGGACGATTTGTTTTTCTTGTTAGTTCATCTATTATTTACTTTTTTTCCAGCTTTCAATCTGCGAGGAATCAAGAAACAAACCTGCCATCAATGGACAATGATTCGTGGGAAAGCACCTACATTTTTCTAACAAAATGTCTTCTTCTTGTTAGTTTTTTGGAAAGATTTCAAAATAATTTTCCAAATTTTTATAGCACGAATCATTCATCGACTTCTGCGAACAATACAAAATCCGTCTATACATGACCGATATGGTCTTCAATCATCTGATTCATCTCCAACGTCTCCTTAGACAATGCGTGTACTACTGTAGATCTTTGAGCACTCCGAGTAGTTCTATCTCTCAAATTATACCTGCAATCGAAGGATTACGACGACTGATTGATAGGGAATTTCTATTTCAACAAGAGAAAGTTCAAGAATTGTTGGATTTATCCTTCGGGAACTATTCTGGAAATAGTTATGAAGTAGCTGTTTTATTGGATCCTTTATTCTCATACACTGACATTTTCCCGGAGGAAAAATGGAAATATTTGGAGAATTTAGTCATCGAAGAGTTCGTCAATACCGATTGGAAATGGACGGTACATTCTGGTATTCTGGATGCCACGATGATGAATTCGAGAGAGCGAATCACTTTTATCAGCTCAGAAATAACGATTTATCGACAATTTTCAATGAGAGAACGTCCTGAAGAGTCTGATTGTCCATTTCTCTGGTGGGCGGAGCGTCAATCTCAATTCGAGTTTTTATCTGTGATGGCGAGAGAATACTTTTCGTGTCCAGCAGTCTCCATCGATGCCTCCTTCTACTTTTCGGACGGCGGAAAACTTCATAGATTAAGCAAGATGTATTCAGGACAACAACTAGAACAAAGTCTGAATCTCGCCGCATCTCATCAAGAGTTTCGAGGAAAAGGAGCGTCGGAAGACGATATTACTTACAGTATGATTGAGAAGTTGGATGGGTTAACACGAAAACCGAAAACACCATATTTTCAAACTATCAGAAAAGTCGTCTCGAATAAACCGGAGCCTCATATCTTTGTGCCAACCTTGCTGCCATCATCGATTGAGGAATCAGATGTGAAATTGGAGTCATTCAATCCGTTAGAACCACATTTTGATACGACAACTGCGACAACTAAACATAAATCGAAGCCTCGCACACGTTCACATTGCAGTATTTGTAATGATTCGAAGGCTTCTGAATTACTCTGGTATTTCAAACGAAGAATTGAACGACTTATACTTGTTCTTGGATGTCTGTCCAGAGGTTTTTTCACTGTTATGTGCGCCGAAGAAATGATGAGAAAGTATATGTTCTATGTATGCAGCTGTCATATTTGGGAGACGATTGAGGAGATTTATGAAAAGTTGGAGCTAAAGGCCCCGAAAGATCTCTATTCGTGTTCTATGGAGCTATTCGAGAATATGTTTAATTCTGTAGCACATCTGAATCCTGGAATGACAAAAGATGAGTTTCAAGAGGCGCTTTTCGAATTCTTCATCAAATATGAGAATGTAAGAGAAGAGAATGAAACGAGACCCCAATTATCATGGAATAAAGTTGCAAAAGTAAAGGAAGAACCTTCTCGAGTTCCAGAAGATGACGAGGACGAAGTAGATCCATTGAACCCAGAACTGACTAATTCCTACGATCTATCTACCCCTAGAAATCGTCGCTGTACAATCTGTAGGCTATTGAGAGGGCCAGGAGATATCAAATCATTCAGAAGAGAATGTGATCGACTACTGATTATCATTGGATGCCTCGTTGGAGAATCAATCAATGTTCGTCAAGCCGAGGCGCTCATGAGGAAAACCAATATATATGTATGCAACAATCATATTGAGGAAACTCATAGAGAGATTTATAAGAAATTGTGCTCGGCTGAATCAGATCTTGGTGGTGAACCGGTGAAGATTCAGAAGATGATGGATACTGTAACACTTTTGATGCCAGAGCTAGAATTATCGACTCTTCAACGAATGCTCAACGAGTTTTTGAATAAATACAATTATTTGATGAGCGAGGAACAGAAATACGTTTCGAAACCACAGGAATCGGAAGAAAAAGGCCAAGAAAACGAGTCTCTAGATGAAGGCGAGGAGTCTGATTACGATCCAGATGACTCGGATTATTCCCCAGATTCAACATGGCCAATGAAGAATCTTCCAGAAGAATCCACGTCATCTGCAAAAAAATCTAGAAAAAGAAAGGATTCGGATGAAAATTGGGAGCCAAGCAAAAAGAAACAGGTTTGTAGTGTAGGTCAGATGCGAGTATTTAGAAAGATTTTTCTTTCGTTTTCAGGTAACCAACCGATCTTCGAAATAGAACGCCGCCGTATCATCATGGTTATCATCAGAATTATCATTCCTAATTATTAATTTTATTCGCTCCTTAATTTTCTCAATTCGAATATTTTGAATCGTTTTTTATAACTGTAATACTGTGTCACCCAGTTTTTTCCATGTTAATTTTGTTCATTTTATGAATGGTTTTTATTTTTAGAAAAATATCTTCTGGCTGTTTATAAGAGAAATTTGGAGTATGTTTCTCTAATTTTCACTTGGATTTCGGTGAAGACACCGACGTTTTTTCAAAAGTTAACGCATTTTTTGCAGAATAAGTTCATGGTTTTCTTATATGTAACCGTTTCGCCAAGTTTTTTGTTGAACGATTTTGCTTTTAAACATCTTTTTCATAGAAAAACGAGCTAAAATCACGGTAGAATCGAATTTTCGCCAGAAAAAATGCTACAAATTTAGAAAAAATTCACCTTGTTCTTTAATAAATAAGTAGAACATAAATATTAGCAATAGTCCTATTCTTCTGGATTTAAATAATGATTTGTCAACTTCCAAAAATAATTTTGATTTTGAGTATGAAATACGGTACGCAGTGACGTTCCGCAAACACCAACACGTACTTTCACACAGTTTTCGGTGCCAACAAACTCCACGTGGATTTCAAGAAATATCGTTTTTCGTGTCAGATTGAATATAGTAATTCAAGGTAAATTTTTACTTTTTTCAGCAATTAATAAATATGTATCTGTTTTCAGATGATGACAAGATACGAAAGATCTCAGTATATCGATTATCTAGCAAATCTCAACTCTGTAATTTGCGAATATATTCCGAAGCAACTTTTAAAAAAATACCACAATATGGGTCTGTTCGGGTATCGGGGTGCATTGGATTTCATTCGAATTATCATGAATAACTCAAATAATAACATTCGTAAGTAAAAGAAATCATTTAAAATCATTGAAAATCATAGTTTTTGCCACAAATAAAAGCAAATTTACGTCAACCAAGACAAAGTTCAAACTATTCAGGAATGTACGGAACGGCTGAAGAGTTGGAGTCGGATTTGAGAAGATACTGGGATTTATATCCGCATCATCTAAGATTTGATTTGAAGTGGATAGAAACGGGACGCGTCAGTTTAATTGCTTTTAAAATTTATTAAATATGGTTTTTTTTCAGATGATTCCCACAAAGTTTCGAAATTTGAAAGGAGAATTATTTTACTGTAAACAAGAATTGTTCTTGCATTTCCAGGTGGCGACGTACACTGCTTTCAGGGACACTGTACGTGGGATTTTCTCGATGAGTTTACATTTCATGAACTATTCAAATTTTCTTTCAGAGCAAACCAATTCCAGAAGAGTTCAAAGAGTATTTGAACAAGCATAAGGCTCGTCTATTTGGATGCTACGAATTTGTGAAATACGACCAAACAATTTTTGATGAGTTGAAAAATACATTCTTCCACTCAGAAAATTTGAATGTAAGAGTTATCGAAAAAGATCAAGAATAAGAAAGAATGTTAAGCATTTCAATTTTTTAGGACTTCGTATACTCCCCAGACGAAATTACGATTCTACCGCGTCGTTGTAAGAACTTCATTTACCAAAAACCAGACTTGTCAAAAATCGGGCCGGCCCGGGCCGGGCCGGGCCGGGCCAAAATTTCTCTTGGACCGGCCCGGCCCGGTCGACCCAGATTCAAAAATGGGTACCCATTTTTACCAATTTTTTTTTGAAATTAAAAAAGAGTAAAAATGCTTAAATTATCATACATATTCACATTTTGATTCAATTTTAAATGTTTATTCGAAAACTATACTTTTTTCAAAAAAGTTCAAAAAAATTTCCAAAAATTTCCAAAAAAAGTTTAAAAAAAAAAACAAAATGTTTTGAAAAAATGTTTCAAAACGGGCCGGGCCGGGCCGTGACAAGTCTGCCAAAAACCAATAATTGTGATAATCCAGGCGTCCTTGTCCCCGCTCCTCCCGATGTGAACACTTTCGAAAAACTCATCAAAGATTATCCAGATGTATTTTTGTCGAATTGTGATGTGGTTAGTTTTTGCCAGAATGTTGTTATATCGATGCTGTTTTTTTCAGAAAGGTGCCAAGCTGACTGCAGTTGTAAGAATTTTCGAAGATGATGATTTCAATAATGATCAAAAGTTTGTGATGGAATCTGAACTTTTCAATGCAGTAAATCTTCTGTATTCGGATAGGCCACCGTTGGAGTTGAGGGAATTTCATTTATTTTATTTTAATTCGATATGAAGGGCAAGGAGCCACTGATACAACCGAAGTGGATTCAAAAAGATAAATAAATATTTGATGGGCCGATTCTGGAGGACGCAAAATTAGGAGGACGCAAAATTAGGTTTCTTAATATTCATGGAATATTAAGAACGAGAAATCTGGAAGAAGTGTTCACAACATATCGAGATTTCATCCAAGGAATTGAAGTAGGCGTATTGATTGGAATTTGAAGATTGCTTTAAAACGTTTCAGTTCATTCGATGTCCAATCCATCGAACTAAGCATGCAGCTGTTCCTATAGCGACACCTACCGGAGGTCGTTGCATTCTAGTTGCTGATTTTCTCATGGAGACAGTTCGCCTATTGATTTTCGGATTGAATATTTTCCAGAAGCTGAAGAAAAACACGTGGCATTTGATGGAAGAATTCGTAGATACTTTAGAGAAAATCATTCCGGCAGAGTTGGATGGCACCAGTTTCATCGATCTCAATATCGTCAATGAATTCAGACGGGAAACGGACGAATATTGGAAAGATTTCGAGGAAAATCCGGAAGTTGTAGAAGTTCGAGAAGTCGGAGAGAACGGATTCACATCTAAAGACTTGGAAGATGAACTGAAATATCTCGGACTGACTGATGTGTTCCCGAATATTCTGCATTTTGCAAAAGGCATCGTTCCATCTATGGTAGCTGAAAAAAACGGATTGGGATTGAAAACAAGTGATATGTTTGATGCATTAGAAACATGTCAGATTGGGTCGTTTTTTTATTGTTTTCCAAAAGTGAGTAGTTTTATGTTTTGAAGAAAGGACTTCTTTCCTAAATGTTTGTTTCTAGCAAAGCTACTAGTGCACTGCGATATGAATTGTTGTGTTTTCAGATCCTGGATATCATTAAGACCCAATCATTGTGCTCCACAAACACGTGTTTGGCCTCAGTTCCAACTATGAAGACTTCGCGTTGTATTCAGATGAAAAAAGAAGACGTCACAGCGAAAATAGAGGAAAAGTGCGCGGTGGCAGGTTTACAAAACATTGAAGATTCAAGTGTCGAGCAGAAAGTTTCTGTGAAAGGAACTCCCGACTCTGAAAAGAAGATAATCCGCTCCAAAAGTTCAAAAACTGAAATCAAACAACAATTTTCGAAACTTGTATCTCCAGACAAACCATCGATATCAGAAGAGCATCAAGTACCTGAGAACAAGCAGCCAACGATCAAGAATTGTGAAAAATGTTATCGAACAAGTCAATGGTGTAAAACAGCTCAGGACGCTCAGAAGGCGGCTGAAAAGAGAGCAGAGGAATATGAGAAAAAGGCGAAAAGAACGGAGGAATTGGAAGGAATTGTGAAGAAAATGAAGAAAGAAATGAAGGAATTGAGGGAGAGAGATCAGAAGATCAATGAGGAAAATGAGAAAATGAAGAAGGAAATGGAGAAATTGAGGGAGAAAGTGAAGAAGTTGGAAGAGGATAATGAGAGATTTCGGAGACAATTGGCAGAGTGAGCATTTCAAAATGTTGCATCAGAGTTATCAAAAAGGATTTATTCAACTGTTTCCTATTTTTCAGAGAAAAGCACAAAAATGAGACCCTCGATGTTGGAATGAAACAATTGAAGAGCATCATGAATGCAGATAGATTGGAATCGGCACTGAGACAAAATCATTTGGAAGAGGATTTAGGAAGAAGAGATCGGACTATTTTGGAGTGAGTTTCTTACATAAAATCATAATTATTGATTTTTATTTTTCAGACTTCGGGAACGCTTGGCTTCTCAACTCAAGATGATTCCTATAAACTCGACAGTTTCTAATGACGTTACTGACACTTTGGGACAATTTATATCTATATCTAACTGCAATAATTGGAGGGAAATGCTCTCAGAACTTCAAAAACTCAAAAATACATTCCCAACAGCTGATTTAATGGCAGAAACGAAGAACATGATTGATAGGTTGAAGGAATTGTACAGAAAAATAAGTGAACAATTGAATTTCCAGATTCGTTGCTCATACCAACCTTCCCGAATCAAAACAATTGGCCGAGTATGAGATATTCCAATTGTCAGCTTCGATCCGCATTTATCTGGAAACACTGGACATCAATATTATGAAAATTGAGGTAAGAAGTGTACGAAACCCCACAAAACCTTTGACCAGTTTTCAGAAAACCAACGATTGCTCTGATCTATTGCCTCTCCCACCGTATCCCCGTTTGTCTACCAAGTTCTTGAATCAATATTGTGAGCAAGTGGACAATCAGCTCGAGATGCCATCCGATTCTGGCTTCCATCGTCGTCTTGCAGACACTGGTCTCGACACGAACACTCACTGCTACATCTGTTTTGAAGAGTTCGAAGGAAAACTGTATGTATGCAAGGGATGTAAAAAGAAGACACATGAGAAGGTAGATCAAAAACAGTATTAAACGCAATCCATTTTATTTTCAGTGTTGTTCGAAATGGTTGCTGCACGAAAAGAGTTGTCCGTATTGTCGAGAAAAGATGCTCCCACCGAAGATCGGATCGAAATGACTTAAATTTTTGAATAATTAGATATTTTAACAATCTTAAATCATATCAGATGATAAAAGTTTTTTCAGTTTCATTTAGTTCTTTAAAATAATCAATAATCGAAGTGAATGGATATGTGTCTCTTGTTCATTAAGAAAATCAAGTAGGTTACGATGAGAATATATTAATTTGTATTGAAACGAAATTCGGAATAGAATGTTATTAGCAGATCATGAAAAGAAATTAGAAATCATTCAACAATATAGTCCTCCAAATTTTTCGGGCGTATCGTCCGTCTTGCCGACGCTCTTCTAGAAGATGGTGACGTCGTTATCGAAGGTATTGACGAAGATTCGGATGGAAGAAACTCCTCGGAATCATCAGAAACTTTTTTCCGTTTCTGGCTCTCTTCTGGACTTTTCTCTCTATTCCGCTTTAGTGGGCTTTGAGATTCAGATGGTCCAGGCTGACCGTCTTCCTTCGGATCCTCGTATTCGAATGCGACATCAGAAGCTTCTCTGTGCTCCAGAGAAGTAGTTGGCTCCAAAATTTCTTCTTCTTCTATGCCCTCGATGTCGATTTGTTCTGTTGAACCTTGCACATCTTCATGACTACGCATCTGATGATGTTCCTCCATCTCAGGCGGCGCGAACTCTTCTTCATCGATCACATCGAAGTCTTCTCCGTTGAGACGCATTCGATCGATTTCTGCTTGAACCAGTCGACGAATCGGTCCAGGATCCTCCATCGTCTTATCTCTTCTCAATTCTCTCTTCTCAATATCCTTACTTTGTGCTAGAAATGCCGTCAAAACCGCATCCATTTTCGCGTAAGACTCGTCGTTTTCAGGATACAATGAATGATAACGACACGGTCCAGTGGCTAATGTCTTACAGCAGTATCGGGACATATGATTCGAGCAAAGAAGATTTCGGAACAGAAGACAGTGAGATGCAGCACGAGCCGGTTTTCCAACAGCTGACATATCAAAGTTTTTATTCGATTCGATTCCAGGACAAGAACACATGTAGCTTGCAATGGATTCCTCTTTTTCCATATTTGTCATTTCACTGATTCCATGAATTGTGGGTAACAGATCGAACACACTCACCCATGCGAACATGTTTCCTGCAAATTCTCTCTTTAATACTTTTAGACAATTTTAGCCCCAAATTCTTAATTTTCCATCTGAAAATCCAATAATCTTATAATTTTTCAACAAAAAAAATAAGATGTTTTTTGTATTAACACGACACGCTTCTTACAACCGCGCTCTACCGAAACCGGAGAAAATCGAGTGCGAAATTGAGAGACTCAGAGAGAAAGAGACATTTTTTCAAGTGAATTTCGGTGGAGCGCAGTTGTAAGAACTGTGCCGAGCTATTATCTATTTTGGCTTGAAAAAGTGAAGCCTTCAGGTTTTAGACTCGATAACCAATTTTATGGCCAAGAATGACAAAAAATTGGTCGAATACAGAACATAAAGATTTGGCGTGACTTTGACGCGTTTTTGCGCAAAATTCTACTAAGATCCTATCCTAGTTAGTTATATGATTTCATCTGAAACTCACTCTCAGTTGGCCACGGAGAATCTGTACTTGAGTAATGTACTTTATATGGGTAATACTGATTACTCGGATCGTGTTCTCCAATGATTCCAAAGTAGAATTGAGTATTATTTCCTCGTCGTGGCTTTGTAATTCCTTTTCGAAGCTATAAATTTCCATTTTCAGACAAAAAATAAGAAATTATATCAGAACGACACGCTTCTTACAACCGCGCTCTACCGAAACTCAAGAAAATAGTGTGCGAAAATAAAAGACTCAAAGAAAAAGAGACATTTTCAAGGGCATTTCGGTGGAGCGCAGTTGTAAGAACTGTGCTGAGCTAGTAGTCAACGTACAAAAACTTTCTGTCCCGGTTCAAATGTGGCACTCAAATTCTCCTCCATTCCCTCGTCCTCTCTTCTCAATTCCTCATGATATCTTCTGAATTTCGCAGTCATCATATCCTGTTGTTGTCCGTTATGATACAAATTCGGTGCTTTTCTACGGAACATTCGTTCAAATGGTGTCTCTAATCGTTCAGGTATCGGCCTCTGATTATATTCCATGACCACAAATTGTAACTGCTCAACCCATCGATTTCTTGTTAACAAATCCATTTCAGCCAACTCAAGAACCCATCTTTCCAGTAGACTATAGGCTGGTGGCTCATTCCAGACTTCTCGAATGTCTATAGCATATACACTTTCCAATGATTTCATTGTATCCCGAATGTATGTTGGGTGGAATGTTGTCGAGAATCCTTCTGGTACTCCGTATTCATTGAAAATCGTATTCAAAAGTCTCCCGATAGCTGTTCGTGTGCATTCGTACAGTGGTTTAGCCCACATGAATTTCGATTTCAAGCACATTACTATCAGAATACTCTCATAGACTTTACTTCCGTATACAGCTGGTGGCATTTCATGTACATCAATTTGCACGAATTGCATCGGTCGATCAGCCCAGAACGATGGTTTCAAAGGGAATACTACATCCATAGGTCTCGCCGCGTCTGCATTACTGTGCTCTGCATCTGAATCAGGGGCGTGGCCAACATGGTATAACTGCATGAATGCGTGGACTTCTCCATTCGAAGCATTTACTCGATACGAAATTACAGATGGACATGCAGAACCTTCTTTCAGCATCCGTTCGCGAGGAAGACGATGTCTGGAAAATTTAATTTTTCTATTTAAAAATTCAGTTTTAGAGCAGAAATCTGGGGTTATGCAGCAAAATGACTATTTTTGTGCCTAAAAAGTGATTTTTGAGCTGGAAAAGTGGGTTTTCAGCTAGAAATACTCATTTTTAAGGTTCAGACTCAGAAAAGTGATCTAAACTATGGTTTTCAAGCTAATAGGCATTTTTGGCTAAAAATCATGTCGATGGGGTAAAAATCGGTGTTTTTAAGACTAAAATTTCCATTTTTTGAGATTTTTGTTGGAAATTAATAGAAAATGATGTTTTTGAGCCAGGAAAGACCTTCTTTTGGATTAAAATCGTTCACAGTAGAAAATTAGTTTGGAATCTAAAATTGCAGATTTTGAACCAAAAAACCTCGAAAATGGGAAATTATATTATTATACAGTACCGTCTAAAAGGTTGTAAACTTACGCCGTTTCCAACTTTGAGAGTGTGTCCTGGTAATTCTGATTGTCAAATCGAGTAGATTTTTAATGGATCATACAGAACAAAGGCAGAACTGCATTTTTGTAGTTGACAACTTTTTTGTACGAGCACTCTCTAGAGAGTTATGGTTATTTTAAGACTACTCTCTATTTTGCACTAAAATTGGTCGATAAAAAGGAGAAATTGCTTTATCGATACGTAACTTACTAGGAAGTCCCCGTACAAAAAAGTTGTCCACTACAAAAATGAAGCTCTACCTTTGTTCTATATGATCCATTAAAAGCCTACTTGATGGGTCAATCAATATTACCATGGCACACTCTCAAAGTTGGCCAATTTTTACTGAAAACGGTGAAAGTTTACAACCTTTTGGAAGGCACTGGTTTCTGCTTGCTTATGAATCTCGCTTGATCTATTCCCAGTGAATACTCACTTCTGTGTCTGCAATACCAACTTATGTTCACTCTTCGAACAATGCATAACTTGTCTCCGATACTTTGGCTGCTTCGTATGCATCATGTACCGACAACCAGAAGCCAGTTCTATCAAATGTCTGAACTTTTCGAATTCTCCGATATTTGTGAACGTTTGCAAATGAATCTCAATCGGCAGCTCGTGTTGTTGACTTAGATGACGTCGAAGTGTATAGAGTGAGGCGTAAACTTCACGACAATCCGCTATCGGACATATCACATTGTTCTGAAAATGGCAATTTGGATTTCAAGTTTTTCATTCCGCGCGACTTCTTACATTAAAACTTCCATGACATTTGTATCGATGCGCCACAAATGACGCTCTATCCGGATATTCCGTATTTTTGCCAGTTCTCAAGCATATTTTGCAAACGAACGTTCCATTTACCGTCGCTTGTGGTTGATACATCTGAATATTAAAAAAAAGGTTTTCAATCGAAATAATTCGCTTCTAAAACTAACATCATAAAGGAGATTTCTCTCACTGGAGACGCTTACAATGGCGTCGTACTCGATATACTCTCCATCTTCCTGAAAAATGTTAAAGATTTGTAAAAATAATTAAAATCCAGAACTTACCGCAAAAATAATTTCTTCTTGGTCGACAACTTGCATTTCTTCACCATTCGCTTGCATTTCTTCGCCACTCACTACTATTATCTCCTCTAATTCTTCCGCTTGGTCTTCTTCTGGATTCGGAATTTGTGCCGAATTTGGGTCGCCAACATCTTCCAGATTCTTCTCGTTGGGATTTGATGTGGAAGGCATCATTTTCAATATTCAGATGACGTTCTATTCTGAATAATCAATGTAAATTCATTTGAATGAACAGATGTCAGTGTCTGCATCTCGTCTATTTTCTCTGTGACCAGAGAGCGCGCTTGCATTACTATGTAGGCAGGCCCGCGATGCTCGATGGCTAACGTAATTCAAAGCAGAATATGCCTGTCAGTTCTTAAAACAGAATTTATTTTCGATTAAACAGAAGAAAAAATAATGAAAAGAGACCCGGACATGGAAAATGGATTAAGAGGGAAGAAAATCGGAAAAAAATATCTAAATAAGAAAAGAGAGAATAAACGACAGAAATATTCTATCCAAGCAGCGCTTTTTGCATGGCAACTCCGAGCTTTGCCGGACTATCAGTGACAACAACGTTCGCATTTCGAAGAGCTTCAATCTTGTCTCCAGCAGTTCCCTTTCCTCCAGCAATGATAGCTCCAGCGTGTCCCATTCTACGTCCTGGTGGAGCAGTGACACCGGCAATGAATGATACAACTGGCTTCGCGTTTGGTCCCGAATTGCGAGACTTCAAGAAATCTGCTGCTTGCTCTTCAGCTTGTCCTCCGATTTCTCCGATGAGAATGATTCCCTTCGTCTCGTTATCTTCCAAGAACACTTCGAGACAATCGATGAAGTTGGTTCCATTGAATGGATCACCTCCGATTCCAATACAACGTGTCTGTCCCAAACCGACAGCAGTCGTCTGGTGGACAGCTTCATAGGTCAAAGTTCCAGAACGGGACACGATTCCGATGCAACCTTTCTTATGGATATGTCCTGGCATGATTCCAATCTTACAGTCACCAGAAGCAATGATTCCCGGGCAATTTGGTCCGAGGAGGCGGGATTTGTCTGAAAATTTTTAGAGTTTTTCTGTTTCGCACTTTTCTAGCTAGGGAGAACTCACTTTGCTTCAAAAGTCTATTCTTGACTCTAACCATATCTTGTTGTGGAATTCCTTCAGTAATCGCCACAATCAATCCGATTTCAGCGTCCATTGCTTCGTGGATGGCACGTGCCGCTCCAGCAGCGGGCACGTAGATAACAGTGGCATCAGCGCCGGTACGCTCTTTTGCTTCAGCGACGGTTCCGAAAACTGGGAGTCCGAGATGCGTTTGTCCAGCTTTGTTTGGGGAGACGCCACCGACAACGTTGGTGTTGTATTCGAGCATCTGCTTACTGTGGAAAGTTCCCTGGCGTCCGGTGAATCCCTAAAAATATTGATTTTGCTTTCGAATTCATCGTTCTTGGACTAGGTTTTCACAAGTTCTCGACTCACAGCTTCCCTCATTCTTTTCTTTTTTCTTATTTCTCCACAACAGATAGAAAGATCAAACAATGATTTCCAACTGTCGCCACAGACAGCAGACACTTCTCCCTCTCACCTGAACGATAACTTTGGTACTTTTGTTGATCATCAAATTATTGCGAGTGTCGCTGTACACACTACGAGTGACTGCAGCGCGAGTAGCCGCACGGGCCGCCGATGCCAATGTTGTCGCCATGATTTCTGAAAGTCAGTTGTTTCAATTGGCGAATGGAAAAAAGGAGCTGAGAAACGCGAATTACTTGAAAAGGGCAAGCAAGAGTATGGTGTGGTGTACTGATTTTCGGTGATAAGGAAAACGACTGCTGGTCAACGTGGTGGCCACGAGCTAGCGAAATACTTGGAAAGTCTCGGAGAGAAGTGTGATCTACGGACTTTCACCTTTGTCCCCGGGGAAATTAGTGGCTAGAAGGATAGAAGCTACACGATTCTGTTCAGTGGAGAAGAACAAAGTAGGCGACTTACTATGATGAAAGTGTCTGATGCAATAGAAAGTTAGTTTTAACTAATTTGTGGAAAGTCGTGGAAGATAAAGATAATTGTCACGCAGAAATTTAGGATTCTTGTACACTGAGATTTTTCTGTTTCTGTGACTGCCATATTTAAAGGCAGAATTGCAACGGACCGGGCCGGCCGAAATGCGAATTTCTCCGGCCCGGAAGTTCAGTACAGAAAAAAATCTTCTTTTTTTTTCGCAATTTTCCGGGTTTTTGGAAAAAAATTGTTAAAAACGGTTTTTTGTAGGTTTCAAAGGTTTTTGAGGAGTATACGTATACTTGAGGAAAAAATATGGGAAATTTTCAGGCCGACCCGAAATTTCGCAAGTCTGTTAAAAAGTTACTTGTTTTTTTCTGTTTGACCGGGAAATAAACTCTGTTTTCACCATGTGAAAGTTCTCACGAGTAATTTTATGTGGGAATTTCTACAACTACGAACTATGAATGCATTGTACCTTCATGTTTCATTACGTCATATTACAAATTCACACTGGTGACAAAACAAAAAGAAAAAGGCTCTCAGCGGCCGGCGTTTGCGCGTAGTTTACCTATATTTACCCTACAACGTTCTTCTTTTCTTATCGGGGGGTTTTTTTGAGAGAAGAGGGGTAAAGTGCAAAAAGAGAAAATAAGATAAAGAACTGACGAAGATCACTTTGCAGAGAATGAGTAGGCGGAGAAAAAAGAACGGAAAAAGAGAAGAGAAGGAGAAAAATCGATTTTCTAGAGGGGCGCTGGTGGAACTTTATTGCTTTTTTTAACGAGCGTTCAAAAGAAATAGCGGAGAGGATCTTAGAAAACTGAAAACGAAAAAAAACACTTCGAATAAAATATTGGAAAAAGAGCGATACACTTTTAAAGTGAGAGAGCATTCTGGGAGGGAATATCTTGAAATTCTATGGCGGCGGCTCTTGAAAATGAGAGAAATCCACGGAAAAAATGGGAGAAACAGAAATTTTCAGCTGCAGCTGATCAGATTTGAGGCCCTGCAAATTCCGTGGAAGAAATTTTCCGTGGAAAAAATTTTCCGTGGAAAATGGGCGGAGTCTGTTTCGCAACATCGTCGCGCAGTTTTTCCTGAATCGTTAGCTGACTGAAACTGGTTGATTTCATGAAATGCGAATAATTTTTATAATTTTGCCGGTATCTTAGAGGGTGCCGCTACTTTTTTGTGAAAAAATTATAGCGAAATTCCTTCGCCTGAAAAAAAAATAATTCGGGAAAAAACTGCGCGGCTACGTTGCGAAACAGACTCCGCCCATTTTCCACGGAAAATTTTTTCCACGGAAAATTTCTTCCACGGAATTTGCAGGGCCTCTCAGATTTATAGAAACAAAGCTAGTGCGCTCTACTGAGACATCACATTTTGCGGGAGTTCAAAATCTAAAATTTATTTAAGTTCTTCAGCCAGCTATTCTTACTATTTTAATAATACTTTTTAACAAGTAAGAGAAAAAAATGATATATACTTTTTCAAAATAGGTTGAAAACTCAGTTTCTCATATTTTTCGGTCAAAAAACTGAGAAAAATAACTTTCAGATTTAAACGACGCGCCAATTTTTGTGTTCCATAGAGCGCACTTGCAGCAAACTTGAAAAATAATTTTTCTTTTGGAATTCTTATTTTAATTGAATAATCTACTTTGAAACAAGGAAAAAAACTTATTTCAGAAATAAATTCTCATGCCACCCGACAAAAATGAAAAGTGTAACGCTTGTGGCGGCTACGATTTTTCGATTAACGACGGTTTCAAGTATTGCGACAGATGTGGAGCGTTATTCGAGGTTTTATAGCAATTATGAGCATAAAAACATCCATGATTTTAGAATTTTGAAGAGCTAGAAGAGGAAGAAGGTGGAATTCAACAGACTTTGGGACAAGGAAAAGTTAAAATTAAGAAAAATGATGGAGAGGAAAGGAAAAAGCGTGTAGCGCCAGTTTTGCCACCAAAAACACAAGCAATGGAAGAAGCATTGGATAAACGAAGTGACTTTTTGAGATTACAAGCTGTTCGAAAAGAAGAGTTCGTGAAAAACTATCAGTAAAATTGAAAAATAATTCACATTTTTCTAGACTTGCCCTTCCAAACGAGTCGACGCCTGATTATCTATACCGCCTGGCTCTTCGTCTATTCTCTTTCACTCAAATTCTAGGAAAAACCGGTCATATTTTAGTGAAAGAACTCAATTTCGATCCACGTGTGCAGACAACAATTCTCGCCACGTTTCAACGTTATCTCGCTCATTGCCGCGTGGCATTTTGTCATTCGGAACAATGTGGAAGTGACGAGCAGTTGAGATTTGTAGCGATTATGGAGAACTTGGAATAGTAAGCAAGATCCCACACAGCAAAAAGGAACTGCAAAGAACGTGGAGCAGATTTTTCACATTTTACTTCAATTCTTTTTTTGCACTGGAAATGCAGTATTTTCAGGTTTTCAGACGTCGCAATGGATGAAAAAAAGTTTTTTTGGCAGAAAACTGTTCCAAACGAAAATTAAACATAATGTACTTGCAGATGTTCTGAAACTGTGATAATTTTTGAGAAAATATATATTAGCTGAAATTGCCGAAAATCTCATTTTTCTAAAAATCGGTTTTTCTGAATCAAAAAAGTCAATTTCTTTCCAAAATTCATGTTTTTGGTCGATTAGATAGAGAATTTCATTTTCTACAATTCTGATGGATGGGGACTTTTTTCATCCATTGCGACGTCTGAAAACATGAAAATACTGCATTTTCAGTTCAAAAAACAAAAGAATCGAATTAAAATGTGAAAAAAGTTATTTTTCAGAGTGTGGGAGACCGTGAAATTCAAAGAATTGTGCGCATAAAGAGTACTTTCTTGTTTCAGTGAAGAACAAGAGCGAGAGGAGAAACGACGGAAAAAGTTAGCGAGACGAGGAAAAGGAGCGAAGGTGTTGAGCAAGTCTGCAGCTGCCTGGACTCTCCTGACGCAAGGAAATATTACAGAGCATCTGGATTTAGCTTCAGATGCAGAAGAAGACGATTTAGAAGAAGAAGAAGAAATGAATGTTAATGTGTCTAAAACTCTGGAAAAGTTGGAATTAACTCAAGAATCAACAATGTTTGGAGATGAAACAGTTGATGTGAATGACACTACAATGGGATTCGTACGGAAAGTGACAACCGCATTATCAAGAGAAGCACTTCGAAGAGCTAGTCAGCTGATTCTGAATCTAGAATTACTCGTGGCAGTTTTACATTCTTCTTTATTGAGTTCTGGCTATAAAAATGTGTTCATTTCGGATGTTGTACGATGGATTCGAGAGGATCGATTTAGAATTCCACGTCGAGCCGTTCGATTGATTCGACAAAGTCATCCGGATCGAATGAAAACTGGAGAGATCGAACATCACACTGCTGTAGATTTTGCTGAACCATTTTTAGTGAGTGTAGATTTAGAGAAGCAGACAAAAGTCTTCGTTTTCAGCGTCTTCCCCTTTATGAAATCGCCCGAACCTCAATTATTTTCAACCAATCTTTGCAGCTAGATGACCAGTTGATTTCCCAAAATTTTGAAACGGTTAGTTCCATATTTGACGGGCGGAATTTTTTAAAACCTCAAAAATATTTTTAGGCATTTTTTATCACTAAATTCACTGTAGAGCTACTTAAAATTGTTAATTTACTCGAATTGTAGCTCAAAATGCCAAAAAATTCATTTTTCAAAATTTACTTCTGGAAAAAACAAGTATTTTCTTAAAAAATCGCTTCACCTGGGCCGCTGAGAATTTGGACATCGACTCCAGCCGGGATGTTTTTGGGGAATTTCGAGCACGAATATATTGACGACTAGAAGTAGTTCTACAGTGAATTTAGTGATGAAAATACATAGAAAAATTATTTTTGAGGTGTAAAAATTTAATAAAATGTGTCCAATGTGTACAATTCCAGCTAGCCTCACGCGTGGCCGATAATCTGAATCTTCCAGTCGATTTGCTCAGCCGTGTACTCCTTTTGGAGTCAATTATTCCATGTGATGTATCTCCGAAATTATTGAAACAAGTCGACGTGTCAATGGGTTATAATTGTGAACAGTTGGCAGGATTGTCTCCAAAATTGTATTACAACGGGTTTATGTCAAGTTTTGGAAGAAAGGAAAGAACACTGCGGGAGGCCGATATTTGTGATGAGTGAGTACCGCCTTTCCAATCGGTTTTTACGACTGGAAATCGGGAAATAAAGCTGAAAATAGAGTTTTTCAGTGATTTTGAGCAATTTTTTTTTAATTCTGAAAATTTGGTGATTTTTCAGCAAGAACTCGGTAAAATATGCTCTAAATCAGCTGCAACTGACTTTTTTTGAGAAAATTTCAAATTTTTTTTGGGCCAGAATTTCGAGTCTTTTCGTTAAAAATCTCTCTTTTTGATGCATTTTCAGTCAAAAAACCCGTTTTCCAGGAATTTCAACTGGAACAGTTCGGTGAAATATGTATTAATACAACAATTTCAGAGTTCTCCTCTCCACTGATACAAAGCTAATCGCCTATTTTTTACTCGCATTTCGTCTCACTTTTGATCTCGACCATGCTGAATGCTCTGATTTTGTTGATGACCCGAATTGCGAGAATTTCGACATTGACACGTGGATTCATCAACTAGAAATGAGAATTAAGTGTTGGCAAGGACACGATATGACAATGGTGTTGAGGGAGTCGTTAGTGAAAATTAATTATGTTTTTTGTTATTTTTGAATTATTTTTTGCAGGTGTCCGATTCCAGAAATGATTATCAATTCACCATTTGGTTCAAACTATTCTTAGTGAGTCATAGCGACACATACTTGTCGGGTACTTGGCGCGAAAGTTCAAATTTCAAATTTCAATTTTTCACGAAATTTTTTGGACTTTGTTCGCGAAAAAGTCAAATGGTTGACTATCATTCAGAATTAGAAAAAATTTTAAAAGATCATCGGAAATGTTCACATTTTTGATTAAAAAATTGGAAACATTTGAAAAAAAGGGTCATTTTTTGAAGCCGACACGGGCCTTGACAACTATGGAGATTTTCAAAAGTATTCCATTTCCATTTTCAGCCACGATACGAAAGGAGTCCCAATGGTGACACGACATCGTCGTCTTGTTGGATTCCAGAAGTGTATTCCTACAGAAATGTCATTCAACTCAACTTCTACTCTCCCCACTGTTTTTGATGTCCGTCATAATCGATTTCCAGTGGAACGTCGTCAAATCGAAGCGATGATGTCGCCGTTGAAGTTCCAAAGAGTTATACTAAGGAAAGAGATTGAACAGGATCAGAAATCGTTTAAAAACGTTGATTCACAATCCGAGAAAACGTTTTTTATGGACTTCACTGTGGGTTATTCTTCAAATGTGGCTGTTTTCAGTGGAAAATGACCAACTTTGACAGTGTATTTCGGTGTCACCTGATATTCCGATAAACTAAATTTTGTATGGGTTCGATAGAGCAAAAATAGCACATCATTTTTGCACTTGACCATTTTTTTGTAGAGACACTATCTTGAAAGTTACAGGTTGTCAAAGTGAAAATTTCCAAAATTTGGCTAATAAGCACTGAAATTAGGTAATTGATTTCAGGAATAAATTACTTTGACAACCTGTAACTTTCAAGATAGTGTCCCCTCAAAGAAATGGTCATCTACAAAAATAATGTGCTATTTTTGCTCTGTCCAACACATATAAACTTGAGTTTGTCGGACTATCAGATCACACCGAAATACACTATCAAAATTGGTCAATTTCACTGAAAATGGCCAAAGTTGATAACCTTTTGAGCGGTACTGTATCATCTTTTTTCCAGACATTTCAATCATCTGTAAATGCCAGATCATTCAACGAATACTTCCCATTAGCTAGTCGCTATTCGGTACATTTAAAACTTGATAACTCATTTTTACTTTTTTTGAGTTTTAGATTTACAAAAGACCAGATTGGATTCAAAATTGTACCGCGCGGAAGTCGAAATTGGGACCGGTTGGTTTTACTCTTCAGTTCAGACAAAAAACTTACTTTTTCAGAGATTCGGCCCGTACCGTTTCTACCTGAGCAACCAGGCGTGCGACGATTTGCTCGGTGTCGCCACGTCATCATTCTCTCGTCGCTTTGAGTTTCTTCTCGAGTCGTTGTCACTTCTGATTGGTGAAGATCCTAAAGCAGTTTACGCGGCATTTGTAATGCTTGAAATGCATTTAACGTCTCCGGAAAAAATGCAATCGATTCGAAATGATCTTCTTGTTTCAATTCCAATTACAATCGATTGTCAGAAGTTTCGAAGTTCGACTCATCATGTTCCATTCAAATGCAACATTTTAACAGAGGAACCATTGAATCGAATCGAGGATTTGAGATATTTCAGGATTTCTCGTGCTCAATCAGATCAAGAGGAGCTCCACTCGAATGCGTATTTGATGGATTTAAGGAATCATGAATTACACGATTCGTTATCATCAGAAGAGGCAAAACGGGTTCAGAAGAAGATTGAAAAGACTTGTTATAATTTTGAACAGTTTTTCGAGATTTTAGCCGTCAAATTTTGGTAGAATCTTGTTTTTTCTTGTTTTAGTGTACATTTTTGTTGATTTTCTGTTGTTATAAACGTTGGCATATAAAAAAACCATTTCTTTAGAAAACATTTCATTTCCTATTCAAAATAATTTCCAATGCAAATCTATTTTATATGCTTTTTACATTTAATCGAAGGTATTTACGTTTCCATTCAAAAAAACCCAATTTTCCACATTTTTCAGTAATATTAATATCAACTCTAATCCAAATACAATGCAACTGGAGATGGGATGAGAAGGTACCGAAGAAGCCGAAACGAAAACCATGGAATCGAGATGACTCGAGTATCACTATAGCGGCGACGAGAGAGGCGGAGCTTAAGTATGTGTTGGATGAGGAGCTCAAGGATATTTTAGATGAGAAGGCCGTGGAGACTCAATTTATGTTTTAGAATGAATTTTTATTAGAGTGTGTATGGGTCTAATCTACTTACAGAGGTTCCGTTCTCACTAGGGAAGGTCACCGAGTGCCCATGGAGTTATGAGACGTGATTTCTATCATTAGAAAGCTGAAATCACGGTGATTTCAAATATATATTCAATTTTTGCCTTCGAGGCTTGGTATTCGAGAAAAACGAGGTCAAACACATCGCTTCACTAGCACGGTGTAGTAACCCCCACACCACGCTACCGATTGGTAAGATAGTGACTTATGCTAACTTTGACCTAGTTTTTCTTGAATACCTGGCCTCGAGGGCAAAAACTGAATCTACATTTGGAATCAGCATTTTCTCAGCTTTCCAATGATATAGAACACCACTCATAGAACACAAATTCACAGAGTTGTGTGTCCCCTACCGAAACGATTTGGGAATGAACAACTTGAAATATGGTCTAATTGGCCGATAAATGGCTGTAACTCGGTCGGTAGATCGAATATTGACAATCTTTTTGGTTCATCTGAAAGAGCTTGGCCAGTTCTATAAGTGAGTGACGTTTGAGAAAAACTACACACAAATTCCCTGAGTGAATAACAGATTTATCAAGTTTTTCAACGGAATAGTGACAGAGGCGACAGAGGCACTATATTGACAAAACAGAAGGTAAATCATGATTACATATGTTTATTCAACTATTCTGGATCCCAATCTGACTTCACATTATCCATTGTCGGATAGTCGCCACTAGCCACTTTCAGTCCTTTCGCAATCCTCATCTCCTTCTCGTTCAACGGAATTTTTCGCGGCGCCTGGAATACAGATAATTATAAGGGTCTTTACTAATTAGCTCCGAAGAATTGCGAAATACAAAAGTAGAGTTCAATGGAATGAAGGAAATAAACTCACATCTTCTGGTCCGTCTCCTCTTCTCCGTCTTTTCTTTTCATTCTTCTCCAACTTTCCTCTTTTCTGTTTCTTCTTTTTCCTTCCCTTTCTTTTCTTCTTTTTATCCGAATCACTCAGCTGTTCTAACAATTCTAATAACTGTGATTCCAGCTCTGCATCCTTCTGAGTCTGCGTCTCTCGTTGTTTCGTAGACTCTTTCTCCGAATCCACGTCATCACTCGGCTTCTTTTTTCCACGTTTGCAAAGAAATAGGAGTAGTGAAGTTGTTAGAAACATCCCAATAAAATGAAGAAAGCATTTGGAAATAGAGGGTTCTGCGAGTAGAAACATCTAGAAATGAGCGTTTGAGTAGATAAACTGTTACGAAAAAAAAAGTAGAAAATGAGGAGGGCACGCGGTGAATTACGGTAATTTACAGGTCCAGTTGGCTTCTATCCAGTGCAGAAGAAATCGGTTACTCTAACTTCACGCACTTATAGAACTAACTAAACTCTTTCAGATGCACCAAAAGATTTTCAATATTCAATCTACCGACCGAGTTACAGCCATTTATCGGCCAATTAGACCATGTTCCAAGTTGTTCATTTCCAAATCGTTAATAATAATAATAATAATAATTTATTACGTCCACGAAGGTACGTGACTGATATCAATATGCATGAGTTTAATTAGTCCGTGTTCCAGTTTCTTGTATTCGTAGCACTAATTCAACTTTTTCTTATTTCTTGGAACGAATGTTTTTTTAAGGAAGATTGGAGATAAATTAGCATGTTCGGAACTCTTAAACTTGGTCCCCAATAGTTCGAGAGCTACTATTTGATAGTCAAAAATCATAACGAAGTCTCGGAAGATTATCCATGTCCGGCGTCTAAGTCTATTAGTTTTCTTCTTATGATCTTTCCATTGTTCCGGTCGAGATCACACAACTCGATAAATTTGTATGAAGTTTTTCTCAAACTTCACGCACTTATAGAACTGACCCATCTCTTTCAGATGCACCAAAAAGATTATCAATATTCGATCTACCGATCGAGTTACAGCCATTTATCGGTCAACCATATTTCAAGTATTTCGTTTCCAAATCATTTTGGTAGAGAACACACAACTCAGGGAATTTGTATGCAGTTTTTCTCAAACTTCACACACAATTACTGGGTGTCAGTTGTCTACGATTCGCACGCAATAATACATTTCCCCTCACTCACTCATCTCCCATCCATCCCACCACTTCCATTCTCTCTCTCTCCCCTTATTTGACCTTCTCATGTCTTCTATCCTCTCCCAGTCTTCCCAATTCCTCATTGCGCTCGTAAATTTATTGTCACAACCTTTTCGATCTCACCTACACAGTCACTGGCCTTCATTATTTGTACTACTCGCTTTGTGCCATTCATACTCTCATCACCTCTTCTCATTCCCTAATAACCTATTGATTCTTCAGATACTCTCGTCGAAAATGAAGAATTCAAACTTCACAATCAACAAACCACTCTCTTATGATGCTTCGAAAGTTGTGCTTAAATCAATAAGTCTTGAAAAGAGGTGAGTTTTTGAATTTCAAGTTTTTCTAGTAAAAACTGTTCGTTTTGATTAGTTCCGAAAAATTAATAATGGCTGTGGCGGCCTATCCCACCCGTGCTAATTGTTACGAAAATTGAATTTTCCAGAATCTGACTACATTTAGACCAAGGACTAAAAAGAGAGCAGAGCGTTGAACCCTAGTTGAAACCGTACTCTGCATTTGTTAAAATATGACAGTAACCTGTCAAATAACCAAAATTTTGTTAAAAATCAAGGAAAAGCGCTCAAAAGTTCACCAAAAATATAGATTTTTGCTGAAAACGATCATAATGACTTTCAGAGTTCGTTACTGCCTTCGTTTTTGCTCCAATGTTATCAATTTTATATTTTTTTGTAGATCAAACTTAAACCTTCATTTTTGCAGTTGACAACTTTTTGAAGGCTCCGCCGACTTTTGAGATATACGTCATCAAAGGGGGACGCTGTCTCGTCGCTTCTCTGCGCCTCTCTTTTAAGACGCACATCTCGAAAGTGGGCGGAGCTTTCAAAAAGTTGTCAACTACAAAAATGAAGAGCAAATTTTGATCTACAAAATAAATTTAAATGTAAAAATAATAGATTAAAAATAAAACTGCTACGGGATCCCACATAAATAGAAGATCTCAACCAGCCTTATCCTCTTTAAAGAGGCATATCTCGAAAGTGGCGGAGCTATAAAAAATATGCCAAATATAAAAATGGAGAGCGCGTTTTGATTAATACAAATTTCACATTTTAGAGAAGCGATCAACAAGCGTATCCCATCCCTCCGCGTCATCGACTCCCTCTTCCCATACGAACTTGAGAAGTTACAAGTATCCAATTATTTCTTCCAAATAAACGACACAGAATGGTCTTTCAATCCTCAAGAAACGGGAGAGAACCATTGTAATCTTCGAATGTCTCGGGACAAACAAAAACTCCCCACCCGTCGCTTGGAAATTTCCCACGATGCTGCATACCGTAAGCTATGCGATGCTTATATCAGAAATGGGACAAGAACCCGATATTTTGATTTCTCTAAAGTTCCTGGATTTCTTAGTGATAGAGATCCAGAAGAGTTCAAACTGAAAGTCCAGACTCTGGAGTTGTCGCCGCTTAACACCGTAGCCGATTATGAGCACTTGGCTCGCTTTATTGAGTTGGGAACCTTGAAACGTGTGATCTACGCAATGAATTCAAGAAATCGAGGAATTTTGGATAAACCAGAGGTACGGTAGAGACGTTCTGAAATTACCTAATTAAAGTTTTTTGTAGATCAAAACGTGCAAGGAACTCATCCTTATCACTAGATCACGGCATTTCCCCCTAACTCTCGAGACGCTTCTGGGGCTTCAAAACGAGCACTTAATCCTTCAGGACACCGAATTCGCTCATCTACATGGCCTTGTGGAGGTAAGGATTTTGAAAATTAAAAAAAAAATCACATAACTCCCTTCAAAATGAACATTATGAATCCAAAAATATACTAAAATGTATATCTCGGTGAGTTCTACGTCTCTGTTATAAAACATGTCGGGTGGTTATTTGTTAATGTGCGGGGGCTGGGCTAGAATTACTTCCATGACCATTTTTGTAATTAGGCCCGCGCAGTGTACGGCACCCTACGCCTCTAATTTACCCAAGGGATTACTAACGCATTAGCGGTGCAAATTCTTACTGTAGCTTAAAAGCGCATAGCAAAAACGTTTTACTCAATTACCCGTTTTCCACCGATTTCAGTGTAGCTTTGGAGTTTTATAGCAGTAAAATTTCTCCAAAAAGTTGGTTTTTTGGTGAAAACATTTTCAAAACGTTTTTATCGCGTTCAAAGTTGACTTTTGGCGCTTTTCGATGACGCCGAGATCTACATTTTGGTATACTTTCCATCCCACAACATTCATTTTAAAGCAAAATATAACCATTTTGACCCAATTTGCAAATCAATATAGGTATATCATAAAGAAGCTGGCAGCGTGGAGATTAGCTAGATCAGCTTAATGGGCGGAGCTTATGCCAGGAATCACAGTGTAATTATCGCTAAAACGGTATTTAGAACGTTTAACGCTTAAAGTTGTTTACAAATAGTTTTTGATAACCTCTTGAAAAGGTTTCCTGTAAAACGCGCCGCAGGTACGCCAGATAGTAGTTTCTGTGACAATAAAAGACATAACGTTTGGAATTCTAAAGCTTGCCCCTGCTTTTTATCGAAAATTGAAAAAGTTCAAAAATATACTAAATTGTAGATTTCGGCATGCTCTATATCTCATTATTACTCCCAGCCGAGCTGAAACGTCAATTTTGACGAGTTTTACTATTTTAGGTATTTGTAGTATTCAGTTTGAAGCGAGTCCGCCCCGAAGTTAAAAAAAAAGAACAAATAGTTTTTTGATTCCAGACATGGCTCGCTTCTGACAAACCGATCGGAAGTCGTTTCAGTTGGGGACAAACGGACTACGCGGACGTTCTGAACATTCATAAGCGTTTCGAGGAGGAGAAGGGAGCTGTTCCATGGAAACATCCACGTCTTGGGTACGTTATAGTCTTTCGGATACTTCCGGATCTTCTATATTCCGTCTCATTTTATTAAAAATGCTCTATTTTCCAGTAACTCCTTCTACGCTCACGGCGTCAAACTCAGCATGGGAGAGGGTCGGGACCTTGTGATGTTCGGTGGGTCTACCAAGACTGAGAAGAAATTCAATATTGCTCCGTGGACCTTCGATATGGAGATTATGGCAGCGGATGTCTAATTTTGTCGCTTTTTTCATGAATTTTAGGCTTCACCCCTAAAAATCGTTTCCTACTGTACTTTGTTGTTATTAGCCAAACCTCAAAGCTCTTCAAAACTGGCAACTCGATTAATATATGAAAACACGTTTTCATCTTTGTATTTATTAAAATTTAATCAAATAAATTAATAATTTTCAACGTTTTAAAATCCAACACAATTGAATAGAGTTTCCTCCAAAAAGATCATCATCGAATGCTAGAAAATAGGGAAAATTTTAGGAATTAAAATCAAAAGAGCATTTTTCCGATTTGATACTCCATCAGACGATAGTTTTCTTCCAACATCTGGTCATCCGAAGAATATGTGAAAATCGATTCATCATCCTCGAATCCAGATGAGTCGCTGTCGTCCTTCATCCCGATGAGCTTCTTCTCTTGTTCCAACATTTTATTTTTCTCCAACTTTATGGTTTCCTCCATCTTCTTCTTCTCTTCCAACTGTTTCTTCTTTTCTTCTAACTTTCTCTTTTCCTCATTGAAAAAAGTAATCACTGCTGTCGTCCCTGGCACCGGAACTACTTTATTGAGTTTCTCCGAATATTCTCCTATTTTCAGTGTTGCATCGGCACTGATCATCGGGCCGAAAAGCACGTCCTCTTCTTCATTTTCATTATACATAATGAACCCAATTCTCTGTTTCCACTCTTCTGGATCGTACACTACCTTACTGTCCTGGACTTGTTCGAATCGCATCTTGGAGATATTGAAGATGTACTGCTCAATTTGTTGAGTGACACTATTCCAAACAAAAATCACATCACGATTGAGCGAACGGGACTCCGCAACATACTGTGGATAGAGGTCATCTGTAGTGATGACAGAGCAGCTATCACACTTGAGCTCCTCGAGTTGTTTGGTATCCTCATTGAAGACAAACTTCCGGAATTCATTCTTGTAACGAACGTAGATGACGTTCTTCTGGTTGTGGTGGCAATATCTTATCTTGTACATTGGCAGTCGTCGGATATAACGGTCATGGTCATCAAAGTCTACCAACATTGTCACTGGCGCCGGTGCAAGTCTCCGTCTGTCCTGCGAAAACATCTTAACTGATCCATTTCCAGCTCTCTCGACGACAACTGTCGCCCATGGTTTGTAAACATTCATTACAAATTCTGACGTATCGTTCTTTGGGTCATATGTTTGTTGAAGATCATTCACTTGCTTGAGTTGTTTCGTTTTCCAGCAATATGTGAATTGTTCGTGTTGGTTGGAAACTCTATTATAGGCGAACATAACGTACGCTTGAAATTTATCACTAATGTAATAATATTTCGGGAACAGATCACTCTCAAGAATCTCACGAATCACAGGACCCGGAGTCACCATCTTCTGAGCTCTAGCGTCAAGTTGGAAGTCCCAAGACTGTCCATTATGTGACGTGGCTCTGAATAGGAAGGATCCTCTTTCAGGGCACTTGAACGCACTGAGTCTAGGAAAGACTTGGTTGATGGCGGAAGACATTTTGTGAGTCTGAAATATTGACCAGATCAGAAAACGGGCATGGGAACCAAAAAGAGCAGAATGACAGTAGTTGTAAACGGTAGAGATAAAATGAACTGAATAGAAGAAGAATAAGGCAAAGTAAACTGTAACCACTCAGTTCAAAGTGACCAGCGGGACGGAGAAAACGAGTTAACGTACGCGATGCGTCTTCTAGGAATCAATAACTGGTTGCTCTTCTCGCTGGAGATGTGGGGAAAAAGACGAATGGAAACTGAATAAATGGAAGAGAGAGAGAGAGAAGATGAGTTACCTTCCACGGTGAGTCTTCTAGGTAGAACTGACTGAATAGCCTTCTCTTCTTTTACGTTGGGAAAAGAGTCTGGGGCGCGCTCTTTCGCTGCGTACCATCTGTCACGTTCGTATCTGTCACGTTCTCATTAGAGCGACGTTACATCAACGCCAGAGCTGTGGGAAGAACGCTCGATACTTCGAAATACAGAGGACAGCGTGAATCAATAATAATCCTAGATTCTTCTGAGAATGGATCTCTGTTGGTAGTTTGACCGTTACTTCCCTATAGTCTATGGGACATATACAGACAAGTTTGACCCTACGGATCCAATTTTTGCAATCAGAATGAGCTAAACTTTTGAAGACTCTGAATCTGAACTTTAAATAAAACTACTAGTCTCCTCTTCCCTCACGTTGGGAAAAGATACAGTCTGACGAGGGCGTTCTTTCGTCTCGTCGCTTCTGTCTCGTTCTCACAATCAGTCAGTAGAGTGACGATGCTCCGGCAAAAGAGCTGCGGGAAAAATGATCGATATTCAGAGGACAGCGAGAATTAATGATAATGCTAAAGAAGTGACTAAAAACGGAGAAATTTAAAAGAGAGCAACGTTAATGAAAACGAAAAATCTATGGCTCCTGAAGAACTTCATGGACGCAAAACTAGTTCTCAAATGTCTGACCGACTTTTGGTTTCCAGTTCATAACGGCACGGAATCGATTAATAAGGCCAACATTTCCGATCAACGTAATCCGCCTCCACCTATTAGTTTGAGATGGTGCAGCAGTTTTCATCATTTAAGAAAAATTGCGGTTGAAGGTTTCCAAGAAATCAACAATTCAAATCATTGCTCTATTCTAGAATAAACTCCTCAACTTTTCACATCAAACGTTTTTTAATACACCTAGCAAAGTTCATAGAACTTTGTGCATCTTGAGAAAAGATCTGGAAATTGCAGAATTTTCAATAGTGAGTATTAACCGAACCACGTCCACCTAATTCTCTGCTTTCAGGTATCATCTTTGCCACCGATCTCAACGTGACTTTAAAAGTGCACGGACTCCTCAAACACACTGTTGACTTCGTCAAGATTTAAAAAACGCTAGCAAAAACGAGAGCCCACCTCCCTAATTCACTTTGTTCTTCTATTCCAAGAATAAAAGACGAAGAAAATTAAAACAACCAAAAATTGTTTCAAAATCGATTTATTACCAAAACCAAGAACAATATTACAAGAAAATTGCAATAAAACATCACAAGACACAAGATCAAAATTTATAACAATCCATGCTTAGAAAGCGGAAACCAATCTTTTAACCTTTCTGAGACGGGCAACTTCCATCTCCTTCAAGAGTTGAATGTGAGAGAGTTCGCTGGCGACGTACTCCTCAAAATCTTTTTTGAGTTTGTCCGATTCAAACATATCAATCACGTCGTCCTCGTCGTCAGCCGAATCCTCGCTGATTTCATCCGATCCCTCATCTTCTGATTCCAACTGATCATCCGACGCGTCCTCCTCTTCCTCGTCTTCCGAGTATTGACTGTATTCTTCGTGCGAGGATTCCTCTTCCGATTCAAATGAACCGTTCGAGCTATCCTCCTCCGAATATTCAGTTTCAGCTCCCAAATCCTCATTCTCGTTTCCAAATCGCTTGGTGTTCTCCATCATTTTAACCAGTTTCAACTCCTTCTGTTCTCTTCTCTGAACCAGAAAAGTTCTCACCACGTTTGGTGGAATGTCGACGTATTCTCCTCTGATCATACAGTATCCCTCCTTTTTCAGTCTTTCATCATTCCCTCTCATCACAATTGATTTCGTATTCTCGTGAGAAGCCACAAAAAGAATACTCGACGACGTACTCTTCTCTGGATTGAACTCTGCTTCCGGGCAATAGATTTGCTGGAATTGGAACTTGGATGCATCATAGATATACTTCTCCATTTGTTCCGTTTCCGTATTCCATACATGAATGACATGTGTGTTGAGAGAAGTCGAGAACTCGGAATATCTCGGGAACAGATGACTTTCAGAGACGAAACGAGGGCAGAGAAAGCATTGGAAGCCTCCTCTCATTTCTCTGGTTGTCTCATCATAGGCAAATGTCAGATAGTCATCTCTGTGAAGGTAGAAGATGACTTCCTTCTGCGAATGAGGACAGTATCTGATCTTGTACTGTGGGAGGGTTCGAGTGTACGGGTCCTTCTCTGCTTCCTCTCCGACTTCTTCAGATTCCTCCAACGTCTTCACTGGTCTAGATGGAATCTGGATCCATTGTCCTCTCACCCACACCATCTTCTTCACTGATCCATCTTTTCCCTTCTCAATTGACATTCTTCCCTTCCAGTCATCGATGATCATTACAATGCTTGACGGGGATCTATTTCCAACATGATACTTGAGATCAGGCTCTTCCACTTGCTCGAATTGTCCAGATTCCAGAGAATAGACGTATTGTTCCATCTTGGAAGTCGCCCGATTGAAAGCAATCATCACTTCCTTCTGGAGTCTATCACTAAAGATTCCATATTCAGGATACAAATCCTCCTCGTTGACTACAGTAACCGGTGGTTGAACCATCTTCTGAGTCTTCGAATCGAATCGGAAGTCCTTAGAATATCCATCCCGTTGAACGACTTTGAAGATTGTCGCATTCAAGGCGGGGCACTGATGGACATAAGTCTTCGTAGACGGTCCGGATTGGTAGATTGGGGCACCGTAAGCCGCTAATTGTTGTAGTTGGTTGGGAAAAGCGGCATACGGGTAAACCATCGTGTTGCTTTCTGAAATGAAGAACATTCAATACTGGGGGATAGGAAAGATAGGGATACGGAAATGGTTATCAGAGAAAAAACGAAGGTAAGGGAAGAAAGGAAGAGAAGGATCACCATCCACTATGCATATTCTCGGGATGACTGATTGAATAGTCTGCTCCCTTAGTCTGCATCCTTTCTGTGGAACAACGCTCAGATGCGTTCTCACTAGAGCGTGCTGAACGCTGGAGCTGTGGGAACAAGAGAGGAGAAGAATCAATCGGAAGAAGTGGGGGAGGAGAAAAGACGAGTCACCATCCACGATGAGTCTTCTCGGGATGAATGACTGGTTACTCGTCTCTTCCCTTACGTCGATCAAGACTTTCGCTGCGTACCATCTGTCACGTTCTCAGTAGAGCGCGGTTCGATTGATCGAAGTGATCTGGGAAGAATCGCTCAATAATGAAAAGGTTATATTAGTGAAATGGGTTGGGAAAGGAAGGGATACGAGAGGATTATCGGGGGAATTGCAAATGGAAGGGTAGAGAGAAGAGGAGTCACCGTTCACGATGAGTCTTCTCGGTATGACTGACTGAATTTTCTTTTATTCCCTTACGTGAATCAAGACGCGCGCGCTCGTTCGCTGCGTACCATCTGTCACGTTTGCATCTGTCACGTTCTCAGTAGAGCGATGTTGCATTGACGCTAGAGCTTTGGGAAGAACACTCGATATTTCGAAATTCAGAAGACAACGTGAATCGATGATATTCCGAGATTCTTCTGAATGTCTGTTGGTAGTTTCACTTCCCCATAGTCTATGGGCCATAGACAGATAAGTTTGACCCTAGGGTTCCATTTTTTGCAATCTGAATGAGCTAAATCCTTAAAGACTGTGAATCTGAACTTTGAAAGAATAAATGTATTTAGCTGGGACAAGAGAATGAGATAAGAATGAGATTTCACAGGGAAACAACATGAGAATGAGGCCGAAAGTCGGTAAAATGCTATTTCGAAATGAGAATTCACAGAAAACGAACGGAAAAATAAAAGTAAATATTTAAAAATCATCTCAATATCTCCCTCCATGACTATTCCGATGATTCGCCGCATTCCGATCAGATCCACCACGACGACGATCATATTGTTGTTGTTCTGGACGCTGATGACGTGGAGTATTCTGATGATATTGATTCTGATGACGGTCAGTGTAGGCTGGAGCTGAACGATGTGATTGTTGTTGCATCATGTTCACAAAGTGTTGATGCGGAAGTATTTGGGGAGTGTTGAATGCTGGAGGGCCCCCTGGAACAATAAATACTGCGTGGGAGGTTCTGTGTGTCCGTTTTTCCGGATGTACAAAAATCTATCTACGTCTAGATTACTTGATGCCGTAGTGTGTCTGTATGCTAAGGTTTTTAAAACTTGAATTTCCTATGTGTGTCTGATCTACCGGGTGTTATTACATGAAGTTTTCTAAAACTCTATGCTCCGTTTTTTCTGAATGCTGTCTGTCCGCTGCCTGTGATTCCGGATGTCCAAATTTCTTATGTTAGCTTTTCCTTTCATTTGTAATAATTCTGTATATGCCCAACTGTATCTTTGATAAAACTGAAACTGAATCTGTCTGTTTCTCTGTTCGTCCAGATGTCTGTCTGTCCATCTGTTTTTCCGAATGTCCATACTTCTATCAAAACTTGTCAAATTTCGACTCGGCTCCAAGAAAACGTACCTATTTTTTGACGAAATATTTTGATTTTTTAGAAAATTTTACATCAAAAAACTCTAATTTATTGATGCAAAACTAGTTTTTGATTGAATTCGGAATTATAATCGAAAATTCGACATTTTCGGAAAAAAAAAGAAAAAAGTCAAAAATTAGTTCAAAAATTTTTAGAATTTTAAACTTGACTAGTTTGGATAAAACTGAAACTGAATCTGTCTGTGTGTCTGTTCGTCCAGATGTATGTCTGTCCATCAGTTTATCCGAATGTCCATTCTTTTCTCATTTTTTCTTACCTCCGCTTCTCCAACTTCCTCCTCCTCCTCCTCCCATCAACGGCGGCGGTGGTGGTGGTGGAGGCAGAAGTTGATATTCGTTATGTTGTCGATTCTGATGACGTGGTTGCCACGATGAATCACGTCCGCCGGAAGAAGAGTTTCTGCTGAAAGAAAAACGGAGAAAATTCAACATAAATCGGAGTGATTTTTTGGTTTTCTGCCCAGATATGGCTATGATGTTTGACATGTTGGAGGGAAGGAAAAATCCAATTTCTTTATATTTTTCTAGTTTTTTTTCTAGCGATGTTTTGAGAATGATTTTCGTATAAAAGGAGCCTGAAGCTATGGATTCTCATATCTTCCTGAAAATGAAGGCTTGTTTCGTTCTTATGGCTTTGATCGCCGTCGCTGCTGCACAATCGGTAAGTCTATGGGTGAAATTTTGACTAGAAATGGCTAAAAATTCACAAAAAAGCGAAATTGAAGGGATTTGGTAGGCGTAGAAGCCGTGAATCCTCTTCGGAATCAAACGAAAGACGTCGTTTTTTGCAGTTCTCGTTGGGTGGACTCACTCAGCTGCCACGTGGACGAATGGGTTAGTTGGCAGCTGGAATTGTTTCACTAGAAATGTAATTTTCAGTCTGCTCTGCTGATGCTCGATTCACTGTTCAAATCGATGGAACGACTACAACTGCCCGTTGCACTGACGCCGCAGCGGATATGTCAACCAGATGCCCAGGATGTTGTGAATCTGTTGCATTGGCCGCTGGATTGACTACCGTAAGTTGTTACAAAATCAGAAAAATATGAAAAGAGAACTTTCAGGATTTGGCCGGCGCCTTCCCATCGAACAACGGAAGAAGCTGCATCTGCTGTCTCAGATCTAACTGATTTCAAACTTGTCTTTTTCGAATAAATGTTTCTATTTCTCTCCTTGAGACCAGAACCGAAGGGAATTTGAAAATCAAAAGTAATGTGACTTGAAAACTATTGAGAAATGTGTTTTTTTCGTCATTTTTGAAGCCAAAATGGCAAAATTTTTCGCATTTTGAAAATTTCAGATAACTTCGCATATCACAGTCTCCAACACTGCGAAAAAGAACTGCAATAAAGTTTTTTTTTCCGGTTTCAATTCAATTATTTTATTTTTTGCACTGAAAATGCTGTATTTTCAGGTTTTCAGACGTTGCAATGGATGAAAAAAGGTCACATCCATCGGAATTGTGGAAAAATTTAAATTTTCTATCGAAGGAGCCAAAAAACGTTAATATTGGTAAGAAATTGGCTTTGTTGATAGAGAAAAACAGATTTTCAGAAAAGTGAGTATATCTTTTTTGGTACTCGTTTTCAAATTAAACTGACAGAGAATGTACTCGAGGATGCTCTCAAATTGTGGCATTTCTTGGAAAAAGAATTGACGGCTGAAATAGCTGGTTATCATATTTTTCCGAAAATCGGTTTTTCTGTATCAAAAAAGTTATTTTCTGAACAAAATCTACGTTTTCTGGTTCATAAGATAGAGAATTGAATATTCCACAATTCTGATGGATGACGTTTTTTCATCCATCGCGACGTCTGAAAACCTGAAAATACTGCATTTTCAGTGCAAAAAATAAAAGAATTGAATTAAAACGGGAAAAAATCGGCTTCACGTTTCTTGTAGTTCTTTTTCGCTGTGTTGGAGAGACCGTGTACTCACAGAAGTTCGAAATGTTCAGTTTTGGCGAAATTTTTAGCGTTTTGAGAATTTGAGATTATTTTGCTTATTAAAAACTTGTTCACATGGCATATTCACATGTTATTCTGTAATTTTTTCGACTTTTAGCTAGATTTTAGCCTTCGAAAACTTTTGAAGAGTAATTTCTACTAAGTAATCCGGCGATGCAACCTGATTTTCCCCTTTTCTTGTCAAATTTTCCCTCATTTTACCCAATGTCTTGTTTTCTCACCTATTACTCCTTGAATTTCTGTCCCAATCTCTTACACCACCACTATCTCTCGAATGCGGGCTTCGATCCCTCTGATAATCCCTTCTATTATCATAACTACTTCTTCGATCTCTGTCTCGTTCTCTATCTCCTCCACCCAAATCAGCCATCATCACTCTAAACCTCTCCTCAATTTCTCCTCGTTTCCTTCTGTATAATTCCTCTTGTTTTGTTCCGTTTCTCGGCTTTACGTTGATCTCTTTATTGAATAATTTCACTCCGTTCATCAATTCGATCGCGAATAGTACAGTTGCCTCGTCCTAAAGAGACAATTTATTTAAAATTATACATTCAAGCGTAGGTTTCAGACTGAAAACAAACAGTTTCAGAAAAAATTGCCAAAAATAGTTTTTTTGTCAAAAACTTTGAAATCCCCACCTCGAACTCAATCAATGCATATTTCGCCCTGGAATCTTTGATATCTCGAATCATCACTTTAACCACTGGTCCTGTCTGAATAAACAGCTCTTCTAGTATCTCTTCGTCGACTTGTTCGGCAAAACCGCCTACATAAATCATGCGTTCTTCTGGTGGCGAATCATGAGACATTTCCCTACTGAAAATAGTAATTTTTAAGTGAATATTTGTGAAAATGATGCGAAAAACAAAGGGCAATGTTGAATATGTGCTGAAATTCAGCCGAAAAAAATTAATTTTAAAATAAAGAGCTAAAATGCAAACGTGCTCCATGGCTATGCGTTGAGAGTGAGAGACGCAGATTTTGCTGGCGCATTTCTCGTTTTTGCTGACGTGTTTTCGGTGCCACGAAAAGCCAACAAGACATGGTATTACGAAGTTAAAACTAGTTATTTCAGCAAATTTGTACAACCTTTCGCGTTTTTTTGTAGTTTTAATAAAGTTTGAGTGTTATTCCGTGTTTTTAGTGAGTTGAAATAGGTGGGAACGCGGGAATAATTGGAGAAATGAAGTAGAAAAAGTCTTTTTTTTTTAAATAAATGAAAATGAAGGATTGCTTCGTTTCCAGACAAACTAGAGCCCATAAAGAACCCAAAACCGATAGAACCTGAATATCAATATTTCTAAATTATAAATTCGCTCTCAAGGACCCTTGAAACCTTCCTTCTCTCTTTTTTCTCACTTTTTCCAAAATTTTGCTGTTTTTTCATTTCATTCCTCATCTTTTTTCTTGCTAATCCTCCTTATTGTCACCTTGGCCCTGATCTATGACAATTCCTTTAATTTTTCGCGTTCTCAGAATCCGAAATGACTCACAGTTGACTTTACCCGTTTATTTACACCGTTTTTGTTGGCATAGGTCAGAAATTCTGACAACTTTTTTCTAATTTTTCGAAATCCTTTCTAGTCTTTTCTACCTAAATTCTCACGTTTTTCCCATTTTCTTCACCTACAACCCGATGTAAAAGCATCATCATAAAAACAACAAATCACGGGGTGTAAGGATAAGGCGATCTCAAAATACTTGAGAGATAGAAAATAAGAGAAAAGGACAAGTGTAATCAGTTGCTGCGTCTGTTCGTCTGTGTTGATAAGGAAGAGGAAAAGAAATCACAAAAGTGCTCAAAAAGTTTTTTTTGTGATTTTTCCCGATAAAAATTGAGGTTTGATTCTATTTTGTGTCTATTTTTTTTGTGGTAGTTTCTGATTCTCATGACGCAAAATTTTTGTTTAGGTACTTTAAGGTGACGTTGCCTAAATAATAATGAGAGGAAAAGTGGTTTTCTTTGTAACATTTCAATTTTTGATGGTGAAAATACAGTATTTTTGCTGTAAACTTTGGCCCAACTTTCTATTTCAATTTTTTTTTGAATTTTTTCTTAATTCCAGACTTCCTATCCTATTTTCTAATTCTCAGCCATACAGTCAACTCAAAACCCATCGAACCCACTTCCTCGTCTCCTCCAGCTTCTATAAAATCAATAATATTCCCGTTGGCCCCATTTTCCCTTATCTGGGTCTCCTCTACCCAACCCTCTCATTTCTCCACACTCTCTCCATATCCAATTTCTTGGCTAATTGCCAAGAATGAGGAATACGAGAATGTCTTCTCCCCCTTTCCACTCCAGCTGTCACCATTGCTCGCTTCTCATCTCTTATAAGCAATTTCGTAGTCATTCCGTATTAATTCATCACAAATTTGGGTAAATGCTCATTTTCATTCATCAAAAATTAGTCAGAGAAGGTCGGTGTATTTCTAGTGACGGAAATTAAGAAAAACGCGTCGAAGGCGCCCTTGATTCTCCTGGAACAACGTTAATCCTCTTCAAAACGCGCCACCGACACCCCAACCTCCCTACTACAAACTACATAATCCTATGTATAATCCAGTTGTAATCTATTCCACTCTCATAAATTCAGTTTATAGTACATTGTCCTCCGTCACCGCCGGGTATCGCCCTTTCCGCACAGAGACCGCGTGTGTCTGCGTCTCTTCTCTCTCTCTAGATTTGCCAACTCAAAAAGTTTTCTTTCCCTCACTCCCTGTATTTTCTCCCGAAAGTTTGCCTAGTTCTGTTAGCTCTCTGAGCAGTTTTTTTCGACACTCCGGGTATTGCAACCTTTACCTTTCCTCTCGGGGGTAAAATTGATCTGTACTACGATTGGGGGCTCTCACTCTAATCAAATAGACTCTTTTTCTTTAAATTTTTTGATTTTTTGAAGACAAAACTTTACGTTTTTGAGGTTATAAGGCCTGAAGTATTTCGGTTTTTTTAACGATTTCATGCTCAGAATGGCTAGTTTTCATTCCGAAAAGTATGATTTTATACTTGAAAACGCGCCGACGTCGCCCCAGTTCAGAACGCATTTCTAACGATTTCTTGTCCTTTTTCGTCGCCTTTCTCAGTCTTCAGTCTCACTTATCTTCCTTCTATTCTCATTTTTCTCATTAATGCATAATTTCACATTTTCAGAGATGGCAAAAAAACAGAAGAAGTCAACAGAGAAAGCGGAACGAACGGTTGAGTTCAAAGAGCCAGAAAAGCCATCGAAGAGTGAGGAGAGGTTAGTGTCTAATCCCTCCTCCTACACATCGAACAACAAAAGGACATAGAGAGAGATTGAAATCTCATTGAATTTAGTTCGCCGCAAAACGGAAGAGATGAAAAATGACCTATTTGATGGAGGAAACTTTGGTTTTAGTTTTTGAAAATTTTTTTTTTCGCATTTTTAATTATAAAAGTTCTTAATATAAATGTATTAAGAATACCTCCAAAACCATGAAATTATCATTTTAGCCTGAAACTTTAGTTTTTTGATAAATTTTCTGCGATTTTCAGCTGGAAAACACATGATTTTAATTAATTTTCTGTGTGATTTCTGTAAATTTTTATATTTTTTTCAAAATTCAAAAATATGCAGCGAAAATCGGTGCTACTTCGAAACTAGTTCTTATCCGCGCGGTTTCTTAGTATTTCTTATTATTTCGAATAGCCATCCGGCCCGTAACAAATCAGAAATATAAAACTCGCCGAGATCTACATTGTGGTGTATTTTTCAGCTCATAATATTGAGTTTTAAGCGAGAAATTCCTTTTTCCAGATTAAAACCAGCCGGACGTGGAATGAAGCCATCGCCATCCCTGAATACATTAAATCGAATGGAACGAGAAACGATAGTAATCTGGAAGAAACCAATCACAACAATCTATTATGCACTGATGGAAATATCGAATCTCGGAATTGAGTTATTCTTCAAAATACTCTCTCACAAACTTCTTCTCGTACTGACATTCATCTCAATCGGATTAGCAATTTACGGGTATCATGCACCTGGAAGGCATCAGGAACACGTACAAACTATTGAGAAACATATCCTTTGGTGGTCATGGTGGGTACTGTTGGGAGTACTGTCATCGATTGGATTAGGATCTGGTCTGCACACGTTTTTGATCTATTTGGGACCACATATTGCGGCCGTGACAATGGCTGCTTATGAGTGTCAGAGTTTGGATTTCCCGCAGCCACCGTATCCAGAGAGGTGAGTAGTTGGACTTGTGGACGGCCAGATCTCAAAAAAAATCTAAGCCAGACTTAAACTTCTCCTTGTTCACATTGATATTGAAATGCACAATTTTCAGCTGAAACCAATATTTTCACTAGGGAAGGTCATGGAGTCATTTTGGAGTTATGGAACGTGGCCTTTATCGTTGGAAGGCTGGGAGAACTCTGAAATATATATATATTCAGTTTTTGCTCTCGAAGCCTGGTTTTCGAAAAAAAGGTCAAATTTAAGAAAAATGACAATTTATTACGCGAAATTTGTTAGAAAGGTAATAATTTGTCATTTTTCAAAAACTTTGACCTCGTTTTTCTCGAATACCAGTCCTCGAAAACAAAAACTGAGTATATATTTGGAATCAGCGTTTTCTCAGCTTTCCAAAGATATAGGTTACGTCCTATAACTCCAAACTGACTCCATGGCTTTCCCTAGTTAGTTCAATTTATTCAAAAATTGGCAAAAAACGATAGTTTGAGAAGAAACATTGCATTTTCGAAAATCAACATTTTTCCTTTTCCAGTATCCAATGCCCATCGACCAAATCTAACATCGCTGTCACATTCTGGCAAATCGTCGCCAAAGTTCGTGTCGAATCACTTCTTTGGGGAGCTGGAACTGCTCTCGGTGAGCTCCCACCGTATTTCATGGCTCGTGCCGCCCGAATCTCTGGACAAGAACCAGATGATGAAGAGTATCGAGAATTCTTGGAATTGATGAATGCGGATAAGGAAAAAGACGGAGAACAGAAGTTGAGTATGGGAGAGAGAATCAAGAGTTGGGTGGAACACAACATTCATCGATTGGGATTCCCGGGAATTCTTCTGTTTGCAAGTATTCCGAATCCATTGTTCGATTTGGCTGGAATCACTTGTGGACACTTTTTGGTGCCGTTCTGGAGCTTTTTTGGAGCAACTTTGATTGGAAAGGCTCTTGTTAAGATGCACGTCCAGGTGGGTTTAAAAAAAATTCTTGACTGAAAATCTCTGCGACTATACAGTACCGCTCAAAAGTATATTAAGTTTTGCCTTTTTCAATTGAAAATGCCCAACTTTGAGTGTGTGTCATAGTAAAACTAACTGTCCCACAAAATAACGTTTCAATAAAACATACAGAACAAAGGTAGAGCTTCATTTTTGTAGTTGACCACTTTTTTATACGGGGACTCCCTGGAGAGTTATGGTCCTTTTAAGTGGACAGCTCAAAAATCGCACTATTTTGCACTGAAATGAGTTTATTTGATGGTGAAATTACTTTGTCGATATGTAACTTGCTAGGAAATCTCCGTACAAAAGTGTTTCCAACTACAAAAATGAAGCTCTATTCTTGGTCTGTTCGATCCATAAAAATTTATTTTGTGGGACAGTTAGTTTTACTATGACACACTCTCAAAGTTGCACAGTTTCAACTGAAAAAGGCAACACTCAATATACTTTTGAGCGGTACTGTAGATATCTTTTTCAATCCCTTTATGTTTTTCTCTTTTTTTCAGATGGGTTTCGTCATCCTCGCCTTCAGTGATCATCATGCGGAGACATTTGTCAAATTACTCGAGAGAGTGAGTACACTTTCCCTCCAATCTATATGCTAATCCGTCCTATTATAGATTCCCGCTGTCGGACCACACATTCGTAAACCAATCAGTGATTTATTGGAGAAACAGCGGAAGGCACTTCACACGACACCAGGACAACACTCTGAACAGGTATACGGTAGTTTGATTTATTGAAAAGAGAATGGAGAGAAGGAATTGTTTAATACAAAATGCTGTCCTGAGTTAGAAAATCGGAATAATTTCCTAAAATCGGACAAAAAGACGCACAGACAGACTCTAATTCTCTTTTCTCTTCTTTTTTTTAAATTGATTAGGACATCCGGACATATCAGAACACTGACAGACTTTGTTACATCCAGGGCTATACGAAATTTTTTTTTCGGTTTTTTCGGTGTGTTTTCGAAAATAAATCGGATTGTTTCCGAAAAAACCGTTCGAAAAATTTTGGTAAATTTCTGCTAAAATTTTCAAAAATTTCATACAAATTCAAGATTTTTGCCTCCGCAAATCTCATTTTTCAGAGAGTTTTCTTGAAATTGTTTTGTCGAATTTCTGATTTGTGACAGTTCGAGCATACGAGTCACCCGAAATGCTGAAATTATCAGTTCTGAGCTGATTTTTCGAGCTTTTTCGATTGAAATCTGTATTGTGGACATCTGGACACAAGCGCACAGACAGATATAAAAACTTTTAAAAACAGCAAATATTTCACATTTTTAAAATTCTTTCTCCCTGAGCTTAACACTTTTTATAACTAAATACCAGACTTGTCACGGGCCAGGACGATCTGAAGTCAAAAATATTCTCTGTCCGGTCCGGCCCGCTTTGAAAAAAGTTTGAATTTTCGAAATTTTTTGAAAAAAGTATAGTTTTCCACAAAAAAATTTATAATTTAATCAAAAGGTAAATATGTCTGATAATTTAAGCGAATTTTTGACAACTGTGGCCTCACCGACACACCTACAGTATTTCTCTCAAATTCAAATTCATTTTCAGAGTACGTCACTCCTCGCATTCGCCCTCTCTGCAATGGTCACCGTCATGATTCTTTTCTTTTTCCTGTCAATTGTCAATTCTTTGGCAAAAGACTATCACAAGAGACTATGGGAACGAAAACGTCGCCAGAATAAGGTCGAGTAATTAGGTACAAGAGGACATCAACGAGGAGATTTTTAAAAAAAATTTTCTAATTATAATCAATTTTTTTTCAAAGAAAACTAGCAGAAATTACAATTCCAAAGAGCTATCAAAATCTATTTTTATTGCCAAAAATATTGCTATTTATAGTCATTTTTTCAACTCTCAATCATCTTCAGGATTTGATAGACGAGGAGAATCAGAAGTTGGAAGATTCAGAAGATCTGGATTCAGAAGACATGGATTCAGAAGACGTGCCCCCATCAATCACCCCGTCATCGTGTCCTCTGCTGTTATCCGAGGAATTTGAAGGCGTAGTCGTCAAAAAATGATCAATTTCTCACTTTCGAATATTTCTATGCATGAGCAGCACTTCTCTCACTACTTTTTTGATCTCACCAAAGCAAAAAACCGAAATTTTGAACTAAAAACAAAAAATCAATCAATAACATTAATATCTTTTCCTCGGATAACATCAGCACGATTTCTCCCGAAACTACAAACTACACCGGTGGCGGAAAAAAGAAAAAAGAGCACGTCTTCTGAATACCTGTTTCTTCTGAATTCCTGAATCTCCTCCTCTTCGACTTATCCTTTTCCGACTAATTTTTGACTTAAAATTCCCATTTTTCTATCAAAAATTACCTGTCAAATCCCAAAACTCCTCCATGAGGACTCTTATTCCAAATCCCTTTTTCTCTGTTGTGCAATTCACTTCTTTTCCAAATTCCCCGAAAATTTCCCCAATTTTTTCCATTTTCTTGTGATTTTTATTGTAATTTATACGAGATTTTTTTCTTTTTCTTTTGTTCAAAAACTTGTGTTTCTCCTTTTTTCCCTTTCTTTTGATGGCCGGTAAATTATTTTTTTTTCGATGAAAATTATGATTCTAGATTTTTAAATTTCAGTTATATTCTTTTTCAGACTTTAGTCTTACCAGGATTTAGTCTTTCTCTTCTTCGAACTTTTCTTATTCAGATTTTTGATTTGGTCTTACCCGGATTTCTCTTCCCCATATTTGGTCTTCCCGGGATTCGGTTCTTTTTGAAACTTACCTTTTTCAGATTTCTCTTCTTCGGATTCTTCTTTCCACATTTTAGTCTTCTTCGGATTTTTTCTTTTCTAATTCTGTATTGAATTCTGGTGGTCCAACGTTTTCCCTGGAATCCTGTCTTCTTCTTCATATTTGACATTTTTTCAAATTTCAGATTCCTTTTTCTCTTCCCCAGATTCTCCTTTTTTCTTCAGTTTCAAAACTTTCCCAAAAAGGGACCACTCAATGATTTCATCTACTTCTTCTTCTAATCGTTTGTTGTCATATGACATCATGATGATTCAGAAGACGTAACGTCTTCAGAATCTCTTCCAAAGGCTCAAGTATGTATTATTTGTTTCTTCTTTTGTCTTTTTTCTGAAATATTTTCATAAGTTTAGAGAGGTTTTCGAGGGGTTTAAAATCTTCTTTTTTCTTTCTCTTTTTTCTTCTTTATTTCTCTGCGTCTCTCGATTCCCAACACTCTCTCGCCTCGGCCTCTTTCATCATTATGGATTAAAGGAGCAGCCGGGTTTTTGGAAGAAGAGTCACAGTAATCCCAGAAAAGGGGCGGAGCCTAGAAGAGAGGGGTGCCAAATGGGACGACGACGAAGAAGGAGCTCATTCTTGGAGTTTTCGGACGTCTTCCGACTGGTGACGTCTTCTGAATTCGGAAGATGTCGGCTGCCGATGATAGTGATGCTCTTCTTGAGAATCTTATTGCCAAGGGTGAGTACAGTAATCCTACAGTAACCAAGACTACTGTTTCTATTCAGAAATCCTTCCCCAATCTGGAAATTGGGAAGGAACTGAAGAATTTTTGAATCGAATCGTCCAGGTTCTTCTGAAATATATCAAGGATCAGAATGATCGAGATCAGAAGATTCTTGAGTTCCATCATCCGGATAAAATGCAAATGTTGATTGATTTGTCGATTCCCGAGAAGCCGGAGAACTTGTTGAAACTTGTAAAGGTGGGTTTTCTTCTTATCCAGATTCCATCTTCCCCGGATTTCGGTCTTTTTTCAAGTTTGATCTTCTGAGATTTTCCGGAAAAGTCTTCTCCGGATTTCTTGTTCTCTAGATTCTGCCTCTTTAGTCTTTTTCAGATTCCCTCTTTTCTAGACCTCAGTTTTCTTAGATTCCCAGAATCCACCTTCCCCGAATTTCGATCTTCTTAGGATTCTAAGATTTTCCGGAAAAGTTTTCTCCAGATTTCGTTTTCTCTTGAATTTCAGTCTTTTTCAAATTCTCTCTTATCAGTTTTCAGATCTAGTCTATTTATGTCAGATTTGGTCTCCTTTCTGTGTTTTTTGGGATTTCCATATTTTTCAAGATTTTTTTCTTGGATTTCTTACATTACTGAATTCCAGGCTGATCTGGATTCACGAATTTCTGAATATCAAGTTTCCTCTCTATCATTGTATCCAAATTTCTGATTTGAGTCTATTTTCGGTTCACTCGAAAACTAAAACTTATTTACGATTTCAGTGTTCCACCTTATTTTTAGAAAAAAAACTCTTCTTTTTTCATAAAAATTCCAAATCTCTCTTCTTTTTCATTTCCTTCTCCTTCTTCTTCTTCTTCTTCCATTTTTCTCATTTCATTCATTGCCTTGGGGCACAATAACCTCTTCTTCTCTTAACAAAACACTTCAACATCCTCCCCCTCTCCTCGAAATCTCGAAAATGTCCTTTTTCGAAACATAAAAAAGAGCCATTACAGAGCTGTGAAGATGTGCTCCGTTTGGGTGTACGCACTGGACATCCACGCTTCTTCAACCAGATTTCGTGTGGATTGGATTTGGTTTCGATGGCTGGCGAATGGTTGACTGCCACGGCGAATACTAACATGTGGGTTACGGTAGCGATAGGAATTTGGGAAAGGGAAAAGAAGGAAAATAGAACATGTACAGATTGGGTTCTGCCTAGGATTAAGGATTACCTGGATTTCAGATTTCATTGATTTAGTCTTCCCTAGATTTGACTTTCTCCAGATTCCGGTCTTCTCCAAGTTGTGGGTTCTCAGAAAAATGACTTCCAGGATTTCAGTCTTCTTAGATTTCCAGTTTTCCACGATTCTGATCTGTTTGGATTACCAAATTTGGCATTTCTACTACCGAAAAGCAATTTTCCAAAAAAGAAGAGTTGTATAGCAATTAAATGACAAATTTCAAGTACTGTAATGAGGTCCCCGTCGACACCCATTAAATCTAGAGCAAATGACTGAAGTTGTACAGCAAATAAAACAAAAAAAGAGTGGAAATACTGTAATTGGGTAATTTAGTCGGGGGAAGATGAGCTCTAAATGGAGATTCAAAAAAAGAGTCGAGATTTGGGAATGGGATACTGTAATAGGGTGGAATCTATTAGCAGTCCACCCCTCTTACAAGTGTGCCCCACCGCAAACGAGAGAGCATCGGCGAGAGACGCAGAGTTTTTTCTCGCGCCGACACAGATTTTCAGAGTTTTTGACCTATTTTCGCTATTTTTGGCGCGAGAAAAACTCTGCGTCTCTCGCCGATACTCTCTCGTTTGCGGTGGGGCGCAATTGTAATACATATGCTCGGCTAATAGAGGAGATGAAGTTTAGGGAAGGCGAAAATCTGAGGACAAATCCAGATAAATAGAAACTAGATTAAAAAAGAGCCTATTTGTCATAAAATGGATGCCGCACTTGCAGTTTTCCGTCTGACATGGTGAACTTTGTCAGTGTGCCACGGTTTCACTGATTATCTCACAAATTCCAAGTTTTTATGGACTGTGTAGATCAAAAGTAGAGCTTCATTTTTGTAGTTGACAACTTTTTGTACGAATACTCCCTGGAGAGTTATGGTCATTTAAATGGGACAACTCAAAAATCACCCTATTTTGCACTGAAATTGGTCGATTTGAGGGAGAAATTACTTTGTCGATATGTAACTTGCTAGGGAGTGCTTGTACAAAAAAGTTGTCAACTACAAAAATGAAATTCTACTTTTGATCTACATATTCCCTAAAAATGAGGCATTTTGAGATAACCAGTGAGGCGTACACATTCTCACAAAGTTGACTATTTTTCAACTGAAAACAGCAAGTAAGACATTCTTTATGGCTAGTACTGTAGTACTAAAAGTGGTCGTTTCAACGTTTTCTGATCAAGTTTTTTCCTTTTTCCAACTATCAAATGTTTCCAGGTTTACCTACGAAATCGCTCCAGTCTTCATCCTCATGGAGAAGTCTGTGATGACTCGTATGTGGGAGGCCGTTGGATGGGACCCGGAGAAGGCTGATGGAATCTTTGCTCCAGGAGGAGCCATTGCTAATCTCTATGCAATGAATGCGGCACGTCATCAACTGTGGCCACGTAGCAAGCATTTGGGAATGAAGGATATTCCCACTTTGTGCTGCTTTACTAGTGAGGATGTGAGTTTTCAACGGTGGACAATCTCATCAATTTCTCCATTTTCAGAGTCACTACTCGATCAAGAGTGCCTCTGCCGTGTTGGGAATCGGAGCAGATTACTGCTTCAACATTCCAACTGACAAGAACGGAAAGATGATTCCAGAAGCTCTTGAAGCCAAGATTATCGAGTGCAAGAAGGAAGGATTGACACCATTCTTCGCCTGCTGCACAGCTGGATCCACCGTCTACGGAGCATTTGATCCATTGGAGAGAGTGGCCAACATCTGTGAGAGACATAAGCTCTGGTTCCACGTCGACGCCGCTTGGGGTGGTGGAATGCTCTTGTCTCCAGAGCATCGCTACAAGTTGGCCGGAATCGAGAGAGCCAACTCGGTCACCTGGAATCCTCATAAACTGATGGGAGCTCTTCTCCAATGCTCTGCTTGTCTTTTCAGACAAGATGGATTGTTGTTCCAGTGTAATCAGATGTCGGCGGACTACCTCTTCCAGCAAGACAAACCGTATGACGTCAGTTTTGATACTGGAGACAAGGCGATCCAATGTGGACGACACAATGATGTGTTCAAGCTGTGGTTGATGTGGAAATCCAAGGGAATGGAGGGATATCGTCAGCAGATTAACAAATTGATGGATTTGTCCAACTACTTCACTCGTAGAATCAAGGAGACCGAGGGATTCGAATTGATTATTGAAAATGTGAGTTGGGCGGAGCATGGTGGGATACTATAGCCTTAGACAGAATAATTTCAGAAAAACCAGACTTGTCATAAGCCGGGCCCGGCCCGCTCGGTCCGTTTTGAAACATGTTTTGAAATTTGAGATTTTTTTGAAATTTTTGAAAAAAGTTTTCGACTAAAAAGTCAAAATTTAATCAAAGGTGAAGATTTATGATAATTTAAGCATTTTCGCTCCAAAACTTCGATAAATTTCAATAAAATTTGTTCAAATTTGAAATTTGAAAAATTTGAATTCTGAATATGCTTTCAAATTTTTCCCCGGAAATCTCATACTTGCAAACTGAGCGTAACTCGCTTTAAACTCAATATTATGAGCTGAAAAATATACCAAAATGTAGATCTCAGCGAGTTCTATGGCACTGACCTACTACGGGCCGGGTTAGAATAGATTTTTTTTGTTGCAATTTTCGCGTTTTTACACTTTTTCCCGGCCCACGACATACTAGCGACTAGCCATCCGGCCCGAAGTATGTCACAGACATAGAACTCGCCGAGATCTACATTTTGGTATATTTTTCACCTCATAATGCTCCGTTTTAAGCGAGTTACACGTCGGACCATTTCAGGGGCTTCTGACAAAGTTCGAGTGCTTTTTTCTTCAGAATCCCCATGACTTCAACTTCAGAATCCTTTTCTAAGACACCTTAACCCATCCAATTATTTTCAGCCTGAATTCCTGAACATCTGTTTCTGGTATGTGCCCGCCAAGATCCGCAACCTTGAACCAGCCGAAATGCGTGCTCGTCTTGAGAAGATCGCCCCCAAGATCAAGGCAGGAATGATGCAAAGAGGAACTACAATGGTCGGATACCAACCGGACAAACAACGTCCAAACTTCTTCAGAATGATCATTTCTAACCAGGTACTGTCAGTGTGACATTCACGCTCTACGGAACTTTTACCTGATAGTTTGATCATATCTAAAAAAATGTCTTATTTCCAGGCCATCACCCGCGAAGACTTGGACTTCCTCATCAAGGAGATCGTCGACATCGGAGAATCTCTTGAATAAATATTCCACTTGTCACAAATTCCCAAAAAAATTGCTTTCGCTTTCAATCTTTAATTTTCTTGCAACGCTTCCTGCTTCTCCTTCTTCTAGTTACCGAAAAGTCTTGACCCAAAATTGTCATTTATTCCCGAATCGATTGTACTCTTATTTATTTTCAGAAAAAAGGTTTTGTATAATAAAAGTTTTGTAGAAAGTTTCAATCTAAACTTTACAGGAAAGGAACATATTCTTGTTCAGTCGTAGCGAAGATATTCTCGAAATTTCTAGAAAAATTAATTGGTGTCCAGATAACCGGAGCTGGAATTGCAAATCGATGGATCTGAATGACCGTTTCCAAAAATGGTAGGTGGCAAATCTCGATTTGACAATCACAGTATATGCGAATGCTTTTTTGGCTGAAACCATTCAGTGTCGACCAAAAATTTATATAATTTAGCTGTTTTCCGTTGAAAATGATCAACTTTGAGAGGGTATTCCGGTATGCCTGATTGATCCACAAAGAAAACTTTATATGGACTACACTGATCAAAAGTAGATCTTTATTTTTGTTGTCGACCATTTATTTGTACAAACACTCTCTAGCAAGTTAAAGTCAATTAAAGTAAGCCGGTCAAAAATCACACAACTTTGCACTTCGCCGGCCTGTAACTTGCTAGAGAGTGCTAATACAAAAAAGACTAACTACAAAAAAAGTTCTACCTCTGTTCTGTATAATCCATGCAAAATGTTCTTCGTGGGTCCATCCGGAATACGAGATATCCTCTCAAAGTTGGACAATTTCATCTGAAAACTTTTTCCTCGTCTTATTTCTCCAATTTTCCAATTTTTTCTCTCATTCGAATTCAAACAAACTTACTTTGTTTCAATTCTTGCAGCAGGGTTCCATTTTTTCTTTGTTCTTCTCCCCTTCTTCTTCTTTTTCCCTCGTAAATCATCTCTTTCCTTAGAAAACCTCTCGTCGCACTTTTGCTGGTTTCAAAGATATACTTCCGAAGTGTTCCATTTCACACTGACGTGTTTTTCTTTTAGTTTTTCGTTCCAAACGGTAGATGCAGTACCATGCAGCATTTTGGCCTTTTCAGTTGAAAATCCCCAACTTTGAGAGGGTGTTACACTGAGAGTTGTGGTCATTTTAAGGGTACAGCTTAAGGGAGAAATTACTTTGAACAAAAAAGTTGTCAACTACAAAAATGGAGCACTACCTTTGTTCTGAATGGTTCATACATAATTTACTTGTTGGGACAATCATTTGAAACCGTAACACCCTCTCAAAGTTGGCAATTTTCAACTGAAAAAGGCAAATTGAGCTGTTTTGTATGGCGACAAGTAGTACCTGCACCTTAGTTGGGAACCCCCTCCTTTGGCGCTACGCCATTCCTCTTCCTAGTCTTCCTCTCCTCTATTTTCCTCTTTCCATCCGCGTCTCCACTTCCAACACACTATTTACACCTTTGTCTTCTTCTCTGTCTGAATACTTCTCTCTTTTTGAATTCGAAATTGCTCATTCTTCTCGTTTATCAGTTGATTTTTCAGATGCTCTGCATCTGAAGCTTAAGATTCTGATTTTTCGAAGTAGTCTATGCTTTATTTTTTATGAATATCCACTGCGGAACTTTCTGGAAATTGGAGAATTTCTTTTTCGTTTTTTTATGTATTCGTCAGTGAGAACGATTTCTCATCCTGATTTTTCATAAGTTTCGAGGAATTTTTCGATTTTTATAAAACTTTGGAATAAAGTTTTTGAGGCAAATTCACAATTTTTTAAAAATTCCAGAAATTTTTCATTTCTGAAATTTGAAAAACTGTCCTCTAAAAAATATAATGCAGAACACAAAAAATTAGTTATTCATATCGAAAATTCGTATTTTTGTTCGAAATCTTTACCGAAATTTTCAAAAAAAAAAGCACTTCCCCTCACTCTTTTTCATTTGATTCTCATCTTTTTCCTCACCGTTCGCTCAATTTTCTTCAGTTTCAGAACTTGGAACCACTATCAGCATGACTGATGAACCAACTGAACCCGTAAAGTACTTCAAATTGGAGTCCAAAGAGAACACAGAATTGAAGATTTCTGCTTTGGCTGCCGAGCAATCGGGACTTCTATCAAAAATGGTCAAACATCTCGATTTGTCTGCTGACTACGAGAATATGGAGCCGATTCCAATCACGAATATCTCTGAGAAAACATTGGTCAAAGTCATCGAATGGTGTGAGAAGCACAAAGAGGACCCGATGCTCGAGGATCGTCTTCCAGACCCTCCCGTCGTTGTTATCCCCGAGTGGGACCAGGAATTTCTCCAAATCGATAACGTTGAATTGTTCGATTTGATCGTTGCTGTCAACTACCTCAATATCCAGAGATTGATGAACTACGCTTGTAAGAAAGTGGCGTTGATGGGCAAGGGAAAGTCTCCAGAAGAGCTTCGTGTCATCTTCGGAATCCCGACTGATGAGGAGGATGCGGAGATGGAGAGAGCTGCTGCAGAGAAGATCAAGGCGGAGAGGGAAGCTTCTGCTGCTGTTAATTCTCACTAATCTTTTGATACGATCTCTTTCTGATTTCTGATTAATCTATGTTGAAATTCAATAAATTTATATAAATTGGAAAATAAATGTCGAATAGAATATAATATTTCAGGAGATATGGGGAAAGAGGGCCACGTTACCAGTTAAGTAAGACTTTGATATGTTTCCGATTGAAAATTATGCGAAAAATGCCTTCGATTTCTGAAACTTATAGAATTTCGGAGTGTCCTATCTTTTTGACGCACCCAAAGAAGCGATTTCTGAGCACAGAGCATCTCAAAGTTGCTCAATTTAGATGAAAATTTCCGACAAAGGGTTTTTTGAGATTCTGAATCGAACTGCATTCACAGTTTTTTGATAACTTTATCAGCTATTCTTGAAACTCCGTTCTAGGGGAGGGGGGTGTCCTATCTTTATGACGCGCACTGTACTCCACAATAGTTTGTAAACGTTCACAATTTTTTGCGGAAGTCTAGCCAAACTTTAGAAGAGATGCCACAGATTCTCACAAAATATGAAACTTTGAGTTAAAAACGTTTAGTTAAAAAGTGAAACTTTAGAGTTGTCTACGTTGATGGACTGCAATTCCCAAGGGAGTGATTGTGCAAAAAAGTGGTCAACTACAAAAATCGAACTTTACGCTTAAGACAGTTTCGAGTCTTGAGTCAATACTGCTGGAATAGAAATCATCACACACTCTGATGAGTGACGTATTTGTATTCCCACAGACCATCTTCTCTGGGATCTTTCTCGAGTGATGACGTTTCCGTGTAGTGTCTGCACATAACTGGTCTCTATTCTATTTATTGATTCTCTCTCACTGCCATTTTTCTTTTTTTTTCCAAAACTCCTTTCATCACAATGTCTCAACATCCGCTCAAACTACTCCATCTCCCTCTCGTGGTTCTTCGAAATGTTCTACAATTTTTGAATCCCATTGAGTTGTGAGTGTTTCATCAGGAATCAAAACATATCAATGACAATTCCAGATTCGAACTATCTCAATGCTCACGAAATGCCCTCTCCGTGATCCCCCTATCCGGTAGCAAAAATTTGAAACACTTTTTTAGTGCTTATAACAATCTCATCCAAGCGAATTATTCTCTGCATGGAACCCGTACTTTTATGGAGACTACAGTAAAGATTTGCCATCGGTCAGAGAATGAGCTCATTAGTTTCTGGGATAATCGACATGTCGGATTGAAGTCTGTCTTTTTCCATGTTTCAAAAGTTTTCAAGTGTCCCATTGAGTGTGCGAAGTTTTCATCCGCGTGTCCAGCAGCGATCTATATGTCGATTATCGATTTCATCAGTAGCCGACAGTCTGAAATCAAAGAACTGTATGTCGGCGGACGAAACCTTACAGATGAACATGTAACTGAGATATTCGATAAACTCAGAGTCACTGATCATCTAGCTATGCGTCATCAATTTTCTAAGCCTCCATTAATTCCATTGAACTCGAAATCCATGTTTATCTCGAACTCATTTTGGATCACTTCTGAACACTTGAAATCAATGAATAACTGCACTGTAATTAAATTAGATCGGTGCACATTAACTGATCATGATATGACATCGTTTCTGAACGACTGGAAATCAGGACAGTTTTCAAATCTTCAATATTTATCCATCAAAAGCAGCTTTCTTAGCAAAAATTTTACTGCATTCGGACTACCGTCACTTCAGGATACTGTAAATCCCAAATTTTTTGTAAAATTGTAAGAATATTTGTGAATTGTACTCGAAATATTTTCAATGTTTTCAGCATCTTTGGTTTGTCAAGATCTATTTATGGAGCTGTTAATGTTCAAAGAGATGGTGGGATTGTTGCAAAAGTTAGTTTCGACGATCAAGATGGGGATTTGCGAATTCTGGTGTTGTAATAATTGTGTTTCTGTTTCATTGTTGGAATTCTTGATTTCGAATAAATATTTATTTTAATAAACTGGTCCCCTTGAGTAGATTCTCTAAATCACCACACTCCGATGAGGAACTTTTTTTTTCAACTGAAAAAGTGACAACGAGTATTCCAGGTTCGAACTATCTCAATGCTCTCATATCACTGTCAGGTAGCAAAACGTTCAAACTTCGATTAGATCAGTTGCTTGACAGCATTGTGGTTGATAATCGCGTATTCCGTGTCTCCCAAAAACTAATAACTCGAAGTATCCTCCACAAGTAACCAGAAGTTTCGTGGAAACCACTGTCGATGTTTGCAAAGTTTCTGATTATTATGATATAATCAGTTATTGGGATGATCATTATATTGGATTGGCTACAGTACTCTTTCATTTGTCCAAAGTGCTCAACTCTCCTATTGACGGCTTGTTTCCAAACGAAACGATGCCTGCTGATGTCTACATGTCAATTATCGAGTTTATCAGCAAAAGACAGTCTGAAATCAAGATATTAAAAGTTTCTGCCAATTCCTTAACATACGATAATGTCACAAAGATATTTGACAATCTGCAGAGACCTCTGAGCATGAGAAAGTGAGCTCAGGGAAATCTGACAGTGTGCCACCATCTGCGTAACCTATGGCAGGGTCGATTCAGTCATTGATTTTTCGAAGATCTACGAAAGAACAATATATGTTCGAAAATTTTCATTGACAAATACAAAGTACTGGAGAGAAGACTTTTAAACATAAAAAAAAGAAAAAGGCAAAGGCAAAGGCAAAAAGTCAATTATTCAGCTAGCAGCAGCAGCATCCCCGGCACCAGCAGCAGCTTCAGCTCCGGCAGCAGATGGTCCGGCCTCTCCAGCAGCAGCAGCAGCAGCTTTTTCAGCCTCCTTGGCCTTCTTCTTCTCAGCAGCAGCCTTCTCAGCAGCCTCATCTTCCTCGTCAGTTGGAATGCCGTAGATGACACGAAGCTCTTCTGGAGACTTTCCCTTGGCCATAAGAGCAACTTTCTTGCAAGCATAGTTCATGAGTTGCTTGATATCCAAATAGTTGGCAGCAAGAATCAGATGGAAGAGCTCATCATTATCGATCTTGAGGAACTCCTCGTCCCATTCTGGGATAGTCACATTCTTTGGGACAGTGTCGTCGTCAACTGGGATCGGCTCCCCTTTGTGATGCTCACAAAATTCGACAACTTTGACGAGAGCGGGTTTTTTGATGTTGTCCATTGGAATAGACTCATTCATTTCAGCTCCTCCATGAAGATTTGACACAAGATCATTGAGAGTTTTCGATTGTTTGACGGCCTCAGACGAGATCTTCACTTCATCTCCATCACATGACTCCAACGTGTAATAGACAGTTGGCTCGGCTGGCGCAGCCTCAGCAACTGGAGCAGCGTCGGCAGGGACTTCAACTGGGGCTTGTTCAGCAGACATCACGATATTGAGTAAGAGTTCTGAAAAAAATCGATAAAGGATGGGAAAGAAACAAGAAGGAAACTGGTGAACGAAGAGAGGAGAATGGAAGACGACTGCTCACGAAGAGATACAAGTGAACTAATGAATGAGAATGCGGCGTGGATGGATAATCTGGTGGTAGTAGGGCGCATCTGTACATTTTTGGCGGGAAAATAAATTTGCTTCTGGGAGGACATCTGATTCATCTGTCCATGGAATGTTCGAGAACAAAGAATCATGAGAGAGCAAGAGAATGTGGGGGGACACAGACTGTCACAAAGATCCGAATTTCTATGAAAAGAAGTAAGAGTATACATAATTGTTTCCAATTTTCTTTTAATTCCCCATTTTTCAGTGTTCTCAACATAACAAGAAGAGTGATTTATGCTGGTATCGATTTCCAGAAATTTTAAAACTTCACCGAAATAAATCTTTTTTCGCGTTTTTCTGTGCACTCGATGGCATTCAAACCATGATATCTGATCAAGGTTGTATAGATTACTTAGTGGCGTTAAACAACTCTACGTACTGCTAAGAACAGGAAGACAGACAACTATGAATAATGTTCCCCTGATCCTATATCTGTTGAGTTCAGAACGGAATCAATCGATATTATGTTACATTATTTGTTCGTGATGCTAATTCTCGCTTTTTTCCCACATTACCCGTACTCCTTACATTGATTTTTACTCTCATAGCCTCCGATTAACACTGAATAGGTCATCTCGATGTATTCATTCTGTCTGTGTCCCCCCACATTCTCTTGCTCTCTCATGATTCTTTGTTCTCGAACATTCCATGGACAGATGGATCAGATGTCCTCCCAGAAGCAAAGTTATTTTCCCGCCAAAAATGTACAGATGCGCCTTACTACCACCAGACTATCCATCCATTCTCATTCATTAGTTCACTTGTATCTCTTCGTGAGCAGTCGTCTCCCATTCTCCTCTCTTCGTTCACCAGTTTCCTTCTTGTTTCTTTCCCATCCTTTATCGATTCTTTTCAGAACTCTTACTCAATATCGTGATGTCTGCTGAACAAGCCCCAGTAGAAGTCCCTGCCGACGCTGCTCCAGTTGCTGAGGCTGCGCCAGCCGAGCCAACAGTCTATTACACGTTGGAGTCATGTGATGGAGATGAAGTGAAGATCTCGTCTGAGGCCGTCAAACAATCGAAAACTCTCAATGATCTTGTGTCAAATCTTCATGGAGGAGCTGAAATGAATGAGTCTATTCCAATGGACAACATCAAAAAACCCGCTCTCGTCAAAGTTGTCGAATTTTGTGAGCATCACAAAGGGGAGCCGATCCCAGTTGACGACGACACCGTCCCGAAGAATGTGACTATCCCAGAATGGGACGAGGAGTTCCTCAAGATCGATAATGATGAGCTCTTCCATCTGATTCTTGCTGCCAACTACTTGGATATCAAGCAACTCATGAACTATGCTTGCAAGAAAGTTGCTCTTATGGCCAAAGGAAAGTCTCCAGAAGAGCTTCGTGTCATCTACGGCATTCCAACTGACGAGGAAGATGAGGCTGCTGAGAAGGCTGCTGCTGAGAAGAAGAAGGCCAAGGAGGCTGAAAAAGCTGCTGCTGCTGCTGCTGGAGAAGCTGGACCATCTGCTGCTGGAGCCGAGGATGCTGCTGCTGCTAGCTGAATAATTGACTTTTTGCCTTTGCCTTTGCCTTTTTCTTTTTTTTTATGTTTAAAAGTCTTCTCTCCAGTACTTTGTATTTGTCAATGAAAATTTTCGAACATATATCGTTCTTTCGTAGATCTTCGAAAAATCAATGACTGAATCGACCCTGCCATAGGTTACGCAGATGGTGGCACACTGTCAGATTTCCCTGAGCTCACTTTCTCATGCTCAGAGGTCTCTGCAGATTGTAACGATTATTTCTCGCGCATTAAAACACCCCCAAGTGGTTCTCTCCATAGTGTGTATACTCGATCTCTTCGAAATCTGCTCGAGCTTTTGAATCCCATTGAGTTGCAAGTTATACATAAATAATTTGTGGTAATTTTTAGTATTTCATTTTCAGATTCGAACTATCCCAATGTTCCTTGAAAGTAACTAATATCATACTACAAGCCGGATCCAGAAATTTCAAATTACAACTCAATGGCTCATTGGATTGTATCACTGTCAATGGATACATATTCCGAGTGGACGATAAACTCTTTCAATGGAGAGGCAGTAGGATTTTTATGGAGACCACTGCAGATGTTTGTTATGCTTCTGACAACGAATTCAATAGTTACTGCGATGACCCTTATATTGGATTAGCTACAGTATTCTTCCAAGTGTGCAAACTATTTGGTTGCCGATAGAATCCATTAGTTCCACTGATGACATGTCTGCAGAGATCTTCATGTCAATTATCGATTTTCGACTCTTCTTTCCCCCATTCTCTTCTATCACAACAACCCAACACATTTTTTAATTAAAAATATATATAATGTGCCATACGAGCTCGTTGCTCTCAAAGATTCCATCAGTTATGCATACACAATACAGTGTGCCACCATCTGCGTAACCTATGGCAGGGTCGATTCAGTCATTGATTTTTCGAAGATCTACGAAAGAACGATATATGTTCGAAAATTTTCATTGACAAATACAAAGTACTGGAGAGAAGACTTTTAAACATAAAAAAAAAGAAAAAGGCAAAGGCAAAGGCAAAAAGTCAATTATTCAGTTAGCAGCAGCAGCATCCTCGGCTCCAGCAGCAGATGGTCCAGCCTCTCCAGCAGCAGCAGCAGCAGCAGCAGCTTTTTCAGCCTCCTTGGCCTTCTTCTTCTCAGCAGCAGCCTTCTCAGCAGCCTCATCTTCCTCGTCAGTTGGAATTCCGTAGATGACACGAAGCTCTTCTGGAGACTTTCCCTTGGCCATAAGAGCAACTTTCTTGCAAGCATAGTTCATGAGTTGCTTGATATCCAAATAATTGGCAGCAAGAATCAGATGGAAGAGCTCATCATTATCGATCTTGAGGAACTCCTCGTCCCATTCTGGGATAGTCACATTCTTCGGGACGGTGTCGTCGTCAACTGGGATCGGCTCCCCTTTGTGATGCTCACAAAATTCGACAACTTTGACGAGAGCGGGTTTTTTGATGTTGTCCATTGGAATAGACTCATTCATTTCAGCTCCTCCATGAAGATTTGACACAAGATCATTGAGAGTTTTCGATTGTTTGACGGCCTCAGACGAGATCTTCACTTCATCTCCATCACATGACTCTAACGTGTAATAGACTGTTGGCTCGGCTGGCGCAGCCTCAGCAACTGGAGCAGCGTCGGCAGGGACTTCTACTGGGGCTTGTTCAGCAGACATCACGATATTGAGTAAGAGTTCTGAAAAGAATCGATAAAGGATGGGAAAGAAACAAGAAGGAAACTGGTGAACGAAGAGAGGAGAATGGGAGACGACTGCTCACGAAGAGATACAAGTGAACTAATGAATGAGAATGGATGGATAGTCTGGTGGTAGTAAGGCGCATCTGTACATTTTTGGCGGGAAAATAACTTTGCTTCTGGGAGGACATCTGATCCATCTGTCCATGGAATGTTCGAGAACAAAGAATCATGAGAGAGCAAGAGAATGTGGGGGGACACAGACAGAATGAATACATCGAGATGACCTATTCAGTGTTAATCGGAGGCTATGAGAGTAAAAATCAATGTAAGGAGTACGGGTAATGTGGGAAAAAAGCGAGAATTAGCATCACGAACAAATAATGTAACATAATATCGATTGATTCCGTTCTGAACTCAACAGATATAGGATCAGGGGAACATTATTCATAGTTGTCTGTCTTCCTGTTCTTAGCAGTACGTAGAGTTGTTTAACGCCACTAAGTAATCTATACAACCTTGATCAGATATCATGGTTTGAATGCCATCGAGTGCACAGAAAAACGCGAAAAAAGATTTATTTCGGTGAAGTTTTAAAATTTCTGGAAATCGATACCAGCATAAATCACTCTTCTTGTTATGTTGAGAACACTGAAAAATGGGGAATTAAAAGAAAATTGGAAACAATTATGTATACTCTTACTTCTTTTCATAGAAATTCGGATTTACTGTATCCTACAGTGACGGCAGATCGAATAAAGTAAAGTTGTCGGTTAGTTCACTGCTCCCAATAGATAGATACTCAAGGTTTGGACATTCTCATAGATTCCAGTTTTCCAGAAAATGTTTAATATCGATATCGGAGAGAGTCGTCCTGACAAGATCTATAGCTACACAGTGCTTCATTGCATTCAGGTGGCTGGCAGTGATCCAGGAGAAATAGAGAATACTAATTGACTTGGGCGTGAATGAAATGCTTGGATCTTTTGAGAGATCAACGTACATTTCTAGACTATCAGTGACTCTCAACTTGTCAAATATCTTTGTGACATTATCATATGTTAAGGAATTGGCAGCAACTTTTAATTTCTTGATTTCAGACTGTCTTTTGCTGATAAACTCGATAATTGACATGTAGACATCTGCAGGCATCGTTTCGTTTGGAAACAAGCCTTCAATAGGAGAGTTGAACACTTTGGACAGGTATATTCCCACGCGTTCTTCCCCATCTGTGACAAAGAGCAACCGTGGGAACATCTGACTGATGTTCTCACGGTACTCAGAGGCCACGCCCCCTTTCAGAAGAGGTGGAGAGGATGGACAAGAATCAGAATCATTCTTATATCCATCCGTCGTCCCGATCGGTCGTCTACTTGTTCTCACTTCCTTTTTTCATTTTTGTAACCGTATTCTCCTGATCACTCTCTCAATTTCTCTTTAACAGTGTTTTTGTTGTCAGAAAAACCATCGACATGGAATCCATCGTCTCTCAACTCGTCCAAATGGAGAAATCGAGAAAGAAACAAGCGGAAGAAAGAAGAGCGGCTGCAGTCAATATATACGTCAAAAAGTAGAAATTTTCCTAATAAACGTTCCTAATGAATGTAACTAATCTTCTCCTTATTTTCAGACAGCCAGCCGTTCTCATTCTAGTGGCCGAGACTTTGAATCAAGTCGATCTAAAGTCAAAATATCCAGCAGAAGCTCGTCGGAAACGTGAAGGTGGAAAGATGACAAGAGAAACGGAAAAGCTAGTCAAAGCGAAAAGAGAACAAGTGAGAAGAGACAAAATTACGGATTCTTTGGATAGTATGAGGGAATTCATCACTCGAAATAGTCTCGGAGCTGGGTATTCGAAGAAGTTGGAGCAGTTGACAGTGGTAAAGATTATTCTGGAATACATTCGAACTCTCCCAGTCAAACAAGCAGATGCTCAAAATGTCCCGAATCCCTTCAGTATTGCTGCATTGATTGCCCCACCCTCCACTCCATCATCAGGCCTTCCAACACTTGCTCCTACACCACCACTACCGAATCCACAGTCTCCTTCCACTCCTGGTCTCCCAGACATTCTTCCAACTGGAACTGCTTTTTCCTATTCCCCAATGTTCAATTGTCCATGTTTCCCCACTATTCCCCCTTTCCAGCCAATCCTTGACCCTGCTGCTCTTCAAACGCAGTTTCGGTTCCAAATGATGATTCAGAATCTTTTGAATCAAAATAAGAACAACTAACCATTGGGTTGATGCAATTCAAACTGAAATTCTCTTTTACAAATGATCTCTCTCATTCTGTCATTCCTTCATTCCTTGCCATCGTTCATTCTGTCATTTGTTGTAATAACAATAATCTCTCCATCTGAAATTTTCCTTCAATAAATCTGTTTTTTTCAAACACTTTGTATCTGTTGAGAATCCAAAAAGACAGCAGTTTTAAGATTTGATGTACTATCAAAGTGTGTAACCTTAAAAAAAGAAACCTTTAAAAAATCCTCATAACTAGTTTATATCAACTATGTAGACTGAATTCGAGGAATTTGGAGGTTATCATTAGAATTTTCTTTTTTACGCACTTCTAAAGTAAATTCCAACCGTTCATTTCACATTAAAACAAAAATAGTAACAATTTTTAAATCAGATTTCAATATCTAATATTTTCCATTTAATGATTAATTCTTCGCTCCCGTCTTCGGTGGAAGCATCTCCCGCCGACAATAACCACACGTCTTTCCGTACAGAAGCCATCTGGCGCTACACTGAAAAATAATGAAATTATTTGAAGTATTCGGTTGTGATACGTTACCCCAGCATGGGTTTTCTGGTTACACCCTTTGCAGTTGTAGAGCTTCCCGCTGAGTTCGTCGTGGCAAATGTAGCAATGAGTTTTCGGGTCGATGCCGGTTTCCGGAACCATTGGAGCTTCTGTTGTGGGAGGAGGTTGTTTGTCCATCTCCTGACAGTATTCCGTCAGAAACTTTGACGAGAGACGGGGGCATGGTGGCAGTGAGACGAGATCAGAGGTGTCGTGTGTCTTCTGAAATCAGAAATGAAGAAAAATACGAATTTTCTAATCAATTTAATAAAGATCAACACACTCACCTCAATTTTAAATAGGTTGATCTCAATTGACTCCAAATAAATCCGAATCGAAGCTTTCAACCGGAACATCTCATACTCTGCCAGTTGTTTGATTTCCGGCTTCTTGGATACCTCCATCAGTCTAAAAACTCTATTGTTTTACAGTAAATTCGGAAGAATCAACTCACTTATCCGCCATAATCTTGGCCTCAGCTATCAACTCATCCCTCGGGAAGTTTTCCTTAATTGTTTTGAATGCCAATAGCATTTCTTCCCAGTTGTCCGTATCAGAACTGGATGTTGATGGCTCATCGGAGTCCGAAGTTCCATTGTTGTTGGCAAGACGACTAGATAGAGTCTCACGAAGTCTGAAAACATTATAACTGGTTATAGTATCTCGTGTGTTGGAAATTTACTGGAGAATAGTCCGATCCCTTCTTCCCAAATCCTCTTCCAAGTGATTCTGTCTCAATGTTGACTCCAATACAGTATCATCTATGACTTTCTTCAAGAATCCCATTTCCAATTCCATCCTCTCATTGTTCTGTTTTTTTCTGAATAATGATCAATTAAATTTATTAAATAATTAATGAAATTCTTACTCCTCCAATCTTGCCTGGAACTTCGAGTTATCCACTTCCATCTTCTTCATTCTCTCCTGACATTCCAATAGTTCCTTCTTCAATTTCTCATTTTCTTCACTCGATTTCTCTTCTTTTTCCTTAAATTCCTCCATTTCCTTCTTCATTTTCTTCACATCACCTTCCAATTTTTCCGTTCTTTTCGCCTTTTTCTCGTACTGCTCTGCTTTCTTTTCCGCTGCTTTTTGAGCTTCTTGAGCTTCTTTACAATGAGTCATAGTTCGGAAACACTTGTCACAATCAACACGTTTCGGTGGGTTTTTAGGAGTTTTAGATGCTTCCGGCGCAGGAGGCGCTTCCACGGCTGCTTCTTGTAGCTCCTGTAGATTTTCTTGAATTTTAGGTTTCTTGGGAGTCTCTTCATCTTTTTTTGGTTTCTGGGGAGCAACATCTTCCGACATTTTCGCCTTAACTTCTACCTTCATTTCCACTTCTTTCAAACTTTTTCTATCAATTTCCAACTCATTTCCAGGTGTCCATGAGTCCACTATTTTTTGCTGAAAACTGAAACTTTTAAAAAATATCAGAATCCTACAGTAACCCACCAAAAGTTTTCCTTGATGCTTCCTCATTTCATTTGGAATCTTGTGAGCAAGTGCTTTCATCAGAAACTCTTTATGAGTACCCATTTTTTGATGATAAAAACTACTGATCCATCCGAGAACAAAGTGAACTCTTCCCTCCCATACTGGAACTTTCCGAACTCTTCCAATATAATTGGGAAGTTGGAATTCATGAATATTCTTCTGATAATCATTATACTGCATCTTCTTGTAGACGTCGTAATTAGCCCATAGATAATTTTGATTTGTCTTTTTGATGCTCACATACAGTCTATGCTTTTTAAGATCTGCTATGTTCTTGTCAACGAGTTTTTTTAAAACCATGAATGTCTGAAACATTACGAATTGCACAATGAAAATAATATCAAAAACTCACTCTGTTCATTTCCGCATAATGATCCATAATCTCAAAAAATGGTTTCTTAAACTCATCAACCGCCGCAGTACTATTTAGAATTGCAACGCTAGTCCAGTTAATTCCACAAATCACAGATTGAAGAGTGTATAACATTGCTTGAGATCCACTCATTACTTCGGTTCCTTTTGGATTCAATGTGTTGATCGGATTGAAGAATTCAACTGTTGTTGCCTTGCTGGTATGCTCGTATATCAAATCAGGAACAATCTGAATTTTATTTTGATTGTAAAGCGTTCAAATTTTAAAAGAGGACTGAAGTCATGTTTTCTTTAAATTTCAGATTATGATACTTCAGACAGTTCTAAGAAACTTTCATCATTGGAGTATATGCTAAAATCGCTCTAAACGCCACCATTCCCGTTCTTCTGGCTCAAAAAGAGCCTTCGTGGAAGAGTTTTCCCAAGTGAGTTTTTCCAGTCTTTTCGGACAAAAGTATTACTCAATTCCTCGTTTCCTCGCTTTTTTCAACTAACTTTCGTGTTTTTTTCAATTTATATAGCAAAAAAAGAAGGACTACGAAAATTTGTTGAAAAAGCGAGAAAACGAGGAATTGAAAAATAATTTTGTCTGAGAGGAGTACACGGCGGCGTGAAGAAACTTATTCACGAAGGCTACTTTTGAGTCAGGAGAACGGGAATTGTAGTGCGTTTAGAGCGACTTTTAGAATATGCTCCAATGATGAAAGTTTCTTAGAATCGTCTGGTGTATCATAATTTGAAATAAAATAATATGACTTCAGTCCTTTTTTAAAGAGTCAATTGGAGCCTACTACTATCGTAAAAAGCCCCAGTTTTACGATTTTCTTTCCAGAGCAAAACTCTAATGTTGACCGGAATTTTCAGTCAAATCAAAAATGGAAACAAAAAAAGGTTCTGAATGGATACTGTATTGACCTCACGAGGTCTACCAAACATCAGGTTTACAGTACTGTGAATCAAAAAACACGTTGAGTCATGAAGCATACCGTAATATTCCCTTTGTCAATATCAAGTGCACCCAATAGACTTTTGAATTGAGCAAGAGTTATTGTCTTTGAGAAATGATTGTCTGCTGCTCGAGGAGCCACCAGAAGATGTAAAACTAAAATATCTTTATTAAGGAGATTGTGGATCATGGACCTATTCTGGAGGTTGCAAAAAAAAGCAAAAAAAACTATTTTTTTACTACTAGCAAAAATAGTTTTTTGCTTTTTTGCTACCTCCAGAATGGGTCCATTAGTCTCTAACCTTCAATAAGTTTGGTTTGTTCCTGTTGTTGCATTTGTAATGAAAGAGATATGGTCTGCAATGCATCGTCAAGAAACACATAATACGTTTCGTCATCTCCGTCCTTTTCGGTAACTGATGCAAATGTTCGAATAGTGAACTGTTCGTTGCCAGTAGAACACTTAAACATCTCTTATTGAAAGAATTTTCTCAAATCTCAATTATTACCGTAAAGTCGCTCAAAGTCATGAAGTTTTCTCCAGAAATAGTTTGTCCAGTAACTTTCTTGAATGCTTCCAATCGATACCCATCAAGTATAAAGTAATTGTAATTCATCTTCATTTCTTTCTCAGACAAGCAAGCGTAATTGGAGACGTAAATTCTACCATCCACTTGAAGTGGTGACGTCTTCTGAATCATCATTCTCATTGTAAGATAGTCACATTTCACTAACAACACTAACCCAATCTCTTACCACTGCTCCTTCAGGAATTGTCATTCCCGAATAGTCTCGAAGCTTGGTGTTTGAATGTTTCTTCGGCACATTCGCTCCCTTCAGCTTGACAAGAAGATTCATAATTTCGTTGAATTCATGGTCTTCTGATTCTTGGTTTGAAGATTGATCATCTTCTTGAGTGCTCACTTGCTTTTCATTCTTATTTGCAACTTTCTCGTCTTTTCTGGATTTTTTAGTTTCAACTTCTCCATTTTCCTTCTTCTGTGAATCTGACACATTCGGAATTTTCACGTGTGCTCCCATATCCTTTGCAGTCTCAGGTTCAACTTCCAATGGCGAATCATTCTTCATATCGAACAAGGGGTTGGAACAGTTGGAAGAATTGTCCTGCAATAAGAAGCCTATAGGATTTTGGAATGAATGAATGATTTATTTTGACAAAGGGTGAACCACTTATTCGACAACCTCATCTCAAATTCTTCAACTCAAATGTTCAAATTTTAAGAACTGCAATCTCACCTCAGGAATTACTGAGTTTCCTGTAAATTTATCTAATCCTTCCAATCGCGCAGCTTCCTCCGCATTGACAGACGGGTTATGCTCATTTGGCGGACATTCGAACTGCAATATGGATTCATTGTAGGCAGACTTGTCACGGGCTGGTCCGAGGCGGCTTGGCTCGGCACAGCTCGTCCCGCTCGGCCCGATGTGTCCTGTTTTGAACCAAAAGTTAAATTCTTTTAATGTTTTGAAATTTTTTCGAAAAAAAATCCAGTTTTGACTAAAAGTTTAAAATTTAATCAAAAGATGAATACACATGATAATTTAGCTCTTTGTAAGCCCTTTCACTCTGAATTTTCAAAAAAAAAAACAAAAAAATGAGTAGCATTTTCGAATCCGGGCTGGAATCCGAGAGAAAGTTCAGCTCAGTCCGATTTTCGACAAGTTTGATTAAAGGTATAAAATCAGCATGTTTTGCCCAGTTGTGAGCTTTAATTGTAATAAAACTAACCTCGTAAGAACCTTCTGCATCAAACCATTCGGTATCTGAATCTTCGTTTTCGCACGGTAGCTGAGATGTTTCTTCCTAACAAAATAAATCTTGTTATCATTTCTAATTCTGAAAACTTACTTCTCCATTGAACATCTTTGTCACCTTCCAAGTATTTATTACAGTTACTGAACGTCTGCAAATATCAAACTTATTTAATATATTGGATCTTAAAAAAGAAGAAATTAATGGTGAATAATTATAGTTTGCTACGATTCTGTTAATCAAACGTGTATTTTATAACGAAAATTTCATAAAGAAGGAGCAATCAAGAAGCAATAAAATCATAAAACGACGAGCAGCAAGCGACAAAATTCTGTTTTGAAAAGAAGAGACGCGGAGATAGAAAGGAAGATGTGGAGAAAAAAGAGAAAGAGGAGAATACTCAACTGATGTAGAGAGGGAGAGAAGGGTTCAACGGAGGGGGAGGAGAAACATTTGAAAAGGAAGAATAGGACGATGTGAGGAGATTAGAGACAGCGGGTGGTAAATATAATGAGGGTAACGTGTTATTATAGGTTTACTAGGGAAGGGTACCGAGTCAAGATGGAGTTCCGGGTCGATACCTATATGATTAGAAAATCAGGCGGCAGTGATTTCCAAAACTAGTTTCAAATATTGCTGAACGCATCCAGAAACGGAGAAAATCGAGCTCAAGGTTTAAGCTATCACCCCGATTCTTAACCATACTAATTGTTCGAATAGGGGGTAAGGGGGAATTATTTTCCTCACTTCCCAGTAAACGTTAGTAAACATTATGTTTATTCAAATAGTCACTTCATGTTCATGTGAACAAACCAAGGAGCTTCGATCTTTTTCGCTCGACTATGATTTTCATTGTGAAGGTAGAACCAAGTCCTTCTTAGACATGTCAGAATTAACAGAAAAGAATCAATATAGGTAAAAAAAAGTCGTCAAGAATCTGTCAAAAACAACAAAGATCGCGAAGGATGGGTGACGTGTTGGTGGGCGGAGTCAGAGAGGCGTTTGACGGAAGAAATGGAGTGAGGTATGCGGCAGAGTTGCATGGAATTCCGACTTCCGACTTCCGGGCATTTTTATCATTTCGACTTCCGACTTCCGGATAAGAAAAATCACTTCCGACTTCCGGATAAGGAATTTTACTTCCGACTTCCGTCATTCCATAACTGTGGAATTTCCGAAAAGTATATTTCGCAGAAATACTTCAAAAAATGGTCGAAAAGGAGAGAAAATTGGCTTTTCTTCATCCAAAACCTAATTTTCCTCTGATTTCCGCCAATTTTATGATCTTTTCTCTTGGAGTTTTTGAATATTTGCGAAAAAATCTAATTCCGACTTCCGACTTCCGGTTAAGGAAATTCACTTCCGACTTCCGACTTCCGGATAAGGAATATTACTTCCGACTTCCGTCTTCCGGATATGAAATTTTCACTTCCATGCAACTCTGGTATGCGGAGGATCGAATCATAGAATAACGGAAAAAAGAGAATGATTGAATGGAAAAGTTGCCAACTGCAAAATTGATCAGCCAGACTAGAAATACAGTACGATTCAATGATGCCGTTGAGGAAGATCTACATCTCCAATTCTGGTCCAATTCAATGATGCCGTTGAGCAAACCAATAACTACAATGTCTGAATTTTCGGTCTCAAGAATTATATGGTCTATTTATTTCAAGAAAGCATCACAATCAGATACATCAATAACCTTGTCTTTCTCAGACGGTGCACATGTGATTGCGCAATGTTCAAGGTGATGACCGTGACGGATAAGAGAGTGACTGCTTTAGAGAGACTAGACAAGCTTCTCTTTAAAAGTCACAAGTGATAGGAAATAGTGCTAGAAATATGGAGGACATGTTATTGGACATTGAAAGAGGTTCTTACTCACTAGGGAATGTTGTGAGTGGGGTATGGAGTTATAGCTTAAAATAACTTCAACACATGAGATACTGTAACCAGTTGTAATGTTTTCAGACTTCGTGAGACTCTATCTAGTCGTCTATCCAACAACAATGGAAATTTGTGGGATTCTTGAAGAAAATCATAGATTACACCGTACAGGAGTCAACACTGAGGCAGAATCACTTGGAAGAGGATCTGGGAAGAAGGGATCGGACTATTCTGCAGAAAGTTTCCAACACACGAGATACTGTAAATACTCAATAGAATTCCTAATGTAACATATTCTAATTGTTCCATTGCTAATTCATATAATTTTCAGCCCAAGAAGTTCTTGCACAACCAGAAAGGATGCAACAGAATACTCGGATACAAATGTGAGCTTTGTGAGATGGAGAAGGATGTTCAGAAGACGTCAGATATCCAGAATTCTATAAAGAATCTCAAAATCGAGAACACAAATGAGTCGGGTTCAAAACAATACTCACAACCGGCTCTCTCGGCTCCAAAAGAAAAGTGCTCAAAATCTTCTGCAGTTCTCGTCGAAACTCAAAATGAGCTGAAGGAGGAGGAGAAGAAGACGGTGAATACAGAGAAAAATCTGAGTGATCTGAAGAAACAATACGATATTCTTGTGCAGTCTGAAGCCCAGAAGACAGAGGAATTGGCTAAAATGAAGGAGGAATTGAGTAAAGAGAAGGAGAAGAGTAGCTCGACTCCGAATCAATACTCACAACAGGCTCTCTTTTCCAAAAGACTGCAATAAGTGCACTGAATCTTCCGATGATCTCAAGAAAGCCCACAATGAGCTGAAAATAAGTCAAAATCAGTTGAAGGTGATGCAATAGAACCGGCTCTCTCGGCTCCAGAAGACTGTGAAAAGTGCTCAGAATCTTCTGCAGTTCTCGTCGAAACTAAAAATGAGCTGAAGGAGGTGGAGAAGAAGATGATGAATACAGAGAAAGAGCTGAGTGATCTGAAGAAACAATACGATATTCTTGTGCAGTCTGAAGCCCAGAAGACAGAGGAATTGGCTAAAATGAAGGAGGAATTGAGTAAAGAGAAGGAGAAGAATCAGGAGAGAGAAGAGGAGATTCTGAAGGCCTCAAAGGAAAATGAAGAACTTCAGAAGACAATTATCAAGTTGACTGCTGAAAATGAGGCGAATGAGAGAGTGATTCAGAAGTTACTCGATAGAATCACCAATTCATCGACTAATAACCAGAAAACTATCGAAGAATCGGACTACAACTGCTTCTGTCACATCTCAAAATGCTCCAATCGTTATCGATTGTCTCATTTGTTCCAGTCAAATCAAATCGGGACAAGAAGTCATCAGATGTCCGCTGTGCAAACGAAGATTCCATTCAAATGTAATATTTTCATTATTTTCAATTGATTTTCACTCATTTTCTTTATTTTCAGTGTGCATTCAAATGGCGCAAAGACCACACTCAATGCCCGGCATGCAATGGAGATCTCCCTGGAATTTAATCGCTTTTTTTGTTTCCTTTGTTATAATTTTTGTTGTCAATTTGTTATTTGTTTTACCCTTTCCGTTGAAAAATCCCTTTGGATTACTGTAACTGTCGGGAAATGTGGTGCATTTTGTGTAAACACCGTCACGCCAAAATGCATGATTCCTAAATTTTCTTTGTTTTAAATTCTTTTTTTTTTCAATATTTTCGGGTTATCAAAACCTTGTTTATCTCCTTAAGTTGTATCAAATAGACAATAAATTTATTTTATTTAAAATGTTCAGAAAAATGGCGCAATTTCTGAAGTGTCCCGACAATGTTCTCGCCGCCAACATCGTTCCCTCTCAAGTCTACATTTACATTCTTCCTGAGGTAAGTGATTGATTTTTAAACTTGAGTAACGATTTTTATTTTAAGCTCCGCCCGTTTTTACATTTCTTTGGGCGCAATGATCCGGCGAAACTAGTAGACGATGATGGTGAAGAGGTGATTCAGAAGTTATTGGATGAATCGACTAATAAATTGAGTAAGAATTGTTTTTTTCTTTCTCGTAAATCCACAATTTTTGCAGGAATGTACGGATCGGCCAAAGAGCTAGCTGGGAATATCAAAATATTCAGAAATTTTCCTGAAAGTTTTGTTCTTTTCGAAGATCAGCAGTGTCCTTTCAATGTAGGGAGTTTATACTGAAATTTCTGATTGATCAAAATATTTTTAGACATCACCTGTCATCTATAACAGCTTGAATGGAGAGAAATACCTCTGTAAGCCGGATTTGTATACAATTATTCAGAATATCGCAATTCATGCTATTACTCATAATGTCAGTTTACTTTTCAGTTGCGAACCTCTATTTTATTTTGTTTTCAGAAAATCGTTTTCTTTCATTTGTTGCTTGCAAAGGTTCTGAAATCCAAAATTGCGGAGACTGATGGACCCGTGGAATTTGTGAAATTCGATCAGAAAATGTTCGATGAAATCGAGAAAGAAATGAAAGAAGGTGAAGCGAAAAGTCTTCAACAAGCGGTAGAGTTTTCAATGCTTTTTTCTTATTTTCATGTTTCAATTACAGTCTGCGCAACGTAACAATCTAGAAAAGTCCTTGCGGACTAAGAATTACGCAGCGATCGTTTCAAAACTCCGGGAATTGAATCCGAAAATTTGGAGTGGTGTCGAGGCATATTCATTACTCACAAAGCTACAATTGATGTCTGGTACAGAAATCGCGGAATCAAAAGAGTTCATTTTCGTCATGCTCACCAATACGTGTATCGTAAACTGTATTGAACAAATTATGGGAAAACGAGCATCGCTCTTCATGTCTACTCCGAAATCTTCTCCAATTACAGTAAGACTGTTTGAGGATGGAGAGGAGAGATATGTGATGGAGGCGGAATTGAATCATGCATTGAATAGGGTTTCTACTGGATCTGAGAGATTCGAAATTCAAAGTGATGGATTGGTTTACAAGGGAATGCATTTTAAAGAAGTCAAGGCGAAGTATGGAGATCAAATTCAGACAATTGAAGTTAGAAAACATGAATTTTAATGGCGAAAAATCCCAAAATATTTCCAGTTCATCCGCACTCCGATTCTTCGCTCTAAACACTGTGCAGTACCTATCAGATCCCACTTTCCGGGGCAATTCGTCATTCCAGCTGTCGATTATTGTTTCGAATTCTGGAGAAATGTGATTTTGGGTATCAAACTATTCCAAAAATATCAGTGTTCGAATTGGGATGAATTCGCCCCAACATTTCATAATGTCGAGGCATTTTTATACACTGAAAGAGTGAGTTTTGGTAGATTTTGAGAAACTCATTAGGAGTTACAGAAGCAGCAATACTTCCTGAGAGCTGGTATCCTGTTAGATAGTGTAGTGAGCAATTCATTGCAACAATACGAAGTTTCACCAGTCAAAGACGTTCGAAATGCGAAGAAAGATGGATTCACTGCACAGAATCTGAAAAACGAACTGAAATATCTGGGACTCACTAACACATTCCCTGAAATCCTTGATTATTCTGAAGATGTCTATGCAGAAATTGATAAGGTGAAGAAGGATAGATATCTGAGAACTTGTGATTTGTTTGATGCTGTGGAGAGATGTCAGTTGATTTGTGTGCTCAATAGAGCTCCAAATGTAAGAAGTTCTATTCATTCTATTGCTAATTCATAAAATTTTCAGCTCAGAAAGTTCGTTCACAATCAAAAAGGATGCAACAGAGTTCTCGGATACAAATGTGAGCTTTGCGAAAAGGAGGAGAAGACGTCGGATGCGCTAGAAATCAGTCAAAAACCAGCGAAGGTTCAGAAGACGTCAGATATCCAGGATTCTATAAAGAATATGAAAATTGAGAACACAAATGAGTCGCGTTCAAAACAATACTCACAACCGGCTCTCTCGGCTCCAAAAGAAAAGTGCTCAAAATCTTCTGCAGTTCTCGTCGAAACTCAAAATGAGCTAAAGGAGGTGGAGAAGAAGATGATGAATACAGAGAAAGAGCTGAGTGATCTGAAGAAACAATACGATATTCTTGTGCAGTCTGAAGCCCAGAAGACAGAGGAATTGGCTAAAATGAAGGAGGAATTGAGTAAAGAGAAGGAGAAGAATCAGGAGAAAGAAGAGGAGATTCTGAAGGCCTCAAAGGAAAACGAGGAGCTCCAGAAGACAATTCTCAAGTTGACTGCTGAAAATGAGGTGAATGAGAGAGTGATTCAGAAGTTACTCGATAGAATCACCAATTCATCGACTAATCAACAGAAAACTACTGAAATCGATTTGAAAAATATCGAAAAATCGACTCCAACTGCTACTGTCACCTCTAAAAATGCTCCTCTCGTTATCGATTGTCTAATTTGTTCCAGTCAGATAGAGTCCGGACAAGAAGTCATCAGATGTCCGCCGTGCAAACGAAGATTCCATTCAAATGTAATGTTTTCTCCATTTTTAGTTTGACTTTTCTAATTTTGGTGCTACTTCGCTTAAGAACTGCACGAATAAGAACTGTGTTGTTTAAGAACTGGCTTCGCTGAAGAACTTTAACGTCGAACAACTGAAAACCTGTTGAAATTTCAAATTTCAGTTGTTAATGCCAACGCGCTCCATTGCTAAACGAGTTCTTAAACGCGCAGTTCTTCTGCGAAGCCAGTTCTTAAACAAAACAGTTCTTATTCGTGCAGTTCTTAAGCGAAGTAGCACCCTAAATTTTCTTATTTTCAGTGTGCATTCAAATGGCGCAAAGACCACACTCAATGCCCGGCGTGCAATGGAGATCTCCCTGGAATTTAACTGATTTCTTCTTACATTTGTTATCATTTTTGTTGTTCATTTGTTGTTTGATTTACCCTTTTCGGTTGTTTTTGACACCCTTCCGATAAATTATGGGTTTTGTTGTTTTTTTGTTGATTGTTGAGCATCAAAAAGACAAACCATCTTCTTTTGGTTCCTGGGGAGCAGCATCTTCCGACACTTCCGGTTTCACTTCCGCCTTCATTTCTACTTCTTTCAATATCTTTCTATCAATTTCCAACTCATTTCCAGGTGTCCATGAGTCCACTATTTTTCTTACTAGCACAAGCAAGTCGTGAGCATTAACTATGTTTAGATTTCTGTCCATGACTATTTTCTGATGGATTTTTATCAGTTTCCAGCTTTCAGACTTTGCCAGAATTTATTCTCTCATATTGTGTCCAACCATGATGATTCGTCCAAAAAGATTGTATCCAAAAAACGTTTGGAAACAACTCTCAGCGTCTTCACCTAACTTTTTTGTGGCATTCTTCTGAAACACCTCAAAAACGACAGAAACGGTAATGAATCGCAATTTGAATAAATATGCTCTTGATGATTAAAAAACAAGAAAAAAGTTATAAATAGGCTACTCTCTGATATGATTTAATCTATTTGAGTTGTCCTTAACTTTGTCGTTCCAAAATTGAAACCATTCATCGGGTGTTCCGAATGTTGTCCATCCATTGGTTTCCGAAGTTCATACATCTCGATCCCCGGACACATATCTTTTTCTCTATCAAACTTTCTTTCAAATTTTCAAATTTCTAATTCCCCTTTCGAATAGAACTATTGTTAAATAGGACTTTCTCAGAATTCACATTTCGGCTTCTTCAAAGACATTCGTACATACAACATTGTGTCAATAAGTCAACAGTAAGAAAGCGATATTTTTGATTTCGACGTTGTTTCTGCTTTCGAGAGACAAGACAGACTTCTTCTCCAAAAGTCACAAATGATAGGAAACCAGTCGGTTGGCGCAGCCTACGGCTGCTCAACCTCCTTTCCTACACCACCCTTCTCAGTTTTACAGCGCCTGCGGCGCTTCCTAAATAATTCAGACAGTCGGGGCATTTAAAACGTCGCCGACATCTGGATCGTAAACTTCTCTTCACTTGGTGGTAGATTTTGTAAGCTGAGCTGTCCGTTCCGGGAGAGAACAATTGCAAAATCTTTTCAGATTACAATTCTACAAAATTTCTCAATTACCTGTTCTATCCTGATGGAATATAGAATTTAGAAAGAACGGTTTTCGGGATTTTCTTCCTTTGATTTCGTTATAAGTTTTCTTTTTCCCTTCTCAAAAGCGAGTGATCATTCAGATTTTCAGTAATTTTTCTATCCTGAAGGAATTCTGATTTTAGAATGAGCGATTTTTTACTTCATTTCTGCCGGAACTATTTTAAAATACTCTTATAGAAAACTGAATTTTGGTAACTTCTTGAAAGGGGAAGGGATCATTGATCACTTTTTTGTAGGTAACCGAGTTACGACAAATTTCCTTATTTACAAATTACCACTATTTCTTGAGTACTATTCTTCCATTTCATAAACTCCTAAGCTTCTGGGTGTAGCAGCGTCTACGACGCTTCTTTAGTGGGACATCGGAGGTCTCAGGCTTAATTGAGCATAATACAGGGAATGCCTTTTTTGGCTTGAGACCGAGAAACTTTTACCAAAATAATTTTGCTGGAATTTGTTCTTCTATATTTTCCTCTGTTTGAACATGGTTTTACTGAAGCTCAGGAATTTGGATGCTTTCCTATTCATACCTCCAGAAATATAATTCATTTAAAGTATTATTTTTAAGTTTTAGACCCCCTCCCCCCGGAGCAAAATGTCCAACTTTCCGGGAGTTTTGCATTTTTTGACTATTATCGATCAAAAGAGCAGATTTTAAACTATCGGGGTGTAAATTTATAGTGAATTCTCAAGACACACGGGAAGTCAATTTCCCTTTTAGAAATTCGGATTTCCTATTCTCTTCTTCAAAAAATGCACTTACAGTTTTTTTTGAGTTTTTGATATGAAGCTGCGGACAAAAGTCTTATTGTAAGCTGCCATCAGCTTCTGACACGGTTTTTGTGAGATTTTAATTTTTGAACACCGTCAAAGTTGGAACTCTATCACCCATTATGATGGAATCGTAGCGGTGTGAACAGTGTCAAAAGATTGGTGCAGGTAATCACTTACAGCCACTTTTAGCCACATAACCACTGTTAGCCCTTTTGATCTACGAAATCTAGACTGTAAAGAAGTTATATACAACTTTCATATACTGATTGTCTATGTTCTTTTCAAAACAAAAAACCAAAAAACATTTCTGACCTGGCGGGAACGAACTCATCATCCCATGCGTAAGAGTCATCTACGTAGACCGCTACACCAAATGCACGCGGCCGGGCGCTCTCGAGAGTGCAGTTAAGAAACACCGAATCAGTAGTATTAGGTTGATGAGCTTTCTACCACCCTGTCGGGACACACCTTTTCTCAACGCTTTTTACTGTTGAAATCGGCATCGTCTCCAGAAGACGTCAAATTTGATATTTTTGAAAAAAGAAAAAGACGGGCATTGAGTGGTGGAAATTTCTGATCTTTTGGTCCAAGTTCGAAGAAAATCGGTTCAGTACGGATGGCTGTAGGATCGGCGACAGACAGACAAACATACAGCCGTTTGCGTTTGTTAATAGTAAAGAAAAGATAGTGCTAGGAATTCGGACGACATGCTATCGGAGAAAGAGGCGGAACAACATAGAATTTCAGATGATTAACCATGATTGTTCTAAACTTTTCTCGATTTTTCACAAAAACCCTAGTTTCCAGCGATTTCATTTAATTTTTTGGCATTTTTCTGAAAATACTAGCGAAAAATAGTTGTTTTTTTTCTTATTTGCTACCTTGTGAATAGGTCCAAAAATGAGAATTTCTTGAATGCTATCTTCGATATACCTTTTCCTGTGTCATCATTTGACACCACTTAAAAAAAAGTAATATGTCACAAATTGGGTTAATGAAAGCTTATCCAGTACTATTAAAATTCCAGCTTTACTCATCAAATCGAAACCGCAATCAGAGATTTGTCTGCGTCTCTCTGTACTTTTTTCATTCAAAAAGTTCTCTCTTCTCGGCGCGAAAAGTGACCTTCTGCTGCTTGACTCACTGTCATTCAATCACAATTGTTTCTTCAAATAATTTATTGTAACAATAGTCATGAGCCTCGTCTTTTGTGAGAAACATTCATTGCGTTTTAGAGGGTTTTCAACAGAATGTTCGGGAAAAATCTCGATATATTTATTTTCTTCGTTGATAAATCAAGATTTTTCCCGGACATTCTGTTAAAACACTTCAAAACGCAATGCATTTTCTCACAAAACTTTTTTTTCTGTTCCATTAATAATTCCGCTCATTTTGACCGCATGTTTATCTGTATTTTTATCTTTAAATAGTGCTCAATTTTCAGTTTTCCAGATCTCTAAAAATGTCTCAAAACGATAAAATCGCTGAGGGATTGAAATTTCTCCGCGAAAAGTATGGATTCTCGAGCATTTCGTGTGTTCCCGCTTCAACGGTTGACCCGAAAATTATCAGATTTGGAAACAATGTATATCCACATAAGATCTTGCATAAAGAGCATGCGGACACCGAATTGATCGATTATTCGGGTGAAATGAGCCCAGAGCATTGTCCTCTCAATATGGATAATCCGGTGAGTGAAAGTTCACAAGAATTTCATTAAAAACTCTCTCTTTTTCCAGCTTGATTGGCAATTTTCGATCGATGGAAACGTCTACAAATCAAACTATTCGATGATTTCTGAGAAGTGTCGTGAACGATTGAAAGCCAAATATTTCATTGTCAATCGGTCACAACTCGCCAGAATAAATACGAAAGTTCTGAAAGAAACTGGCAAGAAATGGGTGATGCACGTGGATTCGTTGAAGGATTTTCAGAGTTACACTGTTAGAATTTTTAATTTTTTCTTTCTTTTTATTACCTCGAGACTCCAGACTCCACCGATTTAACTGAAGAGGAAACTCTGGAGAAAATGGGCGGAGTCTGTTTTCCAATTTCGCCGCACGGTCTTTTGCAACGTAAAACGCCTGAAATAACACAATTGTTTGAAGTGAGAGAATTTGCATTCTTTTTTTGGAAGTCTCTGAAGTTGACACTTCATTTGTCCAAAAATTACAACAAAATTCGTTTATCGGGGAAAAGGATAATTCGCGAAAACTCAGGCAACTCGAAAAAAATATTATGAGAAGTTTTAGTAATATTATCGTAGTAAGTTGAGGAGATAACAAGTCATTATAATATTACGATAATTTCTTATAATATTCTCAATTTCTCATAATATTACTGAAATTTCTCATAATATTCTTGGAATTTATAATAATACTGCTAAAAATTCTCATAAAATTTCCAAAAATTGTTATAATATCTGTGATTTTTTGTCACTTGTAAATGAAAATTATTATGAACCTATACTGGAGGAAGCAAAAAAAGCAAAAAACTATTTTTTTTGCTAAATAGTAGTAAAAAATAGTTTTTGCTTTTTTTGCTAACTCCAGAATAGGTCCAATAGGTCAGAAAACTAGAAATGACAGTGAAAAAACACAACTTAACAATGAAAACTGCTTGTGTTCACTGACTCTACATTCCCATTCTCTGTTGATTTGTCCCCATTGAAGCTTTTTAAATAGTTGTAGCAAACCGTATTCTCAGGCAACTCAATATCAATCTACTTAGACACAGTAACAGTCAGATTGTAATGGGGTTATTCACCTCCGGAAAAAAACGTTTTTTCCGAAATAAGCTATAGCTTGTATTGTGGCATGCTAAGATTAGCACCGGGTCTAATTAAATTGATGAACCGTCTTGTAAAATTAATGCGCTGGCTCATTAGATTGGTGTGAGATGTTGTAGGTGAAAAAAAAGTAAATTTATTGAAAAATTAAAAAAACAAGATTTCTGACAATCGAAATGTACAAAAAATATAAGAGAAAATAAGAATTAGAAATTAGTCGCAACCATTTCAAAAAAGAAATAAACAAATAAATCAAATTTCAAAATAAACAGAGAATTAAAACTTGAAAAAAAAAACATTAAGACGAAAATTCGAAAAAAATTTGCGCGTTTTGTACTGGCTTACTTTCTAATAGTGACGCGAACGAAGTTTGCGCGAGCAAAATCCACTAGTCTCATGAGATTGTGATTAGCTTGATGCGGTTGTAGGGTTAGAACGATATTGAGATGCCTGAGTTGCTAAATAATGATTTAAATGTGATAATACGAATGCTTCTCAAAATATTTTTGCATTTTATCATAATACTACTATTTTCTCAAAATATTTCCAACTTTTCTCATAATATTACTGTATCTTCTCAACGAACAACACGCAATGGCCTTGTTGGCGCTTTTTTGGCGATCACCGAATACGCCTTCATTTGAAAAGTATTAATATTATAATATCGCAGTAATATTCATAAAAAATCTCAGAATACTGAAAATATCTTATAATATTTCCAACGTCTCAGAATACTACTAAAACTTCTCATAATATTTTTTTCGAGTTGCCTGAGAAACTGCGTGATGAGTTTGCAAAATAGACTCCGCAGAGTTTTTCTTTCGCGGAATTGGTGTGATCGCATTAGCTCAGCACAGTTCTTACAACTGCGCTTCACCAAAATCCCCTTGAAAATGTCTCTTTTTCTCTGAGTCTCTCAGTTTCGCACACAATTTTCTTCGGTTTTGGTAGAGCGAAGCGTGCCGTGCTTTTAACTCAATCTATCATCAATTTTTTGCAGAAAGCCCTCGAAAGCAAAACGTACGTGATTCGTTCTTTCCAATTTTATCGCTGCGAAGAGCCGGAGTTTTATGTTCTCGCCGATGACGTCATTGATCTCGTTATTCTGGCTCTACAAGCTCAAGGAGTAACGGAAGAAGAGTATGATTGTGAGTGTTTACACCAATACTAAAATTCAAATTTCTTCATTTTCAGCTCATGTTAAAACTCTTCGATTCATGAATTCATCATTCGAAGAAGAGCATTTCAATGTGATGAAATTCGATGATTTCGAGGAAGCATTGGAGAAGTTTGATATCGATAAGGGATTGATTACTGTGTGTTTATCTTTATCTTGTTCAAAAACAATCTTATACATTTCAATTTCATTGATTTTCAGATTATTCCCGATATGATTCTGAAACAGAATTACGTCCGAAGTCTCACTCAACTCTCCATTCCAATTACCATTTTGAATCAAGAAGGAGACGAGATTATGACGAGTCCTCAAGCAGGAATGCATATATTTCATTCAATGCTTTGTCATTATGATTGGATTGGATTTATGGAAAAAGGGGAACCGGAAGTGGATTTAACTATGGAGTTGGAGGCATTCTTCTGTGATATTCTCAAACATTATATGGATATGAGAGAGGTTTTGAGACTGAAACTTTTGAAGTTTTGAATGAGAATTTCTTATTTTCAGACAACTCTTGTATCCCGAAAATACGTTGAAATGGACAAAGAGAAACTGAGAAATCACAGAATCTTTTCGAAAATTCAAAAACAAGACCGAGATCATATGTGGAAAGACGTGGAAATCTTCCAAGACTTACCAGCGAAAGAGTACGAAAAGACATGCAACAAAATGAATTTGCCCGTTTATTTGGTACACAATGTGCTTGATTTGTGGTATGCGAGACTTCGTTGGTTTGTTGGATGCATTGAAGTGTTCTTCACACGGGAATCACACGAGGAGAAATTGTTTTTGATTAGTGGATTGAGCCAGAAATGCCCAGGAGAGGCGGAGCCAATTACCCAACGATTTTTGGTAGGTTTGAATAAAGTTAGGGATGTGCGGAACTTAAAATTTCGGAATTCGGAACTACCAGAATTATTCTTTTCTGAAATATCGGAAACTCGGGTTTCAAATGTTTCATAGCCGAAATCAATGAATAAAAACTAAAAATCCATGATATTGCAGCAACTTCTTTCGATTCTGCTGAAATTCCTTTTTTTATCATCAAGAAATTATTTGAAATTACGGAAATTTCGAAGCCAAAGTTTTTCCGAAAAACTTTCTCGGAAATCGAAAATTTCCGAAAGTTCCAAAAACAAATCGGAAATTTTCCGACGAAAAAAATTACGAATCTTTTAATAATCAAAATTTTATAGTCTAGAAGAAAATTTTGTAATGATTTTTCAGAGCGAAATCGTGCATCACTGGGAGAAGCTGAGAGATGAATGGGAAGCGAAAAGACCACCGCTATTCTCACAAGGCACGGAAGCTGTTGGAAATAAGAAAGAGGAAGAAAAGAAGATAGCCAAAACGTCTGGAGACTCAAAGCCTTCAGCCTCCAAAGATTCTGGGAAAGCTGTGTCTAAAAATCCTGAAGGTTCTGGACCCGGAGTCTCGAAAGCAGTCCAAAAGTCTAAAACTTCTTCGAAACCAGAAACTTCTGAGCTTTCTGGAAAACCACAAACAAAACCTGACACTCAGAAATCCATTGTCATCAAGCCGTCGGAGCAGAAGTCTATGAAATCTGGAACTCCCAAGAATCCGCGAACACCGAAATCGGTAGCTACGGAAAAGTCAATGACATCACTAGAAACAGAGAAGGCAGCTATTATGAAGAAAGTGACAGACGAATTGAAAGAAGTGAAGAAAACGAGTGAAAAGATGCTAAAACAAAAGGAGAAAAAGAAGAAGTTGGAGGAGAAATTGGCAAGGTACCTTTGATAGAGCTTTTATAATTCTATAAAATATGTTTCAGGGAAACAGAGATATCCAAAAATCTGAAAGAAGCATTGTCTGAAAAAGAGCGGCTTATTGAGGAGTGAGTTTTGAATCTAGCGACCGAAAACTATCAATAATATTTCAGACTTCGTCAGGAACTGGCCAATCTACAAGAATGACACCTCGAGATCTTCTACGTCTAGCTCCTAAAGCAAAGAAAACAAAACGAGAAGTCTTTGGAAAAATAACAGTTTTCTCGTAATTTTACTTATTTGTTTGTTCGTTGATCTTGTTTATAATTTACTGCTGTTCTCATGTACTTTATAGTTTTACTATGATGAAAATCACGGATGAGAACGGGAAACTCAATTCAGTGAAAATTGTCAAAAGTAGTTTTCAAAGATTGCTTTTCGCATTTTTCGCTTGGAGACAATTCTGTAATTTCTTGTTTTTTGGTCTCCTTTTTAAATTTCGATCGAGAATCGTTTTGTCATTTGTCTTTTTTTTTTGAAAAGCTTTTCAGATAGTCACTCAAAAATGTATTCTATAAGTAATCGAGTAGTTCTAGCAAGAAAACTTGTAACATATTAATTGGAAAAGAGAACGAAATGAAAAACTATTGATTTTCATAATAGAATAATCCTTCCTCAGAACCTCATCTAGAAGTAGATGTATTGAAGATGGGTTTTATCGGTAGGTCTTTAAAATGGGAGTCTGCAGAGCTATATATAGTTATGAAAGACAACACAAATTCACAATCAATATGATTATTTGCACTCATAATAATTCACTCATAAAGTCAAAATTTCGGGGAATTCTTTGTCTTGGAGCTGCTCAGTTTCATCACATTGACGGCCGAATCGGATTTCTTTTTCGCAGATTCATTTGGGACGTCATCGGCACGTGTCAACTCATCATTCAGTGGATTCTTTCCTCCTGCTCCTTTCGTATTCTTCAACACGATGATACCGAAATCTCCGTTCTCTTGGATGCGGACGATGGCACCACGATTCTGAAAATAGAGGCAATTTATGGGAAGAGACAATTGAAATTCACTTACATCAGTCTCATTCATGTAGCGAGGAGCGGAGAATATCGTGAGGAGCTGATAGTTGGCCACAAACTTGAATCCATCCGGAATCATCTGGTGAGCACGAATGATCAATTTGAGTTTGAGTCTTCCAACGGTCTCGGTCACGGCAGCCGGATTGAATGTGCACGAAAGACCACGAACCAAGTTCTTGCCCCATTGTGGCGTCCTGAAATAAATGTGATTGTTTTCCAGACAAAACATTGATTATACTTACGGTAATGCAGAAGCAATCGATTGATCTGGCGTCGGATCAGCCCAGAGAAGATCCTGTGCCAAGGCGTTGGTGCCGACATCCTCGAGTGGCAGTGGAATCTGAAAAATAATAAAGTTGCTAGCTGAAATTGAAACCAATCAAAACCCACCTTCTCAATATCCCCCAACGTCATGCCCTGACTGATGCCTCCATGCATACACAGAATCTTACTGCCAATCAAACAAGCCAACGGCATCCATGCAAACGTTTCATTGAAAGCTTCCCAAACCTCCTGTCCGTCGGCTTCTCCGAGTTTGATCTGCAGCTCCTCTCTGAATCCGTATGCAAAATTGATGGCTCTGGTCTCATGGTTTCCACGGAGCAGAACGTATTGACTCGGATAGTGGACTTTGAGAGCAAACATCAACGAGATACACTCGACCGAGTGACTTCCCCGATCCACGTAGTCGCCGAGAAAGACGAATCTGTTGCTGATGAAACCGGCTTTCTTGTTGTTTGGAGCTGGTCTTTCCTTTTTTTTCTCCGCTGGTTTACTCGGACACGTGTTGAGTATTCTCATCAGGTCCGCGTATTGTCCGTGAATGTCTCCAACCACCAATACAGGTGGAGAAATCCTTGCGAGAGCACTGGGGTTGCCATCATTCTTGAAAACGTCTCTTGCATCCAATGCCAAATTTATCAGTTCCAGTTTCGTATAGGATTGCTGAAAATGATTATTAAAGTTGTTAGCTGTAATGAGACTGTCTCTCTTACCTCCCTATAGTTGAGCCACTTCTTCACGTTCATGTGGCGATGGATGAATTTTGCTGTGTCGGTTCGAGTTTCGTTGACCATATTGAGTCGAGTCTGGAATATTAAAAAGAGTTAGTTAGGTTAAGCCTCTTTCAGTTGAGCTAAAGGAGGATACCCTTCTACTCTACCCCACTCAAGCTCCATTATGAGATAACAGTGCCCCCGGCTCCCCTCCTCGGGAATCCTCCAACTCACTTTGATAGTTTAGATTGCAATAGCAAATGTGTAAGCTGTCGAACAAAGATCGAACAATGTGAGAATAGATTCTTCCCGGGGAAAAGAAGGCAGTGAACTAGGCTGAACTATTTTTTCGAAAGGTCAGGTCACCACGTTGAAATTGCTGTTTTTGTATTCGGATTGCTCCTCGTTTTGGTTTTTTCGGTGTGACCGAGGTATACTGTGCCACGTGTAACGTGTGAGATAAGTTGGATCCTAGTCGGGATCTTTGAGTTCTACCGGAGCACCAGAGCTGTGCGGAAGTAAAATTTTCAAAAAAGGAAGAAGGAAGAAGGAAGAAGGAATAACATTTTCAAAAAGGAAAAAGGAAGAAGGAAGAAGGGAGAAGGAAGTGAAAAAAGCCCGGAAGAAGGAAGAAGGAAGGAAGAAGGAAGGAAGAAGGAAGTTGGGTTCCAAACCGGGAAATCGGAAGTTAATTTTGAAAATGACAAATTTGAGGAAACTTTTTTATAGTCATCTCTGAAAACGAATTTTGGCGTTGTTTTGCATACAAAATTCCATTAAAAATCACCAAAACTCCGCTGATATTCAGTCGAAAATTACAAAATTTTTGTGAACTTTTAACACGGAAGTCGAACAATTTCAACGGAAGAAGGAAGAAGGAAGAAGGAATAAAATTTCAAAAAAGGAAGAAGGAAGAAGGAAGAAGGAAGTGAAAAAATGCCCGGAAGAAGGAAGAAGGAAGAAGGAAGAAGGAATTCCGCACAGCTCTGCGGAGCACTATAGCCATCAAAGTTAGTGATGAGCCCGGTTTCCCTATATCTATCTCAATTTTATAAGCTTTGGAGCGCCAGAGGAGCAAAGTGAGATCGTGAAGGCATGACTTCTACCCCCTGCCATTGGCACATCTTTGGAATCCCCCCAACTTACGTTTCGAGTATGTTTGTTGTGAGAGCGAGAGTGAGCGACGGTCGAGATTTTCGAGCAACGAGGGAATAAATTCTTCTCGGGGAATAGTGACAAGAGGGTAGTGAACTAGGCTGAACTTGTTTTTCGAAAGTAGAGCGGTCGGGTCGCCACGTTAGAATTAAAATGTTATATGTATAAATCACATAAAGTGTGCTTATTTGTCTGCGTACCCGTCTATCTGTGTGTCTGTTCGTCCACTCACCTTCAAATGGTACACCTTATGACACGTCGTCTCGCATTCAATCGTCTTCTCATGGCTCTCCCTGAACTCGTGGCAGATGAGACAATCAGTGTCTGGTACTTCTGTTGTGAGACCAATCATCAGATCAGAGTACTTTTTCATGAATTCGGGCGACAAACAGGGATGCTGCATAGGTAGGAGTTGGGAGGCGTCGCGTGTTTTCTGAAATGGATTTATTGGTTTTTGATGAAGATTACGTTTTTAGGTACCTGAAGAATTAGAACATTCATTGAGAGTGTCTCCTCGTAGATCCGAACAATTCCTTCCAGACGAATGAGCTCGAACTTCTCAACAATGCCATTCGCTTTTCTTCATTTTACAAAGTTCGTCAAGTTTCTTTCTTGGATTTTGTGCTTCTTCTTGTTCACCAGAAGAGCCTGGAGATGACGGAGATTTCACTGGTGTTTAATGAAGAGAGCCTGTTGGAGTGGCTTGTCTCATGGCAGTAGCTAATCGACTCTCCAGAATCTCACTCTTTCTATTGCGATCTTTGTTGATCTTCATGATACTATTGTTTGTTTTCCGGAGACTGAAAAAAGTATTCTCTATATATAGGCGTCAGGAAGTAGTTTCTCACATTCCGATACTCGTTTCTTTGGCTGTAATCTCCTATTCCTTCTTCTTGATCACTCCATTGAGTCGCACAACGTCTTTATTCAATTCCTCATTTCGAGTGGACCATCTGGAAATTTTCATTCAGAATTCTTGAAATTGATCAATAAAACTCACTCTTTATTGACTTCTCTCGTTTTTCCTTTAGCCTCTTCTAACTTTCTCCTCATTTCGACAACCTTGATCTTGTCTTCTTCTGACTGTTTGAACAGACGAGTGTTCTCTTCCAATAGAGATTCCGCTTTTTGCTGATGTCTGAAAACAAGTATTACAGTAACCTGCAACTGAATATTGACTTACTCATTCCTTGAAGCTCTGAGTTGCTTCTCAATATCTTGTCTGCTGGAGATTCTTGCCCGAAGTCGTTCGTTTTCATCAGAATGTTTGACTTGCGTGGCTATTTTTCTGAAGAGAAAACTTATTTATGATCAGAGATATTAAACTAACCTCTCTAATTGCTCCTTTTCTTTCTTCATCTCTTTAAATTTCACCTCCAATTCATCATATTTCTTCGCCTTCTCCTCAAACCTCTCCGCCTTCTTCACTGCCAAATCCCGTTCTTTCTGAGCTTTTAAATTGTGTTAATTTGCATTCAGAAACTTTGCTCTATAGTCGATTGTATCTTTCGAGATATTATTGAGACGCTGAGATAAAGGTTCTCGATTGGAAAGCGCTGAAGTCTGGGGCTTTCCGGAATGCTTTGGAATCGTATTCGGCTCTTTTTCTGACTGTTTCTGTAGTTTTCGACCTTGAGAAGACTCTAATGAACCAGACGACTCTTCTGCTGGTGTCTTCGCTCTCGATGATTCTTCATTCGGGCTAGACTTCATCAAGTTTGTCTGCCTCTTTTCTGTAATCTTCTGATCCAGAGTGTCTGATTCAGGCTCCGATTCAGTATACGACTCATCTTCATATTCTTCGCCAGAACACTCGTCAGACCATAATTTAATTCCTAGTTTTCCCATGAGTTTCAAGAAAGTTTCCTCCATTTCTTTTATTGTTTCTTTTGTTTTTTCTTCTGCTGAAGATCTTCCGATAACATAGTTTCCAGAAGTCGAAGCAAAGTCCTCAGAACGCCGTTGAACAGAGTTTTCCTCTGTCTTTATCTTGGCTTCTTTTCTTTTTATCAGTTGTTCGGCTGGTCGCATTGCACCTGAAACTTTGAGATTAGGTTTTCAACCGAAAAGAGAAAACTAAAGGCTGGTGCTTTATTTAGGTAATGAACAAACTTTTTCAACTCGTCTTAGCGTTTTATCAACGTAAAACTCACTATTCATGTGACTTGTCTCTTCCTCTCCATTCCGGTTGGTTCCAGGTTTTTCTAAGTTTAAGTTGTCGATTTCGCATACGTTAGTCTGAAAATAAAATGAAGAAATCAGGAGACGTGTACACAAATACATACCATACACTGATAGAATGAAGTCCGAAGACTCTTGTCTGTTTTCCAAAGGAATTCATCTCTCAATCTTTTTTTAATTCCGCTATATTCTGATTTGAAGAAGCTATTAACGAATCCCATGTAATAGTTCTCCCTGGTCAACATGAAGGGAAACGGTTCATTTTCGTATTTAGGATTATCGACCAAAGTGTCCAATCCATACATTTCACAAGTTCGAGAATAATCAATACCGGAAATTTGCTTTTCGTGACAAAAAATTTGTAGTTTGTAGTCAGCGGCTCCTTCTAATGGAAGCGGTTTCAATTCTAGAGGTCGATGAGTTAGAAGTTTTGTGATATCTTCCAGAACTGTTCTCTTTAGGATCAGCAAGTTCTGAAAATGTTTTATTTAGTTTTAAAGATTCTCTAACTTCCACTTACTTGGTCCATCTCTGAATACTCTAAAATGAGACTTCTCAACATCTGAACGTATTCTCCAATATCTCTTTTAATTTTCCAGTTGACTCCACAAACGGCTGTATGAAATATATAAAGAAGAGCCTGTCCAGTAAACATAACTGGTTGACAGTCATAACTGATGAATGTGATTGGAGTGCATCCATCCTTGTGCAACTGGCGAGATGACATCTCAAATGACATATCAGACACAACCTGAAACATAATGGATCAGTAAAATCTCCGTGTCTTGATATTTGATCTACCGTTATCAAATCCTTGTCGATATCAAACTCCTCCATTACTTTTACGAGTTCATCCATATCAATTGTCTTCGAGAGAATACTTTTCCCGTATTGTTCTAATTGTCCATGGAGGCTCTGAGTATCTAGAATCGAATCGAAAAAACTAGGAATCGTTCAGAAAAGCTGTAAATCCGAATCTCTTCCTGGAATGTTACAGGTCAACAAACTCTCGACTTGTCACTTCAAAATAGTGAAACTCTAGATTTCATCTACATTTCCCACAGAAATTGACATTACGAGTACACACCATGACACGTGCTCAAAGTGAATCATTTTTCACTGAAAACAAGCTTTTGATTGACTGCTACAGTAATACTAATATCCATTTTCGAATTATACAGAATCAATGTGTAACTGCGATTGTATGAATTGTCTGAGCCATATCTATAATCTTACTGGGCCTCTCCAATCAGTTTTGAACTCTCTCAAGCCATTTCCAGCTCACTTTGATTTCATTTTGAGTTGATTCTATTATGTCTAATTAAACTGATTCTCTTTCATCGTGATTTTATTGACTCTGTTCTCATCTTGATATATTGACTCTTCTTAGGGAAACAGTATTCATCTTCACATAATTAAACTAACAACAGTCTACACGATTATTGCTCCGACATCTGTCAGTGAATTGTCACAGTGTCACAGAGACGTGTAATTGTGGGAACCAGTGCAGTGGGCGGAGTCACGGCAAGTCATATAGATGCGTGACCATATCATTCATTGATCCCCTTCACTTGGTTACAGTAGAATTGTCTTATTGTCTTTCTCCTCTCTTCCCTCTCCGTTCTTCTTGATTTTCTTATAAAATTCCCTCTCCATTCAGTCACGTCATATTTTCAGTTCAAACAAAACAACTCGAATTTCAATATGTGTGACACCGCGTACCCAAAATCACCGGTGCAGATGACAAATATGAAAAACTTCGGGTGCGAATGTAAGTATCAGTCTCTCTCTTCTAAATTGACTCATTTCATTCTATTTTCAGTCTTCCTAAGTCGCCATTTGAAGGAGCAGGAGTTGAGGGAAAAGTTGAGAATTGCGAACAAATTGAAGCATGAGCGTCTCGACGAAGAGGAGAAATGCGATGAGGAGGTGTGGGCAGTTTTCGCAGGAAGCCCAGCCGAGAATGGAGAAGACGCAGGATTAGGTTAGTAATTTTAATCACAAAAAATAGTGAATTAGGCAAATTTAAATCGAACGTTTTTTTGGACAATTTTGAAAAACCTGAAAAATGTTCTTTTTTTCAGCATTGTCTCCACAACCGACAATTGATCTTCCTCATTCGGCCGTTCGAGAACCTAAGAATTCAGAAGTTCATCAGAAGTCAATTCGTCGGGATTCTGAAGGCGAACGTCATCGTGATCATCATCATCATCGGAATCTGGAATACTCTCGCTACTCAGATGTCCGACGTCGCCAAGGAAGACGACTTCAATCAAGAGACTCGTCGCATCAAGACCGCAGTGGATTCAGAAAGAATGACCGAAGAAGACTAGGAAATGATTGGAAATACAACTCGTTTCGTATGAACACCAGACGTGAGACTTACAGAAGAATTTAGTGGATCTTATTGGGTTATTCTTTTGCTACTTGACTGCTTTGCTTTTACTTTTACAACTTTGAAACATTAATAAACACTTTTTGAAATTAATCTTGTTAGCTTGTAAACTTATTCTAATATCAGCGAAAGGCGCGACAGACAAACAAAAGCAGTTAGATTTGGTCGGAGAATTGTGAGAAATCAATACCATATTTCGGCGCTCATTTACTTTAATTTCAAAAACACATTCAATAGATAGATCAGAAAAAGAAGGAAAACTATATAACAGGAAAGTAAATGAGGCCGGGATTCATATAAATGAGAACGTGTGGAGATATGTGGTGGGTGGTTAGGACATTACGTTAATTCAGAGTATCAGAATGCAGGGCAAAATAGGGCAAATTAGATAATGGGATAGCGGTACGGTAGACGTGTGTAGAATCTCAGTGACGGATGTCGACTTGGTCATTAAGACCTCTATTTCTGATCTCCTCCACCACCTTCTTGTATCGTTCATCAAATCTCGGAACAATGATTCCAGTTTCTCTTGCCATATTCTCCAAATCACGCTTAATTTCATCAGGTATATCTGGATTGGAACCACTGGCAGTTTGATTGATGGCAAGCTGGGAAGAATCTCTAATGGCTCGTGGGTAGGCATGGTTCGTAGCGTTTTCATCTGAACGTGCTCTCAAGAGATATGGGAGAAGAGAAGCAAGTCCGTTCTCTTTGATCTTCTTGTAAAGCTTCTTCTGCCTGATTGCTTTGTAACGACGTTCGGCAGATTCACGCATTTTATTGTATCCTGAAAAAAATGAATGTTATGGAAGTCAGGTCTCAAAGGCACAATTTAAAAAATATTCTTAACTCGTGAAAAAACATACTATCATTTTCCGGCGATCCCGATTCTTGGTTCTTCTTTTGCGACTCTCTGATTTCTGCTACTTGTGCAATGATTTTGGCTCTCTTCTCAGCATATTCAGCATCTTCTCTTTTCTTCTCTGCCTCCATATCCAAGTTTGTCAACGCCTCCTGCATTCCTTCGTAATATTCTTCATCTTCTGAAGCACTTGTGGATTCAGGAAGGATGTAATCAGTCGTTTCGTCCTCTTCCTCCAGCAGAGAGTAATTCATTGTTTCACTTGCGATGATCTCATTCTGGAAAAAGATAGTATGTACTTTATAGGTCATTGATGAATAGGGAAGTATTTTCAGAACTGCCATATTTTCGAAAGTTGTAAAAATTTCTCCAGCGAAGCCCGTGACAATTCTGTCACTATTTTGACAAAAAACAGGCATAGAATGGAAACGTTTTGGAAAGGCGGCTTGTAACGAGCCGGGCCTTTTCGAGATTTTTCACCAGCATGGGTCTCAGTTCAAAAATTTGAAAATTTGAATTTTTTCGAAATGTTTTTGATTTTTTGCAAAAAAGTCGAACTTTCGTCTGTTTTAAATAGATTATCGGTAAAAAATCAAGCGTACATTGGATTTTTGACTATTTTTAAAATAGAAATTTCAAAAATTTTCGCACAATTTTGTTAAAAAATTGTACATTTTTTACTCCGGGCCGACAAACTTCTTTACCGGCCGATACTTTGAAAGTCTGATAACAAAATATGTCTACTCACAACTAACAACAAAAACCAACACGAAATCATAAAGAGAATTAGCGCAAACACGAAAAAGTCCGAAAATCAATTATTTTTCATGAATTATATTTACGTTTTTCGTCAAAAACACTATTTTTTGAAATCGTCAATAAATAACTCAAATCTACAGTGATTTAAAGGCACATAGCGGGGTTTTTTTTCTGATGGTCTTGACCAGAAATAGCCAACGTTCAGCTACCGGCAACTAGTTGCCGAAGAGCAATGGCGCACATATCCGAATTTAAGCATTTATTTGTTGTTATCTACCTGTTCAGCCTCCACCAAGTCGTCATCTTCCGAATCCTCAGAATCTTCGACCTCCTCTTTCTCTGTCCTCTCCTGATCCTTCTCACTCAATGCCTCATTCATCTCCTCATATTCTTGTACTGGAACAACGCATTCCACTGTTTCTTCCTCCAGAATGTCTCTCATTTTATCTGGCATATTCGCTTCGAGGACTAGTCCTCCAGCCGCCCGACGAGCTGCGGAACGTTCCATCGCTTTCTTCGCGATGAGTTGAAAAACGGCATCCAATCTCTGTGAGTCACTCATCAAAACTCTCCCATCTGGACATGGTTTCGAGAGAAATGGGAGACCATTTCGTTTGTTCTTTTTGTCGGCCTTCTTCTGTTTGATCAATGCATTCCGGCGTTGGCCAGCTTCACGCATCTTCTGGAATCCTGGAATAAAATTATGTGAAAATTGGAATTCAGAATTCGAAGGATTTCAGAAATAACTCACTCTCTGTGTCCACTGATCCAAATCCGTCGTTCCTCTTCTGAGAGTCACTCATTGTTGTGCGTACTTGAGATGGTTTTACCCTGAAAAATCAAGAAAATAAATTCTGGAAATATTGAATCTGAGAAATCAATAAAAGAACGGAAAATCGCGAAAAAATTAACGAGGCAGTGTTCGAAATTTCCAATTCGCTGAAAAATGACTCAAGTCGAAAAGAGCGTAGTTGCGTCCAGGCTTGGTCGGAGAATCGGAGAACAGAAATTTTCTCCGAAAAAAGTTGAAGAATCAGATATCCGAGATTTTCTCCGACTTTTTTTTTCGGAGAATGCAGAAATTTTCCCGAAAATGTTTCTAAAACGGGTTTTTGTTGGGATTTTCAGATTTCACTTTTTTAAATCATGTTTATTCATCATAAAAAGCATTTACCAGTAAGAATACGACAAAAACAGAAATTGGACTGTCGAAAACTTATGAAATTCTCCGGAATTCTCCGACTTTTTTCGGAGAATCGGAGAGGTCGGATAATTTCTCCGAGAAAAAGTGGGAGAATTATCCTTCGGAGAAATCCTCCGAAATACGTCGGAAAATCGGAGAAGTCTGATATCCGATTCTCCGACTCCGACCAAGCCTGGTTGCGTTACAACATAAAATTTCGCGAGTTTTTGTACTGAAAATATGGTTTTTTGAAGTTTTTCAAAGCTTTTTTTTCTAAAAAACTGAACAACGGACCGCAACGTGGCTTAAAACGTAGTAAAAGTGCGGAGGCGAGAAGTGACGACGGGCGGCCTGAAAAGCTGCTTGTCGCCTGCACATCTAACTCCCGCGACGAACGGGGTACTGTAGACGAATGCGCGCGCCGGGAGAATAATGAGGCGCGGCAAAAATTAGTAGAATTCAGTAGAATTGACCGGTTTGAGTAGAACAAAAAGAGAATATGGAGTAGGAAAGGAAAGATAAATGACTAAATGAGTTGGAACTAAAATTTCGGGCGAAGAAAATCATTATTTTACCGTTTTTCCACTAATTTCTGGAAAAATGGAAACTAAAAAATCAATAAATGAACTGAAACTGAAGAAAAACGCTGGGAATTCAACCAAAAAACGCGGATCAGATTGAAAATACTTGTTTTTGATAGATTTTCCCGCCAAGATTTTTCTGACAAAGTGAGAAAAACGTCAAGAAAAAATTTGATCTACTTTCATGAATTGAATTTTTGAGAAGTTTGCAAGCCTAAGTAATGATGATACAAATGTAATGATCATGCTTTGATTTACAAAGTTTGATCAAATATGAGGTTTTGAATCTGAAAGAGTCTCTAGAGGCATCTGCCAGATGACTAACATTTACTTCGAAAAAAATTAAGATAGATACAAAAATTTTAGAATGAAGAGGATGAAGACCATCACAAAAAATTGAATTAGAAATGAGACATCACCACGAGTGAAACATTATCAGGAGAGAGTGCCAAAGAAGAAGATAACAACCTTTTACAAAGAGAACGTGGAAAGAAGAGAATGCTGGGAGAGCGAAGCAAGCGGAAACCAGGTTACTGTAGTCGGGGGGACATTAATGTTGGCTGCATCCGGCTCCATGTTCGTCGGCCTTCTTCTTCTCTTCCTTCGGCTGATCCTTATTTTTCAACGCTTCCTGCATCTTCTTGAACTCCTCCTCGTACCCTGGAACATTTGAGAACCCCGGAATGATAGATGTCTTCGCCGCATGTTCCAAGAAACGTCTCATGAAATCCGACATGTCTGGATCGAAGACCGGCCCTCCAGCAGCCTGACGAGCTTGCGCCTGCTTGAGGATTATATGTTTCCAAAAAAACTTACTATCGTCATCAAAGTATTCAAATCCCGTTTTCTTTTTTGAGAGTCGCTCATCGTACTTCGGATGATGATTGTTCTGAAAATGTAAGCTAAATTTCGGAAAATATATTCATAAAATCGATCGAAGCCGAATTTAAATGACTCCTAAAAGATATTCTGAGAGAGAGAAAGAGGGCGCGTGTTCCGTTCGAGACCCTGCTTAAAGGGGCAGCGCATGGGAGGGAGGTGTCGATTTACAGGATATCAATGAAGAGAAAGAGGGGAAAGTAACGAGATGGCGTCAAGAAGAGAAGAAGCGGACACACGACGAGGAGGCTCATTTTTGGAGGACAGGCTTTTGATCTTTTGATCCCTGGGTTCCGATCATCTTCTCATCCATTTCTCTGAGAAACTGATAACATTCCCATCATCTGAAGATTCATAAAAAGGAAGCCTCTTCTCGTATATTTCCACTCCAGTTCTACTATTTTCTGTATTTTCTATATATTTATTCACCCCAAAGGCTATCTTCTTTTCGAGCCGAGACCTGTGGAACGGTTTACTGTAATCATTGGTTGTTGAAAAGATAAAGAAATAGCTATCGTACTGTTTTGCAAGTCTCGTAGTGCTGGAAAAAGGAGGACAAGTGGAAATTTTATAGCATAATTGATAATTTAAAAATAATTTAGGTCGTCGAACGTGATGATTTAATAAAAGGAGGAGATTATAAAATTCAAACCAGTGGATCAACATAATAGAACCCAACAACATCTACAATTTTAAGCAATTATTATTCTTCACAATGCCGGGTACTCTTCGTCATCAAGCATTCTGGAGCGGCAATGAGGGCAGGTCTGCTGCTGTTTGAACCATTTCGTTGCACACTGAAAATTAAAATGTTATATGTATAGATCACATAAAGTGTGCTTATTTGTCTGCGTACCCGTCTATCTGTGTGTCTGTTCGTCCACTCACCTTCCAATGATAATCATTATGGCATGTTGTCTCGAATTCAATCGTCTTTTCTTGCTCCTCCCCTGAAAAGCAGATGAGACAATCGGTATCAGGAATTCCTGTTGTTAGACTGATCATTAGTTCCGAGTATTTCCTCTTGAACTCAGGTGACATGGAAGGATATTGCATGGGAATGAGTTGAGAGATGCCATTTGTTCTCTGAAATTGAATTGAATCAATATTTGAAGAAATTTTCATCAATTTCTAGACCTACAATTTGATCGATTTTTCCAGGTCCATAATTGTACAATGCATCTTCGCTCCACGTAGATCAAACGCAGCAGGGGCAGCAAAAAATTGCGCGGGAGATTATGGCACTGCGTAGATTCTTCGAGAAGAGACGATCCGACTGTCTATTCATTCATTCCAAAAGGACCCATCGGTAACTCGTCGTTTTCTTTTTCTAACATTTTCCTTATTTGTCCCTCTCCTCAATCAGCGCTTTTTCATTTGAGATCTTCTCTGTGCGGCATTTTGAACGTAGAGGTTGGGACTGTAGTGCTGTAGTATCGGTTACTGTAATATCGGTTACTGTAGTGTCGGTTACTGTACTGTCCGTTCGCGAACACTTGTTAGCGGAGCATATATTTTTTCAAAATGGTATCGTAGCGAAAAACAAGGTATTCAGTTCTTTTCAGTCTCCCAAAACTCAAAAAACACGGCATTTGATCTTTTTGATCTACGAAACCAATCCGCGGTGACTCCTCTTCTTTCGCCCGCTACTGTATCTCTGCTTGGCAGTGGTTGCAGACTACTGTAATACGCTCCCTTTTTTTTAAATATATATCCTATACTTAGGGACCGCAATGAACGTGGGCGGAGTTTTTCATTTTCTTCTCTTGGGACGTCATGGGGAGGATATTGAAATGTTTGGCTGACTGCCCTGAGAGCCCAGAACGCTAAAACAGAATGAAAACTTTTTGCCCCCATGTAATCGAGTACGTAGAATTCAATGAATACACTTTCCTTTCACCCAAATGTTTAGTTTTCTCAGAAAACTGAAAAAACGTTTTGCATTTTTCAGAAAAATGTCACGTTTAGGTTGTTCTAGGTCAAACACGCATCATTTTTTTACTGTTTCTAATAGTTCTGAACATACTCTAATAGGTTTTGAAAGAAAATTCGATTTTCGTGCTGTCGAATTTTTTTGGGAGCCATCTGAACTGCGAGGCATCACATCAAAAAACTTTCTGTGATAACATATCTATTTTCTGACATATTCTTTTTGGACATCTCTTCAGGTACCTGGGCCCCAAATTTTGAAGCTCATTGATTTGTAAAATGTAGTTTCCTCTGTGTCGGAAGACAACAGACTAAGAAAGAAAATTAGTTTTCCCGACAGTTTAGGTTAAAGGAGGTCAAACACGCATCGTTTTTTGACGGATCCAGATTCTACGCAAAATTTCGATCTAGATGCACTTGGGAACAAAAAATTTCGAGCTGTCGAATTTTAGATATTTGATGTTTTATCTCGAAATATGCTGAATATCCTTCAAAAAATTCTTTTGAATTTTAAAAAATCACGTCAAAAATATATTTTCCTATTATCAGCGTCACATTTGTGCTCATTTAGTTCAGTGGATAACACGCTGGGTTTTTAATCAAAGGGTTTCTGGTTCGGACTTTCCCAAATTTTGCAAAAATTTGACTGACTGAACGTGAAAATAGAAAATATTTTTTGCGTGGTCAGGAAAACGAAAGAATTCTCCAAGAGAATTCAGTAGAAACCATGGCTGACTAAAAGGTCCTGTAACTTCGGAGAGAGTGAATATTTTCGGAAAAAAATTTGGGAATGTACTTTCATTTACCTGAAGAACAGGTCAGGATGGGAATTTTTATGAAAAAATGAGTTTGAAAAAAATGTTGCGGTCTCTACCTATACTTTCCGTTTATAATCTTACTGTACTTCTGCTGGCTACTGTCAACGTCGTGTTAGCGGGATACAGTATCCCCTCTTCTCTTTCCTTCCGTTCCAACCTAGTTCTCCTTTCAGGTAGCAACATGCCGTCCGCATACGAGTCCACGCCTGTCAGCCAACCCGATCCATATAAAGTCACCGTCTTCACTTGCCCTGATAGAGGTTTGATTTATTGATTCATTTCTTGATTTGATTTATTTTATTTTATAGGTTCCCTGGTCTTCCGAGTCATCTCCCAACACGGAAACATTTCGGATTTTCAATTCGACTCGCGAACTCAGAAGATGATTCGTCCAGTTCGTATCGTGCGTGAGAAGGATTTGTTCCCAAAATACTTTGTTGATGATGAGCGGGCTCAAACGCATATTATGTTCGCGTTCAATCGGGTGACCAATGAGCACGAGCAATACGTTTTCTGCTGGGAAACAAAACAACTCGAGCAAATCCATCAACCGGAACACTTCTATCGCCATGAACATACGGCAATGCAGTTCCGAATGAGGTTTGCCTACAGAAATGGAGAAACAGTTGATATCGTTAGAGCAAGTGATGGATCCGTTGAGAAGATATCATCGAAGAACGGGAAACTCCGATCGGGAACAGTGAAGACGTTGGTGGATTATGATGACCATGATCGCTATATCCGTCCACTTCCGAAATACAAGATCAGATATTGTCGACACAGCGAGAAGAGCGTGATCTACGCTCGTTACATGAATGGATTTCGGAAATTCGTCTTCAATGAGGATACCAAACAACTCGAGGAGCTCAAGTGTGATGGTTGCTCTGAAGTCACTGAGGATGACCTCTATCCACAATATTTCACTCATTCCGATTCGGTGAACTCTTCTGTGATTCTTGCTTGGAATACTGTAACTGAACGAATCGAGCAGTACATCTTCAATGTAATCCTTCGGCGATTTGAGCAAGTTCAGGTCTATGATGTTGTGTACAATCCAGAAAAGAAAAAACATCGAATTGGAGGGATTATGTTTGCTCAAAAAGGTTACGGAGGGTTGGAGGTTGCCACGATGATCTGCGAGGAGGGAACACTGAAGAGAGGAGAATTCTCGGAGAAACACCAAATGTTCGTTCCGATACAAGAGACTTCAGTCAAGACTTTTCTGCGTGTGAAGAACAACAAGACGACATCAGAAGTGTCATGGAAGGCGTCGGATCTGGATGCGTCGGATCGGGATGAGTATTCGTCAGGATTTGAGGATGACGACACAATTGTGGACAACTACTCGACACCTGCTGATGATGATGAGAGGCTGTTGGAAGAAAACTATTGTGCGATGGAATTTGCTATCGAAAAACTTCTTTTTTAATTTCTATTTATTCACTCATTTTTATATGATTAATTAAGTCTCTTTCACAAAGAAATAAGAAATTGGTAATTGAATAAATGATTGGTAATTAAATTGGTTTTCATAGCCGCTGCACTAGCGCTCACTTATCGATTAGTCTTGAATACTCTACAATAAAACAGATGCGAGAATTATTATTTATTAGATATCAATTAATTAAAACAAATACAGTAATAATAATGACAGAGAATTAATATTTGGAGTATCGTCCCTTCTTTGCCTTTGGCTCCTCCCAGAATCCGAGTTGCCTTGCTTTGAGTGCTTCTTGCTTCCTCTTGAGACGAGCTTCTTCGAATGCATTCATCACGTTCGATACTTGAATGGCTCCTTCCTTTTTCTTCTCTTCAATAATCTTCTTCTTTTCAATAAACTTCTGAAGCTGTTTCTCTGCATTTAACTTCTGATCGATCGATGGTCTTCTCACTTCTGGGACACATGGCTTCTGATAGGCCACTGACACTGCTTCTTTCTTCTTCGGAACGAATTTGGTTGGAAGTGTTCTCTTCGATGAGATGACGATTTCAGGCAGTGGCACTGGTCTCTTCGATGGTACGGCAGATGAAGTAGATGTCAATGGTTTAGATGACTTCGAAGAAACTGGCACATTCGGCATATTCACGGATGATGTGGGTGGAATGGAAATGTCCTTCGAAATTGGATTCTTCACAACGACAGAAGGATTTTCGACGGTTACGGTAGGCAATGCAGAAGTAGATGGTTTGTTGGCAGAAGACGTTGCGACGACTGGCTTGAATGAAGATGACGTGGCAGATGTTGTTCCAGTGCTCTCCTCTTGTTCCTTCATCTCCAATGCCTCAATCTTCTTGATAATTCTTCTGGCCATGAAATCGCAGGATCCGTTAAGATAGTATCTGCAGAACCTTTTGATTTCGTACGTTCTGTACATTTCCAGAGTATAATCGTTCTTGATCAATTCTTCGAGAGAATCTCTTGACTCCCAATTCGACAGAAGATTGAATCCGTGGAGTGCAATTTGTTCGATGGGCTCAGATGGGACGAACATTGTCGATTGTTGATGGTAACTTTGAGGTGATTCTGGAAAAATAACAGAGATAATGGTAGAGAAGTTGGAAGAGAGTAAGGGAAGAAACGGGGGACCCAGAACAGGAAAGGGGAAACTCTGAGATGGTCAGAGAGAGGAAATGAATGAGAAATGGCAGTATGAGACTACAGGATCTGGGACACTGTAGATGCATATGGATTTGAAAAAAACATCCTCAAAAGAAAAGAAAAATTATATAAAACCAGATGAATCTTCTTAGTGAAGCATCTGAATTGTCAAAGAAAACTATTAATTTGGTCTATAACAAATATCAATGTCATCTCGGAAACTAAAAGAGATTTCAAAACTATTCCAACTCATAAGATGTAAGAAAATTTGAGAAAAAGATATATGTACGAATTTGTTGAAATGGAAAGAGAAGGGAATCTACCCATTTAAATGATATAAAGAGAAAGTCCATCGAACTCATACATGGGATGACAAATACTTTACACATCCGATTGACCCAGGATGACATAAATGTGAAGACGAGATCCTTCTAGATGTGCACTTGTAATAAATAATTAATTGTTTTGATTGACAACCGGTAGTGTGAGAGTACAAAAGACGGTCACACTTGTTGTCACATCTCTGGAAACCAGGATGGTTATCTTTTGATCTCTTTGATTGTGTGAAGAATAAAAATGATTTTTTTTGGGAAAGTAAGTTCGAGGAGCCTAACGAATCTACTGAAACTCCGTTTGGACTGTATTCGTAGAAGCTAATGTGTACTCATTTCTTCAATTTACGAACAGTTGTTGCAAGCAATACAAATGAACTGTTCATCTTCTGAACAGCATACAGTCTAATATACTTTCACAAAAAACTCCGGTCTGACGGTTTCTTTTTAGAAAATTTTCAAACTTTTCAGTTGCTATCTCATTGTTTTCGAAAAACAATAATAATAATTTATTTACGATTACCCAAAGAGATAACCATCCTGATTCCCAGAGATGTGGCAACAAGTGTGACCGTCTTTTGGATTCTCACACTACCGGTTGTCAATCAAAACAATTAATTATTTATTACAAGTGCACATCTAGAAGGATCTCGTCTTCACATTTATGTCATCCTGGGTCAATCGGATGTGTAAAGTATTTGTCATCCCATGTATGAGTTTGATGGACTTTCTCTTTATATCATTTAAATGGGTAGATTCCCTTCTCTTTCCATTTCAACAAGTTCGTACATTCATCTTTTTCTTAACTTTTCTTACATCTTATAAGCTAGACTTTTTCTCTTCTAGTTTTTAGTTAAGTTCAGAATCTCTTTCAGTTTCCGAGATGATATTGATATTGTTATAGACCAAATCAATAAATTTCTTTGAGAACTTGGATACTTCATTAAGAAAATTCGTCTGGTTTTATATAGTTCGTTTCATTAACCTCAAAACTGTTTTTTTATCCCTCTTCATTTTAGTTTTTTTCCCAGATCTTCCCTAGAGCAAAAGTGTGAGAAAGGTTGTAAATGGGCGGGGCTAATTGCAGACGCATCTGCGTCCTTAATGTAGGTCACTCTTGTAGTCTCATACTGCCATTTCTCATTCATTTCCTCTCTCTGACCATCTCAGAGTTTCCCCTTTCCTGTTCTGGGTCCCCCGTTTCTTCCCTTACTCTCTTCCAACTTCTCTACCATTATCTCTGTTATTTTTCCAGAATCACCTCAAAGTTACCATCAACAATCGACAATGTTCGTCCCATCTGAGCCAATCGAACAAATCGCACTTCACGGATTCAATCTTCTGTCGAATTGGGAGTCAAGAGATTCTCTCGAAGAATTGATCAAGAACGATTATACACTGGAAATGTACAGAACGTACGAAATCAAAAGGTTCTGCAGATACTATCTTAACGGATCCTGCGATTTCATGGCCAGAAGAATTATCAAGAAGATTGAGGCATTGGAGATGAAGGAACAAAAGGAGACAACTGGAACAACATCTGCCACGTCATCTTCATTCAAGCCAGTCGTCGCAACGTCTTCTGCCAACAAACCATCCACTTCTGCATTGCCTACCGTAACCGTCGAAAAGTCCTCTGTCGTTGTGAAGAATCCAATTTCGAAAGACATTCCCATTCCACCCACATCATCTGTGAATAAGCCAGTTTCCTGTGCTGTGAAATCTTCTAAACCATTGGCATCTACTTCATCTGCCGTATCATCGAAGAGACCAGTGCCACTGCCTGAAGTCGTCATCTCATCGAAGAGAACACTTCCAACCAAATTCGTTCCGAAGAAGAAAGAAGCAGTGTCAGTGGCCTATCAGAAGCCATGTGTCCCAGAAGTGAGAAGACCATCGATCGATCAGAAGTTGAATGCAGAGAAACAGCTTCAGAAGTTTATCGAAAAGAAGAAGATTATTGAAGAGAAGAAAAAGGAAGGAGCCATTCAAGTATCGAACGTGATGAATGCATTCGAAGAAGCTCGTCTCAAGAGGAAGCAAGAAGCACTCAAAGCAAAGCAACTCGGATTCTGGGAGGAGCCAAAGGCAAAGAAGGGACGATACACCAAATATTAATTCTCTGTCATTATTATTACTGTATTTGTTTTAATTAATTGATATCTAATAAATAATAATTCACGCAACTGTTTTATTGTAGAGTATTCAAGACTAATCGATAAGTGAGCGCTAGTGCAAAACAAAAACAAAGCATCATATGAGATTTGGATTTTACACTTCTGTCTCCACTGAAGAGAGATCGGTAGCCCAGGAGCGTATCGAGTCTGAGTTTTTTAAAGAAACAAAGGGCCTCCAGCAGTTTTTCGACTCGGTAACCTTGAATATCTCGCACAATACTCGAGAGTTACAGTAGAATGAAATGAATTACTCGTTTTAAAAGGTGTGAACCCACGTGAAAAAATGTTTTACACAGATTGTCGGATTGACCAACTGTCCTTTTTTCTCGTCATGATAGTTGAAGCTTATAACCAGTCAGAAAGTTCCCATGAAATATCTCTAAAATGGCCATTCCTGCATGCGTTCAGCAAAATTTTAAACTACTTTTGGAAATCCCAGCCGATTTCCTTTCCAATCATATAGGTCTCGACCCGTAATTCCATCTAGACTCGGGATTCTTCCCTAGTGACTTTTTTCTTTGAAGATACCCGATTTCACTTTGTCTTCCCCTCTATGCCTTTGAGTTGACTTGGCTCTTTAATCTCAAACTACCTATTAGAAAAAACAAATGATTTTACTTCAAACTTTATTAACAAAAAAGAAAAATCAGAACAGAAGTGAATTGACAGAACAGAACATAATTTATAAATTATTATTTAATTAATTGCTCAGAACAAGCTTTCTGAGCTTTTCGAGACGGGCAATTTTCATTTCCATCATTTGAAGGTGCGAGAGTCCTCTGGTGATGTCCTCCTCCTCACTTGATTTCTCCGAATCCACATTGACTTTTTCCGATTCCTCGTCATCGCATTTCAACAGATCAGCTAAGCTGTAATCCTTGTCTTCGTCCTCCGAGTCTTGACTGTACTCTTCGTCCGAGGATTCCTCTTCTGAATCAGATGAACCGTTCGAGCTATCCTTATCCAAATACTTCGTAGTTTCAATAGTTTCAGCTTCCAAATCCTCACTCTCGTTTCCAATTATCTCGTTGTTCTCCATCATTTTAACCAGTTTCAACTCCTTTTGTTCTTTTCTCTGAACCAGAAAAGTTCTGACCACATTCGGTGGAATATTGACGTATTCTCCTCTGATCATACAGTATCCCTCCTTCTTCAGTCTTCCATCATTCCCTCTCATCACAATTGATTTCTTATTCTTCAGAGAAGCCACAAAAAGAATACTCGACGACGTACTCTTCTCTGGATTAAACTCTGCTTCCGGGCAATAGATTTGCTGGAATTGGAACTTGGATGCATCATAGATATACTTCTCCATTAGTTGCGTTTCCGTATTCCATACATGAATGACATGTGTGTTGAGAGAAGTCGAAAACTCGGAATATCTCGGAAACAGATGACTTTCAGAGACGAAACGAGGGCAGAGATGGCATTGGAATTCCCTCATTTCTCTGGTTGTCTCATCATAGGCAAATGTCAGATAGTCATCTCTGTGAAGGTAGAAGATGACTTCCTTCTGCAAATGATGACAGTATCTGATCTTGTACTGTGGGAGGGTACGAGTGTATGGGTCCTTCTCTGCTTCCTCTCCGACGTCTTCAGATTCCTCCAACGTCTTCACTGGTCTAGATGGAATCTGAATCCATTGTCCTCTCACCCACACCATCTTCTTCACTGATCCATCCTTTCCCTTCTCAATTGACATTCTTCCCTTCCAGTCATCGATGATCATCACAATGCTTGATGGGGATCTATTTCCAACATGATACTTGAGATCAGGATCTTCCACTTGCTCGAACTGTCCTGATTCCAGAGAATAGATGTATTGTTCCATCTTGGAAGTCACCCGATTAAAAGCAATCATCACTTCCTTCTGGAGTCTATCACTAAAGATTCCATATTCAGGATACAAATCTCCCTCGTTGACTACAGTAACCGGTGGTTGAACCATCTTCTGAGTCTTGGAGTCGAATCGGAAGTCCTTAGAATATCCATCCCGTTGAACGACTTTGAAGATTGTCGCATTCAAGGCGGGGCACTGGTGGACATAAGTCTTCGTGGACGGTCCGGATTGGTAGATTGGGGCATTGTAAGCTCCGAACTGTCTTTGTTGGTTGGCGTGAGCGAAGTACGGGTTATAGTTGTTCTGCGGCATACGGGTAATAAGCGGCATACCGGTGGCGTGAGCGGCATACGGGTAATACATTGTGTTGCTTTCTGAAATGAAGGACAGGTTATATAAGTGAAATGGGTAAGGTTAGGAAAGGAAGGGATACGAGAAAGTTGGAGAAAATGGAAGGGAATAGAGGAAAAGTTGAGTTACCATCCACGATGATTCTTCTCGGGGTGAATGACTGGTTCCTCTTCTCATCCCTTACGACGATCAAGAAGAGCGCGCTCTTTCGCTGCGTACCATCTGTCCCGTTCTCAATAGAGCGAGGTTGCATTAATCAAAGAGATCTGGGAAGAATCACTCGATAAAGTCAAAACGAATGAGCACGCTGGAGCTGTGGGAAGATACGGAATGGGGAGTGAAGAGAAGGGAAACAGGTAAATAGGGGGAGAGAGAAGAGGAATCACCGTTCACGATGAGTCTTCTGTGTATGACTGATTGAATAGTTTCCCCATCTCTTACGTTGAGCAATACGCAGTCTCTCTTTTGCTGCGTACCATCTGTCGCGTTCTCAACAGAGCGCGGTTCCATTGACCAAAGAGATCTGGGAAGAATCGCTCAATGAAGGCAAAACTAATGATTGAAGTGAGACAACACATAGAGTAATGTGGATAACTTGTAAGTAGCATAATGTCCCAAAAAGCCGAAATTTTCACAAGGGAAGTCGTTGGAGACGCGGTTTTCAAACGATCTATAAATTTGGCTATAGGTACTTTCGACAATGGGACATTTCTGCACTCAAAACCGGCTAAATCTCTATGCGAGCCTAGTTATGAACTCTCAAACTTTTAATGTGGTTAAGCTTTTTTCACATGGAATTCCGAATCGGCTAATGGTGTTCACAAAAAAGTTATCCTTTTCCTTAATCATATGAGAAGTTTGAGAGCTCATAACTCAGCTCGCAGAGACATTTAGCCGGTTCTGACTGCAGAAATGGCCTCCACGTAGTCGAAAGTGTCTACATATAACCATCTTTATAATTCGTTTGAAAGGCGCGTCACCAAATACTTCCCTTGTCAGCAACTCCGATACGACCGTATACTCAAAATCTTGAAAATCAATGCAAATCAATAACTTGTAGAGACATAACTAGTTTCCTGTCAGAACTCATGTAATTTTGTCTTCTGATATGGAATCCTCAGTCTCGATTGAGTTTCGTTTCTAATAAGCATTAAAAGTGTTAATTCATAACGACTTCCCTCTGTCTCCCTCCATTACCGTACCCCATTCCATACATTCGAATCTATTTATATTGACCGAGGAGTTCTGGGAAGAATCGCTCAATGAAGTCAAAAACTGATGATTGAAGGGAGAATAGCATACAGTGAATGAAAATAGGCGTCGTGAGTTTCCAAAAAGTCGGAATTCTCAACAACTCTGATGCCACCGTATACTCTAAATTCTCAGAATCCCAACAAAATCACTGTCCGAATTCATGTAATTTTTTCTTCAGATACGGAACCCTCAGCTTCCATTTAGTCTAGTTTCTAATTAGCATCAAATGTGTTACCTCATAACGACTTCTCTCTATCTCCCTCCATTACCGTATCCCCACGGCTTCCGACACTTTTGAATTTGTTTATAATACATTAACCTCCCATTCCCTCCAGACCAAAATGATATTGTTTCTCTTGTGACCTTTCTCTTTTTTCTTCTAACCGATAGTCTGACTCATGTCACTTCATTTCTTCTCTCTTTATTTCTGCTCCTCTCTCTTACATTTACTAAAACATCATATTTGTCTTGTTTGGAACATTTCGGATTTCTATAGTTTCCGTTCATTGTGAATACGTTTTTAGGCTTAGATTACTGTAGTTTTGGTGACACCAGGCTGACAAATATAACTATAGAGTTTTTGAAGAGCTGATTTTTTGGAAAACAAAAAAAATTGGGAGGAACTGTTCGTCTTTAAATTTTACAGCCATTTCGAAAAACACTGACCCTCATAGATTGATTTTAAGATTCGTAAAAATATTTTGGAAATAAGATTTCGTATTTTCTCGAATAGAGCGGCATAATTTGCCGGAAAAAACAGTTTTTTCCGTTTTTCGACGTTTTTTTCCGGCAAATGAATCGAGGGAAAAAAAGTTTTTTCCGGAGGTGAATAACCCCATAATAAATGCTCGCAGCTGCCGATAAGTCGTCGTTGTCCTAGACGACGTTGCCAGTTCCATATCTAATCCTCCTCTTCTCACCTCTATTTGTGTACTCATTGGCCTTTCTCTCTTTGCTTCTAATTGGTGTAAAAGAATCAATTTTATATATTCTTTTGGAATCCTTCTCGGACCTTCGGTGGGCACAGTTTTAACCTTTTTCCAGGAAAAAGTAGTAAAATTTGAGTTTTTCAGTTTTGATTTTTTCACCATTTTTGTAGTAGAAACTCTGAGAAAAATAGATGAGTATATTGATTCTACCTTTCTAATCTAATCTGTTCTAACCATCCTTATCAGAAAACCATTGAATGAAAAATACAAAACTTTGCGATTCCGTCTAGAAAAGTTTTGGAAATTTCAGCTGAAATTTTCAAAAATGCGGTAACAAAGTAATGATTTTTCCTGAAATTGTTTCTAATTTTGTATCCTTTAATTTCAGATTTCTGGGGATCTGTCCTTGAAATACTTACAGTTTTCATACAAATTCAAGATTTTTGTCTCCAAAAAAACTCATTTTCAGGCAGTTATCTTGAAATTTTTTCGGTTCAAAGATTTTGAAAAAGTCTTTTCGCAAAGCACTGTTTCCGGTGTGCCTAATTTCCAAAGTGTGTGGTGCAATAGTTCAATTCAAGCTTTTCATTTTTGTGCTTATCAATGTTTTGGTAGAAACCAGACTTGCAAAATTCCGGGCCGGCCCGCCGGGCCGGCCCGCCGGGCCGGGCCGAGAAAGCTCCGGCCCGGATTTGAATTTTTGAACTTTTTTCACTACAATTTTTTTTTTCATTTTTAAGAAATATTTTTCAAAAAAAATCGGGAAATTTTCGAAAAAAAAATTTGAATTTTTTTCAGTACTGAACTTCCGGGCCCACCGGGCCGGGCCGGGCCGGGCCCTAGAAATTTTCATTCCGGCCCGTTGCAAGTCTGGTAGAAACTGCCCATTTCCAAAATATTTTATTTCAAATTTATGGTTTTTGATGATTTGGCACCGCCACTGCACGCAAAAATTTATAATGTTCAAACCGGAAGATTGTATAAATTGATTCTTTCACCAATTAGAAACATAGAGAGAAAGGACAATGAGTACACAAATAAAGGTGAGAAGAGGAGGAGTAGATAGGAATCCGCAACGTCGTCTAGGGCAAACGACGACTTATCGGCAGCTGCTATCAAGACGAGCATTTATGAGTATCTATGAAATGGAAGATTCTTATATTGAATTTTACTCACTGACACGGGGTTTTATCACTGAGGACTCATCTTAAGCTCGACTAGAGCTTTCAGAAGAGTGTAAGCATGGCTAGGTTACGGTATACACCTGTAAAGTTAAGGTGGGTACTGTAGTTGTCGTTGTGAGACTCAAACTAGGAAATACTGTAGTCATTCAAATGGTCATCTGAGAATGAATACATCGAATAAATCGGCATTTAGAAAAATCGAACAAAAATCACCTAAGATGTTTTTTTCAAAATATTGATTCAAAAAGGTGAAATTGTCGGGGTTTTTGCAACTACAAAGCTCTTGTTTCCATCTATCAAACGATACCAAATTCAAAATAATTGGACAATTGTTGAGCAATTAGAACTGCTCAGAAGATAGCTACTTTTCATTGAAAATATTTTTATTTTTTCGGGATTCTGGCACGTTGTTACATCTATGTAGCTCATTATATTTTCGAATTTTATGATCGAAACTTTATTATCGTTGTTATAAATCTTATCTCCAATCCATCCTTGTTCAAATACACCTTTTTATCTAATTTCAGTTAAAAACATACATCAAATTGCACCATGTCTCTCCTCAACTCATCTGAAATGTTGGCGAGTCAAAACGATTTCAGTCAACCTGGACCATCAATGACTTCAACTGACTCTTTAAACGGTAGAAAAAGACCACATCCATCAAGGTAAGGGACATCCGGACATACCGAAAGACACACAGATGTCAAATTTTCAATTTTTAGATCTTCTGGTGAAGATGATCGCCAAACCGACCTTCCCAACTCCACGGCTCAAAATGGTTCGAATACTGAAATGGTGTTGTCAAGGACGTGTCAAAATAGTGCAGACACTCCAGCAAATGCTCCAGAAAGAATTCTCAAAAAAACCATGCCGCCAAGGTAAGGACATCCGGACACACTTACAGACAATCATTTATACAAAAAACTTTCAGAAAGTCTCACAAGAATACTCCAATCCCCCAGCAAGAAGAGAACTACCCACCGGGTTATCCAGAGTAAATTTCCTTGCCTTTTTCCACCTCAAAATGTCTTATTTTTCAGCAAGAAAACATTCCGTGACTCACTGAAACATCACCCACGGACAAGTCAAGCATTTGTGGAGGCCTTCAAGAAAGGAGAGCACATTCATTTCCACAATAAGTGAGTTTTATCTTTTTTCTAAAATTTTTGAGTTCAGCTCGTGGAGAGCTTTCAGAAAAGTATAATCATTCCCTGATTTGATGAAAGTTGGGTCCTGCCACAAAACTACGGTTTGCACCATCAAAGTGGGTTACTGTAGTTTTCGTGGTGGGACCCGAATAGAAGCAAACCAGGGCATGATTATACTTTTCTGAAAGCTCACGATGAGCTGAACTCGAAAATACAAATTTTGTTATGATTGGACAAAACTTGAACCGATTTTTTCCAGAAAAGTGGCTCTGCATATCTGGGAAGATGGACAGAACTACATGGAGAAGATTGGAGATTTCACAGAAGTTCACCTCTTCAAATCCCGTGAAGGACTCGATATGAAAGTGCCGAAGGAATTAGGATTCGATACCCTCACTGATTATATTCGTAAGTTTTTTTGATAAAAATTTATAAATTGAGAAATGTATTTTAGCAGCGGATGAGTCGATCAATGTGATTGATGGGTATAGTGGTGGGTCCCAAGATATGACAATGGGAGATCTTCTGGAAGAGTTCAAAAAGGAGATCCGGACTCACACATACAACGTTTTGAGTCTGGAATTTTCAGAAATAAATGGGTAAGTCTTATTTTTTGAATTCAGCTCGTCGAGAGCTTTGAGGAAAGTATAATCACGATCAGACTTGATTCTAGTAGGGTCTCACCACTACGAAAAATGACGGAAATTTTGGAAAAAAAACCGAAAAAAAACAAAAAACGAAAGAGTTACAGATTTTCGAAACTTTTCGAAAATCTGAAAATGGTGGGACTCAATTTGCACTGACTATAAGCATGACTCTACTTATTCGAACCATTTCAACGTGAATAATCTGATCATTTGAACTTTAGAAGAATCGGAAGAAATTCTAGAGAGTTACAGTAATTTGAATATTTTAAGATTGTTGACAGCTCTCAAAACGTGAATCTCTCAAAAAATTTCCCATTCCAGACTCAACAAAAAGTTCAACGAGCCCGCCTTCGTCCGCCAGTCATCTATAGTCAATGTGCTGGAGACTGTGTTGAAGAGAAAAGCGGATGAAATCGAAAGACGACTCAAGAGGAACTACAAAAATCCAAAAGAGCTCGCCGAACTTCTCCACGACAAGTATTACTACGAGGCAAAATTGAAGAATCTTCCATCGTATCAAAAGTTCTTGTTGGTTTCCATGAAGAATGCCTTCACCGACATTCACGTGGATTTGTCGGCCACAGCGGTCTATTACCACGTTAAGAAAGTGAGTTACTGAAATTTTTCTAAAATTTTTGTATGGTTAAATAGAGTAAATCTAGTGTCACATTTTTGTAGTTGAAAGTTTTTTGATAGCGATAGCAATAAAATAGATAGCAACTCTGAAATCTTTCAGGGTCGAAAAGTCTTCTACGTCGCTCCGCCCACCGCTCGAAATCTCGAGATCTACAAACGCTATGAGACAGCTCCCCAAGACGACGACGTCTGGATTGGGGAAGCGCTTTTCGATCAATGGAAGCGAGTGGAGATCAAGGAAGGATTCACGGCAATCATTCCTGCGGGGTGGATTCATTTCGTCTACACCCCCGAGGATTCGATTGTCGTCGGAGGCAATTTCTTGATGAATCAATATTTGGACAAACATTTCGAGTGAGTTTTTAATTTTGTGGTAGCTAGAGTCGAAGAGAACGAACTTGTGTGGATTTACGAGATCTCTGTGTAGATTTACGGAATCTGTGTGTCGATTTACAAGACTTATTGTAGTTTTACTAAAGTTCTTGTGGATTTACGGAATCTCGTATAGAATTACATGGGCATGTGTAAGATTACGGTGATCCTTTTAAATTTACAAAAATTCGTGTCGATTTACGGAGTTTTGTGTACTCGATTCCGATGAAAACCAGTTTCTCTAATTCTCCTGCTTTAGAGCTTTCAGGTAAGTATAATCAAGACCATATTGGGTCTCACCACGAAAGCTACAGTACCCCAGCTTAAAAACATGTACCGTAATTTCGTGGTTTTCCTGTCACTCTCCATTTTTGTTTTCAAAAATTCACTCAATCTCCGATTCCAGGTTTACCGAAATGGAAAATACAAGTGTAGAGCTCAATGTCATCGACCGGAGCAACATGTTCCGCGGCTTCTACAATGTAATGTGGGGATACGCCGATGAAGTTTTGCTCAGGAATCTGAAGAGTGAGTTTCCCAACTATTGTTACGGTTTCAACTTCTTTCTCCAGACCCCCGACTAGCATTTGGCACGTATAATATTGCCAACGACCTGCACAAATGTCTCGAGTCGCTGGATCTCGACAAGGAAATGGAGCCAGAATTCGACTGGTATACGAAGAAAGAAAAGGAGGATATTCTGGTAGAGATGAATGAGGCGCTGAATAAATATGTATGTCGAAAACTTCCTTTATAAATAAATTTTCTCATTTTCCTTTATTTCAGCTGGCCAAGAAGATGCCGCCCCAGCCAGAGACCCAGATGATTCCGATCCCCAAGATGACGGAATATGGAGAAGTGATCTTCTATTTGGATAGAGACAATCTTGCTCAATATAACGATGCTTTTAAAATATTTTTGTTCACGAATTAATTGTTCGTATTGAATCAATTTCCTGTTTTTATATGAAGTTTTTTTAGTTTTTAAATCATCTAAAAACCTCAAATTTCATAAAAAAGGAAAACAGTAAAAAAATAACAATAATCACTACACTAATATTTTAGCCGAAAAGCTCAATTCTGAATAGTCAATGGAAGTGGTTGAAGTTCGGTGAATCCGACACGCATTCCGACGCCTTCTGGAATATTTCGTTGAATGTATTCGAGGAATGTTGATGCTGTCGAGCCGGTCACGTTTTGGATCTGAAAAAATGGATTTTTTGTTCAAAACTAGATTTTCACATGGAAAATGATAATTTTCTCCTACTTCTTGAGTTGAGGAACTGACACTTATAGTTCCAAAATCAGTGGATCCGAGTAATTTGCTGAGTTTGGTTCAGAAAAATTACTTTTGAATCGATAAATCGTGAAAAATAGCAGATAAACAATTTCCGTTGTTAAAAACGTCTTTTTTCAATTTTAGCACGGGAAAACTGATTTTTTTCAGAAAATACCGTCTTTAGAGTAAAAATTCCTCTTAGAACTCAAAATTAACGTTTTTCTTTTATTTTTCTTTGAGAATACTGCACTTATTCTATTTTTGTTGCCGAAAACTCTGAAATATACAGTTTTTAGTTGAAATTTGATATGCATAACTTCTAAAACTCCAATTTCAGTCGAAACATGCCACATTATTCCATTTTCTATCGATAATCTTCTCTACCTCAAGTTTCGAAATGTGTGTTCTCGTCTCGTAGTGCAATTTGTATTTTTTATGAACGAATTTCGATCGGAGAGCCGGTTGAACCCATCGAATATACGGTAACACTTCTAGACGTCCTTGTGGAATCTCCAAATGTTGACATACTTGCTGAAAAAATGAAAATACTGAAGAATCGGAGAAAAATACTCGGAAACTAAATTGAAATTGATTGTTTTATCGAATTCCAGATGAATTCTTTCGATAAAAACTCATTTACGATCATTTTCAACTCGAAATTTCACATAATTACCTGCAAAAACGTGGTATAGGACTTGAGAACGGCCTTGTCGTGTCCACGATACTCAATCTCAATGGAACTGTACAATTTGTCGGGTAGAACCGCCTGAACTTGTTGCTGTTCGGCTGGATTCACAGTTGGAGCCAAAGTTCGAACATTTCGGATTGTCGAGGTGAGAAGACCACTTCGGACTGTGTTCGCCAGTTTTAACATGCTGAAAATAAAGAAAATTGAGAGAACTGGCTGACGCAGTGAGAAAAAAGTGAGGAGCAAAAGAAACCGATGAAAATATGAGAAGAGCTGTCTTATTGAATTAAAAGGCTTTAAAATATGTTGAAAGATATCAGAAAATCTGATATTTCATCAAAAAGAATCACTCAAAGTATGAGAAACTGTCAAAACAATAAAAATTGGAGCAGTAAACTTTGAACCTCAAAAAAAACAAGTAAAGACCCATTATTTTTACAGTATGAGCACTTATACAGACAGTGAAACTAACGAAATTTATAAAAATGATTTCAATTTCTGATAAAAATGACCGAAAACTAACGAAAATCCTTGAAAACAAACATTTTTTAAAAGAAAAATAAAATAATTTTCCTCTTCTGTGCAATCTGACGTGATGGTGTTTGCGTAGAATGTGCTGAATTCTCCGACAAATAAATATCAGTGATTCCACTGTCTTTTTCAGGCAAATTCATAAAAGATTTCTACTATTTCCAGCTTGAAACCTTTTTCTAAAGCATGAAGCTCATCCTTCGTCAAAATGTACACTATGTCGTCAGAGTGTTTGCAGACACTCTCAAGTATTAATCGCATGCTCTTCTTGGTCCGTCTGCGACTCCATAATTTCTATTGTTTCTTCTATTTGTTAATGAAATTGTTTCTATGGAAACCGAATACTTGTTAGCTTGACGTCTTCTAAAATAGATGACGTTGAGTAGAAGATTCGAGTAGAAATTTTTGAAGCTCCAGAAAGTTCTACGAGTAAATCCACGTAGCCTTGCCAGTTTTTATTGATACTTCCTCTCAATTTAATTGAAAATCTCGCCGTTTTATTCTGTTTTCTCTCTGAATCCCGTTTTTATCTTAGATTTTCTTTATTTTTCTTTCTGCTTTGGAAAACTATCGATTTATTCACATATTTTTTACAGAAACCGCACCTCAAAATGGTCGAAATCGTCGAGGAAACCGATGATCATCAATCTTCGTCTTCTGGAGCCGGAACTTCAAGCACGTCGAATGAGCAGCCACGACAACCAACGTACACTTCGATTTCGGTGAGTAAAAGCGAAAAATTGTTAAATTTGGGGGAAAAATTGGTGAAAACTATTAATTTTTCGATTTGTAAAGAATTTCAGTTCGAAGAAAAAGTAAAGGTTAGCGAGTTCTCATCAGAATTAAAAACCTTAAAGTCTCAAAACTCAAAAATTCTCCTCATTTACCCCCAAAAAATGCTCTCAAAAACTTCTTTTTTTCAGCAATATGTCTCGGCAAACACGATGGATTGTGTTCTATTCGCATCTCGTGTTCTGACAGTGTTCTTCGCTTTCAACTACATGATTCCATTCCTCGGACTCGTTCATCCACAATCTGCATACTACAAAATCTTTGCTGCTTGTGAGTTTTGGCGTCAAAAGCGCGCCAGTTCCCCACAAATCCACTTTCAGCCGCCGCTACATTCGCTCTCCGTCTTCATACGAGAATCCAGGGACAATTCGCTCTGAATGCTCAATTCGTTCAACGATTGGTGATTGAAGATGCATTCCATTATCTCGTTTACTCCGTTGTGTTCTTGATGGCTGCTCCAGTTAGTATGGCTGCACTTCCAGTCACAATCTATGCTGCACTTCATGCATGCACTTTCTTGGTCAGTTTTTGGAGGAAAAAACAATTTTAGAGCCGAAAGTTACAAGAAACACTAAAAATGTGTCATAAATGTTTATGAATTGTAAACGAAATGATTGGAAATTTATAATTTTCCAGTTTCAGTCACAAATTCTATTCAGAATTCACCGTTTTTTGTGTAGGTTTATAGAGTTTTGTGTCGTTTTACGAGATATTTTGTGGATTACAAAATTTTTAAAACACAAATTTGCCCAAAAATTCTGTCATTTTTGGCTCGATCCAGATGAAAGCCAGTTTTTCAAATTTATCTAGTTTAAAGCTTTCAGATAAGTATAATCATGACCATATTGGGTCTCACCACGAAAACTACAGTGCCCCGATTTAAAGGTGCATACCGTAGTATCTCGTGGAGACCCAATCTAGTCATGAATATCTCTCGCAACGCAAATTCCGAACAATTGTATTTCAAACAGTATCTCTCTAGGTTTGTCAGAATCATTTCTGAAAAATGTGGAGAATTTTTATTAAATTTTAACCAAAAATTGCTTTCTGATTATTTTCTTATTGTTAGCGCTGAAACGGATTTTTCACAGACTTCAACCAATATAACAACTTTATATTGAAGCCAGAGTTGTACGGAATGCGATTTTTCAGTTTCCGGAAACCGGAATCCGGAACCGGAATGAGATTTTTTTTATTTCCGGAATCCGGAACCGGAATGAGATTTTTTTTATTTCCGGAATCCGGAACCGGAATGAGATTTTAGGTTTTTCGGAATACGGAATCCGGAACCGGAATCAAATTTTCGAATTGCGGAATCCGGAACCGGAATGACGAAAAAACCCGGAATTCCGGAATTTCTCGGAATCCGGAATCCGGAATGGTCCGATAAATTTGCAAGGCCAAGTCATTTTTTCGAGTGTTTTTAATGATATATAAAGTTTAAAACTACTTTTGAGGTTCAAAACCGAAAAAGAAGTAATGCAGTCTTTAAAACTCAAAAAACATTTTTTAAATTTAAACTTCAGGATTCCGGAAAAAAATTCAAAAAACCGGAATCCGGAACCGGAATGAACATTTTCATTTTCCGGAATCCGGAACCGGAACCGGAATGTCAAAAAAACCCGGAATTCCGGAATCCGGAATTTCCGGAATCCGGATTCCGGACAACTATGTAATTGAAGCTGTGATCTAATTGCTGACACATCTGAAAGATTATTAACTTATCCCATAGTCTGGAAGTTCAGAAATTTTTAGCTCGAAATAATTTTAAAAAAAAATAAAACGAATTTTCAGACTTTTGGACCATGTCTGACTTTTAGCGATAAATTTTTTCTAAAAATCTTCAATTCTGCCTCAAAATCAACTTTTCTGCGTTCTGAGTGAAAATGTCAGAATATCAGAATTCAATTGAATCAGAACCGAACTCATAAATCTTATAACTGGGCACAACTTCCCTAAATTCTATTAGCGAAAAATCAGGGAAAAATTCAAATTAAAACATGATAAATCTCAATATTCTCCAAATAAATTGTCCCTGTCTTCCATTTAGAAACGTTTTCATTTTCAGACGAAAATGCTGCGTGAAACCGGCCACAACCTCTCATTGGTGCCGAAACTCGAGCAATTCACCGCCCATCAAACTCCAAATGCCCTCGGAATAATCGCTTGCTCTGAAATCTTCCTCGTCCCTCTTCTCGTTTCTCTAATTTTCAGTGGAAAAGGATCTCTTCTCCTTCCATTTGCCTATTACCGTTTCCTTTCACTAAGATATGCATCTCGTCGTAATCCATCGACTCGTCAAGCATTCTCTCAGATGAGAGGATCCCTTCAGAATGTTGCTCAATCAGCCAGTTGTCCATCGATTGTCAGCTCATTCATTTACAGAGCAATTGACTTTATCTCAGCTCGTGCTCCTCCAGTTATGTGATTTTTCTGTCATTTTTCAAGAAAATAGGGTCGGAAATGAGAAAAAAAATTTGCCCAAAAACTATTTTCTCTCGTTTTCTCTCTATTTTCCCTCCATTAATTCGCTTTCCTTCCTTTTTCAGATCTTTTACCTCTTTTCATTGTGACCCCTTTCCAAGATTTGCATATTTTTTGATGTTTCTGACAATTTTTCAGTTATTTATGATTAAGAACTTCAAATTTTGGATTTTCAGCTTTCTGAAAACTTCGAAAAACTGAAAATGTCCAATTTTGACGCTTCTGAATTTGAACCAAAAAATTAGAATTTCTAGAGCTTTCACCTATATATATAACATTATCTTTCTTCTGATGACCCACATACTATTCTTTCCTTTTCCCATAAATATGTTTCCTCTACACCAGGCGGCTCCTGAAGCCTAAGCTGACCCCCTCCTTTCCGTTCCGTCCAGGTAAACATTGAAAATGGGGGCGGAGCCTAAGTACAACTTATCGATCGGTTGAAAGAAGGAGAGAGGAGATGCTTGTTGTGTTATGCAATACAAACAGAAATGGTAAACGGAAAAATTGGTGAGAAATAGTGTTGACCGAAGAGAGACGCGAGAGAAAAACGGGGCGCACAGGTGGGAGAGGCGAGAGAGTGTGGGAGAGGAAGAGACGCAGAGAATTTAGTTTTGTTTGCTCTTTCATGATTCAGACCTCCTCTTTCTCTCTCCGTTGGCGGTCGTTTCTCCTCTTCTATTCCACTTTTCGGCTTTTGCATAGAGAATACAATGTTTATGAGACCATCCCTTTTTCAGTACTATACGTTTCTGGAGTGTTGCATGTGCGCTCCATTGAGGATTTTTAGGTTTTTGAGATGTTGAGAACGCGCTCTATTGACAAGGAGTGCGGCAGAACCAGTTTTTCGGCATTTTGAAAGCTCGCTTTCTTGATAATCAGCTTGTTCGGAAAATGCGCTCTATTGAGAATTTCTAAGTTTTCAGTATGCTAAAATTGAAAAAAATCGGTGTTTTGAAAGCTCGCTCCATCGATATTCTGTTTTAGGAAAAAACGCATACTTTTGAAATTTCAGTGTTCGATCTTGTTTCAGTTTTTCCCTGTCTGAAACGCGCTCTATTGAGAATTTATTACTTTTTCGAAACTTTGCCGTTCACTTATAACTAAATGCGCTCTGTTGCAAATTTCCGGGTTTTCAAAAATTCGAAGAAAAAAAAACGCGCTCCATCGAGAATCGCCATCTTCAGAAAAGTTACAGTGACAATTTTCAAAATTTTGTCAGTGTAACCACGCTCCACTGACAATTTTTATTTTCTCTATTTTGATCAAGTTTTCGAGAATGCGAATGCGCTCTACTACCAACCTTCCTTTTTTTGGAAAAAAGAGTGCTGAAAATGCGCTCCATTGGCAATATACCAATTCAAAATATTTACAAGAAACCACATGATTCTCTTTTTTTTCTCGGTGATTTTTTTCCTCTCTCGACGTGTTTGTTTACCCAACAATGACACAAGACATCAGTGATGATTCCAGTTTCCAGTCTTTGGGATTTCCGATTGCTACAGTAATCTACAGTAATCCAGAATGCTTCTGTTTCTTCTCATTTCCCCTCGTTTTGATCTACTCTGACTTTTCTAAAATCAATCAATAATTCTGATTTCAGGAAGATGGCTTTTCCAAGCCAACTGCTCATCGGTATGGGCGTTAAAGTCGCCATTACGGTAAGTCTTTTTCTGAATATTCTCTGATTGAAAAAAAAAATTTTTTCCCATTTCCGGAGATGACTCATTTTTTTCTATTTTCAATACTCCATGCACAAAAAATAAATGTGTACATGTTAGTCATCACTATCAGTTGGAAATGGGAATGTTGAAAAAAAGAAGGGGGAGAGCGTAAATCCACACAGCATCTCGTAAATCCACACAAGATCTCGTAAATTTACATTTTAAAGTTAGACTACTGTAGCAAAACTTTGTAAATCTACAGGATTCATCCGTAAATATACACAGCGCCTTCTAAATCGGCACAACTGATTTTGTAAAACGACACAGTGTCCGTAAATCTACACAAGGTCTCGTAAATCTACACAAGACCACCGTAAATCCGCACCAACTTCTTGGTCTGTCTGTCTGTTCCTCCACATATCCAGATGTCTGTTTGCATGTCTCTACTCTTGTAAACCTAAACGAGATCTTCCGAGATCAAGGCTACTTGAGAATCGATGCATGACCGTAGACACCCATCTGTCTGTCTGTCTGCAAGTCCGGATGTCCACCAACCTACTTTTCATTAAAGTTAAAAATGCGCTCTGTTGCAAATTTCTGGTTCTTCAAAATTTGAAGAAAGTAAAAGCTCTCCAAAGTTACAGTGACAAATTCCAAAATTCTGTCAGTGTAACCGCGCTCCACTGACAGTCCACTGACAATCCACTAACGCTATTTTCGAAACAGTTCGATCTCTAACCGTCTGCGTCTCTCCCCTCACCGTCACTTTGTCTCTAATCTCTAATCATTTCCGAAATAGTACTCTACTCATTCATCTACAACTCCTAATCAGTAAAACAATGTCAAATAGTTGTGTTATCAAAGAGAGAGACCTTCTCCCTCCCGTCTGTCCGATCGTAAAGAGAGCCCTTTCGATTCGATTCGACAAACAAATATTTGCATATTGCGGGGAGAGAGAAACAAGGTTTTAGAAGAAGAAGAAGACCCTGAAGAAGAAATTATTAGTCATGCCCTCCCCCCTCTACCTTTTCAAAATAGAAGTGCAACATTTGAGAAAGAGGGGAAGATTGAATTGCATTGGTCAGTCATCAAGGGGAAATTCAGCATTTTGAGAAATAAACGGACATCCGGATATGAGAAGGGACAGACAGACCCGAACGAGCTTGTGTGGATTTACTAGATCTCTGTGTAAATTTACGAAACTTTGTGTGGGCTTACGGTAGCTAGTGTCGATTTACATAGCATTGTGTGTGAATTTACGTAATCTTGTGTAGATTTACGAAGGTCTGTGTAGATTTACAAGAGTTTCTGTCGATTTACGGAATCGTGTGTAGATTTACAAAGTTGAGGTGTAGATTTACCAAATGTCTTGTAGATTTACAAAAGTTCTTGTCGATTTACGGAATCTTGTAAAGAATTCAGGGACATATGTGAGATTACGGTGCTCCTCTTTAGTTTAAATTACAAAAATTTGTGTCGTTTAACGGAGTTTTGTATCGTTTTACGAGGCATTGTTTGGATTTACGAAATGTTTGAAAAATGCCAAAAATTCTGTCGTTTTTGACGCGATCTCTATGAAAACCAGTTTTTCGAATTCAGCTAGTTTAGAGCTTTCAGATAAGTATAAGCAAGACCATATTGGGTCCCACCACGAAAACTACAGTACCCCAGTTTAAAGGCGCACACCGTAGTTTCGTGGTGGGACCCAATTTGTTCCAAACCGGGGCATGACTATACTTTTCTGAAAGCTCTCGACGAGTTGAATCCGAATAATTGTATTTCAGACCGTTTTTCTAAAGTTTTAATTTCAGATCCTAACAATCGTGACTCTAATCCTCCTCGACCCCGCCTACGTCACCGCGTACATCTCGATCAACTACGAGATTGTCATCATCTATCTGGTATCCGCCCTGACCCTTCTCTACTGTATCGTCTCAGTTTTGATGTCATTCTTGTTGGCGAAACGTGGAGAAGACACTCCACTCACTAATTGTGCTTTCTCGGTAAGAAAATTGATAGTTTTGAGAAGAGAAAACAAGGAAAACAAGGGGGTGTAATTTGGTTAGAGGCCTTGTTCAGGAAGGTCAAAAGTGATCGAATTAGATAGTTCTTTTTTCTAAGAAATTGAGTTTTTGCAACATTTTTTGCAGAAAACTCAAAAATCGTAGTAATTCTAATCAGTTTTTGAAAACAAATTAGAGAATCATCAAAATCCGGGGAAGGAAAATCCAAAGAAGGAAAATCGAATAAAGAAAAATCCGGAGAAGACTAAAATCCGGGAAAGGAAGAATCTGGGTAAGAACATAAAATCTGGAAAAGAACGAAATCTGGAGAAGGAAAATCCGGAGAATAAAAATCCTAAGTCTTCATGAGACCAAATTCAGGGAAGCTAAATTTATCTTGGAATGAGAAAATCCGAGAAAAGAACAAAATCCAAAAAATACTATAATTCTGAATAATTCTGAATCTAGAAACCCACAAAACTCTTCCCCAACTTCCAAAATTTTCCAGGAAATCATCTTCGCCACCGGAGGAATCATGGGATGGCTCATCATCATCGGAATCGGCGGCACCATCTCCCAACGTACTATCATTGAGACCGGAGAACGATTCGGATGGATTGGAGTGAGTGATTACGAGTTGATTACTGTAAGCATGTAAACTCTGAAAATTGCTTGTAAAAATCAAATCTCATATTCTTAAACAACTCTTTCCAGGCTCTCGCCGGACTCAACGTCGGTTGTTTCCTCATCATCGCCGCCATCTTCGCCGCGAACGTCGTCAGCGAGAAGATTCTTCAACGTCAAAGTCGATTCAATAAGTACGATCGTGGAGTTTACATGCAAAATTGAAAATGAAAATTATCTGGAATTGCTCAATTTCGTTTTTGTAAATTTCTATACTCATCCCCATGATCTACTACTTATGACATTTTGTGTTTTTTGCTTTTTTGGAGAGAATAAAGTTGTATTTATTGGTATTTTTTCTAACTTTGAGTGAGATGGAGAATCAGAGAAACAAAATCCGGGGAAGAGAAAATCAGGGTTCACAGAATCCGGGAAAGAAAATCCAAGCTGGAACTCAAAATACAAAGAAGAAAAATCAGGAGAAGAAAAATCCTGAGAGGAAAAATCCGGAGAACAGAAATCCGGAAAAGATAACTCCGGAAAAGATAAACCCGTAGAAGAAAAATCAGGAGAATCCGAAAATCCAAAATCCAGAGAAGAAAAATCCAGAGACGAAAATCCGGAGAAGAAAACTTCGGAGAAGAAAAATCTGAATAAGACAGAATCTCGGTGAGACCAGCTGAAATTTGGCTCCAGATAAGACCACTCCAGATAAGACGAACGACTAAAAGAGAACAATAAATGAAAGAGAATGCTATAAATGTAGCCAGAAAAATCAAAAATTGAGGTTTTCATTCATATGAGATTTCCAAAAAATCGTTTCAGTTCAATTAGCCTTTGGTGGCTCAGCAGATCCGAACAATCCGTAGACCAAAGCCTTCGAGAAGAGGAACGAAGCGACCAGGAGGATTTGGTACAAGTGGATCTAAAAGAATTGCAGTCTTTAAATATGCGTCACTTCTCTCAAAACTCACTCTGCTTGGTGCGTTCAAGTTCTTGCAGGCAATCTGAAGGAGAGCTCCAGAAGCTCCACTGTAGAGAGCAGCCAACAAAAAGTAAGAGAACGAGAGTGATCCCGAGACCAATCCAAATACAAATTGAACTGCAAACGATGCTCCGACAGCTCCTCCCAACAATGGAACACGGGCGGTTCCAACTTGTCCAGCAACCAATGGATAGGCGAAAGCAATGACCAATGGAGTGATGAATGAAAGTGGTTGACCACTCACATAGGTGTATGAGATCGAGTGACCCATAAGGATTCCTTGAGTGAGAGCAAGGAGAAGAAGTTGGAAACGAGTGGCCGAAGTGGATCCGTCCTCAGCATTCAAGTAGTAGGCAGCAAGGCCTGGGAGCACCAAAGTGGCAAGAATAGCAGCTCCAGCTCTTCCAATGAAGATTCCAAAGATTGGAGAGAGAAGATATCCTCCGATGATGGAAGCAATTCCGGCACCAAGGAGAAGGATGGAGGACCATCCGAAGATCTCGACGACAGAAGACGTTGCGAGGGCGACCGGAGCCTGGGTCTCCTGGAGAGCACTGACCAACTCTTGACTTTGTGGTTGGAGTTGGGATTGGAGTTGTTGGAGTTGAGCAGGTCCCTCTTGTTGGAGAGCGACAGCACGTTGACGGACTCCTGGAAAATGGGGAAGCGTTAGATGGAGCGGTTCTAACACGGGCGGTTCTAACACGGGCGGTTCTAACACGGGCGGTTCTATAACGGGCGGTTCACGGTCGGCTCTAATACGAGCGGTTCCAACACGAACGGTGGTTCTAGCATGGGCCGTCGTTCTAACACGGGTGGCTCTAAAGCGGGTGACTTTAATACGGGCGGTTCTATCACGGGCTCCATTGCTCACCTTCAACAGCACTTTGGATCTCCTGAACGTAGTTGGAATAAGCACTCGTCACGTATCCAATCGACGCATCCTGTCCTCCACCTCCCGGTGCCACTCCTCCGGCTCCTCCAGCCTCAACTGGTGGTGCAGCAGCCACGGCTCCGTCTTGTGGTGGTTGGGGTGCGGCTGCTTCTGGAGCAGGTGCTCCTCCTCCCTCCATCGGTGGTTGTTGTCCTCCGTCGGCCATTTTTCTCTTTTCTTCAGATGTTCACCGATTTGGTGGTTTGTATTTATAAGCGGCACCGAGTGCTGAAATGGAAATGGTTATTTGGGGGGAGAGGAGGGGGCGGAGTTACCTGAAGTTGTCGAACTCGAGTCGAGTAAGAATCTAGGATTGAAGTTTTCTATTGAACTTGGCTTCTTTTATAAGCAGAAATTTATAGATTTGGGACAGAGATAAGGGGAAAAAGATGTGGAGTAACACGTGGAATGATGATAAATCTGTTGTTTGTTTTCGATCGGGAGAGGAGATAATCATTAAAAGGTCACGTGGGAAAATACGACGGAATTAGAGTGAATTATTGCGAGTTTTTTTTGTTTTTGGAAAGACTGGAGAAAGCGGAAAAGGTGGGAAATCTGGAGGAAACCGGTATTCGAATGAGCCTGGTTAGATAAGAAAGAACCAGAAATACAAAGAAGTATTTGAAAAAAATCTGACTGGAAAATTGAATCCAGAGAAGACCAAAATCTGGTAAAGTTAAAAAAAAACATCTGACGATAAAAATCCAGGAAAAGAGCATCGTCTTAAAACTACAACTAATAAAAAAGTGAAATCCTCGAAACTTGAAAATCGGGAAAAAGAAAATTGAAGAAGACAACGTTTGGGAAAGTTTTCCAGTGTAAGAAAATTTGAAAATCTGAGAAAAAACTGGAAAAGTTGAGTGTCACAGAAAATTGAATCTCAGGTGAGATGAAATCCGAGTGTCCAAAGTTGGAAAACATTCAGAAGACGATTGAAACAATTAGCTGAAATCCCGAGAAGGAAAGAAAAATTCAGGGAATTCTAGAGTCTGAAGAAGAACAAGACTAAATCTAAGGATTATTCGATCCAGACAATTCTGGACATTTCTCTCGAAATTTTCAAAAATTAAGTTAAAATAGTGATTTTCCGATTTTACTGAAATTTTTTCTGATTTTGTACTCAAAAACAGGTTTTTGGCGGTCTATTTCAAAAAATGCTTACAGTTTTCATTGAAATTCAAGATTTAGGCATCCGAAAAACGAATTTCTCTAAGAGTTTTCTTAAATTTTTTTTCGAATTTTTCGGTCAAAATTTTTCGAAAATTTTTCGCACTGCCCTGATGAGAATCCAGGGAAGATTTTGAAACCTGAATCCCAGAAAAAATGCAAATCAAAAAAAGAGAACATTTCAAACGAGCAAGACTAGATTCTGGCATACTTGCAAACACATGCGCTATCCGTAGTAAATCAGTGATATAGAACTCGTCGAGATCTACATTTCGGTATATTTTTCAGCTCATAACATTGAGTATGAAGCGAGTTACGCGCCGGCTTGTTCCAGTTTGCCAGTATGTATTCTGGGGAAGATGAAATTTTGGAAATTCAGAATTGAAAAAGTATTCCTGAGAGAACGAATCCAAAAAGGTCGAAATTAGGAGGAGTTAAAACCAAAAATACATTCGAATTCTAAAAGAAGCGAAACCCCAAGTGAATCTAGAATCCAAAGAAGTACCGAAATCCAAAAAAACCAAAACCTCTTCTTACAACTGCGCTCCACTGAAATCACCTTGAAAAATATCTCATTTTCTCTGAGTCTCTCAATTTCGCATACTATTTTCTTCAGTTTCGGTAGAGCGCGGTTGTAATAAGCGTGTCCAGTTAGACTAAAATCTGGAAACCACGAAATACCAGTAAGACAAAACCCTGCAAGGGAGAAAACATCTGTGAAGTGTCTGTCACCTGAAATGTGTCTTCTCTTATTATCATAAAAAACAAAACAAAATGATAACACAATTTTTTATTAACCAACGACAAGATTTATTTGTTGTTCATATTTCAAAAATGTTCTTCTTTCGACAATTTGAATGAGAGAGATCAGAGAGAGAGAGAGAGAATTTTTGTGTGTGTGTGTGTGTGTTTGGGGAAGGAAAAGAGAGAGAGAAATATAGAAAGAGAGAGAGAGAGAGTAAATGATTGGTGTACTGTAATAAGATGTTCCGTCTTTTTCTTCTTTTTTGATGATGATGATGGTAGTTTTCGATGGGGATGGATCCCTTATTTGCGTCCGAAACGCAAGTACTCGTGCTTTCTCTTTCCGAATCTGAAAAAGAAGAAGGGAAATTAGATGGAGACAATTTCCTGATTCTGGGGAAGAAGAAGAATTTGATTAGAAAAGAAACAGAAACATGGGAACACCAGAAATTTGGTCAAAAGTCAAAAGTCTTTCTTCTTTTTTGTTTTTTTTTTGTTTTATCCCAGTTAGTCATCCAGAAGAAAACCCTGGGAAGACCAAAATCCTGGTAAGAATAGAATCTGAGTAAGAAACTTAAATTTGAAGAAGAACGGAATCCGGAGAAAAAAAATCCGGTGAAGAAAAATCGGGAGAATCCCCAGTTAGTCATTGAAAAGAAAATCCTGGTTAGAAAAAGAGGATATCTCTCAAGTTCAAAAAAACTTTGACCTACTTTTTCTTCAAGTCCATATCCATATTTCATAACTTGTCTGGGTTACTCAAAATAAGGAACTCTACTCATAATAAATTTGTCTTTCCTGAATTCTACCAAATATTCAAACTCACCTCAAGTACTCGTGCTTCCTCTTTCCGAATCGCAAGTACTCATGCTTTCTTTTTCCGAATCTGAGATACTCGTGCTTGCGCTTCTCCATCTCGTTTTCACCCTCGTTTGTCTCTTCTTCAAGAGCCAATCCTGGAATTTCGTCCTCATCATTTTGGAAGGAAGAAGAAGAGGATAGAGGGATCAGGCCTAGAGTGCCAAAAACATAGAGAACGAAGGAAATGGGACTTACCGTGGGTCTGAACGAGACGTTCGACGCCTTCAGACACGAGAGCTCCGAGTTGGGCGAGCAACATGCTGCTCTCACTCAGTTGGCACAAAAGGGCCTCTTGTTGATCTCCGTTGTTGGCCAGGATCTGAAAAATGGGCCAAGTTTAGATATTCAAGCGGTAACTAGAAAAGTCAGAAGGGACCTGAATTGAGCCTGAAGCACACCTTGCTCAAATTTTGATGACCCTAAGCAAGAATTGAGGATTGAGCCTATCCCTCCTTAATATCATCCTATGATCTTACTGTAGCCTCACCCATGCTTCCATCGGATCAACCTACCGTACTGACTCTCTCCTCTATAATCATCATGTCCATTGGAGCGTGCTTGCTCATCTTCTTTGCACTTGTCACCCCACCGGGCATGTTGATTACAAGGTACGGAAAAAGGCGGAATCCGGAATACTAAAATTCTAGGAGATGTGAAAATTGAGGGGTTAGAAGCATCACGGAGGAGTTCTTACAACTGCGCTACACAAAAAAGCCCTTGAAAAATGTCTCTATTTCTCAGAGCCTCTCGATTTCGCACACAATTTTCTTCGATTTCGATAGAGCGCGATTGTAAGAAGCATGTCGTGCAAATATCCAGATGTCCAAATCCATCTATATCTATGACTCCAGATGACGCCCCCCTCTAAATCTGTCCTCCTAGTCTTCTAATACTCCCACAACTACTAGCAACAGGATTAGCCCCTTTGTGCTCAATAAAAGTAGATCAAATCTCAAATTTGAATAGAGGAGATAAGTAGATGTACATATATGTACATCATACTTCACTTTCAACTCTCAACTTTTAATCTTTTTACAAATATGTTCTTTGAGATCATAAACTAATCGTTTGATCTCTTTTGAATCGGTAAATCAAAACAGGTCAGTTCTTACAACTGCGCTCTACCGAAATGTCAGATGTTTCCTTTTCTCTGAGTCTCTCAATTTCGCACACAATTTTCTTGAGTTTCGGTAGAGCGCGGTTGCAAGAATTGTGCCGTGCTAATAGATACATAATGTGCTCTTTCACCTTCCACATGTTGTCTTTGTTGTCTTTTTCGAACCAAAAAAAAGTTTCCAAATTATGACTGACGACGCACTAAACAAGTCGTTTCACTAATCGAATTGCTTCCGTTTTCTAACGAAATTATAAGGGAGCCCCGGGTCATGTGACCGTCTTCTTGGATAGGAGGATAGGGGTAGGCTTGGGTCTGCTTAGATCCAAGACTAGGTCAAGCAACTCCAAGAGCCATCCTATCTAACATAAGTTTGATCTAACTATGGAAAGTCGAGACCGTGGAGCTATGGGACGTGACCTATATCATTAGAAAGCTGAAATCACGCTGATTTCAAGTATATATTCAGTTTTTGCACTCGATGCCTGATTTTCGAGAAAAACGAGATATAAGTATGAACCACCCACACCACGCTGCCGATGTTATTCACAGACCTCGAAGGCAGAAATTGATTATATATTTGGAATCATTTTTCAGCTTTCCAATGATATATGTCACGTCGTATAACTCCACGGTCACTCTGAGGCCTCCCCGTGTGAGTCAAGATGATACGGAGTACTCCAAAGATCTCCGTAGATCTCAGAATTTCTTCAAAAACAAGCATGGATAACTATCGTAAAACTACTGTAGAGTGCCTCATGGGTGCTAAACCTAGACTAGGACCTATGACACGTCAGACTACTTATACCCCCTCTAGACTTAGTCCATCTCAGTCGCCCTCTAGACTCACCGATTGGCAATCCTTTGGATTGTGAGAAGCTTGAACAGCTCCAGCTGGAGCCCCGGCACCAGCCGGTACCTCCTGGCCATGGGCGGCCACGACGAACGCGGAGAGCAGTAGCGCGGTGGGCAGGCAGATCATCATATGAAGAAGAGCTACGCCGAGCCGAGAGAAGGGGACCTCGAAATGGGCGGAGTCTGGAATTTCGGCGGAAAAGTGGGCGTGGCTTAGAAGTGGTGGTGGTTTTGAGCCATGGTGATGTGGAGAGAGTGTAGGAGGAGGAAAAAAGACGAAAAAAGAAGAATAGGATTACGGTAGGAGATGATGATGATGATGATTTTCAAAAAAAGAGAAAAACAAACAAAGCCACTAATTAAGGTACTCAGGATTAACGGATTTTGGGATGGGAAAAAACGGAATTCCAAGAAATCTTGGGCGGCAGAAAATAGGAAAACAAAAAAGCGGAAGTTCTTCCGAGAGGGTATGGGACACCCATGGGACCAATTGGGAGGTCATGTACTAGGAGAAAAAAGAGAACATTTAGATGATAAGTGAGTAAGGGAGGTCAAAGGTGGAACAGAGGAGAAGTATGGTGTGGTTTGGCCTAGAGCAAAGCAAGTTCTGAATTTCGAAAAGAAGAAATTGTTTACTCCGTGAAAGAAGCACAATAAGATCATGTCAATGAAAATCGTCTAAGTCAAACTCATAATTTCTGTAGTACTATTTTGCTCTGAAGAGCTACAGATTGTTGAGGTTTCCCATTGTGATAATTGAAAATTTTTCTGGAAATCAGCAACATCACTTTTCCTAGCCATATCTTGTTTGACAAAACGTTTTCAAATTCAAAAAAAGATTTCGAATAATTCTAACGGTGCTACAAGGTCTGACACCGTGGTTTAATCTTAAAACGGTCAGTTTTTCCTGAAATTGTCTGATCTTCTTGGTTTTTGGGACTTTGTTCAATCTCAAAATGTTATCAACTATGGCTGTTTTCTGTGGAAAATGACTAAGTTTAATACTGTTAAAAGTTACAGGTTGTCAAAGTAGTTTCTCCCTGAAATCGACTAATTTCAGTGCGTATTTGAAAAAATTTTGGAAATTTTCACTTTGACAACCTGTAACTTTTATGGTAGTGCCCTACAAAAATGATGCGCTATTTTTGCTCTATCGAACCCATATAAAATAAAATTAGTCGGGCAATCAGATGACACCGAAATACACTGCCAAAGTTGGTCATTTTCCACTAAAAACATCCAAAGTTGATAACCTTTTGTCCGGTACTGTATCTCATCGTGGAGAAGAGATGACAAAAAGTTGCCTAAAGTTTACAAAATTACAGAGCATTAGATATCCTATAATTTTGTAGTTAACCACTTTGTGATATTTTTCAGGATTTTGAGATAATCCTAGTAGAATCCCATCACCCGTGCCTTCATGTTTACAATTTACAGAAATCTTGCTATAACTCACTATCAGTAGCTTCAAGTGCTATCAAAAATTTCCATTTTTCAATAATTCCTCTGTCTTTTTCCATCACACCTTCCCATTCCGGAAAACTAACGATCCGTCACACCCTCATTTTCAGTTTTGTTTTTCTGTTCGCTTCCCACGTGGTCCGAGCAAAAAAAAGTAGTTAAGCAAGTGACTAATGGGTCTGACCCCCCTGTTGTTTCGAAACAAAACTCCGTATCCATGTCCCCCAGTTTCTGAACCCTTCAATCCAGGTCGTTAGTCCCGTGAAACTACTTTTTGACAGATTTGTGTCTCTTTGTCTTTTTTCGAGTGATTTCATCTAGACTCAGAACTTTGACTAGCGAAAAACGGAGAATTTTCCAGGCGGAGAGGAAAGTTGACCTTTGTCAAATCTATTTAGTGATGTGTTCCAGCTCTTTTTTGTTTTTTGAAAACAGGAAAACAGGGAGGAATCGAAAAAAGAAAGTGCGGAGGGGCGCACACACATAACCCCATAAAGACATTTTCCAACACTGTAATTGCTGAAAACTTGATCAAAAACCTATAAAATTGAAGAAAAAAAAGAGAGCGATAGGGTGCAGAGAAAGCAGACAGTCTCGTTTCTCTGCTCTCTCTCATTCTGCCTGCTACCAAAATCGATCGTCTAACTTTGAAGACGTCTATCTCCACAGGATTAATATATAAAAAAGTAGTTAATTACAAACACTTTTGTAGTTGACAACTTTTTGGTAGCATTTTAGACAAGCGAGTTATATCATCTCTCTGAAACGTCTTCCGGTGAAGGAGTCAGTTAACTTGAACTAAGCATATCTCAACACTGTGTGAAGCTATCAGAAAGTGTTTAACTACAAAAATATAGCCGATAAAATTTTCTACATTTTTGTAGTTGACAACTTTTAAATATCTTTGTAAGGTCGTGAGATATAAGCTTTCAAAGTAAAAGACGAAAGGAGGAAGGCGTGGAAGCCCGCGCCTTCTGCTGTTTTCATTACTTAATTTTAAGCGTCCATATCTCAAAAAGTTGATTAGCTATGAAAAATGTGTCAACTGCAACAATGTAGCACATAAAATTCTCTACAACTTTGTAGTTAACTACTTTTTGATATATTTCAACCCCGTGTAGATAGACGTCTTCAAACTTAGAGAATTGGTATTAGGCAAAGAGTAAGAGAGAGCAGAGAAACGAGACTGTCTGCTTTCTCTGTACTCTCCTTCTCCGTCTCGTTCTTATTGATATCTTACAGTTTTTACCATTTTCTTTCCATTTTTCCCCAAAAAAACCACATCCGGTTGTCAATCTTCAATCTCCGTCAAAAAAAACAGCACTGTCATTTACAAAACGAAAAAAACGGAAATTTCGAAAAATGTACCAGCACAAAAATAATTACACTCTCTTTTTCCCATCAAACCACGTCTTCTTTCCGCAGAAAAACAAAACACGGATCCAGAAGAAAAACGGGCGGCTCTTTTCCATCTCTCCCCAAGGGTATTCATTAGCAAAGAAACAAGAAGACGACATCTTCACAAAAATAACGTCATCTGGAGAGGAGAGAGGAACAAATCCATTAGTCGATTACTGTAGCGATACTAATTTTCGAATTTTCAAGTTGATTTTATTTAGAAAAAGGAGAAGGCGAACTCTTTTTCCAGAAAAAAAGGGAAAAAGAAACTGAATGCAACATTGAATCTGCTGCAACTCCCAAGCTTGAAGTGCTATCAAAAAATGATCAACTACAAAATTGTAGAGAATTTTATGATCTACAATTTCATAACTGGTCAATTTTTGATATCTCCAGTCGTTACCGAGGTATAGCAGGATCTACAACGATATGGTGCAGAGAAAGCAGACAGTCTCGTTTCTCTGTTCGCGCTCTCTCTTTCCCTCTCTATCCATCTCTGTACCAGAATCCATCGCCTAAGTTTGAAGACGTCTATCTCCTCTCTGTCAAAACTTTTGCAGTTGACACATTTTTCATAGCAATCTTCCCTGATGAGATATGGCAAGATTGGTGAGGCCTACCTTGTTGTTGGAGAGTTTACCAATAACAAAAATCCGTAATATCGTTTGTTGTTATTTATTTTTTTTTACCTACTCCTTGTTATCAATTAAAAAAAACTAATAAATAAACAAAAAACAAGAACAACCTCCAAGGAATACCTAGATCTACAGACTGGCCAGTCTACTGAAATTTTCAGCTAGACTGATATCATAGGGATTCTGAAAATCCAAGGGTCTGTGGGGGTGGCTATCGAAAATTTGACCTAATTCTTGAATTCTGAGGATAGGAAATGCGCCGAATACAAAACAAAATATCTACTTCCCGGTTATTAGCACGATACGCTTCTTACAACCGCGCTCCACCGAAACCAAAGAAAACTGTGTGCGAAATTGAGAGACTCAGAGAAAACGAGACATTTTTCCAGGGAATTTCGGTGAAGCGAAGTTGTAAGAACTGTGCCGAGCTAATATTGAGCACAGTGAATTCAATAACCGGTCAGGACATTCGGATGGACAGACACACATTTTGACATCTGGACACATCGATATACGAACGAAATCATGGGAACCTAGAATTTGTTCTCCTGATCAGAAATCGCGCCCTACCGCAAATTATCAAACCGTGATCTATGGATATCCGGACTGACAGGCACACCCCCCCCCCCCCCCCCCCAAAGGCGTTCGGATATGCAGATCTACAGACAGGCAAACTCCAATCTCGGACATCTGGACATACCGACAGACGGACATCCGGACACCCACCCGGACACACAGACAGACACAAAACTCCAAAATAGTTACTTTCCGTACACTTCCTTCTCCCCCCCCACGTCTTCTCGAATTCACAGACTCATTTTTCTTCCTCAAAAAGCTCCAAAAAACGTCATTTAGCTTCTCGAAATTTGAATAAAAGTTTTTTTTTTGTCTTCTTCAGAAGACGTCGTGGGCGCCCTCCTCAGAAGAGCCTCTTGAAAAAGTACGAAATTGCTAGGCAACGAAATGAGAAAAACGGGAAAAGAAGTGAAGAGTGTCTCAAGAGTACCGTAGTCTAGCCGGGGGCGCACGCAATACAAAAATAAAAGATAATCCATCAAAAAAGTCTAATTTTTTGAAAAGGACACGGTTTTGGTTCAATGGAGATGAAAAGGGATCGAAAAGTTTCATCGGGAAGGGGAGACCTCTCCAAAAAAAGTAATCGTCATCTTGATATCTCCAGATGAATTATTCATCTGGAGGAGTGCATCATTGCGTCAGGAGGAGGACCAACAACTTTGAAATTTGTTGGTATCGGGGCTCCAAAATAAGGAAACGGAGCACGACGTCTTCTGAATCCAGAATCCAGGGGGTCAGTGTTGCTTGCAATGCATTTCCAATCAGTTCTTTGAAGTGTTTCTTTTTTGAAAAATGATATTGCTTCGTTGTTGCTCTTTCTCTCTCCTCGACATATCCAGCTGACTAATCGAGTGTCCTAATATAAAATTAGAAATAGAGGGGGCTGCTGAAAAGGAAAGATAGAGACCATCATCATCCATCAAACTCAAATTGAGTTTTTGAAAAAAAAAAGACGAAAACGGAGGAACTAATTGGGAGGAAAATTTAGGAAAGTTGGAGCGGGGTGGAAGGGGGAACAAGAACATATAAAGACTAGAAGCTCCCGGAAAATTGCAGTGGAAACAGTCGATTCAAACGTTTATATCGTTATATCGCGGTGACATTATATCAATATCCACATTCTATAATTCAAATAGAGAATACGAAAAAGACAGAGAGACACTAAATAACCCCAAAACAAGAGAAATTAGTATTGGAAGTTTGGTTGTTTGTCGTATCCGTAATCCTTGTACCACTTCTTCTCCCACCAATATTCCGGTTGTGGCACGAAGAACTCTGGCTCTCCGTATCCCAGTTGTTCAGGCGTGTCAATTCCGAGCTCCTTGAGCACTGGTTCGATCTGCAAGAAAATACGTAGAAAATGTTGGTGGTCTGGTCATTTAGCACGGCAGCAAACCGATAAACACTTCAAAATTCTACATTAAAAATTCTGAAGAGATGACTAGTCAGTCGAGACTATTCTCGTTATTTTCAGCAAGAAAAATCTTTGCTCAAGGGGAGAATATCTTACCTGTTTAACGATGTATCCGTAGATGGTGTCACGGTTCTTTTGGTTTCCGCACTTGATCTTGATGGCCTCAAGGAATCGGACGGCGAGAGCGAAGTCATTGACACGACGGCAGGCACGGAGTCCAGCTTCTACGACCTTTGGGTCTGGGATGACGTCGTAGTCGTGCAATTCGGTGAGAGCTGGAAGAAGAAAGATAGGAATATGTTAAGAGCAGAGTTTAAAGTTGGGCTATCTGATGACGCTTCAAGAGATTAACTTTGCAAAAACATAGAATATTATATAACGAATTCATGAAATACTGGACAACATCTAGAACTACACAGAATTGGAGCGGGTTTTAATGCGAGTATTGTTTGAAAAACAGTCTTCTGTCTCAAAGTTTCGAGGAGTTGATCAAAAATAATAGTTCCACTTCTTAACTCTGGGGGCTTACAAAGAAATCTTGATATTCTAGCATCCTCATTGAAATTGAATCTTGAAAGCATCAAATTAATAATAATCGACTTGAAAATCAAACTTATTCAGTCTGTATAAAACACTTCCAGAAAATGTCACTCCGGTCCGGTCCTTGAAAAGCTCCAGAACGAACACGGGGAGCAAAAAATCGATAAAATGCCGTCTTCCGACAAAAACTAGATGCATTTTTGTAGCTTACCCTTTCGGACCTCCCATCCATCGATTTCTGGGCGGCTGAGGTAGTTGATGAAATGGTTATCGAACTCTGAAAATTGGAATTAAATTACAAGAAAAAACATTGCATTCTGCACGTAATGTTTGTTTAGCGCTCTCTTCACAACTGCCTCTGCACGTTGCTCTCAAAAATCGATAAAAACTCGAAAACACTTACTATCAGCTGGCCACTTCTCCATGACGTCGTCACCGTGTCCGGAGACTGGAGTGGTGGTGGCGATGGAGCGGATGGCTTGGCGACCGGTAGCGGCCAGACGGGTAACGGCACGTGTCAGCGAGGCCATTTTACCTAAACAATTCAAAATAAAATGTAAAAACGAGATGTTTGAACGAAGCGATTGAAAAAGTTAAGTTGGAGAACGAAAACGAAGAGAAAACGCATTAGATGTAGCTTGGGAGCTTATCGTATCGAAAAATAAATTATTTCTTAATAAACTGAAAATTATCAGATAAATCTGGAAGGTATTGAGTCTCATGATGTTTTTCCACGTGTTGGACGCCGCATAATTGTCTACAGAAGACGTGGAACATCCAAAATCGTCAGAGCTCACGGAAAATAGTCCAGCAGCGTTTTTGGCATGAAAAAACTTCTTTTCAATGTCAAAAAATGACAAATTTATATGAAAACGATAGATTTTCACCTTCTCCATCTAATTTTCACAACAAAAACTCAAAAAAATCTGATTATTTGATGAAAAATAGCAAAAAATGGTGTAAAAATCGATTTACGGGACACGGACTGGGGGGTGTATTTCGGAGCGTGTTGTATACACTTGTGCGTCGGCTGTGCGGGGTTTGCACTGGGCGGACTACGGTAAAAGCGTGTTTCGTGAAAAAACGTTTGAATTTCGGCACGAAATTTGAATTTAATTTTTTTCAGTGTCGATTTACGGGACGCTTTTTTCTAAATTTTTACTTTTTTATGGATTTTGGTTAAAAATTCGCTATTTTTTAGGTTAAATTGTAGATTTACAAATGGATAAATTTATTGAAATAGTTTTATAGTCTAAAAAGTCCTCATTTCGTAGTGCGGCTCTGATAAAGGAGAAAAAATTTCTTCAACTTGTGTTAGGAAAATCTGTAAATCCCTTTTCCTTCTTTTCCCAACACTCACCTTTTGCACTTTCACTTCATATTCTCTTTTATGTATATAAATCCGAATTATGGTGTCAAATAAGTGAAATCATCCGTGAATCCTGTTGATTTTCCGATTTTCTTTTTAAAGGTCGTGGAAGATTCGACTTTTCTATTCTTGGATTCGTGATTTTGAGTAAAAACTCTTTTTCTTTAAGTATTTTTTTTTTTTTTTCCCAGATTTTTTCTCGTCTCAAAATTCAAACCATATGCCACATAAATTTCTCTTCCGCATCGATATTTTATGTTTCGGGCGGCATGAGACCCATGTTGCAATTCCCTCGTAATCCCCACAAGTCATGGGGGCGGTCTGTGTGCACGGCAAGGCGGCTCAAATCAAACGGTTTCGAAAAGAGAAGCATAACAATGAAAATAAAGAGAAATGGGTTGAGAAGGGGAAAGGGCAATTAATCGTTTAGAAGGAGGGAGAGCAGACCCCACAGATTTATGAGTTTTCATTCTCTCTCTACGTCTCTCTTTGACACCTCCATCGGCACCCGAATACACCGCAGAAGAGAGAGAAACCACAAAGTGTGTCTAAAGGCACGAATTGTTTCCAGGTCAATGGGTTACGGAGCAATGAGAGATACCCCCAACACAAGTTACACCTTTTCGTTACTTTTTTTCATCGTAGTAATTTGGAGGCTCGAAAAGCTTTCTGGTTTGAATCGAGTTTCATTGCTTTTCAAGAATATCCGTTTGTGTTTTTTAATTCTGGATGTCCACTTTGGGATTTTTTGTTCTCTTGAGGTTATTTAATTTTTGTCAGTGGTTCGTCTGGATGTCCACAACCTCCAGATATTCTCTTCATATCAGGAATGTCGATTGCTGTTTTCTGCTCAGAAAATTCAGATTATTTGTTTTGAAAATGTTGTCTGTTGTGGTTGTTCTTTATTTTTTGTCAAATTTTTTATAGCTTTTTGTTTTTCTGCAGGTCTGTCATGTTTGTCTGTACAAAATCCCTTGTATTAGTTTGACCGGCTTGTCCTAGTAATGCAACTCACATTTTCCAACGCATTCTTTGTGGATTGTCTGTCTATCTGTAGAATTGAATTTTCGCGAATTTCTATGATTTTTTTTTCGCGAAAAAGTCAAATTTTCTCACTGTCATCCAGAATTAGAAGAAATTCTGAAAAATCATCAGAAAAGCTCACATTTTCGATGAAAAATAAAAAATTGGTTCATGACAACTATACATACCTATATTCAGTTGCATCACACTTTCCAGAGAGTGAATTCCGAATTGCTCAGCCCTCCCAAGTTTATAGACGCCTGTCTGTGAGCCCATTCGTGTTTTTCTTTGGTGAGGCTGTCCCACATGCTCTTTCAAAAGGGATTGTCTCAGAACGTTTCACTTTTTCCTCAAACGTTCTGTCTACCTGTTCAGATCCCGTTTCTTTTCTATGTTCACATTGAAGCTTTCTGGTGTCAATAGTGAATCCGTGACTTTATATGTCTGTTCAATTATTCTGATACACATTTAAGACATTCTGGGTGTCGACCTAACAAAATGTTCAGAAACATCATCTTCCAACTCTCTGTCTTTCGGTATTTCCATCCGTATATCTTCCCTCCACCTCGTATCAATCATCCCTGTCTTCTCCACACCCTTATACATCCAAAAACTAAAAGTAGCCTAATTTTTGCATAAATATTCTAAGAATCCCCCCTCTCATTCCTTCACTTTCTCTCTCTCGTGCCATCTTTTTTCCCTTTTTTTAATCCTTCCGTTATCTCATGAATGATTGACATATATACACATCTCGAGGCTAGTTTCGGCGCGAAAAAGTTTTTTCTTTCTTTAGAAACTTTTTCTGAATTTTTAAGACTGTGTATTTTTTAGAAAGTTTGCTCATGTAGAATGAATTTTCTTCGTTGAGAATTCTTAATCAGCTCCATTATTTGAAACCTCGGAAAAAATCCTCGATCTCTTCCTACTTCTAAATTTATTCCCACCGTCCTACCTCCATAAATCAGCATTAGGCTCCTGTCTTTCTCTGTCGTCTCTTTCGATCTCTCACTATCTCGTTCACAAAAAAAAAGAACGTGTGAAATGAATGCATGCACAGTAATCCATCAAACGGGTCTGACCCCATCGTGACAGGACATGCTCCATTCAAAAAATTGGTTGGTCATTTCCTATTCGATTTTCTGTTCAGAAATCTCACCGAGTTGGCTCCGTTAAGCAGTTTTTAGTGAAATTTTTAAAATAAATACCGACATACGGTCTCAACTGTTCTGGCTCTTGGTCCCCCAATTACCCTTCACCCGACGATCAACGATTAGCAGCGACCCGAACTCTAACGATCCCGATTTTCGGGTTAAAAATCGTTAAACGGCCCTCGCTGCTGAACACTTCAAAGTGCACACAGATGCCAGATGTGAAGTTGGTGGAACAAAGAGAAGAAAAAGTGACTAAAGTTTTCGAACTTTTTTTAAATCAATTTCAGACCATTTTGACTCATAGAATCTTCTAAATTTTAGCCCCTCTTTTCCTCAAACCCACTAGAGATAACATACAAATTCATCTCATTTTTAATTGAATTAGCAATAAGAATTAGTCCCCTTCTCCTCTTTCCGAGACAGTGTTCCGTCTGTTTTCCCTGGAGACCGTTGGACAAAAGATGGCGACTAATCGGCTTTTATGTCAACTGTTCCCCTACCACGGCAGGAGGTCTTCTTCTCAAATATCCTACAGATGGGAATGGAATCATCTAGATATATTCAGTCAACAGATGACTGGGAGGAGGATAAGCTAGAAGAAAATTAGAAGAATTAGGAAATGGGATGGTAGAATGTGTCGACTGGCTTACAGTATGCATTGCCTCATTTTTTTGCTAGATATCTGTAACCCGCAATTCGGACGATCAGACACACAGATCGACTCCTAATTCAGTTCACTCCGCCTAATTGAGTAACACTAACACCTCTTCTATTGTTCCCATTCATTGGCTATGCCTTCACGTCCACAGTACCCATTCTGGCCAACAATACGGAGAGGTCATCTCACTTAACACCTTTTATTAACTTTCTACTCATTATTAGGTTGCTTTCTTCACATATTCACTGTTACCAGTATCCTTGAAACAGAATTCTGACCCACAGTTTTGTACCGTTCTAGATTTCAAGTTTCCAGTAGAAACTATTATTCAGCCTGGAGTCGCAAGCTAAAGTCCGGAAAAACCGTTTAACAGGGTTCATCCTTATTGAAGATTTCCCCATTTCTAGAAATCCATTATTTTTGAAAATAAGCGAGAATTGAATTAGGTACTGAAATTCCTTTTTCCATATGAACGCTCTCTTTTCTTCTCCTGAATTGAATGAATTCGAAAGAAAGCAAAAATGGAACGGCTCCAAAAAAAAGTGAAAAGTAAAATCGTTCTTTTTTGTTCCGAACCACACCCAGTAAATAAATGAGAAGTGAAAAATGAATAAGCAGCAGAGTGTCTTGTTCTAACTTCGTATAGTTAGATCACAGTTGCAAGTATTTCGGTTCATTGCAAAACTTTAAAAAGGGATATTCGGAATTTTTTCTTTTCCTTTTTTTCCGAAAATAAAAAATGAAAGTATTTTTGTGTGTTGAGAGGCGTGAAAACCTAATCAACTAAAACCTTCTTCTCCTTTTCTTCTCCTTCTTTAACTGGGTATCTCCGGAAAAACCGAAGGACCCTTTCCCTCTTTTTGTTAGTATGTCGTCCTTTTTCTTGTTGGTCAACAACCCTTTTCCTTCTTTTTCTTCAGATATCTAATTTAACATAGCTGGGTCGTCTTCGACGCGTTTTTTACATTCGGATTCATTCATAGTTGCAGTGAGCATGTCGAAAAGCGTTGAAACTTCGAATGAGACCAAATATATTAATAAAAAATGAAATAAAATAGTATGACGAAATCTATTTTTATGAATAGAAATCGTCGTGACACTGCTCCTCTTTTTTCCGTTAGTATCCCATTATGAGTCACCGAGGGTCGGTTCAGAGGACAGAGGGGAAGGAAAGAAGGACTAACTGATTGTGAAATAATAGAGACAACTCTATGCTACTGGTAGGAGAATCTATTTTGTTCTTTTCGTTTGGTTTTGGAGAACTCGGTTCAATTCAGTCTGTTTTTTTTTGAAAATCTATGTGAAAATCGGATTTTTTTTTAATCCGAAAATAGCTTAAATCCTAGGTTTTCGTTACAGGAAAATAAGCATTTTTCTCCTGAAATTCATTCAATCAGTTTCAATTCTTCAAAATGAGGGATTCAGGCCACTCAATTATATTATCACCAAAGTCTTTGTAAATCCAAATCTACACAAGCTTCCCGTAAATCTTCACTGGTTACTCGTAAATCTACACATGATTCGCGTAAATTTAGACAAGCTTCCCGTAAATCTACATAAGATTCCCGTAAATCTACACATATTATCGTAAATCTACACAAGATTCCCGTAAATCTACACAAGCTTCCCGTAAATCTTCACTGGTTACTCGTAAATCTACACATGATTCGCGTAAATTTAGACAAGCTTCCCGTAAATCTACATAAGATTCCCGTAAATCTACACATATTATCGTAAATCTACACAAGATTCCCGTAAATCTACACAAGATTCCCGTAAATCTACACAAGATACTCGTAAATAGACACTAGTTACTCGTAAATCGACACTTAAATCACATAGTTCTCGCATTCCGCCAGCTAGTTAAATTCTCAGAACCCTCCCGTAAATCTACATAAGATTGCGCTGAACCAATTCCAGCTCCCAAAGTTTTCGTGAATCTTTTACCAGGTTCCGTAAATCAACACACCATACTTTCCGTAAATCTACACGACAGTTTACATATCGAACTGTCCCGTCGTTCCCACTCATAACTCGTTCCCTCTTCTTTTCCATTTTCCCCATCTAACTCCGCTCCTCCTCCACACTTTGCAATTCAGAGCAATTCCTCCAGTTTGAAGACAACGACTTCTCCTTATTCTATTCCTCTCTTAATCGTTTATGTGATGGCTTCTCTCCGGTCCGCTCCGCCCGCCGCCGTCCCAGACCACCCTCCAGAAAAGTGGACGGACACAACTATTCGCCTATTCATTATTTTTGCTCCTCCTCCTCCTTCTTCTCTCTCTGCTCTTTTGGCTCCGTGGGAACATTTAAAGAAAGGGAGGAAGAGGATGGAATAATCTAGATATGTCGTTTTGACAACATTCGAAAATTAGTAGAAAGACGAGGAAGAGAGGGGAAGCAGCGTTCTCTTATCTGATCGTTTTGATGGGGGGTGCCCACTTGGTCAGAGGTTGTGTGGGTTCCAACGAGGCTTTTGGAAGAGTTAAGATGGTTGGTGCTCAATGGTACACGAATGTTTCGCAATTTTAAGTAAGCTTTTAGCGGAGAAGTTCCGGTATTACCATCTGAGCTTGGCTATCACGTATTTGTAATGTTCCCACTGATTCTCGTAGACTGACTAGGGAAGGCCTCCAGGTGACCGTGGAGTTATAGGGCGTGACCTAGATATATTATCGGATAGCTTTGAAAACGCTGATTCCAAATATATAATCAGTGTTTGCTCTCGAGGCCTGATATTCGAGAAAAACTTGGTCAAAGTTTGGACCCCTGGCTCGTTTTTCTCGATTACCAGAACTCGATGGTAAAAACTTAATATATAGGTATATTTGGAATCGGCGTTTTCTCAGCTTTCCAACGATATAGGTCACGACCTATAACTCCACGGTCACTCGGAGGCCTTCCCTAGTGAGTGATCATATTTTCAATTTCTGAAATAGTTTTTCGAGATGAGAGAAGTCCCCGCTCAACATACCTCAAACAGCACTTCTGTAATCATTACCTCTTCCAATTTACAACTCGCTTATCTAATCTTATCTAGGTCGGAGGTAATCAGGCCGGTCGGTCTAAACTTTGATCTATTTTTTGAAAGGTTTTGCTATGAAATCGCGTCGAGACTTCAGATTCATCATAATTTTGTCTTATCTATACTTGAGGTAATTAGGAAGATTTGCAGAGTACCTAGCAGAGTTTCGGCCTCCGTTTTTGTCTCATTACCAGTTTTTGTTGTGACAGGTGTTACATGTTTTTGATGTCTGACTGAGTACACAGATGTTCAAAAAATAACATTCTACACTTCTTGACTCTACTTTGTCTGTAGGTTCCTTCACTGTGTATCTTTTTTTTCTGTCTGTTCGTACAGATCTCTCGAATCGGCTTTCTATTGGTGACGCTCATCTAGGCTCCCGACCGAACGGAAATTTCGGTTCTACCCAGATTTTCAAAATGCCCGATTCAATTATTTATAATGTATCTTTTTGTAACCTAATAATCCCTGGTAATGTTTTCACAAGCACCACCTGTCCCCGTGTAATCCTCTGTCGTCCAGCCGGGTGGTGAGCAAAGAGAATGGATATGAAATTGAACATGTCTTCTCATGTTCTCTCTCTCTCCTCATGCACACATACATGTCATCGAAAGGGTGTCGTCTTCTTCACTCCTTCTGAAACCACCTGTCGTTTGTATCCCCCTCTGGCCATGAGGAGACACGTTCCTTTTTGGACAGAGAGTACCCGTCTCTCTATCCATCTGGTCCTCTCTCTCTCACTCTTTGTCCTTTGATGGAGGGTTGACAGGGGACAAGGACTGTTTTCCTTCAGCTGTCTGGGACCTCTCTAGGTGTAGTGGTCTCTCGGAGCATTTTCGAACAGAAATTTATGCTCGGGAGAGGTTTTTGGTGGTTTTTGAGCTATTTCGACTGGGTTCATTTGGTTTTTTCTTGAAACTTGATTTCACTTTGGTAATTTTCCTTCCTATTGTCGGCTTTTCATCATCAATTTTTGCTCTTGAGCTAGTTATTAGCGAAACCAGACATAACGAAAATTTAAAAGATTTTTCGATTTTTTCAACAGTTTTTTCTCAGTGTACGTCTCGATAGCGAACGAATGCGACTTCGCTCTAAAAATTTGAAAATTTGTTGATTTTTTTTTTTAGAAAAAAGTCGAAATTTCGACTATGTTTTCAACTATCGATAAAAACTCAAGCGTCAACTCAACCTAATTTTCGTTTTATCTGGAAATGGATTCGTTTCGGTCGCTAAAAATCATGACGATCATGGAAAAACACGATTATCAGACATGCAAAATCTCGATCCGGTCCGGGCCGGAGTCCAAAATGTGCACATTTTTTAAGACAATTTGGTTTTTTTTTATAAATTTAAAATTTTGAATTTCCAGACTAAAAATCACTTATGGACGCCATTCCGGCAGTTATTACATTGGAATCTTGACAAGGTTTTTTTTTTCAAAATCGACACAAATTTCAGTCTTTAGTGGCTCAAAATCTCAAAATTTTGAACTTTTCCAGGACCATTTGAATTTTCTATAAAGCCGTCTAGTGGTCCCCCTAAGAGCTTTATGAATACTTTTTGCTCTCAAGAGTTCTCTTGCTGAATACACATTCAGTCATCACTCCAGAAGAACTTCATTAGAATCTACCGAGAGAGATATAAAGAATACTCGTATAGTCTCCTCCACTCAACGCCTCTTTTCCTTTTCCCATTCAAGACATCTCTTCTTCTAAAAGCGGTATATTCTTCTTTTCCGCTCTTCCCTTTTTTCTCCAAAAATATCCTTTTTTGTTGGGATTCACACTGAAGAAATTCAAGAGACACACACTTTTAAATTCGATTTCTTGCCCACAAAAGTACTCGAAAATCTCGAAACGGGGTGAGAATAGAAGTGTCCCCTCTCTTCCATCAAAAGTGTGTCCAGGCGTAGTGAAAATAGGAGTGAACGAGAAAATTTGCATATGAATGGAAATTTCGGCAGCCGAGAAATATATATATTCATATGCATTTTCGAGAGTACGGGCATTATATGATGACACCATTTGAAATGACGAAACCGTTAGGATACTGGAAGAGAGAGGTTAGGTTTCTCCGCACGGTTTATATGTGAACCGTGCCTTGCCGGTTTCTGGTTGCTTTTTGGAATGAGCTGAGTTATATCAGCTCGACACAGTTCTTACAACTGCACTCCACCGAAATGCCCTTGAAAATGTATATTTTTCTCTGAGTCTCTCAATTTCGCACGCAATTTTCTTCGATTTCATTAGAGCGCGGTTATAAAAAACGTGTCGTGCCAATAGGTAGCAACTGTAATCTATATGAAATCTTCTAATTTTCTCAAGAATTACAGTAGTGCGAGTACTTTTAAGACTGAAAGATTGCATTATTTCAAGATTGAAAATTTAGTATTTTCGAATTTCGAAACACCTCAACAGCAGCATTTTCAGAGAGATCCTATTCCTCTTTTTCTCATTTTTTTTTCTCATTTCTGTGATGTAACCCGCCTACGCCTCATTAGGTATTCCTTCATCCCTTTTGTCGAACTGTTTACATAGTTACCTTACCTAACTTTAGTCGACTTCTGAATCATCCGAACGTCTTCGGTTTTTTTTTTTCGTTCAGAAATCAAGAAAATAGCTTTGTCGCTTCGAAAGTTCTTCGAAGTTTTAAAGAAAATAAATGTGAAAATTTTTTCAAAAAATTCAGAATTTTTCTATAAATCGTTGTATGAGTACTTTCGGACACAGTGATTTCGAAAACCTTTCCAAATTTTGCAAAAATTCCAGAAATCTGAAGAAAAAAGAAGTTTTTCATGATTTTGAATTGTTCATTCCATTTTCCACATTCCTCGAATTCTTTCTTTTTTCTTCTTTTATCAGTTCTTCTCCAACTTATCCCATCATGAATACTCCTTTTTCCAGACCCACACACTCCACTCCATTTCCCACCAACTCCATTGTTTTCCCTCCGATTATGGATAATGGTGTTTAGTGGAAAAGAGAAGAAAAGAACGAGAAGAACATCATCATTATAACATCAATCGACAACAAAATGATCATTTCATTTTTAATAATGCAGAGGATACTTTTCATTTTAATAGTGATTTCATGTTGCTCAATAGGGGAAATCGGGGCGAAAGGTGAGTGATTCGTTTGTCAAAATCTTGAAAAATCATCAAACAATTGAAGAAAGATCTGAAAGTTCTTTTTTTTTGAAAAATCTGGGCAAAAATGACTATTTTTATGTGAAAAAATGTCTAAAATGGATATTTTTATGGCTCAGAAATTGCTCGAAAAGATTATTTTCCACCTTAAAACCTCAATTTGATCATTTTTCTGAAATTGAAAAGCGCCGCAGGCACACCTAGGCTAACGGTTTTTAGACATAATTTATCAATTTTTGCATATTGAAGCGTCAAATGTGCTCCAGAGACCATATTCGATTCCAAAATCTCTCAAAGTGAAAAGTTCAAAAAAGCCAATTTTCTATCGGAAATCTTGATTTTTTCCATATTTTTCACCCCAAAACCAGGAGTATCATGTTTCTGTCTGTATATCCAGATTTCCGGCTTTCTCGTCACTTTTCAGACTAGTTAATTAAATTTTCTATCAAAAAAGTTAATTTCTGACAGAACTTGTATGATTGGACACCTGTACACACATCTAGATTTTCTTAAAATTCACGAATCTGTCGGTAAGTCTGTCGTTCCGGAAATCTGTGCACAGATAGACACTATGCGTTATATAAAATGAATTCTGAAATTTCAGCCCAAACATTTTTGAAGATATAAAAAAAACTTTCCTATTTTCCCAACCCTTCAACAATATATATATTTTGCAGTCGATATCCGCCAAACGACTGCCAACAAAGCATTCATGGAAACGATGAGTCCGGATGGTTACGAAGTAGTCCACCCATTCCAAATACGCGATAAAAACGAACGAATCGGAATCGATACTCGCAATTATTTTCTCAAAGCTCAAGAACACTATTCCCACGTGACAATCGTCATCCGCTCGAATCAGCTGGGTCGTCTGAAATTAGTTCTCGAACGGAACAACTTCATTTTCCTGAATCAGACAGCATTCCACAAGTTAGACGCAGACGGCGAGCGTGTTCTTCAGAATCGTGTCGAGAACTGTTACTATCAGGGTACTGTAGGTGGAGAGGAGAGTTCGTTCGTCGCTTTGAGCTCTTGTAATGGATTGAGAGGTGTCATTTCATTTGCAAATGGTACAACTTATGGTATATGGCCACTAGATGGAGGAGATCGGAATTCCCGAAGACATCCGCATATTCTCTATAAATCTGAATGGACGAAAGAGGCGAAATGTGGAAGTTCGATGGCTCATGCTGTTGGACAAAGGATTCGAAGAGGGGCGGAGCCTGATCTGGAAGGGGCGGAGCCTATTCTTGAAAAACCCAGGAAGCACAAGCATCGAAAACATCACAGAAGGCATATGAAAGATGAAGAAGAGGAGGAGGAGGATGAGCTGAAAATCCGTGTGGCAAATCGAAGAGACGCGTCGAAACGGACAAAATATGTGGAAGTGGCATTGATTGCAGATTATGAGTTTGTGAGTTTTTAGAGGAATATGAAATCGTGAATCTCTGAAAAAATGAGTTTTTGTACAGTTTACAGAGAAACGTTGATCTAAAACAGTAAAAATTCAGAAATTCCTACAAAATTAGTCTAAAAATCAGGTTTTCCTGTTAAAAAATCATTTTTGATTATTAAAAAAAGGTACAATTTTCTATAAAAACGGAAATCCTAAGTTTTTCTTCTAAAAATCTTTAAAATCTTCCATTTCTTAACACGGCACGCTTCTTACAAACGCGCTCTACCGAAACTTAAAAAAATGGTGTGCGAAATTGAGAGACTCAGAGAAAAAGAGGCATTTTTCAAGGGGATTTCGGTGGAGCGCAGTTGTAAGAACTGTGACGAGATAATAGGTAATCTGTCTGTCTGTCAAAATGTCCGGGACATTCGGACTTTTGGAAACACATAAAGACATTGTCTCTCCTCATTTTTTACCCAAAAAGTCCATAAATCTCTCTCCATCTGTCACTTCTCCTCGAAAAATCAAAATTTTTCATTCTAATTCATAGAGACGACGTTCCCCTCTCTGTCTAACCACTCATCAATTAAAATTCCCCCGGGTTGAAATTAGAGAGCATTGAGACAGAGAGACGCAGAGAAAAAAGGAGAGCTCAAAGATTCTAATCTGGAGTCCAAATTCTGGGCGAAAGACATCAGAATTTTCACTGAAGGAATTCAAGAAATGATTGACACATTGTCACATTTGACTAGAGGTTCTATTAGAATTTTGATGAAATTCACGGGGGACAAATTCTGAAATTCCAGATGAAGCAGCGAGGTCTTCACGATATGGACGCCATCTCCTACATGCTGGAATCGTTGAATATCGCTGATTCGGTAAGTAAAGGCATCCAAATTGTATATCTGAAACTAATTTCCCATACGTGTTTTTTTGTCTGAAATTGCAGACTTTTAGGTCGAAAAAATAATTTTTCAAAGAATTGTGGTCATTTTTTAAGGGATTCGGGTCATAAAATTGTTTTTTTCAATTGTCGACCAGGTCGAAAAAGTTTTTTCTCTGAAATTGCAGACTTTTCAATAATGTGTGATTTCCAGATGCTCTCCCGTGACCTCAACATTCGTCTCTCGGCAGTCTACGTCGAGCTCTGGTCAGATGTTCAACGAATCGATCTATGGGAAGATATCGAACGGACTCTGAGTGGTGTCGTCGACTACGCAGCCGGTCACATCTATCACATCCAAAAAGATGCTTCAATTCTCTTCACCGCCGGCTCATTCGCCAATCAAGAAGTGTCCAACGCAGCGATTCGATCGATTTGTACCGCCCGTTCTGCTGTCATCGTACGGGCCATCGAACCATTTGCAACTCATTGGAATGGAGAGTTGGTGGCTCAGTCTGTTGGACATTTACTCGGATTGGAACACGATACGACTGCGTGTAGTTGTGAACCGTCTCCAGAATGTGTGATGAGACAACAACCGGGACGAGTTGGTGCTCCGTTCTCGTGGCAATTCTCAAAGTGTTCGGTGGCGAGAATGCATGGAATTTGGCAGGATGGAAATATTCAGTGTTTGCTGAATAAACCGTTCCAGGTTGGTAAAAGAGAAAGTATATCCGGACAATCAGACGCACAGGACAGGCTCTGATTTTTGTTTAAAATTCAGATTTTCAGCTAAATCTGAGAGCATAATGTCTCAACTCCAATCGTTGGGAAGTTCGTTTCAAAAGTTGAAATTTCGGCTTCAAAAACTGCATTTTCTGCTCAAAAAATGAAAAATGAAACTCGGTTTTTCAGTCGAATCTGGGACTACTGCTCAGGCAACTCAATATTAATCTAATCCTACAACCGCATCAATCTAATCACAATCTAATTAGATTAGTGGATTTTGCTTGCGCAAACTTCGTTCGCGCCAAGGATCCAAGAATAAGTCAGTACAAAACGCGCAAAATTTCTTTCAATTTTTATTTTAACGTTTTTTTTCTAAGTTTTAATTCTCTATTTATGTCTCGAAAGTCTGAAATCGTTGCGAACTAATTTCGTTTGCGGTTTTATCGACTTTTTCACGATTTTCCATTATTAAAAATCGTATTTTTCGGTTTCTATGGCTCTTCAAGTCTTCAACTGCAGTCTTCACTCTTCCACAACTTCCATTTGGTTTGGAAGAAAAGTCAACATTGCGATGAAATCATGAATAAATTCTTGGGTAAGCAAATAGTTTCGCTTTCAATTAGCCGTGAATATTAGTTCATTGCTCAGGTATAATCGTCTACTTCTTCAACATCAGCGCTCTCTACATAGCCTCGAAAAAAAGTCTTTTGTGAGTTCCGAAATCAAACAGTTTTTTGGTAATTTCGTTCATTTTACAGCAAAATTCGCTGAGTGGACGACAATGGACAGCAGCGGGGCAGAGAACAGCGAGGACTTTTTCCACTTTCATTGCAATGGATTTTCGACTAATTTCTGATTTTAATTTTCTGTATTTTTTTCTATATTTTTTTCTATACATTTCGATTGTAAAAACTCTTGTTTTTTATTCGAATAAATTTACTATTTTTTTTTACCTAAGGAATTTTCAAATGTTATCTCAAGTTACACAAGATTTCACCCTAATCTAATGAGACGGCGCATTAATCTTACAAGATTGCTCATCAATCTAATTAGACGCGGCATTAATCTAATCATGCCAACATTCAAGCTAATCTAACTAATGCCGCGTCTAATTAGATTGATATTCAGTTGCCTGAGTGGAAAGCTGACTGCGTGAGGATTCTGAATCTGTTTTCAAAGTTTTTCTAGAATCAAAATGAACCGAGATACAAGTTTTTCCGTTTTAATTCTAGAAAAATTTTGGAAACAGACTCAGAGTCCTCGTGACGTCAGCTTTCCAGTAGTCCCAGATTCGACTGACTGAGTCGTATCAGAATCTGCTGAAAAACCGCAGTTTTTGAAAATTTCAACTTTTAAAACGAACTTCCAAAGGATTGAAGTTGAAACATTGTAGTGTAATGTCTGTCAGTGCTATGTAATGTTCTGATGTCTGTAACGTGACATCCGGATAAACATACACATCATATTGTTTTTCTGAGTTTCCCGATTTCCCGATTCAATTTTTATTATTCCAGGTCTCGGAACTTCGAGAATGCGGCAACGGAATCGTCGACGGCTCCGAAGAATGCGATTGCGGTACCCGTGAGAATTGCAATGATCCCTGCTGTGACCCTCTCACGTGCACTCTCCGCCCACACGCTCAATGCGCCGCCCATCACAAATGTTGTCATCGTTGCGAACTTCGGAAAGCTGGCGAAACGTGTCGATCATCTCAAAGTCCGTGCGACGTCGCCGAGTCCTGTGATGGAAAATCTGGTGATTGCCCACCAGACGGTCATCTGATCGATGGTACAGTATGCGGAAATGATGGACAATGTTGGCGTGGAAATTGCTCGGATAGTCATCAACAATGTCAAAAATTATGGGGACGAGAGGCGAGAGTGGCCGAGGAAGTGTGCTTCGAGCAGAATACAAAAGGAGCCGAGTACGCGAATTGTGGAATGCAAAGTGATGGAAGTTATCATCCATGTCAGTTGGAGGACACCAAATGTGGCACATTACATTGTCATTCTGGATCCCTGACGCCTACAGATTCCACGTTGAAGGCGTTCACATTCCACTTCACCCAAAATGCTCAACAAATCCAATGTAAATCGATCGCCGGTTCGCTCTCAGGTCTCATCCAAGACGGAACCAATTGCGGGTCCGGTAAAGTGTGTGTAGCCGGATCTTGTGTCGAGATGTCTTCAGTGTCCTCTGGAACTGCCTGCCCTACCAACAATCTTGCTCTTCTTTGCTCCGGACACGGTCACTGCACAACTACTGCCAAGTGTGTCTGTTTCAATGGATGGACTGGAAATGCTTGTGATATTCGGAGCAATACGTCGACTTATCAAGGATCTATGGGATTCCGAGATGAAGATCACGAACAATTGGGTCATGGAGGAGCACGGAAGACTATCATGATACCTCATTTGAATATTGGAACGACACTAGAGACTGCCTATCTCTTTGGTATTCTTTTCGGATTCGGAGCATTTTTATTGCTCTGTTTGGTATGTCTCATGCTATGTTATCGACGACGTTCTGTAGTGGAGATCCCCAAACCATCTGATGAGAAACTGGAAGAATCGCCGGATCGACAAATCAAATTCGGAAATATGCCGTCGTATCGAGAGGAGAAGAGAAAACGAAAGAGTAACAAGAGGATTTACGGAGCATTGAATCGAATTACGGAGGCTGATGAGAGGGATTCGACGAGTTTGAGGTCGAGAGATAGTGCTGGAAGTCAACAGTTGTTGGATAGAAATGGGCAGCCCGTGATGGCAGGGATACGGTAAGTATCGAAAATGCTGATCACTCAGAAAACGCTCAAAAACCGAGAAATGTCATTTCCTGGCGTTTTTGAGCGATCTAGACGCTGCTAGAACGCCGAAAATCAGGAAACAACGCTGAAAAACGCCGAGTTTTCAGCGTTTTCAAGCGAAACACCCGAAAATCCCACTGATCTCTCTTTGTGGCAAACGCGTTCTACCGCTAATTCTGGTGACAATTGTGTTATTATCCCCCGGAAAATGACATGATTCCCACTTGATTCTCAGTAGAGCGCGTTTGGTCACGCGTAGGCGGAGGCTATGCTCAAAAATTTTCATTGTAACTGGTGCACCTTTGACGCCACAGACTAAACGAATCAATTTTCAGCGATCCCTACTCAACGGACCATCACATCTACGCCGAATCCGTCGCCGCCTCTTCATCGAATCGTCAATTCCGTGGAATCAACTCGGACGGCTCCTACCCTCTCCGGTCATTTGGCTCCTGGAGAAGCTCCGCCCCCATCAGCCCCGCCTCCTCATCAGGTCATCTGACAGATGTTTCGAATGCAACGACTCCATTGAGACTGAATAAAATCGGAAAGCTTCTGAAAACAATGCAACAATCGGATGATGAAGCGGGATCTCCATTCTCTGATCACTCGATGCAATTCCAGAATCAAGGGATTCAGAATCTTCAGAGCCTTCAGAATCATTCACTTTTGGGTCGGCTGGATCATGGATATACTGGAGAAGAGGAGCTATCAGCAGTGGAGGCTGATCACGACGTCGGATCGAATACAGAATCTTCTCGAGGTTGTGAAGATTCATCTGGAGGACGAGATTCTGGAGGATGGGATCCGCCGTCACTAGTCAATGGATCCACGTCGAATAACTATAATTTCCGACAGAGTCCCTCATTATTTAGTGATCCTTTCAAGCTGGAAATGACTAATAGTATGCATAATTAGGTCGTGTTTCTGAAATTCTCTACATTACGGGTACTTATTTTTCTTGTTATATTTTTCAATCTGTATCTTGTTTTTTTTTCAAATCCTGAATCTTACCTCACTCACATTTCCCTTCATTGAAATTGCTCACTAATACTCAAAAACATGTTTTTATGTGTATATATAAATAAATATTCGTATGGTTTTTTTCTAAAATGCTGAAATGTATTACAGATGTTTAATTATCGACAGACACACAGAGGGACGAGAGAGGAAATATGAGAAAAGAAAGAAAAGCCACCCATGACAGAAAAAAAGCAGAAGGATTGGAGGGAAATAAATAGGAATACAAACGGGGAAGAAATAAATTAGATGAGGAAATTTGGAGGATTTTTGGTAAAAAACTTGTCAAAAAGTCGGCTTTCGAGTGAAAATGAAGAAAAAAAGAAAATTGCGTCTTTTCCATAAAAGTCCAGTTTTCCACAAAAAACCGATCCAGATAGGCAAAGTCCGAAGAAAAACGGGGTTTTGAATGAAAAAAATGAAAAAATCGAGTAAAAGTACAGAAAACTAGGTTTTTGAATGAAACTTTGCTAACAAACCGGATTTTGTGGTTGGAAAATTATGCGAGCAGATACTTGTAGAAAATAATCAGTTTTCAGCTCAAAGCCTCTTTTTAGAAATATTTTCTCGCAATTTTCACACAAAAAGCCTCAAAATATACAAAAAAATCGATGAATTTATTGTTCGGAACGGATCAATCGGGCGTACAAATCGTCGACTTCTTTCTTGACCAATGGTACGATGATCTCTCCGTCATTATCAATGTATGCTCCAATCGATTTGATGATTTTCCCTTGTCCAGATCTTCCCTCCTTCTTGAATTCAGCCGAGAGAGTGTATTTGTCGTCGTGCGCCTTGATTTCCGAACTCCACGCCCATTTTCTCGTTTGTTTTCCGTCGACTTCAGTGGCCTCGTAGATGCAATCTTTCTCGACGTACCATTGGAATAATTGGAGAATTCCCATACAGATGAAGTAGGAGATCGAGCAGACGAGAAGGATCTGCAAGAGGAAATAGAATGATTTCGGGAAAAATAGAATTTCGCAGCTGAAAATCAAAGTTTCAGTGATAAAAATTGAAACGAACTCCTAAATTCAAAGTTCTCTATTGAAAATGTAGATTTATTACATGCTTCAAGTGGAATAATAGGCCGCGGAACATTCTCAAGCTTCGTGAGCGAAATATCTGTCGAACAAATCAGTTGTCATGCTAAAAAACACGTCTTTTGCCTTGAATGCACAAATTTTGTTTTATATGGTACTTTTGTTGGAAATGCTTACAACAGCGGTCTTATCGCGGTGAGTGTGAGTGGACAAATCTGTATTTTAAGCCGAAAATCCTGGTATATACAATTTTCCAGTTTAAGCTATACCCAAAATGGCTTTTTCCTCTCGAAAATAAGTAAAAATACGATTTTATTGAAGTATTTTTATTATTCTTCTTATTCGACACAATAAGCTATGAGATTTGCGCACAGAAATTGTTCGAAGCAAATATTCTGTTCATATCTAGACGAAAATTCAACAGATTTCAGTCTTTTTCATGTTTTTCTCAACATTTCCTTATAATTTTTCTGTAGAATTCTGCAGCTTTTATTTCGCATTCACTCACAATCTTGCTTTTCGGGAATGGTTCATAGTAGTCGTATCCGCAAGCGAAAAGAGAGAAAGCGACGCCGATGAATGAGATGACGAGTCGGATATTCATCAGATTATGCGATTCCGACCATCCAACTTTGTCGTTCAGAATCTTGAAAAGAAATAATAGAAAAAACTACATTTAAAAGTCCAAAACCTTCTTGACGACTTCATCGATGGCATTTTTGACCGTTGGGCCATCCCATTTGTTCACAACTTTCACCTTTTCGTCTGACATCTGGAAATCGATTAATTCATTATTTACCCTTTCGAACAGAGCAAAAAGTTTTGAAAAGAGCCGAGAAATCGGGTTGAAACGAGCTACGTAGAACTGATGACGTCGCAAAAAAGTTATAGAAAGTGTGCAGTTTCGCGTGACGGTGTTTGCAGACCTCATGGGCACCATGCGGTGCTCCTGCGAAAAGGGGCGGGGCGTGTGGTAACCATGCCGCGAACATTTGAATGCTGTTTCTGCGTTTTGATATGGATTTTTCAGGTTTTTCCTCTATTTTGTTACGTTTTTGACGGTTTCAGAGAGAACAAATTGGTTTCAGACGATACAATTGACAGAAAAACATTGGAAAATAGAAAAAATCATGGAAAAATCCAATCGAAAAGTCTTTTTTTTAATAATTTGTTGGTTTTCATCTATTGTTATTTTTTTCTCTGTGTTCCAGTCATGAAAATAACCGCTAAATGTCGGAAAATTTTATAAATCGTGAAAACTTGACAATAAACAATAGAAAAATAGAGAAATTTTCACTTTTTATCGGTATATTTCGAAGAGCATTTAAAAACATTAAAAGGAGTCGAAAAAACAGAAATTTATAGTCGCTAGTCTCTCTTTTCGAATTGTTGAATTAACAGTGCAGAATCCCCGAATAAAGAAATAAAAAAAAATAAAAACAAAGAATACATCGAGAATCAGGATTCTGTAAGTCTTAATTTCTCACTCTCGAGAATTATGAGAACTATCATGAAATTCATTAAATCGTGGAAAATTCTATGAATAATCTCAACCCTCCGCTGTTCTTCCATGTTTATCTCTATTCTTGTTTTTCTCTCTTTTTCGATCAACATGTCTAATTTTTCAGATGGGAACCGTGTACGAAGTGGGTGAGGAGTTCGTGTGCATTTGGAGAGAAAAAAAAACCGTTCACGGCAAAAATTCTGGGAATTGAGGCTGATGGATATAGGATTCATTACAAAGGGTGGAATGCTCGATACGATGAAACGGTTAAATTCGAAGATATAGATGCGCGAATGCACAAAGGAACACTGGAAGATTATGCTGCAAAATACGGAGTAGACGTAACACCGACAAAATCAAAAAAGAAGTCAATGAAGGCAGCAACGCCAGGTGCTCCAGGATCTTCAGTAGAGCCAGTGGATCCAGCTGTAGAAAGAGGAGCATATGAAAGTCACGAAGGAACACCGACGTCTTCTAGAGCTTCTGGAGGAAGAAGTTCCAAGAAGGATAAAGAAGATTCAACTCCATACACTGCAGTTCCAATGGTCGTTCACCTCACTTCTCCGCTCAAAAAGATTCTAATTGACGATAATGTTCTTAACAACAAGGGTTACATCACCAAGATACCAGCGAAGTTCACCATCGATCAAATCATCACTGATGTGCGTTTTGGTTTTCTTTGAAACTAAAATTTCGACGAAAATCGGGTTTTTTAAACTATTTTCAATTATAATTATTGCAAGAATCCTTTCGTAGAGCTGTCAACTCACAGGGGTGCGAGATGTAAGGTCCACAACGCAAAGTTTTGAATTTACCGGTTGAGTCGCGCTGCGTGCGCGTGGCGTTTTCATAGAAAGATACGACAAACACGCGCTAAACTTGTATTTGGCACCGTGCCAACCACTGTGCGACGGAGCGCGTTTATACGACCTTAAGCTTTGCATCCCTGTGTCAACTCCCTAGTCCAAGTATTTCGTATTATTCATATTTCAAAAATCTTTTTTCAGTACATCAAAACGATACCAGTAACGAAGGACCAGCTCCAAAACGTGGACGACGTGGTCGTTGAGTATGACTCCCGCGACGTCTCCAATCTGGCACTGGTTTGCACCGCCCGTGCACTCGTCGACTATTTCAATGTCATCATTGGGTTAGTGAAATAGTTTCTTAAAATCGCATTGCATGACTTCTTTTGTCCGGTTCGTGGTCCAGTGTCCCCAGTGTTTAACCTTAGTAAGTGCAAAGAGGTTGGGTTGGAATTGAATGCCGATTGGGTGAATTTGATGATTTTCCAGCAAAAACCTATTGGAATTTCAAACTTCAATTTTCCAACCCTTCTTCGAATAATCACTTTCGATACTTTCGCATGACTTGTAATGATGAATTTGTTGCGGAGTGAAGCAGAGAGTTCTACACAGAAAATACATCTATGTAGTCACAAAATGCTTCAAATTCGGCTCCGGGACATTTCGCAGCCATGAGCCCCACAGCTCCAATTTTCCCGTTTTTTCAGTGATAACTTAACTTTTTCAGATAATTAATTGTTTGAGAAGTAAAAAGGAAATTTTTTGGTACTTTTGATAAAGGTGATCACAAGAAATGTTGTCCAGAAAGCCAAAAAAAATTTTGTTGAAAATGCTGAAAACAGTTTTTCCTGTAGAACTAGCCGTACAAAGTTTAAAGCTACTTCTACGAGAAAAAAACTATTTTCAGCTTTTTCAACAAAAAAATGTTTGTTGGTTTCTCTGGACAACATTTCTTGTGGTCCCCTTTATGAAAATCACAAAACATGATTTTTGACTTTTCAAACAATTAATTATCTGAAAAAGTCAAGTTACCACTGAAACAACGACGGGGAAATTGAGGCTGTGGGGGACTCATGGCTGCGAAATGTCTCGGAGCCCCAAATTCATCATTTCATCTAAAAGTGTCGAACCCCGCTTAGTAGTTACTCCCCTCCCCTCCCCCACCCTCCCTTCAAGAATTCTCTATATATGGTTGAATGGTTTAGTTCCAGTTACCACTTGCTCTACAAAATCGAGCGAGAGCAGTTCCATGATCTCGTCAAACAGAAGTCGAAAGGTCGCAATTATTCTGTTGGAACTGTCGCCACAATGCCCGACAATGGATTCCGTGCATCGTCTGAATATGGATTCATTCATTTGTTGAGAATGATGGCGAAACTTCCGGATCTGTTGAAACTTACCCAGTGGAATGCACATCTTTGCAATGTAAATTTAATTAATGACGGATTAAAAATTCTAGCTTTTATTTTTTCAGCGAATCATGATTGGAGTTCACGATTTCGTCGTTTTCCTTAACAAGAACCATGCGCAATACTACGGTGATCGTGATGACTACGAGACGAAGACTGTCGAATACTTCCAACGAATGGCTGATTCCGAGCAGAGCGCCGCCGAGGGTGCCGACGATCAACCGAGTACCAGCGCTAGCACCAAATGCAAATAATAAATTATGAACGATCTCAATAATTTCTCTTTTAAATTCCCCTCGATTCTTTCTCCCTCACAACCCCTGATCTTCATAATTATAATTCCGTGTTGCAGTAGGATACTGAGTTTCTTTTTAGTGCTGTAAATTCGTAAGCCTCGCCTCCTTTCCTACTGTAACACCTCTCATATTAAAGTAATAAGGAAATCTTTACCTCGGTTTCATTCAGTTAGACTCCACCCTGTGGCAATTTCCGTTTCCTCTTCAGGAAACTGCTTCCATCACGTCTCACTTCCTATTGCCTCACTTTGTATCACAGCCATTTCCCCAATTTTCTTTTCCAAAAAGAGCTTTCCCCCCATCAATTGTTCTGTGCCTCTTTTCAACCATTTATCAATTGTCCAGTGGTGGGCGAGGAGTGAAATAAGCGAAGTCGCGCTCTACTGAGAGGGAAAGGAGGCACTCCGCGTTCCACACACTCTCTCGCTTTTTTCTCATTTCCACGGGGAGAGGCGACGACCAGAGAGCGCGCCGCCGCCGCTGCCGACAGCGAGAGACGCAGACATTTTCTCGCGTCCTCCTCCCCCCGTCGTTTTTGGAGTGAAGCTGAGCTTCACTCTCGCCCACCACTGCAATTGTCACAGCCCCCACTCCCAGCATACCAAAAATGGCAATGAACACGGTACTTTTTGAAAGTTATCCATTTCCTTTCAGCGAATTTCAGATGGCAACGAACATGTGGATTCAAAAATAAAGCATTTTATTGAGAAGACAATTGATTTCTTTAAAGAAATTAGTAGGTCAAAATTGGACAAAGAGAACCCGTTCGAAATAATAAAACATCACATTTTCAGAACTAATCGAGAAGAAATTTCAGTGAGAAAAAAGAAGGAAATTTTCAGAAAAAGTGGAGAAGGGCCCGTTTCAGAAATATGGAATGATTTTTCAGAGGAGAGAAATTAGACAGTTTCCTGTTGAATACACGTATCACACGCCTCGATGTCTGTTCCGTGTTGTTCGACTTGAATCGTCGCACTGGAAACTCCGAACTGGCGACGGACGAGCGAACGCGCTTCGGCGACGGTCTCCAGAGCACGGTCGGCGGATTCTGGAATTGAAATGGATGATTGTGGGTTGTAGACGAAGAATAGAAGAAGAGAATGATGTGAAAACTAGAGAAATTGGTTGGATTTGAGAGGAGTTATGAGCTTGGAGAAGTGGGTTTCTAGGAAGGTTTGTATCTCGAAAAATAGAACAGTTATCGAAAAATTGTTAACCACAAAAATGTAGATTAAGAAATTTTCTACATTTTTGCAGTTGACACCTATTTGATATCTCTGTAAGGTCGTGAGATATAAGTCTTCAAAGCAGAAGACGGAGAGAGGAAGGTGTGGAAGTGGGCGCCTTCTGCACTTTTCATTACCTAATTTTGAGCGTCCATATCTCAAAAGGTTGATTAGCTATCAAAAAAATTGTTTACTACAAAAATACCCACATAGTTATTTTCTACATTTTTGTAGTTGACAACTTTTAATATCTCTGTAAGGTCGCCATGTAGAAGAGCCCAAAGTAGAATACGGAAAGACGAGGCATGCGCTTTGGTAGTGCTACTCCAGACGTTCATATCTCAAAAGGTTGAATAGCTATCAAAAAGTTATGAACTGCAAAAATGTGCACAATGTCATTTTCTACATTTTTATGGTTGAACACTTTTAGATATCTCCACAGCGTCGTGAGATATAAGCCTTCAAAGTTCAAATCGGATAAAGAAAGAGCGGCTAGTTTGTTATGGACACTTTACTTTAACCGTATATATCTCAAAAAATGGAGTAGCTATCAAAAAGTTTTAAACTACAAAAATGAATATTACAAGAGTGTCTATATTTTTGCAGTAGACTGCTACTTGATAACTCATCAAGGTTGCGAGATATGACTCTCAAAAACTTGACTGAAATGCTGACATATCCCCAAAACTAAAAGTGCAATCAAAAAGCTGTCAACCACAAACTTTTAGATCATAACCCAAATTTTTCCAAAACTATTAACTCACCAATTGACAAATGCACCGAAAACGCCGTCTTATCCATTCCAATCGACCATAAATGCAGATCATGAACACCCTGAACTCCCGTCAATCCGAACAACGCCTTCTTGATATCATTCAAGTCAAAGTGAGGGGGCGTGGCTTCCATCAGCACAAAGAAAATATCCCTCATTACAGTAATCGTTGTGAACAAGACGATAATAGAGAAGAGGAAAGTGCAGATGGGATCAGCGAGTGTCCATCCGGTGAATTTGATGATAATGGCAGCAATCAAGACACCAATCGATTGGACCAAGTCTCCAATGACATGGATAAGAGCCGCCCGTACATTAACATTCTTTCCGTCGTGGGTATGTCCATGACTCGAATGTCCCCCATGAGTGTGTCCATGACCATTCGTTCCGAAATGGAGAACCAATCCCATGATAATATTGAATCCAACTCCAACTCCTGCCGTAATCAGCATAATATCTGCATCCACATCATGCTCATTGTTCACTATTCTTTGGATCGCCACGACGACAAGTACCGTAGTCAACACCCATAGAATGATGACTGAAGTCAGTGCTCCGAGTACTTCAGCTCTCTCGTATCCGAACGAAAGACGTTTTGATGCGGGAAGACGGGCGCATCGAATGGCGAAGATGGAGATGATGAAAGAGAGTAGATCACTCAACATATGTCCTGCATCCGTCATGATTGCGAGGGATTGAGCCCAGAATCCACCGACGAATTCGGCGGCGATGAAGACGGCGGATAGTGCGGCGACGGCCCATAACACTTTTTCTGCACGGCGTCCCTGGAAAATAGGAAAAGTTAATTATGGCGTTGGTTTAACTAAGCTTTAAGTTTTTCATTAGAGTTTACAATTTTGCTGAAAAACTCAAATTTTTGTGAGCATCCCAATTTTCAGATTTTCAAAAATATTTCCAAAAATTTTCGACTAAAATCTTCCAAAAAACACTATTTCTGCAAAAAATGGATTTAAAAATTTCAAATACATTGAAAATTGCAAGGCTCCGCCCCATTTGACCACCCAACAGTTTGTGTTGATTTTAAGGATAACGGACATTATTTACTTGAAAAAACCTAGTTTGAAAACCTTCAGAGTTAGCGAAAAAACTAGAAAAAACACAGAACACAAGAAACATGAGAGACGCAGAGAAGCTAGACTGTCTAGCTGTCTGCGCTCTCTCATTCTCCCCTCTTAATTTAGTTTTGCTTATATCTCTGTTGGATGAAGAGCTATCAAAAAGTTGTTAACTAGTAAAATGTGTAAAATAAAATTCTCTACATTTTTGTAGTTGACACCTTTTTTTTTAGCAATTCAAAATCTTGAGATACAAGTCCTCTTAGTTATAAGACAACAAAACAGTCTTTCCCGCCATCCCCTCTATGCCTCTCTACCTTTAAATATTTCTCATCATTCTTATTCCCTCCACCTCCTCCACTACAACTGGAAGATATATCACTGTGTGAGTGTCCATGTCCTTTTCCATCCCCATGAGAGTGTCCATGTCCTCCTCCATGACTATGCGAGTGACCGTGTCCATGGTCAGAGTCTGCGGAGACTCCAGAATCCGATGAGCTCACTGATTGAGTGTCTTCTTGCTCTTCTTCTTCAATATTTTCCGGGAGATTTGAGGTGGAGGAATCTCGTTTTTCAGCTGATAACCGAATGGAAGATAGGGTGGTTGGCGCTATCGAGATGGTCATTTCTAGAGAGAATTCAGAATTTTTAGATGAAGAAGAAGAAGACGTCAGGAATTCAGATGAGAGAATGAAAAAGAAGAAAGGAATCTATGTTCTCAAAAGGGTGCGGATGGAAGAAAATGGTTTAGAAATGGAGAAAAAGGGGGAAATGACAACAAATAAACAAGAAAAGGGAAAAAGAGAAGGAACACAATAGACACGGGAACTCTATTCAGATAGAAATATGGAGAGAGGAGAGGGGAAATTCCAGGATTTTTATGTTCCAGAATTCAATGGAAAAGTCAGAAAAAGAGTGGAGGAGGAGGAGTTTTTAGGTCTCGAGAGAAAATGTTAGGTCACATAGATTCGAGCTTCAAGTAAGGGACTAATTTTTTCCTGGTTAAAGGAGGACTGAAGTCATATTTTTTTATTTCAGATTCTGATACTTCAGAAAATTCTGAACAACTTTCATCATTGGAGCATATGCTAAAAATCGCTCTAAATACCCTAAATTTACGTTTTCCCGGCTCAAAAGGAGCCTAGGTGGAAGAGTTTTCCCATGCGAATTTTTGCCCCCGTGTAGTCCTCTCGGACAAAATTATTTCTTTTTATTTCTCGATTTTTCGTTTTCTTGCTTTTTTCAACAAAATTTCGTGTTCTTGTCAACTTATATCGTAAAAAAGAAGAAAAAACACGAAAATTTGTTGAAAAAAGCAAGAAAACGAAAAATCGAGAAATAAAAATAAATAATTTTGTCCGAGAGGACTACACGGGGGCAAAAATTCGCGTGGGAAAACTCTTCCATCAAGGCTCCTTTTGAGCCGGGAAAACGTAAATTTAGGGTATTTAGAGCGATTTTTAGCATATGCTCCAATGATGAAAGTTGTTCAGAATTTTCTGAAGTATCGGAATCTGAAATAAAAAAATATGACTTCAGTCCTCCTTTAAGGTTTTCTAGGCCATGGTGAAAAAGTTAGGTCATGGGAAAGTTAAGTCATGATGAAAAGTTCGGTCATTGGATGGCCTGAGCTTGCAAGATTCACATTTGAAGAATGGACTAAGTTTTTCTCTTTCATGGAAAGCTAGGCCACGGAGGCGGAAAGGTTAGGCTACGTTTAGGTGATAGTTGAGATGACCTAACTTTCTCCAATGGAAAATTAGGCCATTCCGGTTTTAGAACTGTTTTTTTGTCACTTTTTGATGGGAAATAAGCGTTTTTCAAGTTTTTAAATCTAGGTTATGAAAGTTCGAACATTTGCTGAAAAACTCAAATTTTTGGGAAAATCTTTGAAATGTTAAGATTTTCAGCTTTTTCATCACACAATTTCCAACCTAAATCTCTCAAAAACCACTATTTTCTGCAAAAAAAGGAGGATCACTCCCAAAAAACTTCAAAAAGGTGAAAAGAGATTATTCATGAAAAAGAAGAACCCAAGAGAAGATTATACATACAAACATTTTGGAGGGAAAGGATATTGAGTGAGACAAAAAGATTATAGACACCCCGTAGATAGAAGCAGATAGAGAGAGACAAGAAGAAGAACCAGATCTCCTCTTTTCTCATATTTATTCTTGCAGAAAAACGAAGAAAAAAGGGGAAAAATAGAGAGATAGGCATGTATCAAGAGAGACTTTGATCTACCACCCTCTGCCTTGTTTCATTCTTTAAGTGGGGGTCTAATAAATCAGCTGGGATGATGATGATCATGTTGAAAAAGCATACTTGTCACGGGCCGGGCCGGGCCGGGCCGGGCCGGGCCCGCTAAAAAAATCTTCCGGCCCGGCCCAGCCCGGCCCGGCCCGGCCCGGCCCGGGCTGGCCCGGCCCGGCCCGTTCGGCCCGTCAAAATATTGAAAAAATTTTTTTAGTCGTTTTCCCATTGTTCTTTCGTTTACTACTTCATGGCAAACATATTATTGATTAGAAATTATAAAATGACAACAAGTGAAAACGAAAATTGTCAGAATAAGTTATTTTGTCTCTATAAACTTTGAGCCTCTCAAAGTCTCTGTGATAATCAGCCGATGATCAGAATCAGGATCAAGAACTTGCTGGAGGCTTCTGAAAGTAGTCTTATCGAATCCCCCGACCTCGATTTAGTATAAACCGAAGAAAAAATTTAATTTCCAAGACTTTCAATTCTATTTTTCAAAAATAATTTTTTGCTGCGGGCCCTGCGGGCCGGCCCGGGCCCTGAAATTTTCAGCGGGCCCGGCCCGGCCCGGCCCAGCCCGGCCCGGGCCGGGCTCAAACGCGCCGGCCCGGGCCGGCCCGCGGGCTGGCCCGTGATTTGACAAGTATGTGAAAAAGGAAAGAAGAAGAAGAAGAGAAAGTTGAAAAAGTGTAAAGTTTGAAGAAGAAGTGAATGAAACTTAGGCTTTAGCCTTCTATCCGTTCCGGTATGTGGGGAAAGTGGGCGGGGTTTAGACAGGCACAGTAGTACCCAAAGTTGTCTGGGGGAAGCAGCTTTCAAGAATCATTTATTTTTTGGATTACGGTCATTATTTACTTGAAAAACCAGTAAAAAACACATTGAAAATCTTCAAAATCAGCAAAAACAAGAGACATGAGCGACGCAGAGAAGCTAGACTGCCTAGCTGTCTGCGCTCTCTCCATTTCGCCCTTCAGTTTTGTTTTGCTCACATCTCTGTTGGATGAAGAGCTATCAAAAAGTTGTTAACTAGTAAAATGTGTAAAATAAAATTCTCTACAATTTTGTAGTTGACACCTTTTTTCTAGAAACTCAAGATCTTGAGATACAAGTCGTCAAAGTTGTAGCCATACACAGACAAGGAGAACATCAGCTGGCAGTCTCTGCTCCGGGTCACACTTAGGCTTAGGCTTGAACAGGATTTTAAGGTCAGGCTTACGTTCAAGTCCTAGATCATTAAGCTTAGGCTTAATTTAACTGAAAGTAGGCGGAGCCTGCACTAACCTCTCCAAATCTTACAGTACTACCACTTCCCACGGAGACAATGAACTTTTGATCTCTGATTCTATTTTTTACTCACCATACTTTTATGAAGCAATAAAACCTTGTTGCAAAAAGAAAAAATAAGTGATGATAACCTAAGTGAAAGCTCATGTGATCGTATCAAATTACACGTGGTCTCTAACAAGAGATTATTGAAAAACATACATGATGTTCCTTCATATCAAGCTCCGGTATTATTTTGTTTTTTGGAAACTTAAAGGGCATTCGATTCTAAACAAACTGTTTTTGACAGTTAAGAAGTTTGCACAAAATAAAATGGAGGGGACTAGTTTTTGGTGATGAGCCAAAAATGCCAACTATTTCAGGACGTTGTCAAAAATAGCGTCCAAAAGTTCAAGCGTCCTAAGACACAAAAAACCTCAGAGACAACAATAAAAGGAGAATAAAAAGTTGTCCGCTCTCAAAAGTACAAAAATGTGACCGCAAACGGAAAATTTTTGAAAAAAGAAGAAAAAAACGGAAGAGAGAACGAGGACAAGATGATTTACACACCTCGGTGAGGGCACAGAGAACACTATTTGGAAAGAAAAAGAACCGGTTTTGCAAAGTTGGAAAATTTCAGCTGAAAGCGGGCTGAAAATGGGCTGGAAATGGTGGCCGAGATCTTTAGGCTTAGGCTTAAACTAGATCACATTTTTAGTCTTAGGCTTAGGAAACCTCTTTAGGCTTAACATATTGGATTTTTTAGTCATAGGCTTTACAGATTGGGCCTATACGTTAAACCATCTGTAAGGGGCGGAGCCTGATTCAAGGTATAGGCTTATTTAGATCTATCAAAACAAGGCTTATGCTTAACCCCCGAACGCCGAAAAGTAAAAAAGTCGAACCGAAAATGAACCGAATCGAGAGAGAAAAATTATCAGTTGTAATTTCAGAAAAGTGACAAGAGAAAGAGTGATTTTAATATATGGCGAAAAATGGGGAATCAGAGTATTATATGTATGGAGGAGGAGGTGGAGTCATGATAAGAGAGAAACTGACACGAAACTGCATCAAAGGACGTCATGTTTCTCATGTTCTAGTTTGTGATAAATGATACGAGAAGGTTATGGGAAGTAGGTCGATGAGGGGGCGGGGCTTGAGTCATTGAAGTCTCATGGGAGGGTTCTGAAACTGGGAGCTCTGAGAGCCTTGGAGTCCAGGGTCACATGGTTTAAAGAAAAAAAGAAAAAGAAAAGTTTTCAGATTTTTAATCCGCTTTTATTCGCTTGAATTGTTCGGCGGGAAACTAGAAACTAACTCGATTCGCTCTTCAAATTCATAAAATCGATCGGAAGAATATTTCAGAAAAATATAAGGAAAAAGAAAGAAGTGAGAGGCGCATGGAACACAATTTGCATTTTCCCCCGAACGGGGGAGGCTATAATTCGATTACACACCTACAGAAACTATAAAAATTGGGAATCGCTTTGAGAAAGTTTCTAGAAAAAAGGATGTGCGTGGGTGGTATCCGACGGATCCTGCTACCGTTGGTTTGAAAAAGAGTGGAAATCTTTGATTTTGAAAAACTAACAAGATCACAGAAGAAAAGAGACATGAGAGACGCAGAGAAGCTAGACTGTCTAGTTGTCTGCGCTCTCTCATTCTCTCCCTCTTATTTTTGTTTCGCTTATATCTCTGTTGGATGAAGAGCTATCAAAAAGTTGTTAACTAGTAAAATGTGTAAAATGAAATGCTCTACATTTTAGTAGTTGATACCTTTTTTCTATCAATTCAAGATCTTGAGATACAAGTCGTCAAAGTTGTTTGCACGTAGTAGATAGATTTTTATTATTTTTGCTGGAAAGAAGGAATTTCGAATTTTTGGGAACATCTCACTCAAAACGTTTTCGTTGGTATTTGAAGCCAGAATTTTTTGATTTTTGACTGCAAAGACCAGAATTTTCGGTTTTTAATGATTTTTGGCTTGTTTTAAAAAGGAAATTCCAAATTTTCTATTTCCTTGAAATCCCGAAAAAATCTCTTCAAATCCCACTAAGAACGATCAAAAACAAGCTATATCGAACAAAAAAGATGAAAGCTACCGTAACCCTACCATAAGCTACAGTAACCTTACCGTACCTCTTCATCAACTTAACTACACAAAAGTTTAAACCGGAACCTTCAATCAGGAACATTTCAAAACTACTTCCGTCGAGACAAATTTCATTATTTTACCGCACACATCAGTTTCTCATGACTAACACAAATAAGAACTCCTGGTCCTCTTTTTCTGACTCATTTCGAGACAAAATATGAATAAAAAAGTGGAATGATTTCATTCAAATACATAGTTCGTTGCCTATCTTCGTGCTCCTTATCAGTTCGAAATGAAAAAAATAATAATCTTTTCTCCTCTTCATCGTTTTCTCCGTGTTAAAGGGCATCGTCATCAGAAAATAAGGGGAAAAGTTGGGGGTGGAAATAAAAATTTAGTAGATCAAATCAAAATTTTATAGTTTCCGAGGTACATAAAAAAAGAGAACGTACCAGAAACGAACTCAACATCGACACCTTTTATATGAAGGCGTGGCGACGTCAGGAATTCTGATTCCCCAATTCAGAATTCCCTAAAAAGTGGATTCTTCTGAATTCTTACAATATTTTCTCTAATCGGAGAGACGCAGACATCGAGAGTGGCCAAAACAATGTGTGGACACCATTAGAAGACCGGTCATAGAAAAGGAAAAAATCAAACACGCGGAATTTTTGGACTTGTGGAAATTCAGAATCTTAGGCATTCTTGAAAACGAACCGAGTTTTCTAAGGAAACTTGGAATTTTGAAGCTAGAGCAGTAAGAACTAAAGATTCGTATTCAGCTTGTTGTGAGCTTTCAGAAAAGTATAATCATGCTCAGGTTTCGAACGAATTGGGTCCCACCACGATACTACGGTATGCGCCTTTAAACTGGATTACTGTAGTTTTCGGTAAGGACCCAAGATAGGCATGAGTATACTTTTCTGCAAGCTCTTGACACGCTGAGTTCAAAACTATAACTTTCCAAAAAATCGAAGTTAATCTGGCCGCGTCACAACACAAAACATGTTCGAAATATCTTAATTTAACAAAACCCGCCGTAACTCCGACAGAACCTGTTTATTCGAAAAGTTCATTGAGACAATTAAAATGAATATAATCAAGCCTCGATTCGGTTCAAACTGGGTCCCATCACGATACTACGGTATGTGCCTTTAAACTGGGTTACTGTACTTTTTGCAGTGGGATCCACCTTTCACCGAAACGGGGCATGATTATACTCTTCTGAAAGCTCTTATTAAGACGAGTTCAAATATCAGAATCTTGTGAAAAATAAAAAGTTGAAAACCATCTTCCCTCGAAAGCTCCTCCCCATCTCCCCATTCTTTACCATCATGTTCTCCCAAATATGATGTCTGACCGATTACTTTCTTCCCTCCAAAAAAGAGAACATACACACTGTATCTTGCAATTTTTCATGAAATTCTAGTCAGCTCAAAGTTGAAATCAGAAACTACAGCCACTTATCATCTGTGCATAAATGGAAAAAGTATGAGAAAAGAAGAGAAAGTAAAAGTCGAATTGATAACACAACTATTAGGTCATAGGGCTCTTTTTGGAAGGGCGCATGTCCGGTTTGAGAATTTGGAAAATATGGAAGGGGGAAAAGGGGGCGGGGCTTCTAAATAAGCTTCCTGGAACGCAGAAATTCAGGTTCAGTGGGAGGAGAGCTTCCAGAAAAGTATAACCGTAGGGTCCCGCCACGAAAACTACCGTAACCTTTAAAGTTTTTGCCCAATCCTGACGAAACTTGTATTTTCGAGTTCATCTCTTCGAAAGCTTTCAGAAAAGTATAATCATGCCCTGGTTTGCTCTCAGTTGGGTCCCACCACGAAAACTACAGTAACCCAGTTTAAAGGCGCATACCGTAGTATCGTGGTGGGACCCAATTGGAAGCAACCATAGAGATGGTTATACTTTTCTGAAAGCTCTTGATAAGGTGAATCCGAATCTTTAGTTCTTACTGCTGTACATTCATAATTCCAAGTTTCGTTTCCAAAATGTCTCAGATAAGCTCACTATTCCATAAATTTGGAAATTGTGATCTTTTTCTAGTAAGAAAAAAACCAGCGAGATTACTGTAGTTTTAGAAAATCGAAAAGTTTGGAATTTCAAGAAATTGTTTAGACTACTCGGTCATCCAGCTATTTATAAGCACTTCTTCAACTAATAGGCTTACAACGCTTGACTGCCCCATATTTTCCCTTTCATCTTTTTTGGAATTTTTGAATCAGCACCCAAATATGTGACCCCCCAGGAACATAAAGACCTCTGACGATATATTCTAGTCCGATCTCTGTTTCATTGGTTTCATTTATTTATTTGTTGGTGGAAAAGGGGGAGGAGTGACATCATATTGTCCCCTCCAGATGTGGAAACTTGTTACGGTCTGTGGGGTGTCTCGGGTGGGAGAATGAATGCCCTTCAAAGATCGAAAAGTTCCGACAGGCAGTGGGCAAGAATCAGTTTGATCAAATTGTGATCAGAAGGGAATAACTAGAAAATCAAGTGCTTTGGAACTGATATTTGGAGAAGTTTTGAATAGAATTGAATTAATCTAGTTCATCTTGAAAAGAGCTTTCAGAAAAGTATAATCATGCCAAACAATTTTGGCTCCCACCACGATACTACGGTATGCCCCTTTAAACTGGGTTACTGTAGTTTTTCGTAGCGGGACCCGACCTAGGCATTATTATACTTTTCTGAAACTCTTATTAGGCCGAGTTCAAATATCAGAATCTTGAAGAAGATTTGAGTTTCAACACGAAACTATAGTATGCGTTTTCGGATTACTGTAGCATTCAGCGCGCCAAGAGCGTCCACGAAAACTACAGTACTCCAGTTTGAATGCGCCTAACGTAGTATCGGTGGAATTGATTGAGTCGTGGTTTTATGTGAGCCACTATATTTTTCTTCGAAAATCCATGAAATTTCAATAATTTTGAGCTAAAAACCATTAAAAATTACGGAAAATGAAAAAGTTAAAAGTTACAGATTTTAAAAAAATTCGAAAATCAAAAATTCATTAAACTTTCACAGTTTGTGTTTGAGCTAATTTTAAATTAAAAAATCGAATTTAGCTCTTCAAGAAGCTTCGAATGCGTATAATCAAGACTAGGTAGGGTCCCGACACGAAAACTACAGTAACCCAGTTTAAAGAGGGCGCATACCGTAGTATAGTGGTGGGACCCTCCTTTACATTACTACTTTTCTAAAAGCTCACGATATTCTGGATTTTCTAATTGCAAATTATTCCTTCTCGAATAAGAAAATTGTCTGGAAAGACTTGGTTGAAATTAAGCTTTAAGTATTAGAATTCCCAAGTAATCTCAGAAAAGAACAGGGTTCCAGAAAACTTGAAATGTGGGAAGATCACAGCGAATGATAGCATACTACAAAACCCCCAAAAAAGAAAAAAAGGAGCTCTGCTTCCATCCACCCCTATCTCTCTCCTTTTATACCATTTCTCTGCTCTTTTCGCGAGCAAAAACCATACATTTCGAGAAAAACGACACGATATTCTTCGATATTTTCACTTTCGGAGCAGAATGTAGAAAACATAAAGTAGAAACTATCAACTAGAAACATACAGAGTGCGGGAAACAGGAATGTTTCAGGGAAAAAAAGGGGAGGACGGAATCAAACATTGCAAAATTTAGGAGGGAATTGTGATGATAACGGGGCTGAAAATTATTTCATTTTATTTCAGTTGGTGATTGGATGCTAGTGGTTACGGTGGCCGGGAAACGAGGGTAAGTATTTTTACTGAATTTTTGAGATCTCTCAAGTTTTTGAATGATATTTTTCTAAAATATGTTTTGATCTACTGAACTGAAGGTGGGTCTCGCCACGAAATTACAGTATGCATCGTCAACTGATGAGGGTAATCATTTAGAATTAGGGTTCAAGCAACTTTGGTCTTGCCACGAAAACTACAGTAATCCAATTTAGATGCACAGAAATCTGATATTCGAGTTTGACTAGATGAGTGCTTTCAGAAAAGTATAATCATACCTTGGTTGGGTCCCACCACGATACTACGGTATGCGCCTTTAACTGGGTTACGGTAGTTTTTGTGGTGGGACCCAAATTGTTCCAAACCTGAGCATGATTATACTTTTCTAAAAGCTCTGGACAAGCTGAATCAGAATCTTCAATTCTTACTGTTTTAGATTCGAAATTTCAAGTTTTGTGGCAAAAATCTCGTGGTGAGACCTTTTTATGCATGACTCAACTTTTCTAATAGCTCACGACACTCTGCATTTTCTAATTGCATTTTCAGGCATTTTGTAGCAAACTGGCAATTTTAGGAAAAATTTTTACTGGGAAACTCTCTTGCAGCTATTTAGAACATTCTAGAATCTTTCACTAATCCCAACCCTTACCGCTAATCGCCCATCATTAATCTCACCTCCGGCTGCTTCTCCTCCATCTTTATCTCTTTTCGTGGATATATCCGGTGCTCAGCAGGCAGTGGAATAATTGATACCATTAATATAGCTCTTCTCAATATTTGTTTGCGAATTGACAAGGAAGAAGAACGAAGAATTAGTGGAAGGGGAAGGGAGTGGGGCGATGAAGGCAAAACAATGATTTTAAGGGAAGAGAAGTGAAGGAGGGGGGGGGGGGGGAGGGCTAATTTTAAACTGTGTACCCTTTTGGGGCCAACGACACAGAACACATTCAGAAAATGTGATGAAGGCTATAATAGGAGAATCAGTGAACTGGAAGTGGAAGAAGAGATGGTAAATATAAGAACAACATATGATATGGGGAATCAAGAAGTCAAATGGGGTGGATTTACGGGGAACCTAGTGAACTATTACGAACTCTTGAGACGATCTACAGAAGTGTTGATTTACGGGGAATCTGTAGTGTAGATTTACAAAGACATTGGTAGAGTTACTGTAAACAGATTTACGAGAAAATTTAGATTTACGGAGCCTCGTTTAGTGTTACTCAACCTCTTGAAAATCACTATATCTGAAAATTCTTCCCACTTCCTTTATTCAATTTAATTGTTTGACCTACTAAGTTCTTTCTCTAGTCGTTTTGTTTCTTGGCACCGTGCCAAGTACAACTTGTCTTCATTTTCAAAAATCGCGTGGGAGAGAGAGAGACACATATAAAGAGAAAGTTGCAACTTAAAAAATAAGTTGTTGACCACGAAGGGCTTAGAATAGGATTGGTCAGATGATGGTTTGGTTTTTCTTGAACATTCGAAGATTTCTATTGACTCGTCTTTTACCGAATTCGAATGACCTTTCATTGAAAACTCCCAAGGATTTTCCGGTATTACGTGCTGTCATAACGGTTTCAGTTTTTTTGAAACTTTTTGGATATCTGTTTAGCTTTTTTGAGATATTCTCCTTCAAAGTTAAGCGCGTTGAGACAAGAGGGGGAGAGAGTGCAGAGAAGCTAGACTGTCTAGCTGTCTGCGTCTCTCTCCCATCGCCACTTATCTTTGAAGGTCCGTATCTCAAAAGTCGGAAGAGCTATCAAAAAGTTGACAACTACAAAAATGTAGGAAATTTTCTGTAGATCATTTTACTAGTTGACAATGTTTTAATAGTTATTCAGGTTTTTGAGATACAAGCTCCTGAAGATCTACATAAGGAATATCTCAAAAGCTAGAAGAGTTATCAAAAAAGTGTCAACTAGAAATTGTAGCGCTATACTTTTTCTTTAACATACTATACAGACAAAGCAAAACTAACCGAATCATAAGGAGCGGATCCAGTTGAATCCGTCGAATCCCCACTTCCTCTCGAGTCTCGAATCCGCGTGCCGCCCATCTCTTGTTCGTTTTCGTCCCAATAATGGCAGTGAGTCGTCACAATTGAACGTCTTCTTCCATGATTGTCTCCAGATGAGGCAGCTCCGCCCACTTCCTCTTCCGTTGAAAACGCTACAAATCATAGTCTTCATTTAATTTTAATCCGGGGAGGGGGGAGGTTGCGTACAAAAATGGTCTAGATCATTTTTCTTCGTTTTCTTTTTGTGGTTTGTTGTGTTGTAAAGAGGGTACAGAAGATCGACATAAGTAAAGAATTAGAAGGGGGATGGTCTTCTGAATTCTTTTTTAGAAGGCATTGACAGAAATCACACTACAATAGACACACAATTTGTGATTTGAAAATGTTGGTAAATCGAAAAAAACAGCTGGCGGTGATTTCGTTTTCAGACAGAGATGACGTGAGTGATCAGAAATCTAAAAATCACTGAAAATAGGTTTTTGTTAGAATTTAAAGTTTTTGTGTACGTAGGGGTTCAAATACAATGAGGTCTGAAAACTACATTCTTTAAAAAAAAAGAAGAAAAACTTGAACTCAAAAGACTATATCTCCGAAACTAGAAAAGTTATCGAAAAACAGTCAATGACAAAAATAATTTACATGAATTTTTCTATATTTTATCAATTAAAATGTTTAAAAGACTTTATTATTTATTGAGATACATTGATATAAACTTATTTCTTGCTAACGCATTTCTTCAAAAAAGTTGCATTTTGAAATCCGTTCATACCTTAATACTTAGCAATGCTATCAAAAAATTGTCCATTACAAAAATAATTTATACTAAATTTTCTATATTTTATTAGTTAACAACTTTTTGATAACTTGTTTCCTTGCTGAGATACATTCACTTGAATACGGTGCCTCGAAAAGTGGCGAATACTGCCAGACTATAGTATTCTTTATATCTCTTGAAGTAGTGATTTTATACAAAAAGCTGTCAACTACAATAACAAAATTCATAAAATTCTCTTTATTTTATTAGCAAACAATGTTTTCATATCTCTTTTGGTTTCAGAGATAAATCAGCTCAAACACAGCTCCTCGATGAAGCAGATTTTCAGTAGTCGGAGTAAATTTTCCAGCGTCTATATCTCTAGAACTAGTAAAGTAATCAAAAAGTGATCAACTATAATTACCAAAATATAGAAAATTTTGAGTAGATAATTTTCTTAGTAAATTATTTTCTTGTATCTCTCTCGGATCTTCCTACTTGTCAAATCACGGGCCGGCCCGCAGGGCCCGCAGCAAAAAAATTATTTTTGAAAAATAGAATTGAAAGTCTTGGAAATTAAATTTTTTCTTCGGTTTATACTAAATCGAGGTCGGGGGATTCGATAAGACTACTTTCAGAAGCCTCCAGCAAGTTCTTGATCCTGATTCTGATCATTGGCTGATTTTTTTTTCAATACTTTGACGGGCCGAACGGGCCGGGCCGGGCCGGAAGATTTTTTTAGCGGGCCCGGCCCGGCCCGTGACAAGTATGCGGATCTTGAGATACACCAGTTTCAAAACAAAGTTTAATCAAAAATTCCAAAAATAATATCACATTTTGAACCCCGTCCAATCTTGTTTCATTGGCCTGATCTACCAATTTTTGTCGCTGATCTTGTCTCGAAATGACGTTTTTATTATCTAATTAAATCAAGCTAAATCACAAATGATGTCACTTCGTAAATAATTTGATTTCTTCAACTTTTTGATCTTCGAAATTGCAGAAAATGGTACAAAACAGATCGAATGAACACAATATAAATTTTTTTATTTTAAGGAAGACTGTAACATGAAGCCATGACTTTTTTAGGTCAGAGGTAACTCACAGAGAATTGAAAATCCCCACAGTTTGCTCAGCCGCAATTATACAAGTAGTAGACTATTTATTTTTTAGAAATGAACAACTTTCCCACCTTTTTCTCCTCACGTCTTCTATTTTTTTCCAGCAAAGTTCTTTTTCCCCGCCTAATTTCCTTGCTCCTTACACATTCATACCAATAGTCTCCTCTTATCAATAATTGAACTTTTCGCGCCTGGCACCAAACCTGCTCCTTTCTGATAACCCCCGGTTTTTTCCGTTTCGTCATTTTTTGAAACATGTACTTTTAGGGAGGAGAAGTTTGATCAAAAGATCTGGCTGGAATGTTGAAAAATCAGAAGTTTAGAAAAAGAGTTGTATCTCCAAACCACGTAGAGCTACGATAAAATTGTCCACTACAAAAATACTTTCCATAAAATTTTCTAGAATTTCCATTTTCAGGTGTATCTCGAAAGTGGTCGAAGCTTAGAACAAATTTTCAACTATGAAACAAGTAGCCCTTGAAATTCTGTACATTTTACCAGTTGGACGTTTTTTTCTAGCTCCGTCCAGTTTTGAGATACAACCGTTTGAAGTTTTGGAGACGCGCAGACAACGAGAGCTTCTAGCTGTCTGCGTATCTCTCCTTCCTTGTTGCATTTCGAAGCAATGTATCTCAAAAAGGGAAGGAGCTAGAAAAAAGTTATCAACTAAGAAAGTATAGAGAATTTTAAGGGCTATATTTTTGTAGTTGATAACTTTTTAATAGGTTGTTCAGTTTTTGAGAAATTCCACAAAACTCTATGAGATGGAGAGCCATCTATCATCTTGTGAAGAGTTGGAAAATGAGGGCTATTGTAACAAATGATGTAATTTTTTTCAATTCTAGATTCATATTCAAAATCTTACCAATTTCATTCTCAAAATCATGTTGCGCTTTACCGTCTGAGACCAGTCGTCTTCTATCTGATACATCGATTTCTCCCATTTTTCTGGAACAAAATATTTTGAAAATACATATTGACTGAAAAATAGAAATTGTGAGATAAACAAATTTAAAACAAAACAAAACTGATAGAAGGAGAGAAGATCAGGAAATTAATTGGGAAAATGGTGAATTTGAAAAGAAAGATTCTGAATTCTGGAGATTAGATTCTGGATTGGGGAAGCGAGTTCTAGTGTTGGTTCTATCATAAAATCGAGATTGTGTATATCGAAATCAAAACGAATTATGAAAAACGAAGAGAGATATCAGCTCGGCACAGTTCTTACAACTGCGCTCCACTGAAATCTCCTTTTAATATGTCTCCTTTTCTCTTAGTCTCTCAATTTCGCATTCAATTTTCTTCGGTTACGGTAGAGCGCGGTTGTAAGAAGCGTGAAAAGTAAATTGGGGTTTGAAAAATGGACAATATCTCAAGAACCAGTAAACTTTCAGGCGTTTTTCAGAAGAAAATTCGGGATATTTGAGCCAAAAACTTCCATTTTCTCATAAAAAACGGCAATTTTCAGACAAAAATCCAGGATTTTTAGGACAAAGGGCTTTTTATATGCATTGACCCAACTACTGAAAACCGGAGAAGGGTCAGAGAGGGATTGTAAGTGAGCTCTTTTCTCTTGCTCATGTCACCTTTTGAATAGGCTCTTGAGTACACATAAAGTTTTGTGAAAATAGGAATTTTTGAGTGGATTATTGCTATAGTTAACAATTTTTATTTATTTATTGCTATTTTTTAATTTTTGATTGTAATTTATATGTATTTTTGCTCCTTCAAAGGTAAGCGCATTGAGACGAAGAGCAAAGAGAGAGTGCAGAGAAGCTAGACTGTCTAGCTGTCTGCGTCTCTCTCCCATCGTCACTTTTCTTTGAAGGTCCGTATCTCAAAAACTAAAATAGCTATCAAAAGGTAGTCAATTAGGAAAATGTAGGAAATTTCCTGTGGATGATTTTACTAGTTGACAATTTTTTGATAGCTACTCAGGGTTTTGAGATACAAACTCTTGAAGAACTGCCTCATATCTCGGGAAGAGATATTGTCCATTTTTCAAACCCCAATTTACTTTTTCACGCTTCTTACAACCGCGCTCTACCGTAACCAAAGAAAATTCAGTGCAAAATTGAGAGACTCAGAGAAAAAGAGAACTTTTCCAGGGGAATTCGGTGGAGCGCAGTTGTAAGAATTGTGCAGAGCTAATAACCAGAACAATTGATAAAAACGCCAATAAAACAACTATTGGGTGAAAACTATATATCTATATGAATAAATAAGCATTTTTAGAGAAAAACCGACAACTACTACTCTGAAAATCAGATCTAAAACCGGTTTCAATGCCAAGATCTGGCCAATATCCGATCTCCATCAAAAAGGCATTTTCACTCGAATTTCCAAATTTTAGGCCAAACTTATTGGCCTAAAAAAGTTAATTGCCTAAAAAAGATAGCAAACCGTTTGCACAAATAATAAAAAAGAACATAGAACACAATAAGACAAATAGATGGAATAGAGAGAAAAGAGACGTCGAGAGAAAAAGAGAAAAAAACGAGAAGAAGAAGATGACCGTCCAAGTGAAATAAAAAGAGAAAAGAAAAAGAGAAAAAGAAGATGAAAAAGAGATAGAAATCATTGGGAAAAGAGAAGCAAACTGATTGATAAGAGTGGGGAAAAAAGATAAGGAAAGTTTCAAAAATTCGAATCTACTACACATATTTATTGTCACATAGAAAACAAATCATAAAACAGAACGAGCCGATTCGGAAAAAGAAGAAGGGGGCGGGGCTTAGAGCAATCTCAGAAAGATAAGAAATGCTAAATGGTACTGAAAATATGCGAGAGGGGAAAAGGCACCTAGGAAATATTTTAGTCGTCGGGAAGAGGGGATTTCAGATGGAAAACTTGGGAAATTCAGAAAGAAATCAGAAAATTTCTTCCTTAAAACCTCAAAAAAATAAGTCACATAAAAACCATAAGAACACAATAAACTACATTGGAATGGCACAAGGGGGATCTAAAACACAAATTGAATCTAATAAATCTATTATTTATTCCACAAAAACTGAATTTATTTTTGATGTTTCTCATGAAGTCCCTCCAGCGGGTAGTGCTCTTTATACTCCGCAATATGAGCATCCAACTCATCTCGTTGAAGACGAAGACGAAGTGGCAGCTCATCGTAGACGTCTTCGAACAGATCATGATAGTGAGCCTTCTTTCTTTTCTCAGCAGCTGAGAACTCAGTGAGAACTCTCTTCTTCACCTCCTTCTGCCACTCTTTCTCTTTTTCTTCGTTCCACCATCCACGTTCACTGATATACTTGTTGAAACGGGTGATCGGATGATCCTTGTCTCCCCATGTCTCAACTTCTTCAGCTGATCTGTAGGCAGTCGAATCGTCAGAAGTCGAGTGATGTCCCAGACGGTAAGTCATCGCTTCGATTAGTACTGGTCGATTAGTAAGGGCGACACGACGAGCCTCTTTCGTGGCATTGTACACAGCGAGCAGATCGTTTCCGTCGACACTGAAAAATAGGGGAAGTTAATGGAGGGTATGGGGGGTTCAGAGTGTCAAAAATAGCAATCCAGGGTTCCCGTAAATACAATCTAACCAGCACGTACTGAAAATGAAGGATCTGTAATTGTGTATTTAATTTCACGATGATATCAACTAGTTAAGTAAATTTGAGTCACTGGTAAAACCTCCTCATGGATCGACAAGAGCCTTCATAAATCTAGAATCGTACCATGAAAATCTACATTCGAGCTCCGTAAATCTACATCAGTGCTTCGTAAATCTACATCCGAGCTCCGTAAATCTAAATTCGAGCTTCGTAAATCTACATTCATGCTTCGTAAATCTACATTCGAGCTCCGTAAATCTACATCAGTGCTTCGTAAATCTACATCCGAGCTCCGTAAATCTAAATTCGAGCTCCGTAAATCTACATTCGAGCTCCGTAAATCTACATTTGAGCTTCGTAAATCTACATCGGAGCTCGTAATTTGAGAACAGAGATCGAAACATTTACGGAATAGCGTCGTAAATCAAGTTCGTTTGTAAATCTACACTAGGCGATACACTGGACATTCGCAATCCTAATCCGACCACTAAAAGCGTTATCAGTCACAACTGATCTCGATTTCATCTCCGATTCTTAAGATTTTCAGATTTTCACTAAAACCCCTCACCGAATAGTATGAAGTCCATAAGCCGGTCCTTTTCCAGCGATTCCATCTCCTCCGTATTGCTCGCTAGTCGGTGTCGAGATAGCGTATCCATTGTTACGACAGAAGAAGATAATCGGGCATTTCAGTGTGGCAGCGAAATTGAATGCAGCGTGAGCATCACCCTCAGAAGCAGCTCCATCTCCAAAGTAGACAACAACTATGCGTTGATTATCCTTCTGTTGTTTGAATGCGTACGCAGATCCAACGGCTTGAGGGAGTTGAGTCGTCAGTGGGGAGGAGATTGTCACAAAGTTACGCTCTTTCGTTCCGAAATGCATTGGCATTTGGCGACCTGAAATAGTAATACAGAAATTTGGATTATTGATTGAAATAATAAAAAAATTGATTTTACACAGGCGTTGCGTTGGCGCTTTTAGAATCTGAACCGACGGAAATGTCGAGTCTAGCGCACCTTTGACGCGTTTCAGATCGAACTTCGATTTGAACGCGCCAAAGATGCGCCAGGATCTTACTTTTCCCCGCTGATGATCCAGAAACCGTGTCTGGCGCACTTTTGACGCGATTTCAGTCGAAATTCGGTTAAAAACGCGTCAGAGGTGCGCCAGACACTGGAATTTTGACCAATTTTCCAGTTTTTTTACCTTTCTAAAATCAAAAAATCTCCGTACCTTTTCCCAAATCATCAGCATTTCCGTAGCATTGATTCATGAAATTCTCCATCGAATATCCTCTCCATAACAGTACTCCAGCCTCTCGATACTGTCCGTAGATCAAATCATTTGCATCCAACGCGGCAGCACTTCCCACGTGATTTCCCTCTTCTCCGAAACTTGTCATATAAAATGAGATTCTTCCCTGACGTTGCGAATCGTACAGAATACGATCCATTATATTCAGTTGAGTCATTGTTTTATACATTTTCAGAGCGGTTTCCTCGTCGAAATTCGGATCTTGAGACTTGTCGATGACGTCACCAACTGCATTTGTGACACGGTAGATTGGAATCGCTGGCGTGTCGTCGGCGTTGATGATTTCGAGTTTTTCGGTGAATGCAGCCTGGAAGACAATGATTTTCAAAGTTTCGAGCGATTTTTAGTATAATTTATGAACGAGAATAATATCGAGAGCATTTTGAAGTATTTTTGAAAATTTTTGCTCGAAATACTTAATTTTAAGACGAAAAATCTTATTTTCAGCCAAATTTTCGTTTCAAAACCTTCAACTCCCATTTAAAAACTCAGAAATTAGCAAAACATCCCGTTTTTAGCTCAATTCTAATCTAAAAATCGAAATTTCAAGCCAACTTTTTCTCATTCTTTCATCGAAAACTCTAGAATTTCATATTTCAAGCTGAAAATCTTATTTTCAGCCGAATTTAAGGCTCAAAAACTCAGGAATTCTGATTTTTCGATTTAAAAATCCCGTTTTCAGCTTAATTTTTGGCTAAAACTCGGATTTTTGGATTTTCAACCTGATTTGGGACCAATATTGGGAGTAGAAAAAAAGACAAGTATCTGTATTTTTTTAATTCTTCACCGAGGATTACCAAATAATTTTGATTATGATTGCAAAAATTAAAATTAGTTATCTATTTAATTTTCGTCTTTTACGAGCTTTTTCCAATCAATTTCAACTGATTTCTATCGATTTTTCACTGATTTTCACAGATTTTGCCTCTTCTTTATCATTTGTTCACCTTTCGATGACCCAAGTACTTGGAACTGTACTCATTGAGACGGAAAGCGTCTCCTTCGACCGTCGATGCCAAATTTCTGACGGCGGCGGCCCGTCTTGTGACGTTGAGGAGTGCTCTGTGCATCTGAAATATCAAAAATTATAATTTTTTAACAGAAACTCGAGATTAACTGAAAAAGGTACGAAATACAGGGGAAACCAACAAAAAATCGGACATTTTTTGAAAAAGTATGATTTTTTCCTGTTTTTCGTAGACACATTTTTATACAAAGACTAGAAAAGAGTCGTGGAAAATCGTGAGAAAATCAGTTTTTGTCACAAAAAAGAAGAGATTTTATGACAAAAAGTCCGCAATTTGTCGTCAACTCTGGTGTCTTGACGACACCGTTAAACTGTCAATCAGCAGCTTTTCAACGATAAGAGATAGAGAAAAAAAGAGAGATATTGGTTGAGGAAAAGTCAAACATCATTGACCAGGAGTGTCGCAGTATTTGCAGAAATAAAAACTGGAGGAACATGGTTAAAAATCAGTCATTTTGAGAGGAAAATTGAGTTTTTATGGAGTGGAGTTTCACGGCACGCTTCTCACAACTGTGCTCTACCGAAATCGAGAAAATAGTGTGAGAAATTGAGACGCTCAGAGAAAAAGGGACATTTTAAAAGGACATTTCGGTGGAGCGCAGTTGTAAGAACTGTACTGAGTTATTAGCACTAAAAGTGCATTGAGTCTTTAAGTTGTGCTGAAGCCTCAACTTCATGTAGCTAATACGCTCTCCTAGTAAAAGTCAAAAAAAGTTTTAGTGGAGCGCGTTTCCAATACTCCAACTGACTTTATTACAGTACAGTGGAGCACAGAAAGTGAAAACTAAATAAGAAAAATATTCGTTGAAACCGCGAAACTCACCATGATTTCCCTTGGGAGCCGAAGAAAAAGCGAGAATGAACAACACAACGAAGAGGACAAAATGAAGAAAAACTCTGCGAGAAAATTGAAATTGGATTTTCTCGTTTTTTTTCAGATGAGGAACATCACGTTAATGTATTTTTCTTTGAGAAGAAATGTATTTCAAAAGATTTAAATTGAGAAAATAAAAGTATTACTCGATTCTTCATTTCTAACCGAACGTCATTCTTTGTCTACTAGCGGTAAGAGGTTCAAGATTTTCCTACAAAAATATGAAAATATTCAAAAAATTCCAGAAAAAGTGAAAAATAACTGGAACTGAAAAAAGGAGAAACCGAAATGAGCAATAGAGGAACTGGAAGTGAAAACGAGAATGGAATGGAGACTGCAATCGAATTACCATTGGATCTACCAAGGCGAAGAGAGAGGAATCTGATAGAGAAAACGATGGATGGAATGATTTATTGGTGTTTGTTATTCACTAGTGAGGTAAGAGTGAGAGGACATCCGGACAAACGGAAACAGAATGGAATTCACGAAAACGATTGGAAATCGGTCACCACCCGTAGTCGAATTGCGTCGAATGTTAGTTGGTTGTGTAGATGAAACCATAATTCTTCAATTTGCAAACTTGTCAAACTTCGGCCGGGCCGGGCTGAGATAAAAAAAAATTACATCAAAAAATCCAATTTCTTGATGCATAAACAGCTTTATAATGAATTCTGAAGTATAGTCTAAAATTCGACATTTTCGGAAAAAAAATTCTAAAAAATTCAAAATTTCGTTGAAACATTTTTGAATTTTGAACCCCGGGCCGACGGGCCAGGCTCCCGTCACGGCCTGTGACAAGTTTGCATATTTGAAGTTGGAAATTTTTCTGTAGTTTCCGAGAAAAAGCCTTTCTCAGCGAGGCGTCTGGAGGGTGGAGAAAAAATGCATGTATTTCGAAAACTATAAGAGATTGAGAAAAAACTTTCGACTACAAAATTGAAACTCTAGGATTCTTTCTAACAACTAGCTAACACTCGACACAACCACGGATCTTCCAGTCACATGATTTCAAAGCCAACTACAGTTATCGAGACTTGCAAAATATCGGCTCGGCCCGGTTGCCCTGGAGGCAAAAATCGAATAAAAAATGTTTTTAATCAAAAATTCCCATTGCAAGTCTGTTTATCTACCAATTCCTCTTCCAGGGCGCCCTAACCCTCTACATTCTATTCCACTGGCTTCTCGGCTGTGCTTCTCATATCGTCGTGTCCGGAGACAAGAAATCCGGCGGTGACGAGAACGCGTCATTCTTCAGTTTCATTTATTTCATGAGTACTCTTGTCGCGTTTCTTTCGATTATGTCACACGTCAGTGGACTACTCATTCCGTTATTCGCGTTTAGTGTGAGTTTCAGAACCTAGAGATATTTACAGTAATCATCTATTCTAGGCATTCGGTGCATTCTTCCTATTCTTTCTCATAAATTTGGCAGTTTTGGAGCATCCAGAAGCGAAAACACTATTCTTTAATATCTGCAACAAATCGAATGTCACTATTGCATTCCACGCCGATATGGAGGATCATCCAACGGCGACAATCATCAAAACGTGGATTCTCATTGCGTTTTTCGTGCTCACTTGTGCTTCAATTCTATTTCAATGTGCCAGAAATGAGGAATATCTCAGAAGACCTCAACCAGTCATCTATCCTGGATTCTACCCTCATATGCTGCCACGTGAAATGCCAGTTGGTCCCTCCAATTTGGATGAGCCGCCCAGATATTCGGTGAGTCTTGTACGCTGTTCAAAATTCAAATTAACTTTTCACAGACCTTGGAACCGATGTCATCACCAAAATCTACAGTAACCCGTAGCTCTACCGTAACCTCACCGCCACGCTACAGTTATTGGGAACGGACGTTTGGGAGAGCACGTACAAATTCTCAAAGTTCGGAACAATCTAATAGGGAAATGATGACAGCGAAAAGTCATTGAGCGGTCACAGGAAGAAATAGGAGAAATATTGAACTGAACATGTACAAAAATGCAATAAAATGGTAGCCAAAATATAAAAAGTCAGTCACTAGGCAGATTTATGGAGCGAAAACGGGGATACACGTAGAGAGCACATGTGAATTTCAATGGGAAAAAATCAAATAGTCGAGTAAAAACCGAGAAAATTGGGTCATTTCCATAGGAAATAAAAACTAAACTAACAGGGAAAAACTAGAGAATTCTATGAAAAAAACACGAATTTGAATAAAAAAGTTATTTATCAGCTGTCACGGCGTCCTTCGGGTCCGCAGCCACGACAATCACAGATTTGGGCGATTTATCAGCGAAATGGAACACATCGAATATGACTTCAATGACGATGAGAACGATAATCATCCATTCCAAATGAGATGCATGACGAAGAGCAATCGTATTGTCGACCATTTTCACGAGCTCCTCACAATAATCGAGTCGTTTGTTAAGGAGGCTGAAAGTGGGAAAATGTGCTTGCTTTTTTTTGGAAAAACTGTGCCAAAATTATAAAAAAATTGTCGAATCTGGATAATTACGCTCGTTTTGTTTGGCAAATTGATATTTTGGCTCAAAAATGCATTCCTCCGGTCCCATGCATATTTTCAGGTTTTTCAGTATATTATCGACGATAACTAGACTTGCAACGACACAAAACAGTTTTTCTCAGTACAAAAGCTTGAAATTTTGAATTTTTTGAAACGTTTTTTGATTTTTTTGCAAAAAAGTAGAATTCTCGACTGTTTTTATAATACATATCGATAAAACACAAGCGTACATTCGATTTTTTACTATTTTTGATGAAAATTTCCGAAAATTTTGAACTTTTTGTGAAAAAACTGTGCACATTTTCTGAATCCGAGCCGGGCCGATATTTGGCAAGTCTGAGAAAATGAAATTTTTTGGTAAAACTAGTTTAAACTGAGTCAAAATTATAAAAATTTGGTTGAAACTGGGTAATTTCGCTCGTTTCATCTGGCAAATTCGTTTTTCAGGGTTTTCATTATTTTCTCGACAATAACCATTTGTGTATTGTTGTGTGTCTTCAGCTAAAGCAGACTTGCAAAATATCGGCCCGGAGTCCAAAAATGTGCACAATTTTTTCACAAAATGTTCCGAAATTTTCTGAAAATTCTATAAAAAATAGTCGAAAATCCTATGAACGCTTGAGTTTTTATCGATATTTAAAAACAGTTGTAAATTGACTTTTTTGCAAAAAAATCAAAAAAGTTTCGAAAAAAGTCAAATTTTTGTACTGTGATCGAGGCCCGGCTAAATAACGCAGACATCCGGGCTCACAGATGGACAGAGATACTGTTTTCAGGCAATCCGATAGTAGTTTCAAAGACAATTCAGTACGATAAGTGGGGAAAAAAGTATCGGAATTCGATAATTGAGTACTTCTAAAACTACATTTTTCAAGCAAAAAGTCCGACCTGTTTTCAATCGATTTTGCATTTTCCTGTTAAATACTGGTAACTTTCAATGAATTTCATCATTTTGAAAAACCTACCCTATCCGCCTATCCAACGAGAAATGTCTTCCAGCAAGTGTATAATATTTCTCTAATTCCGGCCTCTCCCAATAGAAATCTTTATTCAAAAGAGTACAATCCAGATTGATCGAATGACGGAGAGCAGCGAACTCTCCAGATCTCATCAACGCCTGTTTCCGACTCCATGGAATTTTTCCTTGTGTTAATGACTTTGTTGTATTCGAGAGTGGTTCTGCCAGATTATTCAGAAGACTCTCCCAAACACCGATTTTAACAGAAGCAGCGAATGCTTGACTCATAGCGAAACGTTCCAGAATTGCTTCGTTCGAACCGTGGAATGCGTCGAGATGTTTTCCGGAGAGGAAGAAACGATCTTGACGAATTGAGGAGACTGTCGATCTGAAAATGGGAAAGATTGCAGCTGAAAATGCTTCAAAAATATTGATTTTCAAAGTAGAAATTGAATTTTTGTAGTCTTTCATCGGAAAAAGGTTGTAAAGATTTAGATTCGTTGAAGATTATCATGGTTTGATTCAAATTCGGAGCTCTTTATCACAGAAATTGAATGTTTGTACAATTTTTGCGGAAAATTGGATAAATTTCACTGTAAACTGTGGATAGTTCGAGCTGAAACCAGTAACGTGTTGCAACTATTTTGCAAAAAACTAGTTTGTAATAATAGTGTTTTTAAAAAATTTTATCACTACTTTCCATTTATTTTTAGCAAGATTTGTATTTACTAACTGCTCTGAAAATTTGTAGAACATCCGGTCCTGTTCATCCATCACAATCATCGAGTCATACGGAGCCATTGCATATCTTTCGAGTTCTCTCAAAATCTGTGATCTCTGACTTGAATCCACGTTCCAGAAGACGACGACACCATCTCGAAACACGAATATCTCACTGAGTTCTGCTGGATTGATAGTGTATTCCAGTTTTTTCACGAAATGCAATGTGTCATCTGCTTCATCATCAATTGATGTAATATTGTACATTCCATTCAGATGACCATCCATGATCACATCATTCAAATTTAATGATTCTGACAGTGCCATGGCGACAACCGATGGCTCTCGCAACTGTACCTATAAGATTTTCGAAAAACCCTGGCGAATTCCTGTTTCTCACCGATTTGGGCACCACAGATGATGCAACTGGACGCCTCTTTCTCATTTTCCTAACTTGAACCCGCTCCAGATTAATAATCTCTTTTGGTTGACTCTCACTCCTCAACATTGCTGTGAAGGATATCTGACGTTTAACCAGACCCGACCTAGTCGCTACTGCTGCTGCTCGAAACAGCGATTTGAGCATCTGATTATGTGTAATTGTTTTTGATTAGAATAGAACATTGGTCTTTCCAATTCAATATTTACGGATATTACGTTTTGCACAAGAGTACTATATTCAGTTAAAATTAACGATTTATTTGCCAACAGATGGGTGAAGGCGAAAGAAGATTACTTCAGCTTCTTCTTGATGCGGAGATCGTTCGAGTGTCCGCACTTCTTCTTTCTGCAGTTGCTGGCACGTGGTGGGAGACGAGCATAGCACTTTCTGCAGATCTGCTTGTCGCAGTTGTACTTCTGGGCAAGCTGACGAAGAGATGGCTCGATGATTCCTGAAAATGGTAAACTTAGAACTGATTGGCGAACTTATTGGTATCAAAACAAACCTCCACGAAGACGGAGAACCAAGTGGAGAGTCGACTCCTTTTGGATGTTGTAGTCGGAAAGAGTACGTCCATCCTCGAGTTGCTTTCCTGAAAATTGATAATTATTACATCAGAATTTGAAATAGCTAAAACTAACCGGCGAAGATCAGTCTTTGCTGATCTGGTGGAATTCCTTCCTTGTCTTGGATCTTAGCCTTGACATTCTCGATGGTATCGGAGGCCTCGACTTCGAGGGTAATAGTCTTACCCGTCAGAGTCTTGACGAAGATTTGCATGACTGAAAAAGCAAAAGATAATCAAAAAGAACACCATATTAGTGAGATTGGAGAAGTAACGAAACAATATTTGAGTGAGATGAGAAGCGAAAGGAAGGGCGACAAATGCGGAAAAATGAACAAGAAGCAGTATCGATTTTTGTTCGGCGACGAAAAACTAGTTTTCCACTGACATTGTATCAAAAATGACAAACTGCGACTAAATCTGATAGTAAAAGCGGTATCGCTGAGCAAAAATTAATAAATCGGATGTTTGGGTGAAACAAATGCAATACAGACTTGCGTGTTGAGTTTTCCCTCAAAAACTTGAAATTTGAAGAGAAATTTTAACAGAAATACCGATCTCAACTCAGAAAAAGACGAATAAATCAGTTTTACAAACATTTTCAGCGAAAAAATCGAAAAAGGCGACGCAAAACAACGAATTTTCGAGCAAAATCGGCAAAAAATTTTTGGGCCAAGGCAGCAAAACGAGATTCAGTGTGTCGGCGGGTCTCGCAACGAAAAGAGTGCGAGGGGCGAGTACGGTGGAGAGCCGTTTTTATTTACGGGGAGAGAATGTATTCGAATTTATTTTCCGTTTGTATTGACTATTTTGGTGATTCTTAATTGTTTTTGATAATTTTTTCTCAATAAACAGTATTTTTTCATAAATGCTAAAAATATGTATGCCTCGAACATTGTTATCGTTATTTTTTGAAAAATAAATATCGATTTGTCAATTAAAATCTCAATTTTTCTTGCAGAAAATGCCGGGTGCAGATTACAATGCAGTAAAAGGAGGTGGATTGAAGCTGAAGGCAGGAAAGAAAAATTTGTAAGTCTAAATTTATTGAAATTTCGTAATAATTAATTTTATTTCAGGTTCAAAGTCGGAAAGGATAAAAAGAAGAAAAATAAAGACGACGGCGAGAAAATCGATCCGGACACCGTAGAAAATGGTGGATGGCGAAAAGTAGCAGATGAGTTCGATATGAAAGGAGGAATCAATGTGGCTATCGAGGTGGCAAGTGGTGAAAAAGGATCGACTCACACGTATATCGCTGCTATGGACAACGGAAAATTCACAATTGGATTCCCACATCCAGAAGGAGAAGGACCGAATCCTGAGGAGATTTTCGCACTTGTCAAGACTCCAGATGACAATAAAATCAGTTTGAAGACTGGATTCGGAAGATATGTCGGTGTGGATTCAGAATTCCAACTCGTCGCTTTCTCAGAAGCTATCGGAGTCAGAGAACAGTTTATGCTCGTTTTCCAAGACGTAAGAATTTTGAAAAAGTGAATAATTGTCTTTAAATCAATAAAATTTCAGGGAAAAACTGCATTCCAAGCCGTCGCCTCACCACTTTTCTTGTCTACAGTACCAAGTAAAGAGGGACATGTTCATGTTGCGAGTAGAACTGCCACAGAGAATGAAATGGTTAATGTGAGTAAAGATTTTATAAATTCAGACCGAAAAGATGTTTAAAATTATGGTTTCTTTTGAAAATTAGAAAAATATATGTTATTTTCGGCACTGGTATTCGCGAAAAATCCGAAATTTTTAATCATTCATCTTTCTAGATCCGCACAGACGCTGTCAAAGAGGGACCGGTCGACTGGAGATCCGTCGAAGATCGAAAAAGTGCTCGTGACTGCGAAACGGCATACGTGAAGATGTATCAACACTCGAAAGTGGATCTCAAAAATCGTCATATCGCAATCGACGTTAAAGATCGAAAAGGAGTGAAGAAGGCGCAGTCGGAGGGAAGTGCTCACGAGCTTCTTCTGGATAGAAGAATGAAAATGAAGTCGGATCGATATTGCTAATTTTCCTCTTTTTCTGAATCTCTGTTCCTCTTTCTGTACATTCTCTCCTGATTACTGTACCTACTACTATATGACTGAAAACTTGAATTCGAATTACAAATTAAATAAATAAATCCCATACCATACTCTAGGATTCAAGATTAATGAAGGCCGTGTCCTTGGAAAGCGACGCCTTCAAGTACTCCCTTGAAATTGTACCTTTCCGCCCGAAATCCGGTTCCCATGCTACCGGATGTATATAAAAAGGGAGAGAAATTGTTAGTATTATTACCAAAATGGCATCCTATACTATAGGTATTTTAGTGGCATTTGTTGCCGTCTCAGACGCGGTGAGTTACACATTTATCATGGTCCCAAGTTCAAAACTCCGGTTCATGTTTGCATGGCTCAGTGGTAACGCTCTCGGCCGTCGCGCTCACCAACCAGAGTTCAATTCCTTCCCTCAACAAATGCTTTTTTTGCTTTTAGTGCCTGTCCTCCGGAGTGTGTGGCTCATCATATTGTGCAGCTCCACCGGCTGTTTCGTGCTCTCCATCTTCCTGCCAACCCGGATATTCATGTGGACAGTACGGATGTGCTAGAAATCGAGCAAGAAGTGCCTTGACCCAGAAAGTGGACGGAATCTTCATAGATTCCACGACATCTAGAGAAGTTCCTGCTTCCAGAGAGAATTCCAGAGAAGTACCAAAGCTGAAGGTAACCTCGCTCTATTGATAATTATTCATTTTATGGGTTCTAGGGTCAAAAGAACAACATCTTCGGTCTTCGTCGTGAATCGTCTCGTGGCTCATCTGCTGAAACTCCGCCTGTACAACAACCAGCCCACAACTATGAGAACTCCACGCTGCTACAATATACCGTGAGTTTGTGGCTATGGCCGTGGCCTAACTAGTGCAAAACGAAAGCTAGTCCATCTTTTGTACCCCTATTTATTATTTACGTTCCACCCACTTCACCTCATCCCGTCGTCGTCACGGAAGAATTTCCGGGATATTGCGCAACTATACAGGGAGGGCGATATCCGGTTATTACTCGAAAAAGTTCCATAATTGCCTTTACGTTTTTGATGTTTCAAAGTTCTCTCTATTCCTTTCTCTAAATTTCCTTTCACTTTTTTTTGTTCCAGAATCCCAACTTTATCTTCCGACAATGTTGTGAACAGAGGGGACTTCCGGATGCTTGCTTGAATAAGTGCCATTTCAATTCGTATACCAAAGATGCGGTGAGTTTGGAAAATTGAAAAAAAGATAATTGAGCTGTGGTCTCTCATTCACGATAAGCTGCTTTGTCTTTGAAGAGGTGTAACTCAAAAACTGGAAAAGATATCAAAAAGTTGCAAACTGCGAAAATATAGACGATTTCATGTTCTTCATTTCATTATTTAATAACTTTTTGATAGCTTCACTAGGTTTTGAGATAAATGCATCTCTATGTCAGTTACTCATTACCTTTGTTTTATCTTCTCTTTGAACAGTTTTTTTCTCCGCGGCTAGCAAAGCTATCAAAAAGTTGTCAATAGCAAAAATGTAGTAAATTTCATACTTACAATTTGTTTGGTTGACAACTTTTTGAGAGCATTCTTAGTTGAAGAGATATGACTGTTTTAGTACATTCTGTTTTTAACTTTTTCCCAGAAATTGAACTTTTATAACTCCCCATACCGTTTAGACACTGAAAATTATTTACTACCAAAATAATCTACATGAAATTCTGCAAATTTTTCTAGTTTCTAAACTTTTGATAGCTATTCCTGCTTTTGAGATATGAGCGCTCCAAAGAAATGAAGAGAGTGCAGACAGTTAGAGTCTCTGACTTCTCTGCTCTCTCTTCTCATAACCATCTCTCGTATTTCAGCTCCAAGGAATGTATTTCAAAACCGACGGTTGTCCTCTGGAAGCTGCCGCCGATATGCACTTCTGTGCCGCCCAGGGAAGAGATCACACTCAGGTACGGTACCTACAGTAACCCCGGACACCCAATATTTTCAGTGTTGCGTTAGAAACGGAGTCACCACCACACTAGCCGGTCAGAAGTGTCTAACATTCTGTGATCAGCGACCAGATAGGTAAGTCGAGGACATCTGGATTCCTGGATACACAGACAGACATATTTATATTTCAGAGTCACAAAACTCGACTACTCTTACGTCCCTTGTTATGATAGATTCGAGAACATGAAACAGTGTTTCTATAATGAAATAAAGCAGAAGGCGGAGCAACAATTCGGAGCAGCCAGACGGAGATAACCTAGAAATTCTGTCGGATTCTAGGCCACGACTCTAAAATTAAGTTATTCAATGCGTAAATGACCTATTGTGTCTTTCTACTGTATTCTTCATTCGCTGTAAATAAAATTAATCGATATTTTCTTTGAGTAGATCAACGAAAACTTGAAAAAAACTAGGTAATTGATTTCTGAAACTTAGAGGTCCAATGACACTCTAAAACTACAGTAACCCTTCCAACTCCCAACAAGAGGCTCCCTTCTCTTTTTCTCCAGAAATAGCGTTTTCCCTTTCGCCCCGCACACTCCTCACTGCCCCCTTCTCCCATCCCGAAATGTGATCAGGTGGCCGAGTGGTTAAGGCGATGGACTGCTAATCCATTGGGGTTTCCCCGCGTGAGTTCGAATCTCATCCTGATCGAATCCTTTTTTTGTTTTTTAAAACCTTATTGTTCAGAAATTTGACATTCGCCTTTTCACCCTGAAATGTGTTTCGTATAGTAGCTAAAGCCCCAAAAACCACATTGTGTGTATAATTTGAAGGCTGTCCACAAGGAAAAAGCAGGGCTCTGAAACGTGTTATTATCCGGACATGAGATTCAGAAAACAATTTTCGACGTAAAAATATACTTTATTGTACCGAGAAGAACAGACCAAAAGTAATTTTTGAAATTGCTTTGAGGAAATGTGTGACCGAAAAGAGGAAGGAGCAATGGTGGCCTAGATTAATAATTGGTGGCCTAGAAAAATGGTTGAACCATGAACAGGAAGGGGGATATCACAAAACTGGTAAAACATGAAATGATGGCCTAGTTATCTGTGGTCGAAGAAATCTCGGCCACCTGATCCATCTCGTACGGATTCCATTCGATCTCCTCCTCCTCTTCAGCCACTTTCGCTTCTCCATCTTCATCTTCTGATTGATTTTTAGCTGGAGCCATATCTTGAAGTCTCGTAATGACTCGATGAATCAAGTGATCCAAATCAACCAAGTGATACGAGCTGGGTGGGTAGGTCTGGAAGAAGAAATTATATTTGAGGGAAGGGATGGCCTAGAAATCCTACCAGCATGGCCGCTCGAATATCATGACAAAACGGTATTCTGCACACTTGAACCTGACAAACTCTCGCGTGGAAAACTACAATCGAGATTACCGTACTACATACGTCGCATCCTTTCAGACGTCGTCGAAGACAGCAATTGATATGTGTCAAGACGCATTTCATCTTAGTACACAACATGCAACACGACTCTAATGGGAGTTCACAAGCGAGTGCGTGATGCATTCCTTGTTCCACTATCTCGATATTCTCTCTTCCCATTTCTCTCATTGACGTGGACGTGTAAATCATTGGGTCCTCGTCGGTTTCATCGTCAGATGTGTTCGTTGTGGTCACTTCTTCTTCTTCCGATCTCGGCGAGTTCATCTGGAAAATCTTTGAAGAATAGATCAAGATAATAACAAAAAGAAGGAAGATAATAACAAGAAAGTCCGAAGAGCGAAGGCAACATAAACCAAAAAGCTTCAAAAGTTTTCCACCAGCGGGCCACCGAACCAGAAATTTCATGGTGCCACGTATCTAGGCGTAACCAGGTAAAATTCCAGGAGGGAGGAGCAAGAAATGCTTCACATAGGACAGGTGCTCATTAAAATTTTTGGATTAAGAAGAGAGGGGTTCATTCGATTTCTAAGATGGCAAATGTTGAAATGAGAGAGGTATATATATATATATATATATATATATATATATATATATATATATATATATATATATGTAGAAGTGAATGGGAGGAGCTTGATGGTGAGTACGAGTGGGCGGAGTCTAGTAAATTTCAGTCACAAGATAGAGTCTATATTTGGAAGAGGTTAGAAACGTGGTTGATAATTTTTGGGTTCATTATTTTGCGGATTTCTAACTCCGGCGTTCGCCTGCAAATTGTAGGACATCTGGACAGAGAGACAGACAGACAGAAAATTTGAAAAATCGGGTGAAATCAGAATAAATCGTTCAAAATCAACTTTTTTTTTTGAGTTTTCAGGCATCTGGAGATATCTGGAGACGCAGACAGACAGACGCGCAGACAGAAAATGCGAAAAAAGCAAGAAAGAATGGTTGAAATCGGTGTGAATTGTCGGAATTTGTCGGAATTCCCGTTTGCACATTTGGACAGACAGACAACTAGTAACATGGACATCCAGATGTCAGGACACACATACAGACAGAAAATCCCAAAACGTTCGAGAAAATGCAGTGGAACCTGGAGTAAATAGCACCAAATTTGCCACATGTGGACATCTGGATATCCGGACGTACAGACAGACAACCGGAAACTTAAAATTTTGACATCCGGATATCAGTGTGGACAGACAAAGAGACAAAGACAAAATAAAATTGGGAAAAAACCCCGAAGAAAAACGGTTGAAACCTCGAGATCACCGGTATTTCGACTTTGGACATCTGGATAAACATCCGGACAAGCAGACAAATATATACTTAATGTTGTGGACATTCGGACATCCGGACAGATAGACAGACACACACACAGAGATAACAGCGCCGTAAAGTAGAGCCGGAAAGTAAAGTCTGTAGAGAAAAGTAGTCAATTACAAAAACTGAAAAAAAGTGAGATAAGGGAAACTGAGCCTCCAGTTAGGCTATTTTAAAAACCTAGCGTTGCTCATCGTAGTCAACGATAGCCTAGTTTAGCCGGAGCCCAGATAATCTTCTTATAGTTCAGCCAAGCTTCCCCCTCCCGTAACGAAACCTGAGGTATACGGTAGCTTCATATCTAGAAGGGCCTATGCAGGCCTTTTCCAGCCTATTCCGATTCTATCTCTCACCCAGATCCTACCAACTTATCCTATGCCACCCCATTCAATCCAAGCTACTTCCAAATAAAGAAAAGTCAAGAATAAAAAAAGGATGCGAATGCAAAACGAGAGGCAGAGAGCGAGAAAACATACGTGTGTGGTGGTTCAATGGCATCTCTTCTCTCCTCTCTGTCCATTGATTCCCCCCTTTTCGTCTTCTGTTTTTAGTGTAGACCTTCGAGAGAAATAGAGTACAAGACGCAGAAAGGTACGGGAGCGGCGCCCCATTCGAGAGATAACGGTGAGGAGTGGAGACGCAGACAGAAAAGGAAATTAGAGAGTGAGAAGTACGGAAGAGAGTGGTTGAGGGAGAATAAGGAAAAAGGTTTGAGGCGGTGCAGGAGGACGAAAAAAATGGAAAGTGTATAGAGAGGAAGATGAAGAAAAGGAAGGGCATTGGTAGAAGGGACACCGGTGGAGGAACAAGAAGATGCACAGACACACAGACAGAGGGGCGGTTCGTTTTGTTGAGGGAAGAGGAGTGTGATTGAATTGAGGAGATGATGGAGAAGAATTCTAAAAAAAGATTCGTGAGATAAGTAGCTTAGTTATAGAGTTGTGAGATGTCAAAATTAGAATAATTTTATCTGGAGCAAAACGATTTTCGATGAAAGCGCGTTCCAAATTTTGGGTCACTGCCATTCTTCAGCAATCGGTTTGTCCGGATGTCTCAAATCTGTCTGTCTGTCACAATGTCGGAGAGTCCGGATGTCTTCGAATCTGACAGCTCCCGTTAGCCCTAACCCAGTCCTGCTAGCTCTAAAATTTTCGGGAGTTTCCAGATTTTGGACGCGAATTCATTTTATGAGAGAGGGGTGTCCTTGATGATGATGATGAAAAAAACACGAATTCGAAGATGAAAACGTTTTGGTTATTCGTTGAAGGACAATGAGCTAAATAGCACCAAATTAGCCATTTTCGGAAATTTGGACATGTGGATATCTGGACGTACAGACAGACAACCGAACACTTATAATTAAGACATCCGGACATCGGGATCAGGGCTGTGCGAAAAAAAGTTTTCGAAAAATGTTCGAAAAACTTTTTTTTCGAAATCTTGGTACCGAAAAAACCGAAAATCTTATTTTTTTCGAAAACTTCGGACCGAAAAAAATCGAAAAACATTTTTTTTCGAAAAATTTTGACCGAAAAAAACCGAAAAATTCGAAAAAAAAAGTTTCCAGAAAACTGTCTGGAAAATGTGTTTTTAGTAGGCAAAAATCTTGAATTTCTATGAAAACTGTATGTTTTTCAATGACAGACACTCAGAAACCTGCTTTTGAGTACAAAATTTCAGGAAAAATCGAAAAATCACTATTTTTGTAACTTAAATTTTGAAATTTCAGGAGAAATTTCCAAAATTTTTCAAACGGTTTTTTCGAAAATTATCCGAAAAGTTTTCGTCCGAAAAACTTTTTCGAAAAGTTTAGACCGAAAAAAAAAATTTTTCGCACAGCCCTGATCGGGATGAACTCACATACAGAGAAACAAAATTGAAAAAAAACCGAAGAAAAACGGTTGAAATCAAAGCAAATATCTTGACTCGAAACCAGCGGTATTTCGATTTTTGGACATCCGGACAAACCGACAGATATGTACTTAATGTTGTGGACATCAGGACATCGAGACAGATAGACAGACACACAGAAAGAGACGAAAAATTAGAAAAAAATGCCAAGAAAACTGAAATCTGAAATAATGAGTTTTTTAGAGGCGAAAAGTTTGGATTCTTTTAAATTTCAAGGACAGATCTCTAGAAACGTTGTTGAGTACAAAATTGGAAACAATTTCAGGAAATTTCGAAAAATACCTACTTTTGTTACTTAATTTTTGAAAAGTTCAGTTGAAATTCCCACATTTTTCGATCGGTTTTTTTCGAAAATTTTTCCTCCGAAGTTATTTTCCCACATCCCTGATCCGGATGTCTTCACATTTGCATTTTTCATTCTTCCATGGTCTAATTATGTCGATGATTTCGCATTTGTGTTGTATATATGCCTGCAAGTTTAAAAAATCAGCAATAACTGTTAAAGGCGAATCTAATTTGTACGAATTGGTCTAGAAGCGGAAAACATGGTTCTTTTCAGACCTGCAAAGCTCAAAAACACGGCATTTCATTTTTTCCAACAACGAGACCATTCTGCGAAAATCCCAATTAAACGAATTCGTGAACCGATAAAGTATTTGTACGCTGATTCAGGAGGAGTGTCCTTGATGATGACATCGCAGAAGAACACATTTTGGGAAAATGTGAATGTTTGAAAAAGATTGAACAAGAGATAAATAGGTTAGTTATAGAATTGTTAAGTATCAAGATACAATCTTAAAAATGTGTGATTGTTTGATTTGGAATGTGGAGGTATTCTGAATTCCGACTCAGGCAAATCGATATTAATATAACTAGATGCTGGGTCAATCTAGCATGAAAATGGAGTCTATCTAGACACAGCGTCAGTCTAATGACAGTATAGCTAGAATACAGAACTATTGCAAGTGAATGTCAATCTAGATATGTGCGTTATCAGTATATCGCTAATCTAGCTAGATTGTGAAAAATGGAAGAGTCGATGTCAATCTAGCTAGATGTGGGGTTAATCTAGCGCAAGAACCTAATCTAGCTAGCCAAGGCGTCAGTCTAGCTAGTTAGACATTCGAAAAATCAATTATTATTTTTTTATTAATGCAATTTTTTGTTTTTTTTTTGTTTTTACTCGATTTATTCGCTGTATATATTTATTACTCCGCCAAAAATACTGTTCCCTACATTTCATCGTAGTTTTCTCAGAACAACACCAGTTCGCGCTGTGAAACGTCGAAATGAAACGTCTAAGGATTACGGCTAAGATGCTATTCGATGATGCTAACAAAAAAGCTAATAGACAAATCGAAGTGAATGAAGGAGAAGAAAAGGATCAGAAGTGGGAGAGTGAGAGAAGACCGAAAAGTCGTTGTAAAGAGACAGAACTAGTGTGCCAACATTTCAATATAGATTTACATGAAAATTTTCAAGTATATGGAGAAGCTGCTGATACAGAAGAATTTGGAAACCAGTTAGATCGAAGTAACGTTTGAAAAACTAATTGTTCGAAAATGCTCCTGATTTCAGCGCGATTCTGGAGTCTTCTTTCTTCGCAAGACATTCTACGTGTTTATTTCCTTCTGACGACAACTTACTCCAAAGCTGGTAGGCATCGTTTCAGCTTTCACGTAAAACGATCACATTTTCAGCCGTAAATCGGTATTTCGATGTGGAATTATTGGAAAATGAGCATTTGATGAAAACTCTTATTTTTCAAAGAGATCACATATTTCAAGTGACAATATGTGCTGTGTGTGCTGAAGAGGAAAACCAGTGAGGAGCATTCAGACAAAGTCATAGTGATAACTGAAATTTAAGGTGTGCCTGTGGCGAAGTGAAATCACTTTCTACAGTAGTATTCAGTGATTGGAAGAAGTTGCTAAATACATTACTTACACTCTACGGGTACTCTATTTTGGAAACACAAGCAGATGTCATTCGTGGTCGTTCAACTACTTCTCCAATGAACCATGGAACTCTCAAGGAAACTTTAATGGGTCATATCAAGGCGGGAGAGTTATCAATCCACTTCATGACTGGTTTCGATGGTATCAAACTCCACTCAAGAGGAAGGTTAGTCTGCTTCAAAAAGGAAGAATTATTTTTCATTTTGTTTCAGACTGAAATGTTGGCCTTTCACTATGATCCCGCTGGATCTTGAAGACCGTGAACGATCTTCATTGAGATCAGTATTAACATGTGCATTGTACTTTGGTAGTAAGGATCCTTCATCAAAAGTTCATGATCGTATTGTTGAATGGGTCGTATCAGAGATGGCAACGTCTGTTGTTTGGAATGAACTTCTCGTCAAGTGCTGGATTGCATCCGGAGTTCATGATGACCAGGTGAATTCGTCTAATTATGTAGAGTCCAATTTTTTCAGGCACGAAGAAAAGTATATGGCCTGAGGTCACATTCCTCACGGGGTAGTTGCCCGTACTGCTTAAATCAAGATACAGTATGCAAAATTAATGATAGATTTACGATTTGTAAGTTTATGTAACAGAAATACGAATAGCGGAGTTCTCTTCAGCGAGAAGTGATGTGAAAGAAGACGTACCGGAAGATTTGGAAGATGGACTCATCAATTCATACACTTCATTTCATGAGCTCATACCAATGTATTGGTCTCCTATCGATATCTTTCATGTGTTTCAGGAAGGAATTTTCGAAAAAATATTATCAGGTAGATTAAAATTAGGCCATTCTAACAAGCGGATGTATATTCAGAATTAAGCGGATCGCCAAAATTACGAATTTTCGAAAATTGCATGATCGATATGAGCTTACCTATTTCTCTGCCGTCAAACTTCCGTCAGCTTTCTGGACGTCTAAAAGACATCACTGGATCCGAAAGAGCAACAGTAAGAATACGGTGTAACAACATTATTCAAAATATGTTCCAGATTTTTCAAACAATTGTACTACTTGAAGTTTACATTGGCAACTTCCCAGCTGTTCCGTCAGCTATTATTTTCACCGTGTACGTCTTGTTTCGATTGAATTGTGATCCTGGTTTCATCACGGACCCCAGTCTGTGTCAAAAAGTCAGCAAATCTTCAGATCTTCTAGCATATTTAATTGAAACATATGCTCCAAATATGATAAGAGGATCGAAAGTTCACGTAATGTGACGACTTCTATTTCAAAAGAAATGTTTATGATTCTTTCAGCAAGTTTTGTATCATCTCGCTGATAGTGTTAAGCGATACGGTCCCCTTCTTCCACTTTCGACACAGGCGCATGAACACTCTTATCATGCTCTGAAACGGCACCTTTGTCCGGAAATTACGAATGGATTGGGATTAAGTTTAATGAGAAAGTAAGCTAAATTGATTGGTTTTCTATATTTTTATAAGATTTTCAGCTCAATTTCTATTCAAGAATTGCACTCCGAAGTTGTGAAGAGACTGGATGGAAATGTTGAAGAGTACTGTAATGACATTCATGGTCAGAAAATGATGAAAATCCTAAACATATCGAGAAAACCTGGACTGGCTAAAAGCTATGAGATTCCACAAGAGTTTGCTAGGTTCCAAACAAACAATGATCAGTACTACAAGTCGCACTACTTCAATGGGATCAGGTACTCTTCCATCAAAAATGGATTATCTGATGATCGAATTGTGATGTATAACTCCAATGGAAAAACGAAATACGGAATTGTTCAAGGATTTCTGATAAATTCGGAAGATGAAGAGAGATGCAGAGTTATCATTCAACAGTTTCAACTTTCTGACATCCATATACAATCTCTCGCCTCGAAAATGTTTGCTTTTGGCATACCCAGACATACTTGCCAAGAACTGATTGATATCTGCTGTTCTTCTAAGTTTGGAGCTGTTGTAGTTGGAAAGAAGAACCCTACAACGTTCCCATTGAGTTGTTTGATAGGTCACGCTGTTTTTATTGAGAGAGATTCTCGACAAATTGTGATTCCTTTCTCTCATCGCGTTATGCTTTCATAAATGAAATCCTTTCAAGAAGTAAAATTTGATTAATTTCGTTGCTTTGCTCCACTGTATATATTTTGAGAAGTACAGCTATGTCGCTGTTTAATCCAAACATTCAGATGTCTTCTTTCGTGGAAAAAATCATCAGAAAACATTCGAGAAGAATGGAAGCTCCATATTCCACTCCAAAATCTCGACCGAAACCATCAGCACCTCCAGCGAAACATGTGACCATCAGAAGTTGTCCTCCGAAAACGGCAAGATTATGAGTCTCAAATCTTTAGAATTTCGAAAGTTTCAGGCTGTTCTTCCAGACGGAGAAATAATTGAAGAACAAATTGCTGATGATGAAATCATTATGAATTCAAACGATTTTAGAGATTCCGATGAGGAAATTTTCGAAGAAGACGGCCAATCATCTTCATCAAAACTTCCAGATCGATATCTGAAACCAGTGAGTTTCAACAGAGTTCTCTGAAAACTTATTTTAAAATTCAGTTCGGTCTGGATCCCTACGAAGTTGGCAAGCAGGCGTTGGAATGCCCAGTTGAATCAAAATCGACTTTCCAAGTACTAATTCAAATCGTTGTTCACATCTAAATCACCGTTTTCAGAATAATCTCTTCAAGGCGGCAATTCCCAATCTGACTTTCAACTATGATTCGGTTGATTTTATCATTAAAAATGCTTCAACTGAAGAAGCGAGACTAAATGCGACAGCCATTCGGGGACTTATGGAGATTGTAATTTCTAATCAAACATGTAATCATTAAACAGTAATTTTTAGATGGAAGTGCAGAATCAAAAGTTAACGGCGAAGAAGAACGACGAGCGTATTGTAAGTGAAACGTTGTCAATAATTACAGTTCATTGCTAATTTCAGACACAAATCATGGCAACACTAGATCCTGCCTCGTTTCTTCAGCAGAGCCATATGCTCATTGCTGGCATAGACGATAATGGTGATACTTCAGTTTCAGACAGAACTAACGAGCTGTATCAGTACGATTTCAATTTCAGCAGTCATCGACGTCAACAACATTCTCGCCGAAATGAGCCCACAATCTGGCTCTCTAAAAACCATCATTCAGAATACAGCAAATCATTGGATTCGACAGGTACATGTTGTATACCATTACGATCACAAACAAAGTTGAATTCAGGTGATCCCTGCTGAACAAGTGGTCAGTTTCTCTACAAGCGAAAAACCAAAGGAGCCGCAAACAACACTACCAAGCCGATTCTTGAATGCTCCAGTCCGTAAGTGGCTTGAAATAATAGCTATTAATATCAATTATATTTAGGTCTGCTCAACAACTCACTCGTTTTCCCAGGAGGTCAAGACCCGTCGATACAACTAGAAGTTGCTGTGTATTTCAAGCTGCATGTCACTAACATGCTGTGAGTTTGAGAAAAGCTATCAAAACTAAAAAATTTCATGATCTCCTCTTTCCAGGAACCACGCACGTTCAGCAGCTCGTTCGGCGCGTCGAAAGTGATTACTGGGAGACACGACACCTACCGAAAATAAGTATTCCCGTTTTCTAGCATTTTTTGTTTTCACGTTGTTACTGTTTTTTTTTGTTATTCTTTGTTAATTATTTTGGCTGAATAAATGTTGAAAAGCCAAATTTGCATTTTGAAAAATCAATAAATCATCCCAGCGAGAAGATAAGTAGACAAATCTAGCTAGACGCGTCGTCATTCTAGCGAGATGCTTTTCAATCTAGCTAGCTCCCGCGTCAGTCTCGCTATGCCAATATTGAAGCGAACCTAAGTGAAGCTAGATTAACGGGGTTTCTAGCTATATTAATATCGATTTGCCTGAGGAGTAGAAAAAGTGCGTGGTGAACTTGAGAGTAGAAAAGATTTTAGTGAAAGATAATACTGGTGGGAGAAAAGTTGAGTGAAATATGTTTAAATAAGATGAAGAATAGAGATAAGTCAAGTTGGTTTTTGAAATTTTCGAGTGTTCAAAAATAGAATGATTGCTTTGGAATTTTAGAATTGTGGGAAAAGTTGTTAAACTGGAAAATTAATAATAGGAATTTATTTTAAATAGGGGACAATATGTACAACTTGTTTGTTTTGATCTGGAGTTTTCGCATTCTAACGATTCCGGGTTCACCAAACTGACGCTTCCTATAGTTTCCATTTTGTGGCACTCTCTGAAATCAACTGTATAATTCTGAAAATAACTATATTTACTGGTTGGTCTCTGTGTTCAGATGTCTAATTGTAAAAAGTAAAGTAAAAAAACTGAAAAGACGTGATGGATAGACACAGTACCGCTCAAAAGGTTACCAACTTTGGCTGTTCTCAATTGAAAATGGTCAACTTTAACAGTGTATTTCGGTGTCACCCGATTGTCCGCCACATTTTATTTTGTATGGGTTGGACAAAACAAAAATAGCATATAATTTTTGTAGTTGATCATTTTTTAGTAGGTACACTACCATTGTAGTTACAGGTAGTCAAAGCCACCGATTAATTTCAGTGCTTATTAGCAAAATTTTGTATTTTTTCACTTTGACAACCTGTAACTTTCAAGATAGTGTCCCTACAAAAAATGGTCAACTACAAAAATGATGTGCTATTTTTGCTCTGTCCAACGATACAAAATAGAAATTGTCGGATAATCAGGTGACACCGAAACACATTGTCAAAATTGGCCATTTTCAACTGAAAACAGCCAAAGTTGGTAACCTTTTGAGCGGTACTGTACCTTCACCAAAATTGTTTTCTCAAAGAAGTTCAAATTTATGCTGCATAACTAACTTTTTATTGAATTCTGAAATATAGTAACAAACTCGACTTTTCCGGAAAAAAATCCAAAAAAATTTCAAAATTTTGTTCAAAACAGTTTTGATGTTGAGAGATACACCTTGTAGGGATGCCGGTCTCACCATTGAAAATACAGTATTTCAACTGTAAGAAATTTAAGAAGAAGCAGATGTATCAGTTTGACAGACGCACAGTTGGACAATCAGTCTCCAGACATGGTCACCAGCTCCACTTGTTGTCTGCTCGTCCCGATGCAATGTTATCACAACAAAAATGAACACTTGAGCAAATAAAATAAACAAATAAACTACTTGTTGCTCTTTGTATTGACAACCAATCTTCATTGAAATTTCATAGTTACCAAACTTTTGCATAACAATTATTCCACTATGTTCGTTCCTCTCTCTCATCCCAAATCAATAACAAAATTTATGAAACATTGATGTATGAAATGGGATGCGGTTACAACGCTCTCTCTTCCAAAAACAAACAAGAAACATGCATCTGACTCTTCTGTTTCCGCGTGTCCCCTCTCTCCGCATGGCTCACCTTCTCTCATTCCCGACGGGTACACTGTTTGCTTATTTTCTTTTCGTTTCTGCACTCTCTTTTTCCCTTTCTCAAATTGTATACAGCTGAAGGTCTCTAAGGCATGACTCATATGCAAATTCGATTTTTTTTGTTCAAAGAGCAAAGTGATTTTTGTCTGAAAATTATATGATTGAGGGCGATTTGTTCCGTGCCAGGATTTCTAACTAAGTTTCGACATCCGGACACATAAACTCTCTTGGTTTCCTGTTTATTTCAGCTCCATTTCAAACTTCCACCGTTTTTCTTAAAATTCTGATTTTCAGAACGACTAAAACATATCGAACATCCAAGAACAACGAATAGAATTTTATTGAATGGCGGACCCGCTGTACTGCTTACGGGGAGCCACAATTGCAATTGCAGTTTGGAATATTGTGAGTCTTTGAATCTTTCAAAGGAAAAATAACTAAATGAATTCAGATCTACTGTTTCATTCAATTTGGTATCCTTGGTTGGCAATTTCAAGTCGTCAAAAATATCATTGCGGAATATGAGAATCGACAGTTACCGGCCACCGGAGCGTGAGTTTTTTTCATTTTTCGAAACTGGGAGTTTTCATTGAAAAATCTGTAAAACTGAAAAATTCCAGCAAATAAACCTGGGTAAACTAAGTATAAAATTTAAAAATTTCCTGCAGGAATGTTTTTGAAAAGTTACAAATCTAGAATTCCGTTCATCTGGAAATGTTTCCATTTTCAGTATCGACGGCTTCCAGGCAAGATTCCCCGGATTATACCAAATCTACACAGAGACTCCGGAGAGGAGACGAGCTAATGGTAAGTCACAAGAATTTTTCTTTTGTGATTTCAAATTGACCACGAAGAAAAATTTTCTAAACCAAAAAAAGACGTTTTCCAGCAATGTACGTCATCATAATCGTCTGTGTGATATTCTCAATTCTTAACTTGCTCACCTCTGCATTGCTATTATATGCAGCTTTTAAAGTAAGATTTTCAAGTGAAAAAAAGAAAACACCTACTTATTCATCTTGCAGTACCTAAAAGTGTTAATCTGGCCATGGTTTGGAACCTCCGTCCCACTATGTATCATGACAACGGCATATGCAGTACTGTGGTGGAGTGGGGTGAGTATTTGTCCTCCGTAATTTTCAAAATTCACAAAAACGGTGTTAGCACGGCACTCTTCTTACAACCGCGCTCTACCGAAACCGAAGAAAATTGTGTGCGAAATTGAGAGATTCAGAGAAAAAGAGACATTTTCAAGGACATTTCGGTGGAGCGCAGTTGTAAGAACTGTGCAGAGGTAATAGTTGATGCCAGTTCTGATTGCTTCGGTCAATATTTCTGAAAAATTGGAGTACTTCTGAACATTTTGAGGAGTGAAATGATATTGTGACTGAAGTTACATTTTTTATTACAAATCTTGTCCGAGAGGACTACATAGGGATAAACTTGGCTCCTTTCGAGTTAGGAGTACTGGAATTATAGCGTTTAGAGCGATTTTTAGCATATATTTCAATAATGAAAGTTTTTTAGAATTGTCTGAAGTATCATAACCTAAAAAAACTTCAGTCCTCCTTTAGGGACATCTATGTATAGCATACTGAAGCTACAAAAGTTACAAACTGATTTGTCGCCTTTCAGGACATTTTCAATGAGCAACTCACAATGTCAATATTCGAGTTTGTGATGTCAGTGGCTGTAAATGTTAGTTAGAAGAGACTTTTCCTAAACATAACAATCTTTTATTCCAGGTTATCACCATCATCGTCGTTATCGTATTCTTCTCTCGACTCTCCGGTTCTCTCATCTCGACTCGTCCCAAACATTCAAAACGACGTCGTCGAAAGCATATAACAAAAGTGTATCTGGATCCGAATGATGCGCGGAGACACTCAAAATCTTATCACCATCACCACCACCGTTCCCACTCCTACACTCGTCCCTCCAACCCACCGGAGCTACAATTAGCCCCTCCTGAACCTATAATAACTCATGCTGCTCCGTATCTAGCTCTTGATTCTGCAGCTCTGTTCACTCCGAAACCAAAAGGAGATTTGATGATTGCTCCAGAAGGGATACCTGATTGGAGGAGAGAGTGGCCATCAGTTCCAGACGTTCAATTACAGAGACATTTGAAGCAGCAGAGGAAGGAAGATATGAAGAGAATGGGGTACAATGTGCCGCCGGGACCAGGAGGAGTTGTCGGACCGAATAATAAGTGAGTGAGGGGTAGGACATCCGGACAAACATAGACAGTACCGTGCAGTAAGATTTACACTTTGCCCTTTTTCAGTTGAAAATGATCAGCTTTGAGAGGGTGTTATGGTATTACTGATTGTCTCACAAAGTAAAACTTTTAATGGAATATATAGAACAAAGGTAGAGCTCTATTTTTGTAGTAGACAACTTTTTTGTACGGACACTCCCTAACAAGTTACATATCGACAAAGTAATTTCTCCCTCAAATCGGCGCAGTGCAAAATAGAGCGATTTTCGAGCTGTCCCCTTTAAGTGACCATAGGGAGTGTCCGTACAAAAAAGTTGTCAACTACAAAAATGAAGCTCTACCTTCGTTCTGTATGGTTTATACATAATTTACTCTCTGGGACAGTCAGTAATACCGTAACCCCCTCTCAAAGTTGGTCGTTTTCAACTGAAAAATACCAAATTGTATACATATCTTACTGAACGATACTGTATTGGTTACTTTGTACGGATGTCCATAACTCTAGATCAAAATTCAAAAAGTTTTTAGACTACCTTGACACCCCTCTACTATAATTTCAAACATCTCTACACCATACCACTCCACACTCATTTCACTCTTTCCCCCTTCTTACAGACTTGACTTCTACGCGCCCGAACCAGATCAAGTCGGCTTTCCGTGGAAGTACAAGACGATGAACGAAAATTTGAGGGAGAGGAGAGAGACGCAGGCGGAGAGAATCAAGAAACTGTATTACCAACATTGGCCAGAGGATCTGCCGAATATGCCAATGGAGATGAGAAGACGGATGCAAGAGGAGAGGGAGAAGTTGGAGACGGAGAGGAATAAGAGCAAGTTGAAAGGGTTCGAAGATGTTTAGGCCGTTTAGGTCTAATGGGGAGGAGGTGGGGGATCGGAAAGTGCGCTCTGTTGATAATCGGTCTGTAGATGTGTATTCTGTCTGGGAGTCTGTTCGTCCGGATGTTCACACGTGGGAAATTAGGATAGCAGATACTAGATCAATTTTGAATAGGTCAGCAGACATCCGGACAAACCGACGAAACACTAGAGCTACATTTTTGTAGATGACAACTTTCTGATAGCTCTGTCCACTTTTGAGATATGCGCCTTTAAAGATGATAACCTAGAGAAGAAGCGAGAGTCTCTGGCTTCTCTGCGTCTCTCTTCATAGCCGAAATACGGCATATTTATAATTATTAGGGTTGCCTTGAAATGCTGACTCCAAAAATAATAGTTTCTAACCGAAAGCTTAAAAACTGACACAGAAGCCTGACCTAGAAATTTCCATTAGCAGACATCCGGACTCACAGACACGCATAGTGTACTTTCCAGTCCCCCTTTCTCCTTATCCTATTCCCCCTCCATATCCATTGCCCTTTCTCTGTCTTCCGTCATAAATAATTTCCCTTTCACAATTCCCTTTTCTCTGTACATTTCTGATGATTACTGTCTGTTGTTCTTTCATTTTCTTTCCCTTCTTTGGAAACTGTTCTTCTTGTGATCTCCCTCTCTGTGTGCCGAATGAATAATAAAGGAATGTCCCCCTTCTACTTCAGAAGAAAATTTTCAGAAGACGTCGTCTCTCTCTGCGCGAAAAAAAGAGTAAGGAGAAGCTAAGTGTCATAAGAGACCTCGGAGAGACAGAATACACCGGTCGCGGTCGCACGACCGAGACGATCCGCTGCGCGCCGCGCGGAGACTGAAATGAAGAAGATGTTAAAGAAGTAGAAGAAGAACGGTGTATGAAGAAGACGATGAAAAAGTGTGTGAGGCAAAAGAAGAGAGATGATTGATGGTTGTTACCTGTGAGGGGGTATATCCGATTGGGGTGAGGAGGGAAGAAAAAAGAGAAAGATGAACAGGTCTATGTGATAGTGGAGAGAGGGGGAGAGATGATGATAAACCAACTTGGGTAATTGGGGTGATGGCAAAGAATAACGTTTAAGAGGTTTAGGGTAGTATAGAATATGTCAAAGTTAAAAATATGCTGGGCTAATTTGAGATAACGGATTAAGGGGTTGATTGAGATCAGTTAAGTATGCAGAGACTGCTTTGGGCTCGGCTCCTTCTGGCACAGGGTTGGGTGGTTCTGATTAGTTGGGTATAGCATAGCATGGTTGTTCTTGACAATTTAGGAACTCTAATAATTATAAGAAATTGCGTCAGTATTTAGAAAGCTTGAAATAGAAAAATTCCTACGGTCCCTCGTCTCGATAGTAAAAATTTCCAGTATCCCGACTAAAACTTGCTTTAGACCAAGGGTAACTGTCTTGTGCTCATAAAATCTGAGCTTTGCAAATGTCTATCCTCGTACACGGTCCCTAGGACCTCAAAATTTGATTTTTTTTCAGATCAATCAGATATACTGTAAAGAATTACCGAAAACTGCACAAAAAGTTTTTCAGTCAAGTTCCATGTCAATGGGAAGAGGGGGGAACAGCATGCTTTAATCATAGGTAACCCATTGACTCCGGACTGATATCAAGGAGGGAAACTGATGGTGTTTATATAGGGAAGGGGAGTGAAGCAGCCGACGTTTTGAGAGAGATAGCGAGCAGGTGATGAAATAGTTTGGAATGAAACTAGACATTTTGAGACAACCTGCCCAACATCTGCATATTGGAAATTATCTTTAACTCGGTTATCTCTGTTGCCGAATCCCCATTATCTTCTAGCACTACTCATAAATCATAATACTAGCTCACAGCCCTCCGATCTCAATCACCTTCCCTTTTACGCCGCCTAACTTCTGATCATTGATTTCCCAAATCATATATACATAACGAAACCACTAAGTACCCCCTTCCTTCCACTTTCCCCCATATTCTAGAACTTTCTCTCTTCCGAAACAAGGAAACTCTCGACCCCCGGCAGCAACAGTTTCCATCAAGTGTCTCTCCGCCCCCTCAATCGTTTTTTATATTCCCTCCATACAAGGAAGAGATGATGCCACACAGTTCGTCACGTCTGAAGCTTCCACCAGACTCCGCCCACTTTGACGCCTTCTGCTGACGGCGTCGCGCCGCGTCGTAGTGTCGTGTACAATACGGTAGAGAGAAAAAGAGAGGGCGCATATATAAACTCTGTGGCAATGCCATTTCGTGATACCGTCTCACCTTTCATGAAGCATTTCCTATTCTCTTTCAGCTTTGATACTTTTCTGCGCCGACTTTCATTTCATCTGATTGACTTTTGACTTTTTGTAATTATGTTAAATTGGGTTTAGTTTTTGAAACGTTTCTCTTTTCTTATCTTGATCTTACTTGTTACTCTTAAAATGAGCTTTCACTTTTACTTTCAAACTTTTGTTAAACTTGTTTCATACTTGGGTAGAGGCCATAGCTAAGCCTTGTGACCGTAAGCATAGGTTGGAGCTCTGAAATTTTTAAATTATTGTCTTATCTCATAAGCATTCGTGTATCATCCTTATCTTACTTTACTATACTTTTCTAGTTCAACTTATACTTTATATTACGGATCCTTCATTCCTTGGTGTGCGATCATTTTAGGTGAACTTTCTAACTTCTTCTCCTGAATATCCTTGGATATTTATACATTTCTTATTAAACTTTCAGTTTGGAATTCTTTTTAACGTTCAATAATGTCAGTGTACTACAGTAGTTTGTCAGTGTATTACAGTACTGCTACAGTGTGCCATTAGCTTAGCAATATAAATACTTGTATTCAGTGAAACTTGAGTTGTTGCGTTGAACCAAAAAGCTTCCATGTTACATAATATCTGAGAACCAAAATCATTCTGAATCCGTTTCCAAAGTACACAGGCAATGTGCCTTGTATGAATGTTTTCTATTTCTGGTATCCAGAATTCAGCCTTCCCGCCTGATATTATTCACTCCGAAATCACTAGCTATGTCCAGATCTTTCTGACTACTGTGCATATTTTTATCAAGCCTAGCTCTCCCCAGTCTCTTCATGACCAATCGCTCCACCATTTTGATACCGCCCATCCCTAATCACTTCTAATCCTTCTCTTTTCCCAGAAGTCCCTAAGAATATACACGATGGAGGAGGATTCACGTGAGAAGGCGTTCCGTTTCGTCGCCTACTCTGCAGTGACATTCTCACTGATTGCTTTGGTCAGTGTGTTCGTCACACTTCCACTTGTCAACAACTACATCCACTCCGTACATCTTCGTGTTCACGATGAGATGCAGTTCTGCAAGGTACGTCGGTGTCGATTTATCGAACAAATTTAGGAAACATTTTCCAGCTCTCCGCTCGCGACGTCATGTTGGAAATGCACAATTTCCGTCAGACACCAAACAAGAATCTTCCATTCTTCTTGCGTCGCTCATCCAACGAGACGACACGTCTGAAGCGTGACGCCGCCGCTTGCCAAGGCTGCTGTCTTCCAGGACTTCCAGGACCAGACGGACCACCAGGAAAGAACGGAGCACCAGGACGACCAGGAGCTCCAGGAGCCCCCGGATTCCCAGGACGTCCACCAGCAGTGTGTGAGGAGATCACCGAGCCACCATGCACTCCATGCCCACCAGGAGAGCCAGGACCACCAGGACCACCAGGAGATTCTGGAAATCCAGGACAATCGGGACATCCAGGAAGAAACGGAAACGACGGAGGAGTCGGACCACAGGGACCACCTGGGCCACCAGGAAACAACGGAGAGGGAGGAAGAGACGGACCACGTGGAGAGCAAGGAAGACCTGCCATCTCTACTCCAGCTCTGCCAGGAGATCCAGGAGCACCAGGAGAGCCAGGACCTTCTGGACTTCCAGGAGATCAAGGACAAGCTGGTTAGTTATTTTGAAATGGCAATTTTGAGTTTAGTTGAAAAGTGTAGGCAGTCCAAATTCTGAGAGTCTCAGAACCCTGGCAGCTCAAATTATCTGGAATTTCACGCGAAACCCTCCAACTTTCCAATTTTTCAGGCCGCCCAGGATCCGACGGTGCTCCAGGACCCCAAGGACCACCAGGTCCACCAGGTCAACAAGGAAATCCAGGACAAGCGGGACCAGCTGGACCACCAGGACAGCCAGGACCACAAGGAGAGCGTGGAATCTGTCCAAAGTATTGCGCCTTGGACGGAGGTGTTTTCTTCGAGGACGGAACTCGTCGCTAAGCTCCGCCCCCTTGACCTTATTAACTTATCTCCTAATTTTGCCACGTGGATGGTTTTCTTCTCTTTCCCTTTGCCTTCAAAGTTCGGGTAAATCCGTGCTGTCTTTTTTTCTTCATTTTCTTAATTTTTTCCATCTGTCTTTTGTGTATCTGTACATTTATGAAGAGTTTTGGAATCGAATTTCGTTTTTTTTAAACAAGTCATCAGTTAGCTCAATTGATTGTTCCTCCGTGCTTGACTATTGTGGAAAGTGCCTGAAACGAGAAAAATTCAAGTAACGTCTAGTCAGTTCTATTCGAGTTTAACTCACGAACGAAATTCTCCAATTTCGGCATTGGTATGTCGGCATCTGGCTTCCCATCATACTTCTTATACGGGTAGATCATTCCACGTTCCTTCCATTTTGCAAGAACATTCAAAAGGGTTACACCAAATGAATAGTGAGAGCATAGTCCGTAGACCTGAAAATAGGTTTTCTAGAAAACGGTCGCTTTTGGAAATATCAAAAAAAGTTTTTTCAGTCAAATTCCATGTCAATGGGAAGAGGGGGTAACAGCATGCTTTAATCATTGGTAACCCAGTGACTCCGGACTGATTGAAATGACAGAAACTGATGGTGTTTATATAGGGAAGGGAGTGAAGCAGCCGACGTTTTGAGAGAGATAACAAGTAGGTGATGAAATAATTGAGGTTTTCAAATAGAAATATGTTGAAACATTCAGAAAATAAGTTTGGCTGGAGTTATAAAGATTCTGCAGTTGATATGAAACTTTACATGATATTAGAATGGATCGAGATACTGAACATAATTGGTTTTTTACTTTTTTCAAGTGATGAAACACAAAAGATTTGAGAAATTGAAATTTATCTAGAATTTACCTTCTTCCTCTAATAAATTCGGAATCAAATTCAGAATTTGTCATCTACCTTCAAGGCCTTTCGTAGGACCTCGAGTACAATTTCTGGACGACCCCGTGTCTATCTATTATTTAGATAGGAAGGCGCTTATAATAAAACATTTCGTTTCTAAAATTCCAAAAATACAGTCAAGTTGATGTCGATGGGATGTTCCATAGGTTGAACTGAAGACTCAGCAACGCGGCGGAGCGGTAACCCAGAAACTCCGGACTGATTGAAATGACAGAAAGTGATGGTGTTTATATAGTGGAGGCTTATTGAGCGACCGACATTTTTTGATAAATGGTAGAAAGTTGTGAAACAGTCATGTCTTATCAAACCATCAGTTTATTTCCAATATCATGTCAGGTGCTCGTCAGGCACTCAATATATAAACAACCGAAACTGTTCATATTCTCACTTCGGTCCGAACAGAAAATTGGGCGGTCATGTAACCAAATTTGAAACTGAATTTAAAATTGAAATGTTTGGGTTGGGGCCAACCGGGTTCGGAATACTTGACTGAAGTTTTTGGGGAAACTTAGATTTTGAAAGGTGCCACGGTGGAATGGTGGCGAATTCTGATATCACGGGATGTTTGATATTTATGAATTTCAGCTCCTTTGTTTAAAGTCTCTTTGAAAGTACTCACCCTACAGAACACATTACTATCCTTCGTGACTTTCTCGAATGCCAAACTTTTCTTCCAATCCATTATTCGATTCCGCGGTCCTGTAGAAGTTGGTTCAAAAGAATCTTCCTTTTTTGGTCTGAACATTTGGAAAAAAACTCAGGAGGGACTTCATGAAAGTTTACCTGAACTGCGGAAGATCCGATTTGTGCCAGATTCTTCCGGCATCAGAAGATATGAAGAAAATGAAACAGTATATTGAAAAAGTTATGAAAAGTTTCATGTTTCAATTGTAAATTCAAAGTCTGAAATTGTCTGTGTGAGAATAGGTGTTCCATGGGAAAACACTTGAAAACATCGAAACAAGTGGTATTGTTCTGTAAATATGGACGACATGCTTTGTCTTATTTCAAGTAAACAAATAGAGACCTGTATGCGAGAAGTCGGACCCAACAAAGCACTTGTTGGAATTTAATTTCAGACCCCCGCTAGTTTCAGAAACTCAGAATATCTTAAACCTGCTAGCCTGTGTCATACAGTCATAAACCTCCCGAACGTGGTTTCGCTAGTTTCAGAAACTCAGAATATCTTAAACCTGCTAGCCTGTGTCATACAGTCATAAACCTCCCGAACGTGGTTTCGCTAGTTTCAGATACTCAGAATATCTTAAACCTGCTAGCCTGTGTCATACAGTCATAGACCTCCCGAGCGTGGTTTCGCTAGTTTCAGAAACTCAGAATATCTTAAACCTGCTAGCCTGTGTCATACAGTCACGGACCTCCCGAACGTGGTTTCGCTAGTTTCAGAAACTCAGAATATCTCAAACCTGCTAGCCTGTGTCATACAGTCACGGACCTCCCGAACGTGGTTTCGCTAGTTTCAGAAACTCAGAATATCTTAAACCTGCTAGCCTGTGTCATACAGTCATAGACCTCCCGAACGTGGTTTCGCTAGTTTCAGAAACTCAGAATATCTTAAACCTGCTAGCCTGTGTCATACAGTCACGGACCTCCCGAACGTGGTTTCGCTAGTTTCAGAAACTCAGAATATCTTAAACCTGCTAGCCTGTGTCATACAGTCACGGACCTCCCGAACGTGGTTTCGCTAGTTTCAGAAACTCAGAATATCTCAAACCTGCTAGCCTGTGTCATACAGTCACGGACCTCCCGAACGTGGTTTCGCTAGTTTCAGAAACTCAGAATATCTTAAACCTGCTAGCCTGTGTCATACAGTCATAGACCTCCCGAACGTGGTTTCGCTAGTTTCAGAAACTCAGAATATCTTAAACCTGCTAGCCTGTGTCATACAGTCACGGACCTCCCGAACGTGGTTTCGCTAGTTTCAGAAACTCAGAATATCTCAAACCTGCTAGCCTGTGTCATACAGTCACGGACCTCCCGAACGTGGTTTCGCTAGTTTCAGAAACTCAGAATATCTCAAACCTGCTAGCCTGTGTCATACAGTCACGGACCTCCCGAACGTGGTTTCGCTAGTTTCAGAAACTCAGAATATCTTAAACCTGCTAGCCTGTGTCATACAGTCACGGACCTCCCGAACGTGGTTTCGCTAGTTTCAGAAACTCAGAATATCTTAAACCTGCTAGCCTGTGTCATACAGTCACGGACCTCCCGAACGTGGTTTCGCTAGTTTCAGAAACTCAGAATATCTTAAACCTGCTAGCCTGTGTCATACAGTCACGGACCTCCCGAACGTGGTTTCGCTAGTTTCAGAAACTCAGAATATCTTAAACCTGCTAGCCTGTGTCATACAGTCATAGACCTCCCGAGCGTGGTTTCGCTAGTTTCAGAAACTCAGAATATCTTAAACCTGCTAGCCTGTGTCATACAGTCATAGACCTCCCGAACGTGGTTTCGCTAGTTTCAGAAACTCAGAATATCTTAAACCTGCTAGCCTGTGTCATACAGTCATAGACCTCCCGAACGTGGTTTCGCTAGTTTCAGAAACTCAGAATATCTTAAACCTGCTAGCCTGTGTCATACAGTCATAGACCTCCCGAACGTGGTTTCGCTAGTTTCAGAAACTCAGAATATCTTAAACCTGCTAGCCTGTGTCATACAGTCACGGACCTCCCGAACGTGGTTTCGCTAGTTTCAGAAACTCAGAATATCTTAAACCTGCTAGCCTGTGTCATACAGTCACGGACCTCCCGAACGTGGTTTCGCTAGTTTCAGAAACTCAGAATATCTCAAACCTGCTAGCCTGTGTCATACAGTCACGGACCTCCCGAACGTGGTTTCGCTAGTTTCAGAAACTCAGAATATCTTAAACCTGCTAGCCTGTGTCATACAGTCATAGACCTCCCGAACGTGGTTTCGCTAGTTTCAGAAACTCAGAATATCTTAAACCTGCTAGCCTGTGTCATACAGTCACGGACCTCCCGAACGTGGTTTCGCTAGTTTCAGAAACTCAGAATATCTCAAACCTGCTAGCCTGTGTCATACAGTCACGGACCTCCCGAACGTGGTTTCGCTAGTTTCAGAAACTCAGAATATCTCAAACCTGCTAGCCTGTGTCATACAGTCACGGACCTCCCGAACGTGGTTTCGCTAGTTTCAGAAACTCAGAATATCTTAAACCTGCTAGCCTGTGTCATACAGTCACGGACCTCCCGAACGTGGTTTCGCTAGTTTCAGAAACTCAGAATATCTTAAACCTGCTAGCCTGTGTCATACAGTCACGGACCTCCCGAACGTGGTTTCGCTAGTTTCAGAAACTCAGAATATCTTAAACCTGCTAGCCTGTGTCATACAGTCACGGACCTCCCGAACGTGGTTTCGCTAGTTTCAGAAACTCAGAATATCTTAAACCTGCTAGCCTGTGTCATACAGTCATAGACCTCCCGAGCGTGGTTTCGCTAGTTTCAGAAACTCAGAATATCTTAAACCTGCTAGCCTGTGTCATACAGTCATAGACCTCCCGAACGTGGTTTCGCTAGTTTCAGAAACTCAGAATATCTTAAACCTGCTAGCCTGTGTCATACAGTCATAGACCTCCCGAACGTGGTTTCGCTAGTTTCAGAAACTCAGAATATCTTAAACCTGCTAGCCTGTGTCATACAGTCATAGACCTCCCGAACGTGGTTTCGCTAGTTTCAGAAACTCAGAATATCTTAAACCTGCTAGCCTGTGTCATACAGTCATAGACCTCCCGAACGTGGTTTCGCTAGTTTCAGAAACTCAGAATATCTCAAACCTGCTAGCCTGTGTCATACAGTCATAGACCTCCCGAACGTGGTTTCGCTAGTTTCAGAAACTCAGAATATCTTAAACCTGCTAGCCTGTGTCATACAGTCACGGACCTCCCGAACGTGGTTTCGCTAGTTTCAGAAACTCAGAATATCTCAAACCTGCTAGCCTGTGTCATACAGTCATAGACCTCCCGAACGTGGTTTCGCTAGTTTCAGAAACTCAGAATATCTTAAACCTGCTAGCCTGTGTCATACAGTCACGGACCTCCCGAACGTGGTTTCGCTAGTTTCAGAAACTCAGAATATCTCAAACCTGCTAGCCTGTGTCATACAGTCATAGACCTCCCGAACGTGGTTTCGCTAGTTTCAGAAACTCAGAATATCTTAAACCTGCTAGCCTGTGTCATACAGTCATAGACCTCCCGAACGTGGTTTCGCTAGTTTCAGAAACTCAGAATATCTCAAACCTGCTAGCCTGTGTCATACAGTCATAGACCTCCCGAACGTGGTTTCGCTAGTTTCAGAAACTCAGAATATCTTAAACCTGCTAGCCTGTGTCATACAGTCACGGACCTCCCGAACGTGGTTTCGCTAGTTTCAGAAACTCAGAATATCTCAAACCTGCTAGCCTGTGTCATACAGTCATAGACCTCCCGAACGTGGTTTCGCTAGTTTCAGAAACTCAGAATATCTTAAACCTGCTAGCCTGTGTCATACAGTCACGGACCTCCCGAACGTGGTTTCGCTAGTTTCAGAAACTCAGAATATCTTAAACCTGCTAGCCTGTGTCATACAGTCACGGACCTCCCGAACGTGGTTTCGCTAGTTTCAGAAACTCAGAATATCTCAAACCTGCTAGCCTGTGTCATACAGTCATAGACCTCCCGAACGTGGTTTCGCTAGTTTCAGAAACTCAGAATATCTCAAACCTGCTAGCCTGTGTCATACAGTCATAGACCTCCCGAACGTGGTTTCGCTAGTTTCAGAAACTCAGAATATCTTAAACCTGCTAGCCTGTGTCATACAGTCATAGACCTCCCGAACGTGGTTTCGCTAGTTTCAGAAACTCAGAATATCTCAAACCTGCTAGCCTGTGTCATACAGTCATAGACCTCCCGAACGTGGTTTCGCTAGTTTCAGAAACTCAGAATATCTCAAACCTGCTAGCCTGTGTCATACAGTCATAGACCTCCCGAACGTGGTTTCGCTAGTTTCAGAAACTCAGAATATCTTAAACCTGCTAGCCTGTGTCATACAGTCACGGACCTCCCGAACGTGGTTTCGCTAGTTTCAGAAACTCAGAATATCTCAAACCTGCTAGCCTGTGTCATACAGTCATAGACCTCCCGAACGTGGTTTCGCTAGTTTCAGAAACTCAGAATATCTTAAACCTGCTAGCCTGTGTCATACAGTCATAGACCTCCCGAACGTGGTTTCGCTAGTTTCAGAAACTCAGAATATCTTAAACCTGCTAGCCTGTGTCATACAGTCATAGACCTCCCGAACGTGGTTTCGCTAGTTTCAGAAACTCAGAATATCTCAAACCTGCTAGCCTGTGTCATACAGTCATAGACCTCCCGAACGTGGTTTCGCTAGTTTCAGAAACTCAGAATATCTCAAACCTGCTAGCCTGTGTCATACAGTCATAGACCTCCCGAACGTGGTTTCGCTAGTTTCAGAAACTCAGAATATCTCAAACCTGCTAGCCTGTGTCATACAGTCATAGACCTCCCGAACGTGGTTTCGCTAGTTTCAGAAACTCAGAATATCTTAAACCTGCTAGCCTGTGTCATACAGTCATAGACCTCCCGAACGTGGTTTCGCTAGTTTCAGAAACTCAGAATATCTTAAACCTGCTAGCCTGTGTCATACAGTCACGGACCTCCCGAACGTGGTTTCGCTAGTTTCAGAAACTCAGAATATCTTAAACCTGCTAGCCTGTGTCATACAGTCACGGACCTCCCGAACGTGGTTTCGCTAGTTTCAGAAACTCAGAATATCTTAAACCTGCTAGCCTGTGTCATACAGTCACGGACCTCCCGAACGTGGTTTCGCTAGTTTCAGAAACTCAGAATATCTCAAACCTGCTAGCCTGTGTCATACAGTCATAGACCTCCCGAACGTGGTTTCGCTAGTTTCAGAAACTCAGAATATCTCAAACCTGCTAGCCTGTGTCATACAGTCATAGACCTCCCGAACGTGGTTTCGCTAGTTTCAGAAACTCAGAATATCTCAAACCTGCTAGCCTGTGTCATACAGTCATAGACCTCCCGAACGTGGTTTCGCTAGTTTCAGAAACTCAGAATATCTTAAACCTGCTAGCCTGTGTCATACAGTCACGGACCTCCCGAACGTGGTTTCGCTAGTTTCAGAAACTCAGAATATCTTAAACCTGCTAGCCTGTGTCATACAGTCACGGACCTCCCGAACGTGGTTTCGCTAGTTTCAGAAACTCAGAATATCTTAAACCTGCTAGCCTGTGTCATACAGTCACGGACCTCCCGAACGTGGTTTCGCTAGTTTCAGAAACTCAGAATATCTCAAACCTGCTAGCCTGTGTCATACAGTCATAGACCTCCCGAACGTGGTTTCGCTAGTTTCAGAAACTCAGAATATCTCAAACCTGCTAGCCTGTGTCATACAGTCATAGACCTCCCGAACGTGGTTTCGCTAGTTTCAGAAACTCAGAATATCTTAAACCTGCTAGCCTGTGTCATACAGTCATAGACCTCCCGAACGTGGTTTCGCTAGTTTCAGAAACTCAGAATATCTTAAACCTGCTAGCCTGTGTCATACAGTCACGGACCTCCCGAACGTGGTTTCGCTAGTTTCAGAAACTCAGAATATCTTAAACCTGCTAGCCTGTGTCATACAGTCATAGACCTCCCGAACGTGGTTTCGCTAGTTTCAGAAACTCAGAATATCTCAAACCTGCTAGCCTGTGTCATACAGTCACGGACCTCCCGAACGTGGTTTCGCTAGTTTCAGAAACTCAGAATATCTTAAACCTGCTAGCCTGTGTCATACAGTCACGGACCTCCCGAACGTGGTTTCGCTAGTTTCAGAAACTCAGAATATCTTAAACCTGCTAGCCTGTGTCATACAGTCATAGACCTCCCGAACGTGGTTTCGCTAGTTTCAGAAACTCAGAATATCTCAAACCTGCTAGCCTGTGTCATACAGTCATAGACCTCCCGAACGTGGTTTCGCTAGTTTCAGAAACTCAGAATATCTCAAACCTGCTAGCCTGTGTCATACAGTCATAGACCTCCCGAACGTGGTTTCGCTAGTTTCAGAAACTCAGAATATCTCAAACCTGCTAGCCTGTGTCATACAGTCATAGACCTCCCGAACGTGGTTTCGCTAGTTTCAGAAACTCAGAATATCTTAAACCTGCTAGCCTGTGTCATACAGTCATAGACCTCCCGAACGTGGTTTCGCTAGTTTCAGAAACTCAGAATATCTCAAACCTGCTAGCCTGTGTCATACAGTCATAGACCTCCCGAACGTGGTTTCGCTAGTTTCAGAAACTCAGAATATCTCAAACCTGCTAGCCTGTGTCATACAGTCATAGACCTCCCGAACGTGGTTTCGCTAGTTTCAGAAACTCAGAATATCTTAAACCTGCTAGCCTGTGTCATACAGTCATAGACCTCCCGAACGTGGTTTCGCTAGTTTCAGAAACTCAGAATATCTTAAACCTGCTAGCCTGTGTCATACAGTCACGGACCTCCCGAACGTGGTTTCGCTAGTTTCAGAAACTCAGAATATCTTAAACCTGCTAGCCTGTGTCATACAGTCACGGACCTCCCGAACGTGGTTTCGCTAGTTTCAGAAACTCAGAATATCTCAAACCTGCTAGCCTGTGTCATACAGTCATAGACCTCCCGAACGTGGTTTCGCTAGTTTCAGAAACTCAGAATATCTCAAACCTGCTAGCCTGTGTCATACAGTCATAGACCTCCCGAACGTGGTTTCGCTAGTTTCAGAAACTCAGAATATCTCAAACCTGCTAGCCTGTGTCATACAGTCATAGACCTCCCGAACGTGGTTTCGCTAGTTTCAGAAACTCAGAATATCTCAAACCTGCTAGCCTGTGTCATACAGTCATAGACCTCCCGAACGTGGTTTCGCTAGTTTCAGAAACTCAGAATATCTTAAACCTGCTAGCCTGTGTCATACAGTCATAGACCTCCCGAACGTGGTTTCGCTAGTTTCAGAAACTCAGAATATCTTAAACCTGCTAGCCTGTGTCATACAGTCACGGACCTCCCGAACGTGGTTTCGCTAGTTTCAGAAACTCAGAATATCTTAAACCTGCTAGCCTGTGTCATACAGTCACGGACCTCCCGAACGTGGTTTCGCTAGTTTCAGAAACTCAGAATATCTTAAACCTGCTAGCCTGTGTCATACAGTCACGGACCTCCCGAACGTGGTTTCGCTAGTTTCAGAAACTCAGAATATCTCAAACCTGCTAGCCTGTGTCATACAGTCATAGACCTCCCGAACGTGGTTTCGCTAGTTTCAGAAACTCAGAATATCTCAAACCTGCTAGCCTGTGTCATACAGTCATAGACCTCCCGAACGTGGTTTCGCTAGTTTCAGAAACTCAGAATATCTTAAACCTGCTAGCCTGTGTCATACAGTCATAGACCTCCCGAACGTGGTTTCGCTAGTTTCAGAAACTCAGAATATCTTAAACCTGCTAGCCTGTGTCATACAGTCACGGACCTCCCGAACGTGGTTTCGCTAGTTTCAGAAACTCAGAATATCTTAAACCTGCTAGCCTGTGTCATACAGTCATAGACCTCCCGAACGTGGTTTCGCTAGTTTCAGAAACTCAGAATATCTCAAACCTGCTAGCCTGTGTCATACAGTCACGGACCTCCCGAACGTGGTTTCGCTAGTTTCAGAAACTCAGAATATCTTAAACCTGCTAGCCTGTGTCATACAGTCACGGACCTCCCGAACGTGGTTTCGCTAGTTTCAGAAACTCAGAATATCTTAAACCTGCTAGCCTGTGTCATACAGTCATAGACCTCCCGAACGTGGTTTCGCTAGTTTCAGAAACTCAGAATATCTCAAACCTGCTAGCCTGTGTCATACAGTCATAGACCTCCCGAACGTGGTTTCGCTAGTTTCAGAAACTCAGAATATCTCAAACCTGCTAGCCTGTGTCATACAGTCATAGACCTCCCGAACGTGGTTTCGCTAGTTTCAGAAACTCAGAATATCTCAAACCTGCTAGCCTGTGTCATACAGTCATAGACCTCCCGAACGTGGTTTCGCTAGTTTCAGAAACTCAGAATATCTTAAACCTGCTAGCCTGTGTCATACAGTCATAGACCTCCCGAACGTGGTTTCGCTAGTTTCAGAAACTCAGAATATCTCAAACCTGCTAGCCTGTGTCATACAGTCATAGACCTCCCGAACGTGGTTTCGCTAGTTTCAGAAACTCAGAATATCTCAAACCTGCTAGCCTGTGTCATACAGTCATAGACCTCCCGAACGTGGTTTCGCTAGTTTCAGAAACTCAGAATATCTTAAACCTGCTAGCCTGTGTCATACAGTCATAGACCTCCCGAACGTGGTTTCGCTAGTTTCAGAAACTCAGAATATCTCAAACCTGCTAGCCTGTCTCATACAGTCACGGACCTCCCGAACGTGGTTTCGCTAGTTTCAGAAACTCAGAATATCTTAAACCTGCTAGCCTGTGTCATACAGTCACGGACCTCCCGAACGTGGTTTCGCTAGTTTCAGAAACTCAGAATATCTTAAACCTGCTAGCCTGTGTCATACAGTCATAGACCTCCCGAACGTGGTTTCGCTAGTTTCAGAAACTCAGAATATCTCAAACCTGCTAGCCTGTGTCATACAGTCATAGACCTCCCGAACGTGGTTTCGCTAGTTTCAGAAACTCAGAATATCTCAAACCTGCTAGCCTGTGTCATACAGTCATAGACCTCCCGAACGTGGTTTCGCTAGTTTCAGAAACTCAGAATATCTCAAACCTGCTAGCCTGTGTCATACAGTCATAGACCTCCCGAACGTGGTTTCGCTAGTTTCAGAAACTCAGAATATCTTAAACCTGCTAGCCTGTGTCATACAGTCATAGACCTCCCGAACGTGGTTTCGCTAGTTTCAGAAACTCAGAATATCTCAAACCTGCTAGCCTGTGTCATACAGTCATAGACCTCCCGAACGTGGTTTCGCTAGTTTCAGAAACTCAGAATATCTCAAACCTGCTAGCCTGTGTCATACAGTCATAGACCTCCCGAACGTGGTTTCGCTAGTTTCAGAAACTCAGAATATCTCAAACCTGCTAGCCTGTGTCATACAGTCATAGACCTCCCGAACGTGGTTTCGCTAGTTTCAGAAACTCAGAATATCTCAAACCTGCTAGCCTGTGTCATACAGTCATAGACCTCCCGAACGTGGTTTCGCTAGTTTCAGAAACTCAGAATATCTCAAACCTGCTAGCCTGTGTCATACAGTCACGGACCTCCCGAACGTGGTTTCGCTAGTTTCAGAAACTCAGAATATCTTAAACCTGCTAGCCTGTGTCATACAGTCATAGACCTCCCGAACGTGGTTTCGCTAGTTTCAGAAACTCAGAATATCTCAAACCTGCTAGCCTGTGTCATACAGTCATAGACCTCCCGAACGTGGTTTCGCTAGTTTCAGAAACTCAGAATATCTCAAACCTGCTAGCCTGTGTCATACAGTCATAGACCTCCCGAACGTGGTTTCGCTAGTTTCAGAAACTCAGAATATCTTAAACCTGCTAGCCTGTGTCATACAGTCATAGACCTCCCGAACGTGGTTTCGCTAGTTTCAGAAACTCAGAATATCTCAAACCTGCTAGCCTGTGTCATACAGTCATAGACCTCCCGAACGTGGTTTCGCTAGTTTCAGAAACTCAGAATATCTTAAACCTGCTAGCCTGTGTCATACAGTCATAGACCTCCCGAACGTGGTTTCGCTAGTTTCAGAAACTCAGAATATCTCAAACCTGCTAGCCTGTGTCATACAGTCATAGACCTCCCGAACGTGGTTTCGCTAGTTTCAGAAACTCAGAATATCTTAAACCTGCTAGCCTGTGTCATACAGTCACGGACCTCCCGAACGTGGTTTCGCTAGTTTCAGAAACTCAGAATATCTCAAACCTGCTAGCCTGTGTCATACAGTCATAGACCTCCCGAACGTGGTTTCGCTAGTTTCAGAAACTCCGAATATCTCAAACCTGCTAGCCTGTGTCATACAGTCATAGACCTCCCGAACGTGGTTTCGCTAGTTTCAGAAACTCAGAATATCTCAAACCTGCTAGCCTGTGTCATACAGTCATAGACCTCCCGAACGTGGTTTCGCTAGTTTCAGAAACTCAGAATATCTTAAACCTGCTAGCCTGTGTCATACAGTCACGGACCTCCCGAACGTGGTTTCGCTAGTTTCAGAAACTCAGAATATCTTAAACCTGCTAGCCTGTGTCATACAGTCACGGACCTCCCGAACGTGGTTTCGCTAGTTTCAGAAACTCAGAATATCTTAAACCTGCTAGCCTGTGTCATACAGTCACGGACCTCCCGAACGTGGTTTCGCTAGTTTCAGAAACTCAGAATATCTTAAACCTGCTAGCCTGTGTCATACAGTCACGGACCTCCCGAACGTGGTTTCGCTAGTTTCAGAAACTCAGAATATCTTAAACCTGCTAGCCTGTGTCATACAGTCACGGACCTCCCGAACGTGGTTTCGCTAGTTTCAGAAACTCAGAATATCTTAAACCTGCTAGCCTGTGTCATACAGTCACGGACCTCCCGAACGTGGTTTCGCTAGTTTCAGAAACTCAGAATATCTCAAACCTGCTAGCCTGTGTCATACAGTCACGGACCTCCCGAACGTGGTTTCGCTAGTTTCAGAAACTCAGAATATCTTAAACCTGCTAGCCTGTGTCATACAGTCATAGACCTCCCGAACGTGGTTTCGCTAGTTTCAGAAACTCAGAATATCTTAAACCTGCTAGCCTGTGTCATACAGTCACGGACCTCCCGAACGTGGTTTCGTTAGTTTCAGAAACTCAGAATATCTTAAACCTGCTAGCCTGTGTCATACAGTCTCGGACCTCCCGAACGTGGTTTCGCTAGTTTCAGAAACTCAGAATATCTTAAACCTGCTAGCCTGTGTCATACAGTCACGGACCTCCCGAACGTGGTTTCGCTAGTTTCAGAAACTCAGAATATCTTAAACCTGCTAGCCTGTGTCATACAGTCACGGACCTCCCGAACGTGGTTTCGCTAGTTTCAGAAACTCAGAATATCTTAAACCTGCTAGCCTGTGTCATACAGTCATAGACCTCCCGAACGTGGTTTCGCTAGTTTCAGAAACTCAGAATATCTTAAACCTGCTAGCCTGTGTCATACAGTCACGGACCTCCCGAACGTGGTTTCGCTAGTTTCAGAAACTCAGAATATCTTAAACCTGCTAGCCTGTGTCATACAGTCTCGGACCTCCCGAACGTGGTTTCGCTAGTTTCAGAAACTCAGAATATCTTAAACCTGCTAGCCTGTGTCATACAGTCACGGACCTCCCGAACGTGGTTTCGCTAGTTTCAGAAACTCAGAATATCTTAAACCTGCTAGCCTGTGTCATACAGTCATAGACCTCCCGAACGTGGTTTCGCTAGTTTCAGAAACTCAGAATATCTTAAACCTGCTAGCCTGTGTCATACAGTCATAGACCTCCCGAACGTGGTTTCGCTAGTTTCAGAAACTCAGAATATCTTAAACCTGCTAGCCTGTGTCATACAGTCACGGACCTCCCGAACGTGGTTTCGCTAGTTTCAGAAACTCAGAATATCTCAAACCTGCTAGCCTGTGTCATACAGTCATAGACCTCCCGAACGTGGTTTCGCTAGTTTCAGAAACTCAGAATATCTCAAACCTGCTAGCCTGTGTCATACAGTCATAGACCTCCCGAACGTGGTTTCGCTAGTTTCAGAAACTCAGAATATCTTAAACCTGCTAGCCTGTGTCATACAGTCACGGACCTCCCGAACGTGGTTTCGCTAGTTTCAGAAACTCAGAATATCTCAAACCTGCTAGCCTGTGTCATACAGTCATAGACCTCCCGAACGTGGTTTCGCTAGTTTCAGAAACTCAGAATATCTTAAACCTGCTAGCCTGTGTCATACAGTCATAGACCTCCCGAACGTGGTTTCGCTAGTTTCAGAAACTCAGAATATCTTAAACCTGCTAGCCTGTGTCATACAGTCACGGACCTCCCGAACGTGGTTTCGTTAGTTTCAGAAACTCAGAATATCTTAAACCTGCTAGCCTGTGTCATACAGTCTCGGACCTCCCGAACGTGGTTTCGCTAGTTTCAGAAACTCAGAATATCTTAAACCTGCTAGCCTGTGTCATACAGTCACGGACCTCCCGAACGTGGTTTCGCTAGTTTCAGAAACTCAGAATATCTTAAACCTGCTAGCCTGTGTCATACAGTCACGGACCTCCCGAACGTGGTTTCGCTAGTTTCAGAAACTCAGAATATCTTAAACCTGCTAGCCTGTGTCATACAGTCATAGACCTCCCGAACGTGGTTTCGCTAGTTTCAGAAACTCAGAATATCTTAAACCTGCTAGCCTGTGTCATACAGTCACGGACCTCCCGAACGTGGTTTCGCTAGTTTCAGAAACTCAGAATATCTTAAACCTGCTAGCCTGTGTCATACAGTCTCGGACCTCCCGAACGTGGTTTCGCTAGTTTCAGAAACTCAGAATATCTTAAACCTGCTAGCCTGTGTCATACAGTCACGGACCTCCCGAACGTGGTTTCGCTAGTTTCAGAAACTCAGAATATCTTAAACCTGCTAGCCTGTGTCATACAGTCATAGACCTCCCGAACGTGGTTTCGCTAGTTTCAGAAACTCAGAATATCTTAAACCTGCTAGCCTGTGTCATACAGTCATAGACCTCCCGAACGTGGTTTCGCTAGTTTCAGAAACTCAGAATATCTTAAACCTGCTAGCCTGTGTCATACAGTCACGGACCTCCCGAACGTGGTTTCGCTAGTTTCAGAAACTCAGAATATCTCAAACCTGCTAGCCTGTGTCATACAGTCATAGACCTCCCGAACGTGGTTTCGCTAGTTTCAGAAACTCAGAATATCTCAAACCTGCTAGCCTGTGTCATACAGTCATAGACCTCCCGAACGTGGTTTCGCTAGTTTCAGAAACTCAGAATATCTTAAACCTGCTAGCCTGTGTCATACAGTCACGGACCTCCCGAACGTGGTTTCGCTAGTTTCAGAAACTCAGAATATCTCAAACCTGCTAGCCTGTGTCATACAGTCATAGACCTCCCGAACGTGGTTTCGCTAGTTTCAGAAACTCAGAATATCTCAAACCTGCTAGCCTGTGTCATACAGTCATAGACCTCCCGAACGTGGTTTCGCTAGTTTCAGAAACTCAGAATATCTCAAACCTGCTAGCCTGTGTCATACAGTCATAGACCTCCCGAACGTGGTTTCGGTAGTTTCAGAAACTCAGAATATCTTAAACCTGCTAGCCTGTGTCATACAGTCATAGACCTCCCGAACGTGGTTTCGCTAGTTTCAGAAACTCAGAATATCTTAAACCTGCTAGCCTGTGTCATACAGTCACGGACCTCCCGAACGTGGTTTCGCTAGTTTCAGAAACTCAGAATATCTTAAACCTGCTAGCCTGTGTCATACAGTCATAGACCTCCCGAACGTGGTTTCGCTAGTTTCAGAAACTCAGAATATCTTAAACCTGCTAGCCTGTGTCATACAGTCATAGACCTCCCGAACGTGGTTTCGCTAGTTTCAGAAACTCAGAATATCTTAAACCTGCTAGCCTGTGTCATACAGTCACGGACCTCCCGAACGTGGTTTCGCTAGTTTCAGAAACTCAGAATATCTTAAACCTGCTAGCCTGTGTCATACAGTCACGGACCTCCCGAACGTGGTTTCGCTAGTTTCAGAAACTCAGAATATCTTAAACCTGCTAGCCTGTGTCATACAGTCACGGACCTCCCGAACGTGGTTTCGCTAGTTTCAGAAACTCAGAATATCTCAAACCTGCTAGCCTGTGTCATACAGTCATAGACCTCCCGAACGTGGTTTCGCTAGTTTCAGAAACTCAGAATATCTCAAACCTGCTAGCCTGTGTCATACAGTCATAGACCTCCCGAACGTGGTTTCGCTAGTTTCAGAAACTCAGAATATCTCAAACCTGCTAGCCTGTGTCATACAGTCATAGACCTCCCGAACGTGGTTTCGCTAGTTTCAGAAACTCAGAATATCTCAAACCTGCTAGCCTGTGTCATACAGTCATAGACCTCCCGAACGTGGTTTCGCTAGTTTCAGAAACTCAGAATATCTTAAACCTGCTAGCCTGTGTCATACAGTCACGGACCTCCCGAACGTGGTTTCGCTAGTTTCAGAAACTCAGAATATCTCAAACCTGCTAGCCTGTGTCATACAGTCATAGACCTCCCGAACGTGGTTTCGCTAGTTTCAGAAACTCAGAATATCTCAAACCTGCTAGCCTGTGTCATACAGTCATAGACCTCCCGAACGTGGTTTCGGTAGTTTCAGAAACTCAGAATATCTTAAACCTGCTAGCCTGTGTCATACAGTCATAGACCTCCCGAACGTGGTTTCGCTAGTTTCAGAAACTCAGAATATCTTAAACCTGCTAGCCTGTGTCATACAGTCATAGACCTCCCGAACGTGGTTTCGCTAGTTTCAGAAACTCAGAATATCTCAAACCTGCTAGCCTGTGTCATACAGTCATAGACCTCCCGAACGTGGTTTCGCTAGTTTCAGAAACTCAGAATATCTTAAACCTGCTAGCCTGTGTCATACAGTCATAGACCTCCCGAACGTGGTTTCGCTAGTTTCAGAAACTCAGAATATCTTAAACCTGCTAGCCTGTGTCATACAATCACGGACCTCCCGAACGTGGTTTCGCTAGTTTCAGAAACTCAGAATATCTTAAACCTGCTAGCCTGTGTCATACAGTCATAGACCTCCCGAACGTGGTTTCGCTAGTTTCAGAAACACAGAATATCTTAAACCTGCTAGCCTGTGTCATACAGTCATAGACCTCCCGAACGTGGTTTCGCTAGTTTCAGAAACTCAGAATATCTTAAACCTGCTAGCCTGTGTCATACAGTCACGGACCTCCCGAACGTGGTTTCGCTAGTTTCAGAAACTCAGAATATCTCAAACCTGCTAGCCTGTGTCATACAGTCATAGACCTCCCGAACGTGGTTTCGCTAGTTTCAGAAACTCAGAATATCTTAAACCTGCTAGCCTGTGTCATACAGTCATTGACCTCCCGAACGTGGTTTCGCTAGTTTCAGAAACACAGAATATCTTAAACCTGCTAGCCTGTGTCATACAGTCATAGACCTCCCGAACGTGGTTTCGCTAGTTTCAGAAACACAGAATATCTTAAACCTGCTAGCCTGTGTCATACAGTCATAGACCTCCCGAACGTGGTTTCGCTAGTTTCAGAAACTCAGAATATCTTAAACCTGCTAGCCTGTGTCATACAGTCATTGACCTCCCGAACGTGGTTTCGCTAGTTTCAGAAACTCAGAATATCTCAAACCTGCTAGCCTGTGTCATACAGTCATAGACCTCCCGAACGTGGTTTCGCTAGTTTCAGAAACACAGAATATCTTAAACCTGCTAGCCTGTGTCATACAGTCACGGACCTCCCGAACGTGGTTTCGCTAGTTTCAGAAACTCAGAATATCTTAAACCTGCTAGCCTGTGACATACAGTCATTGATCTCCCGAACGTGGTTTCGCTGGTATAAAGAACACGAAAGAAACCCGATTCCCTTTTTGCTACTAGCCTTCAGTTATTCTGCTGCTTTAAAACTCACGTTCAAAAGCGAGCCGATTGTCGTTAATGCACTCATGTCTATTCACGATGGGGTGCCGGTGAGTTATGGGAGACGTCATTCCAACCAAGTTATCGAATCCAGTTTCGAAACTAAAACAGAAATTATTTTTTCATCGATAAATGAAATCTGTCTTGTGTATCTGTGGCCACGCGTTTATTCTGCCTTTTTTTAATTTTTAAAATTTTGGAGGGAAAATTTCTAAAAACTTCTGGGAGTTTTCGAGACAAAAGAGAAGTGCAAATGGTCTCTGCGAGCGCTGAGTTTCAAAAAAGCAAAACTGACCGGAGATGAGACGAATGAGGAGGAGGAGGAGAAGGAGATGCGTCTTCGCGAGGGAATTTCAAAACCAGAACTGATGAGAACTGTTATCGATCGATAAAATCTAGTTGGCTATGTAGTGCAGGTCACGTCAGTTTTTCTCGTCCTTGTTTTATTTTTTTCTTTGTTCCTTTTTTAAATTAAAATAATTTTTAAAACACTCCTATTATTTGAAACGTGAAAGTTTATTTTTGAGTTTTCTTTTTGTTTATTGTTAAATTCAAACATTCAGAAAGCATGAATGAACAACAAAAATTATCTTCATGATGCCGGATTTCCAGAAACAGAATTCCAGATACTAAATATCGCTTGATCATAATTATTAGCTCCACTCCTGCCGGTTGATGACATTTGAATAGTTGTTCCTTCTGACTTTTTCGATTTGATCCGATTCAGGAATAGAATTGAGAAGACACCCAAGAGAAGGTGATATGTTGGAATCATCTGGATGTTTTACACTATATTACAGGTGAGACTTTCAGATGAGTCTTACCGTCGAAGACGTGGTTCTCACACCGAACAAATAATATGGATCAGAAATTATCAAAGATCCAAAATATCTGAAAAACACCACAGCCGATACATAGATTCCGAACGAAATAATATGGATTAGAATCAGAAAAACTGAAAATTTAGTCGATTGATATACTTCTTCCAATTGATATTTGGCGGTGAGAGAGGAGTTGGTCAGAAGTTTTTTGAGTCGAAGATTCTGCCGGAGGAGGATTATATCGAAGAGGACATCAATGAAATTGAGGAAAAAGAGAATGACGAAGAAGGTGAACATCTGGAAAAACAGAGACACCGATGGACATGGAGGGAAGAGATGGCTACTCCCATCTTCCCACACATTTCATAGTGACACGCGGAACCTGTGAGATGTCCGTACATTCCGGCGCAATACATCTGCTCATTCTCTTCTCTTTTATCGAACTACAATACCTTCAAGGCCTTTCCTAAGACCTCGAGCACAATTTTTGGGGAACCTTGTCTTTTCTTTAGGCAGGGTGAATTTAGCCTGTGAACACGGTCGTCAGTACAGTTGTCTATATAAAACAAATCTCTCGAAAACTTCTTCATTCCTGATTGTGAAACCCCCATATTTCTGAATTTCAGATTCTTAGAAATCCACGTGACTTCTGCTAATCCCGATATGTTTCTCTACTGATTTATTGTCTTTTTTTCACTTAAAATTATGAATGTATCCCATGACCGCACAACCGAGTTCCCTGTTTTTATCCAGTTTCGTCAGGAAATTTATGACTTTCGAGAGCAGATATAAGTCGGTTACCTCACTCTATATGCTCTCTCACTAACCTTCTGAGCTGCCGCTGCTGGATAAACTGAAAATGAAACAGAAGGATCGCTAAACGATTCATCTTTGAATACATTGTAAATGATTCCAAAGTTGACCAAAGTCTGAAACCAATTTATTCATTTGTGTTAGTCTTTTTTTAATTATGGTTACATTAATTCCAACCAATATGGGTCCCAAAATAACAGGAGTCTTCTCATATTTTTCAGCAGTTTTCATAGCATAATATCGTTCGATTGTAATCAAAAATGGGAAGGATGTGGAGAGAGTTAGAAAGAAAGAAATTGCGGATAAAAGACGTTTATGGTAGAATGGAATGACGGATAGATCACATGGATCAGTGGAAGTAAAGGGTTTGATAGTTTGAATAAACTGAAAAAGTTACATTTGAGAAAGTTTCCCTCACTATGTGTCTGTCCGGATGTATTCAACCCACCGCAGTGATGGTATAGAGCATTGAAAACAAAATCATTGATAGCAAATAACCAATGAAAATAGTTTTCAAATTCCAGTGAAAAGTAGATTTCAAAAGTTTAAAAATCAGAAAATATCCCAATGGAATAATGGAAAAAATAGAGATCACAACTTGATAAATACTGGAGAAACGGAATATTGGATTGTAGGCTTGATGGAAGATTGTAGAGCAGTTGGTAGACATTTCCGAAAAGGTGAATGTGATTTCGAGTGAGGCAACCGACTTATATTTATACTCTCGAAAGTCGTAAATTTCATGACGAAACGGGATAAAAAACAGGGAACTCGGTTGTGCGGTCATGGGATACATTCATAAATTTTAAGAGAAAAAAGACAATAAATCAGTAGAGAAACATATCGGTGTTAGCAGAAGTCACGTGGATTTCAAAGAATCTGAAATTCAGAAATTCGGGAAGGGGGTTTGGCAATCAACTTTCGAGAGATTTGTTTTATACAGACAAAGGAGAAAAGGCCTTGAAGGTATTGTAGTTCGATAAAAGAGAAGAGAATGAGAAGATGTATAGAATCTGAGTGTACGGACATCTCACGGGTCACAATGAAATGACTGGGGGACATGGGAAGACATGCACATCATTCAGCGTAAGTCTGTAAGCGTTGATTACCAGAAAAAATCTGAAAATGTTTTCAACTGGCAAACAATTATTCCTTTTTCATGCAACATTTTTATAATTGAAAATTATTACATATCTTTGAATCCAGTCGAGATATGATGCTCCAAACTCCGTGTGCCACTATTCCAAGTTTGACGGTATACTTGTGGAAGTTGGATCTAATAGCCACTTAATGTAGAAACCGAGCTATATTTCCAAACCTTTGAGTAGATCAAGTTCAAAAAAACTTCAGTCAAGTATTCCGAAATCAGTTGGCCCCAACCCAAACATTTCAGTTTAAAATTCAGTTTCAAATTTGGTTACATGACCGCCCAATTTTCTGTTCGGACCGAAGTGAGAATATGAACTGTTTCAGTTGTTTATATATTGAGTGCCTGATGAGCACCTGCCATGATATTAGAAACAAACTGATGGTTTGATAAGACATGACTGTTTCACAACTTTCTGCCATTTATCAAAAAATGTCGGTCGCTCAATAAGCCTCTACTATATAAACACCATCACTTTATGTCATTTCAATCAGTCCGGAGTTTCTGGGTTACCGCTCCGCCGGGTTCCTGAATCTTCAGTTCAACCTATGGAACATCCCTTCCCATTGACATCAACTTGACTGTACTTTTTGAATTGTAAAAACGAATATATTTTTGTTATTTGTGACTTTCCCCCTGTCTGAATAATAGACAAGGTCTTTCAAAAATTGTATTCTAGGCCTTCGGAAAGGCCTTGAAGGTATTATAGGTTGATGAGAGGGAAAAAAAGAGATATCCCATTGTATAGATATATCGAGAAGTTGCAATTGTGGGAGATTGTGTAGAATGAAGTTGTTGATTTGATTCAGGCTCTAATTTTACACTTTTATTTCAAACTAAAAAGAAGTTATGAAATTCTTTTATTGTTTATGACGCGAAACTACAAGAAATATTTGCACATGTACATATGATAAGACCCTCTCACATCAATTCACAACTCCGTAGGTCTCTGCCATTTATCAAAAAATGTCGGTCGCTCAATAAGCCTCCACTATATAAGCAACCTCTCTCTCAGTCATTTCAATCAGTCCGGAGTCTCTGGGTTACCGCTGATCCGCCGTGTTGCTTCAACCAATGGAACATCCCCTTCCCATTGACATCTATTTGACTGAAAAAGTTTTTGTGACTTCGGAAATTTATCGAAAAGATTTTTTCTCAAATTCTTGTTATTTTGATACCGGTGTCGAAGTTTAACTAGTATACCTTTATAGTAGTTATTTACCCTTACTCAATTCCCCTTTTCCCAACTGATTTCTGTCCTATTTTTCTCTCCTTGAACTATTAGTTAGTTTGTTTTGATGGCAATAGTAGTATCTCTCACTATTTTCCATCAGTTTTCCGTCAGTTTTTCTTCTCTTCCCGTCGACCGACAATCATCTTCCAATCTTTCTCTTCACCGAATTCCGAATGATGTCAGCTAGTCAAGTGTGTAGATGGAATGGCAGGTAGCAGTCAGTCAGTCGCATAATACAATCGGGTCACACCAAGACAAATTGAGTGGGAAACAATTAATAAACTAGAGTATCTTCTAGTTCAAACCTGCTCAAAAACAGTCCAGTAGAGCGCACTTGCACACCCCAAAATTTAAGACAAACATCTAACAAGACCCCCCCCCCCTCTCTTCTCCATACCCGCCGGAGACCCCTCTCCCCTGTCTGCCCCCTCCCTCCCCTTACCCTCTCCTTCTTGACCGCCATGAGTGTCCGCCGTTGGACATGCCCGTATAGCTCAGTGGCAGAGCGTCTGTCTCGTAAACAGAAGGTCGGCGGTTCAATCCCGCCTGGGGGCAAGGGTTTTGTTCAAAAATAGTTTTTTTCCTTCCATAATTAAATCAAATCAAATTCCGAAACCGCAGCCACTTCAAATTTTCTGGCCAATACAACTTTCACTTCGTCCTCCCATAACAGCCAGTCTCGAGTGCCACTACCTTCTTCCCTGAAAAAAAATAGACCAAAATCACTTCTTCCTCCTAGGGGTTACTTGTTTACCCCCTCTAGATACCAAGGTCTCAACGACCAGAAGACACGAAGAAACTTGCAAGGAGATGTGTCCTTCATTTAAAATCTTGTGTCCCCTCATTGGTTTTTTTGGAATCGACTTCCTTGACCGGTCCACGGAAAGAAAAAGAGAGGAATTGGTTTCAGTGTATCTGATGATATATAAAGTTATACGGTTTCTTGAGTGTTTGTTGAGAGTATTGAAGACGTTTGACCTGATTTTGGGAAAATGGTAGAAATAAGGAAAAAACAGAAGATTACTTCCTTTTTGGCAGGAAGTAATTGAGTTCGAGGAAACCAAAGTAGGTCAAAATGGGCTTGGAAGAAGAAAATGAGTCAGAAAGAGTAAAATGTGAATTTTATTGAAGTGATGAGCAGCGCGGGATACAAAATCCGTGGTACAGTATCCGAAACTGGACGTTGGAATTTTGTACAGTAGAGCGAGCTTCCTTCCCTAAGAACACAATTTAACCTGTGATTTTGACATGAAAATCAGAAAAAATCAAAGCTATCAATCAGCTCTCTCGATGGAGCACATTTGGTACACACACCCAAAACATCTGGTAAGAAGTATTGAGTTCACCAGAAAATCTACGATTTTGACGAAAAATGCTATCTGAACATCTGAAAATGTTATATTCTCATTGTATCATATCTGTAACACACAGCTGTAAACCCCCAGACCTGGCCGCCGCTCCCTCTCGCCCTCTGAAATCTATACGCCCTTGCCGACCCCCTTTTCCATCCTCCGTTGTGGTCTAGTGGTTAGGATTTATGGCTCTCACCCATAAGGCGGGGTTCGATTCCCCGCAACGGAATAATGTTTTTTTCTTATTTCTTCTTGAATGTGTACTTTCGTCTCGTTCTATTTTCTCTGATTTGTTTTCAAGTGTCACCCCATTCCTCAAATTACGTAGTCGCCTGCCAAACCCAATTTTTTATCATTTCGATTTCTTCTAAATGAATGCCAAAAACAATTCTCTCTCTCCCTCTTAACTAGTAGTATGTTCATGTCTTGTGTCCTCTAACCAGTTTTTTCTTATTTTTTTCCGCCGGTTCTACAGCATCAGATATCTTACTTTTCCGTTTCTTTTTTATATTTTTGTCGGTTTTAGTTTCGGACACCATTTGTGTTGATTGGTTGGATAGATGGGTTCGGGAGAGAATTTGAAATGGAAAAAGGTCACTGAGTTTATCAGATCGGGGGAGGAGAGAAAGAGGTGCGAGAACTTTCGGGTTATAGGACAGAAAAGAGGAATTTGTCATTTATATGAAGAGAAAAATAAATAACAAGGTCACATTCGGAAGAATTGGGTGATGAGTACTTGAATTCAAAAAGAAAATTTGAAATGTAGTTTTTTGTTGAAAATAAAAATGAAAAAAAAACGTTATTCCGTTGCGGGGAATCGAACCCCGGCCTTATGGGTGAGAGCCATAAATCCTAACCACTAGACCACAACGGAGGATGAAAAAGTGGGTCGACGAGGGCATGGAAATTACACAGGGAGGTTTGAAGGCGGAAAATAAAATTAGAGAGGAAGAAAATTTTACACTTTGAAATTGATTCTCCGCTCGTTTGATTGGAGTAAAATATCCAGAGCCATGTGACCGAGCTTCTTGTAAAATGGTTTGGAATCAGCAAAAGTGTATTGAAAGCTCATAAGTTTCGAAACAAATATCATTTTTAAGTGACTTATATCGTAAACTAGAAATTATTGCCTCTTCAGCTTATTCTCAGGGCCTGCCTAGAGTCTTCTAGCCTTGACCAATCAAACACTGAAACAAAAAGTCTCATTTTCTTGCAGAAGGAACTATTTTTTGATGTCATCGTCTTCTTTATAAAACAGCAAAGATCACCACAAATTGGCAGCTAATTCCCCGGTCTTCTGCTTCCCGAGAAACCCATCATGTGTCCTTTTCTTTCAAAAATACCCCTAATATCATCCTTTCCCATCTGATCTCTCTTTTTCTCTGATTTACCTTTTTTGACTTGTTTGGCGAAGGTCAAACGGAAAAAAACGTAACCGTAGAACTGAAGTAAATTGATTCGAATCAATGTTCCGTGAGACACCTCGCTTTGCACGTTTTTTTCATTAAAATGATGTGGGAAAGGAGAGGTGTGAAAATTAAAGAATTGAAATGCGAAATTCAAATTCTTATCGAGAATGCCTCAGGAAAAAACAGGCAATGTTTGCTACAATGACTTTAAAACACATAACAACGAAACCTCAAAAATGAAAAAAGGATTATTCCGTTGCGGGGAATCGAACCCCGGCCTCACAGGTAGTTGGCGTGCGGACCGCATGCGGATTCAGTCCCATTTTCCGTCCACATAGAGTCCGCAGCGGAAATTTGGTCCGCTGCGGACTGTATATGGACGCAGCGTGGACTTCGGGAAAAGAGGTGGAAGTGGGCGGCAGGCGTCCGCGCGCGGACCGTATATGGGCGCGCTGGCCGCGGCCGCGGCATGCAGTAGCTCTTCCGAAGCTCTCGGACTTCTCTCGGATAACGATAATTTTTTAATCATTTATGGAGCGTTTACGTTTCTTTCCCTATTTTTTCGAAAGTTTCGCTTTTCTTTATGTTTTTCTCTATTGAAATTTTTCCTGATTAATTTTTTTCGTGAAAAATTCTCTCATTTTACTGTGAATGATCAGAAAAATATTGTGTTTTCAGTCAGTCCGATGATCCCAAAAAGAGAAGCAGCAGCGACAGCCAATATGGAATCAATTCATCGCTTTTCTCAAAGGTTTGTAATAGTATTCAGCATTTTCTATTAAAATAAAATTCTTTCAGTGAGGTAATTCGATAAAATTGGCCACTTCCCAAGCACAACACTGTATTTTTCCGGAGGGAGGAACCCATTTTCGAAAGTAAGTTAAATAACTGAACAATAATATTTTATTCCGCAATTAATTGATTTTCTTTTCAGAAATACGAAGGGAAAACAGACGTCAACGACTGAAAACTGCTTCTACGACAAATGGTATTCGATGGATTTCAAGGACATGACTGCCGGACAAACTTCTGATTTCTAAGTCTAATTTGCTGTGTTTTCTTCTTATTTTTATCATTTTTACTGTTCCTTCTATCTTTCTTTTAATAAAATAGTAATTTTATCTCAATTCTTCTTTGTTAAATGACAATCTCAACCGGAAAAAAAGTAGGGAGAGGGCTGGCAGTGCGAGCGACAACGTCCGCGCGCGGACTCAAAACGGACCGTATACGGACCACATACAATCCTCAGCGAATTCGTGCTGAGTCCACGCGCGGCCCATATATCGCCCATATTGCGTCCGTGGCGGACTACCTGTGCTTATGGGTGAGAGCCATAAATCCTAACCACTAGACCACAACGGAGGGTGGGAAAGTGGGTCGTTGAGGGAGTACATATTACACCTGGGGAATGAGTGACATGTCAGGTGTTTCAGAAATTTCAAACAGTTGGTGTGTTGGTGAGGGAAATAAGAGAAGGAATAGGTATTTATTTGAGTCGGGTTCTCACTAGGGAAGGCCTCGGGGTGACCGTGGAGTTATGGGACGTGACCTATATCATTGGAAAGCTGAGAAAATGCTGATTCCAAATGTATATTCAGTTTTTGCCCTCGAGGCCTGGTATTCGAGAAAAACAAGGTCAAAGTTAGGAAAAATGATTAATTATTGCCTTTCTGACACGCGAAATTTTTTTTTGAATTTTTTGCAATTTTAGCGTGTTATTTTAGGCAATAATTTGTCATTTTTTCCAAACTTTGACCTTGTTTTTCTCGAACACCCGACCTCGAGGGCAAAAACTGAATATACCGTAAAAACTGTATTAGAGCGACATGTCGCTCCATTTTTCAACCGCCTCTCAGAAAAATTTTGTGGTTTCAGAAACTCATTAAAGTTAAACGGAAAAAAACTTTTTTGAAAGTTCTATTCGCTGAGAAGTTACTAATCACGCTGCTTCAAATTAGAACCAAGAAAATACACTGGGATAATCATATTCATGAATCCTGAGTATAGGTGGGTGTCGTTCTATTAGAGGTGCCGTTCTATTAAAGGTGTCGCTCTAATACAGATTTTACGATATTTTAAGAATCAGCATTTTCTCAGCTTTCCAATGATATAGGTCACGTTCCAGAACTCCACGGTCACCCCGAGGCCTTCCCTAGTCAGTGAGGTTCTGTTCTGGTAATGCAAACGCGCTTCACTGTTAAACTTGGTAACATTAAATTCGACTTGCTGGTTCTCGGTTTCAGACGCCGTTCTGAAGTTCCAAACTTGCGACCACCCGAGGTTCCCTTGTAAGATTGGAATAAGTGAGGAAACGAGGAATTGAGCAAAAATCTTGTCCGAGAGGACTACACAAGAGTTTCAGACCCGAACTTTCTTGTAACTCAGGTTCTCCAAACATTGTATTTACCTACAGTACCCTCTAACCATGCCACTCAACCCATTTATTCCAAAACCTTCCAAGCAAAAATCGAGTGGTCAAGGTTGATTATTTTAAAAGGTGTTCATTCAAGAAAGATCCTTCCGGATAGATTAGACGAATTAGTTGAGAGGATTGAGAGGCGCCAAAAACCACAGAAAAGAAAAACAGTTAATTAACTTCCTTGTAAAAAAGGAGAAGAAGGAAGAGTATATCTTTTACAAAAAAAATAAATAGTTGTTGTTTTGTGCGTTCATCCACCTCCTCTTCTTCCATCTATCTGTTTACCCAGAAAAAGAGACAAAACATCGACTGTTTTTCTCTTGTCTCAACTATCTCTATTTCTTTTTTTTTGCCACAATCTCCAAAGTGACCATGACTTCTTCCCCTCCCCTCGCTCTCTTCCTTTTTCTAGGGGCGGAGATGGAGACCTGAAATCAGGCGAAATAGTATGGAAGACGTTGGAGACTCAGAGGAAAAAACCGTTTAGCAGTAGGAGAGAACCCTGAATGCTAACTAAACGGTTCTACCGGTACAGAAACACGGGAGTATAAAAGGAAGTCGTCTCGGCAGGAAACGACAGTCTTGTCGATTCGATTCGATTCTCGACGAAAAGAAGAGAAGAGAAGATGATGGATATTGACGTACGGCTAAAGGCTTATCGGCTCGTTGCCTTCTCTGCTGTCGCTTTTTGCGTTCTTTCCGTCGTTTCGGTAAGTGTCCTTTGATTACTGTAGATTACTGTAGGTTACTGTAGGGTACTGTTGATTACTGTAGGGTACTGTTGTCTAGTCTAGACGTTCTTGGTGAGCCGCTTATGAACTTGAGAATCGCTGGAGTATGAACCTAACTTAGATTGAAAAACCTTAACTAGACCTCAAATGTCTAGTGGAAAGCCCGTGCTTCACAGTTTTGGAAATTATCTGTTTTTTCCCTACTTCCTCCTAGCTCTATCTTCTGAGCCAGTCACGCCAGAGACCTGAAATTACCAGATCCTCCCTCCTAACCTATAAAACTCTAGGTATGCATCACCCTTCCGATGGTCTACAACTATGTCACCGGAATGAGAGTTCGTCTTACCCAAGAGGTCTCCTTCTGTAAACACTCTGCCGACGAGGTCTTCTCCGAGGTCAACCATCTTCGCGCCTCCGTCGGATCCAACCAGAACTCTACCCGTAACGCTCGTCACGCCGGATACGGAGGTGGTGGCTATGCTCAACCACAACAGCCAGTGTTCCCACCACAAGGAGGAGGTGGAGGTGGAGGTGGATGCTCCACATGCTGCCGTCCAGGAGCTCCAGGAGCCGCTGGAACTCCAGGAAAGCCAGGACGTCCAGGAGCGCCAGGAGCATGGGGAATGCCAGGAAATCCAGGAAAAGGAGGAAGCAGCGGACCATGTCATCCAGTCGTTCCAACTCCATGCAAACCATGCCCAGGAGGACGTCCAGGACCACCAGGACCACCAGGACGCCCAGGATCCGATGGACAACCAGGAAGACCAGCTGTCGGAGGAGGATCCTCTCGTCCAGGACCACCAGGACCAAAGGGACCACGCGGACAACCAGGAAACGACGGACGACCAGGAGCACCAGGACAGCCAGGAGCCGATGCTCACGGATACGGAGGAGGTGTCGCCCCACCAGGACCACCAGGACCACGTGGAGCACCAGGACAAGCCGGACAGCCAGGAAGCTCAGGAGGTGGTCGCCCAGGACCAGCTGGACCAAAGGGAGCACCAGGACAGCCAGGACGTCCAGGACCAGACGGACATCCAGGACAACCAGGACGTCCTGGACAATCGGGAGGAGCTGGAAACCGTGGAGTGTGTCCAAAGTATTGCGCCTTGGATGGAGGAGTCTTCTTCGAAGATGGAACTGTCCGCAGAAAGTAGATCAATCATCTCTCTTTGCTCATTTTTGTATTGCCACTGCCTTCTTTCTTTATTCAATTTCAGGAAAACCTTTGTGTATTACTTGTAATCTCAAATAAATCAATTTCATTGATTCTACCCACACATGCGATCACTTTTCAAAAATAAGAGAGATCCTAAAAATGCCTCAAACGTCTGTCTGTGTGTCTCAAGCGTCCGGATGTCCGGATGTCTCGATAATCAGATAATTTGGAAAAAACCGAAAATCGAAGGTTTGGAAACATTCGAATTTTTGCTATCCCGTCTGTCTATGCGTCCGTTTCTCCAGATGTCCAAATTTTCCAGATTTAAAATTGTGACTGACTAAATATCGGTCTGTGTGTCAGTTTGTCAGTTTGTCAGGATGTCTCAAATCGCAAAAATTGAAACGTTCGTCTGTCTGCCTGTCTGTCGGTGTGTCCAGATGTCCTACTGTATCGAAAAACGAAAAATTTCAGAAATTGCGAAAAAGGATATCTCTGGCTTGGCAGGGCGTATCGTCGATATTCGGAGGAACTCCCCGAAATGATCCAAACGATATTGATGCTATTCTATCCGAAAATATAGGAGTCAAGAACAGTTCCGGCGTGAATCCAATGCGAAGTGTTGCTCGTACGATCCCCGGTCCCTCTGTTCAAATGGATCGTGCTCAAGCAGGTGGTGTATCAGCTGGACAGGCGGCTGCAATGGCTCTTCAGAATTTGAATGAAAGAACGGAAAAGTTGAATGCAACAGTAGATGCTACTGAAAATCTGAAGAACAATGCAATGAGTTTGTCATCAAGAACTGGAAAACTCGTGGAGAAATATGAGAAGAAGAAATGGTACAACTTCTAAAAAGGTAGATCAATTAGCATTTAGAGTAATCACCTCGTTCTTTTACGTGTAAATGTTATAAATTTCTACTTTTTTTTTCTAATTTTCTATTCCAATGAGCTTCGTTTTTTCAATTTCTTTTCGGGATTTTTATCATTTTAGGACCTCACTTCGAAAGTTTTCTTTGTTTCAAATAGAAACTATTTTGATTGTTTAAAATTATATTTCGATTAGTTTTTTTGGTATTTTTTTTGTCCAGTTCGATTAATTTATTAACCGGTTTCTCCCTCAAAAACCTTCCCCTTATTCTATATTTGTTGCTTTTTGTCCCTCTTGAAATCCATCTGCCAAAGTCATTTGCTTCATTTTCTTTGGGTTACGAAAAACGTATCAGCTTCATTGTTCCAATTTTATTTTTATGAGAAAAAATGAATCGAATTAGATAATAAAGTGAAGAGAGAAAATACAAAAAACCGTAAGATTCTTTCATTTTGTCTATCTGTCTGTATGTGTGTCCGGATGTCCAGATGCCCTCATTTTCAAGTGTCTTAAATTCCGAGTGTCTGTCTGTATGTCGCAAGCGTCCGGATGTCGCGGATATAATAAAATTTGCAAAAACCCGGCATTTGAAGATTTGTCATCCCCTTTGTCTATATGAATTAAATGGGTGATTTATACTTTTTCAGCGTTTCAGAAGTGTTTCATCCAAAAAAATGAAATGAATCCTTTATTCGACTGAATTATAACTTCCAAATAGTAACCTGTTTATCGATTGTCCTTCGATGAATCCATGCTACGCACCCGTTTCATTGATTGCCGACGGCTTGTACCAGAACGATTCCTGAAAATTTTCAATTCTGATTCCCACACTTCTGTCTAATTGAACCAACCCTCTTCATCTTCTCATTCTCTGCCACCAACTTAATCACATGCATCTTGACGTCTTCTGAATTCATCGACTCCGTATTCTCCAACCACTTCTGCACCATACACGACGAATCAACCTCCTGACCAGCAATCGAGAAATCCGAAGTAGCAGCATCTTTCCACTCCTCTTTTTCAGTATCGGAGTCTTCTTTTTGGCTAAAAATGAGAAGTTGTCTGGCGTGCCGTTGACGCGCGCTCTTACCCCATAATCATCGCATCAGCCATATCCGACGCGAAACTGACACTTTTCTTGATCTTTCCGAGGTTTTTGATCGTTTTTCGGGTATCTTCATCTTCCGACTCAAATCCAACATGCAACTCGGTTCCAATTTTACTCTTCACAGACACCACACTTTCGTTCGACTTGCTTTTTCCGATTTTCTGTAATTTTTTTGTGGTTGGATGGATTCAGACAGTAATGAAATAGTAAAATCCAGAAAACAAAAAAAATTGAACTCGTGTGGGGTCGAACCCGCGATATCAGATTCTCGGCCAGGAACGCTAACCACTCGACTGCGGAGGGGCGGCCGACGGTGAGAACTCATTACCGTGATAAAGAAGTCTGCACTTGTGTGGAACTCACAATCTGTGGCTTGAAATTAATCTGCGGTTTCACTTGAAACGCCCATCCCATGACTCGATCCAACGTGGCAATCCCGAAAGTCATTCTAGAAATCGACTGAAAAACGAAGAAATATGTCAACCAAACGGACGCCTTCTCCTTCAGACACCCAGTGATCGGTGCGATTCCCGAGCCTTTTGTCTTGAATTTCTTGAGAATTTCGAGGGAGACAGCAAAGATGAGAATATAGAGAAGATAGAGATGGAATAGGAAGAAGGCGACAATACAATCAACTGGATATTCGACTGATGACGGAGTGATGGGACGAAGGAATGATTCGTGGATTGAGTACATCTCGGAGAAGCGGATTCCTGGAAAAGAGTGGATTTGAATATATAATAATTCATAAAAGGTTCTTGTCTGTACTAGTGTCTGTACGTCCAGATATCCACTTCTGGAACAGGGGAACCCAAATTTCACTCTTCCTATTCTCCAGCCTCGCTTCAAAACCAGGCGCTTTTATCACTCTCCTAAGAGGGTTCAATTCCCCCGCTGGTCAAATAATTTGTGCATTTTTTTTAGATCATCTCTGTCTTTCCCTCTGTCTATCCAGATGCCCTCCAACTCACCATTCGTCAACGCCTTCGTACATCGAATCGTCACCTCCTTTCCAGTATTCCATAGCGAGCGTGCCTTGAATTTAACGTCCATTTCAATAGCGATCGAGAAATAAAATAAAAAGAAGAAAAAGCAAAACGTGGAAATTTTCATGTGGGGAGAAGAAAGTTCACGTCAATTTTGAGGCTGAAAATGTTTATTTGCAAATTTAAATTAATTTTTCTGTATTTCAAAAATCATACCGCTGGAGTGACATTGGAAGTTTTCCTTATGGATTTCCTTATCCATTTTCTAAGTTCCTTATTTTCAGCCAAATAAATTGCCAAAATCCAAAGAAATAATAAATGTTGGGAACCCAATAATGAAGTATTGGTATACGTCAATCTCTTTTTGTATAGATATCCACTCAGAATGAATATTAAATCACCAATCAATCCCACCATGCAAGTCAAATAAATATTAATGAAATAAGCGATTTTGGTAAGTGGCGCTTTGATTTTCTTCGATTTCTTCTTACTATTAGACTCATTTCTCGGTTTCTCAGGTCTCTCCCATTTCACAGTGAGCAACCAGAACATGGATAATGATAGTGGGAATATATGAATAAGCAGGCGGAATCCATTGATATATCCAATAATACGACCAATTTCAAATTTAAAATCAAGAAATGAGCCAGCTGAGAAGCAGGTGAGAATGATAGCAAATAGGAATATCCAGAGATCTCTGAAAACGCGGATATTGAACTTTCGTAGGGAAATTTCAGGTCTCGGTTAAATTAAGAAATTTTTCAGCCTTTGGCTGCTGGAGTTACGATAGAAATCCAACCGCGACGCAACCAAGACGCGTCGCGGTCGTAGATCAAATCGAATTTGTATTGCAGTCTATTAGCTCGGCACAGTTCTTACAATTGCGCTCCACCGAAGTCTCCTTTAAAATTTCTCTTGTTTTCTGAGTCTCTCAATTTCGCACACTATTTTCTTCGGTTTCGGTAGAGCGCGGTTGTAAGAAGCGTGCAGTGCTAATACATTGGCTCAAAACTTCGGAAACTTTTAGAAAATTCTAGTTTTCTCACTCACCTTCTGAACAGACAACTCCCCATTTTAATCTTCTTGTTACATCTTGTGAAAATCAGAAAAATCGACTGAATAGTAGAAAAACTAAACAATAAGTTTTCAGGGATCCCTGCTCGGAAGATAACGGCTGCGAGATAATACATAAAGATACAAAAATAACCCATGAAGAGATTAAAAACTGGCATGAAATCATGGAAAATTATAAGGATCAAAAATAGAAAATTGATATGAAACAGATGGAATTTTGAGAATTTAAATGTGACTTTTTGAGCCTTGATATTTTGATAAATCATCACGAAATATAAAATAATGAATGGAATGATAGCAGGGAGATGGAGAATAATGGAAAGAATATGGATATACAGTAAATCCCTTCCCACAATATCATAGAATATTGGATTGGGATATCCATATAATTTTTCAAATGTGGTTGCGTTGAATTTAAATTCGCTGATATCCATTCGAAGGAAACACTAACTGAAAATGACTCTGAATCCGGGAAACTATAGATTGACATGAGAATTCTCACCTGCTTAGACAAGCCTCCGCACTTTCTTTTTTCAGAGTTTGTGAACAGGTGAAATGAGAGATTTTTGAGGTATTGCACTTGATTTGGGTAGGTTTTTTCTCACATTGGGTGATTTTGAGCAACTCCAAATTGTCTAATTCAGATTGTTCATGAAATTTGGAAACTTTTGAGCCCCATATCGGCTAGGTTACGGTAGAAATGTGTTTCGGAAGTTTGTCAATTACTCAGAGGTTTTGAAAAAAAAAACATATTTATTGAAAGAAATTTTCAGATGGAGTGAAGTTATTGTTATTACAACAAATGACAGAAATAACAATGACAAGGAAGAAAACAATGACAAACAGAGATGGAAAGAGATTATTGGGAAAAAAGGGAATACAATTATGAATGAATGAATCTTAGTTTAGAAGATCCACATCTTCTTCCTCACTTTCCTCAGAATCCGCAGCTGATTGAGCGCTGGCAGCTGAAGATGACTCCTCCTCCTCATTGCTTTGTGTATTCTGATTCGTGTTCTGAAGATTTTTCATATTCTGGAGAACCTGCTGATACTGCAGCTTCAATTGAATAGGGTTCATCATGCCTGGCATCATTGGAAACTGTGCTGATGGCCATGGGAATTTGAACAAGGGTATTGGTTGGAAAGGGACTCCTGGAGTGAGAGCTGGTGACTGAACTCGATCCTGATCAGCGATTGGTGGGGTTGGAGTATGAGTTGAAAGTCCTGGCGATGTCGTTGCTGAGATTTGAGCATCCTCCACATTCTCTAACTGGGCGTCAACTTTCTCATTGATTGGAAGAGTTTTGATGTGTTCCAAAATGATCTCCACCACGTCGAGCTGCTCCATACTAGATCCATCTCCAAGTTCTTTTCGATTGATAAATTCTCTCAAAGAGTGGATAGCATGGTTCTTCTTATTTCTTCTAATTTGCTCTCTTGTCGCTTTTGCCAATTTCTCTTCTTCTCTTGCCATCTTTCCACCATTACATTTCCGACGAGGTTGCACTGGAAACTTGGCCTTCAGATCGTCCCCGTTGAGGATCTCAGCCACGCGCATGAGGACGGCAGGCTGTCTGAAACAAAGAAAAACAGTGAATACACAAGAAAAAACTTTTTAATAAGCTCTCAATGTCAAAAACTTTGGTTTTTGTGAGAAATTAAAATTCAAAACTTACGATGTGAGATCTTCTCTTTTTCCGTATCCTTTTTGGATCAACTCCTGTTTAATACTCTCCGTCGTCATTTTAAACGCTTGTGCTCTCCGTTCTTCCGTCAGGCATTTCCTGGATTTGATTTTTTGACCGTCTGGTGAGGTAGATTCCATTTTGAGCGTTCAGCTGAATAGAGCAAAATAAGAAAAAATAGAGAAAACGGTAGAGCATGAGGAGAAATGGAAAAAGGGGAAGAGAGAAAAGGTAGTCGACCGATCGGGACGACGGATGGATATAAGAATGGTTCTGATTCTTGTCCATCCTCTCCACCTCTTCTCCAAGGGGGCGTGGCCTCTGAGTACCGTGAGAACATCAGTCAGATTCCCACGGTTTCTCATTGTCACAGATGGGGAAGAACGCGTGGGAATATACCTGGTTATGGGTGAGCATGGGAACCCGTGGAAGAGATAATCGAGTTATACATATGACTTGTGAGAAAATGAGAGTGTGAGAGAGACTGGGAATAGAGAAAGAGCAGAGAGTGAATTTCTGTGAACTGAAAAGGGGAACTGATGAAGGGATTAGGCTTGGTTAGTTTTGGGAAGAAAGAAGAAAAAGAGATAAATAGAAAAAATTAAAAATCTGAAATGATAGTTTTCAGTAAAACAAAGATTTTAAGGTGATATTTAAAAAAATCATATTTATAAGATAGAAATTCCGTGATTTTTTTTCACGAAAGACTGCCGGTTCGATGAGTGTGAGGAAGAGAATTGGGAATTCGGATTCCGGCGGCGGCTCCAAAGGAAAATCGAAATGCGAAGCAAAGAAGCCAAAGGTTATTGTGATTTCCGCGGATTTCGAAGAAAAGGTATTTCAATTAATGGAGAGCGACCGATTCAAGAAGATTGTTCAAAATCGATTAGAAGATGTTCTGGGCGAACGGATTGAGCAGTTGGAAAGAGAATTGGAGGAGAGATGTCGTAAGCTGAAGATTTTGGAGGAGGAGTTGAAAGTTCTGGACGAAAAGGTGAAGTTATTGAGTGAGGTGAAGGATTCAGGAGAGAGCGCAATGAACGGTGGTAGTAATATGGGAGTTAGCGTTGGAGGACTTGGGAGTCAGAAGAAATCGGAGGATCCTGGAGAAATGGAGAGAAGAAGATCAGTAGTGGTCGCGGGAGTTCCGGAATACGGTGGCAACGATCGGATGAGATGGGCCTGGGATAACCATTGTATTGGGAAAGTGTTCCACTTCCTCGATATTGGGGCGCCACCTGTCTCCATATACCGGCTCGGTAAAGCTGTCCCTGGAAGAAGCCGTCTGCTGAAGGTTGTGTTGCCGAGAAGTTGGGATCAGCAGACTCTACTGGCACGTGCGTCAAGACTTCGATATTTTCCTTGTGGTTCAACGCCGGTATATGTGAGACCATCCCTCACAAAAAGCCAAAGAGAAGAATTGAGAAACAAGCAGAAATCTAATATAAATGTCCCGGTTAGTACTAATGTTAAGAATAATTCTAATACTCCCCATTCTCCCCAACCCCCTAGCTCCTCTCCCACTACTTCTGTACCCCAACAACTAGTAGAGAATATGGACACGGGAAACTAGGAAGGGGACAGACTCCCTCCAACCCTCATAAAAGTAAGCATCTGTCCCCTATAACCTCAACTTTTCCACCTAATCTTTTTGTAAATTTCCTCTCAGCAAATGTCAGATCTGTAGTTTCAAATAGAGCAGAGGTTAACTTTTTATTAGCGCGTAAAACCATTGATATTATATGTTTGCAAGAAACTTGGACTAAACCCGATACGCCCAACTCCTTATTCTCTCCAAACATAGGGCAGGGTCTTTACAAAATTTTCAAGTGTGATAGAACCATCGGTAGGGGAGGAGGGGTCGCGGTCTTCTGTAAAGAGTATTTAAAAGCGAATTGTTTGTTATCCGAATCCGTAAAAGACGGATACGAACTTTTGGTATTAGAATTTGAAATAGGAATATCGCCTCTCTTAGTCGTTAATGTGTATAGGCCACCTAATTGTAGTGATAGTAAAACCCGGCAACTCTTCAAAAAAGTTTCTACCTTTATTTCCTCTCATGATCAAATTGTGATAGCTGGCGACTTTAACTGTAAAGAAATAAATTGGGCCACTGACCCGCCTCTAGGTACCACTAAATTATCAGAAGAAATTCTAACATTCTCTGCCCAAAATGGGCTCTCACAATTAATTAAAAAACCGACTAGGAAACAAAATATCCTCGATTTGGTCTTCACCAACTTTAGAATTATCAATCTTTGTATTTCCAATCCATTAGGTCTGAGTGACCATTCCAAAATTACTTTCACTATCGATCTGATCCATAAGGCTAAACCAGCACAGTACAAGTTCCCAGACTATAAAAATATTGATTGGACCACTCTCTCAACGTTACTCACGCACATTAACTGGGCAAACATCTTCGGCGTCACCGCTGATGTGAGCACAAAATATGACAATTTTATAGGTTACGTATCATATGTTTTTTCTTCAACAGTTCCCTGGAAAACCACGAATTCCCTAACTGGAAATCTGCCGACTTACCTTGAAAACTTTTCGAAATTAGTGGAGTTGCAATGGGAAATAGCCGCCTCCTCTAGAGAGGCTACGGACTACCTTCTTTATGTTAAATCAGCGAAAAAATTTAGAGCCAAAGTGACAAAATATAGGAGTAATTTAGAGCTGCTGACTTTAAAAAAGACCGGAACAAGTCGATTTTCCCAATTTGCCAAAAATGTATTAAAAAAGAAATACGTGGACGTTCCAGATTTTTTGAATAATTTGAACCTAAAGGTCACGCGGACATCCGAAAAATGTGAAGCTCTCGCAGTTCATTTTGAAAAGCAATACATTAATATTAGATTCTCTAAATTTAACATCCCCAAAGACTATAATTCGGCACAGAATTTCATATGGGTTCATGAAGAGGAAGTCTTTAAACATCTATCAAAATTAAAAGGAAATAACACTTTAACTCCCGACGGCATACCTGCTAGGTTTCTCAAAATAGTCTCAGCATTTATAGCAAGCCCGGTATGTCAGTTGTTCAATTTAACGATGATGACCGGTAATGTCCCAAAAAAGTGGACCGAATCAATAGTAACCCCTCTTAAAAAAGTTGAGTCACCAACATTAGTGTCCCAATACCGTCCCATAAGCATAACGTCTGTTCTTTGTCGAATCTACGAAAGATGTCTTCTGAGGAGAATTACCGAGCACTTAAGCTCGGTCAACTTCTTCAGTAATAGTCAACATGGATTTCGTCCAGGCCGTTCCACAACCACATGCGTACTCGAATCCCTAAACTTTTGCACTTCTAGAATTGACAAGGGCGAACAAATTGATATGATATTTTTCGATTATAGCAAGGCATTTGACAGAGTGAGCATAGATATTTTGCTGAAAAGACTAATAGATATCCAGCTAAATGCCCACCTGCTAAATTGGATTAATGCTTACCTAACAAACCGTACCTTCCGAGTAAAAATTAAGGACGACTTCTCTTCAATAAAAAGTATAAGCTGCGGAGTACCTCAAGGGGCAGTTTTATCACCACTACTTTTCTGTATTTTTGTGAACGAAATTGCCACCACTCTCCCCAAAACAGTAAGGGCGATGCAGTTCGCCGATGACCTAAAAATTTTCACTTCATTTAGTAAATCCCAAACCGATAAAACTAAAGATCTCCAAAAAGCGATCGACTCCATCACCGAATGGTCCGAGAACGCCAAGTTAGAATTAAATAAATCTAAAACGTATGTACTGAGCCTGGGGAAAAACCCGACCAAAGTAGAATATCGGCTTCAAAACGAGCCTATAAAACGGGAATTAACAGTTAGAGATCTCGGATTCATACTCAACGAAAAACTTGACTTTAAACTTCACTGGCGCACTGCAATCAAAAAAGCGAATTTCGCGATTTATTCTATATTTAAATCATTCTGTAGCTCCAACGTCAGATTACTCTTACTGCTTTATAAAACCTTTGCTAGACCATTTTTAGAATACGGGACGGTTGTTTCCAACCCAACTGATATGAAAACAGTGAAATCCATAGAGGCGGTGCAAAATACTTTCACAAGAAGAGTAATGTTTAGAGTGGCTGGTAGACGGATTCTAAACACAGACCCGGAATACAGGAGTGCTTCGGACCGCCTTATAGACTACAACCTACAAACTCTTAAAGATCGGAGGGAACATTTTGACGTAAAGTTCTTCCATAAACTACTACTAGGTAAAATTGCAATCGACCACAACAATTACTTTAGCTACTCTCCCACGAAAACCCGGCGTGGCCACTCCTACCGATGGAAAAAATCAAAAACTAAAATAAGCAGACTATTTTTTACAAACAGAGTGCTGAATAAAGTAGTAAACCAAAGCTCTAGAAAGAACACTGATTCTGACATTTCTTAACTCGACCTCCCTTTCTCTTTTTATTGTATTTATTTATTGTACTCTATTTTTTAATTGATTAACCTTCACGTATCGAGCATGCGTAAATAAATAATAATAATAATAAATAGAAATAGAATAAGAAAATGACAGAGAGAAGAAGAGATTGAAAAAAAGAACAATAAAAGTTAAATGTGATATTCAATTAATAGTAAGAACGTCCAGTTCCTCCTCCTCCGAATCCTCAGCTGGTTGAGCACTGGCAGATGAAGATGGCTCCTACGCCTCATTTGGAGTCACCTGATTCGCGTTGTGAAGATTTCTTATGGTCCGGAAAGCCTGTTGATACTGCAACTGCAGTTGAAGATTCTTGTGATTCTTCTGCATCATCATTTGGAATTGATTTACAGTCCTTGGGAAGTTGAGCAAGGGAGCCGGTGGGAAATTGAAGCCAGCTCCGGTTGGAAGGAGTCCTGGAGTAGGTGACAAGACTGAAGGTTGAACTGGATCCTGAATAGTGAGTGTTGGCGTTGGGACGAGTGTTGGAAGCCCTGGTGACGTTGACGGCGAGATCTGAGCACCGTCGACAGTATCATCAACTGAATCGGGTTTGATGTATTTCAGTATAACTTCCACCACTTCGAGCTGTTCCAATCTCTTTGGAGACCCATATACAAGTCTTTCCCGAGTGATAAACTCCCTCAGACTATCAAATGCATCGTTTTTCTTATTTTTTCTAATCTGGAATCTTTCTTTATCCATTTCTTTTAGCGTCTTTCTGCCTTCACATTTCCGACGGGGTCTCACTGGATACTTCGATTTCAGATCGACTCCATTAAGCACCTCAGCCACGCTCATGAGGACGGCTACTTGTCTGAAAGAGAAAATAGTTGTGAGCAAGTTTTTGAACATTCTGCACTTCGAAAACTCTCATTTTCCTTGCAAATAAAGTTTGAAAACTTACGATTTTAAATCTTCTTCTTTTTCGTATCCTCTTCTGATCAACTCATTTTTGATGTCCCCAACTGCTGCATTGAATTTTTCTGCTACTAGTTGTTTCCTTGATTTCTCCAGTGGAGATGAGGTAGGTTCCATTTTGATTATTCAACTGAAAACAAGAAAAATTAGAAAGAAAATAAAGAAAATATGTAGAAGAAAAATTACAGAAGAACATCAGGAGAAATTGTGAAAAGGAAGAGAGAAAATGTAGACGGCCGATCGAGACGACGGATGGATTCTGAATGAGGAATGATTCTTGGGACGAGTGTTGGAAGTCCTGGATTGTGATGATTAAAAGATTGTGATGATTATCAAATCCGAGAAATATTTTTCTGAAGAAGTCTTCAAGAAATTCAAAATGTTTGAAAAAAAAACTGATTTATTGAAAGAAACTTTCAGATATGATTATTATTGTTATTACAACAAATGACAGAATTAACAATTGCAAGGAATGAAGGAATGACAAAATGAGATGGAGAGAGATTATTGGAGAAAAAGAGATGAGAAAAATAAAATGAGAGAATTATTTTCAGTTGAGAAGATCCACATCTTCTTCCTCACTTTCGTCAGAATCGTCAGCTGGTTGAGCAATGGCAGCTGAAGATGACTCCTCCTCCTCTTCATTGTTTTCCGTATTCTGATTCATGTTTTGGAGGATCTTTTGATACTGCAGCTTGAATTGAATAGCCGCGGGATTCATCATCACTGGCATCATTCGAAACGGAGTTGGTGGCAGTAAGAAGTTGAACATGGGCATTGGTTGGAGAGGGAGTCCATTTTGAAGTATGTTTGGAAGTCCTGGAGTGTGAACTGGTGGTTGCACTGTATCCAGATTTGCGATTGGCGGAGTCGGAACATGTGTTGGAAATCCTGGAGATGTGGTCGTCGAGAGATGATCTTCCTCCACATTTTCTAACTGGGCGTCAACTTTCTCATTGATTGGAAGAGTTTTGATATGTTCCAAAATGATCTCCACCACGTCGAGCTGCTCCATACTAGATCCATCTCCAAGTTCTTTTCGATTGATAAATTCTCTCAAAGAGTGGATAGCATGGTTCTTCTTATTTCTTCTAATTTGCTCTCTTGCCGCTTTTGCCAATTTCTCTTCTTCTCTTGGCATCTTTCCACCATTACATTTCCGACGAGGTTGCACTGGAAACTTGGCCTTCAGATCGTCCCCGCTAAGGATCTCAGCCACGCGCATGAGGACGGCAGGCTGTCTGAAACAAAGAAAAACAGTGAATACACAAGAAAAAACTTTTTAATAAACTCTCAATATGAAAAACTTTGGTTTTTGTGAGAAATTTGAATTCAAAACTTACGATGTGAGATCTTCTCTTTTTCCGTATCCTTTTTGGATCAACTCCTGTTTGATACTCTCCGTCGTCGTTTTGAACGCTTGTGCTCTCCGTTCTTCCGTCAGGCATTTCCTGGATTTCATTTTTTGACCGTCTGGTGAGGTAGATTCCATTTTGAGCGTTCAGCTGAATTGAGCAAAATAAGAAAAAATAGAGAAAACGGGAGAAAGATTACGGTAGAACATCAGTTGAAATGGAAAGAGGGGAAGAGAGAAAAGGTAGTCGACCGATCGGGACGACGGATGGATATAAGAATGATTCTGATTCTTGTCCATCCTCTTCACCTCTTCTCCAAGGGGGCGTGGCCTCTGAGTACCGTGAGAACATCAGTCAGATTCCCACGGTTTCTCATTGTCACAGATGGGGAAGAACGCGTGGGAATATACCTGGTTATGGGTGAGCATGGGAATCCGTGGAAGAGACACTCGAGTTGTGTATGAACTGTGAGAAAATGAGAAAATGAGAGTGTGAGAGAGACTGGGAATAGAAAATCATCGGTCAGATTTTTAAGACAGATTTTTGAGAGAGGAGTAGCGAGCTGATGATTAAAAAGTTTTCGGAATAAAGAACAAAACGAAGGTAGAAAAAGAATCGAAACCTAAAAAAAAGGTTCAAATCGGAATTCAGGCTGTGAAGTTGGATAATAATTTTAATTTTATTGTGTTTTGGCAGAAAAGGATTGAAATGTTTGACGAGAGTGTATCCCTAGCAAGTGGCATATCGATAAAGTGAAGAATTTTTGAATTCGCCTCATTTCAGTGCAAATTTGTTCAATTTTAAGTTGTACACCTAATTCAACAATAACTCTCTAGGGAGTATCCATACACAATAGTTGTGAACTACAAAAATGGAGTTTTTGATCTGAATGATCCATTAAAAACTACTCGATCGACCTGTAACTCCATCTTGAATCGGGATCCTTTCCTAGTGAGTCGAGGCGTACCCGCTAGCAAGAGTTTAGAGCATCCTATCTCGTCTGTTTTTAAAGATATGAAATTTTTTTGAACTGAAGAAATATTCTATGGATATCAAGCTACATTTTGTCAGTTAGCAGCTTTCTGATATTTTCTTTGGGGACCGAGATATACCACGGCGAACAGGCACTGCTAGGTGCGCCTCTATTTCCGTTTTTACGGTATGATTTTTTTTGGCCTGTCCAATTCTTTATCAACACTTTTCCAATCTTTTCAACAATATTCTCATATATCTTTTTCTCAACAACTGATTTCCTGGTCGAACTTTTATGAATTCAGGATGTTCAAGTACACACATCTGTAGCTTGTACATATATACACTGCTCCACATAATGATACGATCAGCACTCAAATGTTCGACAACATCAAATTTTTCGAAATTTTCAAAAATCGTGAAACGTACAAATACCATATCCAGTAAGTCCATAAAAGTAAGGGGTATCAAAATTTTGAGAAATTGGAGCCATACGAGAAAAATTCAATTTTGTGAAAATCGCTGTTTTTCAGTTCCACATAATGATACGATCAGCTGTCAGAAGTTGACTGAAACCGTCCAAACTTATGTAAAAGTAATCTTTTAGTCGATTTTCAGATCAAACAAGCATTCTAAAACTCAAATTCTGTGAAAATTTCAAGCTCGTCCATTTTTTAATGAGCAGGTGTCAAATTCGGATTTGTGATGCATTAAATGACAGAATTGACAGTTTTGAGCTCATGAAAATTATTTTTTTCTAAAACGCTTAAAAATTCAGATAGACAGTGAATTTTTACACATCTGACATCAAGTTTCTACTTCTCTCGCGTTTTTAAAGAAAGTGAGAACTGATTTCAGGATGACAAGTTAACACCAGGGAGGGGAAGAAGGTGACGTTTGGGTTCGTGTGGGCTTTTAACTCGAATTTTATGTTTGACCTCTCTATGAAACTGACCAAGAATTAAACTTTAATCATTTATTTACAAGTAATTCAATTCGGGAAGACTAGAGATTTCACCCAAACGATTAGAACAAATTTGAAATTTATCCGGACACTACGAGATTTTGTTTCGAGTGATTTTTGAAGTTTCAAAAGAAAACTAGGCGTTTCTGAAAGTTTTTTGACTGTTAAAAGTTTATTTAAAAAAATGGAAAGTTGTCCTCTAACTGTCTTGCCTCATAAACAGTCAATCATCCAGGGATTCTTTGGAAGTTATTTTAATTAAGTGTGTGAATGAATGAATGTTCAATTACTTGTTCCCTAAACATTCCACTCACCTTTTCTGACTAAATAAATAATTAAAGTTTCATTCTTGGTCAGTTTCATAGAGAGATCAAACACAAAATTCGAGTTAAAGGCCCGCACGAACCCAAACGTCACCTTCTTCCCCTCCCTGGTGTTAACTTGTCATCCTGAAATCAGTTCTCACTTTCTTTAAAAACGCGACAGAAGTAGAAACTTGATGTCAGATGTGTAAAAATTCACTGTCTATCTGAATTTCTGAGTGTTTTAGGAAAAAATCATTTTCATGAGCTCAAAACTGTCAATCCTGTTATTTAATGCATCACAAATCCGAGTTTGACACCTGCTCATTAAAAAATGGACGAGCTTGAAATTTTCACAGAATTTGAGTTTTAGAATGCTTTTTTGATCTGAAAATCGACTAAAAGATTACTTTTACATAAGTTTGGACGGTTTCAGTCAACTTCTGTCAGCTGATCGTATCATTATGTGGAATTGAAAAACAGCGATTTTCACAAAATTCGATTTTTCTCGTATGGCTCCAACATCTCAAAATTTTGATACCCTTTACTTTTATGGACTTACTGGATATGGTATTTGTACATTTCACGATTTTTGAAAATTTCGAAAAATTTGATGTTCTCGAATTTTTGAGTGCTGATCGTATCATTATGTGGAGCAGTGTATGTATGTTGTGTTCACTCCAATTTCGGTTGCATAGATTTTACCAAACTCCTAGTTCAAAGACATCTTTGCCAAACTCTCCAACTCATCCGTTTTCCTCAATTTATCGCAATCACTCCATCTTTCCAGTGCTAAAAAGTCAGATTTTCGAGGTGTTTATATTGATGGACTGTAACGTGTTAGGGAATACTAATACAAAAAAGTTGTCAACTACAAAAACAAAGCTCCATGCTTGATCTATACAGTCCATAAAAACTTAACATGTGAGACAATCAGGGTTGTGAGACAATCAGGGAGACTGTGACACTTGATAAAAGTTGACCATTTTTAACTGAAAACTGCAAGTGGTCATTGTTAATAGCCAATTCTGTACTACTTTAGATAACAGATGCATATTTTTTACTTGTTGATTGATCCACCTTCCAAATACAACCAAAACCTAAACACTTCATCAGTTCACAGATATTCAGTCTCTGCTCTTTCTCTATTCCCTGCCTCTTACACTCTTGTTTTCTCCCAGGTTTCACTGGTTTGTTTTCTCACATACACAACTCGAGTGTCTCTCTTCCACGGGTTCCCATGCTCACCCATAACCAGGTATATTCCCACTCGTTCTTCCCCATCTGTGACAATGAGCAACCGTGGGAATCTGACTGATGTTCTCACGGTACTCAGAGGCCACGCCCCCTTGGAGAAGAGGTGAAAAGGATGGACAAGAATCAGAATCATTCTTATATCCATCCGTCGTCCCGATCGGTCGTCTACTTTTTCTCTCTTTGCTTTCCCTGTTTCTCCTGATGTTCTACCGTAATCTTTCTCTTATTTTCTTTATTATCTTTCTAGTTTTGCCTATTTTCAGTTGAATCATCAACATGGAGTCTACCTCTCCACTCATTCAAAAAATCAAATCGAGGAAATGCCTGACGGAAGAACGGAGAGCACAAGCGTTTAAAGCGACAACGGAGAGTATCAAACAGGAGTTGATCCAAAAAGGATACGGAAAAAGAGAAGATCTCACATCGTAAGTTTTGAATTTTAATTTCTCACAAAAACCAAAGTTTTTGACATTGAGAGCTTATTAAAAAGTTTTTTCTTGTGTATTCATTGTTTTTCATCTTTTCAGACAGCCTGCCGTCCTCATGCGCGTGGCTGAGATCCTCAACAGGGACGATCTGAAGGCCAAGTTTCCAGTGCAACCTCGTCGGAAATGTAATGGTGGAAAGATGCCAAGAGAAGAGGAAAAGATGGCAAAAGCGACAAGAGAGCAAATTAGAAGAAATAAGAAGAACCATGCTATCCACTCTTTGAGAGAATTTATCAATCGAAAAGAACTTGGAGATGGATCTGGTATGGAGCAGCTCGACGTGGTGGAGACCATTTTGGAACACATCAAAACTCTTCCAATCAATGAGAAAGTTGACGCCCAGTTAGAGAATGTGGAGGATGCTCAGCACTCGGCGACGACATCTCCCGGATTTCCAACACTCGTTCCGACACCGCCAATCGCAAATCTGGATACAGTGCAGCCACCAGTTCTCACTCCAGGACTTCCAAACATACTTCAAAATGGACTCCCTTTCCAAACAATGCCCATGTTCAACTTCTCACTGCCACCAACTCCGTTTCGAATGATGCCAGTGATGATGAATCCCGCGGCTATTCAATTGAAGCTGAAGTATCAGAAGATCCTCCAAAACATGAATCAGAATACGGGAAACAATGAGGAGGAAAAGTCATCTTCAGCTCCCAGTGCTCTGTCAACTGAAGTTCCAATGGAAAGTGAGGAAGAAGATGTGGATCTTCTCAACTGAAAATAACTCTCTCATTTTATTATTCTCATCTCTTTTTCTCTAATAATCTCTCGTTCTGTCATTTTTTTCTTCCTTACCATTGTTAATTCTGTCATTTGTTGTAATAACAATAACTTCTCTCCATCTGAAAGTTTCTTTCGATAAATCAGTTTTTTTTTCAAACATTTTGTATTTATTGAAGACTTCGTTCAGAAAAAAATTATCGGATTTGATAATCATCACAATCAGAATTTACACTACATCTTCCTTTAGCTCTTTAGAATTTAGTAATCGGTATACTGTAGAAATAATTTTGATGACTGTATGGTTTCTATCCTGATAGTGAGATAGATCTAGAGTATACTTATATGTATACCGTATCTGAAATCTACAGTATACCATTGAGTATATTCGTAAATATAGACCTCTACAGAGTCCTCGACACTTTTAAAAAGTGTGGAGAGGATGGACAAGAATCAGAATCGTTCTTGTATCCATTCGTTGTCTCGATCGGTCGTCTACTTTTCTTTACTTTTCATAATTTCTCCTGTTTTCTTTATTTTCTTTCTAATTTTTCTTGTTTTCAGTTGAATCATCAAAATGGAACCTACCTCATCTCCACTGGAGAAATCAAGGAAACAACTAGTAGCAGAAAAATTCAATGCAGCAGTTCAAAAACATCAAAAATGAGTTGATCAGAAGAGGATACGGAAAAGAAGAAGATTTGAAATCGTAAGTTTTTAAACTTTATTTGCAAGGAAAATGAGAGTTTTCAAAGTGCAGAATGTTCAAAAACTTGCTTACAACTATTTTCTCTTTCAGACAAGTAGCCGTCCTCATGAGCGTTGCTGAGATGCTTAATGGAGTCGATCTGAAATCGAAGTATCCAGTGCAATCTCATCGTAAGTGGGGAGGTGGAAGGATGAGGAAAGAAATGGATAAAGAAAGATTCCAGATTAGAAAAAATAAGAAAAACGATGCATTAGATAGTCTGAGGGAGTTTATCACTCGGGAAAGACTTGTAAATGGATCTTCAAAGAGAATGGAGCAGCTAGACGTGGTGGAGGTTATTTTGAAATACATCAAACCCGATTCAGTTGATGATACTGTCGACGACAACGTCACCAGGACTTCGAGCACTCGTACCAATTCCACCACTCACTATTTAGGATTCAGCTCAACCTCCAGTCTTGTCTCTTACTCCAGGACTCCCAGATGTCATTCCAGCCGGAGGCGTCCTTCCTTTCCAACCGGCTCCCAAGCTCAACTTCCCAAGGACTGTAAATCCATTCCAACAGATGATGCAGATGAATCTTCAAAAGCAGTTGCAGTATCAACAGACTTTTCCGACAATGAAAAATCTTCTGAACACCGACCAGGTGACTCCAAATGAAGAGGTGGAGGAGCCATCTTCATCTGCCATTGCTCAACCAGCTGAGGATTCAGAGGAGGAGGAACTGTACGTTCTTAATTGAATATCACATTTTTTTTGTTTTGCCGTTTTTTTTTCAATCTCTCCATCTCGTCTTACAAATATGATTCTTAAAAATAAAAATGTTTCACAATTTCCTATTAAAACTTTACAATTTAATAGCAATAAAATAAAATTGCGGATATTTTTTTATTCTGAATCAGAATTAAAAACAAAACCAGGATGTTTAGTTTCGACAACTTGTTTTTTTTTTCTTTTTTTCCCTAGAGCCACCAGCACCTAATCACTTCATCATCGGCTCCCAATTTCAGTTCACAGACATTCAGTCTCGAATTATTCTCGATTCCTAGTCTCTCACAGACAGTCGTTTTTCTCACATACACAACTCGAGTGTCTCTTCCACAGGTTCCCATGCTCACCCATAACCAGGTATATTCCCACGCGTTCTTCCCCATCTGTGACAATGAGAAACCGTGGGAATCTGACTGATGTTCTCACGGTACTCAGAGGCCACGCCCCCTTGGAGAAGAGGTGAAAAAGGATGGACAAGAATCAGAATCATTCTTATATCCATCCGTCGTCCCGATCGGTCGACTACCTTTTCTCTCTTCCCCTTTCCCCATTTCTCCTGATGATCTACCGTAGTCTTTCTCCTATTTTATTTATTTTCTTTCTAGTTTTTCTTATTTTCAGTTGAACCATCAAAATGGAGTCTACCTCTCCACTCGTTCAAAAAATGAAATCCAGGAAATGCCTGACGGAAGAACGGAGAGCACAAGCGTTCAAAACGACGACGGAGAGTATCAAACAGGAGTTGATCCAAAAAGGATACGGAAAAAGAGAAGATCTCACATCGTAAGTTTTGAATTCAAATTTCTGACGAAAACTAGAACTTTGTTTCAGACAGCCTGCCGTCCTCATGCGCGTGGCTGAGATCCTTAACGGGGACGATCTGAAGGCCAAGTTTCCAGTGCAACCTCGTCGGAAATGTAATGGTGGAAAGATGCCAAGAGAAGAGGAAAAGATGGCAAAAGCGACAAGAGAGCAAATTAGAAGAAATAAGAAGAACCATGCTATCCACTCTTTGAGGGAATTTATCAAGCGAAAAGAACTTGGAGATGGATCTGGTATGGAGCAGCTCGACGTGGTGGAGACCATTTTGGAACACATTCGGACTCTTCCAGTTAATGAGAAAGTCGACACACAGTTAGAGAATGTGGAGGATGCTCAAATCTCGACGACCACATCTCCCGGACTTCCAACACTCGTTCCGACACCTCCTCTCGTCGATCAGGTTCCAGTGCAGCCACCAGTTCTCACTCCAGGACTTCCAAACATCCTTCTTCCTGGAGCTCCTCTTCCTTTCCAACCAATACCCTTGTTCAAATTCCCATTGCCACCAGCACAGTTTCCAATGATGCCAGTCATGATGAATCCTGCGGCTATTCAAATACATCAGCAGTATCAACAGATCCTACAAAACATGAAGAATCTTCAGAAGGAGGAGAAGGAGGCATCGTCATCTCTCAGTGCTCAACCATCCGAAGTTCCAATGGAAAGTGAGGAAGAAGATGTGGATATTCTCAACTGAAAATCATTTTAATTTTTCATCGTTTTTCTCATTGATCTCCCTCCATCTCTGTCACTTTTTGATTCCTTGCCATTATTCGTTCTGTCATTTGTTGTAATAACAATAATAATCATTCCATCTGAAAGTTTCTTTCAATAAATCTGTTTTTTTTTAACAATCCAAATATCCCAATGATTTTTCGTCCAGAAAAAATAACCATCCCGGACTTGAAAGTATACTGCAGTAATAACTTTTATGTCTATGTATAACTCTATTGATATCTAGAGTATTCTTCTATGTATACTGTACCCTAAATCACCAGTATACTCATAAATAATCTGGGAAAACGATAATTTACGTCCACTAGACAAATCAAGAATTCCTCACAGGTTAGTTATTGAAATCATAAATCCCACTACTTCAAACTTCAAAATAATAAATATCCCAATATCCAACCATTTTTTCAATTTTCAGGTCTGTTGGATTACATGAAAACTCTTTAAAGAAATAATCTGATTCCAGTAGTTTTTTTGAAAGTAGATTTAGTAGATAAGGTAAAAATAAAGTGGAGGCAAAAATCACTGGGTAAAATACATTCAACATGCAGTTAGTTCAAATATTCCACGTGGTTGTTGGATTCTCATCCAAATAGTTTTCAATCAATTCGATCAGATCATCTTTCGTTTTTCTATTGGCAGATTTCGGTGCTTCGCAGTGTTCCATTGCCATTTCAAGAAGCTCGGTTTTCTTGAATTTTGACATCTGAATTCAAAAAAAAGATGATCAGTTGAATCACTTAATTTGTTACCTGGTCAGCTGCAATCCACTCTCGAATAGTCATCACTTTCTTTGCATTCGGCTGACTTCCTGACTCTTCTGCTGGTTTTCTTTTTCTACTCTCCGCCTTTGGTTTCACTTTTTCCTCTTTCACTTCGTCAGTCAATCCAAATGTTTCAACAATTTTCTCGATTTGTGGTCCAACTCGTTGAAGGCGATTTGCAATTTGATAGTATGGCTCTAAAATAACGAAAATAATATGAAAAACGCAAACTTGCAAAATTTCGGGCCGGATTAAAATTTTTTCACTAGAATTTTTCTCTGGAAATTTTTCATATTTTTTCTCAAGTATATCTGAAAGAACTCAAAATGCCAAAAATTGCTTCTCGTCGTGCAATTTTTCAGTAAATTTCAATAGAAATTCTCCTCGTAAGAACGTGAAATGCATTCATGAATGTTCAATTTCTTTTTGAAAAACAAATTCCATTCGAGAAGAATTTATATTGAAATGTATTGGAAAATCGCACAACAAACTGCAATTTTTGGCATTTTGAGGTCTCATAATTCGTTTCAGACGTATTTTCAGACATGACACTAAGAGAAATATCTCTTTTCCCTGGCTTCATGAATCGATTCATATCAAAAATCCTAAATTTGGAATTAGTTGCGTCCTCCTTTAAGAATTTTTTCCGAAAGAAAATTGAATTTTTTTTTCAGTACTGAAATTACTGTTGCAACTCTGGAAAAAAGAAAGTGTTCACTCATACCAAGAGTATCCTTTCTCTCGATGAGCTCTTCTCCAGTGGCTTCCAAACAAAGAGCAGATCTTTCCGAGAGAAGACGTGGATTCTCGTAGAAACTCGGGTTGTAACTCATCGTTAATTTCTTCACAAACTGTTTCATTGTATCAATTTGTCCCTCTGTTGGTGGAGATGTTAGAATTGTTTGTTGCTCTTCAAACCGTTTGAAATCGTCGCGAATCTCTTCACGAAATGGGAGCCCGACAAGCATGAATCCTTCGTGAAGCCATTCAGAAGAGTCCACTTGAGCACGTTGCTGTTCCAGGCGAAGCTGAAAAACATGGGAATTGATCAACTCATCACGGTCTCCTATACTGCGAAAAAGAACTGCAAGAAACGTAAAATTTTTTTTCACATTTTTAATTTTTTGCACTGAAAATACAGTATTTTCAGGTTTTCAGACGTCGAAATGGATGAAAAAAAATCCCATCCATCAGAATTGTGAAAAATCAATTTCTCAATCGAATGAACCAAAAAACGTAGTTTTATAAGAAATATACTTTTTTGATGCAGAAAAACCTATTTTCAAAAAATTGAGATTTTCAGCCATTTCAGCCAACAATTATTTTTCTAAAACTTGTAACAGTGTCCTCGAGCACATTTTCTGCAATCGAAAATGTAACTTCGCCAAACAAAATTATACCAACTTTTCCGAAAATCGGGTTTTCTGTATCAAAAAAGTTAATTTCAGACCCAAATTCACGTTTTTTGACTCATTAGATATACAATTAAATTTTACACAATTCTGATGAATGGAACCTTTTTCATAGATTGCGGCGTCTGAAAACCTGAAAATACTGCATTTTCAGTGCAAAAAATAAAAGAGTTGAATTAAAACGTGAAAAAATCGACTTCACGTTTCTTGCAGTTCTTTTTCGCTGTGTGGGAGACCGTGCTCATAAAAATATAATTTGAATACCAAATCTGGTTTTTTATCCTCGATCTCTTCCCCATCATCTCCAAAACTACTCGGTTCAATCAAAGTCATATCCTTTTTGAAAGGAACCAATGCAACAATTCTCATCTTTTGTTTCGATCTACTCTGATATTTGCACACAATTGCTTGTTGTCTAGCCCAGCATCTATCCAGAAGAGCACGATACATATTAGTACTTCCGAGAGTTGTCTGATCATTCGGTTGAATAATTTTCGAAGAGACCACAGAAACTTCTCGATCAACTCTATTCAATGGTACAAAACCGATCACATCGACACCTTTCGAGTCGACTTCATTCATAAATTCATATTGTTCACCATCCAGAATGATTTTTTCGCCTCCCAACACGATTGACTTCTTGAGATCACGACGATTACGAACTGCTTCCTCTTGGAGTAATTCTACAAATTAGTTTCTGATTCTGGCAATCAGTTCATCTAACTCACTACATCTCTGCAAAGTCTTCTGTGTCTCATCGATTGATGTCTCCTCATCATCATTTCCAGCACCCTCTAACTCGGACTTTGCTTTTTTCGACACATATCCAGCAGTCTTCACAATTTTCTCTTCCGTGTCAAATGTGTATTTCTGACTGTGATCCAGAGGTTTCGCTTCCATTACCATAGAGAATCTGAAGAAAAGATAAAGTAAATCTAACAGAGTTGGCCGTTGCAACTCAGAATTTCTCCGGCCCGGAGTTTCAATACAGAAAAATTCCTTTTTTTTTTCGTAAATTTTTTTTAAAGGGTCAACTATTCCCAAATTTCGGATTTTTATATGAATCGATTCAGGAAGCCAAGGAAAAGATAAATTTCTCTTGGTGTCATGTCTGAAACGAGTTATATTACCTCAAAATGTCAAAAATCGCTTCTCGTCGTGCAATTTTTGGCTCCGGGACATTTCGCCACCAGACGTTTCGCCGCCAAAAAATGGAGAATTTTCAAAGCTTTATAGGGAAAAAAACATACCACTAGTACGCTTTGATTAGGCTAATTAAAGTTATGTGCTTTTTTTCCTATAAAGCTTTGGAAATTCTCCATTTTTTGGTGGCGAAATGTCCGGTAGCGAAATGTCCCGGAGCCCAATTTTTCAGTACATTTCAATAGAAATTATCCTCGTACAGACGAGGAGATCTTCTATGGAAATGACTGAAATACTGCATGAAGTGAAGCGATTTTTGGTATTTAGAGGTCTAATAACTCATTTCAGACACATTTTCAGATATGACACCAAGAGAAATTTATCTTTTCCTTGGCTTCCTGGATTATTTCATATCAAAAATCCTTAATTTGGGAATAGTTGTGTCCTCCTTTGAGAATTTTTAAAGAAAAAATTGGAAAATTTTCGGAAAAAAGCATTTTTTCAGCACTGAGGCCGGAGAAATTCTGATTTCGGCTCAGCCCGTAGCAACTCTGCTTTAAAATTAGAAGTGAAGAGCATTCTACATACACAGAGACATCGAAGTTGACACCAGGTCCAATGTTCACAGTAAGTGATGCATGTGATCGTTGAGCTGTAATTTTCTGACGAATGCGAGCGGCTGCGTCACATTCCGTACTGAACACTTCAGTGTCTAGTTGATACTGAAAACAACTGGAATTATCATAGATATGATATCACTTCATACCCATGGTTCTTTACTTTTCTCTTCTTTGCTAGTCGGTTTATATCCGTCTTCCGGTAAGATTATCACTGAAAACTCTCCCAGTGTTTTACGATGTCCAAGACCGATTATTTTGGTGACAGCAGTCTTGGTGCGCTTCTGAAACGGATAACATCAAATATAGAATGAGATTCGAAATCACTGACGAAATAAGAAGACTCCCAGAAGTCGTCACGACCGAATGGATTCCGGTTGTTAGTCAGATAAATAACTGATTGATGACGAGTATTCGGACAACTTGCGAACACACGTTTACAGTAATTGAGGACATTCGATAGATCTGATTCGTGATGTCCGCCAGTTAGATTAGAGACAGCCGATGGAAGATCTTCTGAAAATAATTGAAGATTTATGAATGAATTCATTCATTTAATACAGAGTTGCAACGTCTTGGCCCGGAATTTCAGTACTGAAAAAAATTCAAAAATTTTTTTCGAAAATTTTCCGATTTTTTCGGTAAAAATGCTTGAAGAGGGACACAGCTATTCCCAAATCAATGATTTTTGATATGAATCAATTCAGGAAGCTAAGGAAAAGATAAATTTCTCTTGGTATCATATCTGAAAATGAGTCTGAAGCGAGTTATGAGACCTTAAAATGCCAAAAATCGCTCCTTGTCGTGCAATTATTTAGTACATTTCAATAGAAATTATCCTCGTCTGTAAGTGAAAGGCATTCATGAATGTTCATTTTTCGAATTTTTATCGAAATTTTTTTTGAAAATATTCCTTTTGAGGAGAATTTCTATTACTGAAAAATTGCACGACTAGGAGCGATTTTTAGCATTTTGAGGTCTTATAACTCGCTTCAGAAGCATTTTCAGACATATTTAACACCAAGAGAAATGTCTCTTTTCCTTGGCTTCCTGAATCGATTTATATCGAAAATCCTTAATTTGGGAGTAGATGTGCCCCCCCCCCCTTGAAGATGTTTTCTCCGAAAAAATAGGAAAATTTTCGAAAAAATTTTTTTCAGTATTGAAATTCCGGCCCGTTGCAACTCTGCATTTAACACACCTTCCTCTCTGATTTCTTTGATTGTGTTGACTTCTTCTTGTCCGAGAACGCCCATTGGCACCAGTAATGTACTGTTTTCTAGTCCCTCGGTTTCAGAGTTTTTCTAAAGAATCAGAAATCAGTCAACTTTTTAAAAATCTTTCGCAACATACAGTTCCAGTAACTATAATTCCGATGTGATTGTTCAAACTTCTCGAACAACAAACTCGAACCATTTCATCTAGAACCAACTTCAAAGCTGCTTGAAACTCCGGAACTTCTCCTTCTTTCGTTGTCTCAAACATCGCTGGATTACCATCAATTACGAAAAACGTGTATTTCTTATTGGCGGTTCCCTCGAAGTCATCATCTTCGTATCGCGTCTCATCCATCTAATTCGTTGAAAATTAAATTTCGAACGGAAATTTGGAAATATAAAGTGAAAAATACACTTTGGTAGTGAAGAAACTAATAATGGCTTCTATTTTTATCAATGGGGAAGAGCAAACATGATACAAACATAATTTTAAGCTCCAATTAATGAAAATTAAACAGAAATTAATTGATGGTTTTAACATCGGAGCATAAAGATAAGCCAGTTCCATACGATTCGCACGCGAGATACTTTTTTATCCTGTTAACGATCATTGATTCTCCAGCGTTCTGAAAGAGATTAATAAAAGAAGGATTCAAAAAAATAATTTGTTGTGAAATCTTACTTTTCTGTGAGTTGTGCAAATTTGAAGAGTAGTCTCGACGTCAAGAAGATAACGAACGAATTCTCATCCTTCACGATTCTTGTTTTGAATTCACAAGTTGACTCATTTCATCTAAACAACTGAAAAGCAAACCTGAATGCAACGGCATGATATCTGAATACAAAATCACCCAGTTGGCTATCAACTTGAAAATCGTTTATATTCTGTTTGAAAATGTCGGAAAATTGAATGTTTTCAGACATCAAAACGAAAAGGTGCGAATCTTGGCAACATTTGTTTGTTCAAACTTGCGAAATCGTCATGCCAACCTCATTTTTCCTCCGTCTGCGTCTCCTCAACGGTTCAACTTACCACACTATCAAATGTCTCTCGAATTACAATAGTTTCTCGGCATTCTGCATATAGACAAAGTTCAGTGTCCGAACTTCTTGTTGCCATGTACGGACTACTTCAGCTGCTCTACTTGATTTACTACCACCAAGAATTTGAGAAATCAGTATTTAAAGTGGGAGTGCATTGAGGAGATTGACACGTCGAATTGAGAAAAGAAGACTAAATTGATGACATAGTTTAATCTTTTGATTAGCAGAAAAAGGATTTCATAGAAAACCAGAAACATTAACGCGTTAAGATGTGGAATTTCAATTGTATAAAAATCTCTCCGATTTGTTTGAAGAAGTTAATCTGGAAACGATGAGACGTTTGTCCTGTTTCATTAAATGTTTTTAATTTCTTGATAATTGATTGCGGACCTATAAAATCAGACGTCAGAGAATCGGCGCTTTTTTTCTTTTGTGAACGCATTTTTGACGCTATTCTCGGTTGTTCTTTCACTCTTATATCAATGCCTCTATCTTCCAATTACTCAAAAAGGTTTTTAAAAATAGATTTCCATCCGTGTCGATATTTGATTTGACATTAGACTCCTCTACTACATCGAGATGAGCATCGCTCATTACTACCCGCATTGTACTCAGAGTAAGACATCTGAAATCTTCAAATTTAGATTTGGGAAAGTTTAGAAGGCTTGAAGACACATTTTGCAGCGTTGCCACAGTTAAAATTTCCAAAAATAACAAAAAATTAATAGAAATAAAAATATTGCAAATACGCTCTAGCGTCACGTGTTAGAGAGAAGAGACGCAGATTTATGAGTCCTGGCTGGAGTTTTAAAACGAATTTGGTGGTTTTTTGTTATTATTTCTTTGATTTTTCCATTATATTCGAACGATTTATGCATTTTTTGGTGAAAACAAACCAAGCAAAGTTGGAAATCACTGATTTGGGATACTTTTTGCACCGAAAATTGATATAATTGAGGAATTAGAAAAGAGAAGCCAAAAACACCATTCTGAATAAAAAATAGCCACAAGTTTTTTTTTAAATCGCAGAGTTTCGAATAGAAAACCGAATTTATTGAAACAGAATTTCAGAAAATTAGTTATTACAACAAGAAACAGATAGAATGAGACAAAGAATTGTGAGATCGTCAGAAATTCTTTTAAAAACATGTAAATACTCGAATACTAGTTGAGAACGTCCACGTCTTCATTATCGCAATCCATTGAACATACTTCTGACTTCGACCGACTGCTCTGATTTGGCTGCAATTTATTCCCCATGTTTTGGAGAATACTCTGGAAGTTGAAGTTCATTTGCAGAGCTGCGGGGTTCATGGGCCACACAGGAGCAGCAGGAACTGAAGGCAGAAGGAAAGGTGAAGCTGGAAAGAATTGGATAGGGGAAACAGTCTGATTGATTTCGAAATTTCCAGATGGAGCGACGAAGGGAAACATTTTTTGTTGACCAGCCATATCAGCTTGCTTAGCAGCTGGTGAAGATGGGACCATTGTTGGGAAAGTGGGTAGAAGGCAGCCAGATTTAGCGATGACTGGGAGCATTGTGGAGTCAGAAACCGGGACTTTGGGGTCCGATGGCGAGACAGGTGTAGGTGTGAATTTGTTGGGAAGAGTCTTCAAATAGTCGAGCGTGATTAGCAATGTTTGCAGATGTTCGTCTTTCGATCTCGTGTCGGTGATGTCGACTAGCGCTTTTGAAAAGTTGAAGTCGGGGTGTAAGAACTGGAAAAAAAAAGTGGAAAAGATGGAGAAGTTTCCTGTCCCGAATGATCGGAAAGAACTTCATTCATTCTTGGGGTTGTGTGCGTATTACAGGAATTTTGTTCTGAATTTCGCAGCGATTGCGGCACCGCTGACGCCCTTGACGTCTGCGAAGGTTGCATGGAGATGGGGTGAGGAGCAGCAAAAGGCGTTTGATGAGCTCAAGAGAAGAATGTGCTCCGCTCCAGTGCTGGCGCAGCCAGATATTGGAGCGGCGAGAAGTCTGGAGAGACCGTTTTGTATATTTACTGACGCGTCTGGGTATGGTATTGGAGCTGTGTTGGCACAGATGGGAGCAGATGGAATGATCCATCCGATCGCGTTTGCGTCGAAGTCACTAACGGCAGCGGAGAAAAATTATCACGTGAGTGATAAGGAGGCGTTGGCCGTGCTGTTTGCGACCAGAAGATTCAAACACTTCATTTTTGGGTGTGCAACGACGGTCTATACAGATCATCAGCCGTTGACAAGTCTTTTCAAGACTAAGAATCTCGCAGACCGCTTGCTGAGATGGTCTATGGAAATGCAAGATTTCGCATTGAATATTGTGTACTTGAAAGGGAAAGCAAATGTAGTTGCTGATGCGTTGTCCAGGGGAGGAGCGCAGGAGACGGAGGAGATGAGAGAAACTCAGGAGCAAGCAAGAATGGACATTGTCCGAGTGGTCAATGAAGTCGCGCTTTTGAATGAAGCGGAGAGAAAAAATAGAGGATGGAGAGTATTATTGGAGAAAGATGAGCGCTGGAAGAGAATTATCGGAAAAATTGAAAAAGGGGAACAGGAGGGCGAAGTGGACGTTCCGTATGAAGGGAAAAAGGAACTTCGAGAATTTATGTTGATCGAAGGGGACTTGATGAAAGTCACGAAGTATGGAGCGACTATGTGTGTCGTGCCGGGGGAGAAACAGAAGGAGGTGTTCCTTGAGGCTCACGGAGGTACCTTTGGAGGACATTGGAGCCCAGCGAAAGTGACTGCCATGTTGCTGAAGAAATATTGGTGGCCCAGAATGAAGGCGCTGATCACTAAATGGTCAAGAGAGTGCCAGCAGTGTCTGTGCGGGAACGCCAAACAGATTATGACCTCACCGCTGACACCATTTGAAGCGAGTGAGCCATTGGAGATCGTGGCACTTGATTTATTGGACTTGGGGAGAAGTAGTGCAGGGAATCGTTATGTGTTGAGTATAGTAGATTTGTTCAGCAGATATGCAGGTGCATGCGCGATTCCGGACAAATCTGCCGAGACGGTAGCAAGAGCGTTCGTGGAGAATTGGATGCTGAAGGAAGGGAGAATTCCGAAAGCGATCCTTACGGATCAAGGATTGGAATTTGCAAACGCGACTTTTGAGAAGGTCGCAAAAATGGCAAATGTCCGTATAATTCAAACCAAGGGGTACCATTCTAGAATGAATGGAGCTGTTGAAAGGTTCAACAGAACTATCCAGACGGTTCTGAAAAAGATTACGGTGATCCCGACGGACTGGGATGAGCGGCTACCGTATGCGGTGTTTGCGTATAATGCATGTAAGCATGAAGCGACGGGGGAGAGCCCACATTATTTGATGTACGGCAGAGACGCTAGGATTCCGTTGAGAACGGATCCAAAAGAGCTGGTGGGGAAGTATCAGGTGGACGTGGACGAGTACAAATTCCGCCATGCGGAGCAAATGAATATGGCTCACGAGGAAGCAAGAGCACATATTCGGCGAGAGCAGGAGAAAGCGAAAAAGTACTTTGATGAAAAGAACAAGGTTCACCAGAGGGTGTTTCCGGTGGTCGGGGATAGGGTGTTGGTAAAAATTCCGGCGGAGAAGCTGGGATCTCGGAACCCGAAGTTGGCAAATGATTGGCAAGGGCCATACCGGGTGATAAACACCACAGCAAACTCGGCGGAAGTGCAGATTATTGGGGGAGGAGAGAAACTGTGGATACCGTGGGAACAACTTCGGAAAGTTCCGAAGGAAGTACCGGAGATACAGTGCAAGACCGCGGCGGTGCGTGGAAAGAGGGGGAGACGCGGTGGCACGGCGGGGGACGCGGCAAATGTGCAGACGGTGATTAGTGAAGAAAATGGTGATATTTGCAGAGACGTGATCGAGATGGGATGTGTCTGTGAAGGAGGGAAGTGTGGAATAAAGGAAGGGGGGATCGATGCGGCATCGACAAAGGAGATGGCCCTGCAACTGTTGGCAAGGAAAAAAGGTGTGCCAATGGAGGAGTTCCATCTGGTTCGTCATTTGGAGAGCTTCCAACAGGAAGTTTCCGACGGCGAAAAAGAGATCGCTCTTCGTCGTTTCGCCCGCAAATGTCCTGCAGTCGCAGAGGCGGTGATGAAGGGGAGTGAGAGTGCGGCTGGGTGGCAAACCGTCGTGGATGTGCTGAAGTCAGAGGTGATGGAGCGGAATGCGAAGAAAAAGACCAAGATCGGAACGGATATGGTGGTAGTCGGACCCAGAGTGGAGGCGAGGGGGCCAGGGGTTCTCGAGTATCGAGAGAATACGATGGTTGGATGGGCAGAGAGATTCGATTGGGAAGCAGTTGAAGAGGTCGTGCTGTTGGTCGGGGTTACGACCGACGAGGAAGCGAACAGCAAACGACTGGAGTTTGTAGAGTCCATCGCTAAGGAGGCTCAGAAGGTGTTCCTGATTCTGGATGGGTTGCAATGTCCGTTCGGGAAGGTGGCCGAGGTGACTGACAAATGGCGCATTTGGCTCAAAACTGCAGTCAACGTGGAAATGGTCGACCCACTGATGCCCGTCGGAACACACCAAACTCCGCTCATCTTGGAAAAATGGGATCACAAATCGTTGGAGTCGATCGGCAAATATCTGTTGCTGGCATTACCAAATCATACGATTGGAACTCGACTGAAGACGACACCCAAGGCTCTTCCAAACGGATTGAAGAGAGACTTCAACCCAGGACGCCCGGCAGCCCAGAGGGGGGGGAAGTGGCCCCGCCTCAACCCCATGTCCACGGAAACACACGGAATCACAGAAGGCAAAGGAAATGAATATACGCGTGGCAACCGTAAACCCCACTCCACATCATGAAAGCCTATATAAGATCGAACTCTGTGATAAAATTTAGTTTTGCTTTTGATAAGCACGCGAATAAACCGTCCTTGTGTTGTAAGTTTCTTTTCTTTTCAGATCCTCAAAGTCTGTTTCTGTCCTAACCGATAGAAATAGATAACTAGAATAAATAAATAAAAACTAGAGTTCGCTGTCCAAAGTCACTCACCTTTGCGCTACGGTTCCCAACTCATTCCTCATGATAAAATCCTTCAAATTCTTGAGAGCATCGGCCTTCTGCATCCTTCTGAACTGCATTTTCCCCGCTCTCGCTTTTCGTCGCCCAACGGCTTCTATTAAGTTTTTCATAGGGACATCAGTTGGGTATTTCTGCTTCAAGTCGACTTCAGCGACAACTCGGGCTGCACAAAAGAGCACATCATTCTGACTGAAAATTAATAAGAATTTATAAAATGTTATTGAGAATTTCCTTTCACTTACGACTTCAGATCTTTCTCCGTTGCGTATCCCTGCTGAATCAACTCATCCTTAATATCCTTGACTGCTTTATTGATTCCCTCGTGTCTTCTTTTCTCCATCAAATTTTTTCTTGATATCTCAATCGGGAAGGCGAGTGGGGAAGCGGTAGAGTCCATGATGTAGCTGGAAACCTTTAGGCTAAAAAAATTATGAAACCGAACTAATATCAGTGGGGAAAGAGAAGAAACAAGAAGTTCGATATAGGTGAAGATCAACCTGGATCTAAATTAATGGAGAAAAACAATAGACGACCGATTTGGACGGCGTCTGAATGTAAGAATGAATCCAATTATGACTGATTCTCTGGAAACCTCCCCGAGTGGGCGTGGCTTGCTTGTCTGATAATCTACGCGTATACTGATAGTATACTCTAGATTTAGGATGCGGTATACTCTAGATACCTCGCATTATACACACGGTATACTGTAGTCATAAAAGTTATTTCTACTGTATACCAATCAGCTGTCTAGAAATGGTGCAAACTAGATTATGAGCTATTAGAGAGTGATTTTTGTGTTTTAAAGAAACACAAAATTAAAAGAAAAACTGATTTATTGAAAGAAACTTTCAGATGGATAGATTATTATTGTTATTGCAACAAATGACAGAAAGAATAATGGCAAGGAATCAAAAAATGACAGATAGACATAGATGGAGAGAGATCATTGGGAGAAATGAATGAGAACATTTTTAAAATTTAAATGTGTTTTTTTTTTCAAATGAGGAGATCCGAAGAATTCTCTCTTTCAATAGGAACTTCACTCGGACGAGAACTACCAGCTCGAGACAAATCTTCCTCTTTAATTTGGATTTCCTCAGCTGCCTTCTGAATACTTGCGCGGTTCTGGAGCATTCGTTGGCACTCAATCTGAATCTGGTGCTGGATTTCAAGAGCGATGGGATCCAGCATTGGAAATGGGGTCCCAGTCCATGGGAAGTTGAACTGTGGGACCGGTGGCAGAAGGGCTCCAGTTGAAAAAACATCTGGGAGTATTGGAGAGGGAGATCCGACTGGTGATGAGACTGGATCCTGCTGACCGATTGGTGGAGTTGGAATCAGTGTTGGAAGAGATGGAGATTGTGGGGAAGTTGTGGGGGCGATTCTTCCCAGCAACGAATCAATATTAAATGCACCGGTAGGTCGGCGCGGCAGGGAGGAAGATGTCGGTATCGTTGTGATTGGAGGCGAAATCTGTCCGAACGGTTGCTGGACTGAAGTTGGTGTGACAATATTGCTGACTGGGAGAGTTCGGATATGTTCCAAAATGATGCGAACCACTTCAAGCTGCTCCAGTCTCCCCGTAGATCCATATACAAGTTTTTTCCGATTGATGAACTCCCTCAGACTATCGATGGCAGCGTTCTTTTTGTTCCTTCTCATCTGCTCTCTTGTCGCTTTGACTACCTTTTCCGTTTCTCTTGTCATCTTTCCACCTTCACTTTTCCGACGAGGTTGCTCTGGAAACTTGGCCTTCAGATCAACTTGATTCAAAGTCTCGGCGACCAGCATCAATACGGCTGGCTGTCTGAAAAAGATGGTGGGAGGATTAAGTGAAAAACTTTTAACTTTTTATGGTTTCAATTAATACTAAAATTCAAAACTTACGATGTGAGAACTTCTCCATTTCCGAATCCTCTCAAGATCAGCTCCTTCTTGATATTGTCGACTACTGCAATGAACGCATTGTTTCTCCGTTCCTCTGCTAGTTGCTTCCGCGATTTCTCCCTTTGGACGATTGGACGATTATATCCATGATAGTTCTACTGAAAATAAATTTGTTGATAGTTCTGCTGAAAATAATACTGAAAATAAAACAATGGTGGAGAAGTAATTGAAAGAAAAACAAATAAATTTGACAGATTACGGTAACAATAATGAAAAAGGGAAGAGAGAAAAAGTAGACGACCGATCGGGACGACGGATGGGTATAAGAATGATTCTGATTCTTGTCCATCCTCTCCACCTCTTCTCCAAGGGGGCGTGGCCTCTGAGTACCGTGAGAACATCAGTCAGATTCCCACGGTTTCTCATTGGCACAGATGGGGAAGAACGCGTGGGAATATACCTGGTTATGGGTCAGCATGGGAACCTGTGGAAGAGAGACACTCGAGTTGTGTGTGAACTGTGAGAAAATGAGGGTGTGAAAGACAGGGAATAGAGAAAAATTAGCAGTGGAGAAATGATGAGCTGATAATTTAAAATAATCAAAGGATAGTATATAGAAGGGAGCTAGAAACAAGGAAAAGGAAAAAAGATAAAAACGAGGAATAAGATTGAAGAACTGAAAAAATATGCACAATCGACAGATCATAAAGATTGTTCCTCTAGCATTTTTCAGTTGAAATTGTTCTACTTTGATAGTGCACCCGTATCCCCGGATTGTCCTAAATGTCATCTGATTATGGGTTTTGTAGAACACAAGTAGAGCTTCATTTTTGTAGTTCACAATTTATTTCCACGAACTTTTCCCAAAAAGTTAAAACAACTTATCCCATGTCTCACTATTTTGTATTAAAGTGCAAATAACTCTCCAATGACAGCACATACAAAACAGTTGTCAATTACAAAAATGAAGCTCAACTTTTGATCTACAAACTTCGTGAAGAGTTGAAGTCATATTACTATTTTTGACATTGGGGCTTAATCTCAAAATTGTCCGATTTTCTTTTCAAGTGCCACAGTCTTTCACTAGGAAGTACTGTAGTACATGATGTGGATTTTCTCAGGAGGACATCTCACCAGTTTTGCTAAAAAAAAGATTCAGAGAATTAAGAAAGGAATTCAACATTTCTTCTGAAAACTTCACGTTTCTGGAAACACAATATTTTACTACAAGATCTAAAAGTTGGGATTGGAGTATTAATGAAGAACTTTGAAAAAGTGTGCTAGTTGAAGTCTTCCTTCGACCCGTCTTGTGAAACAATCTGCTTTCTATATTCAATAAGTTTTGACCAGTGTCTAGCAGGGGCACGGTCTTTTTGGTCCTGATTCCTTTATATCAACTTTTCATTATTTTTTCCAATTCTAATCATTTCATCAGTTCACGCTTCTGAAAATCAGTCTTTCGTTATTCTATATTCCAATGTCTATCACGCTCTCATTTTCTCACAATTCCAGTGTCTCTCTTCCACAGGTTCCCATGCTCACCCATAACCAGGTATATTCCCACGCGTTCTTCCCCATCTGTGACAATTAGAAACCGTGGGAATCTGACTGATGTTCTCACGGTACTCAGAGGACACGCCCCCTTGGAGAAGAGGTGCAGAGGATGGACAAGAATCAGAACCATTCTTATACCCATCCGTCGTCTCGATCGGTCGACTATTTTTTCTCTCTTTCCTTTTTCATTTTTGTTACCGTAACCCGTAAGTTATACCTCCTTCTTCTTTCAATTACTTCTCCACAGTTGTTATATTTTCATCAGAATCATCAAAATGGACTCTATCTCACCAATCGTTCAAAAGGAAAAGACGAGGAAGCAACTAGCAGAGGAACGGAGAAATAATGCATTCATTGCAGCAGTTGGAGATATCAAGGAGGAGCTGATTCAGAGAGGATTCGGAAAAGAAGAAGACCTCGGATCGTGAGTTTTGAATTCTCATATCTAATAAAACTGGTGGTTTCAAAAATATTAGTTCACTTCTTTTTTCAGGCAACCAGCTGTCCTCATGTGCGTTGCAGAGACTCTAAACCAAGTCGACCTAAAGTCCAAGTACCCAGTTGAAGCCCGGCGGAAAAGTGAAGGTGGAAAGATGCCAAGAGAGAAGGAAAAGATGGTAAAGGCGACAAGAGAGCAGATGAGAAGGAACAAGAAGAACGCTGCCATCGAAAGTCTGAGAGAGTTCATCAATCGGAAAGAACTTGGAGATAAACCTTCTAAAAGATTGGAGCAGCTCGAAGTACTGAATACCATTTTGGAGCATCTGCGAACTCTCCCAGCCAATAGTATTGTCACACCACCTACAGTCCAGCAACCATTCGGACAGTTTTCTTCTTCAATCGCACCGTCGCCGACATCTTTCTTCCAGCCGCGCCGAGCTACCGGTGCATTTGATATTGATTCGTTGCTACAAAAACTCGCCCCGACTGCTCCTCCACAATCACCAGGTGGTCTTCCAACACTGGTTCCAACTCCACCATTCGTTCATCAGGATCCAGTCTCATCACCAGTCGGACTTACCTCTCCAAAGCTCCCAGATGTTTTTCCAACTCTACCACAGGTCCCACTGTTCAACTTCTCATTGCCTGCACCTCTTTTTCCAATGATGCCACTCATGGACCCTGTCAGAATTCAGATGCAAGTCCAATTGATGAGAAATCAGAATATGCTTCAAAATCTGATGAACCCGATTCAGGTCACTCAAACGGAAAAAGAGGAAAAGATCTGAAAAATCCATCATTCTTATTTTAATTCCCTGTTTTCTTTCTCCCAATGATCTCTCTCCATCTCATTCTGTCATTTTTTCATTCCTTGCCTTTGTTCAATCTGTCATTTGTTGTAATAACAATAACTTCACTCCATCTGAAAGTTTCGTTCAATAAATTGTTTTTTTTAATAAATTAAAAATTCTGAAAAACACAGTTAGACTAAAGAAGATGTGAAACTATTTTCCGCTTGGATTAATTGGAAAGCTGGCAAATAGGGAGAGAATTAGAAACTATTATACACCAGTGTACTGTAGCAATATGTTTTACGATTATTGTGACGTCTCGGGTATGTATATTGAGTCCTAAATCTGGAGTATACCAACAACTATACTCGTATATACTCGTATAGCTCGTATATTATCAGACTAATAAGCCACGCCCAATTTGCAAAACGAGCGAGATAGAATCAGAATTATTCTTACTTTCTCCCCTTCGGTCGTCGACTAAATATTTATTTTTCTCCAGTTTTTCTTAAACTTTTCTACCGAAATCCATCGAAGTTATATCTTTGTAATCTAAAATTTGTATCAATTACCCTGGAAATAATACATTTGTCATGACTAAGGTTTTTGTCTCTCAATTTCTCACTCAATTTTATTCGGTTTCGGTGGAGCGCAAGAAACGTGTCGTCCTATTATTTTACACCAGAAATGAGTTTTTAATTCAATATTTTCTTTTTGTTGCCTTCACACAAGAAATACGCAAGCCTACTGAGAAACACACCACCAAACCCCTTGACGCATTTTTCGATTTTTGCAAAATTTTGCAAAATTTTCAGTGCAATTTTCTTTTTATAGATTTTTCGAATAAATTTTTTGAAATTTTCATAGGAAAGTGGAAAAAGCTGCTTTGAGCTAAACTTTTGAGCTATAAACTGATATTCGATGAATATTCAGCACAGTTTCAACAAAGACAGGATTTCGAATCATTTATGCTTGAGTGGTCCAAAATACTTCGAAGATTTTTCTCAGAAAAAATAGTTTTTCTTTGAATTTTCTAGAAAATTCTCAAATCATTTCAATGCTTTTCAAGCCGGAATTATCTGCAAGTTAAAAAATTGTTTTATGTAATTTCACTGTTTTTTGATTTCGAATTTCCAGCGAAAAAATCTAGTTCGCGAAAATAAGCTGAAATTCGTTCGAAATTAAGAAACTCGGAAAAGCGCGACCATTTATTTTGAAATGTAATGGGGTTATTCACCTCCGGAAAAAAACGTTTTTTCCCTCGATTAATTTGCCGGAAAAAACAGTTTTTTTCCGTTTTTCGCCGTTTCTTCCGGCAAATTAATCGAGGGAAAAAACTTTTTTCCGGAGGTGAATAACCCCATTAAATCTACTGAAAACGATATCTTCCGTCGAAACAATATTCTTATTTTCCAGACAGTCATGCAAACCGTACAACAAGCACGTCTCACCACAAAACCTCCATCACTTCCACCTCCCACTGCTATCCCTCAAGTCTGTCGTCCTCCACCAGCCAAAGCTAAAGGAATTCTAAGGCATCGCACCGTGGCACCTGTTTCGGAACCAAAAGTTGATTTGGACGTTGATCCGAAGACGACGGAGTATTTATCAAAATTCTTCGCAAGCACTGGAGTCCCGTTCGATACAATTCACTCTTCATCGTTCCGAGAGCTTGTCAGACATCTCAATCCGAATTGTGCTCTGCCAGAGGAAGATTTGATGTTCAAATATGTGGAAAAGCAGAATTCATTAACAAAGCCGCTTGTCAACTTCCAGAAGACCGTCGGTCCATTAGGAGTGACGATAGATGTGGCTGGAAATGCAGATGAAAAGTATCTCGTCTTTTCTATTCACTATTTTGATGACTTGTATGAAAGGAAGAACATCGTGTACTTGAGAAAACTATTGTTAAGCGAGTGAGTAATGAAAGGAGAAATAGAGGAGAGGAGAAATGGGAATTGCGTAAATGTCGTTTGTGCTGAGAAACTGAGTCTTTTTCGAGAGTTTTTTGTTAACAATGAAAACTTTACAGACGGCCGCGCCGGCTCGGATTTCAATAAAAAATTTGAATTTTTTCGACTTTTTTTCGATTTTTTTTTGCCAAAATGTCAAATTTCCAATTTTTTTTGTTTTTAAATATCGATAAAAACTCATGCGTACGAGAGATTATTGACTATTGTCGCAACAAAAAAGTTCCGACATTTTTTCCCCCTCGGTGTTTGCGGACTCAAGCCAAAATTTGAAAATTTTGGCTTGAGTCCGCAAACACCGACGAGGAAAAAATGTCGGAACTTTTTTATTTCGATAATATTTCTGATAAAAGTTTCGAAAAATTTGTGGAAAAAGTGTGCACATTTTCACCGGGCTGACGGGTTTGATATTTATAGTGAAACGATTTCAATTAACCAATATTGAAGCTGAATGTTTTGAATTTTAGTTTTCGAGCGGCGAAATTTGTGAAAATCAAAGAAAATTGTCCCACTTTGAGCATAAAGTTCATCGGAAAGCAAAACTTACCCATATTCCATTCTCAGAGTCGACTCGGAAGGCCTTCTCATCTCGATCCGTCGCGCCGTCAACAACCAGACCTATTCGAATGTGAAGTTCTCGAGTGTTGTGTGTCCCAACTATCAAATCTACAATTTGATATCGAACAGTGGAGTCATCAAAAGATATCACATTTGTTTCTATAATTATATTTCGATGTTTATTGCTGATCTCATGGAGATTGATGAATTTTGGGATGGACTCACTTCGTTGAGAAAATTCGTTCGATATGTGAAAAGTGATCCCGAGTTGTACGGCAGATTTAGAAGGTTTGTAATTGCTTTTTCACAGAACTATGGAAATATCGAAGTTTAATGCTGAAGAAGCGAATTTTAAAGTTTTGTTTAGAATGTTAGTCATCGTAGTGATTTCGATATTCTAATTACGTTCGAATCAGGGATGTGCGGAACGGAATTCGGAAATTCCGGTATTCCCGACATATTTCAGAACTGTTTTCCGTCGGAAAAGTTCCGATTTTTTCGGATCATTCGGAAATTTCCGATTTCCGAGAAAATTTTGCGTAAAAGTTTGGTTCCGAAATTTCCGAAATTTCAAATATTTTCGTGATGAAAAAACATTTGTGCGCAATCGAAAGAAATTGCTGCAAAACCTACGTGAACGGTTCCAAAACGTCACACCCGAATCAAAACGTACAGAATTTCTAAAAGCTTTTACAGTTACTGCATGAAATTCTATTTTTAGACGAAATATAGCTGAAAATTAGGATTTTTTGTAACCGAAAATAACAATTTTGCAGTAAAATGATATAGCTTTTCCTTCCGAAAACCACCAAAACAACCTTCTTGTTTCAGAATGCAGCTCTCGAAAAAGGCCGATTTGGACCTTCCAATTATCGATGAGGGGCCATGGGAGAACACTTTTGTCTTCTTAACAAGATGTCTTGTATTGGTAAGCATATTGTGACATTTCAATTCATTTTTCAACTTCTTCCTTTTCAGCATGACACACTGACCGAGTACTTCGAGCGGTTCCAACAAACGTCTTATATAAACAACTCTGCATTTAATCATCTCATATATCTTCAACGATTAATGCAACAGTGCCTGAAGTATTGTCGAGAGTTGAGCTCCTCAAACAACACAATCTCACAAATCATCCCAGCTGTTGAAGGACTCCGTCAATATATCCAAACACATGATATGGGCTATCGATTCCAGAAGACTATCGAGAATTCGTTGAACAATTGCCTCGGTTACCTCAATCAGATTCATGTCCGTTCGAGATACGAGATGGCGACACTTATGGATCCACGTTATGCTTATCGTGATATCTTCCCTCCGTTGAAGTGGAAACAGATTGAAATTCGAGTCGCTGAGGAGTTTGTGAACATGGACGCTAGCGCTGAGAAGAGTTTCTATCAAGATATCTCCCAGATGACTTCAATTGAGCGTCGCAATATTATTATGAATGAATTTGTACACTATCGACAAGTGTCGTTTGTGGAGCGTCCCGAAGAGTGGGATAGTCCGTTCTACTGGTGGGGAAGTCGTCAATTGCATATGGAACATTTGGCAGTGTTGGCTAGAGAGATAGTGGCAACACCAGCGACGTCTATCGATGCGTCTCACTTCTTTTCTAGCGGCGGAAAGTTCCAGCATCTCTGCAAGAAGTATTCATCCGGTCGCTTAGAAGATTGTCTCTCGGTTGCTGGTATCAATCAGGAATTCCGTGGAAGAGGAGCTACTGTGGAGACTATGACGGAGTCGATGTTGGAGAGTCTTAACAGTACTGCAAAACGACTTCGCTGCACTCATTTAAGCGATATTTCTGGACTACCGTACCCGCCACTACCGACGATGGCTACGAATGGATATGAAATAGAAGAGAAGCCACAGCATCTTCTCGATGCTCCGCTTCAAATGGGAATGATTCCACAACATCGAAAAGTCAAACCGATCACCGGGCGACCGATTTATTCGAGTGGAATAGATCTGAATAATGTACCAAAAGCTATCCGAATTATACAAGCTCCATTGCAGGGAAAGGGAAAGGTGAAAGCACCGGTTCCACCGGGTACTGTCATCTACCCGCGGGAGGAGCAGAAACCAGTAGAATTACTCGAGAAGGAAGTGAAAGAGGAACCAGTTATAGAGAAAGTGGTGAAAGAAGAGCCGTTAGAGGAAGAATCGCCACCGAAAAACATTCTGGAATTCCACCAGAATCCATCACCTCCACCTCCAATGACAGCGCCAATGTCCCAACAACAAACGAGAAATGTTACTCAAGGCGTTCAGAGAACAATTATTAATCGAGCTCCGCCACCACAATACATTGCCTCGCATGACTTTGTGGAAAAGTTCGCTGAACAAGAGAAGTTTGTCATCAAGAATGCGCAGAAATATCCGCCTCCAGTTGGTATCAGAAGTAACATTCCGACACCTTCATTGAATCCTCCGGAGGAAGTGAAATTCGAAGATGAAGTGTTCACTGGACGAGATGGAGACGATTATAACGAGATTTACCTCCAGGCAGTAGAAATTGCTCGCGCGACGTATGTTTTGGTGTCAAAAGCAAAAAATCTTATTTTCTATCACACATTATTGTTTTCAGAAAAGCTGAGTTGCGTCGACAGAAACGTTGCAATCGTCATTGTGCTGTATGTGGACACTTGCAATGTCAAGAAGACCTGAAGAATGTCACGATTGACTCCGAGAAGCTGCTAATAATGCTCGGTTGTTTATATCGTCAAGAATATACACTCGAAAAGGCGCAAGAGTTCATGGCGAAAGAGACAAAAACATATGTGTGTCGTGTTCATTTTGCAGAGACACTTGATGAAATATACTCGATGCTGAGACTTTCGCGTCCGGAGGATATATTCAATTGCACATTGTTTCAGATTCAGAACGTTCTGAGCACAATCACTGCTCTACGACCACATATTAGTCTTAAACAGTTTATGTTGATACTTTACAACTTTGCTGATCGATACAGGCATTTGGTGGAGACGAAATACGATATGATTGGTGTCAACAATTCTCGTTATACTCAATCGGAGGAGGGGAACGATGTCGACGACGAGGAGATAATTCCGAAAGAATATCGTCAGCCACGGAAACAAGTGCTCGAAGCGGATCAACACGATGGAACTGTCAAAGTGATTGAACAAGAGAACTTCAAACTTCCCACAGCCAAACCATCAGAACACGGAGATTGGGATAATGTGTGCTGCTTGTGTTCGAAAAGTGGAGCACGTAATGGAATGTTGAGAGTTCCACGAGGAGAGGATCGATTGGCGAGATGGATCGAAAAGTTGGGATCTGAATTCGAGCAAAGATTGAAATCGGATGGCGAGAATCTGATTTGTCGTCAACACTTCCCGGAGGCTGCATTCAGCCGTGGACGTCTTCTGAAAGGAATGATTCCGGATGCTGTGTCAGAGAAAGTAGAAGTCACCTATCGAATTCACGGAAACAACTTCTTGAAGTTGAACGAGCAGAAGTCGGGAACCGATAAGAATGCTCGGATCGATTTGGAGAATACGGAGGATACCAGAATACGTGAAATGCTTGCTCACGATCATGACTACACTCCAGAACCATCGACATCATCAGCTAGAAGCACATACAAACGACGTGCCGAGTCGTCGTCTTCATCAGAGGACGTGGAAGACTATGGAGAGCCAGCAACTAGGATGCCACGTCGACAAGCGAAAGTGGCGTCGTCCTATGAGGGAGACTACGTATACGATAAAAAGTATGCTAGAGCAAGTTTCAAAAAGTAAATTTTTTGTACAAATTCATAATTTTAGATAGCCAACCGACACTTCAACAAGCGCTAAGCCGTCGTCACGTCTTCATAATAGTTCTAGTAGCTTTCCTTTGTTTAATAATTTTTCGATTCCGTTGTTCATTTCACTCCGGTTGTATTTATTGTTACCTCGTATTGATTTTGTTGTCATATTTTTTCCTTGCCCCCATTTATTGTTCATCATTTCGGTTTTATATGTTTTATTCACATTGCGAACTCACTATACTTTACCAATTATTGAATGAAAAACATATTAGTTTTTCTCTTCATTTCAGCTTCTTCTCTTTCACGACTTGCCAAATCGAACCGAATATGGAAAGGAGGAACCTCGAAAAATGTCTTTGGAATTCTCAAAACAAAACTAGAAAAAAAATCTGATTTATTGAAAGAAACTTTCAGATGGAGAGAAGTTATTGTTATTATAACAAATGACAGAATGAATAAAGGCAAGGATTCAAAAAATGACAGAATGAGATGGAAAGAGATCAATGAGAAAAAAAGAGGTTTTAAAAAAGAAGGAATGATATTTAGTTGGTAAGATTCAATTCCTCATCTTCATCTTTGATTGGAGCAACAGTTGGTTCTTCCTCAGCAGGTTGTGCAACTTCCTCCTTCTTTACTTGAGATTTCTGATTCTGATTAATGAAGTTTTGGATAATCATTCGATTCTGCCAAAACTGAATTCGGAGTTGAATTGTTGCAGGATCCATTGGTACCATTGGGAATGGAGTTGTCATCCATGGAAACATTGGAGCCATTGGAAGAGGTAGAGAGGATCCAGTTGGAAGTAAATTTGGGAGTCCTGGGGTGAGTGGTCCGATTGGTTTTTGAGAAACTACTGGATTCTGTTGGAGAAGTGATGGAGATGGAGACAAGGCTGGCAGTCCTGGTGAGAGAGTTGGAGAGTGAGATGAAGATGTCGGGGAAGTTGGAGCCACAGTCTGAGCATTTACTTGACCAACTGGAGCAGATGTAACGGCGTTGTTGGATGGAAGAGTCCGAATGTAATCCAGAATAGTATTCACCACGTCCAGTTTCTCCAATCTTTTCGAATTTCCATCTCCGAGTTCATTCCGAATAATGAACTCTCTTATACTATCGATTGAAGCGTTCATTTTGTTTCTTCTAACTTGTTCTCTATTAGCTTTCACCACTTTTTCCATATCTTTTGGCATCTTTCCTCCTTCACTTTTCCGCCGTGCTTCAACTGGGTACTTGGACTTCAGATCAACTTGGTTTAGAGTCTCGGCCACGAGCATCAGTATGGCCGGTTGTCTGAAAGTTAAGGAAGGTTTAGTAAAAGCTGAACAAAAGTTCAAGAATTTTCATTTTTTATGTTATCGATAGAAATAGAAATTCAGAACTCACGATCCGAGATCTTCTTCCTGTCCATATCCTCTCTGGATCAGCTCCTCTTTGATATCTCCAACTGCTGCATTGAATGCATTATTTCTCCGTTCTTCTGCAAGTTGCTTCCTCGACTTCTCCTTTTGAACAATTGGTGAGATAGACTCCATTTTGATGGCTCTGCTGTAAATGTAACAATTGTGGAAACTACATTGAAAAATGAAGCAGGTGAAAGAAGAATAGATCAATTTGACGGATTACGGTAAAAAAATGAAAAAAGGGAAGAGAGAAAAAGTAGACAACCGATGGGGACTACGGATGGATATAAGAATGATTCTGATTCTTGTCCATCCTTTTTCACCTCTTCTCCAAGGGGGCGTGGCCTCTGAGTACCGTGAGAACATCAGTCAGATTCCCACGGTTTCTCATTGTCACAGATGGGGAAGAACGAGTGGGAATATACCTGGTTATGGGTGAGCATGGGAACCCGTGGATGAGACACTCGAGTTATATGAACTGTGGAAAACGAGAGTGTGAAAGACTGGTTTTCAGAAATTAGTAGTGAACTGATAGAGTGATTAGAATCGGAAAAAAATAGGCGAATGGCAATGTACAGAGAAATGTTGAATTCCTCTATTAATTGAACTGTGAGAATCTTTTCAGCAAACTTTGCCAATAAGGTAACTATGAGATGATTTCTTGAGAAAATCCATGGTTAGAAGATTCTACGATGTAATCAGTACATACAGTACTGGGTTAAAGATGTCGGCTCTTGACGGAAAAGCGGTGTACTTTGAGGTTGAGCCACGCTGTTACGAATAGTCCTATTACACCAACTCTTTACGAACTTTGTAGATCAAAAGTAGAGCTTCAATTTTGAAGTTGACAACTTTTTTGTTCGGTCACTGGCAAGAGGGTTAAATAAAAATCACTGAAGTATTCACTCCCTCGAATCGACACATTTCAAAAAAATCTAAAAAAAAAAATCTAGAAATTATTGAGATGTTGCCTATAACTCTTGAAGGATAGCACGTACAAAGAAGTTGTCAACTACAAAGATGGAGTTCTACATTTGATGTACAAATCACTCAAACAACAGACAGTATGGGACAAACTGTGATACCCCAGGGGCTCACTCTCAGTTCAGACATCTGAACCTTTATTGCCAGTAATGGAAAAGTTCCCGATTTCATTAGTACGTAAAGTAACTAGAGACACCCAACCCGCTCAAAACAGCACCAAAACAGCACCAAAACCATTGGCGATTTGAAACCTATCAAGTCTCAATCACTCAATAGAAATCTTTCTGAAATGAAACTCTACTATCTATGATTTCAAAATATTCTCAGAACTACAAAAACCTCCATTTCTCTTTAGTTCGTTTTCTGAAAAGTAAAACAGTTAAAGTGTCCTAGTTCATAATAATTGTGTCTACACTTTAATTCGACTTCACTAACAGAAAAAACCATTTTTCAGTTATTGATCGTCTGAAATTTCCTTAATCATTTATTTGTTAGTCTCTAGTTTCTTTCTATCCCCAGTCTCTTTCACACCCTTATTTTCTCACAGTTCATATAACTCGAGTGTCTTATCCACGGGTTCCCATGCTCACCCATAACCAGGTATATTCCCACGCGTTCTTTCCCATCTGTGACAATGAGCAACCGTGGGAATCTGACTGATGTTCTCACGGTACTCAGAGGACACGCCCCCTTTGAGAAGAGGTGAAAAAGGATGGACAAGAATCAGAATCATTCTTATATCCATCCGTCGTCCCGATCGGTCAACTACTTTTTCTCTCTTCCCTTTTTTATATTATTGTTACCGTCAAATTGATATATTCTTCTTTCACCTTCGTTCTTCTTTCAATGTCTTTTCCACAATTGTTACATTTCCAGCAGAACCATCAAAATGGAGTCTATCTCACCAATTGTTCAAAAGGAGAAGTCGAGGAAGCAACTTGCAGAAGAACGGAGAAATAATGCATTCAATGCAGCAGTTGGAGATATCAAAGAGGAGCTGATCCAGAGAGGATATGGACAGGAAGAAGATCTCGGATCGTGAGTTCTGAATTTCTATTTCTATCGATAACATAAAAAATGAAAATTCTTGAACTTTTGTTCAGCTTTTACTAAACCTTCCTTAACTTTCAGACAACCGGCCATACTGATGCTCGTGGCCGAGACTCTAAACCAAGTTGATCTGAAGTCCAAGTACCCAGTTGAAGCACGGCGGAAAAGTGAAGGAGGAAAGATGCCAAAAGATATGGAAAAGGTGGTGAAAGCTAATAGAGAGCAGATGAGAAGAAATAAGATAAACTCTGCAATCGACAGTATAAGGGAGTTCATTATTCGGAATGAACTCGGAGATAGAAATTCGAAAAGATTGGAGAAACTGGACGTGGTGAATACTATTCTGGATTACATTCGGACTCTTCCATCCAACAACGCCGTTACATCTGCTCCAGTTGGTCAAGTAAATGCTCAGACTGTGGCTCCAACTTCCCCGACATCTTCATCTCATTCTCCAACTCTCTCACCAGGACTGCCAACCTTGTCTCCATCTCCACCACTTCTCCAACAGGTTCCAGTAGTTGCTCAACAACCAATCGGACTTCTCACCCCAGGACTCCCAAATTTACTACCGACTGGATCCCCTCTACCTCTTCCAATGGTTCCAATGTTTCCATGGATGACAACTCCATTCCCAATGGTACCAATGGATCCTGCAACAATTCAACTCCGAATTCAGTTTTGGCAGAATCGAATGATTATCCAAAACTTCATTAATCTGAATCAGAAATCTCAAGTAAAGAAGGAGGAAGTTGCGCAACCTGCTGAGGAAGAACCAACTGTTGCTCCAATCAAAGATGAAGATGAGGAATTGAATCTTACCAACTAAATATCATTCCTTCTTTTTTAAAACCTCTTTTTTTCTCATTGATCTCTTTCCATCTATCTCTGTCATTTTTTCATTCCTTGCCTTTGTTCAATCGGTCATTTGTTATAATAACAATAACTTCTCTCCATCTGAAAGTTTCTTTCAATAAATCTGTTTTTTTTTTAAATATTTGTTTTGAGAATTCTAAAAAGACATTGAAAAGACACCTCACTGTCATGAAGTTCATATTTAGCATTCCCACGGGTTCCCATGTTTCCCATGCCTTTCTCAGCAGTATGTGAAGACGGGAGGACCGTGGGAATCGGATGTTTCCAGAAAACTGTTCAGTTGCGAAGAAGAAGAAAACCTCAGAATTTTTCTCACCGTCATGTTTTTGAGCAGAGTTTCCAAAAATAAATGTATTTCAAATAGTTAAAAAAAAAGAATATATATACAAACAAAAAATGTATACAAAATAGTTATCTCACTCATCCAGATTTTCATCGAGCACCTTGAACTTCGCCACCTCATTCCTTGCATTTTCAATTTCTTCTTTCTTTAATTTATCGATTTCCATCTTAAAAGCCTCCCGATCTTCTTTCATTTTATCACGAACACCTTGTACGATTTTCTGGAATTCCTCTTTTCTCGAGGCGTACTTTTCGTTGAGCTTGTCATTCTGGAACACATTTTTGTAGTTGATTTACCGCGCTCCGTAAAAAAATATTTCAAAATAATTTCGAATAACTGAATTCTATTTCATCGGACACTATTTAGCAGTTCTGAACAAACCATTTGAAGTAAAATAATTTAGTACAAAATATAATAGGAACTCAGGGAAAATAATCAAGTGTGTCCTGACTATCGGTTGGTCGTTTTATACACAAATGGTGCTTCCGGTCAAGAAAAAAAAACAAAAACAGGTTATCAGCTTGTTTTTCATCGATTTTGATTCGTTCCTGTAGAATCGAAGATAACAGAAACTATAGTATTGTACATGTTTACTATGGAGTTAAAGGCGCTCTATATCTGAAATAAGATATGTCTGAAGTTGGAAATTTTCAACATTCTCGGAGCAAACAGTTCTCACTTGAGAATGACCATCTTGGAGAGTGTGTCGCGGCCTCACTAATTATCTGAGAATGCCAATTTTTTATAAAATGCGTAGATCAAAAGTAGAGCTTTATTTTTGTAATTGACAACTTTTTTGTATAAACCCTGCCTGAACAGTTACAGTTCATCAAAGTATACAGATCGAAAATTTCCTCTTTTAGCACCGCAACGCATCGATCGATAACTTCTTAGGATGTGAACGAACAAAAAAGTTGTCAACTACAAAAATGAAGCTCTATTTTTGATCTACAAACTGCATAAAATTTGACATTGTGAGACATGTAATGAAGCCGTGGCACACTCACAAAGTTGACCATTTTCAACTGAAAACTGCGAGTGCGGCATTACTGTATGTGAACAGGAATTAGGAAGGAGAACATCTTTTTCTGCTCTATTTCTCTGATGGCACAGACAAACACGTATTTTTTGAATTTTTGTGTCTTTGATTAAGTTATTTCAATTCAGATCACCCAGGGAATTTATTTTTCAGTTTTTTCATGCAAAATCATTTCTCTTGGGCACGTGAACTGTGTTTTGGTAATCTTAGAAACAGTCAAAATCAACTCACTATCAGATTAAGCATGGAAAATTTCGAGAAATTGTTCTATTGATTTTTGTTTTTTTCTGTTAATTTATTTCAAACTCATGCTGTTATATTGAAATATTTATTCAATTACATTCCAAAAGATTCAACTTATCAATTATTATCCGAACTACCTAGATTTTGAAATTTAGAAGCTTCCTGTTTCGCATTTTCTATCTCTTCTTTCTTCAATTTCTCAATTTCCATCTTGAAACTCTCACGTTCTTCATTTATTTGATCTCGAACATTTTGCAACCTTTTCTTGAATTCTTCTTCTCGAGATGCGTATTTCTCGGAAAATTTTTCCTGAAATAAAAATTGTTTCATGAATTCATAGAGAGAATAACCTACATCAATGTCTTTCTCCATTTCCGTCATTTCGAAAGTAGAATACAACTACGTGATTATTGATTCTGATGAGGACAGCGATACAACCGTCGGGAAGTAGTAATAGAGAGAAAAACAAAGGTGTGTCATCATAAGGTTCTTATCAGTTTGTTTCTCTCTTCTTCGATCAGCGAGAAAAGAATAATTGTTTGTTGGAGAGAAGATGTGTCACTATTAAGACGAAAAGAACAAGTTCATAATTTGTTTAGAAGTTCAAGACAGGTAACACAGAATGTTTAACTGATGAAACGATGAAGCTTTAAAAAATACTTTAATTGTATTTAGAAACAAAAGTGATGTGTATAAATGAAAACAACTTTGTTCAGAGTTTCGTTCTAAGAATAATTATGATAAGATGTCAGAAATAAGGAGATGTGCACAAGTTTATAAAATATAGTACTCATTGACGCCTTGTGTAATGTACTATTAATAAACTCGTATTCAATCAGGTTCAGCTTATTTTTTTCTCAGAATTCTCAGAATCAGAGCAGAACAAGAACAATTGCTTCAATTTTATAATTTTAAAATGAATGAATGAAATATTTGAAAGTAGAGTGTATCGTGATCCATCGTCGTCTACATTCGATTGTCTACATAGCCAAATATTTCTCCAATTTCTTCTGTTAGTTCACCAAGAGTCAACTGGTAGTCTTCGATTCTTGTTTTGAACTTTATCGTATCTTCAATGATTCCACCCTTAAATATTTGATTTCGAATGGGACATGAAATCGAGACAACTAACCCCGACGGTATCCAAATATTGATCCCACCATTCCGGAGGATAGAGTTGTTTCACCCGGGTAAGAAAGTTCTGAAAATGTTTTGAGTTGTTCTGGAAGGACTTGTCAAATTTCTTACAATGATACGATCCAAAGATTGGTTTTTCTGATTTGATGTTGCAAGGGCGGCATCCACAATGTATGGAAGAATTTCCCCAGCTATTTTTGCCCATTCCCTAGACTTCTTCTAAAAATTACATTGATTCTTTACTTGCACTCTAATCAATAAACTTACGGGTATTTTAGTGTCGTTGTTTTGTCCGACTTTGAACTGAAAATTGAAATTGTTTTGCAAAAAAAGAAGAAGAGGAAGAATGAATACTCACCTCCTTCAAAATATCAGCAACCGCATCGCCAAGTTTTAATAGAAATACAAGCATGTTTTTAAATGTTAAGGCCAGCTTTTCAGATTGCGAAGCCCGGTGAATCGTGATTCGTACCATCATCAGCGGGATTTTCTCAATCAATTCGTTACCAATTTTCAGTCTGAAATGTGATTTGAGAAACAAAACAATCTGCAATATTCTAACCTTTTTTCCATACTAATTTCTTCATTTCCCTCGAGATTGAACTGTCGGGAAAGTTCTAAAACTTCTTCAACGACGGATTTAAATTTTTTAGTCTGAAATCGAGAATCATTTACCAAAAACGACAGACCCCTTTTTAATCACATATCCAAAATCCTCCAATAAAACTCACTTGTTCGCTCAAAATCGCAGAACCATCGAACTCTTCCAAAACTAGTCTCGCATCAGCTATAACCGGCTCAGCTTCATTAAGTCTTTCGAATAGAGTTGACAGATCAGTTTCCTCATTGTTTGACATGTTCGAATAAGCTGAAAAGAAACGATGAATGCGAAAAGAAAAACATGCAAAAGAAATATAAATGTTGTATTTTCAACAAGTATGAGAAACATAAGTACACCAAATCTGAGACCTACACATTTATTTGAAACACAAATATCATGGTATTATTTTAAATATATAAATGAGTTAGGAATAAGTTAAAATGAATTTATCTAAATTCAGTCGTCTTCAACACTATCAATTATTTTTTCGAATTGAATGCAGTCCGAATGAAAACGAGCTTTCGTTTCTTCTGGAGACAACTGCGAGTTTGTCTAAAAATATGAATTCACGAGAAAGTTAACATTGAAAGTTAGTTACCTCCAGTTCGATTAGAAATTCCAGGACCCACGCATGGCAAGTTATGGTTGGAATCTTGTCTTCGTGCTCCTGGAATATTCAAATTCAGAGTTTTCTCAAACGTTATTCAGTTTATTTTACAATGTCATGAAGTCAAACAGAAACCGGTTAGATCTTTAAATCTGGACCAGCTATTTTTATAGCGGCGACTCGAACAGAGCCGAACGTTTGTGTAGCAGTTGTAAAAATCGTGGTAATACATTATGTTATTTTTACAAAAGACAGCATAAAAATGAATGTTCACTATGGATTCTTATGATTTTCCGAGCTTACGTCTGCCCCATCAGTTTAAAAGTTTTGACCATTCACGAATCCAAACTTACCTCCATATCAAAATAACGACTTTCGCAGACGTTCTGACACGAAAACATAAGATAAGCCAACAATATTAAAATGTTCCTCAAGTTTTTCGACTTGTCGAATTCCTGAGAAAAACTTTAAAAAATAAAAATAAAGACAAGTTATGCTCACTTCTTCTGTCAGAATGTTTTTCAACTGGCTGTATTGTTGCTTCATTTCAATCAAGGCATGTTGGAAATTTCTAATGAGATTTCTATGATCTGCTCTACGTTCTTCTCCAGAGTTGTAACGTTCTCGTGAAGAAAAGAAGGGTTTCTTGGATAGGATGTCTTCAGTTGTCGTTTTTTGATAGCCAATTACTCTTGATTCAACTTCCAAATAACGTAGTAAGATTTCACCGAATTTTTCCTTCTTGTTTTTATTCGACGATTGCATTTCTGTTCGAAATCTTTCTTTCCCACATTTGATCACATCTTCAATATACTTTCCTTGAACCTTTTGGTATACAAACAATCGATAGCCATTGAGGTCCTTTGGTCTGAAACACCACAAAAGTCAATGTGTACCCAGAGTGTTCGTGGACACTCACTTCGTAATCAGTGGCATCCATGGTGTTTCCTAAAAACGGTTTTTTAAATTAAGGAATTTTTTGATTACTTTACACCAGTCGGTTCACGACCGTCTCTGTCCCTTTTTCCGCCGTCGATTCCCACATGTTTTATCAGTGTTTCTGTATCAGAAGACGTAATTTTGAGAATTATGAAAAAAAGAAATAACGGGAATCGTTAAGAGAAGACTTCTGATCTATTGGAATGAGGCAATCCTTTCACTGTTTTTCTAACTGTTCTCGCTACTCCTAATGTGTTTACTATAACTGGAAGCCATGGTTGACTGACATTGCAGAAATGTTTATCAAATAATTCACCTCACTGTCTCTCAATTGATTGGCCTCAGATATTTGTTGCATGCTTAACATCATTCTCTTCATAACTTCTTCTCTTTCCTTTTTCTGTTTTTCTTCCTTTTCACTAGGTTTAGATGAAGGATCCTTCTCAGAAAGAATCTCAGTTATAGTTGCTCTCTCCATTTCCTCTGAGACAGTTGCTTCTTCCAGTCCCTCAGAAGAGTCTCCTTCCTCAACTTTCTCAGAAACGTATCCTTTCTGCACTCTCTCAGAAACTGTCGGTTTCTCCACTTTTTCAGACACGATTTCAGTTATAGTTGCTTTCTCGATTTCCTCTGAAACACTTGCTCCTTCCTCAACTTTCTCAGAATCGGGATGATCTTCGAATTCCGATAACATGTCATTGTATGGAATACTATCAATTATTGTTTCGAATTGAATACAGTCCGAATGAAAACGAGCTTTCGTTTCTTCAGAAAACGATTGTGAGTTTGTCTGAAAATATGAGTGCACGAGAAAGTTAACATTGAAAGTTAGTCACCTCAAGTTCAACTAGAAGTTCCAGGACCCACTCGGGACATACAATTGTCAAAATCTCATTTTTGTACTCCTGGAATACAAGGGAAAGTATTAGTAGTTAAAAAATTAAAGTAGGGTGAACAGTAAGTTCCCTCTTTTGTACTTCTGTTAGTCCCCACAATCGGATTTTAGCAAGGAAACTCAAACATGTCCTTTGATAAATTTTTATCAGTTCAAATAATTATGTTTTACCTTTAAAGTCCAACAAATTCTGTTTTGGATGTAACGGCATAAGAACATATGATAAGCCAACAGTATCAAAATGTTCCTCAAGCTTTTCGACATGTCAAATTCCTGAAAAAACTTTTAGCAGATAAAATAAAGACAAGCAGTGCTCACTTTTTCTGTCAGAATGTTTTTCAACTGACTGTATTGTTGCTTCATTTCAATCAAGGCACGTTGGAAGTTTCTAAGGAGATCTTCATGATCAGCTCTTCGTGCTTCTCCAGAATTGTAACGTTCTCGTGAAGAAAATATGGGTTTTTGGGATAAGATGTCTTCAGCCGCCGTTTTTTGAGAATCAATTATTCTTGATTCAACTTCCAAATAACGTAGTAAGATTTCACCGAATTTTTCCTTCTTGTTTTTATTCGACGATTGCATTTCTGTTCGAAATCTCTCTTTCCCACATTTGATCACATCTTCAATATACTTTCCTTGAACCCTTTGGTATACAAACAATCGATAGCCATTGAGGTCCTCTGGTCTGAAACACCACAAAAGTCAATGTCTACCCAGAGTGTTCGTGGAAACTTACTTGGTAATCAGTGGCATCCATGACGTTCCCTGAAAACGTTTTGTTTAAATAAAGGAATTCAATATGATCCTATTCAAAACTGAATAGGCACCCCGCAACTCTCCGATGGTACGAAGAAGCAATTGTTTAAAGGAAGAACACTTACAGACATTATAACCGGTTTCAGTAATAATGGAGACTCAGACAAACACTTTCTTTTGTCGTTTTGAAAAAGAGGAGAGAATGAAAAATTTTTAGGAGTGAACAAATATAAAATTTACGAAACATACGTAACCAATTCGAAAACGCAATTAAAAGACGTGTTGCTGTTATCACATGAATTGTGTTTATGGACGCGTTTATGGACATCTTCCCAAATTTTTTTCATCAATGATTGGTTGGCAAGAGGAAATCAAGTTAAAAAGAGAATAGGAATCGTCAACATGGATTTGAAGGATTTCGTACTAAATTTAAAAGAAAGTGGGTGGATCCGTGAGGTGACAGCTATCTTGACAGAAGAGTTAGCAGAACCATGTGAATCCGACAAAAGAGCTGATAGAAGAGCTGTTAGGAAAGAAAGGGAGGAGATCAACCGTCGTATTAGATAACAGAAGAAAAAATGGGAGATGGTGCAAGAGGAGCTTCGAATTGCTAGGAAACGTAAGAAGATGAGTCAAAGAAAAGTCAGGAAGTTATATATAAAGTTGTATACAACTTTTTGTAATTTCAGTCAGCCATTTTGCGGCTTCCAGTTTTTGGGGACGTGGAGAACATTTAGAGAAACGGTGAAGGGAAGATTTAATTCTTGATGAAATTATTGTTATACTGATAGATACTGTAAAACCTCCAATAGTCTAATAATAGAGGAGCCTGTAGCAAAAAAAAAGTAGCAAAAGTTTAGTGCACAATATTTCAAAAAAGTTGAGTTTTGCCGGACAGAGAGCAGATTCAGAATGTAACGTTCCACCATCAAACAAGCTCAGAAACTCCTTAAATTTCGGAGAGAATATGAAATACAAAGAAAAATCAATTGTATGTATGATCGAGAAGTTATACATAAGAGGGGTAAATAGATATTTGTGTTTACAAAAAAGAGTAGTAGAAAAGAGTCATGTTTTTATGGGTATAGGGTGCTGGCCTAGCCAGAGCCGTCCGAGTCGAAACTATCCGTTCTAGAACTAGTTCTCAACAGAAAATTATCGTTATTTAGTATCACTTCTGGCTCAATAGGGGCTCCACTAGATTTCGGGGCCGACGGATTCGAAAAATTAGATATCTCGTTTCAAAAAACCAATATTTTATTCAATAAATTCAATAATAATAAATTGCAAAAATTAAACCGAAAACCCGTAAATCATCAAAGAGGAAGGAGAGAAGAGAAATGGGAGATGAGAAATTAGAATCGATTGTTTTTTGAAAAATAATTGGAACAGGGACAAAACAACAATAAAAAATAGGCAGTGAGGATTACTGTAGCTACATATGATAGCAAGGAATACAGGTAGAATGTGTCGAGATGAGTTGGCGGTTTGGGCTTCGGCTTCTGAAAAACAAAGATTTTCAGTTATTTTTGAGAATGTATGCGACAAAGTAATTTCTCTCTCAAATCGGCCATTTTCAGTGGAAAATTGTGTGATTTTTAAGCTGTCCCCTTAAAATGGCCATAACTCTCTAGTGACTGTCTGCAAAAAAGTTGTTATCTGCAAAAAGGAAGGTCTACTTTTGTTCTCTATGATCCATAAAAAATTTAATTGATGGGGTCCTCCTCAAAGTTGGAAATTTTCAACTGAAAACGTCCAAAGTTGTAAGAATTATGACCATTACCGTAGCTTCTCAATTCCTCAGCAAGCTTGTGTTTGTCGTATCTTTCAATGAAAAACGCGACGCACACGCATCGCGACTCGGCCGGTGTATTCAAAACTTTTCGTTGTGGACCTTACGTCTCGCACCCCTGTGGGGAAGTCAAGTTAAGAAATGTCAGGATCCGTGTCTCTTCTAGAGCTTTGATTTACTATTTTATTCAGCACTCTGTTTGTAAAAAATTGTCTGCTTATTTTAGTCTTTGATTTCTTCCATCGGTAGGAGTAGCCACGCCGGGTTTTTGTGGGAAAGTAACTAAAGTAATTGTTGTAATCAATTGCAATTTTAGCTAGTAAAAGTTTATGGAAAAATTTTACGTCAAAGTGTTCCCGCCGATCTTTTGGAGTTTGTAGGCTGTAGTCTATAACGCGGTCAGCAGCACTCCTGTATTCTGAGTCGGTGTGAAGAATCCGTCTACCAGCCACTCTAAACATTACTCTTCTAGTGAATGTATTTTGCACAGCCTCTATGGATTTGACTGTTTTCATATTCGTTGGGTTGGAAACGACTGTCGCGTATTCTAAGAATGATCTAGCAACAGTTTTAAAAAGCAGTAAGAGTAGCCTGACGTTGGAGCTACAGAATAATTTAAATATAGAGTAAATCGCGAAATTCGCTCGTTTTAGAGCCGATATTCTACTTTGGTCGGATTTTTTTCAAGGCTCAACGCACACATCGGACCATTCGGTGATGGAGTCGATCGCTTTTTGGAGATTTTGGGTCTTATCGATTTGGGATTTACAATGAAGTGAAAATGTTTAGGTCATCGGCGAAGGATAAGACCGCCCCTTGAGGTACCCCACAGCTAATACTTTTTATTGAATTTTTACTCGGAAGGTTATGTTTGTTAGGTAAGAATTAATCCACCTGAGTAAGTGGGGATTGAGCTGGATGGCTATCAGTCTTTTTAGCAAAATATCTAGACCGTCCTAGACGGAAACCATGTTGGCTATTACTGAAGAAGTTAATAGAGCTTAAGTGCTCGGTAATTCTTTTTAGAAGGCATTTCATAGATTCGGCAAAGTACTGAAATAATGCTTATGGGACGGTATTGAGATACTAAAGTTGGTGACTCTATTTTTTAAGAAGGGTTACTATTGATTTGGTCCACTTTTTTGGGACATTACCGGTCATCATTGATAAATTGAACAACTGACATAGCTTGAAAAACAGCAACTTATAAGCGTTGGTCCTCGAGTTTCAAGATTTGAGTAGAATTTTAGAACAGATCTATAATTTCTAGTAATTGGTTGTATGTGATTTATTGTTCGAATGATTATACATTGATACAATTGATTTCTCTTTGTATTTCATGTACTATTTCGAAAAATTTAAGTTTCTGAGCTTGTTTGATGGTGCAACGTTATACATACTCTGAATTTGTTTTTTGTTTCACAAAACTCAATTTACGTTCATAAACATCTTTTTTTATGTCATGCGATTAAAGCAACTCGTCTTGAATGGCGTTATTGCTCATCCTAATTTTTTCAACTGCAAAAGCTGCAAATCTACAGATCAACTTTGGCCGGCGCAGATTTGTCGTTTTTGCTTTTTGAATCAACTTTGGACGCAACATTTGGACGTACATTATTGTCACATCTACCTTGGTGGCATATGTCTTCCAGTCGGTTTAGGTACATTCTTGATGATTGCAATCAATTTACTTCCCAGTATAGGAAAGAGAGCGACTCAAGGTCACTGTCCTCCATAGTGAAATATCATGAGTGTAAAGGGGAAAAATGTCTCCTGCCCGTGGTTGTTTACACTCCCGCGGGATAGATGTCAATAAATCTTCTGAATCGAGAGATAGAACCAGAGGAAAAGGAGAATGAGACAGAATAAAATTGCTCACTCTTGCTAACTCTTAAAAGTGTCCTTCTCTTCTCTCATTCAAAACGGAAGTATTTCTCAAAGTCTTCGTTATTACTGAAGCTGTCCAATATGTCGGTATGTTGTTTTCTTTCCTAATATTGTTTATTGCCGTTTGGACCTCCAGAATTCCGGAGAGTTGTTTATTTAATTTTGAATCGCCGCATTCTGAATTCCATTATTTAAACGAAACGTTTTTAGGAAACGCAATGGGTACCAAAGATTACGAAGTGAGTGTCCACGAACACTCTGGGTAGACATTGACTTTTGTTCTATTTCAGACCAGAGGACCTCTATGGCTATCGGTTGTTTTTGTACCAAAAGGTTCAAGGAAAGTATATTGAAGATGTGATCAAATGTGGGAAAGACAGATTTCGAACAGAAATTGAGTCACTGAGTGAATACAAAAATGAAAAATTCGGAGAAATCTTACTTCATTGTTTGGAAGTTGAATGTAGAATAATTGTTTCTCAAAAAACGGCGGCTGAAGATATCTTATCCAAAAAACCCTTCTTTTCTTCACGAGGACGTTACGATTCTGGAGAAGCACTAGCCAATGAATATCTCGCTAGAATCTTCCAACGTGCCTTGATTGAAATGAAGCAGCAATTCAGCCAGTTGAAAAAGATTCTGACAGGAAAAGTGAGCATAACTTGTCTTTATTTTTATCTGTTAAAAGTTTTTCTCAGGAATTCGACAAGTCGAAAAACTTAAGGAACATTTTGATATTGTTGGCTTATCTTATGTTCTTGTGTCTCTACATCACGGATAAAATGTGTTGGACGGTAAAGGTAAAACTGAATTATTTTAACAAAAGAGGGATCTCACTAATCACCATGCTTTGATTTTTTTGAATTATATAATAATATTAATACCTCGTATTCCAAAGTATGAAAAGGAGATTTGGACAATTGCCTGTCAAGAGTGGGTCCTGGAATTTCTATTCGAACTGGAGGTAACTAACTTTCCCTGTTAACTTTCTCGCCCATTCATATTTTCAGACAAACTCACAATCGTTTCCCGAAGAAACGAAAACTCGTTTTCATTCGGATTGCATTCAATTTGAAACTATAATTGATAGTATTCCATACAGTGATTGGGTATCGGAGTTAACTGATGAAGATGAGAAGGATCCTTTTTCTAAACGTATTGAAAGATTTGAAAAACTGAATAAGGAATTCGAAGAGAGTAAGAAGACATATATCTTAGGCTTGCAAGAAATAACTGAAAAGGAAGTCAATCGTTTGGTAAATTATGAGGTAAACTATTTGATAATTGTTTGCAGCCAACTTCAGTCAGCCAAATTGTGACTTCCAGTTTTTAGAGGCTGCGAGAATAGTCAGAGAAACGGTGAAGAGAAGGTTTCATTCTTAATGCAATTATTAAAAAGACGAAAAGATACGGTTGTCAAAGAGCGGCAGGCGATTGCCTGGTTCGAAAATCCAATGATTGGAGACTGGAGAATTAGTAAAATATGAAATAATCAAGAAATTCCTTTATTCAAACAAAACGTTTTCAGAACTACCCAAGGCTGCCACTGATCACCAAGTAAGTTTCCACGAACACTCTGGGTAGACATTGACTTTTGTTCTATTTCAGACCAAAGGACCTCAATGGCCATCGATTTTTTGTGTACCAAAAGGTTCAAGGAAAGTATATTGAAGATGTGATCAAATGTGGGAAAGACAGGTTTCGAACAGAAATGGAGTCACTGAGTACAAATCAAAATGAAGAAATCGGTGAAATATTGATTCGATATTTGGAAGTTGAATTCAAAATAATTCGTTATCAAAAAACGACGGCTGAAGACATCTTATCTGAAGAAGACTTCTCTTCTCGATTCGATTCCTGTTGGGAAATTCTAAGAGGAAAGATTTATGAAAACCATGTTAAACGTGCATTGATTGAAATGAAGCAACAATTCAGCCAGTTGAAAAGCATTCTGACGGAAAAAGTGAGCACAACTTGTCTTTATTTTTATAAGCTAAAAGTTTTTGTTCAGGAATTCGACAAGTCGAAAAGCTTAAGGAACATTTTGATATTGTTGGCTTATCTTATGTTTTCGTGTCAGAACGTCTGCAGAAGTCGTTATTTTAATAGAGAGGTAAAGTTGGATTCATGAATAGTGCAAACTTTTTAAGCTGATGGGGGAAGACATAAGCTCAGAAATTTAGTTAAACATGAATTTTTATGCAGCATTATCCTTTTTTTCAATATCACATTTAAACAGTGAAAAAAGAAGATTTAAAAAAAAAGAAATTTTTTTTCGAAAAATCTCAATTTTTCAAAAACCAGGACACGTCACAGGAAAACCCTTTGTGGTTCATATATTCTTTGCAAAACTCATCGAATGAGCAAAAAAAATCGGTACTTTAGGGGGGGGGCAGTCTAAGTACATTTCATGTAAATAACTTTTAGGGAAACGTTGAGTTTGAATATTCCAGGAGCACGAAGACAAGATTCCAGCCATAACTTGCCATGCGTGGGTCCTGGAAATTCTATTCCAACTGGAATTTCAACTGGTAACTAACTTTCCATGTTAACTTTCTCGTGAATTCATATTTTCAGACAAACTCACAATCGTTTCCCGAAGAAACGAAAGCTCGTTTTCATTCGGACTGCATTCGATTCGAAACAATAATTGATAGCATGACTTTTTCTGAGGAAATGGAGAAATTGACTATAACTGAAAAGGAAATTTTTTGTAAAACACATAGCGACATGGTAGAAAAACTGGAAAAGGAAAGAGAAGGATAGGAAAAAAGAGGAGGCTCCTTTTTCAAAAAGTTCGAAATACTAACAATAATTGATAGTATTCCATATATTGACATGATGAAGATGACTAAATTTAGATAGATTAATGTTAACTTATTCCCAACTCCCAACTCATTTATATATTTAAAATAATACCATGATATTTGCGTTCTAAATAAATGTGTTAGTCTCACATCAGAGATTTATTGTACTTATGTTTCCCATGTTTGTTGAAAATACAACATTTATATTTTCGTTTGTATGTTTTCATTTTCGATTTCATCGTTTCTTTTCTGTTCAATCGAAAATGTCAAACAATGAGGAACCTGATCCGAGCCAAGAGCTGGTAACACAGCTCGAAAGACTTAATGAAGCTGAGCCGGTTATAGCTGATGCGAGACTAGTTTTGGAAGAATTCGATGGTTCTGCGATTTTGACCGAACAAGTGAGTTTTATTGAAGGATGTTAGAAATGTGAACAGAACAAGAAAGGTCTATTGCATTTCGTAAATGATTCTTGATTTCAGACTCAAAAATTTAAATCCGCTATTCAAGAAGTTTTAGAACTATCTCGACAGTTCAATCTCGAGGGAAATGAAGAAACAAGTATCGAAAAAAGGTTAGAATATTGCAGATTGTTCTATTTCTCAAATCACATTTCAGACTGAAACTTGGTAACGAATTGATTGAGAAAATCCCGCTGATGATGGTACGAATCACCTTTCACCGGGCTTCGCAATCTGAAAAACTAGTTTTAACATTCAAAAACATGCTTGTATTTCTACTAAAACTTGGCGATGCTGTGGCTGCTATTTTGAACGAGGTGAGTATTCCTTCTTTTTTTGCAAAACAATTTCAATTTTTAGTTCAAAATGGGACATAACAACGACACTAAAATACCCGTAAGTTTATTGATTAGAGTACAATCACACAAGAATTGTAATTTTTAGAAGAACTCTAGGGAATGGGCTAAAATAGCTGGGGAAATTCTTCCATACATTGTGGATGCTGCCCTTGCAACATCAAATCAGAAAAACCATTCTTCGGATCGTATCATTGTAAGATATTTGACAAGTGCTTTCAGAACAATTCAGAATATTTTCAGGACTTTCTTACCCGAGTAAAACAACTCTATCCTCCAGAATGGTGGGATCAATATCTGGATGCCGTGGGTGTCAGTTGCCTTGTTTACATTTCCCATTCGAAATCAAATATTTAAGGGTGGAATCATTGAAGATATGAAAAAGTTTGAAACAAAAATCAAAGACTACCAGTTGCCTCTCCGTGAACTAATACGTGACATTGGAGGTATATTTGGCTACGTTGAAGTGAGAAGGTAGACAACGACGGGATACTGACGTCGATGGACTCCGATAGAATTACGATACACTCTTCTTTCAAATATTACATTCATTCATTATAAAATTATAAAATTGAAACATTTGCTCTTATTTTTAATATTTCTATGTTGATTCTGAGAAAAAAATAAACTGAACTGTACTGCTTGAATACGAGTTTATTAACATTAAATTACATTATTTCATGAAGTTGTTCACATCTCCTTATTCCTGACATCTGATTCTCTTCTCTTCTTCAAGTCCTCTTCTCCACTGCATCCTTTGTTCCTCATATCACATTTTTCCTTGTTACACTGATCGTTTCCTCCAGAAACATCCTTCTTCATATCTTCGAAACTATTCTTTCCGAGCATTTTTGGGTCTCTCCCATCGTGAAAATCCATTTTATTACTGTCGTTTTGGTGAAGCTTGTCCATGGTAGGTCCGAAGATTCTGAAAGTAAATATTAGCTCAGCACAGTTCTAACAACTGCGCTCCACCGAAATGCCCTTGAAAAATGTCTCTTTTTCTCTGAGTCTCTCAATTTCGCACGTAATTTTCTTCGATTTCGGTAGAGCGCGGTTGTAAGATGCGTGCCGTGCTAGTAAAATAGAAGGTAAGTAAAAGTATTTAGTGTGTAGAAGTTTTGAAGTAGGCATCTTATATACCACCTGTGTCCTGTTTTTCCAATGATCATACTCCACGGCTGGAATTGTAAACAGAAAAACAAGTTGATTGGAAACTATCGAAGATTCTTCCAAGACCTGATTTGGAGCATCACTGTTTTTTGGTTTTTGAGTTATTTTCAATGGGTTGAGATGTATGGTCGAGAAGTTATAGGAAGGGTAAACAGATTTTTGTGTTCATAAAGGGCAGTCAGTAGTAGTGAAGAGTCATGTTTTATGGATTTAGGGTGCTGGCCTAGCCAGAGCCGTTCGAATCAAAACTATCCGTTCTAGAACTAGATCACGATGTACTAAACAGAAGATGGTCGTTATTTAGAAGTCTCTGAGGTCAAATTCTGATCGAAACGGCCATCGAGATCTGGTTTGGAGAATTCTTAGATAATAAACAATACTTTATTGGATAATTTCAAAAATAATAAATTGCAAAAATGAAACAAAAAACCCGTAAGTCATCAGAGAGGAAGGAGAGGAGAGAAATGAGAAATCAGAATCGATTGTTGTAGTTTGTCGATGATAATATTAACAGGGGAGAGAGAAGAAAATTAATTACAGACAAAAATCTATAAAAAGAAAGACAACTATAAAATAGAAGCAGTGAGGATTACGGTAACTAGGATAACAAGGAATGCAGGTAGAATGTGTCGAGATGAGTTGGCGGTCTGGGCTTCGGCTTCTGAAAAAATTTACTTGTAGTTTTAAATATGAAAGTCATTTCTCTCTCAAATAGACAAATTTCAGTGCAAAATTGTTCCATTTTTAAGCTGTCTTTTTAAAATAACTATAACTCTCTAGGGAGTGCTCGTGCAAAACAGTTGGCAACTACAAAAACGAAGCTCTACTATAGGATTCATTCAAAAATTTATTTGTAGGGCTATCAGTAATACTGTGGCACCCTCTCAAAGATAGGCATTTTCAACTGAAAACAGGCAAAGTTGTAAAAATTATGGACATTACTGTAGCTTATCAGTTCATCAGCTACTTGTCTTCAAAGATGCATATCTCAGAAACTAGAACAGCTAGAAAAAAGTTGTCAAGTACAAAAACAAAGCTCTTATTTTGATCTACATAGTCAATATAGTTTTGAAATGATTCGACAAAACTGGGCGTCATGTAACTCCCTCAAAAATCTTGATAATATTCCCCTTCACTTCTCAACGGTGGACTACTTCAGTTTCTCCGAGTCCGATTTACATTTTTCAAAAATATCCAAAATCCACAACTCACTATTAATATGCACAATCTGCGACGCTTTCTGCTGGCTATGCTCACATGCATAGTTCCCGTCATCCTCCATTGTCGCCTTCCGGATTCTCATAGTCTCAATGACCACTCCAGCGTCTCGTTTCACTTTCAAGATGTATTCTGAAATATTCACATTTTCAATTCCCTCTGTCCTCCCATTCCCAAAAAGCGTCAAACATCTCTTTTCTCTATATATGCAAAATATCAAGTACCTATTAGAAGTGAAGAGCCGCAAACACTCTTGTACTACTTATACTCTCAACACCTCCTCTTTTGCATTAGCCACGTCAAGAGGGGGGGATGGATGGATGACAAATCATGTTATGTAAATTTGAAATTGAGAGGGGAAACGAATAAGCGGGGAAGAAAGGGAGAAGGTTTGAAATTATGAAAAAGTGAGAAGTGGATTTACGAGAACCTTGTGGCTTGATTGTCCAGGAATAAATAATTCAAGTCAATCAGAAGTTGATACAGAGCGGTTTTTAGTGCTGAGATTCTAGAATTTTCAGATTTCTGAGAGAATCCGAGAATCGGGTGAGTTTAGAAACAGGTCGTACGAATTTACAAAGTTCTGCATTTTATTTTTGTGTTTTTGAACCCAAAATATTTCAAATTGAGTAGTTCATAGTTTTACAGAATCGGTGCCTCCTGAAACTTGGAATATTCGAAATTCTTCGAAAGTCTGTCCTTCAGATTTCCAAAATTTCAGTTTCTAGCACTTCACTGCGCATATCAGCCTGTGTGTAAGTTTGTCCGTATGTCTCAATTTCGGTTATCTATGCGATAAAAAGATTTCTGGGATTCCAGAATTTCGAGTTCCTAGGACCAAGGTATCTGCTACCTAGTTGTTTGTTGGATGTCTGTCCGTTTATCCGGATATCCAGATGTCCGCTTATTTGGTTCACGGCCTTTTTGACTTTACTTTCTCCGTATTCCCAGTTGTTTTTTGTAATTTTCGAAAAATTCTTAGAAAATTTTTTAAACTACATTTTCAGACTTCGGTTCTACCGAAACTGTCAGAAAATCAAATTTTACGATCCCCCCGAACCGAAGGTTCTAGAACTCTTCTCGTCTTTTCTGGATTCTCAATAAGTGCCTGGAATTTTAGATTCGAAGATTTCCAGAACTCTTATCGGCAATGTCTGCGGACTCTAATATCTCAAAACTCTTGTTTTGAAATCCATTTCTAATTGTAAGACCATTCTGTCAGTACCTACTGCTAAACTCCCAACTTTCAACTCCAATTTTTTGCAAAAAAGGTCCCCTAGCTTCCTCTCCCACATCTACATATACCAACAATTCAATAGAATCCAAATGATGAGTGGCGGAATGAATAAAACATCATGATTCTTCCCCTTTTCTCCCTCTCTCATCGCTCATCTTCGCTCCACTGCACCTGCTTCTTCTTCTTTTTCCCCGGTCCCCCCCACCTCTCCTCCCGTTTCCTTCCATAATCCAATCCTCTTTTTCCCAATTATAGTTCCGTCTCTCCCCGTGTATACATATACAAGATTTGTGGAGTAATTGAGAGAGGAAATTGGTTTGGTTTTGAGGAATCGAGAGGGAGTTCCCCTTGCCTACTGTTGGGTGGTCCGTGAAAACGGGGGAACAAGTTCCTTTTGTTTGTTCAGGGAGGAGGAGACAAGAGTAATATAAACTGAAGAAGAACAAGTTGATCGACTTACATGGCACACACAGAGAGCCAAACCACCTCATTTGCAATTCTGAGCGATTCATCATTAAACATGGGAATGGATAATATACCGGACTCGGGATAGAATAGGGGAAAAGAGGAGAAAGTGGAAGTTTTGAATGAGCTAGGCTACAGTCATCAAGCACTAGGAGTCTTGAAACGTACAAGACCTTAGGCCTGGAGCTCTAGAACCTGAAGTCAGAGGCTTAGAGTCTAAAATTCAAGTTTTTATACTACAGCGTGACTGCAGATCTCTGACAAGGAAAATTTTTGGAGACGCGGCTTTCAAACTATCTATAAACTTGGTCATATGTACTTTCGACTACGGCGAGTCCATTTCTGTATTCAAAACCTGCTAAATGTCTCAGCGAGCCGAGTTATGAGCTCTCAAACTGTTCAAATGATTAAGCTTTTTCGCATAGAATTCAGAATCGGCAAATAGAATACGCAAAGATGTTCGCATTTTTTTAAAGTTATACGCTCCGTGACTGAAATTTAAGACGTTGACGTTTGAGACTTTATCGGGTTTCACAAGCTGTGTCCGTGTTACAGACTAGTTTAGAGAATGACCGAATCCGGGATGTGAAGAATAAGAGCTAGAGTGTGACGGACCTAGTCTAGATTTGAGAAATTAGTACCAACGGTAGCAACGGTCGGAGGTTTGAAGACCTCGGATCTTGAAGATCAGAGCATGCAGGCCTCAAGCCTTGTGGCTGACAAATGTCTCCAGTTTCTAATTTTTTAGAATTAGCTTCAGAATCTTACGTGAAAATAGTTTTGTGAACTTAGATTACTTTTGAGGATGTGATACGAGCTTTTGTGGCTTAATTCCCCTCTAATTTCAAGCCGAAAACTCACTCTCTGTATTATTGAAGTTAATCGTCGTCCCATCTCTTGTCCACACCACATCGATATCGTCATCTGTTTTGTCAGTGGAGGTTACTGTGCAATTCAACACGACTTCATCTCCAGACATATTCGCCATGAGTCGGGTGGATTTTTCTGAAATAGAAACGGTTATGTCCATCAATCTCCAAAACTCACTCTGCAACGAAGCGGGCGATGGAAGTGGTGGGTCGAGCACTTTCAGATACACTGCATACACTGTATTGTGCTTATCGTTGATCTCACACAAGTAACATCCGGAGTCTTGATGTTCGGCTCGTCTCAAATTGAGCACCCAAATATTCGCAGACTTCTTGGACACTTGCCATCTAGGGTCTCTGGTAAAAGTTCGGTTTCCAGCAGTCAGTATGGCACCATCGGAGACCCTGGTCCAAGCGATCTGAAATTCCAAAACTCAAAAACTTGGGACTTAATCCCCGATATATCTTCCAACCCAGTGCTCCCCCTTTCTTCCAAACTGTCAATTTCCCCCTCCCCCCCCCTTCGCTCTTTTGTCCACAAACATTCCCCTAGGTGTGCCTTTTCTATTGTTTTCTTATGGGTTATCGGATATAATGGTATAATAACAGTACTTGGGGAGCTTCCGGGCAGCTAGGTTCACACAATGACAGTAGACGATTCGATTACGGTCGTTGACTTTTCGCGCGCATAGGTAGATGATGGGTAAACAGTTCGAAAGGTGCCAAGGCTAGCAAGAATGGTCCGGGGAGTAATCCTACAGTAGGATGATCATGACTACCTAACCTCGTGAATGATACTGCAGCCGGGGTGTCAGTATCATAGCTGGCGAGATGTTAGACTAGAATTAGACTGGACAGTGCCCAAGATGGGATGAACTTACTAGGGAAATCCCCGAGTTACTGTGGAGTTATAGGGCGTTATCTATATCATTGGAAAGCTGAAAAGACGCTGATTCCAAATATATATTCAGTTTTTGCCCTCGAGGTCCGGTATTCGAGAAAAACGAGGTCAAAGTTTGAACCGTTGACAAGTACCGACGTCCAAACTTTGACTTTGTTTTTTTCGAATACCAGACCTCGAGGTCAAAAACTCGGGGGCCTTCCCTAGTAAGGCCTTGCCCAGCCTAATTCTAGTCTAACCTCTGGCTATCTATGATACTGACACCTTGGCTACAGTATCATTCGCGGTACTCATGAGACTTTAAGCGAAGGAAATGTGCTTAGAGCCAAACGGTCCTGAAGCTTGGCCTATTAGCCTAGCACTGTAGGTCAAAGTCTCCGTAGTCCTTAGCTTATCTAGCCTCCAGTTCCCTAGGTCCCAAGAAACCTATCTCATTCTATCTCAACCCCGTAATTAGTACCCAATCCTTTCCCCAGTGCCCTCAGCTTTTGACCACCGTCTAAACGATGCGCTAACCTTATCCCCCATTATTACCAATTATTACATAATGAATAGCTTCCTCTTTTACCTTCCTCTCTTCTCATCTTTCTTCTCCCTTTGATTTGGGTTTTTTCTTCTTCTTCTAATTATAATTCATTCATGAGATGACTCAAATGACGCAACCCCCTCCCCTCTTTAAGGATTCCTCAAAAAAGAGTGGAGAGAGATAGGCGGCACATTCTGAGGAGAAGAGCAAAACGAGTCTGACGACAGGAAGCCCGTAATTGGCCATTTCCTCTCTCTCTCTTTTCAATCGAAGAGAATGTGAAGAAGACTTTCTGCAACCCGCTCAAAAAATAAATAAGGAAGAGAAAGATGAGAATACGAAGTGAAGATAAGGAGGGAAGTTGTTGATGGGAAAGGAACGAGGAAGTTTTAAATGGAACATTCTAGAGATAGGAGATCTTGTCTGGAACACTAGGAGCATTGCTAAAATCTTAGTTCTGGAATGGGAAATCTGGGGTCAAGGACATAGAAGCTACGGGATTCTGTAGCCTGTGAACTGCTTCAACTGAGAATGGAAGGATTTTGATAATTCGATGGTTTATGGTATAGTGGACCTAAGGGGACTGGAGTCAGATATCTAGGTCTTTAGAGTCCATGAGTGCCCCGGAATTCACCAGTTCTGGAGTTAAGTGCCAGTGAATCCGAGCTCCAGAAGTCTATGGGCTCACTATGGAAAATTATGAAGTCAGTTTGGAGTTATGGAATGTGACCTGTACCATTGGAAAGCTGAGAAAACGCTGATTCCAAATATATATGTAGTTTTTGCCCTCGAGGCCTGGTTCGCCTTTCTGACATTTTTTTTTAAAACTTCTTACTTTCGCGTGTTAAAAATGTAATCATTCTCTATTTTACCGAACTTTTAGCTTGATTTTCTCGAATACCAGACCTAGAGGGCAAATACTGAATATATATTTGGAATCAGCGTTTTCTCAGCTTTCCAATGGGGGCGGTTCACGTCCCATAACTCCAAATCGACTCCATGGCCTTCTCTAGTCAGGATATCAGAGCTTCATCGATATGGAGATTCGGGGGTTGGCTAGGTGGAAGCTAGATGGAGGCTCAGAAAAAGGCTTATATTATTTTGCAAGAAACCAGGGGATTTTCTGAGGTTCCAGATGTCCACTTCTCCGATATCTAGATTTCTAAACTAACAACGATCTAGATTTTAGATACAGCTCACAGTGCCTCCTACCCAAACCTTTCCTAAACCAAACCATTTTCATTTTTCTCTTTTCCAGTTTCTCACCTCATGCTCCGCATCTGGCGGTACACTACAATGCAAATACGCCGGATTCTCAGCCACCACATTAACAATCGTCTGCGACGGGTTTTCCACTCGAGACCTCTCCTGCCGTAGGCATGCCATCACCTCTTCCGATGCACCATGTCCTGGAAAAAGAATAAAATCATTTGTATTCATAATATATTACTACTCTCTTTTCCATTCAAATGTACTCTCCCTTTTCTCTTATTTTTCCCCCGTTTTGAAAGGGTCCGGAAATGAGTACGAGAGTACTGCTACTACTGAAGCGATTTACATCTAAACGGGCGGCGGGAAAGGAGACAATTTTGATGGAGAAAGGGGAAGAAGGTCCCGAAGATTATGACAGGCAGATAGGGAGTTCCATTTCGGAGCAGAGAGAGAAGGAGAAACGTTTTTGGTCATTCTCAAGTGTCACTTTTTGGTTTTTGAAAGTTTAAGAAATATAGAATAAGCGGGGAGAAGTGGGCGATGCGTATGAGCTATTATGGGTTCGGCATGGGAACCTAGTTAGATTTATGTTTGAAGGAGTTCTGGTTTCTTGCAAAATGTTCTGAGACTTGTAAACCTGTCCTAGAAAACATTTGACACACACAAAAGTCGATTTAGTGAAGTTATTTTCACACTTTGCAAAGGCCTACACGGACCGACGCGTAGCTCCGCTTAAAACACAATGTTATGGGCTCAAAAATATACCAAAATGTAGATCTCGGCGAGTTCTTAATCTGTGATTTACTACGCCGGATGACTGATCGTTAATGTGCCGCGGACCGGGCTAGAATAGATTTTTTGGTAATTTTTGAGTTTTTTGGCCTTTTTTCCCGACCCGCGGCACATTACCGATCCGGCATCCGCACCGTAATAGGTCACGGACATAGAACTCGCCGAGATCTACATTTTGATATATTTTTAAACCCATAATATTACGCTTTAAGCGAAACTAAGCGCCGGTCCGGTTAGCAAGAATGCTTGCTTCAGACTCTCAATTTTTTCAAATTCATTCAAATCAAGCTCTTCATTTTCGTGGTTCACAGTTTCTCTGAATCTCTTCTTCCGAAAAAATTACTGTGTTTCAAAATAAGTGTTCCCATTTTGATCTTCTCTTGCTCGACTGTAACTCACTAGGGAGAATAGACACAAAAAATTGTCAACTACAAAAATAGAGATCTAGGTTGATACTATGACATATAAAATGACTGACTAGGGTAGTCTAAACTGACCGTGGAGTTCAGCAACGAGAACAAGCAGAATCGAGAGACAATCGAATTTTGATGGAAAATCAGTTTTTAAAAATTGATGAATGGTCTCCAGAATCCAGATATTCTGTTCTGGTCCAAGTTTTCACTGAAACCTTGAAACCATTCTAAGGGTAATTGGACAAAACCAGTGTTATTCATTCCCAGATCACAGTCTCTAATATCTTACTTCTAGAGCCCGGACCTCTTTTATCTGTACTTTGGAACCCCTTATTCCATAGATCCCAAACCCTTCAATGTACCTATCCCCCCCATCCCCTCTACCTTCCCATCCCATCATCATTCCATCCCCATCCCTTCTATCTACAACAAATCCCATTTCCTTATTCAATGCTCTCTCCCTCTCTCTCTCTTTTCCCTATTTCCCACAAAAAGAAGTCTTCCCTAAACTTGTTTATGTATTCTTCAGAAAACGAAGAAGAGGCAAACTCTTCGTTTTCAATACCTAAACTATTCCCTCTCTCTTCTCTCAAAAAAACTGAAAGAATCGAAAAACGGAAGGAATAAGGGAGCAAAAACTTGTGAAGACAAACGGCTCGCTCGCCTCCCTCAAGGGACATCATATCCCCGACACTTCTGGTCCATGGTGACTAACGGAACGGACAATAAGGAGAAGAGTGGGTGACAACACGAAAAGTGAGCAGCACTTTTCAAAGGGAAACCAGTTGACATGAAGGAGAGCAAGAAGGAGCAAGAAGACATGACGTCTCCAGAGTAAACGGGAACGACAGAATGGATCAGTTTCCGGAAACTCTAACATGGAATGTATTTTGACTGCTACCCCTAAAGTGCTGATTTTTTTTGCTCATTCGATGAGTTTTCTTGAGACAAAGTGGCCCATAAAGGCTTTTCCTGTGACGTGACCTCGTTTTTGAAAAATTGAGATTTTTCGAAAATGAAATTTTTTCGAAAATTTTTTTTCATTAATTTTTTTCATTATTTTACCGGATTGTTCAGAAAATGGGCTTTGCACATAATTGTAGCAAATTTTATGTAGTTTTTGACAAAAATATGACACTCATAAAAAAATAATTTTTTGATCCTGAAAATGGTAAAAATGTGACACCCTCCAAAAAAAAAATTTTTTTTTCGAGGTCTGCAGAGGTGACATACATATGGTAAGAAAGAACAACTCATGGGGATGATTTTTTCATATAGCACTATAGTTGCTTCCAATTGAAAATTAAGGAAAAAATTGCTCTGAAAATTTTCATTTTTCGAAAAAATGTGACATGTCGGAAATAAGTTCGAATTTCTAATATTGTCCAAGCTCCCAATTAAATTCAATAAAAATAACATTTTTCAGATTATGTACGACCATTTTCGAACAATGATTCACATCCCTGTTAACTTCTCTTGTCATAACACTCGTTCAAAAAATGCAAGTTTTCTCATGTGGTGGAAATTCAATTGCTCATAACTCCTCTAAAACTGAAGCAAACTTGCTCAAAAGCTTAGAACAATCCAAAAACGACTGTTGCTTCACAAAAATCATGATTGGGCTGTTTTTCCAAAAACTATTTTTTTCGATTTTTGATAAGGGGGGACCACATGAAATTTTTTTCAGAATCTTGAAAAAATTTTTTTCGAAAACAACTCAAAACAAGTTTATAAACAAAACTAAATGCTAAAAACCGTTAAATGTCTGAAAAAAATTTCATGTGGTCCCCCCTTATCAAAAATCGAAAAAAATAGTTTTTGGAAAAACAGCCCAATCATGATTTTTGTGAAGCAACAGTCGTTTTTGGATTGTTCTAAGCTTTTGAGCAAGTTTGCTTCAGTTTTAGAGGAGTTATGAGCAATTGAATTTCCACCACATGAGAAAACTTGCATTTTTTGAACGAGTGTTATGACAAGAGAAGTTAACAGGGATGTGAATCATTGTTCGAAAATGGTCGTACATAATCTGAAAAATGTTATTTTTATTGAATTTAATTGGGAGCTTGGACAATATTAGAAATTCGAACTTATTTCCGACATGTCACATTTTTTCGAAAAATGAAAATTTTCAGAGCAATTTTTTCCTTAATTTTCAATTGGAAGCAACTATAGTGCTATATGAAAAAATCATCCCCATGAGTTGTTCTTTCTTACCATATGTATGTCACCTCTGCAGACCTCGAAAAAAAAATTTTTTTTTGGAGGGTGTCACATTTTTACCTTTTTCAGGATCAAAAAATTATTTTTTTATGAGTGTCATATTTTTGTCAAAAACTACATAAAATTTGCTACAATTATGTGCAAAGCACATTTTCTGAACAATCCGGTAAAATAATGAAAAAAATTAATGAAAAAAAATTTTCGAAAAAATTTCATTTTCGAAAAATCTCAATTTTTCAAAAACGAGGTCACGTCACAGGAAAAGCCTTTATGGGCCACTTTGTCTCAAGAAAACTCATCGAATGAGCAAAAAAAATCAGCACTTTAGGGGTAGCAGTCAAAATACATTCCATGTAAATCGAAAATTTTCAAAAATTTTCGGGGGGAACACGGAACAAGATTCTTTGAACACAAAGCGTAGATTGCATTTGAATCGAGTTTCATTGGAGTCAAGTGGTCCGTAAATCTACACAAAGTGATCGTAAACCTACACTAAACTCAAAATATTCGTAATTCCGTTAAAATCAAAGGGTTTTATTCCAAAAGTTGAAATTTTTAAATGCATCGACTCAGATTTTTGGGGAATTGAAAAAAGTCGCTTTGAGCCAGGTCCGAAAATTATCCTAAAACGAGTTATGAAGCCGTAATTGTAATCAGATTTGATATTTTGAAAAAAGTACGTTCCAATTAAATTTTTGGGAAAAAAAATACGGTGTGGAGGGTGAACAGTCTCTTATGCTCCGTTGCAATAGGCGTAACTCAAAAAGTTGAAATTTTGCAGAAAAGTTGGTAACTTCAAAATTATAGTCCTTAAAATTCTACACATTTTATTGGTTAACAATTTTTCTCTAGCTACTCTACAATTTGAGATAAATCGCATCAAAGTTAGGGTGTTCAAAAAAAAAACTAATGAAAAACTGGACTACCTAAAAATCTCTGTGTCTCAAAAACCTCAGCTTTCTGTTCAAAGTAATCTACTATCAAAATATAGCTCTTAAAATTTTACACATTTAACTTGTTGACCATGTTTTGATAGCTATTCAGAATTTTGAGATACAAAGCTTTAAAGATGACCGTCTTCAGGTAGGGGGCAGAGAGGAGAGGGCGCAGAAAAGCCAGACTGTCTCGTTTCTCTGCGTCCTCTCTTTCTACTAGTTTTTAACTTTCTGTCTAATTCGTAGTTTCGGTGTCCTAGTCGTTTTTTTCTTCTGTCCCTCCCATCCATCCCGTACGTCCTCTCCTACACTAATCCCCATTCAAAACATGACACCGTCCGGTTGTCTCGGGGTGTCTGCTCAAACTTTGTCATATTTCAAAGGGGGCTCTTTACCTTTCCGCCAGTCTCTTCTCATCTCCAAACCCATTAACCGACACACATTGAGACTACCTGGTGAGAGTGGTCTTTTCTCTATTCACCTGGGATATAAAGTAGTTTCGAAAAAACAACAATCTAGCTTTTCCGCGTCTCTCTCTCTCTCGTTTCCACCTCATTTATCCACGTGGATATCTACCACCAATAAATGTCCTTTTACACGCATCGACGGGGCTTCTCTCTTGCATAATTGAAGCAACTCTCGTAGTTTATTCTATTCAGGGGAGAACTTCCAGCTGCTTAGTCACGGAGACAATGAGGATTAGATGGATTTATTTCGGGGGATAACACGGGCGGTCTTTTTCTAAACACAAGTACCTAATGTAAATTTAGTTGGGTTTTCAAGTGGGGATGTACAAGAAGGATTTGAATTTTTCGGGAGTAAATCGACCCGAAAGTCTCGTAAATCTACACAAACTATGTTAAATTTACAGTTGGATTCTGTAAATCTACTTTTGAACCACCGTAAATCGACCCGGAAGCCTCGTAAATTTACACAAACTCTGGTAACTTTACAGTTGGGATTCCGTAAATCGACACCCATGTTCTGTAAATCTACATTTGAACCTCCGTAAATCGACACTAGTTCTCGTAAATCAACACTATATGTATCTCGTTAAAGTTTCTTAAATCTACAGTTAACTGCGTAAATCTACACATAGGTGCTTAATTTTACGATCATTACAGTAACCCTTAATATTGAGCTCGTAAATCGACCCCAGACTTTCGTAAATCTACATTAAGAGTTTCGTAAATGTCCAGCAAAGTTTTTCCTTATATCCACCTTTTCCAAAAATTTCAAAAAAAAAGATTCAAAAACTCACCAATCCGAAAAACGACTCCAAATATCAAGAATATCGTCTTGAAATTCATAACTACTTCTCCAAGTCAAGTAGCCTTGTCACAGCTATCCTAAGCGCGTAAAAATGTCCCAAAACGTGGAGAGGAAGGGGGCGGGATTAAGGAGTGCGCGCAAAAAGGGGCGGAACTTAGAGCGCGAGGCGAAGAGTTCTATCGGAGACGAAAAGAAACAAATAAAACAACAAAAAATTAGTTAATCTTAATGTAGACACTCATTTTTAATCGTCGTCATCGACTCACAGCGGGAATCGGAAGAAAATAAGAAAAAGTCAAAATCACAAAAATAAATACAAAATAATCGGTGATGAGAGGGGAGGGAAAAGTATTAGATGATGATGGATTGTGATGAGACAGAAGAAAACTGGAACAAAGTATTACAAGAGAGAGAAGAGAAACAGAGAGACGCAGAGAAGAAAACAAGAAAAAAGAACGTCGTGGTACCAGTGATAAAGCGATAATCGTTTTGGGTTTTTTTTGAGGAGTGATGATTCGTTTGTGTAGTAAGACAATTAAAAAGAGAATGAGAGGCAGGAGGTAAACGAGAAATGCTTGGGGTATAAAATTTTGAAAATTAAAAAAAAACTAGTAAAAATCAAAAATTCAATGAGAAAATTCAAAGACAGGAAGTAAAAAAAAAGCAACAGGGATTACAGAAAAAACCAAAAAATTCGAAAAAAAAATGCCTAATATCAAACATAAATAAAATGTGAATGGTGTCAAACTGGTTGCTGTTGATTTCGAGCAAGCATATCAGCCAGACGGACTGCATCCGTGAATCCACGTGGTTTTGAGGTGGATCCGTTGAGGATCATTGATGACGCTGAGGTGGTCGCGGTGGTAGATGCTGTAAGACTCGGGAAGCGGTTAGGTGATTTCTGTGTCGATCTGTGTGTCTGTTTGAAAAGATGTCCGAATCTAGGAATATATGTTGTCACGATGTATTTTTTAAACGCCTTTCGAAACGTCGAAAAAAAGTTTTTCAGGAATTTTTTTCTCATCATATCTATGTAATGTGAAAGAAATATAGTTGGGCCAAGGATTTTCAGAAAAATTCGCGGACTGAAACACAAGAATCAGCTCGAATTTTTCATCTGCGTTACTTTCAGTTTAAGCTCCACCCACAACACCCATACCGCACTTGCGTTTCAGCCCGAGAATATATCCAGATGTTCAAATTTTCAGATTTTTTGATTCATAGTTTATTCTACAGTACATAACGACAAATGTCTTGATATCCCAAATAATAACTGATGATTTGCGGAAAATCGAAGTAAATTTCGTAGTTTTTTTGATGAAACGATAACCGAAATCTCTCAAATATCCGAAAATTCTGGAATTCGGCGGCAAATGGAAATTCGAAAAAAATTTCCATTCGTTTTCAGGTTGAAACCACATAAAAACTTAACTTTCTGATGTTCCATACGAATTTCCTAGAAAAGAAGTTTCAAACTAGTTTTCAATGATTTCAGAAGGATTTATTTGACATTTCAAAGCCAATTTCAGTCACTTCGACGTCTTTTCCGCTTCTCAGAAGTTAGACTTCGATCCGGAAATGCCCTTTTCTATCCAGGAACATCAAGATCATAAATATTACATTATTTCATTCGTCTTCTCATTCAGAATCAGGAATGTACTCTCTCATAGTCATTTCTATTTGTCAAGAGATCACCTTACTCCTTCTACCCTTTTTAGAGAAAAAAGGAAACTCATGAGAAAAAAAACTCGAAAAAAGAAGAGAAATTGAAATTTGACCTCTGAAAGTGACATCCCATCACCCCGTTTTGTCCTCATTAGAGATCATCTTATTTTTATTTTTATGTGGAAAAAAGGGTAGAAAAATGAGAAAAAAAAATTAAAAGATTGCATATTTTGCAAACTTTTAACTGTTTTCAAACAGTTCCTGATAAAGGCGAAACATCTGTCTGTTTTCCAGATCGAAATTTGACCGAAAAACCAAAAAATTCGAGAAAACTGTCTGAAAAGAATCAGTTTTCGGAGGCTGAAATCTTGAATTTGTATGAAAACTGTAATTATTTCAAGGACAGACTCCAGAAACTGGTTTTTGAGTACAAAATTAGAGAAAAAATTTCAAGAAAAAAACGAAAAATAACTTAATTTTTGAAAATTTCAGCAGAAATTAACAGTTTTTTCGAAAAAACTCCGAAAAATTTTGACGAAATTTTTTTTCGTACAGCCCTGATCCAGATGTCCAGATGTCTGTTTATTTGCAGTTATAGATGTCTGCTTGATTATCTGTGTGTCCGGATGTCTGTAAAAGTGTCCGGATGTCCCCTGACCATCCAGTTATTCCCGATGTTTCCGAATTCTAGCTCTATCCATGCATCTCGACATCAAATCCAAACTAAAACTCACTTCCACCGGGTCCACCCGTCGGTGATGTTGGCGACGTCGCCGTCGACCTTGAAGACGTCCGACCGGAAGGTGTCGTCGTCCGATTCGGTGATGATTCGACAGTCTCTTTGGATGGAGATGAATGAAGAGCCTCTTCGAGTGCCTCCTCATACGATTGATGAGTTGTTGTACGTGGTGTCGACGTCTCATCGTGTACACGGGCACTTCGGAGGGAAGAGTTCGGTCGGGGTGTACCTGGAAAAAAGAAGTTAATGGTTTAAAATATTAGCACGGCCCACTTTTTCTAACAACCGCGCTCTACCGAAACAGAAGAAAATTGTGTGCAAAATTGAGAGACTCAGAGTGAAAGAGACATTTTTCAAGAGCATTTCGGTGGAGCGCAGTTGCAAGAACCGAACTAATACTTTAAATGCAGGTTCTTCTGTGTGTCTGTGTATCCAGATGTCTGAATATGTGCTCTGTCTTTGGGTATGTTTGTCCTCTATTTCCCACAATTTTTCCCACAAAAAACGAACGCCCACATCCTCTTTAACTAGCTTCCCGAACCCTGAAGCTCCATAGAACCATGAATTAGAAAACAAGACAATTTATCTTATTTAGCGTGAGAGATGTCTCTGAGCCCGAAAACAGCACAAAAATAGATAGAAAAAAGAGAAGAGCGCCGTCGAATGTCATTAATTTTCTGTGGGTCCTGCGTGGAAGAAATAGTGCCACGTGGGAATTCGAATCAAACAGATTTCGGAGGAGCTAGAGATATTTCGAAATCAAAAATCGAAATTGTTGGGGTTTCTGATATTCGGTCAATTTCTGTGTTCGATTCATCCCAGTTTTTCAGGTTGTCTGTGTTAATTTATCCAGCATTTGTGGATAGATTGCTACTTATATGAATTCAGTCGTCTCAACAATTATTTTATTCGAAACTAGGGTATGAGGTCCTCCAGATTAGTCGGCCAGATTCTGGAATCCTTGCTTTTTCAGAGTGCGAACTTGTAAAAAGTATCTATTCCTGTTTTTTAGTTTGAAATTGCAGACTTTTTTAAGGTCGAAAAAAGCTTAAAACGGTATTTAAGTCAGGCATGTCCGGGTATGAGGTTACGACCGCACCTCAACTTCGGACTTCTCAACTGGAGGCACGCTCCGCAACGCACGCGACGCGCGCGAGCGCACTGACAGCCGGCCGCGAAATGAGAATTTTCTACGGGTATTTCGTGAATATTATTCATTTTTTTCGCATATATTCTCGAAAAAACGAACGAAAAAAAGATTTATTAATTTTTTAAACAATATATCACGTTTTGAGTTGAGAATTTATGCGAGAAAAGTGAATGAAACGACTATTACACGAAAAACTTGGAAAATACAAAATAATTCGAACAGATTTATGTTTTAAAGACAATTATAAAGGTTGATAAGATAATTTTGGACAAAAACATATATAATACACTTTAAAAATAGAGGAAAAACACATATTTTCATCATTAAAAGAACGAGTTAACGGAAACACCCAAAAATTGAACATCAAGCAATAAAAAATGGAGTTCAGAGTGAAGGCGATCAGAAAATAACGATAACAAAAGACGTTGAACACATGTCTTTCGCTATTTCGAGGTTCATTTACAAGGGACAGCCTCGTAATTATCTGAAAACTGAACGCCGGTCTTCAAAGGCACTACCTTTCAATTTCTTAAAATATCTGCTAAAATTACACCGCGGAGCGACGATGATGGGGACAGATACTCAACCACTTCCATACCTTTTACTACTTTTTTCATTATGTCTCATTCTTTACTGATAATAACTCATTGACTACACTCGGCTCTTCAAATCCGTTTGGTTCAAATGGAACACTGATTCGGTTCAATCCGATTGATAAGTTTCAGAACTCTTCGACATGACATAACCCGCTGTCAAAGCTCGCCACTCCCAACTTGAAGAGGGCACCTGAAAGTTGTTTCATACGGATCCATTATACCTCTAGGTCGTCTGCGATGATCTCGTTTGGACGTTGGGATCCTTTTGTTTGAGATTCTGATGTTTTATGTAAAATACTAAAAAATAGCACTGACTTGCGGGAAAGAAAAAAATTTATCTAGGAAAGAGAGATAGTAAACTATCTACTTTTCCTAGTTAAAGAAAGATCAGAGTCTACAATTCTTCGAAAACTATTGTATAAAAATATTAGCATTTTGGTTTTAAAGATATATGAAAATGTTGTATTCATCATGAGAAATTTCACTTTGCAAATCATTATTTGCCTCTCACAAAACTTCCCTTCTATCTGAGATTAGTCATTAGGTTATAGGCAAATAGTACTTACAGGTAATGAACCAAACGGATTTGAAGAGCCGAGTGTAGTCAATGAGTTATTATCAGTAAAGAATGAGACATAATGAAAAAAGTAGTAAAAGGTATGGAAGTGGTTGAGTATCTGTCCCCATCATCGTCGCTCCGCGGTGTAATTTTAGCAGATATTTTAAGAAATTGAAAGGTAGTGCCTTTGAAGACCGGCGTTCAGTTTTCAGATAATTACGAGGCTGTCCCTTGTAAATGAACCTCGAAATAGCGAAAGACATGTGTTCAACGTCTTTTGTTATCGTTATTTTCTGATCGCCTTCACTCTGAACTCCATTTTTTATTGCTTGATGTTCAATTTTTGGGTGTTTCCGTTAACTCGTTCTTTTAATGATGAAAATATGTGTTTTTCCTCTATTTTTAAAGTGTATTATATATGTTTTTGTCCAAAATTATCTTATCAACCTTATAATTGTCTTTAAAGGAGGACTGAAGTCATATTTTTTTATTTCAGATTCCGATACTTCAGAAAATTCTGAACAACTTTCATCATTGGAGCATATGCTAAAAATCGCTCTAAATACCCTAAATTTACGTTTTCCCGGCTCAAAAGGAGCCTTGATGGAAGAGTTTTCCCACGCGAATTTTTGCCCCCGTGTAGTCCTCTCGGACAAAATTATTTATTTTTATTTCTCGATTTTTCGTTTTCTTGCTTTTTTCAACAAATTTTCGTGTTTTTTCTTCTTTTTTACGATATAAGTTGACAAGAACACGAAATTTTGTTGAAAAAAGCAAGAAAACGAAAAATCGAGAAATAAAAAGAAATAATTTTGTCCGAGAGGACTACACGGGGGCGAAAATTCGCATGGGAAAACTCTTCCACCTAGGCTCCTTTTGAGCCGGGAAAACGTAAATTTAGGGTATTTAGAGCGATTTTTAGCATATGCTCCAATGATGAAAGTTGTTCAGAATTTTCTGAAGTATCAGAATCTGAAATAAAAAAATATGACTTCAGTCCTCCTTTAAAACATGAATCTGTTCGAATTATTTTGTATTTTCCAAGTTTTTCGTGTAATAGTCGTTTCATTCACTTTTCTCGCATAAATTCTCAACTCAAAACGTGATATATTGTTTAAAAAATTAATAAATCTTTTTTTCGTTCGTTTTTTCGAGAATATATGCGAAAAAAATGAATAATATTCACGAAATACCCGTAGAAAATTCTCATTTCGCGGCCGGCTGTCAGTGCGCTCGCGCGCGTCGCGTGCGTTGCGGAGCGTGCCTCCAGTTGAGAAGTCCGAAGTTGAGAACCGCGGGGAACCGCACCTCCCGGACATGCCTGATTTAAGTCGTAAAATTCAATGATCGTCTAGGTCGAAAAAAATTTTCCCTGACATTTCAGACTTTCTAATCGTGTGAGTAAAGCCAATTCAATCCATCTGTGTGTCTTAACATCCAAATAATCCATGTGCTCAAAATTCATCTATATGAAATTTCACACTCCCGTCTATCTGTGTATAAAATGTCCAGATGTCCCAAGAACTATCTACGTATGTGTCCGGATATCCATATGTCCCACGACTACCATTTTCTCTCCATAATTCAGATTTCAATCCTCACCTCCTCCTTCCACTTCGAACAAATTACACGTCGACCCATCGGCCTCCTCGACCGTCCCATTTCCAAGTCTCGAATCGTCGTCAACTGTTCCAATCGACACCGATTGACTATTACTCTCCACTATTCTACTCTGACTATCCGACCGTGATGTGGCATTTTGATTTCGGATTAACGAGCTCTTCGTCCCGCCCATCTCCACAACAGCAATCATTTTTCCGTCTTGTCGACCGTCGGGAACGTACAGTACTGCTGTCGCATCTCTCTCTCCGTCGATTACAGCGTTTCGATCTTCGATTGGACCGTGTAGTCTGTTAGCGAGACGGGCTTGTTCGGCCTTCCGTTCTCGTCGGAACGCCATTACATGCGATTTGAATCTGTAACTTTTTCATCGGTTTTCAGTCTGAAACAACCTCTAAAACTTACGTTGGCAACTGCGTATGACACAGTGTCCTCTTACAATTTCCCCAACATCCAATCGTAAATGGATTATAACCAGACGTGAATTTCCCGGTCACTTGTTCATTCGTCGTCCGTCCACGTGCCACGAGAACCAAATGGAATACGGTAAGTCCAATGACTGGAACACAGAGAATTGCACATAGAGCAAGTAGGACGATGGCACAGAGATACGGTGGCGAGAGAATGTGTTCGCGGTTTTGAGTGTCTCTTAAATCGAAACTAATTTGGTGTGATGATTACTGTAGTCTATGGGTACTTACGATCCAGACCAAACATAGGTGAAGCAGAGGCCGAAGACGTAGAGCATATGGATACTTAGACTGCAGAGAAAGAAGAAGAAATATCTGGAATAGCGAGTTTGGAGAGATAATCAAAGGAATTTCTCACCTATAATTCCTTTTTCCAACACAATTGTGCACCCATGGGCAGTGATGGTCGAAGGTTTCGATGCATCTGGAAAAAAGGGATTTTTGAAAAAAGTGTGATTTACTGTACTCGTTGGTTTCTATTTAAGTTTTTCCTTATTACATTTTCAACATTAATAGTCAATTTTGAGTCAATTTCAAATTTCTGCTTCAGCACTTCTTGGCAATTTCTCGGCAGTTTTCTCAAAAATGACAAATTTCTGATTTTTGAGTAATTTTTGATCTGTTTTTGCTTGAAAAAGCTCAAATACAGTGGAAAAATTAAGAAAATTGAGTCAGGAACGCAAAAAATCGACAAAAGCGTGTAGAATCACTCGTTTTTGTTACTGAGACAATTTTCGTAGTTTTTCAACTGATTTTGAGCTTTTTCAAGTAAAAACGGATCAAAAATGATTAAAAATCGGAAACTTGTCATCTTTTTGACAATTTTGACGGAATTATCACAGATTTTATTAATTTTGAGCTGATTTCTGTGATGATTAATTAGTTCTTCAAAAAATTGGCCAAACTCAATTTTTCGCGTTTCTGCCGTTTTTTCACAAAAAACCTTAATTTTTGTGTGGCCGGGCCGCCGTTAGAAGTATGAAATAGATACATTCCTTTTTTCAAGAATTTAATCACCGCTGCATAGTTTTCAACTGTTTTTCAGCTCACTTGGGCTCGCCTTTTTTCCATTTCTGGGCTTTTTACATTGTTTTAGACTTTGGCCGTGTATAAACTTATTTAAAAAAAACGATTTTCTGACAATTTATAATTATTTTCGTCCATTTCTGATGTTATCGACTGATTTTCGGCATTTTTCAAAGCTTTTTATCTCCATTCGGAGCCAAAACTAACTTCTCAACTCACCTATTACAGACACTACAATGACTGGAACGTGGCGGTCGATAGAACTTGCATGTGACACACCACTTCATTCTAACTGTAATTCCATTTATATCCACATTCTTGTACAGTGGAGCACGTAAATCATCGACTTGTGTTGGTTCTTCTGATCCGATGGCTAGAAATTAAAGACATTTTTATTTAAAAAAAAGATTTTCAAAGCAAACCGTATGGATGAACAGCCGGATCTAGTAACATGGCCATCAGAAGATTCGAGGCAACCATCATGAAGAGAAGCACGTCGAGGACGATTAGTAGTGGACCTAGTCTGAAATTACGACTTTTGTGATGGAAATTTTTATGATTTTGAGACATTTTTCGTGAATTTTCAAACCAAAAATGAAGTTTTCAGCTCAAAAACTATAATTTCTGATTCAAAACGGTATTTAGACATACTTTAAAAATGTACAATTAATTTTTTAATGATTTGTTTTAGAGAGAAAGTAAAATATTTTCTGTCTCGATAACTTTTTAGAAAAAAAACTCTTTTTGACTGAAATTACATAGTTTAACTTGAAAAACTTCAATTTTTTCAACCGAAAAACCGGAGAAACAACTCACAAATCCCATTTTCCCCAAATCTGTGGTGCAATGAAATAAAAGAACGAAGCGGAACATCCGAGGATGAGAATCCAGGCGATGGCGGCTGGCAGAAGTGCCGAAATTCGTTTGCACATGATCAGAAGACGTTGACGATTCAGATAATGATGTGCCAGATGACACCCAAGGGGGACCCCGTTTTAAGGGGAAATGAGACCACCGGGGGACTAGCGGGGGAGCTGAAAAATTGAACTTTTTGTTGGCGAAATTGTACGAATTCGGAGAGAAAAAGCAAAAAAATGGAGGAAATTGGGCGGAAAAAGACGAAGAAATTCTCGAAATTTAGGAAAGAAAATTGGTGGTGATACATTTTCGTGAAAAGCAGCGGAAATTGTGAAAATGAAAGTCAAAATTGAGATTTTTGAGCTTGAAATTGTCAAAAAGTAAAAGTTTCGGCTGTAAAACATGTATTAGAATATCAAAAAGAATTTTATTAAAATTCTAAGATTCAAAGAAAAATTTCGTGAAATCCGCAAAAAAATCAGTGTAAATCGACGAAAATCAACCTTTTCTAACACAAAACCAAACAAAAATCGAAAAAGTTGGAGCCCGATGGACATAATGAGAAACCTACGCCGGAAATTAAGAGCATTTTTGTTTCGCGCCGGAAATTGAAAAATTTTCGATCTACTCAAAAAGATTTCGACGAGATTGATGGGCTTTTCGGGCGAAAAATGTAATATTTTCTATTTAAACAAAAAAGGTTTTTCTAACAAAAACAGACGAAAATAGCAAAAAAGCTACGAGTCTTACGAAATTTTGCTAGCTGTCGAAACTAATGAGTCTCAGAAAATGAGGAAGAAGTGACTCAAATTATCTTTTGCGAAAATTAGAAAAATTAACATAGAAATTGCGAAAAAATAACCAGAAAAGCAGCCAAAAAAAGAAAAAAAAGTTGTTGAATTGTCTTGTGCCTACTTTTCTGGTTGTTCTTCCTCGGATTAACAACATGCACCAAGATTATTGCATTTCGTGTGTTTTCTTCTAGTAGAAAAAGAAGAAGAAGAGTGTCGGTCTTCTTTCTTTTTCTCATCGATTCGAGACGCAGAATGTGAAAGCCAGGAGGGGAAACGAAGAGAAAAAAGAAGAGAAGAGGGAGGGCATCGAAATGGAAAAAGAGTGTCCGTTTTTGTCGTCCGCAAAACGTGTGAATGAATGAATGAAGTGAAGTGAAATGGCGGTGAGTGAGTGTGTTGTCCGGAGCTGACAAGTGAGAGACCGAAATTTTAAATTTTCACGGATATTTCACCGGAGAAAAGACAATGAAATAAATTAAATCAATGGTTTATATATAGTAGTCTTCATTATTTTTCTATCAAATGATAAGAGAACTCAACGAAAGTTTCCCGTTGGAAACTCTTGAGAAAATGAGCAGCTTCAAAGTCAACAATAGGCGAGAGAGTAGGCGAAAGTGAGAGAGTGCAGAGACAAAATGTGTGCAATTTGTCGGAGAATTAGGTGCAAAGGAACGGCGACTTTTTGGAGGGAAGCTTCAGATTTTGAATTGAGGCAAAAACTTGGGGTTTTCTGAGATAATCCAAAAATCGTGATTTAAAACTCTACATTAAAAAAAGAATAAACAATGTTTGGAACATAAGATTGCCCACAAAACACTAACATGCCGTCAAAAAGAAGGAAAAAGCGATAAAAGTAACATTTAATGGTGACTAACCCTGGTTTGTTTATGTTTCAGCCCCGCTAAAAATATGATATGTTTTCAGAAAGGCTTCGCTTTTAGAGGATTTTAACAAAATATATAGCAAAATAACAACGTTTTGCACGAGGATTCGGCTTGATGGGCGGGCTGAAAAGGGATAAGAAAGAAAATTACGATATTCACAAGATTTTCAGATGCTATAATCTTGGAATTCGACTCTGGAATCGACCATTTGAAAAAAGAAAAGTGAACAATTTGTTGTGAAACTCATATATTTCAGACACATGCGCATGCACCTTTCGGATTACTGTAAATAATTTCAAAAGTTAGACTTTCTTGCTTTTTCTGGGGGTATTTGAGTTTAGAACTCGGAAGAATAGAACTGTGACAAAATAAAACTGTGAAAATATAGAACAGAAAAAAATAGAACTGTTACAAAGTGGAACAGTGAAAGTTAGAACTGCTACAAAATAGAACTCCACGAAATAGAACTGAACGAAATGGAACTGCTACAAAATAGAACTGTTACAAAATAGAACTCTACCACTGGTTTTGAAAATGCTTATTAGGCTTATCTAATATAACTTTATACAGTTTTTTGTTGACTATTAAATAGACAAAGACTTTATCTACATGAAATAAGTATTTTTAGTCGACTTTTCTCCTCGAAAATTGGTTATAATTCGTCTTAAAAGTCACGAATGCAAACGCGCTCCATTCGAACTAGAGTTCTATTTTGTAACAGTTTTATTTTGTAGCAGTTCCATTGTGTTCAGTTCTATTTTGTCGAGTTCTGTTTTGTAGCAGTTCCATTTTTTCGTAGTTCCACTTTGTTCAGTTCCATTTTTTCCTGTTCTATATTTTCACAGTTTTATTTTGTCGCAGTTCTATTCTTCCGAGTTCTAAACTCAAATACCCCCCTTTTTCTCCGAGATTTGTCTGGAGTTTTATAAGCTTTATTGAAAAAATAGTTATAAAAATACATCTGCAAATTAAAAAATTTTTCAGTAAGAAAAAGTATTAGAATTATGGAAAATCTCCGTTAAACAGAAAGTCGTGGTGGTGCTCTATAGAAAACTTTTGTAAATGTTCCTTTAAAAAATACAGAAACCGAGGCGAAACCCATTTTACAAATTTTCGCTCTGCGTCTTTAAGGGTTACTGTATTAAATCATAATTTTCCCAGAGATTCCGATTTTTGCTCACTTTTTGCCTATTTTTGTGTTTTTTAGTTGTTCTCCGTCTCCGAAGTTCAAAATGAGATATTTATGCAGCTAGGTGACTCATATGTACATCTCCTCAGGTTACAATGCTTGAAAAATTTTGAACCTCCCACTTCCTTTCCCTCTTCTATTTCTTTTTATTCAAAAACGCCACACGACAGAGTAAATGGAACAATAATAATGTTGCATCGTCGGAATCACAACGAAATAGTATACGAATCGGTGGAGACCACAGAGAAACGTTCATTCTGGTTACGGGAGGCAAAAGGGAAGAGAGACCAACGACGACACACCTGAAGAAGGGAAGGGAATCGATTCCCTTATGGGAGAGAGATGTCGGATTTTTCGCTCATACAGTTTTTGTTCGATTTTCCGATTTTTTTCACTTCTGCTTTTGACTTTTTTTTTCACTCGCGTAGATTATCGTCAAAAGAGAAAATTTTCCAGAAAATCATCTTTGATTCCATTCGTCACTTTAAATTGTAAGACTGTTTGCTAAGCTTTTGAACACAGGCAAAAGGGCCTTCCCATTGCTCCGTAAATACTTCTTTGAAAGTCGTGGAGGGGGTTGAGGTTAACTGGTTACCGATTCAGCGGCAGACAATGGTGATTTTGGCTTTTTTGTGTGAAATCATAGAAGTATTTAGTATTTAGCATACTTGTCAAAAATCGGGCCGGGCCGAAATTTCTCTCGGCCCGGCCCGGCCCGGTCGGCCCGGATTCAAAAATGGGTACCCATTTTTACCAATTTTTTTTGAAATTTTTCGAAAAAAAACAGTAAAAATGCTTAAATTATCATTACATATTCACATTTTGATTCAATTTTAAATGTTTATTCGAAAACTATACTTTTTTCAAAAAATTTCCAAAAAAAATTCAAAAACTCAAAATGTTTTGAAAAAATGTTTCAAAACGGGCCGAGCGGGCCGGGCCGGGCCGGGCCGGGCCGGGCCGAGATTTTTCCTGATTTCGGCCCGGCCCGGCCCGGCCCGGCCCGTGACAAGTATGGTATTTAGTTGTGACTGATTTTTCGGTGTTTTTGTTGAGTTTTTGCCATTTAAATCAAATTTGAGATTTGCATATTAGCGAATTAGTTTTAGCAGTTTCTGCACATTTTTTCGAACAAATTTCCGGTTATTCCTTACTTGCTAGATAGTTTTGAGACATTCACAGTTGGTTTTGTCAAGAAAATATGGATTTTCAGCTCCAAATCTTCAAAGTTATTGCGAGACTTCAAATTCGTTGCACTCACTTCAATTTTAGCCGTTTAGCATAATTTTTAACTCAAAAGTATTCGAAAAGCGAACATTTTTCATTTTTTCTGTTACTTTTCACTAATTTTTGCCCAGTTCTGTGCTTCCAATTCTTTATTATTAAACTTTATTATTTCAGCTAGAAAATTTTAAAAATCAATTTCTTCCCCTTCAAATCGCAAGTTTTCCGAAGTTAAAAAAATCTGGGAAGAAAAACAGTCCAACCGCCATCTCCTTCTGTCAAAAAAGTCCCCCCAACTGACCACAGTCGTTGTTTGTCCATCTCGGTCGGTCTCTGTATATTTTCTATTTGTTCACGAACTACTTCTTTGCCACCACTAGATCTTACCTACCTTGTGATTGATAGCCCACAACAAAATTAGAGAATCGATACTTTTTGAACAAATCCGTTAATTTCCTTCGAAGAATTCTTGTAATAACAGAAACTGTATAGTCAGTTTATGTATTGGGCGTCACGATGATTAACGACTCGTTTTCTCGGATTCTCGCTTCTCTCTTCTCGTCCTTCTAGTGGTCTCGTAAATTGACATCGTTAAAGGAGAAAAGGATTCAGTTTAGATCAGTTCTGTACTTATAGTGGTTCCAGTTGGTCTGCTAAGTAGATCAAATTGTTATCCATTAAAATGGATTTTCTAGTCTTGTGAAATTTGCTAAATCTTGTGAGGCTTATTTGAACAGATGGTCTTCCTGTGGTTTTTTAGTTTCATTCATAACAGCAAAAAGTTTGAAACTATATATTTCGCAGTCAATAAATTGTAGAATCATCAACTGTTTCAGCCATCAAAAACCATTCAAAACAAAACTTTCAGTATTGTTCCCCTGAAAAATACCACACCTTGTTGTTGTGTTTTCCTGTTTTTCCGTACGGTTGATTCTATTCATATGATTCACTTTTGGTGATTGATTTTCCCATTTTGAGACAGTACGATTCTCAATAGAGCGTACATGGTAGTCCGTGGAACTTTTTATAGATCTAGCGAACTTTCTGTTGGAATGTTGAATTTTACTCGAATAGCATAGCTGAAAATCTTGGCCGATTTCTAGACTAAACTTTCATCTTTTCCACGTGGATCTTTCCTTGCTGGACACCGTATTCGCCAGATTCCCTCAGATACAGTTTGTTTGTCCCCATCACGTCATCCGACCAACAATGTCCAACATATCTGTCTACTACACAAAAAGACGGTCAAATTAGTTTTGGACAGTGAAAGTCTCGGCTACCTACACGTGGGGAATTGACCTCCCTCACTTCATTTTTTTTCACTTTTCTCTCCATCCGATGGTAAAAACAATAACTATGTCTAGTTTCTTCCGCCTCTCCCTTTCCTCTTGTTGTCTGACACACGTCATCTCATCTCTCGATCTCTCTCTTCTATTCATTTCGACAGTTGTTACAATTGTGGTGAAATAGACTTTTGAATCGATGCGATGAGTCATCTAGATTCTAGAAGTGATCTGAAACTTCCAGTATTTTCTATAATTCATGACAATGAGTGCTTCATCCTAGCTCACTCTTGCCCTGGTTAACTGGCTACCCTCACAAAGTAAATGCGGTTCTTTCCGTTTGATCTACCTGATCAAAACACCACTTTTGACCTTCAATCTCTCGCTTCTTTATTGCTTCCTTTCGATATCTTCTTATTTTTCTGTTGAAATCGAGAAAGAGATTTAATCAATAAACAGAAGTAGCCACCGCCCATCTCTTGTACGGACTGCCCGATCCGGTTCCGGCTTAGTTTTCGGTTTCTGTTTTGTGTTGATGAAATTTTGGAAGGCAGAAGATGTGAAGAAACCGCAAGACGACGTCACTTTCACATTAGCAATAGGTTTTTCAGTTACACTCAAATTGAGAGATTTCGACTTCTGTGAAGTTCCAGAATGATCTAATTCTTCCAGTCCTAGCATTATTTGCCAATTTTTTGTTGCAACTTGAGTTCACCAATTCTCATTTATCCTTTTTCTAGCTTCAGTTCCATCTCGAATTCCCCATTTTTAAAATTCCAAATTACGATTATTCACTCTTTGTCACTTTCCCTAGCTCTTTATTCTAATAACACCCGGAAGTTGAGCTATTGAGCTATGAGCTACTCGAGCTTGACAACTAAAGTGGAGGGGACCTGCACAACGAACCAAACACACACACGTGAGCACTTCCTGTGGTCCCTTTTCTCCATGGAGTTTTTTTCGGTTGGAAGATTGTGAAATCGATGACGTTCGTAGGGGGTTTCCATAGCGAATTTGAATATTCAAAACTTGAATTTCAAATGAATATCCGATCCGTGGAAACTGTAGTAGAATAACGGGGCAACTTGAAGAAGTTCCTTGATGAGCGTCCTGTTCTGTTTAGCTTTGTGATTTCATTTGATTTTTTCGCGAAATTCTGAATTCTTCTTCACTTTATTTTCTTATTTTATCTAGTAGCAGTCCACCCCTCTTACAACTGCGCTCCACCACAAACGAGAGAATGTAGGAGAGAGACGCAGAGTTTTTTCTCGCACCGACACAGATTTTCACAGTTTTTACCATTTTGCAGTATTTTCATAATGGTTTACAAAAAACTTTTGAAAAATAACGAAAATAGGTCAAAAACTGTGAAAATCTGTGTCGGCGCGAGAAAAAAACTCTGCGTCTCTCGCCGATACTCTCTCATTTGCGGTGGGGCGAACTTGTAACAAGGGTGAACTGCTAATGTGATTCCCCTGTCCACAAACTTCCTTATTTTCTACCGCTCCTTTTCTTGAAGGAAGTTCCTTCCCATAATTCATCCATTCATCATTTTCAGAAGATGTTCCGACATCTATACATCAGTCTTCTCTGCATCGCCGTCTTCACATCCGGGCCAATCGAGGCTCGTCGAGCTACAGCCGGTGGCGGTTCCCTCTCCGGAGGTGGCGGTGGATCCAACTTTGGTTCCCGTGGATCAAGTGGATCTCGAACAGGAGTACAACAAGGTGGTGGATTCAATGGACAACAAGGAGGATTCAATGGTGGAAACCAAGGTGGATTTCATCCAAATCAAGGAGGAGGATTCAATCAGCCACGTCCAAACAATAACTTCAACAATCAAGGAGGATTCCATCCAAATCCAAATCAAGGAGGATTCCACCCGAATCAAGGAGGATTCAATCAGGGAGGGTAAGTATGGAAATATTGAATTTTCCATACTCGTCAAGGTCCGGGTGTTTAGTCGCCAGTTCAAATTTCAAATTTTTTGAAGTTTTCTGAATTTTTTTCTCGAAAAAGTCATATTTTCGACTATTATTCAGAAATGAAAGAAATTCTGAAAAATAATCAGATTTGGTCACACTTTCGATAAAAAATTGAAAAATTTCAACAAAAAAATTTGGAAAAGAAGGTCAATTTTGAAGCCGGCTTTACGAAGTATGGAAATTTCAAATTTAAATTAGGCTGGATACTGGCGAGAATTGCTCAAAAATAGTTCAAAAACAGATTTTTAATGGAAATATTGAAAATTTTGAAATTTTTCTTTTTTTCTCGCAAAAATTTCAGTCGATTCGATTCTGGGATGCATGTGAATAAAACAATACAATTTTCACATTTTCTTTTTACAGATTCCGTCCTGGAACTGGTCTCGGATCCCAATCGAGCAGTGGAACATTCAAAAAGGCTCTCATCGGTGGAGCTCTCGGAGCAGCCGGAGGAATTCTCGCTTATGAAGCTGGAAAAGCCATCATCAAGTCAGCTACCGAACCATTCAACTACAACGGAAGAAACTATAATTGGGATAATCATGGACAAGTCAAGAATGGAGAATTCCAGTGCTCCATGCCATTGAATCAATTGACTCAACAGGTAGAACTCAAAGTTGCGGAAATTTTCAGAAAAATGAAATTTTAGCAATCCACAACTACCTCGACGACGACGACAACGACCACCGGAGCTCCAGATGCCTCCACCACAGTGAACCCAGTCTCCACGACACCAACTCCAGATCAAGTCTTGCAAAATGTGAGTGTTCTCGATAAGTGTGTTATTTTTCGGGATTTTGACTGAAATTTTCTGGAAGTCACGAATTCCGAGTATGATAACCTAGAATTTGTACACAGTTAAAACTAGTCCCTAAAAATTCGGTTTTTTAAGCAAAATTTTCTTCAAATTCTGGCTATTTCCAGCTGATTTGGACCATTTCAGCCGTTTTAAATAAAATTGCGTGTTTTTAAAGAAAATTTCAACCAATTTTCAGTCAATTACTGATTTTTCCATACTTGTCAAGGCGCGGCCCGGGTGTTTTGGCGCCAAAGTTCAAAGTTAAATTTTTTGCGAAAAAGTCAAATTTTCGACTATCATTCAGAATTAGAAGAAATTCTGTAAATCATCAGAAATTGTCTCATTCTAGATGAAAAATTTCAAAATTTTCAAAAAAAAAGGTTCATTTTTTGAAGGCCGGGCCGGGGCTCCAAAAATTTTCCAATTCGCTCATCCGACCCCATCTATTTTCCAGATCCAATACCCCGACGGATCCCGACCAAAAACGATCGTCTGGGCGTGCAAACAAGGACGTGAAGTGTGTTGTGGAACCGATTGTTGCCCAGCTCCAATTCAGAATCAGAACAACGGAGGAGCCGGCGGAAGTCATGGAAGCACTGGAAGCTCTGCTGGAACCATCGCTCTCGTGTACTTGTTTACTCTTCTTTTATTCTAAGCAAAACAACGAAAAATCTGGGATTTTTCTTTCAAAAAACACCCGAAAATCTATAATTTTCCCTCTAGAAAATTCTAAAATTGGGGAATTCGGTGTCAGCTTTCCCTTCTCTTCCCGTTTCTCCTCATTCCGTGTCACTTGTCCTTCGTTTCTCTCTTTTTTTGAATCTAATCTTCATTTTGTCCGTTGTCTGAGAATATTTTTCAAATTGCCTTCGTTTTTCTTTGAGAAAAACTGTAATTTTTATTGTAAATAAAAACCCAAAATATCATTTTTTTTTGTAATTTTTCTGGAAAGTTGTTATTCAGGAATGACTACGGCAACGCTGGACTTCTTCAACAGAATCCATAGGTTTCTTTTTGGGTGTTCTTTGTGTGTTTTTGTTGTGATCTACATACTAACCCTGCATGTGCAGAGCAAATGCGCTCTACCGATAATTCTATGAAATAGTCAATAGAGCGCACTTGCCCCCTGTGTGATTCTTCCTTCCCCTTTTCCTATTTTGCATAATTTTCGGAGTTGTTTTCATTAGAATCATTATTTTTCATTCAGTTTTTTCACTTAATTTCGAATTTTCAGTGTCCTCCTGATCCTCCTCCTCTTGTGTTGTGGTTGTTGCATTGGAGCGTACTTCTGTTGTCGTTCAATCTTCGATTGTGGAGATGATAAGCACGATAATCAACAATATCATGGTGAGTGATAACAAGTTTGTTTTCTGCAAGAAGGGTGATATCACTAGAAAAAATTACGAAACTTCTGTAGCGTTTTTGGAGAAAATTTCATTATGAAACCACGAGATCATTAAGTGTTTCAAACTAAATGTATTCGATAACTTCGGTATCTACATGAAGAGATTCGTGGAATGAGCAAGTTCCTACCGAACATAAAACATACACCCATTTACATTCTGAAAATATAGGAGACAAAAATTGACATAATCAACTCTGCCTTGCCTGTTATAGGCAGTCACAAAAATCTCGGTCGACGTAAAAACTAGTAAAATATCCTCTTATCATGGTCTCCTTGGAAACAGAAACCTTATTACTTACGACATTCTGGACTCCTTCGCAGGTATTCTCAGGTAATTCTCTTGCACCCCTCATATTCTCGTTTATCGTGGACCGCACTTCAAGTTTTAGGTGTATTGCGAAATTAGATGAGCTTCCAGATGAATCAGATTTTGAGAAACTTGAATTCAAAAAATCAGCTTTAGAAAAAAGTAAAACCTCTTGGGCTCATCGTTCATCGTTCTCGAGGCTCTTCGTGTACTGCTCCGGCTGGACTCTTCCTCAAGTTCTGCTCCAATTCTGGAGACTCCTCCTTTCTGGAGATTCGTCCTGGAATATTCCTGACTCCGGGCTGACTCCAGGTGGACTGCTCCTCAAATTGTACTGTCGACACCTCCTCCGATTGTGGGATCCTCCAGGATTCTCCTCCTCTAGGGATCCTCCACGAGTCCTCCTCTAAGATCCTCCTGGACTCCTCAATTTCCGGCTCTTCCTGGACTCCTGCTCCTCTTGTGGGCTCCTCCTCCAGGATCTTCGTGGACTCCTCCAGGCTGGCTCCTCATGAACTCCTCTCAAGTTCTGGCCTGTTAGGACTCCTCCTCAAGTTCTGGAACTCCTCGTCGTCACCTCCTCCGGTTGTGAACTCCTCCTGGACTCCTCCTGTTGTTCTGGGCTCGTCATGGGATCCTCCTGGACTCCTTTTCCGGTTGTTTGATCCTCGGGGACTCCTCCTCCAGGATCCCTCAAGTCCTGGAACTCCTCGTGGACTTCTTCCCCGGTTGTGGGCTGTTAGGACTCCTCCTCAAGTTCTGGGTTGCTGATAATCAGTACTGAGTATTCGGTCAGCCTGTGACCGGATGCTCAGTACAGTACTGAACATTCCATAACCGGATGCTCAGCGCTGAATATTCAGTCACCGGATGACCATTTTTGATCATCCAGTCACTGAACACTCATCACTGAACATCCTGTCTTGTGTACTCCTACACATTTATACATGAATCGACAGGATATATATATACCCACCTCTAGCGATGTGACCGACATCTCAAGGGTTCCGCCTGTTGCTATACTTACCATGGGAAATGGGCGGGGCTTATAGGCAGACACTGTAGACTCCAATTGCTCAGTATTTCGATTGCGAATAAATAGGTCCTGTCGGGTCTATGGTGGCTTTATCCTATGATTATGGCTGTAGCCGTGTTTTTTTCTGTAAAATTATGTTCAAAACTAGCTTCTTTTTAAAAAAATACATAAATTTCACCATGATTCACATTTCGTTTGAAAAAAATCTCTAATCCGGTAGAAAGTTTGAACTTTTTCCCAATAACGAACCTCGAGCTTTGACAAAAGTTTCGAAATTTCGAAAGCCATTTGTGAAAGATTACTAAATGACGTCACCTTATCTAAAATCTCAAAAGAAAATAAGCAAATCCTAATCTCTCGTTTTCAGACGACTACTCTCAACAACAACAATACCAAATGCAAAACTATCCACCACAACAACAACAACAAGGTGGATACTATCAACAACCACAGGGACAATATCAACAAGGATATCCACAAGGAGGCAATTATTATCCACAACAAAACAACTATCCATCCCACCCCACCTATTAATTTCTGACATTTTCGCCCCCTCCTTTTTCCTAGAATTTTTATCTGAAATTCTTTTTTTTTCTGTTTTCTTAAAGTCTGAAAATATTGCTGCTATTGTGCCATAGGCTGCTATTCTGAGATTTTACCATTTTCGAAAAATTCCCCCAATTACAAATTCACCGCCATTTACGGGAAATCCTCTTCACCTTTTGCCTTTTTCTACCTGAGTTTTTTGATTTTTCTCTAACGCATAATTAAAGTTTTTGACGTAAATAAATACTCCCGACTTAAATTTTTAAAGTTTTATGATTTTTTCATGTTTTCAGTTTTTTTTCAGAAATATACAACAAAAAGGGGGCACAAAAATGTTCAAAGGCAAGGGGGACAAGATGAAGAAGGGAAAAAGTGGGAACCAAGAGAGAGAAAGACAACCCGTACTATGTGCAGTGGAGTGCAGTATCATCGTAACAGTAAACCGACAGAACGTGGATTGGGATGATAAACGGGGAGAATTTCAGATGATTGGGTCTCGAAGCGAAAAAATGGGAAGAGGTACCAGCCTCGTGAGAAAAGTACCCATAAGATTTTTGGGGAAGGAGACCTCAAAAAGCAAAACGAGAAAGAAAAAAAAACAAGGAAAAACAGGAAAATGCTAGTAGAGGAGTAGTGAGGGGAACAAGATTTTTGTGCTGAAAACGGGGATTGAACATGAAAAAATGTGACAGGCTGATGATGCAATCGCGCTATATTTAGATGCAAAAAATTTCAATTTTTGTGTTGCGGTAAAGCGCAGTTGCATCATCAGAGAAAATTATGTACAGCTAAGAAGTTGCGGGGATAGAAAATGAATGCTACAATTAACTACTGTAGTAATTTTTTGGGTCTCGGATGGAAAAGTGTGATGTGGATTCACGAGAAGTATTTTAGGATTAATTAAAAATAGATTAATGGAAAAATTAGTCTTCGCGCAAATCGACACCAGTCTCTTCCATTCGAGGCTCATTGAACATGAAGAAAAAGCGATTATAGTTGATAATAATTCAGAAACTGATAGGAAACACGGGGAGAAACAGATCAATTAGCGATGACCGGGGATTTGGATCCAACAACGACATCGATTGTCGTCGTAGAAGTCACCGGCTCATCTGGAGAGATTCCATGGGCGTAGAGAAGTTTTCGGAGATGTTGATTCTCGGATTCCTTTGATCCGAGCTCGCGAGCAAGTTGTTGAGTGTCTTGGTCTCGTTCGAGAAGTTCGGCGGCGAGCTGAAAATTCAAAATTTGAATAATTTGTTGGGAGCAGGGGAGGAATCGAGAAAAAGCGGGCGAAAAATAGGAGGGAAAGGGTTGGTAGTAAACTCGCTACACAGCACAGAATTAGTGCAATGAAGCGAATTTACAATTGGTCATTTCCGTCCGAAAATTGTTCGAAAAAAGAGCACAACAAGATGAAATGATGAGCAAATATGGGGGAGAAAAATGGAAATTGTTGGGCTTCGGGCGAGCTGTCAGGTCTTGAATGAGCTACACGCGGCCACTAGTAAAGAACAAAATTCAAGAGAACACAGTAAATATATGAAAGAAATTCGTGGAAATTTCTCTTTCTCAATCAGAAGATTCTCGCCAACGTAGTCGTGGGGGCACAGAAGACGTCACTCTCAATTGACAATTTTCTCATGCTTTCTCAGTGTCTGTGTTTCTGTGTGTCCGGGGGGAATATGTGTTTGCCAGACTCTATAAGACTGATTTTTTCATGAATTCTGATAATTGGTGGGGAGATTGTTATGCTGACTTACCTGAATTCGCTCATCTAGACCCGATTTCTTATTTAAAAAAAACCCCCCGAAGGAAGAGAGGATTACGGTAGTTTTGTTGCAAAACCAAAAAAAAATTTTCGATTATGTTCATATTTCATCATTCTTAGAAACAATTCCTCACAAAAAAAAACTGGTCGTAATCTTCTCCTCCTTCCTCATCCCTGAACGCTGACAAGATTACGGTAGCTTTCGTGTCAAGACCCAAAACTACCGTAATCTTCTAAAATATAAAAAGACGCATGCCCTCACCTGTGACTTCGTCATACTCTGAATTCTCTCTCGCTTCACTTCCAAATAGTCCGTCTCGAATTCTCGTTCCATCTCACGATCAGCCTCACTCTCTCCGGAACTGCTGCTACCGCTATCCACATCATGACGGTCATCGTCGTCGTGGTACGTTGTTGTGGTCGCCGGCTCGATAGTACACCAGTAGGCTGGACGCATGTGGTCATAGGATCCACTCATTGTACGGACACGCCGACGTTCGGCTGCCTCGAATCTTTGCTCGTTCTGGAAAAGATATTGTTGAATATTTTTAAATTTTTCTTCTCCGTCTTTTTCAGAAGACGTGACACCCAATTCTCGTCAATTTTCTCTTTTTCTTCTCCTCCTTCCCATCTCATTATAAGGTCGAGCGAGCGCGCGCGCCGCCCCTTTCGCCTCCCCCGAGAGAGATAGGAGACGAAGAGGCGCAGAGAAAGCAGAGGCGACGGTTTGCACACCGCTCTAATAGATCAATTTGGATCGATTTCGGAATTTTTTTCGAGGAACACGATCAGCAAATCTAGTTCTTGGTACTCAAGAAATTTCAGACGGAACCGACAAATTTGAACTAGGGTTGAGATTCTCGGATTTTGGGTCTCGAGACACCAAGAAAAACCAATTTTTCTGAGATTCTGAGACGGAGGACGGAGAAGAATTGTCAGACGAATTTTCTAACCTCGAATTCAGCATCTGCTCGAGCTTCACGATCATCCAAGAGGAATTGTGTACTGTTTGGAGGAGCCATTCCGAATCTGAAAGTGAAGGATTACGAATGAAGGAACTAAACCTAATTCAGAATGAAGTCTTACTCGGACGGACTCAAGAAGGATACAAGTCTAGGACTCCCGAACCTTTAGAAATAACACTTTAAGGCATCCATGACGTTCTCCTTTTCCGAGCAGAGCGACCGTCTCAAATTACAATGACAACTATACCTACCTGTCTGGTTTCTCAGCTCTCTTATTCTTCTGCTTCTTGTCAAAATCCTTAGCGGTTTCCTCATCAGAATTTCCCGGCGAGTATGGTCTGTAACGACCGCCGCCCCGCTTTCGACGACTTCTACGAAGTCGACGTTCGCCGTCGGACTCGCCGTCAGACACTGATCTCGCCTCGCTAGCGAAAAGTCCATAGTAATCGGCCATGATAGAGTATAATAAACAGCTTGAGAGCTCTTTCGAATGACCCCCACGAAAATCGGGAGAGGGGCACAGAGGTAAAGGAAAAGAGTGTGTCTTTCTAGCTTTATGCTGCTTCAGGTTGCAAGCGCTACCGTAATCGTTGAGCACTTGTCTAGAAAGCGTACGCAAGTAACGTCTTCTTGTGGGAGGAGCGCTCTTCGTCTTCAGTGCACCAAGGCGCGCCTTCGTGCGACACACCGATCGCAAACTAGAAAGATCGCACTGGACCGCGTCTCTATTTATACAACGCGTGGCCGCGACGCGTCGATTCCTCCGCAAACGCAGCGCCGCCTCTTGAAAAAAGAGAGCGCGCACCACACATTTCACAATTGCCACTATCTTGAAACTTTATTATATTTTACACAAAATACATTTTCATGAAGCGCAAAACAAAGGCAATAAAAATAAATGCTACTAATTTATAAATATTCAGGTTAAAAACTTTTTATTTTCTCCGATTTCTCCGTCAGTTTTGCCTCCATTTCATTGATTCACTCACGGCTTTCGGCTGCTTCTGATGGACAATTCTGCTGAAATTTTAGATTTTAAAATTTCTGAATTGATATAATAATTGTCCGTTCTCATTGCACCTATCTCCTCTCAAAAATCTGTTTAAAATCTTGAAAAAATTGTGGAAAATCGGGAAAATATGGGTTAAATCGTGAAAAATGGGAAAAAATAAAACGTGGTAATTTATTGGAGTTTTTTTCGGGTTTTCGATTCTCAGAGTATTTTTAAAATCGCTCTTGCTCAAAATAATGATGAAAAACTGAAGGTGGGTTATATGGGTAATCGGAAGTATTTAACACATTTATTTTTTAGTTTCAAGGTTTCTTGGATTCACCGTCAAATTTCTGAAAAATCGCCAAAAAATCTTCTTCGTAAAATACGTGCAAAAATTGAAGTTTTCGGACAATTATCGATGTTCTCATGGCATAATTCGCTCTGGATCTCTTTCTGTCATCAATTTTTTTGTTGAAAAATGGAGTAATTCAATTTGGAACAGTCACTCTGCGGAATTCGACATTTCCTCAATTTTTTTCCTCCCACTCATTTTCACCAAGAAAACCCTTCTGGTGAAACGAGTACAAATAAATAAAAATGTCGGAGAACTTGCAAAATGTTTTTTTTTTCGAAAAAAAGTTTCGAAATTTTTCTCGTTTCACTTATTTCAATCTGGAAAATATACACAGCATCGTTTCCTGGAAAAATGTGAAATTTGATACCACTGGGAATATTTTCCACATTCGATGCATATTTTTGGTTCTTTGGCCCAAAACTAATTGTCGAAAAATTCAAATTCGACGTGGGAAGGTGGCGTTCTGTCCGAATGATGGTTTATGTAATCCTTCTTCTTTGCAAAGTAACTCACAGGGTCTAGGTGATTCATCAATGTATGTGTGTGCCGTTACATTTAAACAAAAACGAAGAGGAAATGTTTGTAGAACACTAAAAAGTTGTGCTTTTTGGTCAGAGTATCGGAATAACATTATCCAGGAAGAAATCCTGCAAAGTAGTCATAGATTTCCAGTTCAACGCTTTTTCACTTTTTCTTTACATCGCCTCTCAACACCTATTATGTCCAAATGTATACATCGTATAATATAAAAAAAGGTCGGACGCACGATTCATTTTTTTTTCGTTCGCCCACGGGTTACATCGAGAAAAAACGTAGATTGTGTTTTGCGAAACACACATATTCTATGGTCACTATTAGTGATAACGAACGCATACATATACACACAACACAAAAATGATTGTTTTGCAAGGCGTCAACTAGGACTGGTAGATAGAGACGAGACGAATAGGATGTTGAACTGCGAATCTGAATAACAAAAAACATATTTTTGAACTTTTTCAGTGAAACAAATCCCCCGAGTTGTATCCTACTTAGAATTGTGTATCCGTAAGTCTGATAAAGATAATTGAATGGGTTAGAGTAGAAGCAACAGCTGAAAATATTTTTTAATCAACCACTTTAATCTCATGTTAGAGATCTAAAAACAGATCTCTCTGGGGGAATAGAAATAGATGTTGTTTCCGAAATGGGTTGTGAACTTTGTTGGCCTTCGAATGGGATGAAAGATATCCTATCGGATTCGGAGCTTACAAAGTCTAGAAGGCTTTATTCTCCTGGAGAAATCCATTTGGTTTCCAGATCTTCAGGGCTCTCAAAATCTGAAAAATCCAGAGCATTCGGTACATTCCAACTAATTTCCGGAGTCGTCCTAATCTTATTTGGCGCTTCCTGAAAAAGGTCTTTGATCCTATTCGAATTTTCCCATCTGACTTTTTCTCCGACTATTTTACATTCCGTGACAAAAAGACAAAGTCATCTCCCCCTCCCCAGCCCAGGCAATCCCTCATTGACGTTTCGGTTTTTCTGCCTTTTCCTCCTCCTCCCATCTCTTCTTCTTCGTTTCCCATTTTCCATATCCAGTCAGCAGGTCAATAATTTTCAACGCATGGTGGGAGGTCTCTTCCTTCTCTGTCACTCTCCACCATCTCTATCTCTTTTCTCCCCTGTCACCCGCCTGTTTTCGTCCGCGCGCGAGCGCCGAGTCTCGTCAGCAAGAAATAGTTCGCACTATTCACGAGACGCAGACGCCAGTTCTGTTGAAGCATGGAATATTCTGTGCGGCGCGCGCACCCAGCGGTCGAGGGAAAAATGAGCGAGTGTTTGTGTTGTGAGTGAATGTGAGTGTGTTGTTGGTGAGCGAAACCGAACACACACTCACACACAAATACAACAGAAGCCAGGAGGAGGCAGCCAGCAGCAGCAGCCTACTAATAATAAAACGACGAAAAGGAAGAAAAAAAAAGAAGGCCGTATGTTTGGACCCACTCGCCCCAAAAAGGCACACAACAACACACCAGTTTGAAGTGAATTGGAAAATGGGAAATGGTAGAAGAAGAAGAAGTAACAAATCAAAGTTCAGAACAAGTCGAAATGAAATAGGGTCTGAAACTTCTGAATTTGGATGGAACGTCATTAGATCGAACGATCAAATGGGTTACTGTAGTTGGAGGTAGTCCTGGCGCCAAGTTTGTCTGCCTGGCAATCCAAGTTTCTCTGATAAAATATTCTTGTGGTTTCCCTCCTGACACATGCCATTTTTCGTAAATGATAGGCACTCAAACCCGCAAATTGCACAGTCCATCATCCCTCTCGCCAAAAAAGACGTGTACTTTTAGATGTCAATCGAGATAAAAATTGGATAGATTCGACAAAAAATTCCCTCTATCTTTCTCTCTTTTTCAACTTGATGTTGATTGTTGGTGTTCATCGTCGCCGCAGGCAGAGGGCAGTAGTTTTTTTTGGAAATAGACTACAAGACGGTTTGGTAACTGTGTTCTTATCGCGAGAAATTGATCAAAGGGGACGGTGGAAATTACCGATTTCGACGAGAAAGCGAAAGTTTTCCATTTCTTTGGAAAGGTACTTTGACCGTTTGAACAAAGAGTTCATATTGAGCACGTAGTCATAAAAGGGGCTTAATTGGTAATCCGTCTTGGACGACGGCGGGTTCCTAATTACCCGCATAGAATGGGTGGGGCACCTGTTAGACCTTTGTGTAAGGACCAACAGATCTTATCTTGTGAAAAGACAGACGAATGGTCATTGAGATGTTCCTAGGGAGATTAGTGGAGTATTGCGAATTTGTGTATGAAATTCGGCTTAAAAAATGTCGTAACTACTTTTTTCCTGAAAATCTGAAAGATCTCAACTGAAGTATTCTCCAGCTTGGTCCAGTGCAATTTTTTTCCAAAACTCCAACTTTTTAATCTGATAAGTTTTGGTAACCCAACCTAGCTCCTGGAGCTCTTTATTTGCTCGTCAGGTGCTTATTGGCCCGTCTCAACGAGCCTAGTTCATCTTTCGTGCGGTAAACGTACCAATCCTTTACAATCAAGCCCAGATTATGTGTAGCTGTATCAAAAATAATTTCCATCCAACTAATGGAAAGAATTTACTTTTTTTCGTCAATCCACACATTACTATTTTCGGACAAGTAGTCAGCTAATCCGATATTATCCATTCACACTTTCTCTCTTCTTATCACATGTGATCAAGTACCAGAAAAGAAATAAACTTCAATCTTCCCTTCTCCTAATTTTGTTTATTCAATTGCCTTCTCTCTCTCCGAAAATCGAAAAAGTGAAGAAGAAGAAGGGATGGGGATGAATGTTACAGCGGGCGTTAAATGTATATTCGACATTGCGCGTGTCCCCTTCCTTCTCTCTGATTGCAATGAGGATGGCAACGTGCCAGATGACATCATGACGTCACCTGACCCCCCGAATGGTGCACACTGTTGAGGACAATTGTACATATGCATAGATAAATAGTCGTTTCGTTTTCGGGTCGAGTACGGAATCATTTGAGTAATGAATGAGGAGAGACTTGTGACTTTTTTTCATAGATCACGCGGAGTAAGACACAAAGGAGAGTAAATTGGAAAACAGTCGCTTTCAGACAATGACGAATATCCGTGTGGGGGGAGACTTAATCAAATCGAGTAGTCCAGTCTTTGAGCATAAACTAGCTTTTGAGGAATGTGCACCTGAATAGAGTTTAAATTTAGAAATTCTAGAAATTTCTAAACAATTTCATTCCAGGCGTCAGGGACCCTTCTGCAGATGGATGGTTACCGTATTTTAATCCTTTTGTGGCGCACATCAAATTGAGTCATCTCATGACAAAGAGAGGGGACATCACAATTTTGGCATCTTTGCTCATTGGACTGGTCATGTGCAAAAATGGAAATGACATGTAGAATCCCCCCTCCAGCTCATAGAACCCATATCTTCAGGTACTCCACTCGATACCTCCCACGTGGTTATTGCTACGTAAGCTTTCCGCAGAGGGAGAGAGAGAGAGAGTAAGAGCTTGACCTGATCCCACGGGGGCTATAGATCGAAACATCAAACAATTCTCAGCCACGCCACGGAGAACAAAATAGTCCTCTAGACAACTCAAGTCACGTGGAAACAAAAAAAACAGATAATGGTGGCAATAGTAGTAGTAGAAAACATATTTTGACGTCCTTGGAATAGACGAATTGAGAAGGGATGTGTTTATTTGTACCGGATTTTTTAAATTGTGTGATGTCTGAAACTTAGGAAAACAATAATGAGTTTTCTTGTCTGGGAAATTGAGAGAGGTTTCTGGAGAGCATGGGTGGTCTGGGGGAGAGTAAAGGAAGCGGGAAATGTTCAACTTGGTTTTCAAACTTCGGATAAACTAGACAGACTGAGGACTAGAAAAATTTAGGCCATTCTAAGTTTCGTTGATGAGAAAAGGACTTATGGTCAGGTGTTGGCTGAGGCCCTGGCTGAGTGGGAATCCCTGGTGACCTAGTTTTCCAAATTCGGTCAGATTTTGGGCCTAGGTGGGCTGAACTGGTCTAAGATGAATTAGACGTCCTTCAAGTCCGCGCTACTCGGATGTTCGATCTTCCATCGATCTTTTTTTTTCGGAAAAATGAAGTCATGGAACTTTTTGTCTGAAACTTGATGAATGGATATTTCCAAAGATGTTGGTTTTGATAAATGATTTTTTTGTTGTTGCAAATTCTCAAAAACCAGTTTTTCGGAAAATTTGAAATCAGAGTTTTTTCGTTTCAAATAATCCCAAAAGCCATTTTCTCTCGAGGAAATGGTCATGTCTTCCAATATCCGGAATATTTCGAATTATCAGACCTCTGAAAATTAGGGTACATTTTCTCAGTGTACTCCATATATTTCCCTGGAATCCTGAATTGAACATTTTCAGATTAAAATTTTTTGACCAACTCCGATTTCTGATCAAATAAAATGCTCTCCTCTGCTCCCCCCATCCATCTGCCGTATCGCTTGTCAGCTGACTCCCTCCGGTTGCTCCCCGTCAATTTTCCTGTTCCTGGAAACTATATCATCAGGGGTGTTTCTAAGGATACGGTCTAGAGAGGGGGACCTCTACCTATATAGTTGTGATCTCCATCCCCGGTGTGGTGCCCCGATGCTTCCCTTTCATCTCAATTTCATTCACAAACAGCTGTGTCTAACATGTCTCGGCGCGAGACACTCCACAAACCGCACAGTCTCTAGATTTTTCTCTTTTCTCAACCGCCCCACCACCACCACCAATTGTTCGATTGTTGTCCTCTTTGCGCTGTGTGTGTGTATGCGTTGATGATGGCATCGAGTAGTTACTCTCTCTCTCATTTCTTTTCTCTCTCTCCATCTCTCTACTCTCTCTTCTATCTTCTAGAGATCATTGGAATTCGAGAGACGGGGAATCGGTCGCCCCCCGAAGAGGAGTGGGGGGTGCAAGAAAAAGGAAACAAGTGAGGAGATGGAGGAGTGAGAGAGTGTGTCCAGTGAAGAGACGCAGAGATCCATAGAGAGAGGGACTACATTTCTTAAAATAAAACAGAAATCCAGGGGTGTGGAGGACCTTGATGATGGGACACCCACCACACACAATACAAAATGATTTGGGTTCATTTTGGGAGAAAGTATGGATAAAAGAAAAAATATGAAAATATGGGGAAACGAAAAAGATTTTTTCTGAAGCGAAGTCAGACGACATGGGATCTTTGGTTTTCAGATATTTGCAGATTTTTTTTTGCAAAAGAATGTTAAAAAACAGAATTTTGAGGTTTTGAATGATGGAATCGACTGGAAATCTGAAAATGGTCTACTTTTGGGAAAATTTGTTCTTCATTGGGATAGTTAGACTCAAAAATTGTGCTGAAACAGAAATTTTTGAGCCGAAAATGTTGAAAAATCTAATATTTAGTAAAATATATGACGATAAAGGAAATACGATCTCTGCAAATTGAGCCGCAATTTTTTTGGAGAAAAGTTGTCAAAAAAAAGGTGACGAATTTTCTGGAAAACAAGGTTTCTGGACTGAAAAAAAAAACAAACTGAAATTGGATTTTTTAAGGAACGTTTCTCTCAGGAAATCCAGGAAAAATCCAAATCCAGGTTTTTGTTCAAAAATGACGAATTTAACAAAAACTAGACGTCTGGAATCCCGAAAATTGAACAAAACGTGAGTTTTGTCATAGTACGCCAACATTCACTTTTCATAATCCCAAACTAACAAGGAAACCGATTTGTGGTCAAAAATTGTCTGAAATTTTCAAAATTTGATCGTTTTGATCCGCGAAAAGACGTTTTGATCCACGAAAATCGTTCTGACCAACATTTTTAATGACGGCCTCGATATGGTGCATCGCCCATAAAAATTGATTTTTCAGGATACCAAACTGAGAAATAAACCTATTTTCAGACAAAAAATTATCTGATTTTTTCTAAGTTTTTATTGTCAATCCGATCTGCAAAACCATTCGAATGTCCCAACATGGTGCATCGTCCATAATAGCCGATAAAAATTTTCCAAGTTTTCTCGTCCTCGATAACTTTTGGGAAATATGACTCTGAAAGCCATCGCTCCCAGTTCTCCTCCTCCTCCACACGAATTCCAATCGTTTTAATTTCCAAAAAGTCTTTCGTTCCCATCCGATGCCTCTAATTGGTATACCACATACCAATTTTCAAGAAGTCGTCATCTTCAGAAGTTCTTCCGAAAGAGAGAGAGAAGATGCTCTCGTACATGCCACCAATACAGAAGTAAGTCAACTGATGACCGAAACACGAAAGTGAGAGAGACGAGAGACGCAGACAACGAGTGTCATGTGCCTCTCTCTCTCTCTCTCTCTCTCTTCCTGTTACTTTGTCTTCTAATCTTTGTAAAAGAGAATAGGCTCCGCCCACTCTCTCTCTCTCTCTCTTCCCACTTTTCGAACGAGAAAATTGCGCGTGTTGTGAGAGAGCACGGGAGACGAAGAGACGCAGAGAAAAGAAAAAAGTCCTCGATTTACATGGAAAAAGAGCACAAGATGAGACAATTTTTTGTGTGAAGAAGGAGGAGGAGGAGATGTTGTTTAGCAGGAAGAAGACGAGGGGCTGGAAATGTCAAGGCTGGGGTGCCCGGGGCGCGTTTTTGGAGATCTGAAAATGGTGAAGAGCTTGGATGACTGGCGTGCCGTGAGCGCGTTTCGCTTTTTTTTTTCGAAAATTAGAGCAACTGGATCTGGAAAGGAAAACAAGCGATCAAAATTCAGGCATTTCTGTCTGAAGCGCCTGAGGCGCGTTTGCAAAATTCCGAGGATCTTGAAAGTTTCCAAACACAATAAGTTCAATTTCTGGTGTGTCTGGCGCGCCGTTGACGCGTTTTAAATACATAGAATCTAAAATCTGAAAGATGTTTGGGTTTTCAAAAACTTTAGAATCGGAAAACGTGATATCTGGATTGATGGATACAACGACAGATCTTTTTTCGTAATTCGGACATCCGGACACTTTGGACACACAGACCGGACACCGTCCGAAGCCGCCAACACCAATTCCTTGTTCTCTCTCGTTGTTACTTTCACTTTAAAAAAAAGAAAAATCAGAAGAAAAATGTACGAATCTTTTTTTTTCTCCGTTTCTTTCTTTTTCTCCCCTTTATCATCATCGCTTATCAATTCAAAACTGCCCAATATGTTCTTTTTGCGACCAGGAAAACGAAATGAAATGGAAAAAGTACGGTTGTGTCTTTGAGGGGTCTGATAAAGTAGTCTGAGCTGACTGAATGCTTTTGAGTGAGTGACGTCACAGAAGCGACCAAAAAAGGGGGAGAAATGTTTGGATTTGAACAGAAGAGGAAGCATCAATAGAAAAAAAAAACATATTTGTTTGGTGATGGACACACACCTGAATTAATAAAAATATAAACTTTTTTGCAGGTGGTTTATAGGGGAGAGCTAATATAGTGGTATTTGAGGGTGCGAGGAGAATTTTTGACCTACCAAACCACGGGAGACAATAAGATAGTATCTGAGATTGTCAAGCCAAAGAAAGGTCGTTGTACCGGACGTGTGTGACCTAACAGTGAAAGTACGCGCTTTAAAGGATACGCAAATGTTCGATTTTACGTCGACTATGAAAAAATCCAGATAACTTTTTATGGAGGTGCATTTTAACCAGTTGATTTCTGATATACAAAGAAAACCTTGTGAATTTCTCAGAAAATCGAAACATAACTATTTAATGCTTGATGCCAGTACATCGATGTTATTCTGGTTATTGAAAGATCTCGATTTCCAGATGTGTCAGCAGAATTTGTTCTGATCTTCGAAACCAGCACACAAATTTCTCGGAGATTTCAACAACTTTGAATAAAAGCTTCTGAGTACTTGATAAGAGATGTCCAGAAGTCAGTCGAAATCTGAAAATTTCAGTCAAAATCCGCTCCCGACAAGATCTTCCAAAGTTCCATAGGAGATGTGTCCAGAAGCCAGTCAAAATTTTCCACATTACACCGTCCATCTTCTCGTTCTCTTCTCATCATCCTATTTAAAGAGCGTCATTCCATTTCAGAACACGCTATCCGTGTTTGACGTCATCGTCAACTCTATTTTTAACCGTTTACTCCGTCCTTGACCACTCTGTTCATTCCCGACACGTTTAGAAAACCTATTCTGTCAGACAGTCCTGAAAAACTTCCAGTTTCCGGCGAGCACATATGTTATTTTCTGACCGCACCTTTTGCATAATCGCACCGTCCATCACACCTATGTATATTTACAACCCTTTCTGCTCCATCCATTCCAAACCATCCAACTCATTACTATTCAGTCACATCCATTGTTCTCTCTTTCTTCTTTTCCACCCACACTTCTCCTTCTCCTTCATCCTACTAAAAGTTTCTTTTCTCTTCTTCGTCTTCTTCATTTTTAGAATCCATTTCATTTTGTGTCTGTCCTTCTTTTTTTCCATCGAGTATTTATGGATAGAAATGGTCTCTTAGCCCCCCATTTTGACGCAGAGAAAAGAGTAAATATGGACGGACAGAAGTAGGCAAAAAAAAGAGAAGAAACGGAACATGATAGATTCGATGGGGAGCTGAAAACAGAGAGTGTGATGCTGAAAGAAGAAGAAAAAATACTGAAAACAAGAGGGCGAGAAGAAGAAGAAGAAGAAGATGGAAAAGTGATAAACGAGGAACTAGGAGGAAGAGAGGACACTCTGAATTACAATGGTGGTCTGGATGGGAGGAGGTTTTTGAGATTTGAGGAGATGCTGGAATTGGTTTTAATTGAGGAGAGCGACCGGGAAAGGGCAGAGGAAGGCGGAAATAGAAAAAGCAAAGGATTAGAATGTAAACATTAAACTGGAAATGGTCAGATTTTTTAGAATGATCAAGGGCAGTTGAAAACTCCTGGAGGATGTCTGGAATACCAAATGAAAGTTTCTCAAGAAATATAATTATCAGAGTTATATCTGTCTAGACTGCGAATGTACCGGAAACTACAAAAACGAAGGTCTAGGTATTTTTTGAAAACAACAGTTCTAGAAAATCGATCTCTAAATTTCAGATTTTTCGGGTTGTAGAAATTCGAGGCTTCTAAAGGTCTGAATATCTGAGAACATAAACTTTTGAAAATCCGGCCAGACAGACACACGGATTACCAAAAAAGCGCCCCCGAATTTGAAATTTGAAAAAAAAATTCTGAAAACGGAGTTACTATGCATTAACTATTAGCGCTACACAGTTCTTACAACTGCGCTCCACCGAAATCCCTTTGAAAATGTCTCTTTTTCTCTGAGTCTCTCAATTTCGCTCACAATTTTCTTCGGTTTCCAGTAGAGCGCGGTTGTAAGACACGTGTCGTGCAAATATAAACCATCAGGATTGGTCGAAATGGATTCGAAAATTTATTATTTTTACATCGGTTTCATGTTTCAATGGCAACACGACACCGGAAGTTTTATTGTTCCATAAATAAATCATTTCCGCTTGATATCAAAATTAGATTCCGCTTGTCTCGTCCATCAATTATCTCTGTCAATTCGTCAACTATTCGAAATCAATCACCGTCTGATTTCCGCCTCATTATTCTTCACACCTCCTTCTCCATCTCCAAAATGTCACATGTTCCATCTCACGTGCCTTTTTTCAAAGAAATTTCGGTTTTCTTCCACTATTATTAGATCAACAATCACATACCACATGTGGTCTCAATTTTCCGTCGTTTTCTCTCCGAGAGAGGGCTCAACACCTCTCTCTCTCAACAATACTCTCCTGAACAAATAATAGTGCTCCTCTCCGATTTCGCGCGTCTCTGTTTGCCACGTCATTGGAGGGATAGGTACATATAGTTAAGCAGATCAGTTTCAGATTTCTCTCTCAAGATTTAAGAAACCGGTTTGTTTTTTGGTTCCTTCACTCATTCTCTCTCAATAAGGTCGGGTTGGTAGAAGAAGAATGACGAAAGGAAAAAATACAGATGTTGTGTGAAGATTTTCACTTGTTGAGAGAAGGGAAAGTGGGAAAATGGAGACAAGAAGAGAAGTTCCGTGTTACAGTATTTGGGAAGAATGAATGAATGAAGGAGGAGAAAAAAGTTTACGCTAAAAAAATGAATGAATGAAAAAGTGAGGTTGGTGGGGGGTTTGATGAGAATTTGATATCCGTTGAAATTTGTTTTGTTTTTTTTTGTTTTTAACTGTGATTTCAGTTTTTTTTCCGTATTCAGCTCGTTGAGAACTTTCAGAAAAAGAATCATGTCATGGTTTGAAGAAAGTTGGGTCTTGCAGCGAAAACAACGGTAATCCTAAATTTTTGGTTTTCGCGTCGAGACCCAACCGAATCTGGCCGTGATTATACTTTTCTGAAAGCTCTCAACGAGATGAATTCGACTATAACACTTAAAAACCGAAATGTTGGAAAAATTAAGTTTCAGACGTTTCAGAAACACAATTCCTTAACTTTTGAAAGTTTTTTCCAGACAAGTGCTTATAAATATTTGAAATCTCTAATCTCATAGTAATCTTTTTTCCCAAAAATTCAAACATTGACACAGTGATACAAAACTGTCCACTAGATATGAAAGTTACAGTAACATCAAGAGGCTCCGCTACATTTCGCAACTACGACACTTTGCAACTGCGACATTTTGCCACTAGCCATTTTGAAACTCCTACGTTTCGCAACTCCTACGTTTCGCAGCTACGACGTTTCGCAACCACACCGTATTCGCACACTTTCGTCAGTTGAAAATGTTGAGTGAACCAGCGGGCCTGGGAACATATTTGAACACAATTGAATAGAAGGAAAAGTTATCCGACCCGTTTTTTGACAAAACTAGGATAAACTATTGCTAGTTTTATAGATGCGAAACGTCGCAATTGCGACATGTCGCGGAGCCCTTCAAGAGATCTCCGTGTTTTAAAGTTTTTCTGAATATTTACAATAGTTTTTAAGACGATTTTTTAAAGCTTTTCATATTTATTTTAATAAAAAAGTCAAGAAAAATAAATAAATACAAAAAAATAAATATTCGAAATATGCAAAATGAATGTGATGCAAATTGGATACATAAAATCAAAAAGTGAGCTTTTCATTCAAAATATATTAATTTAGAAACCAAAAAACTCATCGAAAATTGGGCCAAACAATGAATCGGAAGCTCGCCAGATCCCCGTATGAATCATCCAACGCGTAGAAGATTGTTCCTCTGAGTCCATCCTTTCGGAAGAAGTCATAACCCCCTTTATACTCAATAAAGTCTTTGTCCGTTCCAGTGTGTCTCATGAAGGATCGAGGAAACTTTCTTTTCCGATAGTTGGGTGCATCAGTGTAGTTAATTCCAGCCAATACGTTGTTAGTGAATTCGAAATCCAATTCTTCGAACTCCATTTTGATTGAGAGAGATTTCATGTTGGGATTCGAACCGTTTATCCAATTTTTGAGGAAAGTGTTGAGATCCTTTTGAGATAACTGATTACTAGTATCTGGCGTGTACCAGATTTCTAAATTGACGATGTTGCAGTTGGAAACATCATCCAGAGAGATCTTACAATTCGGCTGCAGACAAAGATGGAAAGTGTCTCTTCGCATAATCTCCTTATAGATCTCATCATCTCTCGGTCCTTCGTGTGCCAAGACCCAGTACTTAACTGCTGGATACTCATAGAGAATCTTCCGGAAGTATTCATTGTTCAATTCCGGAATAATTATTTCCGAGACACCCATTCCGTGTAGAAATCGCTTGATAATCTCGAAACTGAAGCACTCTACACCAGGTCCGAAGTCCAGTGCGATGTGGGTACTGATGATAATATCCCTGAGATAATCAAACCATTTTCTCATATCGAATCCTGGTTCAGGTTCCGTGAATTTCGAAACAAGGCCATGGAATATTCCAAGGATAGAAAAAGGTTTTGGGAGAGATTCTTCTGGTAGGTTGTTGAATGAATCTTTCGTGAACGAGAGTACAAATTGACCGAATCCCTCTCCGTAGTCAATTGTCATCTTGGTCTTTTCCAGTTTAATGACTACTCTTTCGACAGTCATCTGAAGATATTTGACGATGTAGTAGTCTTCGGGAGATTGCATAGCCATCTTAATTCTGAAAAATGGATGTGACAGAGGAAGAGATCTTCAGTTAATAAACTAACCTATCGGGAAGCGATGTTTGTCTTGTTGGCAGGCGCTCCTCCTCGGACATGTTGACTAAAAAAGGACAGATATGATAGAAGAAGTGACCAACGAGCTCTCTCTTCCCCCAGTGCAGACTTCGTCTCTTGATTATATCTAATCTCTTGTCATGGCTTTCCGTTACCAGGGGTAACATGAAGATAGATGGAGATAGATAAGAGATTAGAGGTTTGGTGAGCGAGATGAGTGGGGGTGTTAGAAAGGTAGAGAAGGAAAGAGAAATAAACAAGAAAAGAGTTTGAGTGGTAAAGTTTATTTAGATGTGAAAAGTTCTGGCGTCTCTGGTCTTCTGATATTTTTTTCATTTCCAAAATGAAATTATCAAAACTTATCAAACTTGATTGTTGCCCTCTCCAGGATACGTGTACTCCTCCTCGGAAGTCCTCCTCCAGGATCTTCATGGATTCCTCCAGTCTCCCCCAGGCTTCCCCAGGTTCCTCGTGGACTCCACCAGGCTGGCTCCTCCTCCAGGACTCCTTAGGAATCCTCTCCTCCAGGATCCTCGTAGACTCCACCAGGCTGGCTCCTTCTCCAGAATACTCAGCGACTCTCTCCTCCAGGATCCTCGTGGACTCCCCCAAGCTCCCCCAGGCTGGCTCCTCCTCCAGAATAGTTAGCGACTCTCTCCTCCAGCTTTCTCGTGGACTCATCCTCATATCTTTGGCTCCAGTACTTCTCCTCCTCCGGTTGTGGACTCCTCGTGGACTCACCTGGGGCTCCTCCAGGCTCCCCCCAGGACTCTTCCGGACTCCTACTCCTCGTGGACTTATCGCGGACTCCTCCTCTTTTCCTGGGCTCATCGCGGACTCCTCCTCCGATTCTGGGCTGTTAGGACTCCTCCTCAAGTTCTGGGCTGCTGATAATCAAGACTTATTGGCGTAAGGATGCTCATTACCGATTATCCTGTGACCGGATGCTCAGTACTGAACGTGTCATAACCGGATGCTCAGCGCTGAATATTCATTCACCGGATGACCATTTTTGATCATCCAGTCACTGAACACTCATCGCTGAACATCCTGTCTTGTGTACTCCTACACATTTATATATGAATCGACAAGTTATATATATACCCACCTCTAGCGATGTGACCGACATTTCACGGTTTCCGCCTGTTGCTATACTTACTATGGGAAATGGGCGGGGTTTATAGGCAGACATTGTAGACTCCAATTGCTCAGTATTTCGATTGCGAATAAATATGCCCTGTGGGGTCAATGGTTGCTTTCGCCTGTGATTGAAGCTGTAGCCGTGTTTTTTTTTCTGTAATGAACATATTCTAGGGTAGCAAAATAGTTTTTTGCTTATTTTTTGCTATTCAAAAAGTATCAAAAAAGAAAAAAAACTCCTGATTTGAAGGTATTTTTTGATTGATCTTTTCAAGGACAGCCCGCGGAATTCTAGGCCATGTGTAGATTTACGGGAGAATTTTTTGTGATTTTTTTAGCATCCATGTACTTTATACTTTTGAACTGAATTCGTAATTTTATTTATTTATTTCATGCTTTGTAATCGTTTAATCCTTTTTTTCCGAACATTGCTGAAAAAATCACAAAAAATCTCCCGTAAATCTACACCAAACACAGGTCTTGCAGCGAATGGCCTAGAAAAGGTCAAGCAAAAAATACCTCAGAACCATGAGTTTTTTGCTTTTTTTGCTACTTTCTGATTAGCAAAAAATAAGCAAAAAACTGTTTTTTGCTACCCCAGAATAGTTTCATAAAATTATTTCAAAACATGGCTTTCTCTTCAGTCGGGCTGTTGTTTGTATCTGAAAGACACTGTACAATGTCAGATACATAGTGTATATTTTGAACTAACAACAGAAGTATTTGAGTTTATTGAAATAAATATTATTTGGATGTTGTTTCATAACATAAAATCACAGAAAATTACAGTTTTCACTTCCAAACAATAAACTTGAGACGTACATCTCCATTGAGTTCATCCAACTTGATCGTAGCTCTCTTCCCGTCAGTCTTCCTTGTGATTTCATACTTCCCAATAATTGACGTCGTAAACGTCCAGTTAATCGTTCTGAACGGAGGCATAAACGGTTTTTCCGTATGGACCAATTGATGTTTGATTCCATCGAGTATCGACTGTTGGTAGTTTCCAAATAGAGGACTTCTGAATCGAAGACACAATGACTCCAGATTTACATTGGTCTCCCCGTCGATCCATGTCTTGATGAATTCATTGAGTTCGCTGCTTAAATAGATGGGCTCACTGAATTCTATATGCTTGATATCCATATCATACATGAGTTCATAGAAATTGAGATGGTAGGAGCAAACCAAGAGCGCATCCATTTTGTGTTTTAAAACATATTTTTGAAATTGCCAATTCTTATCATAGGTCCAATGGGATATAGTCAGTATACTCCAGGGAAGGAATGTTTTCAGCAGTTGCCGTCCATATATTTTATTGTTGTAACCGCGCATGTTGAGTTCTTTCAAACCGCATCCTTCCAATTCTGCCTTCAATGAGTCAAATGTGAACCGCTCGCATCCTCTTTCAGGGATAATTGCTCCTTTTTCAAAAGAAAAAATGTCGCCAAAATGACACAAAAACTGTTTCAAGCTGCGCAGTTTTTGAGGGCTATGAGTTTTTTGAGTTCCATTAAAATACTTGATTGTTATGGCTATCGGTGGAGGGATAGGAATTGGATATCGGCGTGTCAAATCATCTTCAGTGAGAAAAGTTAGTTCGATGATGTCTTCATTGAACTTTTGTAGGATTATTTCCACTGTTGATCCCACTTTGACACCAAAAATATCGACTTTGAATTTCGGACGCTTAGTGCGAAAGGCGCAGCGTTTGGAGCAGAGTGAGTAGCAGATTCTGAAAATTAAAAACATTTCTATAACGCTCTGAATACATTAACTAACCGTTCTGTTACTCCTAACAAAGCGACAAATAATCTTAATACGACATCTGGTAGTTTTGTAAGTGGAAACTTTGGTTGTTGAACATATTGCATTGGAAGAACTCGTTTTAGGCAAAAATCGATAGAGGCTATGCGCGCAGCGATAATTATCTGTCGGACAGGACCTTCTGTACCTTATTAGCAGATGAGCGCATTTGCATTGTTTACAGTACTCGGCAGAAACCCGCATCAGGTGCGCAGCAGTCCAACAGCAGGCAAGCGTAGAGTGCGTTCCTGATGCGGTAGTGTTGCGGTACTGTAGCGTACGTGTTGCGGAGAGGTCGCTCTTGTGCTGCTCTGGCGCTGCTAAAATCAGGCCGCTGCCTCCTTTGCTATATTGTTTTGCAACGAAGACAGTGTATTATTAAATTGAATTTATTGACAAACCTTAAATACAACTACATATAAATATATAACTCTGAGCATAGTACGCAAATGTATACATATAAAGTACAATTTTGGGAATTAATTTTCTATGATGTTGCGTTCAGCTTGCTTTGAAATCCTTGCCATTTCCTACCGTTCAAATTTCTGAAAAAAAGACGTAACACTTATTTAGAGTTTGGAGAAAATCTCACCTTTTCATTTTTCCTGAAATCCTATTTGGCTCGACTGACGGTGATGTTGTCTTTTTAGTAGTTGAGAGCTCAAATAGGATATTTTGTTTCTATAGACACACGTATTTTTCTTCCAACAAGCGGTGAAAATTATTTTCATAGAATAAATTCAGAGAAAGCATATTTTCATAGAGTAAATTCAGAGAAAGTGTGAATAAAACCATAAGTTTTCGTAACTGAAAAAGATGGAGCACACTTGCTGAATGTTAGGTGCTGCTGGAGAGCAGCGGGTCTGTTGTTGCAGTGTTGCGGATATGCTGCCGCATCCTAGTTGCTGCACACGTGCTGCCGACACGTTTCAGAAAACGAAACGCGTGTGAATGATGCAGTCCTGATGCTGCAGTGTTGCGCGCCTGGTGCTCAGCGGGTAAATGTTGCGTGCCTGATGCGGGGTTCTGCCGAAGTAGTTTTTGAAGATCGCAGGGAAACAAATGCTACTGAAAAGTTCATTGTGTCTAGAATAGTTTACAAATTTCATGAAAAAAGTGAAATATGCATAGATTAAACAACATTTATTCAAACCAAGTAGAACACATTATATGTAATTCATGCACAAAAAGAAGAAGAAGAAGGCAATACGCCAAGGATCCAGTCCTTAATTAGAGGATTGAAATATGGTATAAGCAAAAATCGTCAAATCGAATTCTAGATTTCTGATTAATACCTGGAGCACCGAACCAATCCTATTTTTTCATTTCCAAACAATCAACTTGAACCGAATGGCCTTACTGAATCTATCAAACTTGATTGTCGCTCTCCTTCCGTCCGTCTTTCTTCTAATATCATACATTGCAACAACCGAATCCAAAAGTTCCCACGGAATGGATTTACATGTCGGTTCGAATTCTTCCTTCTCGGAAACCACTTGATGCTCGATTCCGCTGAGTATCGTCTCTTGATAGTTGGTCGACAGCTCGTGTTCTTGAAACTGCATAACCAATGACTCCAAATTCACATTCGTCTCTCCTTCTATCCATTTTCTTATTAAAAAGTTGAGTTTGGGTGAGAACTGTTGTACAGCTAGAATATCGATCTGCTTGATATCCATATCAAACAATATTTCGTATGCATCCAAAGTCTTCGCCCACAGTTGAAGTGCATCCAGTTTGTACTTTAAGACACTCTTCCGGAATTGCCAATTACATTCAAAAGGATTATTATCCAAAGACAGAATTCTTACAGGCAAGAATGTTTTCAGAATGTTAATGACATGATTTTTGTTACCGTAGTATGTAGTCATGACAAGTTGTGTCACACCACATATTTCGAACGATTCCTTTAAAGAGTCCTGCGTATATTGTTCGGATCCGTGGAGGGGCAAAATGGCAACATTTTTACAATGGAAAATCGTGGAAAGATGACCCAAAAACTCTTTTAAACTGGGCATGTTTTGGAAACTATGAGTCTCCTTAGTTTCACCACTCTGCCCAACGTCAGTGGTAAATCTGAAGGCCAGTGGCAATGGAACAGGAATAGGATCTTGATTAACTGGTTGATCTTCTGGCAGAAAAATCATACTTATCGAGTGCAAGTCGTCGAATTTCAAGGAAACACTGATCTCTGATCCAATCGCGCAGAGAAACTCTCCGACTCTAATATTCAATCGCTGGATACGTTTCGCACTGTTTTTGGAGCAAAGGGAGAAATAGATTCTGAAAATTACTATGATTGAGACGATAGCGAAATATAAAAACTTACTTTTCTTTTGTTCCAAAACAAGTCGCAACCAATCTCAACACAACATCTGGTAGTTTTAAAAGCGGAAACAGTGGTTCCATAGCAGTTGTTGAATTGTTTGAAAATTGGAGAAACGAAAATCTATGACGATCGATAGTCGTATAGAGTGGTAACTGCCGATGAGTAACAGAGTGAATGTAGATGCTCACAGTCTCTTGGACAGATGGACCGTGGGAATCGTGAGAATCTGGGTATTGGCAGACGAGCGCGTTTTCATTTTTGTGGAATATAGACGAATGCTGCTCTAACTTTTTTAGTTTTGGGCTTGGAATAGAAAAAGTTAGAAAAATTTTATTATAAAAAGATTTCTGAATTGCAAATTGAAGAGCAAATATAAGCTATAAAAGAAATGCAAAAATCGACGTATAGTTTTCATCGAGAGAAAATCATCAAGTCCAAAGGACAGGTCAATCTCAGATCCTACAACAATGTGACACAGAACATTTTTTGGATCACAGCGAGAGAGAAGTAGATTCTGAAAAATGAAGACGATTAAACTCGAATCTCTAGTTTAGGAAATAACTATTATCTTTCTTTGTCTTCGTGGACAAGTTTTTTTTCAATTTTGGGTGCATCGCGAAATTATGCGAACTTTATGTCCAGATGAATCAGTCAATTCTTGAGAAACAAAGATTCAGCTTTATAAAAGTCAATAAAACCTCCTGGGCTCCTGGACTCTCTTTCTGCGATTCTAGCATCCGGAAGCTTTTCGCGGACTCCTCCAGGAATCCTCCTCCAGTTGTGGGATGATCGTATCTCGAGGATTCAGGACTCCTCCAGCTTCTCTGGACTTCTCCTGGACTCCTCCTCAAGTTCTGTTCTCCTCGTGCGCTTATCGTGGACTCCTCCTCTTTTCCTGGGCGCATCATGGATTTCACCAATTCTGGGCTGGAAGCTTCTCGTGGACTCATCCTCCAGGATCCTCGTGAATTCATCCTCCTCCACTTCTGGTCTCCTCGTGGACTCCTCCAGGACTCCTCCTCCGGTTGTGGGCTCCTCCTGGTCTCATCCTCCAGGCTTCTCGTGGTCTCCTCCAGGCTCCAGGCTCCTCCAGGACTCCTCCAGGCTCCTCCTGGACTCCTCCTCAAGTTCTGTTCTCCTCGTGGACTCCTCCTCAAGTTCTGGAACTCCTCGGGGACTCCTCCTAAGATTCTGGGCTCATCGTGGATTTCTCCAATTCTGCTGAATATTCAGTCACCGGATGACCATTTTTGATTATCCAGTCACTGAACACTCATCCCTGAACATCCTGTCTTGTGTACTCCTACACATTTATATATGAATCGACAAGTTATATATATACCCACCTCTAGCGATGTGACCGACATCTCAAGATGTGACCGACATCACATTCCGCCTGTCGCTATACTTACTATGGGAAAGGGGCGGGGCTTATAGGCAGATACTGTAGACGCTAATTACTCAGTTTTTCTATTGCGAATAACTAGGTCCTGTCGGGTCTGTGGTGGCTGTAGTCTGTTATTGAGGCGGTGGCCGTGTTTTTTCTGTAAAATTATGTTCAAAATTGCTATTTCGACCTGAAACAAGATCAGAAACCAGGATGTTTTGCATTGAATGAGTGGGTGAATAATGCACTCAAAAAATTCTAAAAATTTTTTTACTCCCGACCAAGAGCTTTAATCTAAAAATTGAAAAAATAAAGTTGTAGACCTGCGATTCTCTCAAAGTTTTCGTTTTGTGAGAGTAGATCAAAAATTGTCTTGCAGCAGTTTTTTTTGGAGAATGGGAGACCGTGTTTTATAAGAAACAATCTCATAAATAGTTTTATTTTAATTCAAAACGAGACAGAACCCTGTCAAAAACACGGCAGCAAAAGCTTAAATAAAACATTTCAAAATTCACGTGACATTTTAAAATTAATTAACCAATCTTCCTATTATCATTTTTCCGTACCCTCTAATTGCCCTGGTTTCATTTTTCCCCTTTATATACCCATTTCCTCTCTAAATTTTTCATAATCGACGCGAAAAATAAGCAAAGATTCGAGTGCTTTACTCAAAGCAAAATGTAAGTTTTCTTCTTTTTCACAAGAAATTCAATCACAGCTCAATCTTTTCAGCGAAAATAAAAAGATGCGCAAGAGGAAACTCCAAAAGTCGCAATTTTCAATGCAAATAATGTTGTTCTTACTTGTGACAACCAGAATAATAGCATCTGAAGTACAACCTTCTCGTATTCGACGCCAGACACAAGGTAAAGTTTTAGAGCCTCTTATAGCAAACAAATAATTACGATATTCTTCCAGATAATTTCTCTCCGCTTGTCGAGAATTTACAAAAACTATCTCGAATCTCTAATGGAATTTCTCTGGAAATAGGTCTCATTGATGAAACCTTCCCAACCGACAGTGTCATTTCGGAACTCCTTCATATGGGATCCCTCAAACCAAACCAGTTCGTCGACTCACAATTGAATTCTGCAAAGAATGCTATAAGTGAGATGTCAAGTCTACCGAAGAAATGGAAAACTGACGATGATGTGACGGCTATCGAAAGTCGATTGGTTGTCCTTGAAAATATAAGAAAGGAGTCGTTTTCGGTGGAGGATTTTAAGAATTTCACGGGAAGGAAGGATTATGAGACACTTTTGGGAGAGATGAAAGGTCTGGACGCCCATAAAGCCAATATTAACTCGCTGAAAACTGAACTGGTCCAGCTGAATGGAATTTTCATCGGACTGGAAAACAAAGCGAAGGATCTAAACGAGCAGAACATTAAAAGTGCAAGTCTTGTCTTTCCTTCAATCGTGGACAGTTTGGGAAAAGTAGAGAAATTGGTCACAACTCTCGATCCACTTGTTGTCCTTCTCGGAAAAGCTAAGCAACTCAGAGAATCCTCCAAGTTCTTTGAAATGCTTCGTCTGGAAAGTGAATTCAGAAAGAATCTTACAAATGTATTGACCTACCGAGAGGATCCGATGAAATCTTTCAATCAAAACTTTGACAATGTATTCGATCTTGGAAAAACGTCTGCAACCTCGGAACCAGCGTTCTCATCGATCGACCAATTGATTCTGAATAGAAGGGATTCTCGTGAATTGCCATGTGAATACAGGTGTGGACTCGGAAATGGAGGAATTGATTTGGAGAAGCTGAAGAATGACTGTGGTGACGAGTGGATTCAGAAACGGATGACTAATGGCTCGGTTGTGGAGAAGAACCTGAAGGAGTCTTTCTCTTATTTGGATGAATTGATTGGTGAACTGAAAAATGTGGAGTTGGCATGGAAACCGTTAGAGGATGACAAGTTGCTTGTGAGATATGAGCAAGTTCGAGTAATTCAGAAAGAAGCTAATCATTTGTCTGAAATTTCGCAAGTGATCAAGACAAAGATTGGAGAATTCAGAGCATGCGATAAACGCAGCACCGGGTTTCCAGGAGTCAAGTTTGAAGATCTGAAAAACGTTGGAGATGTGATTGGCGAGCTTAATACGGATTTGGATCAGCTCAGATCTTTGAATTACATTGAAAAACTCAAAAATGTGACATCGATGAAGGATGGGTTGAGTACCGCCGGTAAACCTGAAAATGAGCAGATTCAAATGGCTAGAACGTTTATGCAAAAGATGGAATCCGATGAAGAATACAAAAATGTCATTGTCTCGTTGAAGACGCTTCAAACTGATCTTGAAAGTATGGAAACTATCATTCCGAAAGTTGTTGATGCAGTTCCAAAAATTTCATTTACGTACATTGATGAACATCATGAGGCACTCAATGGCAGTACAGCGTATTTGGATACATACACATGCCTGAACAAAATTGGTGAAGATGGAAATCAAGTGAAGAAGACGATTGAATTCATCTCAAGGATTAAGGGTCTGACGGAACAGGAAGCTACTGGTGCGAATAAAGTTATTCAATCGATTCTGGATTCACAAAATGGTCTGAAAAACTCGAAAGAAGCAGCTGGAAAGATGAAAGAGGTGGTCGCCCCAGAAGCTCTCAACTTGAAGAAATCGTTTCCCGATTCGAAAGAAGTTTCCAAGAAGTTGGGGTTGGCTGTGCGAGGAATGGTGGATGTTAAACGGATGCATGATTCCCGAGACAAATTGGCTCCACTCTTGAAGAATTCTGATGAACTTTTGATTGATGCGAAGTCGAATAATCTGGCTCAAAGTCATTTGGATTCTCTTCAGAAACTGGCTTTTATCAATACTTCTCTTACGGCAACACTGGCTGGAATCGATGAGTTTTTGAAGATTTTGGATGGAATCGAGAGGATTCGAAAGAGAAGAAACACTGGAAACAATGATTTCAAAGGAATCGGAGGAATTCTGATAGCCGCCAGCAAGATTCCAGATGTTTCTGATGATATGAGTGGTATCCTAGAAGGTATTAAAGAATTGAATACTGCCACGTCACAAAAGTATGGAGAAGAAGAAAAATCTGTGAATACACTGAAGAAATTAGAGCTTCAGTTTTCGAAATTTGGATTGAAAGACGCGCCGTCATCACTGGAAGCACTGGACACCTTCTTTTTGGATTATGTAGGCTCGATGACGTTTGTTCCGCCATCTGTGGCTCCATCGATAGCTCCATCTGCACCAGCGTCTTCTCCATCTTCAGAATTCTTCTCGACGACTACCATATTAACTACCACATCTGCAGCAATGGCTACTTGGTTGATGTAAGTTTGCAATAACGACATTCTGAAGTTCCAACGAGTTAATTAATTTTTGTTTTTTTTAGGATTCTGATCAGCGCCATCGTTTTGGTGTGCATAGCATGTTTAATTGGTGGTGTGTGCTTTTGCTGTCGGAAGAAATCAGCCCCGGACGTGTTAACTCCGGATGTTCCGGATATACCAATACAAGTGCCACCAGTTCCAACCGTCCCACATCCTGAGGAACCATCACAACCGCTAGTCAACCCAGTCGAAGGGAACCAGAGACTGCCAGAAGACCAACAACATCAAAAAAGACCAGATGAGAATCTGCCACCACCCGCTGAAGAAAACAGAAACCCCAATTCAGTGGGAAGCAGGAATCCAACAAATCAAGTCGAACAGCAACCACCACTACAACAAAAAGGTGACAATCCGACAGATCCCAGCGTTTCAGCTGAACCGGAGAAAGCAGTTCAACCACTCGCTCAAGCTATTCCAAAAGAAGTCAAACAAGATCAAGTCGCTCCAATAGTGGCCCCTGTCGTTGACCCGTCGGTTCCGTCAACAAGCAAAAATCCGACTGGAGAACAAGAACGGCAAGAAGAGTTGCTTCCATTGGATAAAACACAAAGTGAGCTGATGTTGCAACTCATTGCTATGTCAATTATCGTTTTTTTTATAGGAGGAGGAATCGAAAAACTGTCCTTGCTCTATAGTGTAGTAGCTCTGGTAAAAAGAAGAATGATAATTCCCAAAATGTTGCCGTATGATTGGTTTTTAATTCAATTGGACCCTACTTATCTGGGAGAGAAGACAAACTACGATTTTAGTCAATACGAGAAGAACTATGATGAGAGACGGTATTTGAAAAGTTACTAAGTTTTAGGAAATATAATGTAAATTTTAGTGTGAAAGCGCACGTTACACATCTAGACTCCATGCCGGTATTGGAAGGATTCGCAGACCCTTATATCAATGCGAATTTCGCACAGTTAGGAGATTTTAAGTATATAGCTACACAGGTAAATTGAATCAGTCTACATGTCGAAGTTACCAGAATTTCAGCATCCATTAATTGGAACAATAGATAAACATTTTGCTCTCTTGGAACAATCTGGTGTTGGAGTGCTCGTACATTTAAATCCGGCTGATAATATCTTTAAGTATTTCAAGACAGAAGAAGGCGGAGAGTTGACATTTGGAAAATACACTGTACGAACGGTTGGAATCAAGGAATTGCCGGAATATCTCCAGGTGCTCAGTGGGTTCAAACTATATGGACTAGTGTTAACGAACAAGTAATATTAACGATGATATATTGTTAAAAATAAACTTTTTTCCAGTGAGACTTCTCATGAACATAACTTTGAAATTCTGGCATACGATAGATGGACTGAAAACAATGCGCCGAAAAATCCAGCAGTGGGCGTTGGGATCATCAAATACTGTGATGCATCGATGGTTTGTGTTTCTCAGTCGTTGCAGGTTAAAATTAAAGTTTTTTTTAGAAGAATGTGATGCTTCAATGCTACGATGGTGCCGGACCTTCTGCTACTTTAATGGCTATCAAATACGGTATCATGAAGAGTCGGACAACTGAATTGAAAAATCTTGGAGATTGTATGAAATTAGAGTCTAATATTTCTTAAATTCTCTGAATTTACAGTTGTCAGGGAAATCCGTGGGATCCGCTATGGAGCGCTGCCGGTATTAGCGCATTTAACTTATACAGTTATCTGCATTTCAAAAGCATTGATGGATGAAGAAGGTATTATTTGGTTGGAGGAGTATGACAGGATGTACCACCATCATGTGTGCATGGTGGACCGTTCGGAGCACCCAAAGAAGTGGAAAATCGACCCGAAGGCAGCTTTTAAGGAGGAACCAAGAAGAGTTCCAGCGGCTCCAGGCGATATTGAAGAAGAGGAAAGGAATATTGATAGTTATTGTTTCGTGGAAAAGTATAAGAGATTCAAGAGAGGAATTGTGAAAGAGCTCACAAAAGATGAGCATGATAGAGCGAAACGAATGAAGTTGGATCAGAAAAAGTTTAAAGAAAGGAAAGAAGAAGAGCCAATGGCGGTTGGAAGAAAAGAGGTGCAGAAGAAACAGAAAAGTAGAAACAAGAGTATGGATAAAAGTGTGAGCAAGAGCCAGAAGTCTGCAAAGACAAAGAAATCGAATCCAACTGGCAAGACAGAAACTTCCAAGTTGAGAAAAGTGGAGAAGAGTAAGAAAAGCAGTGGAACCGGATCAAGGAAGGATAAGAAACGTGGAGTGCGAAAAGGAAAATAAAAAAAGGAAACTCCAAATTGTGTTACTTCAAAGTGATGCTTTTGATGAGATTGAATAAATATAGAGAGCCTGACTGATAGCTAATTAAATTTAGAATATTCCGTTGACTGTGTTGTTTAAAAATCGGTTAGATGTCTGTCTATGGTCCTGTTTGTCCAGTTATTTTTTGCGAAAAAATGTACTCCGGTATACTTAGGTTTTGTGTTGTCTTTTCTACTTCTGCCTGTTGGTCTATGTGCCAAAATTTCATGTCCATCAAGACCAGATGACAATCTGCCACCACCCGCCGGAGAAAACAGGAATCCAACAAATCACGTCGAACAGCAACCACCACTACAACAAAATGCTGACAATCCGACAGATCCCACCATTTCCGCTGAGCCGGAGAAAGTTGTTCAACCACTGAGTCAACCTATTCCAAAAGAAGTCAAAAAAGATCAAGTCGATCCAATAGTGGCCACCCGTCGGTTCCGTCAACTAGCAAGAATTCTAAGATGACAATATACAACAAGACGATGAATTGCCATTGGATGACACAGAGTGAGTTTTTGTTAACTTAAACGCTACTAATAGTTGCACTTATTTCGAGTCGGTGAAGATAAATTCAGTTTGGTCTGTTTCGTGGCGTCTAATTATGGGAAATTTCCGTATGATTGGTTTATCGATCATTTAATTGTTTCTGACAAGAATGAAAACCAGGGATTTCTGATGAACGAGCTGTGGGAAAACCGTGAATATAGACGGTAAATGAAATTATATAAAAAGTAATGTATATGGTGAATATTTCAGCCTATTGAATTATTGGACGCATCCAAATTCAATGCCAGTCTTGTCAGGTTTTGATAATCCTTATATCAATGCGAACTATTGGAAGTTTGATAATAATATCGAGTGGATTGTGTTAGAAGTGATTTTTACAACCAATCTCTTGAAACACCTATTCATATTCGTTACTTCAGAGTTCAATGAGAGGAGATGAGAAGCTTGGAGAATATACGAGATATCCAACAGCAGAAAGGGAGTGCGCTCTAATTGAGCAACATAGTGTTGGAGTACTCGTGAATTTATGTCCATCCTCTGGAGCTCACAGGTGCTATTCGACAAAAAAGGTGGAAAGGTTGTATCCGGACGGTACACCGTCGAAACAACTGGGAACAAGGCGTTGCCTTTGTGTCTTGTAACACTTTCAGGATTCACCATTTATACTTTGAAATTGACGAACAGGTGAGATTGAGTTGTTTTATCGATTGTTTATACAATTATTTTTCAGTGAAAACCCGAACTCCATCCACCTATTTGAAGTTTTGTCCTACTCGAATTGGGGGAGACGAAATGCTCCAAAAAATCCGGCAGTCGCTCAAGGAATCATAAAATATTGTGACTTATCGAACGTTTGTGAGTTCATAGTATTTCAGCGTTAATTATTGTTTCTCAGAGAAACATAATCCTCCAATGTTATGATGGCTATGGCCCGGCTGGCACTCTGCTCGCAATCAAATATGGTATTTACAAGTGTAGAACGACTAAGTACAATGATCTGTTGACATGTACGTACTTGCTGTTCCAATTGCTCATTGATGTTTCCTATTTTCAGTCCTCAAGGAAGTTCGATCGATTCGTTTTGGTGCGATTCAAACAGTGGCACAGCTCACCTATGTTATTCTCACAATTGCGAAGGTGCTGATGGATGAGGAAAACATTGAATATCTAGAAGAGTTTGATAGAATGAGATACCATCATATGTGTATGCTAGACCGATCTGAACATCCAAAAGGCGATCTGAAAGGGTGGAAAGAAATAGAGAGACCACCAAAAACATTGTCCTATCCGGATCAACAGCATAAAGATGAAGCCGTACGAGAATTCTGTCTGATGTCAAAAAAGAACATGTTAGAATCAAAAAATATGACATTGACACAAGAAGAGCTGAATGAGTTGAGATCATTGAGGAGAAACAACACACGAAAAAGAGAAGGAGTAGAAGAGGATGAGGATGAGGAAGAGCTAAAGAACGAAGATGATCTAGAGGAGGAAACAAAACAGAATACGGAAGCTAAAGGGAATAAACCGGAAAGTAAGAGTAAGACTAGTAACGGTAGTAAGATGAGCAAGAATCAGAAAGGAAAAGTGAAAAATAAGGAAAGTAAGAATAGTAAGATGAGCAAGGGAACGAGCAAAAGTATTCAAAAAAGCGTGAGCAAGAGTGGTAGCAAAAGTCAGAAATCGGCGAATTCAAAAAGAAGAAGACCTGACAAGAAATCGAATGCTTCAAAATCGAAACATGGGAAAATGGAGAAAGGAAAAGGGAACATCAAGGGGAAAAAGTGAAGAAAATAGTAAAAAAGATATTGAACTTGTTTTTCATCAATTATCAAAAATAATAGTATTGATGTGTTTGAATAAAGATGCCTAGAATGAGTACTGTGTTCTCCAGCTTTCAGAATATTTTGTTTCCTTCGTGAAATCGTGAATCACGATTATAAATTAAAACCATGAAGAAGTTCACTTTTATTTTTGCTAGATCTCTAGATCTCTTTCTATCTTCCAATTAGTCCAGTTATCTACAGCGAAAAAAATTCTCCTGTATACTTCGGTTTTGGGTTCTCTTTTCTACTTCTGTCTGTTTGTCTATATGTCAAAATGTCTTGCCGGTCAAGTTACAATTCTGGTCATAGAGAATGTGGAATTTGCAGATGAAATTGTCAAATTTATGGCTCACTGATTATCTCACATTATCAATTTTGTATTGTGTGTAGATCAAAAGTAGAGCTTCTTTTTTGTAGTTGACAACTTCTACGTACAATTTTTGCCGGAAAAGTTATAGTCCTTCAAAATATAAAGATCGAAAATCTCTATCTTTCAACACTGAAAAGGGCCAATGATTGGGAGAAATTACTTTACCGATTGATAACTTCTTAAGATCAGATCGCACAGAAATGTTGTCAATTTCAAAAATGAAGCTCTATTTTTGATCTACCCACTCAATAAAAACTTGGCATTGTGTAATAATCAGTGAGGTCGGTGTACATCCACAAAAGTTGACCAGTTTCTTTTTGTTTTTGAAAACTGCAAGTATCTTTATGGCCAGTACAGTTTCTCATTCTTCCTTACAGGTCAAGAACGTTGCTATAAAACTCAAGACTGCACAAAAGTCGTCTCAATGTCCGCGAAACGATAAATGTATCATGATTGTAAAACGACAAAGATGAGAAACAATCCGAATCTATTTTAGAAAAATTCCGGATATTCTCAAAAACCAGAATCTTTCTATAGGAATCTTGAAAGTTTTTTAAACATAATTCTACCAATTTCCACAAAATTTTAGAAAACGTGAATTTTCGGTAACAATTGACTTTTTTTGATACAGAAAAACCGATTTTCAGTAAAATGAGATTTTCAATCATTTCAGCCAATATTTATATTACTAAAAATTTTAACAGTTTCAGAGCATTCTCAAGTACATTATGTGCAATTATTTATAGAAAATGTTTTCAGCTAAAACATTGTATTCTCTTTTCCGAAAATCGGTTTTTCTGTACCAAAAAAAGTTATTTTCTGACCAAAATTCACGTTTTCTGACTCATAAAATAGAGAATTGGATTTTACAAAATTCTAATGGATGGGACCTTTTTTCATTCATTGCGACATCTGGAAAACCACGTAGAGTCCCGGACTACCTATGCAGACGCGCTCTATTGACGAGCATGGTACACATTGTCGTGGCGGTGAACTTTAGAACTTTTTGTGCATACCGTGGTGAACATTAGAATTTATTCGACGTTGAAAAATAAATTCTAATGTTCACCACGGTATGCACAGAAAGTTCTAAAGTTCACCGCTACGACAATGTGTACCATGCTCGTCAATAGAGCTCGTCTGCATAGGTAGTCCGGGACTCTACGTGGAAAACTGAAAATTTTAGTGCAAAAAATAAAAAATTGAATTATAACGTAAAAAAATCGGCTTCACGTTTCATTTTTTTTTCGCAGAGTGGGAGACCATGACACGTGGAATTTATATTTTAAAAATTTGCAAACAACGTGTAATTATCAACGTGGACCTTTACCAACTTTCTATTTTCCTTTTGTCATCATTATTTATCCACGTGTCCTCTGACATTTCCCCAATACCCCAATACCTCACTTTTTCTCTCCCCCCTTCCCAATCCAATCAGTTCGAAATTCAATCGATTCTGTGAATCAATCGAAGCTTCAAATTTGACTACTTCACAATGGGCGCTAAGATTAAGAGCAAAAGCTCTCGAAAAAAGGTATGTTCTCGTCTTTTCCAGAGTCTTTTCCCCAAACCGAACTCCCTATTTTTCAGAGATCAAAAAATCTTGCGCAAACGAAATACAAATCGAAATCGTTTATGAAAATCCTGACTATTCTCATTCTGATCGTCACGACTTCTAACACCGTCTCCGGAAATGATTCCTCCAATCTCCATCTCCAAAAACGTGGCCCTCGTGCTTCACAAGGTAAGAGAAATGAGAAATGGGCCGATGCAACTTGCGGTAGAGCGCAATTACGCGAGATATGGCAACCGCTACCAATTCGAACGCGCTCTAATGAGAGAAACACGTGGAATTTTAAGTCTTTCACGCATTCTAAAAATTCCTGAAGGAAAACATAATGTTCACCGACACGGTAATGCAGACCACGTATTATTCCGCTGAATATTAAGAGCATGTTTGCATAGCGTTCGCCATATCGTGGTTACGATTGTTTCAGCCCCCCCAGCACTTTTCAACCAACTAACTCTTTCCTTTTCCAGGCAACTTTCAGCCAATTCTGGAGAACATGGAGAGACTTGCTCGTATCAGCAACGGTGTTTCCCTGGAGATCGGTCTTCACGATGAATCGACTCCTGTCGATGAAGTCATCTCGGAACTTCTTCATATCGGATCGTTGAAACCTGACGACATTATTTCGATGGATTCTACCGCTGTCAACGGTGCCATCACTGGGATTGAAGATCTTTACAAAAAACTGGAATCCGAAAAAGTTGTGATAGCTACCGAAACTCGATTGATCAACTTTGAGAAAGTGAGATTGAGGTCGAAATTCATGTTGAATCTAACGGAATTCTCCGAAAAAAAGGAATACAAAGCAGAGTTGGATAATGTGAAAGCAATTAATTGGTCTATTTCTGGAAATATCTCGACTATCAGTCTTCCGGCCACTGCACTAGAAGGATTCTTTAAAGAAATTGATAAATGGTCAAATGGGATGAGCGAAGATACAGCAAAGAAAGTGGTTGCGCAAATACCTGGAATTGGTGTGAAACTGGAAGAGGTTGAGGAATCGATGCAAACTCTCATCAATGACATTGTTCCTCTTGTGGTTGCTGCAAAACAACTAAAACCAAGAATAATTTTCCTCGACATTCTGAATGAAGAGAAGAAAATTCGTGCTCAGCTGAAAGGAGAAACTATTTACCCGAGCAACAAGGAATCAGTGATGAAAAACTTGAAGACAGTTCAGACATCTCGTGGCTCATTGGAAAATGTCAAAACTGTTTTCGAATCCCTCCAACAGTTGGCTCAGAATCGTTTCAAGAAGCAATCTTTTGAGTACACATCTGGATTTTTGAAAGGAAGTGTTGATCTCAACAATCTTGGTGCGGACATCTCGAATGATTGGATAGTGAAACGGATTGATGAAAGCTCCATCGTCACGATTAGTCTAAATAAAGCCTTCTCGTATTTTGAAGACTTGAACAATGCCCTCGTGAATGTGGAGAAGTCGTGGAAACCTTTGGCAGATGTATCAAAACGGAAGTCAGTCCAGATGCTGGTGGATGCGCTACTGAGAGTGATCAGTGAATCTGAAGATTTGGGAAAGGTTGAAACAGTTGTTGATCAGTTAGCCTTTTGTGGTAACTCTCTGGTTCAAGACACTCCGGATTCATCGAAGCTAGATATTGTGTCTGGAAAAATCAGAACTTTCAACGATGTGGTGGGAAAGTTGAGTGATTTCGACTATGCGAAAGTTCTTGGAGATCTGTCCGCTTTCAAGAATGTTCAGGAAAGAGCTGCAAATAAAACTGATAAAGTGGAAGATTTTGTGAAAAAATTCAAGGAAATGCCCACGTTTGGTTCTACATGGAATACGTTAAACCAATTGAAAACCGATCTCAATTATCTGAGTGAAACAACTAAAGAGATTCCTGGCAAACTGACTGAAATTTCGAATGAATTCGGGAATATTGATAACTATCACATGGATATCTCTAAATCGAATTATATTCAGTTCTTCACTTGTCTTCACAATGTCACGGAAGGTGGTCTGGCCAAACAATCAGTGGAAACTCTTCAGAAAGTTCGCTTGGCATATGATGAGGCCAACAATGCTCGTCCAGTGATTGCTGCTATAATTGGCTCGAAATCGAATATGGAGACGGCTCGGACATCAGCTGGAAACATGAAAGAGGTGATGGATCGCGAGGTGACAGCACTAAAAGAATCGTTCCCGGATGCTCAGAGTGCTTCGAAGAACTTGGGGAACGGTGTTCGTGGACTGGCAGCCATCAATTCGATTCACAATTCATGGCCGGATTTGAATGCACTCTTCCAGAACATTTCTGGGATTGTGGAGGCTGGAAAATCGGTTGGATTGAGTCAGCAACATCAGACGGCTTTTCAAAAGTTGGCTCTTCTCCGTGCCTCGATGACTGAAACTCACAAAGGCATTGAAGACTTCTTGAATACAGTGGCCACAATTCAGAATCTTCGGAAGAAAAGAAACACAAAGATCACGGACATCAAGACAAGTGCAAGTGTTATGGAAGCGGCCATCAAGATTAAACAACTTCCACCTGGAGTATCAGATGATGTGAGTTCTATTAAGGAGGCTCTTGATTCGTTGAATGTTGCCACGTCATCAAAGTATACAAAAGAAGTCGAAGTTATGGGTCTCCTCGATGGATTGAATCTGGACTTTTCTGGATTCCAACCAGCTGCCACGTCACTCGGACACGTGGATAACTTTTTCGCAGCATATGGTGCAACGATGGCTTCTGCTTCTGTAACGATTCCAAGCCCTGCCCCAACTCCTGCTCCTTCCCAGCCCCCGAATCAGTCACCAGTTGTCACAACAATTGCTTCAATGATGATGCAGATAGTGACGTCTACTGTGATTCCCACGACTGAGGCAATTTCGATTGGCATGAAAGCAATGTGAGACTTTCTTTTATGATTTTTTACATTTAAATCTTATACTCATTTCAGGTATATCGGTCTGACTCTATTAGTTATTGGAGGTATAGGAGGATTTGGTGCCTTGGTTTATTGCTGCTGCGTCAAACCAAAAGAAGCTCCACCTCCAGATGATCTAAATAATGAAGAAGAGGAGAGAAAAGGAAAAGAAAAAGAGGAAGCAGCTAAAAATGATAAAGAAGTAAAGGAAAAGCCCCCGAAACAAAAAGAAGAACCAGAGAAGAAGATCAACAAAGATCAAGAAAGAAACAATGAGAACGCCAACAAGAACAACGATGTTTCTGCGCCCGGTGCTTCTGATTCTTCAGATTCCCTTCCCACTGCCAGAGAAAATACTCTCCGTGCTACTCCTGCACCTTCCAACGATCGCTTGCCGTCTGAAGGGGACGCAGTAGAGCCATCGAAGAAAGACTCGAAGGTGGAACCAGAAGTTGTTGTTCCAGCAGTAGTAAAAACGGAAGAAGTTAAACCGAAAAGTAAGTTGGCTAAGTTAGAAAGAAAAAACTGATTCTTACAGGACCAATACTAGTGGAGAACCTTTACAGTATGGTAATATCACAGGTTACTCGATTTGAGGACTATGCACACCTTCTTTTCTCGCCGCAACATTATTTTAAAAACAAGATTGATATTATGGACAAGACAGGTGCATTAGAAGTCAAAGGCGTCGTAGAAAAGAGACAAGAAACTCGGTGAGATATCAAAAATTATCTCGAATATGTTTATTTTGTTTATTTTCAGAAAACAACAATTCCTCTGCCTTCCAGAAACGGCTGTAAAACTTCGTGACAAAGCGTTCATCCATGCGAACACAATTGTGATTGGTTTGAGAAAATGTATTCTTGCTCAGTCACCATTGGATGGCAATGAGAAACTTCTGTTTGTAAAAAAAAAGGAACCCACTATGGAGAAGCATTTGGATATGATCGTTCAGAAGAAAGTTCCGTTAACTATTATGTTAGGTGACTTCGTGGAGTTCGGTATGTAAGATATTAGCTCGGCACAGGTCTTACAACTACGCTCCATCGAAATGCTCTTGAAAAATGTTTAATTTTCTCTGTGTCTCTCAATTTAGCACACAATTTTCTTTGGTTTCGGTAGAGCGCGGTTGTCAAAAGCGTGCTGTGTTAATAAAGGAAACTAAATAAGATTCACTTTCATCTCTCATTTCAGGACACAACGCTTGCGGGAGATATTTTTCTGTCAGAAAAGACGAATCAATACAGATTGGAAAGCATGAGGTCACGACAGACAATGTATCGGATAATGTGTCTGGATTTACTGACAACAAAGACTACAAGTTGTACAACATCACAGTTCGCAGCGAGAATAAAAACGGCAAGAGGATCGAACATAAACTTGATATCCTTCAATTTGTCGGGTGGGAAGAAAGTGGAGTTCCGGATAGTGTTGAACACTGTTTTGAAATGATCCGATTTGCGGAAAACTATGCGGTTTGGTTTTTTAGTGTTATGATAGAAAAAGAACATATTCAAACTATTCAGGGAACCATATTGATTCATTGCTCGAATGGTGTTAGTCGCTGTGGAGTTTTGATTGCGATCAAATACGGAATGGAAATGATTAAATCAAAAGTATTCAAGGATGTTTTTGAGCGTTAGTTGGCCTTCATTCCTAATTGATGAAATAAAATTTCATTTTGTTTTCAGTTATCCAAGACATCCGTCGATTCCGTTATGGTGCTGTTAAGGAATACGCTCAATTCATGTTTGTGTTGCTCTCTCTCGCTGTGTATATGATTAGAGAACTGGGATTGAAGACGATTCCATCGTACGACATGCTGCTCTACTTTAACCAGAATCTTAAAAGATACGAGAGTTATGAGAATAACAAATGGAAAAAAAGCGGAGACGAATCAACGAAAAAAAAAGTGAAGAAGGAGTTGAAGGAAGAATTTGATGCAGCTCGAGAAAAAGCACTTGAAAGAGAAAAGGAAGTTGGAAATGAGGGAACTGTTTTCGAGAACAAACTGATTGAAGAAAAGAGACAAGAAGAAGAGGAAGAAGCGAGAAGAAAGAAACCAAAACGTTCGGCATCGAAGACGACAGTTACTGAAGGTGCCATGGAAAAGACTTCAGATGAGAGACCATCGGCTGAAGCTGCGATGGCACTTGTTCCAGAAGCAAAGGAAAAGTCAAAGAAGTCGAAAAAGTCACTGAAATCCAATAAACCGTCCAAAAAGGCTAGTAAAAAAGGATCCAAGAATTCGGTAAAGTCCAGGAAGACGAAAGAATCAAAGAAAGATCGGAAGTCAAAGGAAACGTCGAAAAAGACGAACAACTCGAATAACGCCAAGTAGGAAACATAAAAAGGAACGATATTGATATGGTTTCTTGTACTTGTGTAATAGAATGAATATTTTTATTTGAAACTCTTGTTGTTTTTATTTTATTTTTAGGTTCAGGTGGTCTCCCACTGTGTTTGTTTCAGAAGGACTAGTTTTCTGGATTATGTTTCTAGGCTCTCCAAAAAGATCTTGAACTAGTCTCTTGAAAAAAGCTGAGCTATAATCGTTTTAAGACAACGCATCGAGAATCGCACTATTTTACACGGTAATTGGTCGATTTGAGGGAGAAATCACTTTGTCGATGCATATTTTGCTAGGGAGTGTCCGTACAAAACGTTGAAAATGAAGCTCTCCCTTTTTTCGGTATGGTTTTACATAATTTACTTGGGGCCATCAAGCCAAAATATACAACCATTATGTATGATTGAGCTCATGATTTTCAGGTTATATAATTTCATGAAACAACTGATTACTCCCATCTTCTAGCCCATCACTACCATTGCCGTTCACATGTCTGTCCTCCCTCTGAACTTGGATGATTGGCGTTTGACACCTTGTCATAATACCCTCTAGACTCCATAAATATGCCATTTCCAGATCCATCCTTTCTCTCGAAATCTCTCAACTCAAAAATCTCTTCTTCTTCAAAATATGCATTCCGAGTGTGTGTATGTGTCATCTGGCATACACGTGTTTCATCTCTTCGCTTGTCTTTTTGCTCCAAGTGAATCTTCTTGTCTCTACTTCATCTCTCCCCCCGCCTGTCAAACTGCTCCGTTTCAAACTATCCGTTGGACAATCCGACCTTCTAATGGGCACCAACAATGTGAATTCGTGTGAGTCTCTTATCGGGAGGGGAAGAAAAAGAAAAATTGTAACTTGAGAATTCTGGTTGAAGTAGGAGAAGCGGCGATGAACTTTTGTCGAAGAAAAGTGGGTGGGAAGAAGGGGAAAAGACACATTAAACTGATCCCTTTTCGTACATGTCTTACCAGAAAAAACACAGGATTACTTGGTGGTGTCCAGTGTCCGTCCATCTGTCATTATTCTTCAGTTTTCTCCAGAAAGTTTCTGTTTTGTTTTGGTATACTGTGGTTTGTTTATGCATGGGAAGGCCTAGAAATACAAACTGAAGTAAACTAGTCTCCAACTGTTTTGGTATCGAAACGTGTGAATTTCACAGGCTGAACTTAAGAATAAATATAAAAGCTTTATTAGCTCGGAACAGTTCTTACAACTACTTTATTAGCTCGGCACAGTTCTTAAAACTCCACCGAATTAGCGTTGAAAAATGTATCTTTTTCTCTGCGTCTCTCAATTTTGCCCACAGTTTTTTTCGGTTTCGGTAGAGCGCGGTTGTAAGAAGGGTGCCGTCCTAATACGTGATTATCTGTGAATGGTTAGAAATATTAATATTAAACCAAGACTAGCGTGGCCTAGAAATAATATCAACTCCTCAGAAAGCCTCTGAACACGATTTGAAAATATTCTGAAACCAACAATTATATGTTACCTGGAAATTCAAATTGTGGAAAGCTAGTCCCCGAACATTTTTGAGATGTATTCATTTTTAAAACTAACTTTTTAATAAGAAAAGCAAACATTTCTGAAATTTCAGTAATTTCTTTTCAATCTTACTCCATTTCCTCCGTTCGAATGTCGTCACAGAAATTCTTCTTCATTCCATCTTCTTATAAATAAAAAACAAAGTTAAAAACAAAGTCTTATAGTTAGTCTGCCTTCTTTTTTTTTCGTCATTGAGAATAAATCATGGAATCAATTTGTTAGTTTCTTTCCGTCAGCTTCTTCTTCCTTATTTCATGTTTTTCTGGTCATTTTCGGTGGTGTCGTGCTAATTAATTTAGAAGATTTATATGTTTTTCGGGAGGTGTTGGCAGTTTGGTTTCTGAATTTTGGAGTCTAAAATTGAGAATCTAAGATCATAGCGTGTAGAAAGAAGTCTCAGAGATCTGGAATTCAAATAGAAAAGATTTTGAATATAAACAAATCTGTCCATAATTTCAAACTTTCAGTTGAAATTTCAGGGATTCCTGGTTCTCATTTTGTGAATTCAAGATGAGTAATTTAAAATTTGAGTTTCTAGATTCTGAACATTTTATGTATTGAATATTTGAATTTTGAATGTCTAATTTTTGAGATAAAGGATGATTTCCAAATCTGATTTCCAAGCTTTGAACTATGAATTTTGAGCTCTGGACTAATCTGGACAGTACCGGGTAAAGATTCTCGGAATTCAGTTGAATTTTGGATTTATGAGTTTTGGATTCAACATCTCAAAATTTGAATTTTGGACCTATTCGGAATTTCATTTTTTAAACTTTTTAGGAAGATTCTAATCAGTTTCTATAGAGTTCAAGTTCTAAACATCAAATTCTGAGTCCTAAATTTTATTAACGAACTTCAAAACTATCTCATCTCCTTTAGTAGACATAGTAAAACAAGAAACATGTCAAAATCTGACTCCAAAAAGTAAAAGAGAGAGCAAAAAGACCAAATATTTCTCCCACTTCTCCACTTTTCCTCAAAAATGGTGTCATTTTTGACCCAACTCTCCACATCCGTTTCGTCCTATCAATCAAACTCTTAAAAAACCCCCAAAATGTTCCGTCGGAACATTTTTAGAAGGGTCTTCTCATTTTTTTCTCGGGTTTTTTGTCTTGTTTGGGGAGGGGGAGAGCGCTTGTCCGCAAGTCGACCTTCGTCTTCTCTATTTCTCACTTCTATCGTTTTTTTCGTTTTCTGTGGAGATTAACTTGTAAGTTTCTAAATTGAAAATAACGCCTCTGATTTTTACCCTGCCTACAGAATAGACAAGGTCTTCCGTGTTCCGCTCAATAGACCTCCACTATTTATACACCATCACTTTCTGTCATTTCCATCAGTCCGGAGTCTCTGGGTTACCGCTCCGCCGGGTTGCTGAGTTTCAACCTATGGAACATCCCTTCCCATTGGCATAAACTTGACTGTTCTTTTGGAATTTTGAAAAAAAATATTTCTGACTTTCACCCTGTTTGAAAAATAGACAGAGTTTCCCAAAAATTGTATTCAAGATCTTGCGAAAGGTCTTGAATGATTTGTGTTGCAAATGATCAACTTTGGCTGTTTCAGTGGAAAATGTCTAAATTTATTTTTGGAAAATGTCTAAAAAAAATTTTGTTTTGTATGGATTGGACAGAGCAAAACCAGAAATACATTTTTTTAGTTGACCATTTTTTTGAAGGGACACCATCTTGAAAGTTGCAGGTTGTCAAAGTGAAAAACTCCTAAATTTCGCTAATGTGCTGAAATTAGTCGGTTTTCGGGTGAAATGACTATGATTTCCTGTAACTTTAATGGTAGTGTTCCTTCAAAAGAATGGTCAACTACAAAAATGATGTGCTCTTTTTGCTCTGTCCAACCCATATAAAATTGAGCTTATCAGACAGTCAGGTGACACCTAAATATACTGTCAAAGTTGGTAATTTTCGACAGAAAATAGCTCATCCTCCTCCACTTCTGGCCTCCTCGTGGACTCCTCCAGGCTCCTTGTGGATTCCTCCTCCAATTCTGGCCTCCTCGTGGACTCCACCAGGCTCCAGGCTTCTCCAGGACTCCTCCTCAAGTTCTGAAACTCCTCGTGGACATATCGGGGACTCCTCCTCATTTCCTGGGCTCAACATGGATTTCACCAATTCTGGGCTGTTAGGACTCCTCCTCAAGTTCTGGACTGCTGATAATCAGTACTGAATATCTGGCGTAAGGATGCTCATTACTGATTATCCTGTGACCAAATGATCAGTACTGAACATGCTATATCAGGATGCTCAGCGCTGAATATTCAGTCAGGTAAGTTCTCCCCTTTTTCATAAGAAATTCAATCAAATATCAATCATTTCAGCCAAAATAAAAAAATATGCGCAAGAGGAAACTACCAAAGTCGCAATTTTCAATGCAAATAATGTTGTTCTTACTTGTGACAACCAGAATAATAGCATCTGAAGTACAACCTTCTCGTATTCAACGTCAGACACAAGGTACAGATTCTATCTCAAACAAACAATCAAAATTTTCTTCCAGATAATTTCTCTCCGCTTGTCGAGAATTTACAAAAACTTTCTCGAATCTCTAATGGAATTTCTCTGGAAATAGGTCTCATTGATGAAACCTTCCCAACCGACAATGTCATTTCGGAACTCCTTCATATGGGATCCCTCAAACCAAACCAGTTCGTCGACTCACAATTGAATTCTGCTAAAAGTGCTATTAGTGAATTGTCAAGTTTACCGAAGAAATGGAAAACTGACGATGGTGTGACGGCTATCGAAAGTCGATTGGTTGTCCTCGAAAATATAAGAAAGGAGTCGTTTTCGGTGGAGGATTTTAAGAATTTCACGGGAAGGAAGGATTATGAGACACTTTTGGGAGAGATGAAAGGTCTGGACGCCCATAAGGCCAACATCAGTTCGCTGAAAACTGAATTGACTTCCTTGAACGGAATCTTCTTGGGATTTGAGAGCAAGGCGAAGGATCTGAACGTGCAGAACGTTAAGACTGCTCTTCTTGCCTTTCCTATGATTGAGAACAGTTTGGGAGAAATGGAAAAAATGGTCACAACTCTCGATCCACTTGTTGTACTTCTGGGAAAAGCGAAGAGACTCAGAGAATCCTCCAAGTTCTTTGAAATGCTTCGTCTGGAAAGTGAATTCAGAAAGAATCTTACAAATGTATTGACCTACCGAGAGGATCCGATGAAATCTTTCAATCAAAACTTTGACAATGTATTCGATCTTGGAAAAACGTCTGCAACCTCGGAACCAGCGTTCTCATCGATCGACCAATTGATTCTGAATAGAAGGGATTCTCGTGAATTGCCATGTGAATACACGTGTGGACTCGGAAATGTAGGAAGTGATTTGGAGAAGCTGAAGAATGACTGTGGTGACGAGTGGATTCAGAAACGGATGACTAATGGCTCGGTTGTGGAGAAGAACCTGAAAGAGTCTTTCTCTTATTTGGATGAATTGATTGGTGAATTGAAGAATGTGGAGCTGGCGTGGAAACCGTTAGAGGATGACAAGTTGCTTGTGAGATATGACCAAGTTCGAGTAATTCAGAAAGAAGCTAATCATCTGTCTGGAATATCGCAAGTGATCAAGACAAAGATTGGAGAGTTCAGAGAATGCGATAATCCCAGTACCGGGTTTCCAGGAGTCAAGTTTGAAGGTCTCAAGAAAGTTGGAGATGTGATTGGCGAGCTTAATACGGATTTGGATCAACTCAGATCTTTGAATTACATTGAAAAACTCAAAAGTGTGACATCGATGAAGGATGGGTTGAGTACCGCCGGTAAACCTGAAAATGAGCAGATTCAAATGGCTAGAACGTTCCTGCAAAAGATGGAATCCAATGAAGAATACAAGACTGTCATTGACTCGTTGAAGACGCTTCAAACTGATCTTGGAAGTTTGGAAACTATCATTCCGAACGTTGTTGATGCAGTTCCAAAAATTTCATTCAAGTACATTGATGATCATCATAAAGCACTCAATGGTAGGAATCGATGAGTTTTTGAAGATTTTGGATGGAATCGAGGGGATTCGAAGGAAAAGAAACACTGGAAACAGTGATTTCAAAGGAATCGGGGGAATTCTGATAGCCGCCAGCAAGATTCCAGATATTTCAGAAGATGTGAGTGGTATCCTAGAAGCAATGAAAGAATTGAATACTGCCACGTCACAAAAGTATGGAGAAGAAGAAAAATCTGTGAATACACTGAAGAAATTAGAGCTTCAGTTTTCGAAATTCGGATTGAAAGACGCTCCGTCATCACTGGAAGCACTGGACACTTTCTTTTTGGATTATGTAGGCTCGATGACGTTTGTTCCACCATCTGTGGCTCCATTGATGGTTCCATCTGAACCAGCGTCTTCTCCATCTTCAGAACTCTTCTCGACGACTATCGTATTAATAATAATAATTTATTCATCTTTTGTTGTGCGAAAGAGAAAAAAAAAGAAATGGGCGAAATCTATAAGAACATACAACAAGAAGGGGTGAATAAATATGTAAGATGAACTATAGGACCCGCAAAGAGTCCAGCGCTCAAATTTAAAAAAAAAAATGGTCTGTAATGGAAGCTGGCGGAGTCGAGACGCAAAAGTTTGTTCGGTTACGGTTTTAGGGAAGAAGGGTACGATTTTATCCCAGGTCGAAAAGTGTTTATGAAGGAATGAATTGTTTTTCTTACCGCAAAGTACTATTCTATATGGGAACCGGGGGGATAGCGCGGGTTTTATATATAAGGCAAGATTGGGGAAATGACACTGGTGGGTTACAATTTTAAAGTAGGTTTTGAGAATTAATATGATGCGTCTATGGTACATGGACATTTGGGAGGAGATTGCTAAGCGTCGCTCATAAGGGAACTAACTACCACTACTTCTGCAATGGCTACTGGGGTAATGTAAGTTTACGATAACAACATTCCGAAGTTTCCACGAGCTAATCGATTTTTGTTTTCCAGAATTCTGATCGTTGTCATCGTTTTGGTGTGTATAATATGTTTCATTGGTGGTGTGTGCTTTTACTGTAGAAAGAAATCAGCCCCGGACGTGTTCACTCCGGATGTTCCGATTATACCAACACCAGTGCCACCAGTTCCAACCGTCCCACATCCCGAGGAACCATCACAACCGCTAGTCAATCCAGCCGAAAGAAACCAGGGATTGCCAGAAGACCAACAACATCAAGAAAGACCAGATGAGAATCTGCCACCACCCGCTGGAGAAAACAGAAACCTCAATTCAGTGGGAAGCAGGAATCCAAAAAATCAAGTCGAACAGCAACTACCACTACAACAAAAAGGTGACAATCCGACAGATCCCACCGTTTCAGCTGAACCGGAGAAAGCAGTTCAACCACTCGCTCAAGCTATTCCAAAAGAAGTCAAAAAAGATCAAGTCGCTCCAATAGTGGCCACTGTCGTTGACCCGTCGGTTCCGTCAACAAGCAAAACTCCGACTGGAGAACAAGAACGGCAAGAAGAGTTGCTTCCATTGGATAAAACACAAAGTGAGCTGATGTTGCAACTCATTGCTATGTCAATTATCGTTTTTTTATAGGAGGAGGAATCGAAAAGCTGTCTAATGATGAAAATATACAACAAGACGATGAATTGCCATTGGATGACACACAGAGTGAGTTTTTTGTTAACTTACACGCTACTAATAGTTGCACTTATTTCTAGTCGGTGAAGATAAATTCAGTTTGGTCTTTTTCGTGGCGTCAAGACTCAAAGATGTTGTGGTTAGTTATGAGAAATTTCCGTATGATTGGTTGCTCGATCATTTAATTGCTTGTGACAAGAATGAAAACCAGGGATTTCTGATGAACGAGCTGTGGGAAAACCGTGAATATAGACGGTAAATGAAATTATATAAAAAGTAATGTATATGGTGAATATTTCAGCATATTGAATTATTGGACGCATCCAAATTCAATGCCAGTCTTGTCAGGTTTTGATAATCCTTATATCAATGCGAACTATTGGAAGTTTGATAATAATATCGAGTGGATTGTGTTAGAAGTGATTTTTACAACCAATCTCTTGAAACACCTATTCATATTCGTTACTCGCACAGAAAGCCAGTGCGCTCTAATTGAGCAACATAGTGTTGGAGTACTCGTGAATTTATGTCCATCTTCTGGAGCTCACAGGTGCTATTCGACGAAAAAAGGTGGAAAGGTTGTATCCGGACGGTACACCGTCGAAACAACTGGGAACAAGGCATTGCCTTTGTGTCTTTTAACACTTCCAGGATTCACCATTTATACTTTAAAATTGACGAACAGGTGAGATTGAGTTGTTTTATCGATTGTTTATACAATTATTTTTCAGTAAAAACCCGAACTCCATCCACCTATTTGAAGTTTTGTCCTACTCGTATTGGGGGAGACGAAGTGCTCCAAAAAATCCGGCAGTCGCTCAAGGAATCATAAAATATTGTGACTTATCGAACGTTTGTGAGTTCATAGTATTTCAGCGTTAATTATTGTTTCTCAGAGAAACATAATCCTCCAATGTTATGATGGCTATGGCCCGGCTGGAACTCTGTTCGCAATCAAATATGGTATTTACAAGTGTAGAACGACTAAGTACAATGATCTGTTGACATGTACGTACTTGCTATTCCAATTGCTCATTGATGTTTCTTATTTTCAGTCCTCAAGGAAGTTCGATCGATTCGTTTTGGTGCGATTCAAACAGTGGCACAGCTCACCTATGTTATTCTCACAATTGCGAAGGTGCTGATGGATGAGGAAAACATTGAATATCTAGAAGAGTTTGATAGAATGAGATACCATCATATGTGTATGCTAGACCGATCTGAACATCCAGATATCAAACTGAACGGGTGGAAAGAAGTAGAGAGACCACCAAAAACATTGTCAGATATGGATAGACAGCATAAAGATGAAGCCATACGAGAATTCTGTCTGGTGTCAAAAAAGAACATGTTAGCCTCGAATAATATGACATTGACACAAGAAGAGCTGGATCAGTTGAGATCATTGAGAAGAAACAACACACGAAAAAGAGAAGGAGTAGAAGAGGATGAGGATGAGGAAGAGCTAAAGAAAGAAGTTGATCTAAAGGAGGAAACAAAACAGAATAAGGAAGCTAAAGGGAATAAACCGGAAAGTAAGAGTAAGGCTAGTAACGGTAGTAAGATGAGCAAGAATCAAAAAGGAAAAAGGAAAAATAAGGGAAGTAAGAATAGTAAAATGAGCAAGGGAACGAGCAAAAGTATTCAAAAAAGTGCGAGCAAGAGTGGGAGCAAAAATCAGAAATCGGCGAATGCAAAAAGAAGAAGACCTGACAAGAAATCGAATTATGGGAAAATGGAGAAAGGAAAAGGGAACATCAAGGTGAAGAAGTGAAGAAAATAGTAAAAAAGATATTGAACTTGTTTTTCATCAATTATCAAAAATAATAGTATTGATGTGTTTGAATAAAAAAGTATTCTAACAGTACTGTGTTCTCCGGCTTTCAGAATATTTTGTTTCCTTCGTGAAGTTGTGAATTACGATTATAATTTAAAACCATGAAGAAGTTCACTTTTATTTTGACTAGATCTCTAGATCTCTGTCTATTTTCCTATTAGTCTACAGCGAAAAAAGTTCTCCTGTATACTTCGGTTTTGGGTTCTCTTTTCTGATTTTGTCTTTTTGTCTTTTTTCTGTCCAAATGTCTTGCCCGTCAAGTTACAGTACTGGTCATAAAGAATGTGGAGTTTGCCGATGAAATTGTCAAATTTATGACTCACTGATTATCTCACATCATCAATTTTGTATAGATCTTTTTTTGTAGTTGACAACTTTTATGTACAATCTTTCCGGAAAAGTTATAGTCCATCAAAGTATACAGATCGAAAATCTACATCTTTCAAAGTGTCAATGATTGGGAAAAATTACTTTACCGGTTGATAACTTCTTAAGATGAGATCGCACAGAAATGTTGTCAATTACAAAAATGAAGCTTTATTTTTGATCTACATACTCAATAAAAGCTTGTTTCTCCTTCTTCCTTACAGGTCAAGAACGATGATTTAAAAAAAAACAGGAAATTTTAGTGCTATAATTATAACGTAAAAAAATCGGCTTCACGTTTTTTTTCTTTCTCGCAGAGTGGGAGACCATGATACGTGGAATTTATATTTTAAAATTTAAAAACAAATGAAATTTGCAAACAACGTGTAATTATCAACGTGGACCTTTACCAACTTTCTATTTTTCTTTTGTCATCATTATTTTTCCACGTGTTCTCTGACCTTTCCCCAATACCCCAATACCCCACTTTTCATCTCCCCCCTTCCCAATCCAATCAGTTTGAAACTCAATCGATTCTCTCTGTATCAATCGAAACTCCAAGCATCGATTTGACTACTTCACAATGGGCGCTAAGATCAAGAGTAAAAACTCTCGAAAAAAGGTATGTTCCCGTCTTTTCCAGAGTATTTTCCCCAAACCGAGCTCCCTATTTTTCAGAGATCAAAAAATCTTGCGCAAACGAAAAACAAATCGAAATCAATTATGAAAATACTGACTATTCTCATTCTGATCGTCACGACTTCTAACACCGTCTCTGGAAATGATTCCCCCAATCTCCATCTCCAAAAACGTGGCCCTCGTGCTTCACAAGGTAAGAGGAATAAGAAATGGGCCGATGTAACTTGCGGTAGAGCGCGCTACCAATTCGAACAGGCTCTAATGAGAAAAACGTGGAATTTTAATTCTTTCACACATCCTAAAAATTCCTGAAGGAAAACATAATGTTCACCGACACGTAATGCAGACCACGTATTATTTAGCTAAAATTTAAGAGCGTGTTTGCATAGTATTCGCCAAATCGTGGTTACGATAATTGCAGCATCTCTTTTCAACCAACTAACTCTTTCTTTTTTCCAGGCAACTTCCAGCCAATTCTGGAGAACATGGAGAGACTTGCTCGTATCAGCAACGGTGTTTCCCTGGAGATCGGTCTTCACGATGAATCGATTCCTGCCGATGAAGTCATCTCGGAACTTCTTCATATGGGATCGTTGAAACCTGACGACATTATTTCGATGGATTCTTCCGCTGTCAATGGTGCCATCACTGGAATTGAAGATGTTAACAAACAACTGGAATCTGATGTTGATGTGATAGCTACCGAAACTCGATTGATCAACTTTGAGAAAGTGAGATTGAGGTCGAAATTCATGCTGAATCTGACGGAGTTCTCTGAAAAAGAGGAATACAAAGCAGAGTTAATTAATGTGACTGCAATCAATTGGACTATTTCTGAAGATATCTCGACTATCAGTGATGCAGCTTCTGCACTACAATTATATTTCAAAAATATTGATAAATGGTCAAACGGCATGAGCGAAGATACAGCAAACGATGCAGTTGTGGAATTACCTACAATAAGTGTGAAACTGAAACAAGTGGAGAACTCGATGCAAACTCTCTTCAATGACATTATTCCTCTTGTGGCTGCTGCAAAACAACTGAAACCAAGAACCATTTTCCTCGACATTCTGAATGAAGAGAAGACAATTCGTGCTCAGCTGGAAGGCAAAACTATTTATCAGAGCTACAAGGAATCAGTAATGAAAAACTTGAAGAAAATTCAGACGTCTCGTGGCTCCTTGGAAAATGTCAAAACTGTTTTCGAATCCCTCCAACAATTGGCTCAGAATCGTTTCAAGAAGCAATCTTTTGAGTACACATCTGGATTTTCGAAAGGAAGTGTTGATCTTGACAAACTTGGTGCGGACATCTCGAATGATTGGATCGTGAAACGGATTGATGAAAGCTCCATCGTCACGACTAGTTTAAACAAAGCCTTCTCGTTCTTTGAAGACATAAAAGATGCCTTAGTGAATGTTGAGAAGTCGTGGAAACCTTTGGCAGATGTATCAAAACGGAAGTCAGTCCAGATGCTGGTGGATGCGCTACTGAGTGTGATCAGTGAGTCTGAAGATTTGGGAAAGGTTGAAGCAGTTGTTGATCAGTTAGCCTCTTGTGGTAACTCGCTGGTTCAAGACACTCCGGATTCATCGAAGCTAGATATTGTGTCTGGAAAAATCAGAACTTTCAACGATGTGGTGGGCAAGTTGAGTGATTTCGAATATGCGAAAGTTCTTGGAGATCTATCCGCTTTCAAGAATGTTCGAGTAGGAGTTCCAACTAAAACTGATGCTGAAAATTTTGTGAATCAACTCAAAAAATTGTCTGCGTTTGGTTCAACATGGAATGCGTTGAAAAAATTGAAAACTGATCTCAACGATCTGAGTGAAACAACTAAAGAGATTCCTGGCAAATTGGCTGAAATTTCGAGTGAATTCGTGAATATTGACAACTATCACACGGATATCTCTAAATCGAATTATATTCAGTTCTTCACTTGTCTTCACAACACGGAAGGTGGTCTGGTCAAAAAATCAGTGGAAACTCTTCAGAAAGTTCGTTTCGCAAAAGATGAGATCGACAATGCTAGTCCAGTGATTACTGCTATAATTGGCTCAAAATCGAATATGGAGGCGGCTCTGACATCTGCTGGAAACATGAAGGAGGTGATGGATCGAGAGGTGACGACGCTAAAAGAATCGTTTCCGGATGCTCAGAGTGCTTCGAAGAACTTGGGGAACGGTGTTCGCGGACTGGCAGCAATCAATTCGATTCACAATTCATGGCCGGATTTGGAAGCACTTTTCAAGGATATTTCTGGGATTGTGGAGGCTGGAAAATCGGTTGGATTGAGTCAGCAACATCAGACGGCTTTTCAAAAGTTGGCTCTTCTCCGTGCCTCGATGACTGAAACTCACAAAGGTATTGAAGACTTCTTGAATACAGTGGCCACAATTCAGAATCTTCGGAAGAAGAGAAACACCAAAATCACGGACATCAAAACAAGTGCAAGTGTTATGGAAGCGGCCAGCAAGATTAAACAACTTCCACATGGAATATCAGATGATGTGAGTTCTATTAAGGAGGCTCTTGATTCGTTGAATGTTGCCACGTCATCAAAATATGCAAAAGAAGTCGAAGTTATGGGTCTCCTCGATGGATTGAATCTGGACTTTTCTGGATTCCAACCAGCTGCCACGTCACTCGGACACTTGGATACCTTTTTCGCAACATATGGTGCAACGATGGCTTCTGCTTCTGTAACGATTCCAAGCCCTGCCCCAACTCCTGCTCCTTCCCAGCCCCCGAATCAGTCACCAGTTGTCACAACAATCGCTTCAATGATGATACAGATAGTGACGTCTACTGTGATTCCCACGACTGAGGCAATTTCGATCGGCACGATAGCAATGTGAGACTTTATTTTATGATTTCTTTCATTTAAATCTTATACTCATTTCAGGTATATCGGTCTGAGTCTAGTAGTTATTGGAGGTTTAGGAGGATTTGGTGCCTTGGTTTATTGCTGCTGCATCAAAAAAGCTCCACCTCCAGATGATGATGAAGAGGAGAGAAAGAGAAAACAAAAAGAGGAAGCAGATAAAAAAGATAAAGAAGAAAAGGAAAAACTCCGGAAACAAGAAGAGGAACAGAAGAAGAAGATCAACAATGATCAAGAGCAAAACAATGAGAACGCCAGGGGGAACAACGATGTTGCACCCGGTGCTTCTTCAGATGCCCTTGCCACTGCCAGAGAAATTGTAGCTACTCCTGCACCTTCCAACGATCGATTGCCTTCTGAAGTGGATGCAAGAGAGCCATCGAAGAAAGACGAAAAGGTGGAACCAGAAGTTGTTGCTCCAGAAGTTGTTGCTCCAGAAGTCGTAAAAACGGAAGTAGTTAGACCTCAAAGTGAGTTGTCAGCTAAGCTAGAAAGAGAAAATGTCATATTTTTTCAGGAACAATTATAGAAGAGAACATTTATAGCATGCTGATATCAATGGTTTTTCAATTCGAAAAAAGTTTAAGTACCTATATGTCGTTTGATGCTGCACTAAAAACTGAACTTGAAGATCTGAGACTTCAATGTGCAAAAAATATCACACGAGACGACATATGTGCGCCGAAGGAAACACGGTGAGTTCGTATAAAATCTAGATTTGCATTGCTTTTTTTTCAGAAGCTCGACGTACTTTGTTCATGGAAAAACAGCACTGAAAGTTCAGGGTTTTGAAACAGATTTCATTAACGGGAATGCCATGAAAATAGGAAAGAAAACTTATATGATGTTCCAAGCTCCATCGGATGGTAGTGAAAGCGTGAGCAGTTCTGACCCAAAAGACTCGACGATCGCAAAGCATTTGGCATTTATTTTACAAAGAAAAGTTCGAATCTCACTGATGCTGTGCGTATTTAGTATGTTAAACATGACTACTCCGCAATTGTTATAGCTTCAATTTTAGAATATAGAAGCTGTGCGGAATACTTCTCGGAGACTGTTGGAGAGCGATTTCGTTTCAAAAATTTGACTGTGACGACAGACAAAATCACGAAAGATGTGCCCGGGTTCACTGACAACGAGAATTACACTCTGTATACAATCACTATTCGTGGAGTTGGAGCTGATGGCGCTCCGATTGAACACACAACGGATATACTCCAATTTTCGGGATGGAGCAATAATTGGGCCCCCTCAACTCTGAAGCACGGCGTAGAAATGATTCAGTTTGTGGAAAGGTATAAGGTCAGTTTTTTTGAGGTGTCTATGAATAGCAGGCATTGTTTTATGTACACTCGTACACTATACTTTTTCAGGGACCTATCTTGGTTCACTGCTCAAATGGCACCGGTCGGTCTGGTACATTGGTTGCAATAAAGTATGGAATGTGGATGGTCAAAACAAAACGATTCAGAGGCATCTTTGATCGTAAGTTGACTGATTTCCGAATGAAAAATTTGAATATTTTTAGTTATCTGTGATGTTCGTGCTTGTCGTTATGGAGCGGTTTCAACCCCAACGCAAGTTCTCTACGTGCTTCTATCTGTCGGTTTGTACATGATTACGGAGATGGGACTGAAGACAATTCCATCGTTTGATAAGATTCAATACATTTACGCGAACCTCCATAACTACTCTGTGTTCGACACCATTGGGAAATGGAAAAAGAAGGCGTATAACAAAGCAATTCTAGATAATTTGGTCAAGGAATTCAATGACGAATTGGTTAAAGCTAAAGAGCAAGCACTAGAAAAGGAAAAGGAAGTTGGAGATGATGGAACTGTTTTTGAATGGAAATTGATGGAAGAAAAGAGATTAGAAGAAGAAGAGGAAAAAGAAAAAGAAGAAGAGGAAGAAGCAAAAAGAAAGAAACCAAAACGTTCGGCATCGAAGACGACAGTTACTGAAGGTGCAATGGAGAAGACTTCAGATGAGAGACCATCGGCTGAAGCTGCGATGGCACTTGTTCCAGAAGCAAAGGAAAAGTCAAAGAAGTTGAAAAAGTCACTGAAATCCAAGAAACAGTCCAAAAAAGGAAGTAAAAAAGGACCCAAGAACTCGGTAAAGTCTAAGAAGACGAAAGAATCAAAGAAGGCCAAGAAGGCGGCATAAAAAGAACCATATTGATTGTTTCTTGTACTTGTATAATAGAATGAATATTTTTATTTGAAACTCTTGTTGTGTTTTTTATTTTAGCAAGTGGTCTATCTATGTTTTTCCGAGTATCTGTTTCAGAGGGACTAGGTTTTCTAGATTCGGTTTCTAGGCTCTTCAAAAATATCTTGAACTAGACTATGTATAAAATTTTTGGTGGTTTGTTTTCTAGACCGCGCTTTTACAGAAATTGGGTTACAGTAACTTTAAAAAGGTTATGGGATTTGGCCGTTTTCAGGTGAAATTGTCCAAATTTGATAGTGTGTCATGGTAATACTGATTGTCCCATCAAGTTGACTTTTAATGAATCACACAGATCAAAAGTAGAGCTACATTTTTGTAGTTGTCAACTTTTTTGTACGGGCGCTCCCTAGAGAGGTATGGCCATTTTAAGACGAATCGCGCTATTTTGCATTGAAATTGGTCGATTTGAGGGAGAGATCACTTTGTCAATATGTAATTTGCTAGGGAGTACCCGTAAGAAAAACTTGTCAACTATAAAAATGTAGCTCTACTTTTGATCTGTGTGGTTCATTAAAAGCCAACTTAATGGGACAATCAGTATTACCATGACACACTCCCAAACTTGGACATTTTCCCCTGAAAATGGCCAAATTGTACAGTAGCGAGCATTAGTGAGTACACCTGCATACTTTCATGTGTATCTCAGCTAAAACAAGTCCGTTTTGCATAAACTTTTTTTTCAAAGATAGCTGAAGTATCCAGTAAAATTGACATAAGTTTTTTGTTTGAGGTGATCAGCTGATTTTTAAGATTATTGATTTTTCCTGATCTTGATTTGAAAATCCGGAAAAAAACTTTTTATTTTTGAACTGGACCCTATGATTTTTTGAGTTGAAAATGTTGAGTAACGTATATAAGAACAAAGTATATTGTAGGAATGCTTCTGTAAATTTTGAACATCGTGCTACAGCTCCAGAAGCCCAAAATGATACGTTTAGCTAAATCGTCATAACTCATCGAAAAATGGTTCAAATTATTAGGTTGGGTCATAAGTGTCTTTCTTTTTTTGGGGTTGAACTTTGACTTCCCGTTTCTAAGTACTCTGATTGTTTATCGACCCAAACTTTTTTGCATTATAATAACTTTTTCAGTGGCTAACAAAAAATGTTTCAAGTTAGTGCACAGACTGTTCACTCGTGAAAACGACAGTTTTTTTCTGTCTCTAATCAAATTCCTATTTTGAAAGGGTTTTTGATTCTAGTCGGATTTATATCAAAATTCTGAAATTTTCATGAGGAAACGAGTGGTATTTATAAAGAAAGACTTTGTCTTGTTATAACAATTCAGTTTTGGATAAAACTCTCCAAGATAAAGAATTTATGATCAGACGACCGACAGGTATGAGAAAACAATGTTCTCCTGGGTTTAAGTCGATTAATAAAATACTGAAGAGAGCATTAATATCAAACTATTTGTAAAAGTTAGACAGTAACATAAACAAGTTATGCAACAAAAAACTGTATACCAAAGTCATTCGAATAAGTGATAAAACTTGATTGATGTGATTGTTAAGATGTTCACATTTTTGAGAATATTAGTAAAGTAGACCTGAGTGAAGTCTAGGTCTCTTTTCAACGATCACGAACAAGTCTGAAATATTTTGTTACAAGTAATCAACAGTAGATACATTGTTCTAAAATTGTGCAAAAGATCTAGTGGATTGATTCAAAAGTACGAGCAGTAGGCTTCATCAAACTCAAAAATCACGTGAATTTGATGATGTTGACTTCGGGCTTCTTGCGAAAAAAGACAAATAGTGTGAATATCCGAAACAAAGTAAATTTAAAAACATCAATGTCTACTCTATTCAATAATAAACATTTCCACTGATTTCCTTATCTAGAGTTGAAGAAAAATCGAAAATACTCGCACCTCTCAAAATTACTTATGGTCACCTTTCTTCAAAGACCCGCATTAAACCATCGTTGTTTAGTTCAAATATCTTTATTAATTTTTTATACATAACTGTTCTTGCTTGTTTTAATTCTGAATAGCTCACACATCCTCGTCAACATTTTATAGGAAAAAAATGAAGTTGAAAAATTGTACCAAAAAAGGGTTCCTCAAGTGTTTTAACTTGTCTACGGCTGAGATTAAGCAGGTGGCGGACGTCAAGTCACAGGTAGAATCACAATGAGTTATAAGTACTGACCAATTATATTTATCATTATGTGAGTTATTAGCTTTCGAGAAATCGCGCGTCAAAAATCATCTCAAAAAAGAAAGAAACTTATGACTCAACCTAATAGTTGAAAATTGCAGGAAAAGATGCGTATTATGTTGATCAACAATTTTATAATTTAATTTTATAATTTTCGAATTTTTTTCACTCGAAAAATTTTGGTTTCCAACTTTTGCCCAATTTTTCATGTTTTTTGATTACGAAACTCCTGTAATTAAATTAATGAAAATGTGAATTTGATGTTTCATGTAAAATTCACTGCGAATCGTTACTGTTTTATAATCAAAAAACATCAAAAATTGGGCAAAAGTTGGAAACCAAAATTTTTCGAGTGAAAAAAATTCGGACATTTTTTTTTTCAAAAACATTATTTCTAATTATAAGATTGTTAATAAACATAATACGCATCTTTTCCTGCAATTTTCAACCAATTTGAACCATTTTTCGATGAGTTATGACGATTTAGCTAAACGTATCATTTTGGGCTTCTGGAGCTGTAGCACGATGTTCAAAATTTACAGAAGCATTCCTACAATATATTTTGTTTTTATAAACGTTACTCAACATTTTCAACTCAAAAAATCATAGGGTCCAGTTCAAAAATAAAAAGTTTTTTTCCGGATTTTCAAACCAAGATCAGGAAAAATCAATAATCTTAAAAATCAGCTGATCACCTCAAACAAAAAACTTATGTCAATTTTACTGGATACTTCAGCTATCTTTGAAAAAAAAGTTTATGCAAAACGGACTTGTTTCAGCTGAGATACACATGAAAGTATGGAGGTATACTCACTTATGCTCGCTACTGTATATCTTACTGTATGGTACTTTATGTATGAGTCCATGATTTTCAGGTAATCTAATCTTATAAAACAATTGATTACTCCAATCTTCTAGCCCATCACTGCCCTTGCCGTTCACATACCTGTCCTCCCGTTGAACTTGGATGATTGGCGTTTGACACCTTGTCTCATAACACCCTCTAGACTTCATAAATATGCCATTTCCAGATCCATCCTTTCTCTCGAAATCTCTCAACTCAAAAATCTCTTCTTTTTCTTCAAAATATGCATTCCGAGTGTGTGTATGTGTCATCTGGCATACACGTGTTTCATCTCTTCGCTTGTCTTTTTGCTCCAAGTGAATCTTCTTGTCTCTACTTCATCTCTCCCCCCGCCTGTCAAACTGCTCCGTTTCAAACTATCCGTTGGACAATCCGACCTTCTAATGGGCACCAACAATGTGAATTCGTGTGAGTCTCTTATCGGGAGGGGAAGAAAAAGAAAAATTGTAACTTGAGAATTCTGGTTGAAGTAGGAGAAGCGGCGATGAACTTTTGTCGAAGAAAAGTGGGTGGGAAGAAGGGGAAAAGACACATTAAACTGATCCTTTTTCGTACATGTTTTACCAGAAAAAACACAGGATTACTTGGTGGTGTCCAGTGTCCGTCCATCTGTCATTATTTTTCAGTTTTCTCCAGAAAGTTTCTGTTTTGTTTTGGTATACTGTGGTTTGTTTATGCATGGGATGGCCTAGAAATACAAATTGTGGAAAGCTAGTCTCCAACTGTTTCGGTAAATAAATATAAGAGCTTTATTTGCTGGGCACAGTTCTTACAAATGCGCTCCACCAAAATAGCGTTGAAAAATGTCTTTTTTTCTCTAGGTCTCTCAGTTTTGCACACAGTTTTCTTAGGTTCGGTAGAGCGCTGTTGTAAGAAGCGTGCCATCCTAATACTTGATTATTTGTGAATGGTTAGAAATATTAATATTAAACCAAGGTTAGCGTGATATAGAAATAATATCAACTTTTCAGAAAGCCTCTGAACACGATTTGAAAATATTCTGAAACCAACAAATATATGTTACCTGGAAATTCAAATTGTGGAAAGCTAGTCCCCGAACATTTTTTGAGATTTATTAACTTTTAAAGCTAAATTTTTTAATTAGAAAAGCAAAAAATTTAAGCCAGAAAAAAAACAATTATGACCTTGGTTCCCACTATTCAGAAAACAACTCTCTTGTCTATGTATCTTCCATTTAAACGGACTGAAAACTTAAATTTTCTTCTATTCCTGAAATTTCAGTAATTTCTTTTCAATCTTACTCCATTTCCTCCCACAAACTTTTTCGAGTAATTCCGTTCGAATGTCGTCACAGACATTCTTCTTCATTCCATCTTCTTATAAATAAAAAACAAAGTTTTTTCTTAGTCTGCCTTCTTTTTTTTTCGTCATTGAGAATAAATCATGGAATCAATTTGTTAGTTTTTCTTTCCGTCAGCTTCTTCTTCCTTATTTCATGTTTTTCTGGTCATTTTCGGTGGTGTCGTGCTAGTTAATTTAGAAGATTTATATGTTTTTCGGGAGGTGTGGGCAGTTTGGTTTCTGAATTTTGGAGTCTAAAATTGAGAATCTAAGATCATAGCGTGTAGAAAGAAGTCTCAGAGATCTGGAATTCAGATAGAAAAGAATTTTCAAACTTTCAGTTGAAATTTCAGAAGTCCATGGTTCTCATTATAGTATTCGAAATGATTTTAAGATGAGTAATTTAAGATTTGAGTTTCTAGATTCTGAACTTTTTTTTTTTTGAATTGAATATTTGAATTTTCAATGTCTAGTTTTTGAGATAAAGGATGATTTCCAGATCTGATTTCCAAGCTTTGAACTATGAATTTTGAGCTCTGGACTAATCTGAACAGTACTGGGCAAAGATTTTCGGAATCCAGTTGAATTTTGGATTTATGAGTTTTGGATTCAACATCTTAAAATTTGACCTATTCGGAATTTCATTTTTTAAACTTTTTAGAAAGATTCTAATCAATTTCTATAGAGTTCAAATTCTAAACATCAAATTCTGAGTCCTAAATTTTATTAACGAACTTCAAAACTATCTCCTCTCCTCTAGTAGACATAGTAAAAAAGAAACATGTCAAAATCTGACTCCAAAAAGAAAAAGAGAGAGCAAAAAGACCAAATATTTCTCCCACTCCTCCACTTTTCCTCAAAAATGGTGTCATTTTTGACCCAACTCTCCACATCCGTTTCGTCCTATCAATCAAACTCTTAAAAAACCCCCAAAATGTTCCGTCGGAACATTTTTAGAAGGGTCTTCTCATCTTTTTCTCGGGTTTTTTTGTCTTGTTAGGGGAGGGGAGAGCGCTTGTCCGCAAGTCGACCTTCGTCTTCTCTATTTCTCACTTCTATCGTTTTTTTTGTTTTCTGTGGAATTTAGCTTACATTTTTAAATTGAAAATAGTCCCTCTGATTTTCACCCTGCCTACAGAATAGACAAGGTCTTCCGGAAATTGCATAATGTACATATTTTTTATATTGAGTGCCTGCTAACATGATATTAGAAACAAACTGATGGTTTGATAAGACATGACCGTTTCACAATTTTATCAAAAAATGTCGGTCGCTCAATAAGCCTCCACTATATAAACACCATCACTTTCTGTCATTTCCATCAGTCCGGAGTCTCTGGGTTACCGCTCCGCCGGGTTGCTGAATCTTCAGTTTCAACCTATGGAACATCCCTTCCCATTGGCATCAACTTGACTGTACTTTTTGAATTTTGAAAAAAAGTATTTGTGACTTTCACCCTGTTTAAAAAATAGACAGAGTTTCCCAAAAATTGTACTCAAGATCTTGCGAAAGGTCTTGAATGATTTGTGTTGCAAATGATCAACTTTTGCTGTTTCAGTGGAAAATGTCTAACTTTGAGAGTGTATTTCGGTGTCACCTGATTGTCCGACAATTTATATTTTGTATGGGACGGACAGAGCAAAACCAGAAAACCATTTTTGTAGTAGACCATTTTTTGTAGGGATACCATCTTGAAAGTTACAGGTTGTCAAAGTGAAATCCACGAAAATTTCGCTAATACGCACTGAAATTAGTCGGTTTCAGGAAGAAAAGGTTTTGATTACCTGTAACTTTCAAAATAGTGTCCCTACTAAAAATGATCAACTACAAAAATGATGTGCTATTTTTGCTCTGCCCAACTCATACAAAATAAAGTTTGTCAGATAATCAGGTGACACCGAAATACACTGTTAAATTTGGTAATTTTCGACAGAAAATAGCCAAAGTTGATAACCTTTTGAGCGGTTCTGTAGGTAGTGTTTCAAAGTTTTCAGCAATAAGTGATATGACCGGGAATCTTAAATTCTGACGTTTTCTAATTGTGACTATAAAAAAATATTCAGAATCCTCACAATATCAGCTCAGTTTATCGTGTTTTCGAACCTCCTACTCTAATCCGAAAAACAAATAAATTTCAGCAAAACTTATATATATATTTTTAAAAGTGTTTTTTTGTTTTTCACCTCTGATCACTTTTTATACATATTTGATTAGCTAACTTGGTGTTCCTATCTATAAAAGCTCCGCCCACTTTCTGGTAGGTCGGCCTAAAAAACTCTCAATTCAAAAATTGGCTGGTGTTCCTTCGGCGCGTTTTTCTTTCAAGTTGTATCAATCAAAATCGCCTCATTACCCCCCTGGTCTTGCCCCATTAACTCTCAAGACAAACGGAAAAAAAAAACAAAAAGATGAACAATTTGACCCCCAATAAAATAAAATTGCTATCATCATTTGTCTTCTCTTGTGTAAATGTTTTTCTTTTCTTTATGTGTTCCCTTCCCATCCCATCAGTCATTTTTCTTGTCATTTGGTTTTGCTTGTTACACTTTTTTGACAAAGAAATAAAACCGCTTAACATTCTGGACGCCCCGTGAAAAATGTCTCAACTATGTGAGTTTTTTGGGATAAAAATTTCGGAAAAATCAGAAAACGGCGTGCTGAAAGGCGGTGAGATAAATAAATCAATGTTTCGAAACGGATATATTTCACTTCTGAAATATGGGACAGCCAAAAAAAATCTGGTGATTTTTTCTGGAGATGTTGGAATTCGTTCAAGCGTTCCCCTTGTTGTTTCGTTTTCTAAATGTTCATTCTCAGGATAAACCGACACACAGACAGAACCCCACAAAACGAGAGCAAATGTGCAGAAGTATGAAGAATGAGGAAGTTGTTCTTGGGAAGTTAAATGCCTATTCTTTCGGATTTTTCTCATTGGAAAAGAAAAAATGGACCCCCTACTAAGAATGTTCATTGACCACTAGAATGTGCTATCCTCATAAGAAGATAATTGAATAGAGAGTGAGCGAAAAAGTGAATAAAAATGACATAATATGAAGTCAGAAAAAAAGAGAAAAGAGAAAACGAATCTGTGATCATCAGAATTTAAACTTTGGAATATGGGGAAAGGATTTTAAACAAGTACGGAAACGATTTTGGAATTTTTAAGGAAAAACAAAATGATATTTCCTCAGCACTGTTCTTACAACTGCGGCCCACCGAAATGCCCTTGAAGAATGTCTCTTTTTCTCTGAGACTCTCAATTTCGCACACAATTTTCTTAGGTTTCGGTAGAGCACGGTTGTAAGAAGCGTGCCGTCCTGATATAAGCTTCATAAAATTCCCGACTGAAGCGCTTGTGTCTCGGTTCATTTTGATCATGGCTAAAGTTTGAAAACAGGTTCAATCACAATATTTTCAACTTTCAAATCAAATAGGTTCCTTCTAGATTTTAGGAAGCTTTTTACTTTCAAAACACGAAATTTCCAAACCGAGACATCTGAAAACCTAAATGCTAGGCAAACTTAAGTGTAGGTGAATATGCATTTACTGTAAAAATCTCAATTTCAAAAATGCTAACTTTTGTAAAAACTCAAACTTCATGGTTTCTAAACGACTCGGTTTTGAAACGTCTCGGTTTCAAAATGTATAGTTCTCGAATGAACCATAGCCATGTTATTAGCACTATACGCTTCTTACAATCGCGCTCTACCGAAATCGAAGGAAATAGCGTGTCATATTGAGAGACTCACAGAAATATATACATTTTTCAAGGGCATTTCGGTGGAGCGCAGTTGTAAGAACTGTGCCGAGCTATTAGACACCCTTTTTTTTCAACGATCTGATCAGCATGTCCAGTCTTAAAATCTGTGACCGGAGCAATCCCGCCTCGACCATCTGAGCGCCTTCCCCCTTTTCAATTATTCTACAGACTTGTATTCTCTTTCTTTCTTTCATATCCAATTTTTTTTGAGTTCAAAGAATCTTTTGGCCTTCAATCCAATCCAATTTACAAAATGTTCCCGGAACCAATTGACCTCAGTCAATTCCTATGACACACACTTCCGTTTCAGTTCATAAATCTTCGCGGAATTTTTTTTGCAAAAAATAAGAAAAAGGTTTCTTTAGAAACTTACAAAAGGAAGAAGGGCGGTCTCTAGCAGCTTGTTCTCACAGCGGGAGACACCTCCACCTTTTCATTTTTCTGAAAAGAGGTCCTTTTCTAGAATCTTCCGCGTCTCGGGCCAATCGGGGTGTCTCTACTATTACTATTCTTCTCATTATATTCTCTTCTTCTTCCTTTTTAATTTATATTCAATTAATATCTTCGGAGCCAGTGGCCAACAAACAGAGAGCTGTCTGAGATTGTTATTCCTTTTTCCTTTCCCCCTTCATTATTTTTCTTCCTGATATCCAAAACACTAACTAACCATGAACAACTTCCAACCAAACAATACTTCTGCCACGTTTGCACTTTCTTCGGCAGCAAAAATGATGATGCCAGGTAGGTCTGTCTGTGTGTCTGTTTGTCCCGGGGTGAGAAATCTAAAATCTAATTCACGAAAAAATGTGACACATGTTTGTTTTTTGTTTTTCCAAGAAAAAACGTTGTTTTAATTTTATAACTTTCAATTTGATTAGAAGCTATGTCAGACATTGAAAAAAACAGCTGACATCTGTTTCATTTTGTCTGGCAGAAATGATGTATGAAACTGTTATTCTGAGCTCGTCTGGAAAGAATAGTAAGTCTTCATATTACACTTCTCAACTATATGTAATAAGTTAGAAAATTCGGGTATTATTAGGTACGATCTATCTGTGCGTCTGTTTGTCCAAGTGACATTTTCATCATTTTCACATCTTAGGAATAAGCTAATTGAAAGTCACAACATTCTGATTCAAGGCGATTCAAAAACAATTGAATACGACAATGTATCCCGTCTCAGATTTGAGATTTTTTGGATAAAAACTTTCGACGAACGCGCCAAAGTCACGCCAGCCGAGTCATAAGTGTTTTTTAAATTGAAAATCTGCCTGTGAGTGAGCTGTTTATATCCATGCTTTTAGGATCCAAACTGTCAGCAGTTTCTGAAAAGCGCTCAAGGCGCGCCAGTAGAGACACCCTTTTTTCAAATTGAGATATTCAAATGGAGTTATTGTAGGCCAAAGAAATGTCAACTATCCTTTATTTTCAATAAATTGAAAGTTTAAAAAGATTTGAGATCATTTTTGAAAAATTTGTCAGACTGGTTTTTAAAAAAACCCTTTTTTTTCCAAATCCACCGTTAAAATTTCAAAACGCTCCGGTAATACCTTGCTGACTGACTAATCTATAATGTTTCTTGAACTTTTTCCTCCGTCTACCAATTTCAATTTTCTCCAATTGAACTCCAATTTCCTCCCAACACTTCTCCAAAATTTCTTGTCTTCAATCTCCGACCTTTGCTCTTTTTATTGCTCTCTCTCTCTTTCCCTCTATTCTTCTCTATTATTTTTGAGCCGCCCGTCTGGATAGAATGTCTAAACACTTTTCGATTTCCCCCCTCCCCATTGGGGTCAAACTTGTTGAGGGTGTCGGATGGTAACTACTCAGGTATTTTTTGGCGAGGGTTGGGCAGTGAAAATGTTAAAAGGGCCATGTGGCCATTGAATAGGGCAAATTGCCCACAAAAAGGGCCACATGGCCCAGTGGGCACTAGTTTGGCGCGGGTTGGGCACAAGCTGGAGAGTTGGTTGCCGAAAGGAGAAGCTGGTTGGATGTGGGCACGGGTTGGGCACCTGTTTGGCCCCGGTTGGGCACCACTTTGGCCCGAAGTGGGCACAAGTTGAGAAATCGCGCTCTACAGCACACGCTGATTTTTCACCACGATTTTTCTAATTTATTTCGTTTCTTTTTCAATTCTTTCGTCCTTCTATTTTATGCTACTTTTTTCAATTAGAAGATGAGACAATCTACACAGATCCGCCGATAAAACAGGTAAGACGCTAAATTTTTCTTTTTTTATCTTTCAATTTTTGACAAATTTCAGCGGAACAAGAAATAAATTCAGCAATACGAGCATCTTCATCAACTACGCGCTCCGGCTACTCCACTGCTCGTCTCTGTTAATTTTCGCATTTACTTTAGATTTTTCGTTTTAATTTATTTATTTGTAACTTTTACTAAAAATCATATTCTTTTCCTGTATTCCTATTCCCCATTTTAAAGTTTGACAAATTCTAGTTTATTTTATCTTATTACTCCCCATTATTACTGAAATTACTATTTTGTGTTCAATTTTGATGAATAAATAGTAGTAAAGTACAAAAATGTGTAATCTGGTTAATTATAGTGCTAAATGGTAAGGAGCGAAAGGAGAGGAATGCCGCGCGTTGAACCAAATCTCGGCACTTTGCCCACGAAATGGGCCATGTGGCCCTCAAAATCGGCACGAGTGCCGGCGTAGGGCAGGCCCCGCGGCCCTTTTCTCTGGGCCATGCTGCCCATTTCGTGGGCAAAGTGCGAAAAAATACCTGAGTAGATAGTTTTGACGGACGGCACGTAGTTTTTGGGAATTCTGGAAGGAGGAGGAGGAGAAAAAGTAAAGTGTTTAGAGGAAAATGGAGAGACAAGTGTCGGCTGGCATTTTGATGGGAACTGAAATAAATTAAAGTGACGAGAAAAAGAAAACAATTTGGGGGAGTAAACGGGGGGAGGGGGTCTAAATTTGGGTCAGAAGATAATGGGAACTTTTGAAGTGGGCCTCCACCTTTGAAAGTGGGAAAACAATTAGAATGACTTCAGAGAGAAACTAGGTCGGAGTTTATTTTTTGGACGGAAACTATCGAGTGTTGGAGATGAAATGATAGGGATGAAGAACAGGGCAGGGTCTTCTGGGAGAATTTTTATCATATAAGAAAAGTTTCTGGGCCGTCATGGTGCAAACCGTGTGACGGTTACTATCACATTAAACCTACAACCAGGTGGTGTTAATTCCAGGTTTCCAACAAAAAAAATCATTGATGTTCATTGAATATTTCATTAGTGGAAACATATTCGTGGCTTCGAGACCATGTCGAGATATGATGTTCCGAACTCTTCTTAGGGGGGAAACCAGGTCTTACGGTAGTTTATTAATATCGGAGTTAACTAACTCACTAGTCCGACAAGCTATAACCGGAATGATAATTTACAGTTGGTCTTCCATCAGAATTTACGGAATCATTGGAATTTAACTGAGATTCTATGCTTGCTATTCTCCATCACGATTAAAAATTATAAGATAATTTTTTTATTTCTAGATCCGGAACATCTAAAAAATATACATTTTGGAAACCACATGAAACCGAGCCATACTAAATCTGATATGCTTCGTAATCAGAAAATTCGATGGCGGAAAAACTTGAGTGAAATGAAAAAAGCAACAATTGAACCATACTTTTCAAGGTCGAAAAAAATTTGCGCTGAACATTTGGTGCACTTTTCGAATGCGGAGGAAACAAGTTTAGGTTTAATTTATCTCACTTGTTTTCGCTAGTTTCTGACTCTGAAGTCATACTTCTCAAAATTTCAGTTTGAAATTTTTTCATTTAAATATGTTTCAGAATTTAAGGTTTTTTTTCATCTAAAGGTTCTCCAGTTTTTCTGGAATTTCATCTCAAAATCTAATTGTTTTCCATCTTGCTCGTGCCAATCCAAAACTAATTTCAGCTATTTCAAGCTGTTTTCGATTTCCCCAGTTTCCGGGAACAAATCCTCAATAGTGCAACTCGGATCCATCTATTCTATGAGACTTATAGTCCTTGGACTCATCCTCCCAATATTCTCTAAAAGACATGTGTTAACCCATCAATTCCATGTCCATTCCTCTCTTTCAACCATGTCAAAATGTCATCCCTCATGACACTTGGCATCCGAACCAAATCTCAGCCGCCATCAATCCCTCATCAATTATTTATGCAAAAGGCTAAGACACGACTAAGCAAAAAGAAATGAGTGATGATGTAAAGATTCGATGGGTTCTAGAAAAGGATGTCACGCAAATTGAGAGGGAGACGAGAGAGCGCAGGGAATGGAGAGACGCAGAGAAAAATAGGAGAACATTTGCACCTAATTGAATAATCAAACTTGAAGATAACTTAAGAACGTCACAGCCAGAAAAGTGTAAATCGGGACGAAAAAAAGAACAAGTGAGCATCGAAAATGAGTGTGGAGGAGGAGGAGTCGAGAGTGTCTAAAAGAAGAAGAAGACGTCCCACTCGTTCCCCCAAAAATCTGATAGTCTCATCCCTATTCTTGGATTCTTTTGCCCCGTCACTTTGATACTCTTTTTTTATTTGGAGGAGAGGCCAGTGTTCTGGTTGATGGGAAGTAGCAAACATGTGTAAGTTTTTACATGGTTGGAAAAAGGAAAAAAATCAATAGAAAAAAAGAAACGATTTTTCAAGTTCTGCATGTAGATCTGTAATTCCAGATCAGTTAAAAATATTAATTTTTAAAAAATATCTTTCGTCTGTGAATGAGATTATCTTTTTTAACAGAGAGGAACGCTACTTTCTGATTTGGTTTGACTATTTATGTTTTCTGAAATGCGCCGGGGGCACGCCAGATTTGCATCATGTAATGGAATTTCGAATACTTAGACACGTTTTCATGGATAAAACTAGAAAATTAGCTTAAAAACTGAACGAGTTAAAGAATTTCAAAAATATTACCCAAGTATAAATACCAGTTTATACATAAATATTAAATACATAAATCATACTTAAATATTAAATATTACATAAATGTTAAAAACAACAAGATGATTGTTCGAGCCCATTGAGACCTAGTTTCGGTGCGAGTTGAGTCTCACCACCACAACTACAGTACCCAGTTAGAAAAAGCATGCCGTAGTTTTGCGGCGAGACCCGTTTTAACACAAAGATAATTCAAATTGTACTCGTTTCCGCCTTCATTCTGAAATTGAAATCATAAATTTCATACGTTTTGACTCAAAGTTAACAAAACAATAGCAATTTTTTTAAACCGAATTCTTTTCTGAAGCTTTTCAACTAGTTATTTTCAAGACGCATACTGTAATCTTCGTGAAAGAAACCAATTTTTTTCAATCCTGGGCCTGACCACATTTTTTTGAAAATTGACATTTTAATTCCATATTTTTCTTCTTATTGCTATTTTCCAGTATAGCAATCCAGACTTGTTTATGTTTTCTCCTGTTTTTCAGCTCTCAACCCAATATGTACTTTAAATGTGAACCAAGACGGGAACTCGATAAATCTGACACAGATCGTTAACTTTTTTCAAAAGTTTTGATAACAAATCCTTTCAATAAAGAATGACGTAGTAAGAACTGCTCCAATAATTCACTTGATTAGAATCTCTTCAAATCGGAACTCTAGTCTGCTCCATTAAGCTGTTCGGTCCATTTGACCATTTCCCAATGGGACAATTCAAATGGGAACTTTTTTGTCGTGGAGGGAAATAAAAGTCATGGGGCGACAAAAAAGTGCGAAAATATTTTGAGAAAGACGAAAAGTCGGTACGAACTCAATTATAATGTGTATGGAAAGGAGAAAATGGAAGAAAAATGAATTGAAGGAGAAGTGGTAGAAGAATGACTAGTTCCTCGTGCAATGAAATTGTAGCAATCTCGGAAAACTTTGGTTTTTATTTAGAATTCTCAAAGTTTCGCTCAGATTCAAGAATTTTGAATTTCATACTTTGCGTTTTCAGACTACGAAATGTACAAAATTCACCGTCAAGGTCAACAACTGAATGGTGCCAATGGAAGTGATCATCAGAAAAAATTGACGAAAAAGGTGGGTCTGCATTCAGATGTTGGGGAGATTCTAAAAAACTGGGAAATTTTAAAAACGGAAAATGCAATCATACTCTCTCCGTACATTTTTTTTGAAATCTAGAAAGTTCCGGAGTTTTTTAGATTTTGGATCATTTCGGAATCAGAAATTTTGAATCAGAGTAAATTATTAGCTCGGCACAGTTCTTACAACTGCGCTCCACCAGAATGCTTTTGAAGAATGTCTCATTTTCTCTGAGTCTCTCAATTTCGCACACAATTTTCTTCTGTTTCGGTAGAGCGCATTTTAACGTATAAAAATTGGAAATTGTGAAGAACGAGAAAACGGGACGTCTAATTTTATTCACTTTTTAAAGGTCCAGGTTTCGGAGCGTCTTGGTTTTTTGATTTAAACATTTCCGGTTTAGAGCTGACTTGTTTCTAGATGACTTATGTTTGAGATGCTTCAGAAAGACTTTTTAATGGAAGTTTACAGTTTGAAATGACACAAAGATGATTGGAGTGCAATGATTTTTTGTCTTTTATGACTATTCCACATTTCAAATTTCTGTAAGCATTTTGGACATTTTTATAGTTTCAAAACACTTCTAGACATTTGTCCATTATTTTCCGACCCCTCTCCTTAACAATATCTCCTGATTGATATCAACTAGACCCTATTCTCCCTCCTCCTTCCTCAGCAGAGACTAAATGGACCGGAAGACAAAAAGTGCCCTCTCATAAATGTTTGCCCCTAAAAATAAGAGAGAGGGAGTAAGGGGGGTCATCCGCATCATCATCATCATCAAAATGCTTTGTGCTCTCAAAAAAGAGAGAGGGTACCCTCACTCTGGAAACGTCTCGAATTACTTCTTCTGACAGGAGAGAACTTTTTGGAAGAGCTTTTTGTGGAAAGAAGCTGTGGTGCCACTTCGACAAATTGCATACGAAAAGAGTTTTCAAATCGGTTTTTTTTCTGTTGAGAGAGGAAGTTATTGTTTTCTTTGTTTAGTAGTTATATTTTCGTTTTAAAAAAATAAACAAGAGAAAAGATTTTCCACGGTTTCAATGTTAGGCTCATGTATTTTTTCAGTCCAGGTTTAGTTCTTCGACTAGCTCAGTATAATTTATTCTAGCTTACCGTAAAAATTGTAATAGACTTGTTCCCACCTGTATATCTCGGTTCCCAAAGGAAATATCAAAAAGCTGCTAACAGACAAAATATATATTCATAGAATATTTCTTCAGTTGAAAATTTTTTCATTTCTTTAAAGACAGGCGAGGTAGGCTGCTTCAAACGCGGGTTCTCCTCTATTACAGGTTTTACGGTAATATATCTCATAGCTCAACAATCAAAATTTCATTTCGTTTCGGTCAATTCTACGCCAGCATTGCTCCATTCAGTTACCAGACATCTCGTTATTTTTGATGATATAGTTTGCCTCCTCTCAGCTTCTAACCTTAATCTTTATGAGAATTTAGGTGGCTCACTTTAGGATTGGAGAGGCCAACTCAAAATCAAAAAATCTCCCGTTTCCCAATTTTCTCCAAGTTCAAGTTCAAAAGTATACCTTCTGTTTCCACTGAATAATTCATAGCATTTCTCCCTTCTCCAACACACACCAATCACTCAAACCTCTCTCTCTTGCACTAAAATCTCAGGAGGTCAACTAAAATTTTAGAGCTTCATTTTTACTCCTTTTTTCTTTTCTCGTAAAACTGGCAAGCATTCTTGTTAATTCCCACAGATCACGAGAGTTTATGAATGCATTTTTCGAGTACTTTGACGAAAACGGTCTACCGCCGGCGAAGGTGGCGCAGTCGAAAAAGGTTCGATTTGATTTAGAAAAGGTATTGAACACAAAAAAAGAAACTGGGGACAATATATCTATCTCTCCATTGAATTTAGAACACATTTCAGAAGTCAAAAGGGGTGTTGGAGGATGACGATGAGGACGAGAAGACAAAGTGTAAGGTAGCGACGATTCGGATTGAGGACCATGATGAGGAGGAGGAGAAGAGAAAGATGGAACGGAAGAAGAGGACACAAGAGGATATGGTCGCTGATTTCGTTAAGATTTTGGAGCAAATGAGTAAGTTTTTAGTGGAGGTGGGAGTTGGGGGATTTACGGTAAGGGTGATCAAATTTCAGAGCCTAGAAAATTGAATAATTATAATTAAAAGGTATATGCCTAGAAAGCTAATGTAATATGGAATCCGATTATATTTTGAAAAATTTAGTTTCGAAAAACCAGATTGAACCACATAAATATTAGTTTGATGGAGTCTCAGCTTAAGTTTGATCTTTTTTTAAACATTTATCAAATTTCAAATCAGATTTTTTTAAATGTAGAACTCGACCATCTCTTACAAGGGAAGTTCTCGAATTGTCCTCTTTCAAATGGCTCACCAATTTGGCCGCTGATACTTTCGAGTACGTAGATTGCGAATCTGATATAAAATTTTGTTAAATCCTTCTGTGAGCCGAGTTATGACCCGTCAAACATTGGAAAAGTGAGAGTTAGGGTAGACATTTCGGCAAACCGCGTGTCACGTGAAATTTTAACCATAGGGAAATTTTGACGGGTCATAATTGGGCTCATTGAATGATTTAGCAAAATTTTATTTCAGATTCGGAATGTTCTACAGACTCGAAAGTATCAGGGGTGAAACTCTTGAATCGTTTGAAAAGAACACTTCAAGGATTTCCCTTGTTAATAAGAAAAATGACATTCCAAAAATGAGACCAAGTTTTAAAATGCGTAGAAAACTACGGGTATTATTGAGATGACAGCCACACCTCTGAGAGCCCTAATAAGCCATTATCAACTAATCTTATTCATAACTTCTTTTCCAGTGAACCCCCGTCAAGCAGTCACCTCCATCATCTCCGCCGGAATGGGTGTCGCCGCCATCACCGTCGCAGTCATTTTCTTCGGAAGTCTCCCTGAAAGTGCTCTCAACGCGAAGCAACTTGTCATCATTCTAGCAGTATACGGTATCCTTCAAATCGTCTTGGCCACTGCTTTCTTCATCACTTGTATGCAAACTACTATTGCAGTTTCGAAAGGGGTCAAGGTACGTTAAAAGGTGGAGAGAAAAAAATTAAATTTAAAAAATGTATTTCAGGACGCGTTTCAAATCGTTGTTGGATTGCTGGTGGCTCTAATTTATGTGGCCGTCACATTGATTTCCCTGGCAGTTGGTGTCTTTGGTAACCCAAAAAGTAGCCTACATTAGTCAAATCTCTCTTCGTTACAGGCTTCTACAAAACTCTGTGCATAGTTTCATTCGTCGAATACGAGGATCTCGAATCACAGTTTTATTGTCCACCGCCCGTCTTCTACACATCTCTAACCGTTTTCATTCTTCATATCGTTCTTATCGTGGCAAAATGTTGCTGTTGTAAATAATTTCTTCTCTCCCCAAACACCGCACCATCAATCGACCTCATATTATGTACATTCTATTATATATATTTCTTTATATGTATCCCCCCGCCAAAAAGAGTAATAATAAACCATTGAAGATAATTTGTAACCGGTAATTAACTAGACAAGACAGACCCGACAATTAGTGTAATGAGGTCGAGCAGGGGGGACCTTCTTATCCCCTCGGAGCAGGTGCTCTATCGATTTTCATCTATCGAGACGTTCGGCTAGTGAACATAATAAATTAGTAACAATGAATATACGACGACGGTTGAATAATGTTACTAGAGGGAAGTTTTAGTAAAAAATTTTTTTGATAAATTATTATTTACATATTTCCAGGTTTTATCTCCATCTTTATTTCCCCCAAACCGATTAAAAATCCTGAATTCAACTTTTCGAAACTCCCTCAACTAGTAAGAGACCTTCTGTTCCCCATGATGGATTTAAGGGATATGTAAGTTTTGTTTCCTTTTTCCAGACAGTTCCAATAATTTTTTTTAGAATAATGCTCTCCCTCTGCTCCAAAAAATGTGCTTTACTACTCAGAACTATCCGAAATCTACCCAATAAAATGGATATTTTGATTGGAAGTTTTAGGAATTCGGTGATACTTTATGAGGATCGGGACAAAGCTGAAAATTGTATTCAATGGTGTTTCGAACCGTATTTGGGGAGAGGAATGGATACGATGTGGAGAGTTAATGGAATCACGTTTCATATTGTGTGAGTTTCAATGATGTACTAAGGTCAACTCTGATTTCTTTCATAGAATAATGTATGTGTGTTTGTGACTTGATTTTCTTATCGAAGAATTTTTTATTCGGTCTGGTAGGTTTAGACATTTCGGTGGCCTAGAAATTCGTCTTCGGCAATGTTGATTTTTTCCAACTTTGTCTATATTTTCGCTCATTTTTGTTCATTTCTTTTAATGAGTTTGATAGTAAACGACAAAAATTTAGAAACATTTAGAAATGGTAGAAAAACGACGAAAACCGGACAAACCAATATTTTCGAAGTGAAATTTCTAAAATGTTCCACGGCAACTGAAATGCCCAAACTGTTTCGCCGCTCGTTCTCAGCACGGTTTGGACCGAATTAAAAAATTTTCGATATGAAAATAAACTCACAGGCACACATACATTATTCTATGAAAAAATCGTGTTGACCTTACTAAGAATATCGGCAGCGTGGTGTAAGTGATAGTGAGGCGGTGTGAATATATATATATTTGGAATCAGCGTTTTCTCAGCATTCCAATGGTATATGTCACGACCGATATCTCCAGACCGAGTTGAGGGCCCTCCCTAGTTAGCAAACCTTTAAATTTCTCTTCACACCTCTATTGATAATTGTTTAGACAACCCATATTGCCCACCGACATTTCTTCCATCATGACCGAATGCCCTTGGGACAACGACCTGGCTGTCAATTTTATCATCTCACATTTTCTACACGTAATTCCCAGATGCCACATTGAAAATCTTCATATCCTCATTCTACGTGAAACCAAAAAGTTCCGAATTCGCAGAGCTCTTTCCTCGGTTTTAGAAGTCAATCATTTGAACATGGAAGGTCGTGCGGCTCAGAAAGACTTCAAATTCGTTTTTAACAATTTGAAAATCAAAAACTCTTTGCGAAAAGATTACCATGAACTGGACAGTTATCAATCGGTAAGATCCTTGAACTGTAAGGATCGAATAATGAGTTACTGCTCGACATGGGCACATCCAGATATTCTTCTGAATCTAAATTGCAAACACTCCACGTTTCTGGAAACTCAATTCAAGGCAGAGAATATTTTGGAGTTCTTGAAGAAATGGAAAACATCGGAAGGCAATGAAATGAGAAATATTGAGTCGTTGAAAATTGAAATAATGGAATTTTTGGAAAGTTTTGAGAACGTGATATGGATAGAGATGGACGCGAAAGCATGTGTTCCAAGGGAATTGGATCGGAGGTGCGTTTCGTTTTCAAAATTTATTAGTTTTTACATTGTAGCTATTTTCAGAATCAAAAAGTTTCCTGATGTAGATTTTGAATATGGCATGGATATTAAGAGAACTGATGGGTTACAAGCAACAGTGATGCTGGATCGAGAAGAGAAAATATTCGAATTTTATGTCTGGCATGATGATGAAGGATAACAATGTGGACGGATAGAAAATCTGTGAAGGGATGTAATAAAGTATTTATTGAAAACGTATTTGTGTGGTTGTTTGAACATCCATTTTATAACATGAGCGATTGTCTTGCAGGTGGGCTCTTCAATACAATTTTGGCAAAGTGCCAAGATGAAATTGGCACTTTTTTCTAAAGATTTCAAAAAAATTCTTTAAAGCATTTCGAACATTTTTTCGAAGAGTTTTTTCTGAGGGTTTTTCGAAGTTTTTCGCAATAATCCGGAATTTTTTTTCTTCACATTTGTGTTCTTGGACACATTTTGCATTTTTCGTAAATAAACATATCAACTGGCAAAATCAACTTATTAGAGGACGAACACAAATATGCTCCGGAATCCTCAATTGTATATTCTTCTTCTCTTTCGAATTCAAAATGTTTCGTTTTTTCAAAAGCACACACTGCTCAGTTCTCAAATATCTCCGTTTCCATAAATCCGTTACCTATTTCCATAAATCCCATCAAAACAAAACGTGCCTCCAACTGACAATTAATCCCCCGTATTCTCTCCATTTCGAGTAACTCCCTCTCACCTGACAAGGTACAAAATGTCGCGAGCACTAATAATTCCCCTTTTCTTCAAGACACATTTGGTTATCTACTCGTGACGATGTCTCTTTTCTTATCTCTTCCAACGACTTGGTTGCTACGGCAACAAAGGGCGTGTCACCTCATCTTGCACTTCTGCTTCATCGAACACACTTTTTCATTTTTTTTCCATGAGCACTATTAGAGATATGCTGGTTATAGTGAAGGACTCTGTGACGTACCACTACTGAGCTCGTAAAAAAAGTTTGGAATTACCCAATTAGGTCGCTCTCCTTTTTTTAGTAACGTTAATTGATCCTTATCCCCTAACTAGAATTTTTTTAAAGGAGAAACTAGAGATTTTGATTTGATCCTGAAATAAGTAAAATTAATGAGTACAGACGCATGACTGCCATCTCGGAAATTTGAGACTTCCACTGAGATAGTCATTAGTCAGAGCCTAATTGGCTTTATATGTCAGCTCACTTGTTGCTATTTTTGAACCAAATGACCTATTGTCTATTTCTTCAAATTTACAATTAGATTCATAATTGCTTTGTTCCAGTAGCTCATCACCATGTCAGTTAGCAAACTTCACGACGCCACTCAATTCAAAAAAATCGACTACACGGACATGTGCCTCGGTCATGAACCAGGAGATCCAATGGTGCCTCTTCCCTCTTTGACCCATTTACAGTCAAAATTTTCAGCCAATTTGGAGAGTAAGCCTCAAAGATGGTCGAGTACTTGCAGCCAACCATTTCATGAACCTCAAAGATCTCTTTAAACAACCAATGGTCAGATTCTTTATCATAGATAATGCAGATGCAAATAGACTAGTTGAAATTCTCAGTCATTTCAAAACAGATGAAGAAAAATCTGTGAAAGCAAAGGAATTGACTTCTTCAGTCAAAACTTTTTCAGTAAGTGATGTCAGTCTGTGTCGGTTTGTCCAATTCGTAAATTTTCAGAAAGGCGTCAAAAGGAACCATTATGTTCGTGTTTTACCAAGAGTGTCTGGTGATGAAAAGCACGAAATCAGGGTTTTCACAGATGAGATACTGGAGATAATTCCAGTAGTTCTAGCTCAACAGGGCACTCCAATTAGTGACAAAGATGGTGAGCAGTTCTTAAGCCTAAGCATGTCCGTTCCTCATGTAGGAATTTCCAGAACGCCTCGAGAAGTACCGTCAACATTGGCACAGCTACACTCTTTGGCACTATAACACCATTCATGTCTCACAACTTGACAAAGTTTTCGAGGAGTTCGACATTGACAAATCTTTAATTACAGTAAGCTTTTCAATCAAGATGTCTCAACTATTATTTTTTAAGCTCGTTGAGGACCCACTCTACGAGGTAAGACGTATGGAACTCATCGCTCGTGGTGTTACAATGAGAGTGTTCAATCCAAAGCTCATACCAGTCATTGAGCCATATCATGCGATCGATGCAGTATTTACTGAGTGTGTTATGGGAATCAATTGGAGGACAGAGATGTGTACGTATCACCCATACTGTAGCATGCAATTGAAGAGCAAGATTGTGAATTGTATGTATCAATATCTCATGATTAACCCGGTAAGGATTTTAGCTGTTTTTCAGTAATTAAGCCTATTTTTCCAGGAATATCTCTTCTCCTACAACGCTGTCAAATATGCCATCAAAGACATCAAACGAGAGTGCATCTTTCATTACCTCCCAGAACGTGACACCCCTGAGTTCCGTCTCAATGACTACCCCGTTACAATGGGAATCGACTGGGTGGAATACTTCAAAATCACTACATTCTTTGATCTCAACTCATTCGAACAAGTCCTCCAGGGTCACCCATTAATACCTGTTTGGCTTATTCGTATGTTTGTCAAACTGGCGTGGATCCAACAGTTCTTCCCGAAAAACGACTGTCGGGATCTCCGTAAAGTTGTTATCAGTGGTTTGCTCTTGTCGGTTCCAAAAGAACACACGACATATGCTACACACTGGGTGGTAAGTTTTGAAGATGCTTCGGAGAGAATAACAAAGATTTTTATTTTCAGAATGGTATTATCGAAGCCACAGATGCAAAGTTTGCGGCTACTCCTGGTAGGTCAAATGGGATCGTTGAGCAGAAGATAAATATGTATGTTTTCAGAGGGCATAGCAATACTGAAAGCAGCTGAGAAAGCAGAGCAGGATCGTCTCGCATCGCTTCATGATCCGAACTCGTTGTATCAGAGAATTAAAAAACAGCAAGATGAAGCCTACTCGTAGATTCGAAATATGTTTTGAATGCTTGTTTTTCCGATTCGTGATAGCTTTTTTAATCAAGATTGTGATTTCATTTTGTTCTATTTAATCTTTCAGTCCCAAAATTTATTTTGCATTATCTCATCATTGTGATTCCTGACTTATTCTATCCAATATTATTATGTATCCATCTGTTTTTTCAATCTTATCTTAATTCCAATGATTTTTCGTCGTGTCTGCAGCAATTTGTAGAAAATTACTTATACTATTTCATGAATTTGTTTAAATCCACTGAGAGTTCATATAACTATTTGGGAGGGAGATCAACACTTGAAGCTACAATTTCACCTTTGAAAATTTAAAACTAATTAATAGAATGACTAAATTTAATGCAGACATGCTCCCTCTTCTCATCTAGCCGAAACGGATCAAGGCCTAACTGATTTAGACAAATTTAAAACAAGAGTTGGTACTAAGCGAGGTTCCGTTCACAAGCACTTGCCAGTACGTCCTCTCTTTGTCTCAATTACCCGAAACGGCCGAGACCCTGTCAAGGCCTAACTTTACCAAATCAACACTTGCGCTCTATTGATGAAATTCAAATTATGAGACTTCGAAAATATTCGAATACTATTCCTAAATATTGTCTATCTTTGACGTGTGATTGTTCCGAAAGTCATCAACTTATTCAAAGTGAATATCTGTCATTGAAAATGACTTATTGCATTGTACTTTCTCTGCAACCTCCACATATCAGGTGCTCTCTATTCAAATAAAAGTCGCATCTGGCGAGCAACGGTTGGACCATTCCTCGACACCAGACATCGATAAATATGCACTGGCCTCTTTTTTTCCATAAGACCGTCATTGGGATGCCAAAATTCTTGCCACTACACAGCATTATGAGTATAGCAACGCGTTTTCTTTTGTTTTGAAGTTTTGTCATTCAATCTCTTGATATTCTTCATTTGTCAATTGATTGGTAGGAAAACCAGCTTATTTTTAATAGTTGAAACTTTAAAAAAAAATTACTCGTCTCTAATTTATGACTCATCAAATCGATTAACGCTTCATTATGGGTCTTCTCATTTTATCCCATTATTTCGGTTTTAACTTTTCAATTTTCAGAAACAATCATGTCTCAACTCCGTGCCACCAAATGCAAAACCATCACAAGCGCTACCACGGCTTGTGTCTTCACAACAGGTGAATTAATGACAACGTACAGAGCCCAACCCATCGACGGACCAACCGTCAAACCGAATTTCATCGAAAACTACGAAAAGTGTCGTCTGATGGAAGGATTCAAGCACTTTTTGATCGACGAGGCCGATCTTACCAGAATGAAAATAATCTGGGCAGAGTGTAAGACTGCTGGCGAGAAAGATTTGAAGACTTTCGAGTACTTGGGTTCTGTCACCAAGTTTTTGGTATGGAGTTTGTGTCGGAGGGTGTAACTTTTGAAAGAGAAACTTTCAGAGAGACTTCAAAAAGAAGATTTATGTTCGTATGTTCCCGTCGAAAAATGTTTCCATCAAAGGATCTTCCACGGCAATGCGAGTCTTCACTGATGAGTTTCTGGAGATAATCCCGGTAGTATTGAAACAACAGGGATCACCAATAGCAGCAAATGATGGTGAGTGGCTCTACTTAGAATTACCTGACTACCATTTTATGACACAGGAGCACTACCAAAACACATTTAACTAAATTCATTTTCAGCTCGTCTCAACAGGTACCGCAATGAATGGAACTCAGGATTCCCCAATCGGTACACCACCATCGACACGGACCGATTCGAACGGGTTCTCGAGGAATTTGGAATCTATAAGCAGTTGATCACTGTAATCTCTCCCTCATCAAGTCCTTGTCCTAAACCTTTTTTATTTCAGCTCTTCCAGGATATGCCTCATGACATAAGCGTAAAAATCGGAGACATGGTCAGATTCTTTTCTCCAGACATGAAGATCGTCACGGATTCATGTCACGCTGCGGATCATATCTGGACGACTCTTGTGATGGGAGTTAACTGGAAGAAGTTGTCGTGTCCAGACAAGGATTCGCGCATTGAAAAGGTTAAGAAGTTGGTGATTGAAATGTTGGATATCCCGAGGAGCATGGCACCGGTAAGCACTGTCTTGAACTTTACAGAAATCTTGTTATAGATATTTTCCAGGGAGCAGTCATTACTTGGGAACTCATCAGCAAAATGATCGATGACGTGAAGGAGGATTGTAGATGGAACTATAGCGGGGAAAACAAATGCCCAGACTATAAGCTGGTGGGAGTACCACATGACGCTCAAGCTGATATCAAGATATACATTTATGTCACCTCATTCTTCGACCTTCCAACTTACGTGAACTTTTTGCCAAACAGAAACCCGGGTGCAATTCCAATATGGATGTTCCGCTTCTTCTGTAAGTTGGGATGGATCCAGCAGTTCTTCTCAACCGAAGAACATTCGAAGAATCGGGATATGATTGTGGAGGCGGCACTGTTTGCGGTGCCAAATGAGCACATGGTGGCTGCGAGAGGGTTTGTGGTGAGTTGAACGAACGAATGATGAAAACATTTGATAAGTCTTCAGAATACGATTCTCAACTTAACTCAAGTAGCACGCCAGTCCCAATCCCCTAAACCGAGAAGCACCGAAAACAGAGAAAGCTCTAGTGGAGGTAGAGTGATCGATGGTGAGAACTTATTAATCTGGATCCTCCTAAACATGAACTTATATGGTTTTCAGGATTCGAGAAGATGCTGGCAAACGCCCTGAAGAGGAGAAAGGAAGCGGAGAAACAGAAAAATGGTGGATCGAAATAATTCCTCCAACCAGACATCTTCCCCCTAAATTCCGATAATTTCTATTTTCAAATTTCCTATCTTTCCCTCCACCCCTAAGGTACCACTTTGTTTCACTTACTCGTTGTTGTCGATCTTCACTTCCTGTTTCACTACAGTAATCTTTGTTGTTTCTATAATCTCAAAACTCAAAATCTCACTTCATAATCTTTGAACTATACGGAAACCTTTTGCATTCCCAAATCTCATTTCTCTAAAACTTTCCCACCTGAATCTCATGACTTTCATTTTTCCAATTTCCGATCCCTCCCACATTCTCTCGAGCAACCAACATACACACTTTGTTATTCACCTACATATTTCCTAAATTTCTCATTTTTTGTTTGTCACGCACTGATCTCGTGGCTTAAACATTTGATTTTTTGGCTGAATACAATTTTTGAATGAGATTCTGTATTTTTTGTCCATGTTGAATTGTGTGAAAAGAATTTCAAACAATTTTCCGTTTCTCCTCTGAACTTGATATTTCGTTCTGTTCATTCATTAATCCCTTAATAATCCCAGATTCCAATAGTTTGATGGTCACTATTTAATCTTTCTATTTCCCATCATCAACTGGAATGTTCCGCTACTTCTTCTCATCCACTCCGCCAATAACCACCAAATACAAAGAGTCAAAACTCAACTTGCACTCATCTCCAGAGACTACCTTTGAATTTATTGGTGGTGACTTGGTAAGCTTTTCCCTGTCATGGTGTCCCAGGTAGAAAATTTCAGAAAAAATCATTATCCCATAAGGAAGATGGTACTATACTCCGCTCCAATCACTCTTGTTCGAATTCTACTTTGGAAAACAGTAAATACTTTATAATGGATGAGAATGAGCACGTGCAGATGAAGACGTTTTTGGCCAACTTTTATTGTGAAACACTGAGAGAGGAAACGCTAAATGAACGGCTTTCAAGCCTAACTAACTTTATGGTTTGATTGTTTATAATTTTCAAATTCTCTATGACAAATGTTAAGGATCACTCTGCTAAGAACGTCTACATCAGAGCTATTGCCCCTGCAAAATATGATAATAAAGTTATGTTCCGAGTCTTCACTGATGATGTTCTGGAAATAATTCCTATTCTAATGAAACTTCAGAAAACACCATTGGATCCAAATGACAGTGAGTTTTATGTCAATACACAGATTCTTAAACCATTTCCCATATTTCAGTCCGAATCACTACTTATAAAACAAAGTGGATTAGAGAGAACAACGATATTTATAGTACTATTGATATACTCGAACTCTCAAAAATTCTAGAAGAATTTGACATAAATAAAGAGCTGGTTACGGTAGGTTACTGTAACATGAGATCATATTCCGGAAATCTTTATATTCCAGATTGTTGACGATGATGTACAAAAGTATACTGCTCGTCAAATGGTTGATATTGGATTGCTACCTATTACAGTTTTCAGTCCCGACGGTAGGACAGTCATGGACATTTCTCAAGCGGTTTTCCATATTCTTTCATCAGCTGCCTTTAAAAATGTTTGGCCCCTCCGCCTGACTCTTAATGCGGAAAAATACAAAGAAAATATTGTGGATGCTATAAAAGAATATACAAATATGCCTATGGTAAAGCAGACTGTTTCATTTCTTTCCTTTAAAATAGTTCTTCAGGGAACTTATATCGCAAAGAAAAAAGTCGATGAAAAAGTGAAGTTTACTGTCGGCTGTCTACCAGATGGGCGGAATGGTTTTTCGATTAAAATTAATGCGGAAAAAGACGAAAAAATCCCACTCAAACACATCAAACAGCAGATGGATAAATGCGAGTTGCCTCACTCATTTAATGCTTTTCTAGCCACTATCAATGCCGATACTTTGCGCATTCCAGTTTGGTTAGGAAGATATTTGATTATGAAAGCCGGGGCCGATAAATTTTTCGGAAAACATGATATAAATATAAAGATAATAGTGATGGATGCACTCTTGCTGAAAATTCCTGAAGAAAAACGGCAGTATTTTGTGAAGAAAGTAAGAACGAATCCGTGGTTCAATAATCGTATTGTTTTTTCAGCACTGCAATGATATCGAATCCGATTTGTTCCGAAAAGTGTCACGTAATAAAATAGAAACTTATAACGACGCTGCGGATCTACTCAAACTTCTCGACCTAATTGACTCACCAAAGAAATCTAGTTTGAAAAAACCATCCTCATCATCTATTTCAACTCATTTCGATAGCGTGGGATTGGCAGATACCCACTGTTATTTCTGCTATAGTTTGAGACTCCCGGAAGATGAAACAATGAGGTGTGAAGGATGCTTGAAGGTGGTTCATAAGAAGGTAGGATGTTTTTCAAATGTAGTCTTTATAAATGATATTTTTTGAAGTGTGGAATGAAATGGCTCGGGATGAGCAAAGTGTGCGGACACTGCAGACAAGAGGCGGATACCGTTGGGTTCACCAGACAACAAGGATCAAGTTCGTCGTCTTAAGACTATTAGTCCTGAATATTTATTAACGACATATTTATTTTGAGAGGAATAAAGATGAAACTGTATCATCGACATTGGAAATTTTTTTTGAAGACATCTGAAAATCTCTGACAGAGTTGAAATCCGAGTTATACGGGAACCGAGAGACAAATGGAGTTTCTGGAGATTCTGGAAATGGGGATCACGGAGGGGAATTAGTTCCACCGAGAAGAGGGCGCAGAGAAACGAAACAGTCTAGCTTCTCTGCGCTCTCTCACTCTCGCTCATAGAGGCGCGCTCCAAACTTGACTAAGTATATCTCAAAAACAAATGATGCTACAAAAAAGTTTTTAACTGCAAAAATGTAGGACATTTTAAGGACTATAATTTTGCAGTAAATACCTTTTTGATACTTTTTTGATTCTGGAGATTTTCAAGATTTAAGATTAGTAATATACGTATTTCTTGGATGCGTGAATACTATACATGGAGCGCCAGAAATGTTATTCAAATAGTTTGAATTTCATTATCTGGCAAAGTGTTTAGGATAAAACGAAGGCAAAAAGAAAACAGTAGGGAAGAGAGGGCGCAGAGAAATGACACAGTCTAGCTTCTTTGTGCTCTCTCATTCTCTCTTTCTATTGTGGCGGACTCCAAATTTGAACCGATATATCTCCAAAACTAAAAATTCTACAAAGAAGTTTTTAACCGCGAAAATGTAGGAAATTGCAAGGGCTATAATTTAGGAGTTTGTAGTTTGTTAATAGCTTTTGACGCTATCGAGCTACAGGAAACAGTTACAGATTTTTCTATCCCTGAAAAAAGAAAAAAAACATTCCCGAACGGTTTTTATTACCTTCGTAAACTGTGATTCACTAAACGAATGACTCACAGTTTTGGCCTCTTTTAGTATTTTCTTCATTCGAAATTTATATATGTTTTTGATGCTCCCGGACATCTGGACATTCGGATACACCCTGCAAAATATCTCTCTTTCAATCGACACTCTCACTGAGCCCGTAATAATAGAACACGTTTTCTGCGTCTCTCCGGATTCTCTCCCTCTCTCTCCCTTTACATTCTATTCCCCTCAATTCACGTCAAGTTGAGCAACATTTTTCCTTCATTTTCCACATCTCCGGTGTATGCGTCTCTCTTGTTGCTCTATTATCTCTCTTCTCGTAGATCAAAATAGGTTTCTGTTCTTTTATCCACAGGTGAATCACGTGGCAACGAGGGATTAGAGGAGGGTCTTCTTTTCCCAATTCATTTTCTTTTCTCAAATTTTATATCTGAGAAAAAGAAGAAAAAGAGATGAGAGAGATAGAGGAAGGGACATACACTCTTCTCTTGTCAGGAGAGAGTCTTCTGCTCTCTTTCATTCTCTTTTTCTCTCTATTCCCGCCCGTATTTCTCTCTGAGCCTTTCCCTTCACGTCGTCTACCAAATGTCTCATTATTTTGCACTAATGAGAGGGCGTCCATAGATTTGAGAGACATGTTAATAAGAGGGGAAAGCGTTCTCTCTGTGGTTGTGCAAAACAGTCAGTCTCATTTCCGGTGGTCTTTAGAAGTATTTTTCAAGATTATGAGCATTATTTTGATTGTTTAAGGAAACTGTTCTTAATTTTTCGAAAACTGGAACTTTTATTTGAGAATTTCTCTCAGTTCAGAATAATAATTTAAAGAATTTTGTAGCTTATTGTTAGAGTTTTGTTTTGAGAAGTGGATACTGTCAAACATCATGCTTTTATCTAGTTTTTTTTTCGTTTTCTCGCCATTTTTCCAAAATTTCCTCTTCAAAAATTTGATCTTCAGTTTTTCTTTCAGTTTTTCGATCAGAGCAACTCATTTTGGAGCTTTTTGTCAATTGGAAACCGTTTCCCCCACATTTATGCACACTTCAGCTTTCAGAAGTCATCTTTGTTCCATTTTTTTTTGCAAATTTTCGATTGTATACTCGATTCTGTTCGGTTTAAAGAGAATTACGGCAAATTTTAATTTTTGAAAATCTCACAAAACTCATCTATTCTTTAATCAGTTTAATACTTTTCAAACCTATTTTGGAATTTTAGCACTGTTTTAACTGTTTAGATTCTTGATTTCTTGGATATTTTCTTTTCTGAAAAAATGTTTTTTGCTTCGTTATGGTCACATTTAATAGAATTTTGATGATATTTTTCTCTGCTCTTACCTGTTCGGGGTACCTGTAACTTGTTTCTGTTGTTTTTGTGATAATTTTTTAGTGTTTGAGCTTATTTTTACCTTTTGGACCTCTAATTCTGATTATTAATAATTTGGGTTCTTCAATTTAATCGTTTCACAAAATCATTGCCTCTCCTTTAGCTATAACCCAACGAAAAAGTATCACGCACTGAGGCTATTCTTCATTGATACCGGAAATATGATGTGTCATTTCAGGTAGTTGTCGGAGCGCTGGTTTCCCTCTGTTATAAAATCCGCTCATTACATTCTTCAATCTTCTATTGATACTTTTTCGTTTCAATTGTTCCAAATTTCAACTTAATTTCAGGCTATGGCAGAACCGGAGCCAGATTCTGTTCTAGTTTCAAACTTGGAGAAGTTGGTGATTCAAGAAAAACCGAAACAAACATCAGAATCTCCACCACTCGACCTAATTGTCCATGAGAAAAAGTACAGAGACACGAGATGCGGAGTGATCCCATGTCAGGCTATGCGAATGTTCTGCGATGAGGATAATATAATGGTAACAAGAAATGTGAATCATTACTTTCAAAAACTAGATAATTTCAGACAACATGGTATTCCGAACTAGCAAATGGTAGCAATTTGTTGCCCAATTTCTGGAATTTTTGGGACGATATTCGGACTAACCCAACTTTTCGTTACTTTATCATCGACAGTGCAGATCTGGCGAAAATGGATCAAGTATGGCATAGATGCGTGACTAAAGCAATGAGAGCCGAGAGGACGACCAGGTTGTTATCCTCTATTGGAGCCTTCACGGTAAGTCTGTCTGTGTGTCTGTGTTGTCTAGATGTCTTTTTTATTTCAGAGCTACTTCAGAAAGCAACTTTACATCCGCTCAATTCCCCCAGCGAGATGCTGTGAGTACGCTGCGAATCGGATTTTCACAGATGAAGTGTTGGAGTTTCTTCCGGTTATGATGAGACAACAGGGCATAATAGACTTTTCGGAGGATGACGGTGAGTTAAAGATGGACAGCGCTATTCCCGAAATATCGACTTTTTACATGAATCGACGGAAAATCTCGGGGAAAAAATCCTCTTGGAGGAAGGTCTGAAAGTTTGATTGAAGGATGATATGAGCTGTCAAATTAGACACAGTGCAAAAGTACTACTGTGTCTGCATTCTGACGTGAAAAAAAGTCGGATCTTTTTTATTTCGACAATATCAAAATTTAAACGTAAAAGTGTACCATGAGGAATAATTTTTGGCACATTGACAGGTCATAACTTCCTTCAATCAAATTTTCAGACCTACATCCAAGAGGATTTTCTTTTTTTCCCCAGAGATTCTGCGTCGATTCATGTAAAAAAGTCGACATTTCGGGGAATAACGCGGTTCCCTTATAAGAAGAAGCTTTTGAATTACATTTACCCCATATATTTCCAGCACGCCTCGAAAAATACCGGAAAATGTGGGAATCGAATAACCAGGACCTCTATAAAACAATAACTCCGCAAGAATTTGAAGCATTTCTCGATGAGTTCGACGTGGATAAAAGCAAGATTAAGGTATGCCCCGACACTATTAGAAAATCAATATTTCTGAATTCCAGATCATCCAAGACCCAGTGCACGAGCTCTCCAGAGTTCATATGATTAAGAAAACAGGAAATATTACAATATTCAGTCCAGACGGTAACACAGTGATTGATAGAATTCAAGCTGTGTTCTTTGTTTTTGGAGCAACGGTGACTGGAATCAATTGGAAAACAGAAAAATGTCCGATGCATGAGAATTGTCGGGAGAATTTGAAAAAGTGTATTCTCGAGCTAATGAATAAGTTTTTCAATTATGAGAAGGTATGTTGTGACCGGATTTCGAAAAACTACTGACCGCCGAGACTTAATTTCAGGGAACCTTCATCGCGTTCAGAATGGTACTTGACTCCGTCGATGCTCTCAAAAAAGAATGTGAATTCAACTACCACACAGAACGTGGAACATCCGACTTTGTCCTTCGAGACTTTGATAATGAACTCGCTATGCCAATCAATCGATACAATACAACCATTGAGTTTTTTGATCTACCGGAATACAAGAATTTCTGTCCGAGTGTTGACAAAGATACTATCATGATCTGGCAAGCAAGAGTTTTCTATCAATTCGGCTGGCTCCAACAGTTCTTTGGTAATGAAAACGTCGAGCTCAGGGATACTGTAGTCAATGGAATCCTGTTTTTGGTTCCGGATCACGGAAAGATTATCACGGACAAGTTTTTGGTAAGATATGGGGTTTTGAAAAAATAAATCCTGATTTTTTCTTAAATTTCAGAGATCAATTTTGAATGGAGAGACGCCGTATCAAGCGTCACAAACTGAAGTTTTAGCCGAGAAGCGGAGGCACACAGGTGCGTTGAAAAATGTTGCCACCTTCCAGAAATATATTTCCAGGCTACGAAAAACTTCGGGAATCCAGAGAACAACGGAATAAAGCTTTAAAAGAGATGAAGAAAGCGAAGAAGGCGGCAGAGCAAACGGGAAAGAAAACGGGAAAGAATAGAAAATAAGTGATTTCTTAGTTGATAATTTAAACAATTCATGTTGCCATATTTAAAAATATATCATTTCCATCTCAGTCAATTTTTTTTCTCTGTGTTAAGTGTATTTGATCTTTTTTGGTAATTCTTTTCTATGTAATTCCAATAAAAAATTTCCCGATGCAATAACTTATTGGATAGATTTCCATAGGATGGTGTTTCTGAGAACTCATTAAAAATGTGCAGTTGGTTCCGCCCAAAAAAAAATCGGTGATCATGGTAAGGTCCCAAACTCTCGAAGATCGGCAGCCATGGCCCATGAGAGATTGAATGGAGGAAGAACTTCCCGTCCCCCGTTTCTAGAAGAATTATCCCACAATACGGATGACGTCACCAGGCACAGTGTACCTGTCTGAAAAAAAGGCCTACAAGGCCTACCTGAAAAAAGTCATGTAATTCATCATACCCCTGTTCATAATTCCCAGGTAAGTACCTCACCTGTCCACCTGTCCCTACCTGACTACCTCTCTACCGTAAGCCTAGTTAACCTGTATACCGTACGTCTACCTATTTGGAAAAAAAATTCAAAAAAAAGTTTTGGGATTATTATTGTTTCAATGATTAACTACCATTATTACGTTTTATATCAACCAACCAACCTGCCACCACGACGACTGAAATGAAATTATCATGTTTTTAGATATCTTTATGAAATTCTGATATACAAAAAGAAATTATTCTGTTTTTGGATATTTTTTATGAAATTCTGATATATTCTAGTTCGGGAGGATTCAAACCCACGTCTACTGAGGTATCCCTCAGCCCGGATAAGTATAGACCTCACGCAGCGTAACTGACCGTGTCTAACCGGAACCGACACAGATAAGAATGGTGGGGGAAGTCAAAGTGAAAAGAAATTATCATGTTTTTGAATATCTTTATGAAATTCTGATATACGAAAAGAAATTATCCTGTTTTTGGATATTTTTATAAAATTTTGATATATTCTAGACCGGGAGGATTCAAACCCACGTCTACTGAAGTAAACTTCAGCCCGGATAAGTATAGACCTCACGCAGCGTAACTGACCGTGTCTAACCGGAACCGACACAGATAAGAATGGTGGGGGAAGTTAATTAAAAATGAAATTATCATGTTTTTGAATATCTTTATGAAATTATATTATACGAAAAGAAATTATCCTGTTTTTGGATATTTTTATAAAATTTTGATATATTCTAGACCGGGAGGATTCAAACCCACGTCTACTGAAGTAAACTTCAGCCCGGATAAGTATAGACCTCACGCAGCGTAACTGACCGTGTCTAACCGGAACCGACACAGATAAGAATGGTGGGGGAAGTTAATTAAAAATGAAATTATCATGTTTTTGAATATCTTTATGAAATTATATTATACGAAAAGAAATTATCCTGTTTTTGGATATTTTTATAAAATTTTGATATATTCTAGACCGGGAGGATTCAAATCCACGTCTACTGAAGTAAACTTCAGCCCGGATAAGTATAGACCTCACGCAGCGTAACTGACCGTGTCTAACCGGAACCGACACAGATAAGAATGGTGGGGGAAGTTAATTAAAAATGAAATTATCATGTTTTTGAATATCTTTATGAAATTATATTATACGAAAAGTAATTATCCTGTTTTTGGATATTTTTATAAAATTTTGATATATTCTAGACCGGGAGGATTCAAACCCACGTCTACTGAAGTAAACTTCAGCCCGGATAAGTATAGACCTCACGCAGCGTAACTGACCGTGTCTAACCGGAACCGACACAGATAAGAATGGTGGGGGAAGTCAAAGTGAAAAGAAATTATCATGTTTTTGGATATCTTTATGAAATTCTGATATACGAAAAGAAATTATACTGTTTTGGGATATTTTTATAAAATTTTGATATATTCTAGACCGGGAGGATTCAAACCCACGTCTACTGAAGTAAACTTCAGCCCGGATAAGTATAGACCTCACGCAGCGTAACTGACCGTGTCTAACCGGAACCGACACAGATAAGAATGGTGGGGGAAGTCAAAGTGAAAAGAAATTATCATGTTTTTGAATATCTTTATGAAATTCTGATATACGAAAAGAAATTATCCTGTTTTTGGATATTTTTATGAAATTCTGATATATTCTAGATCGGGAGGATTCAAACCCACGTCTACTGAAGTAAACTTCAGCCCGGATAAGTATAGACCTCACGCAGCGTAACTGACCGTGTCTAACCGGAACCGACACAGATAAGAATGGTGGGGGAAGTCAAAGTAAAGAGCGAAAGAGTATCCTGATTCTAGAGGTTCGAACTCACGTTTATCAAAATGATCCTCACGGGATTCTTCTCGATCCATTGCTTTCTTGTGAACCGATTCTTGCTCTCGACCCTTTCTCATCCATCACGACGGTTCGTTTGCTCTATCCACTTTACTTCAGTACTGAAAAAGAAAACACTAATTTGTAAATTCAGTGAGAATATAGAGAATAGAGAAGAGAGAGAGAGAGAGAGAGAGAGAGACGAGAAAAAAAAATAGGATATATATCTCAAAGATGGCCAAAAAGGAGAAAATAGAAGAGTCACGATCTACTACGGAGGGATACTGGCCGACTGAGCCAAGAAGATGAGGTGACGAGACTGAGTGTCAGTGGGCGGAGTCTAGTAGAGATCTGCCAGTCTGATAGTATTGATCATAAAAGCGATTTCTCATAAAGATAAGTGTGCAGGTGGTTTGTGTTAACGGTCAGGTGTCAATAGGCAAATTCAAACAAGAGTGACGACCGCCATCTAGGGAATGACAGGTGTTTCCTCTAATGCGACCGTTCGAGGTTCCAAGTTTCCCACAAAGACCGATTTCCCAGGAAGATAAGGAGGCAGATGGAAATATGTGAAGAGAAATGTCCCAGACAATCCTATCGCAGCTGGGTCAGGAAAAACTCAAATCAGGAAAAACTCAAGTTTTGTAAGACTATGAGGGTAACTAAAATAGAACTAAGGAAATCGATTAATTGTGAAATTTGGTACTTTTTTAAATTTGTAGAAACTGGGGTTGTGGCTAGAATGTACGAAAACAAATTAACAAGGATGCCGTGGTTTGAAATATTGAAAAAACCAGCCCTAGACCGCCAGAAAAAAAACCTGTAAAACCCTCAAAACCTGTAAAATCGCGTTTTCAAAAAAAATTTATGAGAAAATAACGAAGATTCCGAGGTCCGAAATATAGTCACCTAGGCAATTACGAGTTAAAATTACGGGAAACACACATAATGCGAGAGTAACGACGAAGACAAGAACAAGCTAAATTTGGTCAAAACCTCTTTTGACACAAATTGAAACCTGAAACGCGTTACCACAACCCAAAACACTTTAACAAAAACAAAACACTAAAACAGTTTTTTGAGGAATAACCAATTTATTCCGAGCCAATCGGCTAAAAATCCACTAAAATTACACTAAAACTACAAAACTGGTCAAGAAACCACAGCTAGAGGTAAAAATCTACTAACGATAATAACGGAGCACCTAACGTGCCTCCGCCAGCGCCCGAAACAAAAACTGTGCGGAAAAAAGTGCCGAAACTTAAAAGCGGATTTGACAAAAATAGCGACGAGAAATTCGCACGCGCCCGTAGGTCAACGAGGTGCCAACCGTACCATATTGAAATGCAGAGTTTTTCAAGGAATTTTTTTTTAAAGTAGACGTGAGTGGGACTACGAATGTGAGCTATCCTTCAGATTTCCTGCTCGGACTTAAGAAAACTTGAAAAGAAATTAGTCGCTTGAGTTTCTAGACTAATTTGTTTTCGTACATTCTAGCCACAACCCGATTTTCTACAAATTTTACAATTAATCGATTTTCTTAGCTCTATTTTAGTTACCCTCATATATTCTTACAAAACTTGAGTTTTTCTTGACCCATATTATTAGCCCAGCTGCGATAGGATTGTCTGGGACATTTGTCTTCACATATTTCCATCTGCCTCCTCATCTCCCTGGGAAATCGGTCTTTGTGGGAAACTTGGAACCTCGAACGGTCGCTTAAGAGGTAACACCTGTCTAGATGGCGGTCGTCTCATTTTATCCAATTTCACTCTTGTTTGAATTTGCCGATTGTCACATGACCGTAACACAAACCACCTGCTCACTTATCTTCATGAGAAATCAGATGTCTACTAGACTCCGCCCACTGACACTCAGTCCCCTCATCTCATCTTCTTGGCTCAGTCGGCCAGTATCCCTCCGTAGTGGATCGTGACTCTTCTATTTTCTCCTTTTTGGCCATCTTTGAGATATATATCCTATATTTTTTTCTCGTCTCTCTCTCTCTTCTCTATTCTCTATATTCTCACTGAATTTACAAATTAGTGTTTTCTTTTTCAGTGCTGAAGTAAAGTGGATAGAGCAAACGAACCGTCGTGATGGATGAGTAATGGTCGAGTGCAAGAATCCGCTCACAAGAAAACAATGGATCGAGAAGAATCCCGTGAGGATCATTTTGATAAACGTGAGTTCGAACCTCTAGAATCAGGATACTCTTTCGCTCTTTACTTTGACTTCCCCCACCATTCTTATCTGTGTCGGTTCCGGTTAGACACGGTCAGTTACGCTGCGTGAGGTCTATACTTATCCGGGCTGAGGTTTACTTCAGTAGACGCGGGTTTGAATCCTCCCGATCTAGAATATATCAAAATTTCATAAAAATATCCAAAAACAGGATAATTTCTTTTCGTATATCAGAATTTCATAAAGATATTCAAAAACATGATAATTTCTTTTCACTTTGACTTCCCCCACCATTCTTATCTGTGTCGGTTCCGGTTAGACACGGTCAGTTACGCTGCGTGAGGTCTATACTTATCCGGGCTGAAGTTTACTTCAGTAGACGCGGGTTTGAATCCTCCCGATCTAGAATATATCAGAATTTCATTAAAAATATCCAAAAACAGGATAATTTCTTTTCGTATATCAGAATTTCATAAAAATATCCAAAAACATGACAATTTCTTTTCGTATTTCAAAATTTCATAAAGATATCTAAAACATGACAATTTCATTTTTAATTGACTTCCCCCACCATTCTTATCTGTGTCGGTTCCGGTTAGACACGGTCAGTTACGCTGCGTGAGGTCTATACTTATCCGGGCTGAAGTTTACTTCAGTAGACGCGGGTTTGAATCCTCCCGATCTAGAATATATCAGAATTTCATTAAAAATATCCAAAAACAGGATAATTTCTTTTCGTATATCAGAATTTCATAAAAATATCCAAAAACAGGATAATTTCTTTTCGTATATCATAATTTCATAAAGATATCCAAAAAACATAAAACTATACCATTTCATAAAAAATATCCAGAATTGGTTGCGTTAATATAAAACGTAATAATGGTAGTTAATCATTGAAACAATAATAATCCCAAAACTTTTTTTTTGCAATTTTTTTCCAAATAGGTAGACGTACGGTATACAGGTTAACTAGGCATACGGTAAAGAGGTGTACGGTAAAGAGGTAGTTAGGTAAAAACAGGTGGACAGGTGAGGAACTTACCTGGGAATTATGAACAGGGGTATGATGAATTACAGGACTTTTTTCAGGTAGGTACACAGGTGTGGTGACGTCACCCGTAGGGTGGGTAAATTTTCCTAGAAACGGGGGAGGGAAAGTTCTTCTTCCATTCTACTAGAGGTGGTCGGTCAATGTATCTGAATAGTTTTATTTAATTTATTTAATCGTTATAATGTACAGGAAAATTGACTGGAGGTCAGGTGAGATCCCTCACGAGTCTAAACCTGATAAGGAAAAGCAGGAATTAATTTTAACAAAAGAGAAAATAATCATTAAAGCTGGTTTTGGGAAGGTGGAAGAGAGTGGAACAATTAGTTATCAGAGTAGGGTAATATTATTTACAAGGGCTTTGTATTTGGAGGGACAGAGGGAATGAGTTGTAAGATTAGTTAGAACATTCCGAATCGGGATTATAATTGAGAAAAGTGAGAGCAATTATGGTTTATACAAATATAAGAAAAGTTGTTCAATAGTTCCAAAAACAAAAAGTGTATAAGATTTTATTTTGCATTTGTTTTTGAAATCAAAGAATGTTGCTTATCAATTACTTATTCGAACCTATGCGATAGTGGATTGGGAGTGATTTTTTGCAATTTGGACATTGCAGATTTCTTGAAGTCATTACAGTCTGAAAATTTTATGTTAGGTAGATTCACCCGGACTCTTTAAGTCTTTCACCTCAACTCCCGCAGGTCTCGATGACGATGGTTGAAGTTCCGTTTCATTAAAATACTCGGTTATGAGATTTGCAGAGAAAGATGGGAAATCTGGAAGGCGGATAGTTTCCTCAAGGCGTCCAGTCGTCTGAAATACAGATTTATTTCATTTTTGATGCATCGATAACTTGAAAACTTACCACAATCTTCGTTATATTGAACTCCAATGCTTGCAAATAGTCGATATAACCTTGCTCGTATACCTGGATCTCCTGGGCAGCCTGAGCCTGAATTTCAGGTTTGTTCGAAATGGAGATCAATCTGAAAACAGTTGAGGTTAACAAGCTCTGTCCATCTCTACTACTTACTTCTCCATCATTCCAACGCCTTCTCTCAAGACTACTCCAGACTCCAGGTTCCTCTTGATATCTTGGTATCCCAATAGCTGTTCAGCTGGATTTCCTTGATGCATTGGTGGTAATGGGTTAGGGAGAGATGACAAAATCATAGAGAGAACTGAAACTAATTGTTTGTTGTCTTGGGTCAAGTTATCCAGTTGAAGCGATTTGCGGAGTATCTTTTCGCGGAGGCTGGAAAAATATGAGTCTGTTTGCCTGGTTGTCTGTGGGACTCACTCTCGGTTCGACTTTGCCAGTTTACTCTCTCCAGCTCCTGTATTGACCAACTTATACTTCAATCTTTCCTCATTGTCAGCACAATCTTTGAGTTTTCTGAAAACATGGGTTTGATAGAACATCTTAATCTCATTGACATACTTTTTCAAATCAATTATCTCATCTGCCTGTTGTTTCACCTTCTTCTCCAAGTCTTGCACTTTTTTTGAGTTTTTTGGATCTTCCAAGACTTCTTCGTTCAAATTCAGATTCTTTAAATCCTCTATTACTGGAGACTTTTCTTCCTCTGGGACCGATTCCTTGAGCCCGTTTTCCCTTGCATCCTTGAACCGTGCTTCTAAATTGATCTCATCCGCAGCGGTCAGCAGGGAGGGCAGTGTGTGCTTACCGATAATTACTTATCGGTAAATGCCCTTTTCGGTAAATTACCGGTAGATTACCGGTAAATTTTTACCGAAAATTTACCGGTAATTTACCGGTAAATTTGACGAAAATTTACCGGTAATTACCGGTAAATTCGGTAAATACCGGTAAATTACCGGTAAATTTCGGTAAATTAAACAAGGCGCGGAGCGTTATTTCGGAGCATCGTTGTTTTTCAAATAGAGATAAATTCGGCACCGGGACATTTCGAAACGAGACATTTCGAAACCGGTAAAACGCGTATAAATTTTACTCTAGAAAAGAGGTAATATTATGGTTCCGAGGGTCCGGGGTTCGACGCCGGGTCTGGCAAAACTTTTTTGCATTCCATTTTTGGCCTTTTGGTGCGAATCTAACAATCAGGGTTCGATCCCCACTGGTGGCAAAACTTTTTTGTTTTTTGTTTTTAGCCTTTTGGTATTAGTCTACGGTCGAGGGATCGACTCCGGATGTTGGCAAAATCTTTTTTATTGATTTTTTTTCTTAACAAAAAACCGGCATCTAAAAACGCCTGATTCAAAGAAAACATGAGTTAATGGTTTCATCGTGATATGTTTCTTATTTTTGAGATGTCCGTTTTTTGTTTTAAAAAAAATCAATAAAAAAGATTTTGCCAACATCCGGAGTCGATCCCTCGACCGTAGACTAATACCAAAAAACGAAAAATGAAAAGCAAAAATATTTTATCGGCAATGGGGATCGAACCTTGGTCTTCAGATTGGTACCAAAAGGCTAAAAACAAAAAACAAAAAAGTTTTGCCACCAGTGGGGATCGAACCCTGATTGTTAGATTCGTACCAAAAGGCCAAAAATGGAATGCAAAAAAGTTTTGCCAGACCCGGCGTCGAACCCCGGACCCTCGGAACCATAATATTACCTCTTTTCTAGAGTAAAATTTATACGCGTTTTACCGGTTTCGAGATGTCGCAGTTTCGAGTTGTCGCGGTTTCGAAATATCCCGGAGCCATAAATTCAGAACTATTGACTTTTTACCGAAATTTATCGGTAAATTACCGGTAAATAGCTGTTTCGGTAAATATTTTCGGTAAAAATTTACCGGTAAATTACCGGTAAATATTTACCGAAATTTACCGATAAATTCACCGGTAATTTACCGGTAAATTTCGGTAAAAATTTACCGGTAACTTTACCGGTAATTTACCGGTAAATTTACCGGTAAATTTCGGTAAATTTTTACCGGAACGTTCCGGAAATTCACACTGAGGGAGGGATCCTGAAATTCTTCATGTGTGGTGCCTACTAAACACCATACTTGCGAACCGAGCTAAACCGGGCCGGCGCGTAATTCCCTGAAGATTGAGTTTTAAGAGCTGAAAAATATACCGAAATGAAGATCTCCGCGAGTTCTAAGTCGCTGACATAGAACTCATCGAGATCTCTTTTTTGTATATTATTAAGCTCATAATATTGCGTTTTAAGAAAGTTACGATCCGAATTGTTTCGTCCCGTTTTGGACCGGTTTGCAAGTATGCTAAAACCCTAGAACTTACTCCAAGTGGAGTCTCACAGAATAGTTTCGCAGCTGCTTCCAACTCGGCTGATGATCTCAAGGAAGATCTCACCGGTGCTGGTCCAGACGTTGCCTTATTCACGTTCTTGTTGTTTCCTTTCTTGTTATTCTTGTTTCTTCCGCTCATTTCGACAAATTGGTTAGTCGAGTTAAAAACGAGCTCGGGAATTCTTCAATAGTAAAAAAGGAGTAAGAAGTAAGGAAAAACTGCAAAAAGTGTCGTGTTAGCTAGAATGGAGGAGAAATAGAAATTTGATCCGATACGGAGTTTGAGAATCTTATGACAGGGGATTAGTTTGTATTTAAATCTGAAGGACTTGTGAAAGTAGAGGAGATGAAGGATTAAGAAACGGATTGTCAGTTAAGCTTGTGTACTGCCTTAGAGTACCTACCGACAGACCTAAAAAGTAAAAACTCATATTATAATTTTAGATATTGATTCAAATAATAGAATGCATCAAGCAGATGAGTGGGTAATCACCTACCCTACAGGAGCCTCACTCTCATTAACGAACAATTCCAATACCTAGGCTAATAAGGGATCATTTAAAACGAGCAGACTGCTCAAATGAGCTCACCCCCCGCCAACACCATCTGTAGTCCTCTCAAGCCGACTAATGACTACTCGCTCAGGCAAAAAGTGCTCACGTAAACAAGAACGTCAGAAAGATACGAATTCATTTCGAATTTCTAGAATTCATGAGTTCATATCATGTGATAGTGTAAAAGGATCTGGCAAACAAGGGATTTGTGTGTTATCGATGCACTTTTTTTTAGAGAACTTTAGAAAAAAGGGATTTGTGTTTCCAAAAATATGAAATAGAAAAGAAATAAAGAAGATTATTTGGATGGAGTTTGGTTCTTTCAAGGATTTCAAATATCTGGAAATACGAAATACGGATATAATTCAGTCATGATTACCTTAACAGAAACAATTGGACATACGGAAGTAGAGACGCACAAACAAAATCTTCTCTACTGTCTGGACATCAGGACAAACTTACCAACATAAAGAAAAAGAAAAGAAGTGTTTGTAAATTGTATTTATTTTCAGCAACATTTTCTCATGACATATATGAAACATGAGAAAAGCCACGAGTAATCAAATCTCACGAGGCCAAAAAAAGGTCTCATGCTTAATTCATGGGAAACAAAGTAGAGATAAGAAAAAGTAAGTGTGTGATAACTAGAGATAATAGGTAACCAAGAGACATCAGAAATCTTGTGAAAAGACAAGAGAATTATCGAGCGAGGGAAAGAGAAAAGGGGCGGGGGAGCATGTCGATGTGAGTATCCGTGTTGAGAGAGACGACTGGTGTGTCGTTGGCGCGAAATTACTGAAAAAGGTGAACTAAGAGAGATTTGAACACGGACAAGGGTACCTGTTAATTGTCAATTTCCTGCTCATCTCGATAATCGTCCAGGAATTTATTTGATAGTGATGGATATTTGGGTAATGGCAACAAATTGAAACATGCTTCGGTTTTCTCAATTTGTTGAACATTCAACTTTAAAATTTCAAGGAAAACCCGAATACTAGCTTCCAATTGAATCAACTCATACTTTGCTCGACCCAATAGATCAGAATCTAGACTTAATCTGAATGAATATGAATATTATTAACTTCAAAAAATTGTAATCCATAGAACTAACTTCTCTACCAGGTCTCTGGCTTTTTTCAGAATTTCATCCCCATTGAAATCCTTTTGGATAGCCTGAAACTCTGCGAGCTGCTCTTGTGGACTGAGTACTATGGATTTTTTCTCCATTTTGGAATTCTTTTTTGAGGAGTTGCCAAGACGGAGTGAATTGTTTTCAAGTGACCATCGCAAATTTTGGGATTGCAATCTAAAAAAAAGTCCGTTTTTACTGGAAAAGAACAGTTCTCACTTTTCAATAATCGATTCCTTCTTTTTCAAAATAGTTTCTAATCGGATGCATTTGCTGGAGTAGTTATCTTTAGCGTCGCGTTCGAGTCGTTCGTTTTTAAAGCGCAGTCTGAAAAATTAAAAATAAATTTTAAATCAAACTGTTTTTGAGTCTTACTGAGCATTCAATTTCCTTAGTTCTTGCTCCACATCTCCCATTTTTGGCTTCATCATAACAGGCTTATTCTCCATCCTTTCTTTATTTTGAAATGCGGATATAGTTCTGAAAGATGGCGCCCTCATACTTTCAATCTCTCGATCTTTTCCCTCCAATTCATTCTCTAATTGACATATTTCCAGTTCCAAATCATTTGCCTTCTTTGAGAAATTTTCCAAATTGTCCGTTCTATTTCTCTCCATCGAATTAAAATTTGCAATTTCCTGCTCCATAACTTTTATTTTTTGTTTCAATCCCTCCGCTTCCTTCATCTTCTCTTCATTATTTCCACCAGATCTCAACGTCTCCATTTCCTTCTCCAGACTCCTCACTTTCTTCTCCAACGCATTTGATTTCTTTGCTTTTTCTTCAAAAGTCTTCAACCTCTTCACATTTGTTCTCAACATTTCAATTTGTTTCTCCATATTTTTCGATTTCTTTTCCAGTTCTCCCAAGAACACTTCCTTCTTCTCCAGCGTCGGCATTCTGATTAGTTTTGATTTCAGCTCTGCGATTTCATTGTTTTTCTGTCGAATTGTTTCCTCGTCACGAACTGAAGTTATTTCAAAAACTTGTGGATGAGAACTACTTCCAATCATGTTGAGTTCTCTACACGGGCGTATTATTGGTGGATTTAAGAACAGTTGTGTCGATCCATTGTGAGTAACAAAGGCATCATTTCTGATTTCTCGCGTATGCTGAAATATTGTTCTTTGATTAAATATAGTCAACCTTTTCATTAAATGAAAGTAGGATTTCTCAAAAAGTTAATTAGCTCTATTCCAGTTAAAATATGCTTCACAAATATAAACAACCCTTGAAACACTAAGACGTCCCATAAAATATTTAGACGCCCTCGAAATACCAAAAATTGCGTTTGAATGTTTAGACGTCCTAAAAAAAATTTAGACGACCCTCAAAACATTTAAACGTCTCTCGTCTAAATGTTTTGAGGGACGTTCGAGTTTTCAAAGGACATCTAAACTGGAATAGAGCCAGTAAATCATGCAGAAACTCTCTCACCATTAGCTCGTACTCTGCTCGATCCTCTAACGGTACTTTACACAACAACGCATCCAAAACCAAATGCTTGATATCCATATTATAATTTCCAAAGAAATGTTCAACCCATGATTTCATTAAAATTAATCTTCCTTGCCAGACTTTCAACTTAACACTTTCTTTCGACAAAGAGTTTTGGTAGGGATTGGGTAATCCATAAAAATTAATGATCCCTTCATAAATCAGCAGTGAGCATGTGTCATCCAGATTGAGATTGTACTGGTGGTAATCTCTTTTTGGAAGGCTCGCCTGGCGGGTGAAAGTACAATGCTTTTTCAATATTTCAATATTCTCATCCAGATTTTCCATCGAAACGAATGATCCCTTAAATTGAAAGACTTTAGAATTAGCGGTAATGAAATCATACCTCTGGTAGCTCTGTGTACTCTCTCATGACATCAAATACGGATTTTTTGTAGTCTTTGATGCAGTTGGAATGTACTTTACATCTATCAGTCACACTCAAATTAATGCCACAAACGCTATGTTGAAAGATATAGAAAACTGCTTGAGAAATATCCATAACTTGTTTTCCGTCTTGACTCAAAGTTACAATACGGTCAAAACCTTTACGAAGCATATGGTCAGAGGTTAGGAGATGTAGAAAGTCTGGGATTATCTAGAATGCAATTTTCAGAGACTTGCCATACGGAAGCTGAGGACTCACTGTAATATCGCTTTTGTCGATGTTAAACTCGTCAAGTACTTGGCCAAATTTGAGAGCATCGATTGAGGTGTATACGTAATTCTGTTTTGTCGCCCACTTAACTTTGTACTTCTCCAAAAGTTCTGGAATAAAAATATGTTGTAAATTTTGATGATAATTTGAATTCATACCCTCTGATTCTTGTGCCATTTTACTCTGTCTCTTTAAGAGAATAGGAATTATTTCAAGGACGTCATCTGTGAACACTCTCATAAAGTCGCCTCCACTTCCCGTCGTTGGGGTAATCTTTCGAATATATATTTTCTTTGGAAGATGTTTCTGAATTCAGCATCAATAGACATGTGCATAATTTCTATGAAATCATCTCACAGTGAAATTAGTTAAACTCGAAAGACACTCCAATTTGAACTTTTGGCTGTATTCTTCATCAAATTCTTCAGCCACCACAAGCAACGTCAGGATCTCCTCTTTATCCAGAACAAAGTGTTTGAAGTTTGAAATGTTTCCAATCAAAAAACAATAATTTGATTCAAACTTCGTACCATCTGACAATTCGGCAATCCATTTTTCCTGAAAAAAAGCTAAAAACCGGATAAATTTCGAAGCTTACCAGTTCTCCATAGACTCGAGATATTTTTGAACCGGTAGACGGGTAAACGCAAAGTTTTGATGCGGAGTAAATTGAAGAAGCCATGGAAGTTAGATCTGGAAGAAGCAACAAACGTGTCAAATGCGTACAATGCCGTAAAAAATGAACGGTAGAGTATATAGAAATCGAATCGATCAAACAAGTTTCAAATACATAACTAACAAAACTTTGCAAAATTCACGTACCCAAAAAAAGTTGAACGAGATTAAAAGTTTATTCAGCAGGTGTTGGACTTAATTCCAAAAAACCGAAAATTCAAAGAACATTTTAATCATGCGATGGGAAAGTGGGAGTGACAAACAACACATTTTTAGTTGGGATACACAAGGAAATATATGAAGGTTGCTCAGAAAAGGAAATTATAAAGCTTATGCGAATCTGGTTCGAAAGGAAATTTAGAAACGGAAAAATGAAGGGAATTAAAAATTGAGGGAGTATTGAATTTGGGAGAGGGACGTGCAGAAAATCCGAATGCAAAAAAAAACGAATGGAATGGTGTCTTGATTTCCTTTTGTTACTTTTTCTTATTTTTCTTGTCCTTCTTATTATTCTTCTTGACGACGGGAGCAGTTATAGAACAGTTCTGCATGAGATTCGAAAAGCTAGACAATGATGATTGTGGATTCTTATCGGAAGTGCCACCGAAGATATCCGACAGCTGCATCGGTCTCCCATCATCCACATTTTCAAAACAGTCATGCTCGATTAATTTGATATGCTGAAATAAGAACTTTTTTTCTCATTACAGCAACCTTACCTCCAACTCATATGCACACTTCATATCTTTTGGAACTTTTTGAAGGAGTCCATCCAAAACCAACATCTTGATACTTGTATTGGTACTTCCAAAGAAATTATTTGACCATGCTTTCATGATTACATATCTGCCAGCCCAAACGGGAGCAGTCACGGGTCCTGTTGCATTAGGACATCTAATATCTTCTGGGATTTCGTATGAGTCTATGATATTTTGATAAACCTTCAAAGGTTCTCTTTTCATTATATCTTCATTGACCATCATGTAGTCTTGTTTCGGAAAGTTCTTCTGATTAATAAACGAACAGTGCGTTTTGAGAACATCTATTTTCTTTGAGACTTCTTTATTTACAACATAAGATCCCTCACGTAAGTTTGAATATTCCTTCATCGCAGCTAACACTTCTGCCTTGTAGTTGTCCATGCACTTGTCACTCTGACAGATCTTACAAACTTTGACATTTAAATTGATACCACAGATAACCGATTGAAATGTGTAGAAGACTGCTTGAGTAATATCCATAACCAATCCACCATCAGGACTGTAGAGGACAATTGGGTTGGTGCCTTTTAAGAACATGTTGTGAGAAGTACTTTCGTAAACCGCATCTGGGCAAATCTGAAAAAAAGAAACATTAGTGTTGCAAATGCTTGCTATAACTTACTGTGAGCAAGTTTTTATTTATATCAAACTCTTCCAGAACACCCACAAGTTCCAATAAACTAATTGTGTTATAGAATTTCCGATCATCGGATTTCCACTTTTCTTGAAACGTTTGAAGTAAATCTTAAACTTTGAAAGTTTTATTAATTCTCATAAATTGTATCAACCTTTTGTTGGTTCTAAGATTGCATGTTGGCGCTCCAGAAGAATAGGAATCATCTCCAAAACATCATCAGTGAACACCCGGTATTCAACGTCATTTTTAAACGTTGAAATAGGAATTCGTCGAAGATATATTCTTTGTGGTCTCCCTACACTTTTCTAAATAAATCAGTATTTTAAATTGCTGGGAATTAATTATAATCTCACCATGAAAGTAGTCAAACTTGAGAGATCCCTAAAACACTGGGTAATTGTGCAAAACATATAACTCTCGTGATCTATTATGAAATATTTTGAGTTTGATAAGTTCTCCAAAGTAACAGAGTGATTTGAATGGAGTACTGAGCCATCTGGTCTAGTTGCTATTGATTTCTTCTGTAATTAATATCAGAGTATTTCAAAACGTCATAGTTTTTTTTACCAAATCTCCGTTAACAAAAGCCATGTTTGATGATGAAACAGGCAGAAAACGTAACTTTGATCCATGGTGTTTTGCGGTCATTTGAGATGCCATTCTGAAAAAAACGAAGCTTGTAAATTTATGAAAAAACAACAAAAATAGTATGAAAATGGATGAAAACAAATGAATTGTGCAGCTTGAATTGTAAAAAACAGTGGGAGTGTGATTAATAGTGTTCAAAATGTGGGTGATGAATAGAAGCAACGGATAATTTATAAAAATGCAAAAACAGGAAAAATTGGTACACATTCTCATCAGAATAGACTTTTATTTTATTTCTTGTTCTGACCGAAAGCATCTGAAAAATGAAACCACAGATTGAGTACATACATCGAACAATTTATTCAGCTGGTTACACATTAACAAAGTTTGCGAAAAACCAAGAGTTTAAAAAAATGGAGAAGGACACGAAGCATATGATATAAAGTGGATGTAGTAAACAAGAAATTTGCAATTAGTAGATCAAAAATTCAGAGAAATGGATCTAGGTTGCTCCGGTGTGTGAGAAAGGAAAAATTATACAAATCAATGAGACCGGAACAAAAAAGATCGAAAGAGTTTGTAACTGGTAACTGATTGGTGTGGAAGGAAAGTTGGGATTGGAAAAAAACACAAAGCAAGAGGAAGAAAAGAAAAACGACTAATTAAATTATGCTGCTCCGTTGGTCCTTTTCAACTTGTTCAAAAATTCTCGCTGGTGTTCGGCTCTATGAATGAGTTGTTCGTTGCAAAACTCGAGACTGAAAAATTATTTTTTTGTCAGAATCTGTTTGATTTTTTGTGTTGGTTGGTACAGATTTGTCATATTGAATCATTTTAGGTCAAGTAGTGTGTTCGACATTATCTCTTTTCAGTTATGGCACGTGGCTAAAAGCCATAAATTACGAAAATATATAACCATATGTTTTATCTCAGCAATGTACACAAATTAAGGTCAGCTGAATTACGACTAATCTGAAGCTTCGCTTCCTAGGTTTTATTTTAATAAGTTGATTGTTTTTTGTCTGTCTATCTATCTGTGCAATTGTCTGTCCAGATGTCCACTTTTCCCCCAACTTACTCTTCAATCCTCTCATCTAACAGTGGAATCTCAGCCAACAACTCTTCCGTGGGACTGACTGCGACTCGGCTGGAAAAAGAAAACTACGACTTGAGTTATCCAACCCCGATCTTGACATACCTCAACTCGTGCTTCAACTTGTCTCTCTTCAAATTGAGCTGCTCGTTTTCCTGTTTGTATCTAAATAAAAAATTATTTAGTTGAATTTCTAAACGTGAACAAGCTTACGTTTCATGTGCGCTTCGTTCAATACCCTCAACTTTAAGATTCAATGCGTCTTGAAATTCCATATCACTTATTATTCTGAAAAAATGGAGGATCAGTTTAGACTCTCAATTTCAAAAATCATACTTGTTTAGTTTTTCGAACTCTTTATCTTGAGCCATTATGAGAAGTAGAAGAGCGTCAACGTCTTTGGCTTTTTCCTCTAGTTTGATTCTCGAAATTTCAAGTTTTTTCTGAAGTTCATTCTCCATTTTCGCAAAATTCTTGCAGTTAGAGCAGTCAGCTTCCGAATCGTTCAAGAATTGCTTCTTTGGAGTTTCAAATCGTTTGATTTGAGAATTTGTAAGAATATCCGAATATTTTGGAATCAGAGAAGGCGTGTTTAAAACGTTGGCTCTCATTCCAAGAGTGCGAATCTGAAAAAAAAGAATAGAATGAAACTGGGAAACACAAGAACCGCCCGGATCACTCCAACCACTCACCGAATCAAGTTTCACTTTAACACGATTAGTATTTGGCACCATCCACAACAATCCTCTAATCAATGCTTGTTTGAAGTCCAAAGATGTGTTGAAATTCTGCGAATTTGCTTGCGCTATATAGGATAAGAATTGATCGGATATGCGGATGGTGACGTTCATCCGTGTGTACCACACGGAACATTTATTTCGTGATACTGAAACAGGTGGCATTCCGATTGCACTTGCGATTTTGTTATAATGTTTGACACTGATGGGAGATAATGGGGGTCTGTCACGGAGAGTTAGGAGGGGGTCGTCCTCCTTTGAGTAAAGACGTTCGTGTTCTTCTTTGATTTTTTTGATTTCATACACGACATTGTCATATGGGATGTATGTTCCCTGAAAAATAGAAAGTAAATACAATACGAACAAAACGAAATCCTACCGCATCCATGAGAGCATATCTGTTAATCTCCTCATAAATATCTTGTCTCTCAACCACAGTTGCCGTTCTCCAATTCACTGGACACACCAAAGACTTCACCATGGTTAATACGACATGTTCCGTACTCAAGATACCTTTGAAATCATCGGTAGGAACTTTCAACGGATCTTCTTTTCCAAATAGAAAGTCCACTCCGACCGCGTGAGCTGGGTCATCGACAATCTGAAATAGTATGGTGTCGGACTGGGTGTATATTGAGGGTACTTACTGTGATGCAGGATTTGTCAATGTCGTAGAGCTCCAGTATAGTTTTGAACTGGGATAGTGGAATAGCTTTTAGTTCACCATGACGCCATGCTGTGCCGAGGAAGTCTGAAAATAAAGGTACATAGTACTGACCTCGTTAATGATTGTTATATAACATAATTTTTTGTAAGGTTAGGTATTATCAAAACAAAAAAGTTGCGACATTTTATTTCACGACAAAATGCAGACTCAGTGCAAAATTACTTCTGAGTCTGAATGTGCACAAAAAGTTCTACCTAGAAAATGAGTCTCTAGATCTGATATATATAGCTTATGAAATCTATTACTATAAGTTTCTCGGTGACGCCGCTGCTTTATCTCAAGTTAATTTTTTTTCAGTTCAATGTATGTACGGAAGAATATAACAATGTGATGCTTGCAGCTGTGAAATGCCCAACAATTGCCGGAAATGACATTACTGTAGTCATACTTACCGTTCCCAACCGGTTGACCCCGGCGCTTTGTCAAAAGTTGTATTATCTCTACGACTTCATCCATGAAAACTGTAGCCTCTTCTCCATCTTTCTCTTTTATTATTGGTGGAATCGATCGAATGACAAAATTCTTCTTCTCTGTCTCCGTATGCTCGAACACCGCTTCCGACCAAAGCCTTAAACTTCCGACTGTCTCCAACTGGACGTTCTTCCACTTTTCCAATCCCATTTCTGCCTGTAAACCGTTCACCAGCACCATGTCTGCTGCGTCCATCAGGAAATAGCGTATCTCATGGTCTCCAAATTTGTTGCTCAATTCCGAAATTAAACCATAGTTTGGGGAATAAAGATACGCGGTTCCGGGGACCTCAGCTACCCAGGAGCACTGAAAATGAAGAATTAGATAATTGAAAGTTCACAGTAAGCTCACCCAATCATTTCTTCTTTGAAGGTTATACTCGGAAACCGTGACTCTTTTCCATTTGGATTCCGTGAATTTGGCTGCCATTCTTGACTGGAATTAAAGGATTTGGAAAATAAAAATAATAAAAACTGAACAAAGTTAAGAGAGATATTTCACAGTCATTGGTACTGCTTACAAAATAAAACATTAGAACAGAATTCGATTAAAGTTCTTTTATCACGAGTACAAAGTGAAATGTTGAGAAACGATATTGGACGGAGGGAACAAAACAAGTGGAATGAGGGCGGAAAGTGATTTGTATCAATTTTCACAAAAAAACACGACTGGAACGAAGAGAAAACGTAACAAAAAGTAAAAAGTCAAATCGCTGATTATTCGGTTTTCTTCGGTGGCAGCGCATCGATGAGAACTCCCAAAAACTGCTTCTGGCTTTCAATTTCAATTTTTTGCAATCGGTTCTCTTTGAGCAATCTGAACGAAGAAACATAATAATTTATTGTATAGTTTTTATGCAAACTTACTCTTTCATTTTATCCTGAAGTTGATCAATGAGGTCTAGAGCTGAAGATGAGGTAGGTTGAGACGGCACAGCGGTGTCCCCAGTGTCTCCAGTAGACTGATTTTGGCTGTAAATAAATTGATGACGTAATCAAAATACTAATTAAAACTTACTTCAAGAAGGTCTTCTCCTTCTTCTGGACATCTGAGCGAAGCTGCTTGAAGAGATTCTTAATTGAGGTAGCCAGTTCTGATGATGAACTGACAGTATTCACAACTTGGCTGAAATTTTATGTGGTTGATACCAAATAAAAATCATATGAAACTTACCTAGAAGACTCAGGATTCGTGGTTTGACCTGGGGCATTGTGAACGTCATTAGTAACATCATTGTGAAGGATTGATTGCAGATTAAGACTGAAATGAAACTGTCATTTATCTGACTTTATAAAAAAGAGAAACTCGCCAAGCAGACTTTTCAGTCTCTTCATCCTTCATTTTGATTGGCTCAATGGGTTCAAAGTCCAGAACGTCTGCATTGGAGAAGCACTTCATTTCACTCCACGAAGGACCCAATTCACACACAGCAAGAGCATTTTCTACGCAGTTTTGAACCAGATCTTCTGCTAGATTCCTATTCTCCATGAGAATTGGATTCAGGCGATTGACTTTTTTCACTTCACCAGCAGCAGCAACCTCTTTCTTTGTTAGAATGTCTTCAATTTCAGAGTTCTCGTAAGTGAGTTGAGCAATAGTGTCTTTTGCGTCGATTTCCTTAGCTTGGATAACAATCCCCTCAATTACAATCTGATTTGGAGGAGGAATCTTCTGTTTCTCCACTTTCTTGACTTCGATTTTCTCTTTAGTCACTTCTTTTTTCCGCGCGAGATTTGGCGACGCGATTTCCTTAGCAAGGTTAGGACAAGATGGTTGGACTAGGCTCCCCGGGAGAGTCGGTGTTTTTTCATCTCCTTTGTTTCTCATGCTGTTCAGTAAAATTTTATTCCTCTTCTCCCTCTCTTTCTCTTCCAAAACATACTGAAAGTAATTTTGAACCATAGATTGCTCTTCTTCAGTTTTCAGGGGTCTCAATGGATCCCTCTTCTTAATAGCATTTTGTTTAGGCGCATTCTCATTGGCTTTGTTGATATCCTTGATGATTGGTTGTGGTTGTTGAATAGCAGTTTGATCAATTGAGCTTGGAGGGACAATGGATTGGGCATCAGAAGTCTTCTTGACGTCATCAGTGGCTTCCTGATCTGGAGCATTGACTTGGGATTCCTGAATCTCAGGTTCCTCGGGACGAATTGTTTCCTCCGTAACATCGGATTCAAATTCGTCTTCCTTTTCAGATAACTCTATATCATACTCATGATATTCCACGTCATCATCTTTTTCAGTTGTTTCTCCAACTCCTTCAGTCCCGTTTGGACTCAATCCACTGTCAAACGTTCCTGTCGAGTCCGTATCCGACCCAGCTCCTGTTGAGTCACCGGATCCTACATCGATTTCTTCCATATGTTCCGATCCATCACTTTCGATTATGTTCTTCCCAGCGTCCACCGAGTACCATTTGAACGAACTCTTCTTTGGACTTTTTTCAGGTGATGGGGTTGCAGAGGTGGATGGTTCTTGTTGTGTGACCGCGGGTGGTGGTGGTGTTTTCAAGAGAGCTTGACCCTGAAAAAACTACATGTTTCTTTATCTTCGTTTCCTCAGACTCACCGATTTCAGCCTTGCTGCAACACGTTTTTCGTGCGGGACCATGTGCAGCATCCCATCTACCACCGCTTGTCGGATCTCCGGATGGTAATGTTCTGCCAAAACATTCTCGATCCATGCCGTGATGATAAGTGTCCGGATTTTCCAAACATGTAGCTTCGTATCCATGAATATCCGATTCACCAGCCCATATTCCACAGCAATATTTTGGAAGTGGGTCACTTCCACCATTTCTTCCGAGTGCATATTGCGAAGGAATATGTCTGGGTATGGCTCGATTTCGTAGATTCCTGGGTACTTTAATCGTACCTCATTAATTTTCTCAACGACTCTTTTGTAGGAGACGTGATGACCCTAAAATTAGAATGGAAGATTTAGGCTGAAAATTGATTAGACTCACTTTGGGAAGAACTGCAAACAATTGAATTTCTTCCAATACGCATCTGGTCTGGTTCATTGGGACAATGTTCCAGTTGACTCCGCAAATAAAAGACTCCACCATGAACAACACCGCAAGCCGGGAAGAAATCACTTCAAAAGTTTGCATTCCAGCACTTGCAACGATGCAGAAATGTGTGGCGTTCATCAGCATTTTCGCACTCCCGAGTATCTGAGTTGGGTCGTCCACGAGCTGAAATATAAATATAGTCAATGTCTGTATGATTTTACTTACAGTTATTGGGGAGTCGTCGATATGAAAGACATCCAGAATTTTTTCGAACTCCGAGATTGGGATGGTGGGGAAGTCGAATTCCGATCGTTGGTACATTTTGTGGTACTCCACAACTGAAAATGATGAAAAGTTAAGGTTTATTCTCACAGGGCAACTCACATTCTTCTGGTGTAAAATCATCGTTCTGGAATGTTTGGCGGCATAGGCGGACTGCTTCCACCGCTTCGTCCAAAAAGATTCGAGGTTCTTCCCCAACGTCTTCTACAACTGCAGGCTGGATGACACGAATGAAAATGCTGTGTTTCTGTGTTAATCCGACTTCTCTCGTGTTTCCGTCCCAAATAAACTTGCTCTCCAGCATCTTCGGGGCAACATCAGCCTTCCATTGTTGGACGCATTGCCTTAGTACTTCTGCGACTTTCAAATCATTGTCATCCATGAGGAAGTATCGGCAATTGCTCGTGGCATGCATATTTTTAGTCCACACTTGATAACTCGGTTTTAGAGTGACACTACCGTCGAGTGTTTTCGCTTCAAAAGAAATCTGAAAAGAAAATGAATTGAACTTTTCTATTCTGTTAGCTTACAAAATGACAATTGCCTTTGACTTTCTCCAACACGTGAAGATTTGCTTCTGTGATTCTTTTCCATTGCCGTTTTTTGCTGGAATCCTTCATTGCCGACCTGAAAAAATGAGATATATTCAGGTTGAATTCCCGCTATGATTTCACGCTCAAATATATGTATTTGAGTAACTTACTCGACAATTTGACGGATAGATTCTGGAATCTCGGCTTCGTTCACTCTGTACAATTTTGGGGAGATGGCGGAGTCTTTTTTCTGGTTATTATGACTGGTGTCGATGAAAAGTGGATTGGTGAGGCAGTGAGTATTAGTCGTGGTTGGCTGCTGGCTGAAACGTAAATAGTTCCCTTCACAGTTCACTATTCTATGTCTGTCTGTGTGTCTGTCATTCCCGGTGAGGTACTTACTCAATAACTGAACCAATTTTTTCTGAGCTCTCGATTGGAATCTTAGTTGGAGTAGCGGATAAACTGAAAAATAATCAAGTTACAGTATGAATTGTAGTCTCTCTCTCACTCGATAAGTGCGCGGATCACTTCTTTATCTTTTTCGGATTTACTTTGTGAGTTTGAAATTTCAGTCAATCTGAAAAATCATCAGATAATAGTATATTTATGCAGGCCTCGATGTAACTCACTCGAAAGTTTGACCAACTATCTCTAAATATTCACTCTGTGAATGCTGAACAATATTTTCCAAAGATCCAGACTGTTGATTCCTCATTTCTGTTTTCGAATTTTCCATCTCGTCGTCCATCATATCCGGAAGTTGACCGTGGTATTGTAGGACTAAATCTGAACCATCGCGAAACCTTGAGAAGTAATCATTCATGACATCTTCGTGCTCTTTACATCTTTCCATTCCTAAGAAGACACTCATCTGAAAAATTATCAATTATACTCCAGAACTCCAATTACTACTACTTACCAAATAAGATTTTATGAAGAATCTGCAATTCATAGGCACCCAAACCAGAATGGCTTCAATCATCGCATTTCCATACTCATCGCAGCTCTTGAATGTTCCATCCTTGATGCTCTCAAACCATGCAACAATCCACTGAACTCTCATCATCCAAACCGGAATAACTGCCATTTCCAGTTTGAAGATTTTGTCGGAGAAGTTGAACTTGGTGGCAAGTGCCTGGAGAAAACTGAAGTCCAGCAAGTTCTCCGGGAAGACGTCCTCGAAAGTGTAGCTTTGATATTTTATTTGATCTTTGTAGACTTCTTTGAATTGTTTCTTGATTTCAATCACACATTTGATCATCAAGGAGAATTGAACAAAGTTCTCCTGAAAAAAATTGACTTGTGAATCAAACATTTGTAAACAATCAATTACCTTTCCAAAGCCAGTACAAGCAAAAATCTCTTTTAGTATAGCGAGCCTCTCTTCCATTGACACCTTGGTCCAGTTCACTCCAATAATACAATTCTGAGTGAGGAACATCATTGACTGCGAAAGACTGAGGAGTTGAATGCCGCCAGAGCTCAATATCTTGAAATATTCTCCATTTTTGTATGAAGTTTGCATTCCGATGAGGTAAATGGGGTCGTCCGCGAACTGTAATTCGGAGTGTCTTAGACTCACATTGTATCTTGATGTGGAGCACTTACCATGACCAGTTTCTTGTCGACATTACGTTTCTCCAATATTTCTTTGCAACTGGACAATGAGATTGTTGGAATGCAACCCTTGCTGCAAGAGGTAGTGAGTTCAGTCAGGTCGTCAGCTGGAAGAAAAGGTTTAGGCATTGACTCATGGGAGTTACGGTACGGGTCAAAAGGTTATGAACTTTTCATTTGAAAACGTCTAATTTTGAAAGTGTTTCATGATAATATTAATTGTCCCATCAAGCAGATTTTTAATGAATCAAACAGATCAAATGTAGAGACTTTCAAAGTTAGACAACTTCAACTGAACACGTGCACAGTCCATAACCATGTGACAGGTACTGTATCAACTAACTCTCAGATTCGGAAAGATGATATCGAGTTTTCAGAATATTGATGACTTCAATTAAATCCTCCACAAAGACTCGTCCTTCTCCTACCACTCCATCACCAGGGTCGAAAGCAGGAATCACTCGGAGGTACATCTTTTTTTGATGCTTATACTGAAACGTTTTGTTTACACAAGATCTACATATAGAATCTTTCTGGCATTGTCATAGTTTTGAGACAATTAGATCAGTTACACAAATTTAAAAACAACTTACAGTAAGACATTTGGATGTGAACCTTTGAAGACACGACATATCTTTAACCGAGTTCTCATCCCACGCTTGTTGTTCCTTCTGACGCATTTCTTCCCAAACAAACAGAGCACCTATATCCACATCGTCTATGAGAAAGTAACCGAGATTTCGGCCTTTCTGATACTCCTCCGGCACGGATTTAAAACTTGGAGCAAGGTATTCGGTTGGTGAATTGAAACATTTGATGACCCAAGATGTCTGGAAATTGAGATTAAGACTTACAATTAGCTCCCTGTCAAATCTCTCACCATGCTATTTTTCAGCTTTTCATCTCTCATGAGTTGCATATCAGCGGCTTTGATCACCTCCCAATCTTTCAATCGTTTCTTTGGATCTATTTTCGAACTCATTGTTGACTTAAATATATTGTTTAGGAGGTTCTGAATTAAAATAGAAGAAAAGGAGATATCGAACAGTCTAGTTGGACTGGTTATGGCTGAAAAATATGACGAAAATGGAGAGAAATGTGAATTTTAAAAAGAAAAAATAGAAAGCATGCGAGGGTAGTTGAAATAAATAACATAGTTTTTCAGTTGTCGATTAGGGAAAATTGATGAAAAACTGGAGAATGGATGAAACGGTGGGAATGGATGGAACAATGTAGAGACCGGGGACAATGCAAAATCATAGCTGGTCATAATGAAATATTAAGAAATTAATTAAATTTAGTTTTAACATGAGATGAATGAGATTGCAAATTCAGCAATGTTATCATGAAATTGTGATATTTGTAAAGTTATTAGGAGTTAGTTGCTCGACTGTGAACAGTTTCTCTGATCTCAGCGAATTGATTTCCATCTTGAGCCAGGAGTTTCTTATTTTCTTCTTGGAGACTGAAAAATTTGAATTGTTCAAACCACCACAAATCAGTTTTCAAACTCACATTAAAAGTCTACGTCGTTTCTCCAGAACAGTGTTCAGTAGGTTCGGATCAGGGTCAGCATACTTTTGTAGTCTTCTGAAAAATAGGAGTGGTTGGGGATAATCCTGATGGTTTTTGAAGTAACTCACTTTTGTTTCTGAACTTCCAAGTCAATAATCTCGTTTTTGAGGGTTTCGTTTACTTTTTGGAGTCTGAAAGTTCGAACGTTTATGATGCAGTATATATAAAAAATACAGTATGTTTGACTATAGAACCTGTCGTAGAAGTCCTCTAGCTACAGTAACCCGAAAAACTACAGGGATTCAAAACTTTTTGAAATAGGTTGACTATTAGAAACTAAAATTACGAGATGACAGTATCATTGAATCTACAGTATCCCTATAGAATTTACGTAGCTACAGTAACCCAAAAAACTACAGTACCCTAAGATTTCTCGGATGACTCTTAGCATTATTTTTACAGAATATCGATCTAATTCCCTTTTCTTTTATCATTTTTCCCCCAAAGAAATCTGAAAAGTGACTCACTCTTTATTGAAAGTCTTGTTGGCTGATCTGATTTCCAACTGCCTGATTTTTCTGAAAAAAATTAAATTCAAAACGAATCAAATCCACAAGTTCCCACCGTCTCATCATTTCAAGCTTCTGTTCGTTCTTGTCTTCGGTTATTATAAGGGTTTCGTACTTCTTGGAAATCTTATCAAACGCTTTCGTGTTCTCTTCGATGCCCAACAACTCCTTTTTAGCCGATGCAATATGACTTTGATGATTTCTGCATTTCAAGCAGTTTGTTCCAGATCCAGGCGTTGAGCAAGTGGTGGAAGATATTGACATCATTTTACTCGAATCTTCACTCACTGACGGCTTCTCAATGCCCGGTGGTGCGTTTGGTGCTGGAAGAGCCGACTTTCCATAAAGCAACTCAGCCAGACTTTCTATCTGAAATACGAAAGTTATGAAGAATGAGCTGGGTGACACCGTACACTCACGAATCCCGGGTTGTCTTTTGCTGAAATGAAGAAGAACAACGAGTTGTCCAACATTGGGCGGATATCTGTATCTTTATTCCTGTCCGGAAAGAATTGGTCAATCCACGACGACTGAAGGAGCAATCGAGCCTTCCAAACTTGCAGTTCCTTGTCTGATGTCCGTGCTTTTGGTTCCAAATCATAGAGTGCACACACGTTTTTATAGTGATACATTGGAATACAGTCATTGGGTAGGAAGTCTTGGAAGGCGTAGTCGAGAGTGATTCGTTTTTTGATGTAAATGTCAGGACACTCTTTCTGGAGTGTTTTGAACTCCTCGAGGATGTAGCTGAAACGAATGTAGCAGCCCTGGAATAAAGATTGTTTGAAGTATTTTTTCAAATTTTCTGACTAGGGAATGTGAACAGGACGGACTTTGGAGTTCAGAAACGAGACCTAGCAGAATCGAAAGACAATCGGATTCTGATGAGGAATCAGTTTTCGAAAATTGCTGAGTGGTATCCATAATACAGATATTGAGAAATTAGTGAGAAAAGTAGTAGCACCAGAAGATAGAAAAAATTTAAAAATTCTATTTTTTACTGCTTTCAGGTAAAAATCATAACTTTGGTAGAATGTCACGGCATCATTGATTGTCACATATTCTGAATATTTTGTGGAATTTAGATCAAACTCAGATCCTTACTTTTGTAGCTGAACGCTTTTGTAAGAACCCTTCCTAAAAGCGTACTAATAACTTTTAGATTTCAATTTTTGGTAAATTCGAGTTTATCAAGCTATTATATAACTCTTTTAGCGTTTCCATACAAAAAGATGTCAACAACAAGAAAAAAGTTCTCGGTTTGATCTGCATATAATACAAAAATTGAAAGTTCACAGACTTCATTTGAAAACATTAAAAATCTCTTCAAGCAAAAATTCCGGCATTACTGTCACAAATTTGCATTCATCCGGCTATGCGATATATATTCACGGTTTCTCAGGAAAAGTTAATTTCGAAGGTCGCGCCCTGATGGCCGTGGAAGAGTGAGTGTCATGTCCCTTCCCGCCTCCCTTCCCACCTCTATGTCCCTGCTTCTACTCCTCCCTAGATTTCATAATCCCCCCCCTCCCTCTGCTCTCCCCATCCACCTCACCTTCTTAAAATAAGCGAATTTCTTCATCAACTTTATAATCCTTTCTCTCAAAGTGAGCAGACACCATTCATGCTTTTCACAATCATTCTTTTTCCAGTTGACTCCATTCACAAAGCAATGAAATGTGAAGAAGACCGCTTGAATCTGGTCCATCACTTCTACACTGTCGGGTGCACATGTCCGAACGTAGCCGAAAGTTTCCTGCATCTCGTTTCTAGTGATAATGGAGATTGGATCGTCGACGAGCTGAAATTGTTTTGGAATAAAAATAGAAAGCTCTAGAAGACATCACTCACCGTAAGCTTGCTCTTATCCCAATCGAAATGCTGAAATACTTCGTTCAACTCGGCGACGGTGATTGTGTCGTAAATATGAGATTCTTTGCTTGCTTGACTTTTCAAATTTTCCAATTTTTCTGGATTCAAAATTAAAAATAGTTATTTTGACCCAAAAAACTTACCCTCTATTTTATAATCTATTTTGGGTGCTTGTTTTCTGAGAATCAGTGGAATAATTTCCAGCACGTCGTCGAGAAATATTCGGTTATCTCCTTTTGTACCGGCAGCGGCTGGTGGCAGAAGGCGAAGATAGAGATTTCTCTCGTGATGTTTCTGTAAAAACAGACATTCGGGCATCCGGACACATCGAATAACCTACTCCACAAGCCGTCATACTGCTCCACATCTCTCCTGATTCCGCCATTTCCGACAACGGTTTGGTTTTGCATGTCTTCTTGTCGTAACCCGTATCGATGTGATCCAAAATGAAATATTTATAAGAGAATTTTTCAATTTCACTGTAGTAGGCCATTGAGTAGTTGGGACACAGCACTACGTTTTCTGCCATGATTTCCCAATCTCGCTGAAAAAAAGAATGTGTTTCTAGGGAGTTTTCAAACAGAAAATAGGTGTTTTAGAACTTAAATAAACGGGTGAACAGCAGCTTTTTTGTTGAAATCTTTGGATAGATTTATATTAATTGGTTTCTCGACCAAGGAATCAATTTTTTGCAATGAAAATCTTCCAAATTACTAGCTGGAGCAAGCTTTTCAATATTTTCTAAAAAATCTCTAATCAAATCTCACCATAATATTCTGCGTGTACTCGTGAATTTTGAAGAAATCTTTCTCGGCTATCACCCGGAAGCTGGTATGGATATGTCTCTTTGGTGGTTCCATTTTGAGCTATCCTGAAATAAATCATTCGAAAACTCCGTAAAAAGGCCTTTTCAGGCTTTTTAGGCCCGAAAATACGTCGGAGACGCGCGCGCGCGAAAAACCGGCTGAGAGAAAAAGAAAAAAGAAGAGAAACAAGAAATGGACGGCTAGCGACCAGTTGAGAAAGAGAAGCGGGGGGGGGGGGGGGGCAACCAGATTTCAAATCAGAACTGTCTCGATTTAGAGAGACGCAGACAATGTGATAGTGAAAGTTTAGAGGGTTCGCGCGAGGATGAGAGGGGGAAGTGGAGACGTTGGCAAGGTGCCAAAATTGGGGGAGAGAGGAGGAATAAGACAAAAAGTGCAAATAGTCATGGGTTCTGGTGTGAGGAAGAGAGGGAGAGAGGGGGGGGGGGCGCCGAGTTTGAATTTTCCAGGTGAAGAAGAAATGAGAGAGGGAAGGGTTACTGTAAAGGAAGGGGACCGTTCCGAGAATCGAAAACTTGGATAGTTTCAGATGGAAAAGGGGTTTGAAACTTTTTCAGCTGAAAACATTTCAAAAAAAGATTAGTGATATACTTGTTGATCAATTCGAAAGAGCATGAAAACCTGAAGGAGATAAGTTCAAAAACCAATGTTGATTTACGCTTGTTTTTGCCTATTGCTTTCACTGAAATGTTGTATACGTATAAGTTCTGACTATAATTTTCAGCCTTATGTATACACATTCATACCATTGTGTGTTGTGAAGCTGAACGTTATGTGAAATTTTGAGAAACGCTATCAACCAAGATAATTTTAATTAAACTACTGAAGTTACTGAAGCTCAAACAGGTCATGTACAAGACGAAACGTATTATCACTTCACGGCATTTTTCAACTACACTGTGCGGAAACTGAAAAAGTTAAAGAGTCTTTTTTCAGTTTTACAAACTCTAAAAACTATTCTTTTCAAGGATTCGCCCATATTTTCCTAGCTCCGCCCACATTTTTCTGAGAGCACGAGTTTGAATACTCTGCCTGAAAGAGGGCGGAGTTTGAAATTGATCTTTTGGAATTGACAAAGCCAATCAAAAGTATCACAAATTCTGACTAAAAGCATTTGATTTGGTATATGTATCCCATAAAATATCAATTTTATGAGTTTATCAATTGCATCGATACACGATATCAAAGCACATTATTTTCTACTAAAAACGGCTTTGGTTTTAACCAGTTTTTTGAATCTCAAAATCCAACATCTTCTGGATCACTATGACACCTCCAGTTAATACTTTACCTTCGCCACGTCAACAATCAATATTCCTCAAAAGTCTCGAAAAACACAGTTTCATGTGGTAACAAAAAAACAGAAGCAAGAGTCGCAGGCAGTCAGAAACAAGGAGAGAGAGAAAGCGATTGATAACTTTGGAGAGCCTTCTAGAAGGAGGCTCTATTATACAACGAGGAAATGAGTAAACGGGTGGAGAGGAGGATATAAGATATAATTAGACGGGTTGCTAGGTGTGTTGCAGAGCTGTGCGGAAGTAAAATTTTTGAAAAGGGAAGAAGGAAGAAGGAAGAAGGAAGTAACTTTTTCAAAAGGGAAGAAGGAAGACGGAAGAAGGAAGTAAATTTTTCAAAAGGGAAGAAGGAAGAAGGAAGAAAAACGTGAAAAAAGCCCGGAAGAAGGAAGAAGGAAGAAAGAAGGAAGGAAGAAGGAAGTTGAGTTCCGAACCGGAAAATCGGAAGTTAATTTTGAAAATGACAAATTTGAGGAAACTTTTTTCTAGTCATCTCTGAAAACAAATTTTGATGTTGTTTCATACAAAATTCCGTCAAAAACCACCAAAATTCCGCAAAAATTCCGTCAAAAATTACAAAATTTTAGTAAACTTTCTACACGGAAGAAGGAACAAGGAAGAAGGAAATAAAAATTTTAAAAAGGAAGAAGGAAGAAGGAAGAAGGAAGTGAAATTTTCAAAAAGGAAGAAGGAAGAAGGAATAAAAACGTGAAAAAAGCCCGGAAGAAGGAAGAAGGAAGTCGAAGGAAGGAATTCCGCACAGCTCTGGTGTGTTGACAAATACTAAAAGGAGGGAATTTTGATCTTTTGAGAAGGGACGTTGTAGCGGGGTGGAGAGAGAGTAAATCTCGTGCCATAATTACTATTTCTAATCCTCTTTCGTGCTTCTGATGTCTTGGAAATCAGACTACAATACATTCGAGAAGTTTTGTGGTTGACTGACCACATTTCTATGAAGATAACGGGATAAAGGTTGTGACTAGTAGACATTCATTCGAAATGAGATTCTCAAGTCATCATGCACTTTTCTAGTTAATAGTGCACAAGAGAAGGTAATAGTGCAGATGACACAGACATGGCTGTCTAAAGACATTTGGAAGGTGCACAAAGAAACAATTAGTGAGAAGGAGGAGGATTAAAATTCATGAAGGGATATATCGGAGTAATTAGGAAAGGAAGGGCAGGTGGTGGGAGCGGGATAATAATGAGATGGACTCCGGATGATGTAGGCATGACAAACACGGGGGAAGCGGAATTCGAAGTACTAAAACTGACAAGGGAAGTGTTTGGTGACGCGGCGTTCAACTTGCGTACACTACTCGCCGATTTGGAATTCAATGTTAAAAAGGTTAACTACAAAAATTGTTTGAGAGCTCATAACTCGGCTGGCAAAGTCATTGAGCCAGTTTTGGTGGCAGAAATGGAATTCGCATAGTCGGAAGTATCTATGACCAAATTGAATGATAGAGTTTTGAAAATTTTCGAAACGAAATAGAGATTCGATCAGAATCATGTGCGCGAGTAGTCAGAAGAGTGTGAGTAATGAGGGGTTGTCCCCATGGACCTCACCTTTGGAATGCTGATCAGAAATTTTCGAAAATTTAAAACATCAAAGTCTATGTGTTACTTCAAAAACAACCTCAAAGATTTTTAGTCGATTTGTACATAGCATCCTGAGATATGATATAACGCTTGACTGATTACCTTGACGAAAATCAATAGAGAGCTCATGGAGACTAAACTGGCGGAAAGAAAGTGTATCCAGGTAGTAGAATGGGCAGCTGGGCGGTGCTACTCTTCTTCGAAGACTAAACAGCCGAATAGTGGATAAGGATTTGTGGTTTACGAAACAGGTGTAGCGTAAGGGATAAGGAGAATGTAGGCCCTAATGGAGAAACGAAGGCAATGAGCATAATTTTAAGATCTCTTCTCGAAATTTTCATAGTCAACTATTACAACAGAAAGTATAACGAAGTACAAGGCAAAATAAACATCTGTGCGCAACATCTGCTGGCGTGGCATTTGTCCAGTCTGAATTGAGCAGAAGATTAAATATTGTTGGCCCTGTTTTCAAGAAAAAGATATTCTTCACAGTCATTTTTCACGCGAAAAAGGAGACAGAAAGTAGATTAATTAGGCAAGAATCTCACAAAAAAATTTCAGAATCAAGTAGAATTACTGAAATTCTTATGGCGGGACAAAAACTTTTAGTGTTTGGATTCTAATTTTTCCATTTTTTGCGATTTTGTGTAATGACGTAACAATAATCAATGAGTTCTAATCTTTCTGTCCTCTAAACTCCTGGATTTCATAGACTTTGTTTTGTCTTACCAACCAATGAAAATGTTAGTATTAGGTGAATAAGAACTAGAAGAGATGGAGAAAGTGTGAGTTTCCTCAATTGAATAGGTCTTCGACAGAAGACATATGTATCTCTGTTGGACCTGCCCTTCCCTCTGTTAGTCGGATGACAAGATACAATTATAGGACAACGAAACCAATAAGCCAGTTGACAGAAACTTCTGGAAGTGAGTGATAGAAGATTTCGCTTCTCCGAAGAGTTGAGTGATCATCAGAAACTGAAAGTGCGAAGACTTCGAAATAATTCTCACTAGGCAGCTAGAAATATGTTCTTTTTTTTTAATTCAAGACGTTCTTTTTTTAAATTCAAGAGAATTATTTAAATGATTTTCAGAATATTTTGGGATAAAACATCAGAATATTTTGGGATAAAAGATAACGTAAAATTTTTATTACCGTCCTAACAGCACTTAGTGATGAGTGCTGCCAAACTCTTTCTTGCAAATCAACAAGATGGAAAAGACAAGATCCAGATAGAAATTAGACAAATATCCTATGAAAAGTTACTCGGATTTGTGTTAGATGACGTGATATGATAAAAGTACACGAGTTGGGTTAACACACAGAGATATTTTGCTCCTTGATAATATGTCACTAGTTTAGTCTACGAGCATTTCGCTGTCTAGGGTGACGAAGAGCGCACATACACACTGGAAGAAAGAAAAAATGAGTCATGTCTAGGCCGCTTCTTGCTTCACATCTCTAATCTAGGCTCGTAAAACAGATGAGCGGAAGAGAAGGGTATCTGGGCTCGATGATACGCTGTATAAGTTGACCTTTTGCAAGAAAGAAGAGAAAGGGGGGGAGGTCAATGCAGGAAATATGAGAAATGAGTTGAAGGTGAAGAGGTACGTCACGAAAAGAGGAAATGTATCCAGTTTATTAACTTTTGTTGCCAGAAAACTACAATACTTGTTATAGAAATTAAGAGAGATCATGAATATCACTGCTTGCTCATTTTCAACTTCTCCAACAGATTTTGAATCTCTTTGGTTTGTTCCTGATTTTGAATCAATACACGCATACTTGTCGCTTCGAGTCTGAAAAAATTTCTCATATCAATCAGATTTTCACAAAAGATCTTACTCTTTAATGATTCTGTCTCTTTCTGGTGTTTCTTGCTGTGACTGGGTTTCTTTTTTACCACTGAAAATTAAAATGCTAGTATAGTAAACAGATAGTAGCATACCACTCCATTTGAGCTTCAAGTTGTACCACCTTTTCTGCCAATTGATCCGTTGATTCGGTGAGTCTAAAATATTGAAGTTGAGGATTTTTGCTTAGTTTTCAGATGAAAAGTTCTAAATCTTTGGGTTCAGTTTTAGGAAAATTACACACTTTAGTGGACTCCATGACACACTCTTAATCCCTTTTTTAATAAAAAATTTGGAAAAATTACCACTATCTAGATTTTTATAACTCACAATTTATTACTCTCCAGCAATTTCCTCCGTTCAGCCTTCAGGTTCCTCAGGTCCACCTCCATCAACTTCATGTCTTCATACGCACTAAAATTGAAATTAATCTCAGTTTTCAACATTTTTTGATAATTTACTTTCCCTCCATTTGTCTGATATCATAGTTTTCTTCTGTCAACTTCGTATTCTGAAGTTTCAATTCCTCGATTTCCTTATGTCGCTGTTCCAGAATCTTCTCTAACTCGTCTACTCTTGAAGCTTTCTTATCCAAACTTTTCATTTTCTCCGCTTCAGATTCTAGTTTCACAATTTTCTTCTTGTTCTCATTCAAAACTCTTTCCAACTCGTCGACTTGTTGTGCTTTCTCCTCCAACTGTTTTAGCTTATTCTTTGTTGCTTCCAGTTCCTTTTTCACCTCATCTCGCACCCTATTGGATTTCAAACAGTGGTCACATTCGTCAGGACTAGTTTGAATTAGCTTGCTTTGCATCGGTTTCTTCTTCTCAGGCTCGATTTCCCGTTCTGACGGAACCGGTTTATTCTGTCCAACTGCTTCTGGAGTGACCGTCTTTACACCAGAACCACTTGGCTCACTTCCAGATTTATTTTTCTTATCTAACTTCCTCTTCCGAAGAATTTCTTCTCTCTTCTTTGCGCTTTCCAATAATTTGTTTATTTCTATTTTCTTCTCTTTCTCACCAATAAACGAGTCAACGTCGGAATCTGGTATTTTGACATTTCCATCAGAAACCATCACATTTTTCTGTAATAATAGTTAGTCTTTACGGATCTTTTAATGTGCCATTCACCCAAAACACTAGAAAATTCCTCAAAGTTGCGGGGTCCTCGACTATTCTCATCGTCAGTGTTGAAGCCATGTAGGTCTTGTTCAATATCATGTTTGGATGAGAAAAAAAAACATTAATCCATCCAGCTTGTACGAAGAAACGTGCCATCCATGCAGGAATATTCTCACTTTTTTGATTCGGTTGTAAGGTGAAGTCTCGGTAGATCGGAAGCCCGCACTGCCGACAAATGGAATGGTAGGTGTCAAGTGTAAAATACGAGCTTGCGCCTGCTCCGTATTCTATATTTCTGTCTGTTTTAGGAACATTCTTAATGTAGATTGCAATCTTTATTTGCCGGTATAGGAAAGAGAGCGACTTGGGGAGTCACCCTCTTCCACCAGTGTCTCCAATATAAAGTGAATGTAAAGAGAAAATGTGTCCGCCTACCCGTGGTTGTTTACACTTCCGCCGGGCAGGTGGTAATTAATCTTCTCAATCGAGAGATAGAACCCGAGGAAAAGGAGAAAGAGACAGGACGGGAATTGACCTGTGACATCCTCCCCTCTTCGGAAAGATGGTTTCGTCCTCGAAACTCTATTAAAGAGATCAAGTAAAAAACCACTTTCCGAAGGGTTTCCCTAAGGCTCTCCCCTCCTCTCAAGAACTGCTTCGTCCCCGAAGCGTCAACCAACTTGGAATTTTTTTAAGTGGTTGGAAACTTGTGGGTAAAACATTTCAAAAGAGCCTAAAACAGTAAAACAAACTATGAAACAACATAAAATACACAAAAATAAACAATCGTCATCGGGGTCTCAAATACAAACATCAGATTCTCATAGCGTCTTATCGCCCTAATCTTATCTAGTGACCGAAGTTTCGTCAAACTGGCGGCGTTAGGCAGTTGCGGAGACATACAATAATATACTATGATGTTTTGAGGCGAATATCTACAAGAAGAAAATCAAACATTCTAAAAATAAAAATTTTAGGCTGTGTCATACAATTCAATTAACATTTGGGGAACAATCTTTTCAATTATTGGTTCTATTCACATCAGACTCATTTTTTCTGTTGAAATTTTTGAACACTTAATTACTTAATAACCATGCGCTTCCGCGCATGTGCTCATCCGCTCATTATCCTACACTCACTCTAGGGAACTTTTGTCTCAACTAGGGGTGGGAAATTTTTCAAAATGGTATTAAAACAATTTATAATTATATTGACTTTCCTTTTTTTTTTGGCATTGAAGATTCCTTGACAGCTTTTCACATAAATGGCCAATCCTTTTCCTTTGATTGAAGCCAAAACAATCCAAAATCAAAATCCGCGATCGATTGAAATCGAGAACATCGCAACTGCATTGTACTGAGACTGACGACGATGAATATTAGAGTAATATAATAGAAGTTATAGAATGAATAGTAGAAATGGGGTGGGTAGGTTCAAATAGGGGTGGTTCCAGTGGGTGTAGCGGTTATCACTTAGGAGTAATTTGAATCCTGCGAGCACCAAGAGTTCGCAGATGATAAAGTTGAATAATAGGCGCCAACTTTATCACCCTACTCGAGGTGGGACTTCCATGTAAAATACGAGCTTGCGCCTGCTCCGTATTCTATATTTCTGTCTGTTTTAGGAACATTCTTAATGTAGATTGCAATCTTTATTTGCCGGTATAGGAAAGAGAGCGACTTGGGGAGTCACCCTCTTCCACCAGTGTCTCCAATATAAAGTGAATGTAAAGAGAAAATGTGTCCGCCTACCCGTGGTTGTTTACACTTCCGCCGGGCAGGTGGTAATTAATCTTCTCAATCGAGAGATAGAACCCGAGGAAAAGGAGAAAGAGACAGGACGGGAATTGACCTGTGACACAAGTGGAACTGCAGATAAGTTGGTCGGAAAATTGGAAAACGTGTAGTCGACATTATCCAGCCCAGCTACCGGTGGAATAATGAAAAAAGAAGTGGCCGCAATAAAAATAGTATCAACGGCACTCGAAAATGACACAAAAGTTCCCTGGAAACAAGTATCTGATCTATTGTAACAACACGAGTTATTGACCCCTTACCTTCATTTCTCTGTATTCATCTATTATTCTGTTCATTACTTGTTGAAAATGAATCATTTTTCCTTTCACAGCATCTGAATTCCAATTGACACCACAGACAAGAGATATAAAATGCATGTAGGCGGCATGTGAAGGTTCCACAACTGCCATACCATTCGGAGTTATTGTTGTGGCGAAGGCCTGGTTTTGTTCAATGATTTGTATGGAAGACCAGTAATGGGTTATATCGGATACAATCTGAAAAACGAAAACTGGTTCTGAGGATTTACTACAGAACTCACAGTAATTTGTGACTTGTCAATGTCAAAGTCGTTCAGAACTTCCTCAAATTCATTCAACTCGATTGCAGTGAAAAGATGCTCACCGCCTGATTTCCACTTATTTTTATATGTTTCGAGTCTCCCTAAATCAAAAGTTTTCAAAATTTTTTATAAATTCAATCGACTTACTGTCAGAATCAGCTAACGGAGTGTTCTGTTGCTTCATCAGTAACGGAATTATTTGCAGTATTTCATCAGTGAACACTTTCCTCGAATAAACCATTGGACCAAATTCAATCGGATTTCCCGTGTTGATTGCACGAACATAGAAATGCTTTTTTCGGCCTATCTGAAAAATTGGCGTGCGAAAAAATTTTCTCGATGTAAATATTCTCAAAAGGAGACTCTCAGTATGACGGGCTGAAGATGATTCAAAAATTCTAATCGTTCACAACGGGGTGGTCCCATAGCTTTTTTATAAAAAAGAGTAATTTTTCCAATATTACTTGTTTAGCCATACTAGATTTAATTAAATGATGAGAAAAGTATGTGTGTAAACTTCTCAATTTTTCTGCAACTGGTTTCTGAATAATGATGTTCAATAGGAAATTATCACGTACCATGAACGGCTCAAAAGACATCATGTTTACAGGCGCATCTTCATTTTTCTTGGTACTTTGAATGAATGATAAGTCGTCATCATCAATTATAAACACATTCATCTTTTCCAATTTCAAGTACTCTTTCTCAAAGCAAGAAACATTAAAACGAATCTCTCGGCCGTTTGGAAAAATTGCTATCCAGTCATGCTGAAAACTTGGAAATTTCAGACATCTGACTATTGAAACTTACCAGTTTTCGTTGTCCTCGCTCTATAATTCTTGTTTCTTGAAAACTGAAGTCTTGCCATCTTGTCTTGTTGTACTTTTTCATTGTAGATGACATTGTTTTAAAAAAAAGTACTAAAACTATCAGGAGAACAGAAGAAAAAATGAATTCTGGTTGAAGGAAGAAAATCATGCGAAGTGGAGTTTTAATCACTTTAACAGACCTTATCAGTGGTGAACATTGATGGAAGTATGTTGACGAAGTGAGTGAAAATAAGATTGAAATTATGAAGAGTTGTTGACCTTTTTTTGTTAATATTGTGAGCATTGAAAAAAGTGTGTGAGCTGCTGATAGCGTGTCATAGCAAGTGAACAAGAACTTTCCGAAATTTCAAAAAAAAAACCAAAAATCTAGAAATAAGTCGGTTCAGAATCTTCGGTTCAGTTTATCGTCGAAATAAAGTACAATGCAACGTTTGAAAACTGAGACATTGGACAACTTTGACATTTCGCCAACACCCACTAGAGTGACGTGTCGAAAACAGTGTTGGGCGAAATTTTCGATGAAAACCTAAAATTTTAATGCCGAAAACTTCGAAAAAAATCACGAAAACTGAAAAAGTTGCAAATTATTTCCGAAAAAACCGTCCTGACACTCAGACAACTCGATATTAATCTAATTCAAGTAAATTTAGAGACTAACGGGACCCAGTTAGATTGACCCACAGTCTAATTAGACTATCATTTTGTCTAATTTGACTACAATTTTTTCTAATCCAACTAACATACAATCTAATTAGACTTGCCTGTCTATTTAGACTTTAAAACTGTCTAATTAGACTTTAAAAACGAGCTAATCTAACTAGATTGTATTTAGATTGCTATTCTGTCTAATTAGACTTCGGTTGTCTAATTAGACTAATATCGAGTTGCCTGAGCATGACTTATATTTCATTTCGAAAACCTAAAATTGAAAAATTTTCGGTTTCGGAATTTTTTCCGGTTTATCATTCCGGCTTTTCTGTTTCCGACACGTTTCTGAAAAAATATCGACGATTCACTGCCTCCTGCACAAGAAAAGCGATGTCTGGTGTCTCCACTCTCTAGCGCGTGCAAATAGAGCGCACTTGCAGTAACCACTGATATTTTTGAGACCCCCACCGGTTTCTTTAGACTGGAAAGACATACAATTTGGAAACTGAAAATGATATAAATGGAAAGAAGGAATTTTTAACTCTAATTTGATATACAAAACATACATCATTAACTGGGACTGGAATAATTATGGCACGAGATCGCATCGAATTTAGATTTTCTATGAATTTATAACATTTTCCGAAGTTTTATTTTGTTATAAAAATCATAAATTGTGCTCATGAGTATCATGGGTATCATATAGTTCAAAAAAGTTTATGAATATCACTGCTTGCTCATTTTCAACTTCTCCAACAGATTTTGAATCTCTTTGGTTTGTTCCTGATTCTTAATCGATACACGCATACTTGTCGCTTCGAGTCTGAAAATCAAAAGAGTTTCCATATCAATCAGATTTTTACAAAAGTTCTTACTCTTGAATAATTCTGTCTCTTTCTGCCATTTCTTGCTGCGATTGGGTTTCTTTTTTACCACTGAAAGTTGTAATATTTTTAAAGTAAAAAAGATAGTAGTAAACCTATTCATTTGAGCTTCAAGTTGTTTTACCTTTTCTGTCAAATGATCTCTCGATTTGGTGATTCTGAAATGTTTGAATGAAGGAATTTTTTTCACCGTACTCAACTATGAAATTCTAAACACGTTCTTTCAGATGTTTTCTGCTGTTTTGCAATATATTATCAGGTTCAAAAGTTACAAACATTTTTTCGCTGTCTGATACGATGTCTCATTACAGATTGAGCAACATTTAACATCAGAATCAAGTATGGTGAATAGATTGAGAACTTCATTTTGAGTTCAGAACCTTTTTGCGCAAACCCTATTTGTGTCAAGAGCTGCTCTTGAATGAACTTTAGGAGAGCGATTGTCAACTACGAAAGTGAAGAAAGATGCATATTATACCCTTTTTGGAAATTATGATGCTACCTGTACCTGTATCGATTGGAATGTTCAGATGAAACTGTTCCAAAAATATTATATGACTCACAATTTGTTACTCTCCAACAAATGTTTTCGTTCCGCCTTCAGGGTCCTCAGCTCCACTTCCATCAACTTCATGTCTTCATACGCACTAAAATGGAAATTAATCTCAGTTTCCAACGACTCATTCAGAACTCACTTTCCCTCCATTTGTCTGATATCAAAGTTTTCTTCTGTCAACTTCGTATTCTGGTGTTTTAATTCCTCAATTTCCTTATGTCGCTCTTCCAAAATGTTCTCTAACTCGTCTACTCTTGAAACTTTCTTTTCCAAACTTTTCATTTTCTCCGCTTCAGATTCTAGCGTTTCAAATTTCTTCTTGTTCTCACTCAAAACTTTTTCTAGCTTATCGACCTGTTTTGCTCTCTCTTCTGAATGTTTTAGTTTGTTCTTCGTTGCTTCCAGTTCCTTTTTCACCTCATCTCGTACCTTATAGGATTTCAAACAATGGTCACATTCGACAGGACTAGTTTGAATTAGCTTGCTTTGCATCGGTTTCTTCTTCTCAGGCTCAATTTCCCGTTCAGACGGAACCGGTTTATTCTGTCCAACTGCTTCTGGAGTGACTGTCTTGACCTTAGAACCGCTTGGCTCACTGGCAGTTTTATTCTTCTTATCTAACTTCCTCTGTCGAAGAATTTCTTCTCTCTTCTTTGCGCTTTCCAATAATTTGTTTCTTTCTGTTTCCTTCTCTATCTTACCAATAATAAAGTCAACCTCGGAATCTGCTATTCTGGCATCTCCACCAGAAAAAAACACATTTTTCTGTAATAATTTCTTTTACACGGATATTTTGATATGACGTAATTTTTGGCGCGTGGGTGGCACCTATTTGGGAGTTAGCCACGAGTTTCGGGAGTTAGCCGTGAAAAATGGCAGTTAGCCGAGGTAAATGACAGTTTGGCACTGAAATGGGATAGGAACGGCAAATATGGTCAAGTCGGGGAGTATCTGGCATCTAAGTGGCGTTTGGCCCGTGGAAGTCGTGAGATGTCGGCTGCTGCTTTTTGATAATATTTTGATATATTGTATCCAAGATATGAATTTGAAATACTATTAATCTGATCTAAATTTTGCCAGAGTCATCACTAAGGTGGCTTGCTCTCACGGCGCGATCAGATACATGACCTGAGGACAAGCTAAGAGTCGAAGTTCTCGGAAAACGGCCACTTTTGTTTTTTAATGGATAAATGATACAGACACATATCCGTATTTCAAATTTAGCGTACATGAAATCAATTTCATTTAGTTAAGAGATTGTAGAAAAAAGTGAAAAGTAGCCAACGAATGTTTGAACTCAGGCCACACAAATTGACCCAAAATGCCATCTTTCACTTTTAAATCGCTTAAATAAATTACTGACTTTCAAAATTTTGGAAATATTTGGCACCTAAGCAGCGCGGTATCGGCGTGTAAACGGCATGTAAACGGCACCTACATACATGGCGAATTCCTCCCAGGATAGGAAACTACCGAAACGGCAGTTAGCCGACGGAAACTGTACATATGGCAGCCGCGCCGAAATCGTCGCCTAACTGCCGTTTTCGTCGGCTAACTGCCTGGAAATTACGTGAGATTTGCTACTCACCGTAAACACTAGAAAATCCGTCAAAGTTGCGGGGTCCTCTACTATTCTCATCATCAGTGTTGAAGCCATGTAGTTCTTGTTCACTCTCATATTGGGATGAGAAAAAAATACATTGATCCATCCAGCCTGTACGAAGAAACGAGCCATCCATGCAGGAATATTCTCACTTTTATGATTCGGTTCTAAAGTGAAGTCTCGGTAGATCGGAAGTCCGGACGACCGACAAATGGAATGGTAGGTGTCGAGTGGAACTGGAGATGAGTAGGGTGAAAAATCGGAAAACCTGTAGTCGACATTCACCAGAGCCACTGGTGGAGTCATGAAAAAAGAACGTGCTGCTGTTTCAATGTGTTCAACGACACTCCATATATACACAAAGGTTCCCTGAAAATATTCTGGCTGATCTATTGTAAAAATATCAGTGATTGGCCACGTACCTTCATTTCTCTGTATCGATCTATTACTTTATTCATTACTTGTTGAAAATAAATCATGTTTCCTTTCACAGCATCTGAATTCCAATTGACACCACAGACAAGAGATATAAAATGCATGTAGGCAGCATGTGAAGGTTCCATAACTGCCACACCATTCGGAGTCAGTGTTGTGCCGAAGCGACCGTTGCGTTCAATAATTTCTATGGAAGACCAATAATGAGTTATATCTTGTATAATCTGAAAAACCAAAACTGGTTCTAAAGGCTTACAGAACCCACCGTAATTTGTGACTTGTCAATGTCAAAGTCCTTCAGAACTTCCTCAAATTCATTCAACTCAATTGCAGTGAAAAGATGCTCACCACTTGATTTCCACTTATTTTTATAATTTTCGAGTCTTCCTAAATAATAGATTTCAAGTATTTGTTATATATTCAATCGACTTACTGTCAGAATCAGCTAACGGAGTGTTTTGCTGTTTCATAAGTAACGGAATTATTTGCAGTATTTCCTCAGTGAACACGTTCCTCGAATAAATCATCGAATAAGCGCCGTCTTCATTCGGATTTCCCGTATAGATTGCACGAACATAGAAATGCTTTTTTCGGCCTATCTGAAAATTTAGCAGACTTTCAAACGATCTATAAATTTGGTAATAGGTACTTTCGATTACGGGGAGTCCATTTCTGTAGTAAAAACCTGCTAAATGTCTCAGCGAGCCGAGTTATGTTTCATCCCCCCAAAGTTCTATAAAATTCGTTCACAGCATAGTTGTCAAGGCCCGGTCCGGCCGGGCCGGGCAGATTGACGCGAAAGTCAAATTTTCAAATTTTTTTAAATTTTTCAAATTTTTTTGAATTTTCGAAAAAGTCAAATTTTCTACTATCAGTCAGAATTGGAAGAAATTCTGAAATATAGTCAAAAATGGTCACATTTTCGCTGAAAAATTGAAAAAATTTCGAAAAAAAATTGGAAAAAAAGGTCATTTTTTGAAGCCAGGCCTTCGGGCCTTGCCGGGCCGGCCCGGGACTTGACAACTATGGTTCCCAGCGGGGTGGTCTCTTAGCTTTTATAACTGAAGAGTACTTTTTACTTGTTTAACCATACTAGTAGACTTCTCTATTTTATCGAAACGGGTTTCCGAATAATGATGTTCAATAGGAAATTATCACGTACCGTTAACTGCTCGAGATCCATCATGTGTACCGCTGCATCTTCATTTTTCATGATACTTTCAATGAATGATAAGTCGTCATCATCAATTATAAACACATTCAACTTTTCCAATTTCAAGTACTCTTTCTCAAAGTAAGAAACATTAAAACGAATCTCTCGACCGTTTGGAAGAATTGCTCTCCAGTAATGCTGAAAACTATGAAATTTTAGAGATCTGACTATTGAAAACTACCCAATTCCATTGTTCACGCTCGATGATTCTCATTTCTTCAATACTGAAGTTTTGCCATTTCGTCTCGTTATACTTCTTCCGTGCAGATGACATTATTTTAGAAAGAAAAACAACTGAAACTAAGAGAACAGAAGAAAAAATGAATTCTGTTTGAAGGAAGAAAATCATGTGAAGTGGTGTTTTAATCACTTTAACAGTCCTTATCAGTGGTGAGCATTGATGGAAGTATGTTGACGAAGTGAGTGAAAATAAGAGTGAAATGATGAAGAGTTGTTGACCTTTTTTAAATAGTGTAAACGTTGAAAAGAGAGAGTGTGACCTGCTGATAGCGTGTCATGGAAAGTGAACAAGATCTTTCCAACATTTCAAAAAAAAATCCCAAAAGTAGCGCTCGAAATGAGGCGGGTTGTGATGTCCCGTGTCCCTGTTCCGCGCACCCCGGATAGTCATAAAACGATTAAAATGAACCTATATTCTCGACACTTTGGAAACCGCGTACCCAGCCTTGTCTTTAAGTTTTGTTCCGACAAAAATTGACTGCTTTCCAAAACAACCGGATAAAATTGGGACGCCTTCCTAGTGTTACCCAAAAGTCAAGAAAGAAGTCACACTCTGTTCAGTTTATTGTCAAAATAAAGTACAGTACGACGTTTAGGACCCGACACATTTGACAACTTTGACACTTCGTCACCGTCCATATCGAAATCAGATGTTTCGAAACTTCCAATGTCTTCCCACGTCTTATTCCAGCCTTTTCTGACAATGTAATCACCTTCACCCTCTCCTTCACTTCTATTTTTTCTCTCGAATTCCCATCATTCGTTCCCACTGGTCCATTCAGATCGCAAAGACGCAGAGAAGCAGTTTCAATCATCTGAGAAAGCCATCATGAGGAGAGGGGCATCCACGCAATCGACTGCGTACCATCCCTAGCCTCTCTCTTTCAAATCATCGACATGTGTCTGTTTCTTGTCTTCTTTTTAAAAGTTTTGCTTTTTGGGCTTTCCTTTTATTTCCAAAAATTTTATCTTTTTCAGAAAATCTGGAAACTCAAACAATGCTGACACGAAGCTAGTAGATTACGAAGATATCTAATTTCGAATATGCATTTCTTCAAACTAAGTTCTAGAATTACTGTGGCGTCGTTTATGATGACAAATTGAGTCTCCGAATGATTCCTGGAGTAGTGGTGAGGTGAGCCAACCAACGGTAGAGAACACACTCGGGGAGAGTTGAGAAGAGTTGGAAGAAACGTTGGATTGCCTGGACATATTCTCATATTGGACGCACAAATATTTTAAAGAGTCAGAAGACGGATATTTTTACTGTGGAACTACTTGAAAATTAAAAAAGCGGCGAACTTTGCTTTTCGTATTGCTGTACTCCAATACTCTTTAAAGGCGAGCTTCTTGTCAACCAAAAATACGGGATCTCGGACGATCGTTATCTTGAGGCCAGCACAATGAGAGAACAGAAACACGCAAGTAGTTGACGAGAGTTGTTGAGTATTTCCTCCGAATGGTAGAAGGTCATGTATCACGTATTGAACTTATTCTTAAACTTATTCTTTTCTTATAGCCATTTTTGTTAGATATTTTTGAGTTTTTGAAAGCCCATAGAGTTGTGAAGCTGGCTATTCAAGGTCGTGAGTTGATGGCTAATTAATTCCACGACAAGTAAACTCTTATCAGTGATTGCGGACAAACTAATTGAAAGTATGTATGTAAAACGATAGAAAATAACAAAAAATGGTAAACCAGTAAATGAATAGGAAAAATGAAAACTGCTGAAAAAATGATTTATAAACACTTATTTTTTTAGATTTCGGTATTGCACCCGTTAATTCTCAAAACACCCGTCTATTATATAAACACCCGTTAAACCATAAAGTACCGAATCCTGATATTAAAAACTAGAAATCTTATTAATTTTCCACGTGATCTTATCTGTCAATCAATCTTGGCAAAAGTTCATTCAAAACATTTTCCAAAATAAAACGTGTCCCGATTCCAGAAAACAAAACAAAATAATCCTCTATATAACCTCTTGTTCTTCAATATCGAGTTATTTAGTTTCTCAAAAAGGATCTGATTTTGTATGTTCATCGTGTCCTCTCCAATCAACTCACCCGTCTCACTCGTCTTTCAGAATAATGAGCTTAATTTCCGTTGTTTGGTGTCTTACGATCACTTGTCTATTTTCGATGCCATTGATCTACTGTAAACCTAAGAAGAAGTTTCAAGGACAATACGCGAAGACATTTATGGAAAGAAGGAAACGAAAACGAAAGGACCAGGAGAAGAAAAAAGAGAAGGTGAGGGGAATGTCTAAGTTACTGTCTAAACCCTATCCAATTCCAGACAACACCTGACAATAAGATCCCATCCGTTTCTCCATCCATCTCTTCCACGCCTACTGCCGAGACACCTGGCTCCCGATCTCCGCCCAAAAAAGGAACAAAGGACACGGAGGCATTGGAGCCAACTCAAAGTGGAGAACAGGAAAACTCTCAACCAATGATCAGCAAAAAACTGGAGCCGCCAAAGAAGAAAATGTCAAAAGAGCCAAGTACAGGTAGGTCGAAGGAACAAAAGACTCCTGGAAGAACTCTTTTATTTTCAGCAAAAGAAAAGTTTAGCACGAAGACGGCTAAGAAAATACCTGTTCCGTAAGTTTTTGGGTTTTGAATGAAAAAGTGAATACAATTTATTTCAGAATACGAGAGGAGTATATGGAAGATCAAAATGAGGATGAGACTATGGTTGGAGTCAAAAGTATTGAGTAGCTGTCAAGAATAGTTTTTGAATAAATACTTTGTGTAAATATTAGTTTGTCCTATTTTTTATGGAGTACGACGTTTCACAAATTTTGTCGAGAAACAACACCATCTGCCGGGCATGGCAAGATGATAAAACACATCCTTCTTGTCAAACTGCCACGTGTTATTTCTGAAGGCTGACCTAAGGCAGGGTCAATATCTGCATCATCAAGAACAAAAGGAAAACTCCATAAGAGATTTCGATCTATTGTTAGAACGTTTACATCTGTGGAGGCCTCTTAGTGCGAGAATTGAGCTCTGGCAAATTTCGGCACCGTGCCAACTTATGTATGGTGGAGTCTGCCAAATTATTGATTCTTCAAAAGAATTTGTGGAGGTAAAAGAGCGATTTATGTTTAAAGTTGTTCATTGGCAAATACAAATTACAGGTGAGAAGAATTTCAAACACAGAAAATTTGAAAAGGCAAAAAGTCAATTATTCAGTTGGCAGCAGCAGCATCCTCGGCTCCAGCAGCAGATGGTCCAGCCTCTCCAGCAGCAGCAGCAGTAGCTTTTTCAGCCTCCTTGGCCTTCTTCTTCTCAGCAGCAGCCTTCTCAGCAGCCTCATCTTCCTCGTCAGTTGGAATGCCGTAGATGACACGAAGCTCTTCTGGAGACTTTCCTTTGGCCATGAGCGCAACCTTCTTGCAAGCATAGTTCATGAGTTGCTTGATATCCAAGTAGTTGGCAGCAAGAATCAGATGGAAGAGCTCATCATTATCGATCTTGAGGAACTCCTCGTCCCATTCTGGTATAGTCACATTCTTCGGGACAGTGTCGTCGTCGACTGGGATCGGCTCCCCTTTGTGATGCTCACAAAATTCGACAACTTTGACGAGAGCGGGTTTTTTGATGTTGTCCATTGGAATAGACTCATTCATTTCAGCTCCTCCATGAAGATTTGACACAAGATCATTGAGAGTTTTCGATTGTTTGACGGCCTCAGACGAGATCTTCACTTCATCTCCATCACATGACTCCAACGTGTAGTAGACAGTTGGTTCGGCTGGAGCAGCCTCCGCAACTGGAGCATCGATGGCGGGGACTTCAACTGGGGCTTGTTCAGCAGACATGTTAGTAGTGAGTACGAGTTCTGCAATATGAGGATAATGAGTCAATGAAAAAGGAGTAAAGGGAGAGACAGAAAACAGTGAAGGAAGAAATGTAAATGAAAAATGAGGTGTCTCTACGAATCCATATCCTTTTATACCCGTTTTTCCCGCAAAGAGTTCGTCTCCCGCGAAGAAAAAATATTTGATCTATGGTTTTAGAATACGAATAATACGTGTCTACAAAAAGAATTGTAAGGCAATTTTTGATCTACTCTAAAAAACGAGAAAATTGCAGGTCTACAACTTAATGTTTTAATTTTTTAGCTAATATAACTAGAATGAAGAAATATCAGTTTTAGAATTATTCCGAATGCATTATGTATCTACCAATTCAAAGCAAAAAAAATCCTGGTTTCAGATATTATCTCATTAAATTTCGAGAAATCGATCAAATTCGAAAATGTTACGATTTTTTGTTATTCTCTCGAAAACGAGCTATGAATAGAGGAACACATTAACCTTCCTCTTACTGAAAAAAGAACTACAGAGTGTTGTGAAGAAGGAATATTTTGTCTGGATCCCTGCTACTTGCAAGTGATAAAATGTTATCTGGGTCTTTCACTATAGCTCACTGATCTTTGTTTTTAGCTGTTCTGAACTACTTAGTTCTAGTTACATCTCCCTACGAACTTCCAGTTCCAATAATGAACATTTTAATCAGAAGAGTTTTTATTGTAGCCATCCGTCATGCCAAACTAAGAAGGCTGACCTGAGGCAGAAGCAATATCTGCATCATCAAGAACAAAGAATCTCCATACGAGATTTCCATCTATTGTAAGAACGTGTAAATCTACGGGGACTTCTGAGCATGAGAAAATGAGCTTTGGGAAGTCTGGCACTGTGCCAACCTATTTATGACGGAATCTGCCAAATTATTTATTCTTTAAACACATTTGTGGAAAGAACGACATATGTCCCATCATAAGATTATTATCTATAGTCTATTGTTAGAACGTTAACATTGGCAGAGACCTGAGCATGAGAAAATGAGCTCTGGGAAGTCTGGCAATGTGCCAACATCTATGACGGATTTGATTGAGTTATTGATTTTTTCGAAGAACTGCGAAAGAACGATATATGTTTGAAATTGTTCATTGGCAGATACAAAGTACAGGAGAGAAGAATTTCAAACACAAAAAAAGAAAAAGACAAAAAATCAATTATTCAGTTGGCAGCAGCAGCATCCTCGGCTCCGGCAGCAGATGGTCCAGCTTCTCCAGCAGCAGCAGCAGCAGCTTTTTCAGCCTCCTTGGCCTTCTTCTTCTCAGCAGCAGCCTTCTCAGCAGCCTCATCTTCCTCGTCAGTTGGAATGCCGTAGATGACACGAAGCTCTTCTGGAGACTTTCCTTTAGCCATCAGAGCAACCTTCTTGCAAGCATAGTTCATGAGTTGCTTGATATCCAAGTAATTGGCAGCAAGAATCAGATGGAAGAGCTCATCATTATCGATTTTGAGAAAATCCTCGTCCCATTCTGGGATAGTCACATTCTTCGGGACAGTGTCGTCGTCGACTGGGATCGGCTCCCCTTTGTGATGCTCACAAAATTCGACAACTTTGACGAGAGCGGGTTTTTTGATGTTGTCCATTGGAATAGACTCATTCATTTCAGCTCCTCCATGAAGATTTGACACAAGATCATTGAGAGTTTTCGATTGTTTGACGGCCTCAGACGAGATCTTCACTTCATCTCCATCGCATGACTCCAACGTGTAATAGACAGTTGGCTCGGCTGGAGCAGCCTCAGCAACTGGAGCATCAGCGGCAGGGACTTCAACTGGGGCTTGTTCAGCAGACATCACGATATTGAGTAAGAGTTCTGTAATAAGAGGAGAATGAATCGATAAAGGAAAAAGGAGAAAAAGAGAGAGAGAAAACAGTATGAGCCGTTTACTGCAGACAAGAGAAGGAATTAATGTAAATGGAAAATGAGATGTCTCTACTGTCCATCCATCTCCTTTTATACTAATTTTTCTTCCCAGGGACCTTACTCTTTTCCTGCGTTTAAAGGGACATGATAGGTCTCTCGAATGCGTATCTGCGTATCTGCTTAGCTGCGTATGGTCCCTGGCAAGAAAAATTAGTATAAAAGGAGATGGATGGACCGTAGAGACATCTCATTTTCCATTTACATTAATTCCTTCTCTTGTCTGCGGCTCATACTGTTTTCTGTCTCTCCCTTCTTTCTTTTTCTCTTCATCGATTCATTCGTCTTTAATTACAGAACTCGTACTCAATATCGTGATGTCTGCTGAGCAAGCCCCAGTTGAAGTCCCCGCCGTCGATGCTCCAGTTGCTGAGGCTGCTCCAGCCGAACCAACTGTCTATTACACGTTGGAGTCATGCGATGGAGATGAAGTGAAGATCTCGTCTGAGGCCGTCAAACAATCGAAAACTCTCAATGATCTTGTCTCGAATCTTCATGGAGGAGCTGAAATGGATGAGTCTATTCCAATGGACAACATCAAAAAACCCGCTCTCGTCAAAGTTGTCGAATTTTGTGAGCATCACAAAGGGGAGCCGATCCCAGTCGACGACGACACTGTCCCAAAGAATGTGACTATCCCAGAATGGGACGAGGAGTTCCTCAAAATCGATAATGATGAGCTCTTCCATCTGATTCTTGCTGCCAATTATTTGGATATCAAGCAACTCATGAACTATGCTTGCAAGAAAGTTGCTCTTATGGCTAAAGGGAAGTCTCCAGAAGAGCTTCGCGTAATCTTTGAGATTCCAACTGACGAGGAAGATGAGGCTGCGGAGAAGGCTGCTGCTGAGAAGAAGAAAGCCAAGGAGGCTGAAAAAGCTGCTGCTGCTGCTGCAGCTGGAGAGGCTGGACCATCTGCTGCCGGAGCCGAGGATGTTGCTGCTGCCAACTGAATAATTGATTTTTTGTCGTTTTCTTTTTTTGTGTTTGAAATTCTTCTCTCCTGTACTTTGTATATGCCAATGAACAATTTCAAACATATAACGTTCTTTCGCAGTTCTTCGAAAAAATCAATGACTGAATCGACCCTGCCATAGGTTACGCAGATGTTGGCACAGTGCCAGACTTCCCAGAACTCATTTTCCCATGCTCAGAGGTCTCTGTTTTGACAATAGACTATAGGTGAAATCTATTGGTGGGATGTATATCGTTCTTCCCACATAATTGTTTAAAGAATCAATAATTTGGCAGACTCCCCTATACATAGGTTGGCACAGTGCCAGATTTCCCAGAGCTCTTTTTCTCTTGCTCAGAGGTTCCCGTAGATTAACGCGTTCTGACAACAAGTGGAAACCTCTTGATGGAATCCTTTGTTCTAGTTGATGCAGTTGTGACACTCCACCCAGGTCTTTGAAATGCAAAAGGTGCTGCTCGCTGCAACTCTTGTTAATCACTAAGCAACCAAAACACAATTCCATTTTATTCTTTCACATTCAGCTCTTAAAAAAAAAGAAAATACACATCAAATCACATTGCAATAGTACTAGATCCACTAGTGCTTCCAGTGGTATCTCCTCCTCCAGTTGTTCCGACAGTACTGGTTCCCACGGTGGTTCCTCCAGTCGTTCCAGCAACCGTCTCGACAGCAGCAGTAGTGTTTCCAAAACCGACTCCAGTGATACCTCCAGTGGTTCCAGAAGCGTCGCATCCATATCGTTTGTACATTCCTCGGTACCTGAAAGTCAAGAATACAACTTTAAAGGACAGATCCTCCAAAAACTCACCAAACACCGAAAACAGTTCTTCTCAACAAGTAGAACAATCCACCACCGATAGCCAACGTGACCAGAGTTCCAATCACAAATCCAGCATAAATACCCCAAGTCCACCATTTTCCAGCGACAAAGAGGGCCTTCGAAGCAGCCTCATTCTCCTCAATCATACTCAATGCTCCTGGCTCGGCCATGATTCGAACAGCAGCTGGGGTAGTGGTATAGACAAGATTTTGGACGGGCTCTTTGGTGGTGGTGGTGGCAGTTTCAGCTGGTGTACCGCTGATTGCTTCCCCTTTGTCATCGTATTTGGTTCCTTTTGACTCTACTTTATTAGCTTGACTTGTGAACGTTTTTCCGGTTTCAATGTTCTGCAAAAATAGAAATACGATTGAATGTAATGCTAACTATAAGATTTCACCTTTGAGAAGATTCCAGCTCCTTCCTTCAAACAGTTCTCATGTGGGAAAATAAACGAGAGCTGTGAAGCTTCACTGGCCGCATAACCTCCCGAATCACTGGTAACGATTTCACGATGATCATTTCCAAGGTAAAAGTTTCCAACGGTATTACCATGAACCTTAACTCCATATCCAAATTCAATTGCTACTGTATGTGCTTCCTGATGATACTGACTCATGAACTCAATCGTTGAAGATCTACCCTTCTTTCCCCAAATGACAACTCCATTCTTGAAGAGAACGTCAATGGTGAAGTCATCTTTACAAGTCGGAGTCTTCGTATCATCCAAGAAGTCGACAGCAGCATAACAGATTCGGAACGATGAGCATTTCTTCGAATCCACATAGATTATAGTAGAATATCCGGCAGGTCGCATCGTGAGTTTGACTACTTTACCCCGATCGCACGTGGTTCCACACGCAAGATAAGTTGGGTTTTGGGTGGGTTGATGCGTGAATATGTATGGAACACGCTTCAGGTTTTCAGATTTCTGAAATTATAGTTATGTATGCATGTGTACTCAATCCACCGCATACCTCATCCGAAAAATAGAAATTCCTCAAATTATATAGATCCTTGTCAGCCTTCAACCATCTGGGCACTTGATGGATATCTTGTTGTGCTTTAATGCTTGCCTCGGAACCTTTCACCGCTTGGTAGCAATTGCCTTCGTTTGCAAAAATGACTTGGGTTGCAGAGTTCTGGAAAAATGAAGCGTTGACATGTCTTAAAATCCTTTAAAATCAATTACTTACCGGCATATACCCAGCCTTTTTTGCCCCACAAACATTGATGTCAACTTTTTCTTTTTCTGGCGCTTTAGGCACATCTGAACCTGTTACTGAATTTCCAATAGCTTTTAAATCAGCGCCTTTGTCTTCATAATCCGTATCCGTGCACGCGAAAAGTTCACATTCGGTTTTGAGATCTCTCTTGAAACCATCAAGTTTCATATCTTTTCCAATAAGGACGCGTGTCGGTGACGGCTCGCAATCCACCAAAATTTCAACATTATGCGTATTTTCTTTAGGAAATGCTTCATTCAATTTCAGAGTAGATCCTCCGCATTTAGTGAACTCCGATGGGAACAGACCAAATTGCTTGAACTCTTTACGATCCGTTTGGGGCTCGCCGACGCCGACAGGAACGTAGACACTATGATAGACGGTCGGAGGGGCCGCAGACGATGACGGAGGAGGCGGAGCCTGACCGGCGGAGGGCTTCGAGTGAAGCAGGGTGAGCAGGAGCAAGCTCAGAGTGAACTTCATAACTTAAAGTATGGGAATAGTGAGATCTTCTCACTGAGAACTTACTTACCTAAACCTGTGATTTTGTTGGTTTCTTGTTTTCACAGTTATGAGAAGATCAACCAAGTCGGACAACTGATGAAGAGGGAATAATCGAGATTCGATATAAGCGGAGACGTGGTATTGATCTTTATTTTTGATAAGACTTTTTTCATTTTGGGGGTTTTTGGGAAGTCACGGTGAAAAGAGAAAATAATTATATTTATTGTGGAAAGGAATGTCACGTAAGAAATAACTTAATTAACTTTTCTTGGTATGCCTCAAATTTTATCACGTCTTCCGAGAGCCTTCTTGCAGTCTGGACATTGATGTTCGATATCCATGAAACAACGACACCAGAAGCAAACAACAAGGCACGGAAGGAAGAGGCAGGCGATGAAAAGGACAAAGTTCAGCATTCCACACACTTTTTCGGTTTTTGTGATGATTGTTTTCTGAAATTTTTCGTAATTTTTGGGGTTTAGTTTAGAAGATTCGCACCGGCTTCAAAAAATAAGCTTGTTGTTCAAAATTTATATAAACACTTATTCACTTCTTAATTGAAAATGTGAACATTCCGATGATTTTTCAGAATTTCTTAAAATTCTGAATCATAGTCGAAATTCTGACTATTTTGTTCAAAATGTTCAAAAAAAATTTAATTTTGAATGTTGGCGCCAATTATCTGCGCCTTGACAAGTATGAACAAAGGCGAGTTTGGTCTTTTCCTAGCTTGGATTTTCAGCTTTCTTCAAGTTTTACGGTATTCAATTTCCGTCTCACACTAAATTGCTCTACCTCGGTTTTTTATTTAATTCAAAATAAGTGTTCCCGATATTTGGATTTTTTCAACCTCACAATTCTTTAAACTTTTCCGATGCTGGATCTTGTGAATTTTGGGTTTAACTTACCAGAATACGATTTTATCGAAGTTTTGAATTTTTTTGTTAAACTTTTGACTATGATTCAGGATTAGAAAAAATTCTGACTGATCTTTAAAAATGCTCACATTTTTGATGAAAAATTGAAAAAATGTCAAAAAATGCTTTGAAAAAATTGTTAATTTTTTTGAAGCCGGGTCTTGACAACTATGATAATTACGAGATTTCTATTCACCCAGATTTTTTTATTCGTAATTTTCTATTTTTCCCCCTTCTCCCTAATCTTGTTCCGCGGATTTCATGGTTTTAAATCTTCAAATAACTCACCTTGCAATCCGGACAATACTCCTGATACGGAGTCTTGTAGCCAACATATTTGACCTCTTCCTCCGGTGAGCTACCAATTTCTATACTCAACATATTGCAGAAAAGAACACAGCCAAGAGATGTTTTATCCAAAAAGAGCGGAGAAAAGGGGATACAATGAACAGAGAGACGTCAGAAAATTGGGGCGTTTCAATGAATAAAAATTGGGAAATTTATGGGTTTCAGGAGCCATTTTATGGTTTTTTTGTTGGGAAATGTCAAAAAATGATTGGATATATAAATATTAGTATAGTAGAGGAAAAGGAGTGGGTGGGGTCGTCAAGAGAGGGGAATGCCAAGAACAAAATTTACAGACTTTTTGGATTATTTGCAAGAATATTTGCAAGAAATGGGGGAGGACCGGGGGGGGGGGGGGGGGGCTGAGAATCGAGAGACATTTATCTTCTCTTGTAAGAAAGAATGGTTCCACACTGTGGACACGCGTGTCTCGAGTCTTTGAATCCATCCAAACAGAAGCAACAGAGAAGTGGGAAGAAGACGAAGAGACCCAAGAAGAGCATCGTCCAAGAGCAGAATCCCATTGTGCGCTCAACACGGGTCACCACGTTCACCTGGAAGGATTTTCGTGAGTTTTGTATAGTTTAATTGAGCATATGCTCCAAGGGTTGGTTCGAAACTTAGAACGGGGAAGAGAGACGCAGAGAAGTCAGACACTCTGACTGTGTAATTTTAACGAGTTTTATCTCAATTCGATTTCACACTATTCAAAGTTGTCAACTACAAAAATGTAGATAAAGAAATTATACACATTTTTGTAGTTGAAAATGTTTTGATAACTCTCATCCCTAAGGAGATACACCGCCTTAAACTTTCGAGGTTAGAGTGCAGACGACTAGACACGCTAACCGTCTGTGCTCTCCGCCTTTCCACTAAACTTTCAAGCGTTGTATCTTCCAAACGAGAAGACTAAGAGAAAGCAGAGATAGCTTCTCTGCACTCTCTTCACCTCTCGTTTCTTAATCAATAACTTTTCTTGTTTGTCAGTTAGTTTCCACAACTTCCCACCTGCCTAACCCCTAATTATTCTCAAGACACCTGCTCAAATTTTCAGACAAACTCACATTGCAATGCGGACAGAACTCGTTGTATGGGTCGAATGACGGCGCCATCTTAGCATTGGCATGAACGATGATGACCTCCTGTGGTTGTTGAACAACATAGATCTGGAAATTTGAAGTTTTTTAGGAATTCCACAAAAAGCAAATTACCGGTTGTTGCTGTTGTTGTGGATTCGGCATCTGTTGTGGTGGATAGATGACGTTTGGTGGAGCTGGAGCACCTCCAGCAGCCTCTGCGTAGGCTGGAGGAGCCTGTGGATAGGCTGGTGCTGATGGTTTGGAGTCCATGGTGAGGACGAGGCTGGAAGAAGATGGAGATTGGATGATGAAGGGAACTTGAGTAAAAGAAAAGGACCGACAAGCAAATAGAGACTCAAAAATCTGCTAGCGATCATTACACACGTCCGACTATTCCCCCATAACTGAGAATTGTCCAGAAATGACTAAAAGTTCATGTGCACTTTTGGGCTGCTCAATTTCGAGCAAACTTTTGAATTTACTTTCCGGTGAACAGCTGGCAGATGAACTCGGCCATCTGGGGGATGAGTGCAAGCAGCAGAAAAAATGTTTTGGGTGAAGATATGTGTCTAGACAAGATGAATAGGAAGGAGATTCTCGGTGGAAGAGAATTTAAGAAATAGGAAAAATTCTTTGAAAAAAGTAAGTTAGCACTCGTTGCTACCGTAACCCAACAAGAAATGATTTCAAATCGGCAAATAGTATACGCAATATGTTCTCATTTTTGCAACGTACGAGCACAGGTAAACCGCTGAGAAACACAAATAGAACCGTGCGGTGGCGTATATGCGGCCGATTTGGAATTCCATGTGAAAAAGCTAAATTATATGAAAAGTTGGAGAGCTCACAACTCGGCTCGCTAAAACATTTAGCAGGTTTTGATAGCAGAAATAGACTCCCCGTTGTCGAAATTACCTATAACCAAATTTATAAATCGTTTGAAAGCCGCGTCTCCAAAGACTTTCCTTGTTAGCTGCACAGACTAATATAGTTACAGTAAGCTAGCTGGACACCAGTACTTTACATTGCCTACCGCGCCACCATCGTTACCAGATTCAAGAAGAATCTCTAGCTACAGTAATACTACATCTCTACAGTACCCCTCACTAGCTGCCTACGTGGCTTTCAGCATCTCAAAAATGAAACATTTCAAAACTAGAAATAACTAGACGCTACTCATAACTTATGAACTTGCCACATGCGTCAATGCTCCAATCTGACATATGTGAATTATAACATCTGGCAATTCCCTGAAAAAACGACAAAAAAGAGTTGAGGGAGCCATGAGCTCAGTCAACAACTGGCTCCAACTTCTTCTCGAAGCCCAACTTTTTTTCTGAAAGAAGGCGGTTTCACGATCCCCTCGGCAACCGAAGCACGCCTTCTGATATCATAGAATCAGATGGAAGGAGAGAGAGAGAAAGGGAGAGGTATGATTAAATATCGCATGACTTGGTTTTGTTTTCCCAATTTTATGCGGTTGACATTATGGGAAAACTTGGTATTAAACTAGAGTGATATTAGAAATTTGGAAGGAAAAAGTTGTAATTACGTGGGCGCTAATACCAAATAACTACAGTAATCTCCGAGAGGAAAATCTCTGAAAGTGGGGAGATTCGTCATTTTTATAGACATTTTCCAGAAGAAGCTGAATCAGTAAATAATAGGAAAAACAGCCACTGCGGGTGAAAGAAATAAAATAATTGGGAGAGCTGGCAAGGTTTTTTCAAATGAAGTCTTAGAATTCCACTCCAAAATAGCCTTTGATTCGAGATACTAGAATTCTTGTGATGCTGACAATTCAAATTGAAAAATGTAACGTATCTGACTGTGTTATGACATTTTAACGTTAGATTGAGTACTGTAGTTGTCGTGGCGGGACCCCACTTCATCAAATAAGGCTTCCTGGGATCAAGGGAATGGGCTCAATACCACATCACAAAAACTACCGTACCACAACTTAAGCAAAAATACAACTTTTTAATATTTATAATTTGAAAAACGCTGACTTCGAGTACCTCTTGACGCTTTTGTTGTTCTCAAGGTCGGCTGGGAAAAAGAAAAAAATGGCGAAAAAAATTTGAGACACAAAAAATTTAGGAACAAGAAATATAGGTAAAGAACAAAACACACAATATCTTGATTTCGATCTGAAAACAAAAGGCTTGGCAAAAAGTTTAAGCAGATTTTGAAGAGCGTTCACTTTTCGTCTCAAAATATTTATGAAATTTGGTAATGAACCACTAGATGATGCTATCCGTCACACCTCGAAAATGTAACATTTGATCTGTTCTGACTGTTACATTACACGTAACTATGTCATTAGGAACAAAGAAAAGTCAAGGTTGAGGTTAGAAAAACAGATGAGGCATTCATATGAGGAAGAAGGGAGAGAATGAAGAACATGATGATGTGAAAACAGAAAAAAAAGGAGAGAGAGAGAGGAAGAGATTAAAGTTCATGTGGACAAATGGTAGAGATATGGAGAATTGAAAAGTAGAGAACAAAGGTTGTGTACAGTTACACAATGGAGTAGTCCGATAGCCCTCTGTTTTTTTGATTTTTGAACTAGAAATGTTAAAAATGTGTATTTTTGCTTGATATCTAGTTAGTGGTAGGGTAGTTTTTGTGATGTGGTATTGATCCACGGCAACTACTGCACTCATCTCAATTTAAAAAGTCATAACGCAGTCAGATACGTTACAATTTTCAATTTGTATTCGTTTTATAACAAGAATTCTAGTATTCCGAATCAAAGGCTATTTTGAAATGGAATCCTAAGAATTCATTTGAAAAAACCTTGCCAGCTCACCCAATTATTTTATGTCTTACACCCGCTGTGGCTATTTTTCCTATGATTTCCTGATTCAACGTTTCCGCCTGTTTGTCCGTTTGTCCAGACGTACGCTTTCCTGGTTTACGTGTGTCCGTTAAGCCAAATAAACCTTTTTCGGCTCCCGGACGTTTTTAAACCGTGAGGAGCCATGACATTTGGCAATCCTCATATTTAGAAACCAGCCATTTTGAAACATTGACATATCTACACTAAAAGTGAACTAAGAGATGTCTTATTCCAGAGGCAGGAGAAGTGGGGAATCGAGACCATAGAAAAGGTAGGAAGTCGGACATCTGGACTGACAGACACATCAACAGCATAAAAATTGAAAGAGAGATGGTCAGGATGGGAGGTCAAAACAAAACGGATCTACAGGAAAAATAGCTCCGGTACGTTTTGAAACCAGACGTTTGGAAATCGAGACATTTAGATGTTTTTTTCACTTTTAGTATGAAAATGTCATGAATTTGAAATGTCTGGTTTCAAAACATCTGATGTCTAAATATCATAGCTGAAAAATGTCTCGGCTCCCCTACGTCGGTTTAAAAACGTCCCGGAGATCGAAAAAGGTTTATTTGGATTGACATGTAGGTTAGGAAAGGTGGACGTCTGGATAAACAGACAAACAGACAGTTAGCTAATTTTACAAAGTGAAGAACAAAATGATAAAACTATTTTTCAGAACATTGGGTACTCTCTCGGTTGAAATATTCTGATACCAAAAGTTCGATAAACCAAAAACTTTCTGTTGACAAGTACGCCTATAAACCAAATAGAAGTGAGTCACATGAATAATGATATGTTTCACATCGAATTTTGATAAAGGTTCTGAAAATGTGATCTAGAAAAAGAAATGTACAAGAGAATTCGTGAGAACTTTTAGCCAATTACACAAAAAAAATTATTCTGAAACAAGTCTATGACACCAAATCCAATTTCCTTTCCCATAAATTGTTTCCATCCGGTAACCAGGGACAACTGGCTTAAATGGCTTCCAGAAAGGGTATCATGAGGGGACGGAGAGGCGAGAAAATCAAAAAGGATACGTCTTGATGAGAGATAAAGAGAAATGGAGAGACGCATGGAAACAGAGAGAAGAAATTGGGAGGAAAATGAAAGAGAGAAGGCGATTCGATTCCGAAACAAACCACCGAAAGATTATATGTATGGTGAAGGGGGTTGAAAAAGGGGAGAGGGGGAAAAGGACGGGAATTGATGGGGGGAAAATTGGAGAAATTGAAAAAAAACGGTGAGGAATCGGGAACGAGATCAAGAAAACAGGTGACTGTCGATTTACGGGAGGATTGAGGTGGATTTAGTTTAGGGGCTCTAGGAGTAAGTTTATGGAGACTTGTTTTAGGTTTACGGAAGATCTTTTGTGAATTTACGGGAAGGTGTTGTGGGTTTACAAAAAACTGAAGACGCTGTATGGGAGTAGATTCACAAGGGTTGGTATACATTTATGAACTGCTTGAGTAGATTTAGTGGGAACAATTTACGGAGAGCGAGCGTAGATTTGCAACGTGAAAGGTGGATTCACGGGGGAAACAATCAGTGAAGGATTACGGTAGGTTGGGATAGATTTACGGTAGGTTGGGGATAGATTTACGGAATATTAGAAAAGAGAGCTGGTAAAGGCTTACGATAGACAGAAGAACATTTATTGAAACTTTTTGTAGATTTGTGGAGCTAATTTGTGTGCTTACAGGAGGTTGTTGGTAGATTTACTTAATGTCTATTGTAGATTTACGGCGTTGGTGTAGATTTACGGAAATGGAGATTTTCTGAAGTTTTGTGCCAATTTACGAGTGACTAATGTTCCCTTTCACGGAACCTTTAAAATTAGCTAAATTTTCCTGCTAGAACCTTATTCAGATTTCCCCATTCTCTTCTCATATTTTTCTAGAAAAAAGGAAAAGAAAAACACCCTTCTCCATCTCATTTTTAGGTGAAATGGAGAACCGTGGGAACCATTGACTTTCCTCTCTTTTTTCTCACACATTTATTCAGTAAACCTTGTCAATGTCACGTTTTTTTGGAGAAAAGAGGAAAGAGTTGGTGTGGATTCACCTAAAAGCTATTAGGAGGACATTGAACTTCTAATTTGGAAAAAAGTGAACCGAAAAACTAAAAGAAACACTTTTAAATTTGTCATTCGAACCATGAAATGCCTAAAAGGGGAATGGAGATCCAATTATAAAACATAGAAGTGGAAAGGGGGAATGCCAAATTTAGAAGGGTATTTGCATACTAGAGTATACATAATTCTTGGCTCAAGATGGAGGATATTGCTCATTTAGGACATAGAAGGGGTTGATTGAAGTGGGAGATATGAAAAAAAGTAACATAAGGCGTCAGTTTGGAAATATCTTTGATTGGCAAAGTCTAGTTTTAAAACGTCCCAGCTTCAGGAAATTCGGAAATCGAGATTCATCGGAAGTTCAAAAATCAAAGACAGTCGTTTTACAATGCATCGAAGCTGTTTTATTTTCCTTTACCGATAAACATGAGGAAAAATTGCGAAACCCCAAAAATCTAAAGACCGAAAAGGTAAAAAAAAGACGAGTGAGTAAAAGGAAATGACCTGGAATTGAAACCTAATCCGTTTTTTCTTTTTCTCTCTAATCCTCTAACAAGTTCAGCTTTTTCTCTTTTTTAGTTTATTTAATCTACTACGAGTGCAACATTTTCAGTTTCAAAATGACGAAAAACTTCCTTATCTTAAATTTTTCGATAAATGACGTATGACAAGACCGTTCTCTTTTCCTGACTTGACTCATGTTTCTTTCTTTTCGGCCAGTTTGAGTAAACACAAAATATCAGTCACCCACTCTAAACGAAGCTGATAAACACGACATTTTTGTGTATTGCTCAGTACTACCTAGCTCAGTTAAGAAAATAGGACATCCGGACTAACATTCCGACAGATCCTGGGGAAATCCTGGGGACTGGAATACCGGAGCGAAATCTGGGAGAAAAGTGTTAAGAGACCAAAACTATGTGAAAAACAAACAGTATGAAATTTTCTGCGAAAAGTGACGAAAAAAAGGGGAAAAGCAGGAAGAAAAACGTCTGAATAAACAACCGAGGAGCATTGTCAGCAGGTTGGAAAGTGTATACAAAAGATCACAATGATATCATCATCATGGCCGAGGAGTTTTCTAGGCCAGCAAAAAGTCAGATTCCGCTCGAGCGGCAACAACCGGAATAATTACTACTGAAGAGAGAGAACGTTTATTGACATTATAATTCGAGAGATCACTTGGCAGCCTTTGGTGGCTCGGCCGATCCGAACAATCCGTAGACCAAAGCCTTCGAGAATAGGAACGAGGCGACGAGAAGGATTTGGTACATGTGGGCCTGAAAAGAAAACTTGGGTGGAACTTTTGAGAAAAAAACTCACTCTAGTCGGTGGGCTCAAATTCTTGAAAGCAACCTGAAGGAGTGCTCCGGAAGCGGCACTGTAGAGGGCAGCCAACATGAAGTAGGAGAACGAAAGGGATCCAGAGACAAGTCCAGCCATCAGTTGAACCCCGAATGCTGCTCCAACAGCTCCTCCCAACAATGGAACACGGGCGGATCCAACTTGTCCAGCAACCAATGGATAGGCGAAAGCAATGACCAATGGAGTGATGAATGAAAGTGGTTGACCACTCACATAGGTGTATGAGATCGAGTGACCCATAAGGATTCCTTGAGTGAGAGCAAGGAGAAGAAGTTGGAAACGAGTGGCCGAAGTGGATCCGTCCTCCGCATTCAATTGGTAGGCAGCGAGGCCAGGGAGCACCAAAGTGGCAAGAATCGCTGCTCCAGCTCTTCCAATAAAGATTCCGAAGATTGGCGAGAGCACGTATCCTCCGACGATAGAAGCAATTCCGGCACCAAGGAGAAGGATGGAAGACCATCCGAAAATCTCGACGACAGAAGATGTTGCGAGACCGATGGGGGCTTGAGTCTCCTGGAGAGCACTCATCAACTCTTGTGTTTGTGGTTGGAGTTGAGACTGGAGTTGTTGAAGTTGGGCAGGTCCTTCTTGTTGGAGAGCGAGAGCACGTTGACGGACTCCTGGAAAATCAAAAATTTAATCTGAAAATCCCCGGGGCACCTCACCTTCTGCAGCCTGCTGGATATCCTGAGCATATTTGGTATAGGTACTTGTAACCATCGCAATCGAGGCTTCCTCCTGTCCACCTCCAACTCCGACAGCTCCTCCCATTTGCGAGACTCCGCCTCCTGGAGCTTCACCACCAGCTCCTGCATCCACTGGTGGTGCAACCGATTGTCCACCCTCCTGTGGTGCCGGAGCAGCTTCTGGAGCAGCGACGCTGGCTCCCTCCATGGCTGATTGTTGTCCTCCTTCTGCCATTTTACTCCTCTTTTTCTTCGATGTTCACCGATTTGGCGGTTGGTATTGGATTTGTGCGCGGCAACGAGTGCTGGAAGATGACGAGGATTGGAAGGGGAGTGGGGTGGGAGGTCTTACCTGAAGTTTTCCAACTCGGGTCGAGTAAGAATCAAATATTGAACTTTCTGTATGGTTCCTTCATCTTATATAGCCAGGAAATGTTTAGATTTGGGGCAAAGATAAGAAAAGAGGGCAAGTTCAGAGTAAAGCATTGTGTTTTTTGCATTTTTTGTTTTTTTTTTTTGGAGAAAAAATGATGATGTTCGGATTCGTATTTTTAAAGCCAACATTCAGATACCAGAACACTCAGCAACTCGTCATTTCGCAACTGCGACGTTTCGCAACTCGGAATGCTGTCATATCTTTAGTTATGAAACGTCTTCGAACCGTCATAGTTATAAAACGCTATGCTACTGTGAAAATCAAAAAGTCGTTGATTTCAATTGTTTTCAATGGAAAATGACTAACTGCGTCAACGCGTCTCGTTGCTATTTCTTGACCCATAATGCCAATTTTTGTAGGGGTAGTAGATCAACCCTAGAGCTTCACTTTTGTAGTTGACAACTTTTTTGTACGAGACCTTCCTGAAAAGTTATGATATCTGTTCTATTCATCGCCCAATGTCAGTTCAAAATAGGGAGATTTTGGAATTCTGTAAATGCGTCTGTAACTCTTAGGGAGGTTTTGTACAAAAAGTTGAAAACTATTAGGTTGTCCCATAAGTTTTCGAACATTATTGAAATCAAAATTATTCAAAGCCAGAAAATTACAAAAATCAAACATAGTGACCACCTTTATCCACGACTGTTTGCCATTTAGTAGGTAGAGATTCAATACCTTTCCGCCAAAACTCAGGCTGCTTCGAGTCAAAATACTTCTTCAACCATTTCTCGATCTCTGACTTTGTTTTGAAGTCCTGGCCTTCAAAGGATCGATGCATGTCGCTGAACAGATGGTAATCCGAATGAGCGATATCAGGGCTGTACGGAGGGTGAGTAAGGACTGTCCAGTGCAATGTAGCCAGGAGAGACTTTATCGTCTTTGCGGTGTGTGGTTTTGCGTTGTCATGGAGGTAGTGGACTCCGTGACCGTGTAGAGGGGAGGTTTTCAGTTTGGACTTCACCTTTTGTAATTGAGAAGAATAGTAGTCGGCGGTGATATTTTTTCCCTCGGGAAGCAGTTCCCAATAAAGCAGTCCATGAACAGACCACCAGACGGAGAGCAATATTTTCTTAAGGTTAAACTCCTGTTTGATGACATCCTCTGGCTGTTTATCAGCATCAACCCACTGGGCTCTCCTGTGGTGGTTTTCTTATAAGACCCACTTCTCGTCCGACGTAACCAAATGATCCAGCCAGTTGAAATTAGGATGGAGGGTTAGAAGTTGCAGTGACATCTCTACTTGGCGCTCAAGGTCAAAGTTAGACAATTTGTGTGGTATCCATCTTCCCATTTTTTTTAGCTTGCCAAGAGCTCCCAGTCCTCTTTCTACCGCAGAGTGGGTAGAGCCCATTATTGTTGCCAGTTCGCGAATGGATTGAAATGGGTCACTTTCCACTACCTCCCGTAGCTTGTCAATGTCCAACTCCACTGGTCTTCCAGAACGTGCTTCTTCGGCCAAAGAAAAATCATTATTTTTGAAACGATGGACCCAACGGCTAATTGTCTGCCGTTGAGGGTCATTATCCTTATAAACTTCAACCATACGTTCTTCAATCTCAGTGATTTCGGAGTTAGATAGAAACAAAAATAAAATGACATGACGAATATGAATTCGGTCGGGGACAAAGATTGGTGCCGCGTTCATTGAGAGAAGGCAGCCAGAAGAAATGAATGTTATTGTCAATACACCCGACGTCTTATATAATGGAAAACGTGCACTATTTGGTTTGATTCTTGCTCTCTTTCCTATAGCAGAATAACAAAACTATGTTCGAAAACTTTTGGGACAACCTAATATAAGATCAAAGCTCTATGTGTGATCTACATCTACTACAAACGTTAACATAATGGGACAAAAAGTAACACCGAGACACGCTCTCGAAGTTGATGTAGTTGAAAAACTTTTTTCAACAATTCTCGAATTGAACACCTGAACTGCTGACCTCTGTTAACCTCAACCAACATTCAGAATCCGTCACGTCTTCATCTCCTTCTCCACGCCTTCACCTCTCCTTCTCAGTGTCAATAGTGACCGCAATCTGTCAAAAGAACGAAAAAAGAAGAAGAAGAAGTGGGTAAATTGTGTGTTGAAAAGAGAAATGAAGAGGAGGTGCCCTACTTTTCCTCCAATCCCCCTAAAAACTGTCTTCATTCTCGTCAAGGTCTCGAGTACAACCTGTCAATAGACTCAAAGGAATTCTCTTAGTTTTACGCCCTTTTTCAACATCAATTCTTCAGATTTATTACTCTCGAACGAGTGACCGAACGGGAGGGGAACGGCGCCATTTATGTCTCTATTCTTTTTCGGAGAGAACGATTTTATTGCGATGAGAAAATGAATGAAGTTGTTGAACATGCCGCTGGTCAATCTTGATATGAACCGCCTGCTAGATACCAGATTCTGTAGTTTTTTTGATGAATTGATTCTCGAGATTCTGATGAGATTCTGATGAGAAGTGGGCATGCTTCTTCTTCTCGTGGCAGATTAGCCATATCTTTTGTTCCTTTTTGTGTTCTCGTCTTGTTTTTGACTGTCTTACTGTAGGTTTGTGTTGATTTACAAATATTTTTACAATTTAAGTCGATTTTCATGTCGGTTTGCATGTGGATTTCCAGCAAGCCTATATGTGGGGTCAAGGAGTTTTCATATATGTAGATTTACAAGAGAACAGGTAAATTTACGATGGCCCTTGTGTCGATTTACGCGGGCTTCTGTAAATTTACCTATATGTCGATTTACGAGCTTTAATGTGGATTTACTGAGACAATATTTTCAGTTTCAGACATACACTAACCACTCCTATCTCTATTTTTCGCCTTCTCTGACTCACCCCAGACTTGATTTCACTTTTTTTCTCCAAAATAGAATCATCAAATACCCATTCGTTTCGAAATTTGACCCCACCTATCTATCCCCAACACTATCTTTTCCTATAAAAACCCAAATGATGATCAACTGTGAAAACAGTAATTAGAACACACTCCTTCTTCTCCTTGTTTCACCCAATTTCTATCTCTTCTTTATTTCTTATTTCTCCCGTTTTTCTACCAAATTAGGTAGGTAGACAGGAGAAAAAAGTTGCCGACTTTACAAGGATTGCGACCTGATTTCCTGAATATTGATTCAAAAATTTCAGAACCTCGTGCATAGTTTTTTGGACATTAAATTTATTTAGCTGACTGTCTGTGGTTGTCAAAATTATGCCAAGGTTTTCTCTGTGAAGATTTACGATGCCCAATGTCGCTTTAAAATGTTTTTTTAGGTTTTCAAAGACTGATGTAGGTTTACGGAGTTTCATGTTGATTTACGAACGTTCAAGCTGAATTGAAAATTAAGGACTTGTAGCGATAGTAAAGAGTTACGGAGGCTTGTGAAGATTTACGACACTTCTTGTCAAACTCGTTGTAGATTTACGAAAGTTGTGGGTCGGTTTACAAAATCTTTGTGTAGATTTACGGAGATTTTGTGTAAATTTACGGACACTTTATTCTGAGAAATTCATCTCAATTCGTGACCATTTACAACACCTTCTTCCTTAACCGTCCTTGAACAAAGTGTTTCAATGTTTGCTTTTCTTCACTTCATGTTTTTCTCGATATTCACAAATTCATGACCTCCCGTTTCATTCAATTTTTGCAGAAAGAGTCATGATGACACTATCATCATCCCTTCCTCTTCTTCTCCTCATCCTGTGTCCATTAATCTCCGGCGAATTCCGTCAATCGGTGTTTGAGACGTCGAATCGGTCGGAGGGAGACAAGATTATTTTGACGGCACACGGAATGGGAATGGACGATGTGAATCGCGTGGTTATTCCAGGTATTCCACGTTTTATAACAAAAGGGCGTTGTCTGTTGGAGTGACCATACAGATCGAAGATAGAGCTTCATTTTTGTAGTTGGCAACTTTTTTGTACGGACACTCCCTAGAGAGTTATAGTCATTTTTAGACACCAGCAAAATCGCACTATTTTGCACTGAAATTGGTCGATTTGAGGGAGAAATGACTTTGTCGGTATGTAACTTGCTAGGGAGTGCCTGTACAAAAATACTGTCAACTACAAAAATGAAGCTCTACTCTTGATCTGTAAGAACCATTAAAAACTTACTTGACAATCAGTGATACCGTAACACCCTTTCAAAGTTAGACAATTTCAACCGAAAGCGGTCAAAGTTCTTACATTTTTGCACGGCACTGTACACCCAGATTGACATGTCCCAACCATTAATTCTTACAGTAACCAACGGCCGTATCCCTCCACTTCCATGTGTCACCTCTAATGCTGGAACCCATCCACATGGTTCCACTTTCACCAAGAACAACTTCCATTACACATGCAACAATGGAACCGCTGAAGTAGTTGGTAAGCTGAAACGGACTGACGGACAGATATTGAAAAAAAACGTTCCAGCATGTCTCGCCGATGACGGATCAGTCATCCAATTGGGACGAACCTTTGTGAGAAGTGGAATGAAACATTTCTGTAGTATTCAAGGAGACAATGTGACATATAAACAAGAGAGTATGTGTTATGAGAACGGAATGCATTACAATGTTGGGGATTCCTTCCGAAATGGATCATTCAAGTTGACATGTAGAGAGCAGGGAATTTATGTTGAAGGTAATACCTAGCTTGGAAAAAGTTACAGACTTTCTTGTAGATATATTCCTGATACTTTTTTGTTTAACAAAAAATGTTGTTTCCAGGTTGCTACATGCAAAACAGTTTCAACGACCTCCTCATGGCTGGAGAGTCTAGAATTGAGGGTGGAAAGCGCCACGAGTGTGAGATTATTGGTCCAGGAAAAGTCAGATATGTTGTGAAGAGTGAGTTTTTTGACTATCCAGTTAAATTTAAAAGTTTTCCGCCTTTTCGCATCAAGACTATTCCATTTATAAGCCTAACATTTTGAGAATGCGTCCACGAATTGTTTCCAAATTTAAGGAATGTGAGAAAACATGAAACGATTCAAAAATAAGTACAATTTGAATACAAACTCCAGAGAATTTTTAGATTCCCTTACCCTTATAAACTTTTTGAAAAAAATTTCGGACGAAAAAGTTTGGAAGCTTCTGCTGAAAATTTCAAAACTCATGTTAAAAAAATGTATAGCGTTTTTTTTTGATTTTCCTTGAAATTTTTTCTAATATTCAGAAACAGAATTCTGGTGTTCTGTCCTTAAAATACTTACAGTTTTCATACAAATTTCAGCCTCCAAAAAACACTTTTTTTCAGACAGATTTCTTGGAATATTTTTTGATACATTTTTCGGATTTTTCGTTGAAAGATTTTCGAAAAAAATTACTCTGTACACATTTCTCAATTATGCTTGGCTCTAGCTCTTTTCAGTAATCTCTGCGGGACGGATAGGGTCCCGAAGCAATTTCACTATCTTCTCATTTTTTGAAGAGCACAATTTTCAAACATGGACCAAGTCTACAATTTCTTTACAAATTCCCGTTTGAAATGTTGCAAATTTTTACATTTCCCTCTCCTCTACCGATTTAGCACCTGACCATCAACTCACTGATTATATGAAGGAATAAAAAGGGAAGCAAAATGATAAGAACACATTCTGATGCATCACCACCAGTGTACACTCATCGAGCACAGAAATCGGAAAGATAAGAAAGCTCCAGTGGTGGCCAAAGTGGAAGGTCTTGTGACTGGCACTGAGGAAATTTCGGGCAAAAAATTTAAATTTGAAAAAAAGAGAAAAGAGCGGGAAATTCAAATTTTATTTTATTTCAGTGCTCGGGTGCAACCACGAGGGACAACAGTACAGTACCGGTCAAATGTGGACACATCAACATGTCAGATATCAGTGCAAGAATGATGGAACTCTTTTGGTTTTGGGTACGATTGTGTCGATTTACGAAAATCTCGTGTGCACTTACGAGAGAACTCCCAAGCTAGAATTTCCATCTGAACTTCCTCCTTGTCAATTTCAATACCCATCTTATCTTTCCTCTCTCTCTTTTCGAAACTTTCACTTTCCTTTGTCAACGAAAAAGTGCAAAATTTGACGGCCGGAATCGTACTTTTTTTCTAGAAGATTACAGATCATTGGGAATGAGAGTTTTGTAGTGTAGGCAGAATAATGTGTGTAGGTTGGTGATGTAGGTTTACGGGAGGCTAGTGTAGATTTAGTATAAATTTACGGAGGACGAAGCCCTGTGTTAAATTACGAATCGTCAAACTCTCCGAAGTGTCTCCTTCACAAGTCAGCACTCAATAATTATTGCGTAATAATGATAAGCTTAACTATCTGCACTTTTCTATTTCTTGACACGAGTTTTCCGAATTTTTTCATGATAACCTTTCCGTAGAAAAATGGGAAAGCGTGAGGAAATAAATTTGACTTCGGTGTCACGAGATGGGAGTGACCAGGACAAAGAAACTGTACAGTTGTAATCTGATCAGAGGCTAGACGTTTGGCTAGAAACTAGGGAATTGCGGGGGTACTGTAGTACGCAATGCTTATGTGGATTAACCAAAATCCGATTATTTCCAGGATGCATCGACGAGGGACTCTTCATCGAATTGGGACGTGACCTTCTGATGAATGGAATGGCTCACAGATGTTATCAAGTCAACACTACCGTATTCTATCACAAGTAAGTTTTGTAGCATACGTTCGAAGAATGGCAAAGGTATGAAATGTCAGGATTTAAAAAACTGAAAATCAAAAAAAAAAAACTTTTTTTTCAACTTTTCTAACGTAAAACTCGGAAACTTAGCTTGTTTCGAACAGAAAAATAGTTTTCAGTCGGATATTTTGCGGGAAAGATGAATTCCATTCTGAAATCGTCTAAAAATGTCAATTTTCCGAAGAAAAAAAGTGAAAAAATAGTTTCCCAACAAAAAAGTGTCCCGATCCCACCCATAACAGAAACTCTATACATAGAACTCTTCCTCTTTTCTTTTTCCGGATCCCCTCTCAGTCTAGCTGTCCGTTCTCCGACAAGTGCTTCTCTCCCCCTAGATGTTCTAGTTGTTTTCCTGGAACCCCGTTCCCTTTTTCTCATTTTCTCGTCGACACTGAACCGAGAGCCATTTATTTTTGTCTTGTTTTTGTGCCCTTTCTTCTGTCTTCCTGTTATTTTCCAAGAAGGCTTTAGGGCGTCTGAAAATTGAATTGATATTGAGTACATGGTTTAAAGAATTCGGTATTTGAAGTTGAGTTTTTATAGTTCTGGGAAGGTGTACTGTAGTACTAATAGACATAGATTAAATAGAAAAAGACGATTAAGATTTCGTTTGTACCGAGTTTATGAGAACGCACTTTTTAACGTTTCAAGTACTATAGTCCGCTGTAAAAAGTTATGGAAAAGTGGTGAACATTTTTGTTTTTGAAAAATGTTTGATTACTCTACAGCGTCGTAAGATACAAGCCTTCAAAGTTCAAGACAGAAAAACGAGGCGTGCGTTTTTTTCCAGCAGTGATAGCTCTACTTTATACGTTCATAACTCAAAAAATTGAGTAGCTATCTAAAAATTGTCAACAGCAAAAAAAGCACAATGTTATTTTCTACATTTTTGTACTTGAAAATTTTTCGATAATTCTACAAACTGCAGATTTACAAAGGCTTTAATATTGAAATTTAGAGAAAAACTGGGGGGTCAAGCCTCATTGTGCTCTTTCGCTGAACAAATCAGTTTTATGAAACTTGTAAAATTTCAGTCTAATATGTTTCAGAATTTCCTTTTTCCTTTTTGAATTTATTTTCAAAAGTTCAATTTATATCAAGATCATTTCACCTGACCAACCTTCTCGAATCTTCTTCCAATTCTCTCCTCTCGCACGTTTCGAAACCTATCTAATCTACCCCAGACAGTCGAAAAAAAGGAAACTCATAAAACTTGAACGACCATTTTTTGCCCGTCAAGTCATGCCTCGTGTTCTTCGATTCTCGTTGACTGATATGTTCATAGTGATCAGTAAGAGAACTTCAACGATCAAATGTTTCCGTGACTTATGCGATCAGTTCAGTAAAACGTGGCATTGTAGATTTACGAAACATTGTGTGGATTTACGAAGTTCTAAATTTTTCAGATTCGCTTGCGAAAGATCTTCTCTGTCTGAGTGCGTCTCCCAGTCAATGCAACGACGATTCAGAAGACACGAGGAGAGAAAAATGAGAGCCTAATTAGTATAATTACCCACTCCTCCCCCCATATTTCTCCTGTTTTGCCACGTGTATACATCTTTAAAATTAAACTGGTTTATTATTATCATATATACTTTTTCTATCCGAATAAATACTATTTTTCGATGTTGAGATTTCGAGATTTGGTATGGTAAACGGGAACCCGTATATGATAAACGAAGGGGTACAGTAACCACGGGGTTACGGTAGATGAATATACTAAACATACAGATAATCAGGACTAGATAAGCAAGGAGGAGAAAAGTTAGGGAATTTCTTCTGATGAATTCCAGAAGACGTCAGAATAAGGAGTCGGGGATTCTAATTCCTCGTAGAAGAGTGGGGACTTCTATGCACGAGATCGGATATCCTGGTTGTTGTTTCGGCGTGGTCGGGAGACTCCTTTCGCGAGTTTTGTGCACAAGACGTAGCTCTTGTTCTTCGTATAGTACTCGGTGAGTTCGACGAGGTTTCTGGAAAATGAGATGGGTTAAAAATGGATTCTCGAATAGTCATAAAGAAGTTTTGACCTTCACGGAAAAAAACAAACAAAATAATTTCTGATTTATTTACATGTTTTTTCTAATTCTTAATTTCTTATCACCCCCCCCCCCCTTTCTTGACGAAACTCACTTGAATGATCTATCGATATCCAACATGAAACCAGTCGATCCATTCTTCTTCTTGTAGTGACGAATCACCAAGTGCTCCACCTTATTCTTTCTCCAGATCGACATCACATACTTCTGCTGGAAGTAGGAGATCAAAAACGATGCCTCTCTAAATCCATCGGACATCAGAATCCGTTCGGCTGATCTCGGATCAATGTCGACAAAGAACCAGGATTGTGCCTTGTGAATATCCTCCATTTTAATCTTGGAGAGCTCCTCACTGCTTCCGAATTTTCGGTGGTTTTTCATGGCCTTCTCCGCTTGTTTAGATCCTTGGGGGAGAAGTTTCACACCGTTTTTCTTGAATTCCATTGGCACGAGGTCACAGTCATCAAAGTGAGCTGGAAGGGAGGAGGTGGTTGGTGTGGATCCGAAGTCCATCTCCATGAAGTCTGGCTCGAATTCTGATGGCTTGGAGGATGATGATGGGGAGACCAGGTCGCCAGTAGAGAGACTACGGTATTGTTTGTCTCTGGAAAATTGGACTGATTAGGATGTACAGTAACCCATTACTCACTTGATAGCGCTAGTCCAATTTCTTATCTGATCGATGAATGCGGAGAATCTGCGACTTTGAGTCATTTTCTGAAAATCCAAAAGTTAGTTGAAAGTCAAGAAAAAGTAAAAGCTCGAAACGAAACTGTCTCCAAGACTACACTTTACATGAAACTGATTTGGCCACATTCAGAAAAAGAGGGGTGGGAAAAGTGGGCGGGGCTTAAAGAGAGAGGGTTGCGCCGACACGTGTGGGAAGGAGAAGGGCAGCTGATAGAGAAGAAGAAGAGAAGAAAAATGAAGATAAGAGAAGAGAAGGGGGATGGTCGAACTTTAGATGATATCTCACGTCATTTCGGTGAAATTTCATTTGAACAAAAGAGAAGGTACGCCTACAATTTGCACGTTTCGTACTGTAGGTCGGGTGGGGCTTACTGTAGCTAGAATCGCTAGCAAGCAGAGTTGAAAGATTCCTTGATAAGAGAGTAATCTTATCAATTTGATAAGAACCTAGTATAACCAGTTACTCTGTTCCCACCATAGTAAAAGACCTACGTCACAGGGTCATTTCTCAATTCAATTGAATACGGAAATTCCGAATTAAATTTGAAAAAAAAACGAGAAACGAGAGAGAGGAACGTCCATCAAGTGGCATGGGAGGTATACGAAAAAGTGACTGAAGGAGATAGAGAGGGGAAACAGGAATTCGAACGCTAGTGTCAAATGCATTGAATTTGAAATTTCAAAAAAAAAAAAGGAAAAACAGAACGAAAGTGAGAAGTAGGTAAAGAGGCATAGCAAAGTCTACGAAGTGTGAACACCGGGGAGGCTGAAACCTAGGTAATGAGTAATCTTGAAAATGTAAGTTCATCAAAAAAACGGAAGTTCTAGAGTCATGAAGAATGAATAAGGCAAAATCAGCGTAAGGAAGGAAAACCCCTCTGTCCCCTCACATTATGTCTCAGGTGTCTAAAATTTATAATTTTCTTGTAGACCAAATCCAGATCTCCATTTTTGTAGTTAACAACTTTTTGATAGCTATTCATTCTCTTGAGATAAGCGCATTTGAAGTGAGGAGCCCGGAAAGGGAGAGACGCAGACAGTCAGGCGCTCTCGTTTCTCTGCGTCTCTCCTCCCAGACCTACCTTTAAAGGAGCATATCAAAAGTGGGCGGAGCTATGAAAAAGCTGGTAAGGTAAAAAAAAAATCCAGAAACCCAGCAAAACCAATCTCGGAAGAATTAAAGTCGAAAGAAGATCCAAATTCAAAATCCAGGATTTCAGAAATCCAAGAAACCTAGAAGTAATCAAAGTTAAGTGATGTCCAGAAGAAAGAGCCCTAAGAACCAGAAATCTAGAAATCTTCGAAGAAAAAACTCAATGTAATCCAGTCGAGTATACTAAAAAACGCATCCTTCTCGCCAAGGAAGAGCCATGAAACTAATCGGGTGAAAGAAGATGAGAATGTGTCGGAGAGGAGGGTAAAAGAAGGGAAATGAAGATGAGGGAAGAGGAACTAGAGAACACGACAGAACATGCACTTTTTCTTCGTTTTTCTTCTCGGTATGAAGACGGAGGAGGAGGACAAGAAGAAGAAGGGAAAAGGGCAACTGGTCATTTCATGGCGTCAGTAAATAAATGACCTTCTTTTTCTCTGTCTCTGTTACTCTCTTTCAGGTTTGATAGGATTTTTATTTCTGGAATGATAGGAAATAGGGTTTAAGGGTGGAAAGAGGAGGAGGAGGAGAGAGGTAATATTGAGACAAGGTGACGTCGAATGAGAGGGGAAATTGCCTTTTTGGAAAATGATGCAAATTGTGGGATAATTGACTTTTCGTTGGTTCAATCTTCTAAGCTTTGTAAATTCTCAGGATATAGCTGTACTAAAAATCTACTAACTACAAAAATATAGAAAATTTCATTTAGATTATTTTTGTAGTTTACAATTTTTTGATAGAGCTTCAGGGTTTTGAGATATGCGACTTTCAATAGACGGTGATGGAAAGAGACACAGACAAGCAGGCAGTCTCGTTGTCTGCGTCTCTCTTATCTTACATATTAACTCCACCTATCTCGTTCATTTCACGTGAACACCTCGCCCAACCTTCAAAAAAGCAAAAACCAGTTGAAAAAGTGAACAATTTAATCGGTGGTCTCCGTAATACTCATGATCAAAGGAGGAACGAGGAAAAAGAATAGAGATTAGGTTGGCAATGTGCCAGACCAGACAACAAAAACTAAAAATAAGAAGGAATAGGAAAACATCACTACTCGTGACTAGTTTGTGGACGGCGGGAAGTGAAGGGGAGGAGAAAAAATAGAGAATGCAAACGATGGTAAACATGAAGGGGATGGAACATGCTGGAAGAAGTTTTGCACACTCGTAAATCGACACTAGCGTAAATCTACACCCAGTGATCTATGTTTTAATTCAAAACTAGTGATCTCCGGTATAGATTATGTCTACAGATGAATGACCCACTTGCTTTTTGTCCCCTTTTCGAAAATTTCAGGTTTTCGAAAATCTAGAATTTCAGTGAATCGTTAAGGCGAAAAGATAATCTACGTCGGGATATATTCTAGTAGATCATAGAGATACTGTAGATTTGAACAGTAAGAAACCTCGAGAAAACTTAAGAATTCAATGTCTAATCTATGGCTCTTTGTTGGGGACAAATTGAGAGAAAAAGAGCTATTTATAGAAACCAATTTCTTATTCCACTCTTTCTCTTCTCGACTACTGATGGATCATAGCTCACTCTATTACTTTTTCAACTGAGAACCTACAATTGGTCAGCTGAAAAAACTAATGTTTCAAGAGAATCTTGAAAGACCGCACGATCTTGAAGGCTCGTAAATTCACACGGGGGACCGTAAATCTGCAAAATGACTCGTAAATCTACACCTAACCCGGAAGCATAAAATCATGACTCATTTTAATCAAGGGAGGTGTTCGATGCGGAAATGAGAAGGGAAGACAGAGAGGAAGTGTGTGGTAGGCCTAGCTGGAATAGGAATAGGAAGTGACATTTATGAATTTTGAGCTTTAAAATTTTTCAAGGTAATTATTCACTGTAAATTACATGTGAACTTTTAAAAAGTATATTTTTTAGTGTGAAATTATCTTCCTTAGTTGCTGTCAAGAGTTATGTGTAGATTTACGAAAGTTTCCTACTGTAGCTATATAGATATACTATATATCTTTGTAGCCTCTAAATAAAATTGAAAATGAAATTGTGTCGAGTCTGCAAAAACTTCCAGGAAACTAAGGATCGGCTAGCTGCTGCAAGGAAGTTTTCAAAACATTTCTTGCAGGGATTTGATCTGGAATTCCAATTTCAGAAAAATCTAGAAACAGAAAAAAATGTAGAAGCCTTAGAATTGATATAGCTCAAGAACGGGTGTCAGATCTTTGTAAATCTACACAAAAGCAAAAACTTTTGTAATTTGCATCATTCCGTGTAAAATGTGAAAAAGCAAGCGAAATTTCTATAGATGATGAAATAATGGTGGTCGGGAAGAGAAGGAAAAAGGAACACATTTTTCAAAAAAGAGGGTATTCTCGTAAATCTACCCGAGTCTAACCAACGAAACATGTCATTTGCATCTCAAATATCTCATTTCCCAGCAGTTTTTTCTCTCTCTCAACTAGCCTCCGGCAATTCGTGAGCAGATGAAAAAGTGTACATATAGGGGAAGTGAGTTCTTAGAAATAAAAAATGGGAAGATTAGATTATGTAAGGGATACATGTCACACCTACCTGCACTTTATATGAGAAGAGAGAGATAGATTCTGACATGAAACCTTTGGTCTTAAAAATAGACATTGGTGACTCTACGTGACTTTTTAGAGATATGCAAGTGCAAAAATTGTATAGAATCCTTAATTTTGTATAGGAGAAAACTCCTCCGCAAGAGCTTGAAAAAATTGGAGTTCAGTAGTCTATGAATGTACAAAATGTTTCTTCGTAAATCTCCACAACTCTCCCGTAAATACACACTAGAGCTCAAAATGTGTGTCGTCTTTTCTGTAATCCGTTATCCCCCGAAATCCTAATCGAAGAAAATAAATCCGTAAAAGAAAAAGCTAATCGTTTCTAAAATTGAAAAGTCCTCCTGACTTCAATTCTCTAATCCTTGCCAACCAATCACATATGTATTATATATAAATATATGCGCCCGAATGACTAAACCCAGAAATCTGGAATCTCGGATTAATTCAAAAGACGTCAATACAGATAAGTATGAGTCAAGGTACTGGGGGTGTGGAAAAAATCCCGTGTCCGGGTCTTTAATGCAATTTTTCAGCTCTTGTGAGGTATAAGTTTATTTAAGAATATTATCACGACACGCTTCTTACAACCGCGCTCTACCAAAACCGAAGAAAATTGTGTGCAAAACTGAGAGATTCAGAGACAAAGAGACATTTTTAAGGACATTTCGGTGGAGCGTGCTGAGATAACAGTTTCTTGAGCTACTGCAAAAATGAATTTCGGATTTTCATTCCGTCTAAAATCCCCCTATTCAGATGTCCCTCTATCCCTAATTCTAGAAATCCAGCAGAGATCAGTACATGTCCTAAAAATTAAATTCACTCAACCGGAAATCCAAAAATTAGTACATTTTGGATTATCAGTCAGAAGAGTTTTCCGGATAAAAAGACCTAATCCCCTTCCTCTAACTATACGAAATCACAAGATCATAAAAACGGAAGAAGATTAAAAAGAGAGGAGAGCTCATCTCAAGCTCATCTCTCTTTTTTATATACCAAATTTTTCAGCTGACTTCCATCAGACTTCAGAAAGGGATATTTCAGAATCATGAGATATTTTTAGGTCGTATGAGGTGTCTGGCACGATGGTCTGACAGTCTGCACCACGCAATTTTGAAGAAGGAGAAGCTTCGAGATGCTTTGGATTCCGACGAGCGGATGACACCGGAATGATTTCATTTTTTGTACAGTTTGAGGGAGATGAATCATGAGGAATTGGAGGAGTTTGGAGGATTTCGGGGGTGGTGAAATTGAAACTTCATGAACCGGAAATTTTTAAGAAGTAAGAAATATCTCGCACATTCTTTCTGAACAAAATCTTCCGTTGATTGTCCAAGTTGTAAGTTTTTAAAAGTTTTAAGACACTCAAGTTTTAAAACTTCTGGAAATCTGTCTTATCAGTCAACTGAATTTCCGGATGCTGGAAATTCCGGATTTCCGTTTGTCAAAATGCCAAAATTTTCCTTTTTCATACTTTTGGACATCCAGTTCTTCGGATTCTTCTACGAGACCGGATATCCAGTTGAAAATCCATTTGTCCGGATGTCCACTTTTTTGAATGTCAGTATTTCCGAAAATGTTTTATTTCGGTTTATGAAGGTTGTCTGGACGACGAGATGTCTTGTTATTTTCGGTTTTCGGATGTCCAAATGCTCACAGTCGTCAGCTTTCTTGAAACTTCTGTGTGCCCGGATGTCCGAGTTGCCAATCCAATTCCTCAGGTTTCCAGGCTTTCAAATTTCTCGGATGCCTGTCTGCTCTTCCAGGTAAATCAATGTGCCAATCTGTTCGGTGGCATGTTTGTCTGGATGTCAGATTGTCTTTCGGCTGAAGGAAATGCTGAATTCTGACAAGATGGCTTGAACGAAAGCTTTCGATTTTCCAGATCCAAAATTTTGCTCATCCGTATGAAATCATGAAACCGGAAGTTAGGCTATCAAACGTTTTAGTCCAGATGTTCGCCCTCCAAGTGACTACTTTCCAGTCCATTCGAACCTCCTATCTTCAATTCTCACATCTGACTCACCACCCCCCCTTCTCCCCCTCCAAAGTACAGTCCTCGTCCATTCAAAAAATATCAAAACGATTTGTTTCGAAACACTTCGAAAATTGACCCTCATCAACGTCACACAATCAAATGGACATCGCAGAAAAGGACAATTAAAACGAAAAAAGGGAAAAAGATAAGAAAAGAGAAATAAGAGATCAAAGATGAAAAAATGAACAAGTCGATGATCGGAAAGAAAAGAAGGAGGGAGAGGGAGAGTATGTACTTTTGAAATGAAACATAGGATGATCCATCAGAAGAAAAAGAGAGAATGGATGGGTCATTAAGAGAGAAAAGAAACATCATTAAAGTGACAGGGAGAGGTTTGAAAACCTGGGAAATTTGGGAGAGGAGAAAAAGAAGAGAAAAATTGGTGAGTAGATACAAAGAAAGGTCAGATAAAGACGGGGGGAGAAGGGATAGAAGGAGAGGAGTACTGTAGCATTGAAGAAGGCAGAATTGACGAATGGCTGTATGGGGACTTCTAATTTTGAAGAATTCTACCAAAATTCGGTATAGTTAGAAATAGAAGTATTTCAAAATCAGAGCTATGCAGACTTGTCACGGGCCGGGCCGGGCTGTGCCGAAATCAGGAAAAATCTCGGCCCGGCCCGATTTTTGACAAATCTGGAGTTATGAGAGTCTAAAATTGGAAGAACGAGATGAATTACTAAAGAATTGTCTAAACTGACCGTGGAGTTCAGCAGCGAGACCTAGCACAATCAAAAAACAATCGAATTCAAATGAGAAGTCAGTTTTCAGAAATTGCTGAATGACCTCCACAATCCAGATATTCTGGTCTGAAAATCCGTGGCTCCAAACTCTTGCTACCGACCTCCACTACAGGTTTTACGGTAAAATTCCGAAAACAAGACTTTTTAGGAACCACAAAACCAAGAACGTTTTCAGCGAGACATTTCGAAACCAGACATCTCGGAACCCGTATCAAGCTTGAAATATAAAAACCCCGCCAAATTTCGAAACGTCTCGGAATTTGAAAACTCCAAAACTGCTGATTTCATAATGAAGAATTGTGAAATTCATGGATTCCAAAAAAAATTTTCAATATCCTCTGAGAATTTGGTTTCAACCTTGAAAGTACATGAATTCGAATTTAAATTGCGTAGAAATTGAAAGTTAATCGGTTACACACGGTCAAATAAAAAAGACGGAATTGACTCAAAAAAGAAGGGAAATGTCGGAAATTTTCAAAGAAAAAGTGTTTCGTTAACCTTCAAATAAACGCGAACTTCAGATTAAAAAAAAGTGAACTAATGGACTTTTGGGAGATTCTCAATTCTAAAACGGTTTAGTTAGGAGTTGATACAACTTTGAGATGTCTGAAAATATTCAGAGAGAAGTTGAAATAACTGTTTTCCTGCCAAAAACACCAAAAAATCATACAAGTTTTCTGCGAAAGAAGAGTGCACACGTTCAAAACGAAAAGTTCAAAAACGATAGAGCAAACAAACCGAGAACTCAACTGACTTTACATCGAATGGTCGATCCCAAATGGGTCAGAGAAAAAGAGAGGAAATGTGCAAACATTGGTTCATTTTTTCTTCAACTTGGGAAAATGAGAGGAAAATGAGAGAAGAAAACTGACTGGGTGGTCTCTTTTTGAATGTTTGTGAATTGACCGTCGAATGGAATAAAATGGAATAAAATGGACAGAGCGAGGGTGATGAGGGTTATTTAGAATGGATTATCATAAATTTGAATTTTTGGTTAGTCATTTGGTTTTGAGGGTTTAGTTTTTGACCTTATTCGGTATATTTTTTGTAGCGAGAATGATAGCCAGGTGGAGTTTAGAATCTGGCTCCAGAAATCGAAAACGACCAAACTTTTTTGGTCCTCTACAAAATCTGAACAGAGATTCCGAATCCCCACGACTCCAGTTATCCATCCATGCCCAGTTTTTTTCTAAAGCTGCTCCCAACCAGAATCCAATTTCCCTCCCCTTCCCTCATGTTTCTATTCTTATCCTTTCCATCGTTTGCATAATTCATTCTCTCTTTTTCTTCTTGTTTCGTCCAAAGATTCCGCTTCCTCATCTATTCAGAAAAAGTGAACACGGAAGTACTTTTCATCTTTTGTCAATTCTCACATATCGCGAATTTTTTATCAGTAGACTGAGAAGGGGGCAGAGAATGATGGATTACAAAACCCCCTCAAAAAGTAGATTTCTCGAGGAATTCGATGGGCCAGGGGGCAGCTGACTTGAGTTTCGTGAAAAGGTAAATATATCTTTGGGTTGGAAATGAATGACACTAGAATTTAGCCAGATGGTCTAGTTTGGGTGAAAGGTGGACGTGATGAGCTCGCTTTGGTGAGCTCGCTGTGGTGAGCTCACTATGCTCAACTCACCATGTTATACATACGTCAAGGGATATCTTGCCAAATCAAAGCGAGCTCACTGCGTCATTCTGAGTTCACTGCGCTTTATTTAGAACTCATCACCATATGATTAACATTAGTGAGCTCACGACGCGATGGGGAACTCACCATGCAAACAACTTTTTATACTTTACTTTTCTTGATTGCGAACTCACTACGCCATCGCGAGTTCACTGCGCCCCTGCGAGCTCACTACGCACTTGCGAGGTCCCTACGCTCTTCCGAGCTCCTTACGCTCTTCCGCACTACGCCTAACTCGCTATTTCACTATCCTTAACGTAGATCAAAAGATCAAAGTGTTTGTTCCTCCAACCACTTCCATCAAACACCTATTCTCTCAAAATTGACAGTTCTCCCATTATCTGTTCTTCCCCATCACTCATTAGCGCCCTGTCAGTTAGAAATTAATTTTTTGCAACAAAAAGGTTCAGAAGGACTAGAAAACTCCCCTCCGAAACCGTTTTCTCTCTCCTCACATGACTTTATTCTGTTCCGCGGAAAGAAAAAAACTGTTTAACGGAGAGAAAAGAAGATTTATCTGATGGTCACATGGACCTCCACACATGCACTTTTCCGATTAGAGTCTCTTCTCACGCACTTTTTTCGTTTAATTCGATACGAAAGGATAGAAAAACGATCGGAGAAGAAAGGAAGGATGTACTCTTGTACGGCAAGATAACGGAATTCGGAAAGTACGCAAGAAAAAAGAAAAATACGAAAATGAGAAAAAGGAAAAAAGATAAGTAGGTACACAGGGATCGTACTGTGCGGGCAATTTCAAAGACGTTGGGGATGATAGAAAGGGAATTTCAGGTGTGATTTCAGATCTTTTCCGGATGTTAAAAATACTAGAATATGAGCATTGTTTTGAGTTCACCCAGCCAGAGGTTTACCAAATTTTTTGGGTTTTGTCTTCCTCGAATCAGGACTATCCTAGATTCGGTCCACTCCAATTTTTAGGGAGTCTGTGAAATTAGAATGTGGTTTTTTTCAAAATTTATCTCGCTCCGATTCGGCCCTACATTTTTAAGACCAAAATCTGAGTTTGGTGTTTTTCGTCTGATTTGAATATAATTTTTTTCAGATTTGATCCGAAATTTCTCTTGGCAAGTTACGGTATCATACGGATTTTGGTTTATGGGGAAATCTATGTGAAAAGTTGATATTTCTTTCAGACTTTTCACAGGCCGGACTGAAATCAAAATTATTCTCGACCCGGCCCAGTTCGGACCATTTTGAACCAAAGTTTGAATTTTTTGAAATTTTTTGAAATGTATTTTTTGGAAAACGTCGAGTTTAGGGGCCGACCGAGCGGAGCCCAATTTTTGATAAGTCTGATTTCTTTAGATTCGGTCACCCTGAGGCTCTAGGTTCCATGATCTTCTGATTTTTTCCAGATTCAGACTTTCGGCTTCTCAGTTGAAAACTTCAATCTTTTTAAGCGTCTCTACTTCAAATTTGAGGTCCCTATGAATTCGACCGCTTGCGATTTGATCTACAGCAGTTTAGATTCCAAAAACAAATTCGTTCATTTCAAAAACCGTTCAAAAACCGTAACCAACATCATGCAACCTTGATTTTTTAAATCCTAAACTTCCGCAGTTGACCACTGTTCTAAAATTAAAATTCGTCATGTTCGAAACCCAAATTGGTGAAAAAAGTTAATAGATCACTCGACCCTTTACAACCTCACCGCGCTTCCCGACCTATTCTGCCATGCAATTGATCTTTTGATACCGATACGACTATTCTTTTTTCGTATCTACAGTAATCTTGATTTCTGTAGCTCTCAACACGCTTCTCAATTGTATTTCGTAGTCTACAAAAACTAAGCGTATCACGATCGTGTCAGTAGTGATAAGAAGTCGCACGTTGGGAAAAAATAATTCAATACGGGTGATCCTGATGCCTTACTATGTATTTCTATTGGGTGCAGTAAGATTTATAACCCTGCAATTATAGGGGGAAATTAGGGGGTGAAAAAAGAATGAAAGGAGACCAAAGATTTGTTGGCTGAACAAGTTTTATGTAAACGGTTTTTTGGGTTTTGCAAAATAGGGGCAGATCAAAGATTTTCTTGTAATATAGGTATCAACATTGATACATCTATAAAAATTCATTGTGGTGGGGGATTGGTTTCAACCATTGGTATATTCCGACCAGGGGTGTGCAAAAATTTTTCCGAAAAATGTTCGAAAAACTTCTTTTTTTCGAAAATGTTTGACAGAAAAACAAGAAATTCGAAAAAATTCAAGAAAACTGTCTGAAAAAAAAAGAGTTTTTCGGAGGCAAAATTATTGAATTTGTAGAAAATTGTAACTATTTCAAGGTCATACCCCCAGAAACAGGTTTTTGAGTACAAAAGTAGAAAAAATTCAAAGTTTGCACCGAAAAGATTTTCGGCTTGAAATTTTTCGAAACCCACCGAAAAAACCGAAAGAAATTTTTGTTCAAAAATTTTTTGCACTGCCCTGTCTCCGACCCGGAATGGCGTTGTACGGTACAGCTCATACACTACACGCCATAGCCCACACATTCGGTGTATTCCGCTACAGTAACCCACCTCTACTTTTCTAGCCTACACCTCTCTACAGTACTCCATCTCCCATCAAACATCTGGGGCTTTTCCCTTCGTAGTGTAACCGATCAACGACCCACCCTCTCTCTCTCCATCTTAAAGTGATCTTCATCATAGGTCAATTTTCTAGTTTTGTGTTCATTGTTCACCTCTTTCTTCTTATCATTCAGAAAAAAGAAGCTTCCTCTCTCTTCATAGTGATGCTGATCACAGAAAATGTGAATATTTGATTTAAATTCACAAAACCCGTCTTCTGATGTCACCATTTTATTCTTCGACCCCACCGTCGTCATCCGTGTATTCAGAAGATACAGAAGAGGCGAGGGGAAGACGTTGAAATTGATAATGAAATTACTGCGGATACGGGAGAAGAAGAGATGTGAGGTTTGTCAACGACAAACTGATCAAGAAAAGAAGAAGAAAAAGAAGACGAAGAAGAAGCAGAGAATATGATTAATTGGAGGAAGATTCTAGAAGAATCGGACACAGAGAGGGGAGCGGAAATTGTACGGAAATTGTATAGAGGTTGAGAAAAAATGAGTGAGGGATCGGATTTGACGAAAAGTGACTAATAGATGACGAATCTTATAGAGGGTTACTGTAGTTCTCACAAGAGTTTGATCTCCAAGATTTTGAATTTCTTGGATTATTGGCCTAGGACTAGGACCATGTTCTCTGATTTTGATGTGGTTCGCATTACCAGATCATAACTAGAAATTCTTCAAACTTGTAAAATGGAAAATATGATATTTCGTTATGAAAAACCAACAAATCATGTGATAAAAATGATGATTCCTCCAGACAAAGTCAGAAAATGGATTAAGCAGTTCAAATAAACATAAGATTAGGAGATGACACAAGGCTCTGGACTAAAATCAAGCGTCAGAGGCACCCCAACCTCCTGACTTCTTACTAATTAAAATTTCTTTTCACATAATTTCATTCAAACTTTCTGCCTGCCACTAATTATAAACTCAGAGTCTGACTCATGGAACTGTGCTTGTTACGAGTATATGCATGCCCTTATCAACTATCTCTCTCCCAACATTTTCAGCGACATCTCACTGCCGGTAAACATTGTTCAAATGGCGCAGTCGTGGGGGCCCATGAAAACTGAGGTAACTGGAGTTCGTTGGCAACTCACTACTCAGGGAATTTTGGGCGATTTGCCCATCAATTGGGCAGGCTTGCCGCCACGATGGCGGCAAGGCCGCCCAAATTGAGGGCGAATTGCCCATTTTATGTTGTTTCTAGCGTGCGCTTCGCTTGCTCCTCTCGTCGCGACCTGTTAATTTTAGTAATAAAAAAAAGAAGAAAATTTATGGATTCAATCACAATTTATTAATTTGTTCAAAAATACAAAATCAAAATTAAAAATATGTATGTGAGAAGAGTTGGTGAACGAAAAAAGGGTTAGAAGGCGTGACTTTATCCTCACTGATCCCCATTTTCATCACCAATTTAAGAAGATTTCGAATGTCTTCAGTAAGTCTTCAGTCTCTTACCCAATGTTCCTCTTCCATCAAACACCAGAGCTCTTTTTTGATTTCAGATTTGAGTTTTCGCAAAAAAAAAAAGAATTTGTTAATTTTGGAAGCGCATAACTTCCCCAGAAAGTTTTTTGTTGATTTTTTAAGTGCATACTCTTGAAACCTGGAAATTTTGAGTTGAGTTTTTCAATTAGTTTATTTTGGAATCTCTACTCCCTACTCAGGGAATTTTAGGCGTGGGTTGCGCGCCTTGCCGGCATTTTGCCTCAATTTTCGGCGAATTGCCCTCACTTTGGGCAGGTTGCCCACTGGGCGAGGGTTGGGCAAGAGTTGGGCAAGGATGGGGTAGAAGAAATGGGAGTGTGCGTGAGGATGGAGTAGGGCAAGTTGCCCATTTGTAGGGCGATTCGCCCACTTTATAAACATGCGCTCTACTGCACTCTGAAAATCATCAATTTTTTGCTGCGTCATTTATTATTTTAATTTATTCGTTTTAAATACACTATTCCATCAAATGCATGTTTTCAAATTACCGGAAACGATACTATTCGATAGTAAAGGAAATGTTCGTAAGTGAAAAACTTGATCAACCCAGTATAAAATAATTTGCGACTTCAGAACACTGTTTGATGGAAATGAGAGCTGTCTCTTTTTGGAACTTCTAACGGCAGCTACTGATTTGATTGTCGATGAAGAGCTGACAATCAAATCAGTAGCTGCCGTTAGAAGTTCCAAAAAGAGACAGCTCTCATTTCCATCAAACAGTGTTCTGAAGTCGCAAATTATTTTATACTGGGTTGATCAAGTTTTTCACTTACGAACATTTCCTTTACTATCGAATAGTATCGTTTCCGGTAATTTGAAAACATGCATTTGATGGAATAGTGTATTTAAAACGAATAAATTAAAATAATAAATGACGCAGCAAAAAATTGATGATTTTCAGAGTGCAGTAGAGCGCATGTTTATAAAGTGGGCGAATCGCCCTACAAATGGGCAACTTGCCCTACTCCATCCTCACGCACACTCCCATTTCTTCTACCCCATCCTTGCCCAACTCTTGCCCAACCCTCGCCCAGTGGGCAACCTGCCCAAAGTGAGGGCAATTCGCCGAAAATTGAGGCAAAATGCCGGCAAGGCGCGCAACCCACGCCTAAAATTCCCTGAGTAGGGAGTAGAGATTCCAAAATAAACTAATTGAAAAACTCAACTCAAAATTTCCAGGTTTCAAGAGTATGCACTTAAAAAATCAACAAAAAACTTTCTGGGGAAGTTATGCGCTTCCAAAATTAACAAATTCTTTTTTTTTTTGCGAAAACTCAAATCTGAAATCAAAAAAGAGCTCTGGTGTTTGATGGAAGAGGAACATTGGGTAAGAGACTGAAGACTTACTGAAGACATTCGAAATCTTCTTAAATTGGTGATGAAAATGGGGATCAGTGAGGATAAAGTCACGTAGCAGAGATTAAAAAAGGTCAGGAATTTCTTGAGACAGAAATTGTGCAAGTGCGATCCACGACATGTGGACAAACCGACAATCACACAGACACATTCAAACATCTAGATAAAAAAAACAAACCTCTCTGATCCATCTGCAGATACCCATCTTCCTTTTTTCCAGAACTCAGAATCTGTTGTAGGTCAAGTCTGAAATTTTTGTTTGTGGAATAAGACCAAAGACTTGTTGCAAGAAAAAATAATCACAGAGTCTCTCCGGCCACCCCCAGTATCAGGGGAAGGCTACAAAAAGAATAAGTAATACTCTGTTTTGATTAAAAACTACACAGGAGAGAAATGATTACTCTTTTTTCTGAGTTTCTACTTCTGAACATGGAGTTATTATACATCCCCCTCCCATTTTTCCTTTTTCTACCTCCTTCCTCACCCCCTTATTATCAATTTATCCTTTGGAGAGTTGGCAGGAGAGAGAGAGCCACCTGATTTTGTATATGTGACAATTAGTCATAATTTTTCTGTTTATATGTTGGGAATAAATATGAAAATTAGAGAGATCTCGTGGTGAATTGAGGAAGTGATTCCTGGTTTTTGGAATATGAAAAGTTTAAAGTTGGAGAACATTTCAGAATGGGAGCACCAGCATCTGGGGTGGATTTACGAAGATAAAGAGTCGATTTACGGATTTAGAGCTGAGTGGTTTCATTAATAACAGCTTCGGGACGTATAGGTACGAGACGTTCAAAAACCAAAAAAAACTGAAAAATGAAAAATAGTAACAACGCAAGACTTTTGTACTGAACTACTAGTTTATTAAAGAGACTTAACGTTTACAATTAAATGGTTAAAGGCGGAAAACATGAGAGAAGTTGGTCTCGGGCAGGGACCCCGTAAGACTGCCTAGATAACGAGAAACGATGGCTTATATAGGGTGAGAAATGGGCGGAGTTAATGGGTGAGAATTAGTGGCGCCTCCGGTGATGAGCGGGAAAGACAGGAACAGCGGAGTGTCGTTGTGGTGTCGGTGTTGGTGATGACAATGGCAGGCCTAGGATGATGTGTGGGGGAGACTGTGAGCGAATGCGAGCAGTTTCGACCTGGAAAGTGTAAGATTGTAATGGTTAGAGATAGAGGGTTGGAAGGGGGATTGGTTAAGACAGCTAGCAGGCCTAAGGTATTGACCGAATACCTTACACCTCCCTTTTTAAGAAAAACGACCGCCCTCGGTCGTGTATGAGCGTTTTCCTAACCGGGTGAAAAAGAGCCCCATTTCAAACTTGCGATTATTGATTACTTGTGAAGTCTTCTTCGTAAATGGGTGTTTGAATTGTTTCGTGAATTGAAGGTTTGTTGAATGATGATGTGAGAAGGGGACGCGTCGGTATTTCTACTTTCGCAATGGTGTCCCCTCTGTCTTTGCCGATCGCAAAAACGGAATCGATGATGCTTCCAGGATTGAAGTCTTGGCGGTTGCGTCGATGAGAGCTTTCCAGTTCGGTGGTTCCAGAAGATAAGCCGTATTGGCAAGGATGATGAGAGCTTCCTGATGGCGAGAGACCGCTACTGTAAACCGCTCCGGTGAGCACAAAAATCCCGAGAAACGTTGGCTGCGCGTTGTCAGAAGGATGACCAGATGGAATTCCTTTCCTTGCACAGCGTCGACGCTTGCTACCGTAACTCCGTTTGGTGCCTTGGCTGCTACTTCCTGTACTTGGGCCAAGTAAAATGACACAATGGCCACCGTCTTTCCTTCCGACTCTGTGGCTGCTAGGAATCGTTCCGCGAGTCGCACCGCGTATTCCATTTCGAGCTGGTTTGACCAACTCGTTCCCTCCTTCTTTTCCTTGGATCTGGTGTTTATGACTACAGACGGCGTTCGATCCGGAAGTCCCATCGTTTTCAGCACATCACAGTGATCCTGGGCTTCTTTTGCTGCTGTCAATCTTCCTCCGTAATAGAGACTTGAAATCAGCTTGACTGACTGCTCCGGGCAACGATAGACTCGGCTCAGTGTGTAGTTTGGCAGGAGGTTTTGATTCACAATTTGGCTAAACACTGGACCGCAGTGAATTCGGTACAACTTTGCCGGAAATGAGTGTTCACTGTATGGTGGCAACTGCTTCTCGTCTCCCACTAACAACAGCTTTCCTCTTGGGAAGGTGAAACATAGGTTGGAGATGACGTGATGACCGACTTGCGATGCTTCGTCAATGATGACATTTCTAACCAAATGTTTCCAGTTGTCGAGGCAGGGCTCGTTCTTGAACGTTTGTCTAAGAGTGTCAGCTGTACCGAGAACCACTTTCGGTTTTAGAATTCGGAAGAATGTTTCCATCAAAGTATGTGTTGGCGGTTCTGGCTTCTGGCCTGCTACATCGGTGATCGCGTCCCTCAGGTATTTGTTTTTCAGTTCTTTCTTCGCAATCAGCTGGTATCGCTTCAGATGTTTCACCGCTGACAGCGTGTACTGACGAGGAGGTCCCGCGAACTTGTCCTCGAACATGACTTGGTTTTTCAGTGTCGCCGGCCACAGTGCCGGGAAGTCGATTTCAGTCAACGCACTCTCATCTACGACTTGTCGATGAGCATTGGAGATGAGTCGAACGGCTGGAATTTTACGCTCGGCATCCAGTCTGAGCAGAGTCGTGACCCCCTGGGTGATCGCCGCATTAGAATTACCCGTGAACACCGCGAATTCGCCTTTGACCTTCGCGGTGTATTTTACCATCGCCGACACGATCGTAGTCGTCTTACCCGATCCAGGACCACACGAGAGGGTGGCCGCAATGTATTGCTCGGACTCCAGAAGTCTCAAGACCGCTCCTTGCTCCTCGGTTAGCTTCAATTCACCGACTTCGTATGCTGACGAGCCATCAAACTTGGGAATCGCCGGTGGTGGTTCCGCTCCGTGAATCGTCGCTAGAGCTCTCATGGCAGGCATCCATTCTTGGTACCGTGGGATCTTTTTTACTCCTAACAAACGGAAGACTCGCTGGCGTGGATTTTCGAGTGTATGGGCTGTGAAGACCGCTTGACCAATAGCTCCAGTCGATGTGAACGGGAAATCGTCACGGCGTAAGGGTTTCACCCGAATATCGGCGATTTTCTTTTCTACTGTCAAAGATAACAGCGTGGCTCTTAGAGCGCAAGTTTCAAATCTCAGAGAGAGTCTCGTTCCCTGCTTCCATTTGTTCTTTGCAAAAGCTCGTCTTTCTGGAAGTTGTAGTTTGATGAAGATTTCTGTTATCTTTCCTTGAACGACTTTCTGGACTCTTCCGTGGTATTTGTGCGGGTCATAATAGGCGGATGCCATGGCCTCCGCGCCGTAGATTCCGAGTTTCGTTAGATTCTGCAACTGCAGAAAGTCTTGATGTTCTGGATCTTTTTCTTTGCAGAAAACAATCGGTGCTTTCTCAAGGATATCGGACCTTTTCTTATCTAACGCATATACTCGCGTTACCACCGGTAAGACGTGCGGAATGTCCAGATGGTATAGTACGTTTTTGATCACTCTGTCTTCCTCTTCAAAGGGTGGTTTAAAACCCGCTATCCAACGTCCCGGCTGCACGATGGGTCTCACCACGTCAACAGCCACAAATCCTGAGAGATCCACCCTTTCGGAGAAGAGTTTGATGTGAGCGACCGCTGTTTCTGCTACATTGTTTACTAGGAAACTTTTGGACTTTCGGGTATCGCATTCTGGAACATGCACCGCGGTTTCATTATGAAGGACATCTCTTAGCAGGCGAGAACACCGTGCTACCTTCCAATACTTATGAGACATGAGGTCTCCTGCCTCCGAAATCTTCTTAATGTACGAACCAACTTGCGCTTTTGGGCGAACAGTGAGTGCTTCCACGAAGATGACATCCGTGACATTGATATCTGACATGTCAAAGTTTCGTCCAGACGCTGAATCATATGCCGTATCGTCCAGCAAGACTCCGAACAGATCAGCCCGATCGTCCGCTACGACCTCCTTGTGTACGGGACAGCACATGAAGCTGCCGCCCGCTGTTTCCATTACCATGTACAACGCGTATATCTTGGATGACGGAACAACAACGAATTTATTGTCTTGCAGGGATTGCGGAAGAGCGTCGGGCAACTCATACGGAACGTTCCTAATACTGTAGGAGTATTTCCTGAACGCTTGAATCGAGAACGTGGTTTCGCGAGCTACCGCCTTTCTTCTCGGGTCTTTCGGCTTTTCTTCTCCTTCCTCAGCACAGTCATACCAGTGAGCGTATTTGTGATAATCCGAACTCATAATCTCTTCCAAATCCTCCAGCTCTGGAACTTCTTCTACTGACTGTCGATCTTTCGCCGGTTCCTGTGATGGTGCACGGATTGGAGACCTTGCACGAGCCGTCGGTGCTTCTTTTCCTTTGTTACTCTCTGAAAATCCTGATGAAGAAAGCATGGGTGGGGGTGATGGCGACGTGGGAATACTCTCTGAACAAGTGTTACCTGAGTTCACTTTTTCTTCCTCAGAAACTGCATCAAGTGACAAGGCTTCGGCTTCCACTGCGTCTGGACCATTTAAAACGTCCGTAACCTCTTCTTCATCGTACTGGTACCCGTCCGCCTCGATATCGTTGATGAAGTTATCGAACTCGTCGTCTGCCGGAGGCAAGATTGGCGTTGACTCCTCCTTCTTCATCGGCGTCTTTCTTCTCAATTCCTCATCACACGATTCGACAATAACGGAATTTCCATTCGAAATAGAATCTTTAGATTCATCAATTTGCTCAATGAGCGGGTTATTTTGTGAAATTGCGGGCTTGCACCCGGAGAGCGGTACTACGTCGGTCTTGCGACCTTCGAATATTGTACCCTCTCCGGAACCCTTATCGCCTTGAGGCGCGAAAACAGCCTTACTTTCGACCGCAGCCGAGTGGGGATCGGCTTCTTCTCCTCCACTTTTCTTTGCTCTCTTCTTCGACATCGACATCAAAACCAAGCTGAGCTGCGATTCTGCAAGAAAACTCACAATTATATGATAATAGTGAATGCTAGGGAGAGCCAGAGCGTTTAACGCCCCCCGCGAACTTTTAACAGCCTTTTCCTGAAGGGAAAGGCGCTTACCGGAGCACGAACGCCTTAGATTGGCCTGGCTTTATTTTGCAAAAACCCGAAAATAAAAATTTTGGAGAAGTTTTACTCCCAAAATACAGAAAACACTCTTTTCGTGGCGACAAACACGTTAGGCCACGCGAAAATTGCAATTCAAGCTCGTAGCGTTTCGCGCCACATTCGTTCGGCCGCCTTTGCGTCGCGAGACCATTTCGACTTTGGGCGTGCGCCTTTAATACCGTACTCAGCGTTGAAAAAGTTTTTACTGTATTGCTTCGTGAATTAAACTGTTCGACGGCCCGAGAATAAAGAGAAAAGACGGTAATTAATTTGAGCACGTCTCCAAAAATTTTCAGCAATCGAATGCTTCCGTAATTTGTTGACAATCTTCGCGTATGTTCTCGGTACTGTTCGTTGTTGGGTTTTCGTCAGAGAACTCCTGTAATTTCTCGTTTTCCTCGATTTTTGCTTCATCTTGGCGTGTTTCTCCTGTCCATTTCTCCTCCAAAGAACCTCCGTAGTGTGGATCATCCAATCCGTTCGCTTCTTTCGCTGCATTAATCTCCCGTGGGAATTTGTTACAAATTTTCGTGTTATTTCTTTCTTTGCCCGAACGCACCGCGTCTGTGTTTCCACATTCGCAAATGGTGCCAAAGGCTGGGTGTTCGCTTAGTACACCACTCTTCGCAACCTGATCGGAAGGAATTATTTCCTCCTTCCTCTCCATTTCGCAGAGGTCTTGATTCTCCGCCTCCGATCTTGTACTAACAACTTCGGCTTGTCGACCAGTCCTCATGGACAATGTGCTACTACCGATGACAATTCTCCGATTGTGGTAGTCAAATTGTAGAAACGCCAAACGCGACAAGATGTCGATTCCCAATATGAAATCGGATTCTTCATGTGATGTCTGCGAGCTCGAATCCTCCATAAAACGAATTCGGTGTTCAATCAAGGTTGCTCCAATCCTGAATGTGATCAATGCAGATCCGATAACCGGGACCGTGTTGCCCCCGACGCCTACAATCGTATTAGCGCTGTTTGGTTCAAATCTGGCAACTCCCAGAAGCTTAGCAACAGCTCGGGTAGCCACTGACACGCTTGCTCCAGTGTCTATGAGTGCCCAACAAGGTATACCTTCCGCTCTGACGAGTATCTGCGGAGTTACATACTGTCCAGGTCGAGATGATGTGCCCTGCTCGACCGTTGTTTCGTTCGCATGTTGTAACATGTAACACTGCATCCGATCAGTTTCGTATTGATCTGCTGTGATCTGATCGTTGCGTCGCTTCAACAAGTCCACCTGCTCGGTCAGAGCCTTGATCTTTGCCTGGTATTCCAGCTCCGTCGAACTTGCCATTGCTTGCTTTACCTGAGGTTGTTGTTGACGATGGTTGTCCACCGGATTCATCTTGTTTCTTGACTGGTGGTCTCTAGCTCTCTTGAGACATTCTCTAACAAAGTGTCCTTCTTTCTTACAGTAGTGACATGTTCCTTTCTTTCTGTAGTTACCATTTCCTTGGCCATTGTTGAAGCGATTCTGATTGCTTCCGCCTTCCTGTGTACTCGAGGATCCATTGTTCCAAGGCTTCCCTTGCACACTAGCAGCTATTGCTTTCAGCTCAGCCAACAACTCGCTTTCAGAATTTGTTGGTGGCAACATGGCTTCAACATCGAGTGCTGCTTCCAGAGCCTCACGAGGGTTCTTCGGCTTGTGTAGCTTGACACCCATCTTCATATTGTCCCGTAGACCAAACAAGAAATGCTCGAAAATGCTGTCCTTAGCAGTATCCGTCGTTGTACTGTTGTGAATTTGTTTCACCAAGCGTGTGATAGCTCTGTAAAATTCTTCCACCGTCTCATCAGGACGCATCTTTCTTGAACGCAGTTGTTCACGATAACGATCACCCATCGCCGAATGTGCGAATCTCTTCTTTAGTTCACCGACCAATTCGTCGAACGTGGCATCGTTCTTCTTATCCAGAATTTCCTGTACAGTATCCCTCGCTTCATCGCGGAGATAAGCGAGCAGAAACCTTACCTTATTTTCAGGTTTCGTAGCATCTTCCGTCAGATTGAACCTGTCTTGAAAAGACCGAATAAAAGCATTCAGATCCTCTTTGCTGGATCCACTATACGGCGTGATCTGTGCAGCATCCGCCAATGAAATTGCCATAACACGTGGAAGTGTTTCAGTATTTGAGCCAAGCTCGGTTAAAATGTTTTTGTCATCTCCCTTAACGTTATCACTAGACACCACGTTGGTCTTGCGACCTTCGCATACCGTGTCAGTGAAAACAGGGCTTACCTTTGCGTCTCCAACTCCAGAAGACCCCTCAGGACCATGTTCCTGATCAGCTCCAATCGGTGCAGAAGCGATATTCAACGAGGACTCGTTTTCCAGAGTGCTCTCACGACTCTCATCCGATCCAATCGGTGTAGAACCGTCCAGTGCGATCATCTTCGCATCTCTCTTCTTTTGTTTCTTCAGCTTCTTCTTGGCACTTTTGCTCAGCCTTGAAGCAAGCACAGGTTCCGTCTGAACCGTCGCCGACCCAACTGTTGACGACTGCATCTTATCGTGATTATCAAGGGAACACCCCTCCTCACCGACTACTGGAGTCCCGTCGCTTTCGCTGACCACTGACGCTTCTTGCGCCTGTCCAACCAATGCTAACTGCATTGTGTTCACATCTGATCCCAGTTCATTCTGCACCGGTTGCAGACCAGATTCCTGCTGTGCTGGATTCCCAGCCATTGTCACGACTTCCTCCGCAATAGCGGAAATGTCTATTTCCTTGTCTCCGTCATAGTACACATTTGGCATCTCCACTTGCATATCGTGGTTGCCGCTGATCCCATTGATTGACATTGGTGTTGACGCTCTCGGCAGCTCCTCATTAGCATTGAAAGCCAGGTTCGATGCGGAACCATTTGCCGAAGGCACGTTAGAAAAGGACATCGGGTGAGGAACGAAGTTTCCTAGGAGAACCGCTGCGTCGGGTTTAACGCCTTCGCAAACCGCAGTCTCCTGAAGCTTCTTGAAGCTCTCGGACAGAATCCCAAACTGGGTGAGCACATCCTCCAGCTTCTCCTCCATGGCAACTGCTTTGCCCTCTGCCTCCTTGACTTGTTGTTGCGTCATGTTGATTGCTCCTTCAAGATTCCTCATTTTCTCGGCGATAGAGTCCTCCAGATGCTCCTTGATCCAGGTGAGATCAGATGCCACTGCTCTCTTGACAGCCGAAATGTGCTGCGGAGTGACTGTCGAATTGTCCGTGACTCTACCAGCCGACGCCGTAACTGCCCATGGAGGGCGGGTATCACCATGTCCACGACGGGACATTGTTGAACGCTCCGATTGATGAACCGAACTAAGAATTACCTGCAAAAGAGGAAACGAATTAATTCCAGCAGCCCATGTGCTGCCGGAAAAGGAGCGATTGGCCGAAGCCGGGTATATGGATAAAATCGATAATTTTATCGGCAGAACGTCGGTATTACTACCTTCGAATACGCTGACCGAAATATTAAGAAACGAAAAGAAGCGTGACAAGATCTAAACGAGACTAATAGAAACGGACGCGCATCTTACGCCAAATTCTCCCATCGAGAATTCAAGACACCTAACCTAAACCTACACCAGACAAGAACCTAAAAGAAGACGCGCGCTGTCTACAGAAAGGGGTGGGTGGGAGGGTGTAAACGAAAAGAGAACGGGGTATGGTCCCGAGCCAAAGCTAATAAACAGAAAGAGTAGAAAGTACGAGTGGGAAGCGTGGGTGGGTCTTTATAAGTTAGTCTAAAGAAAAGAAAAACCTAGGTCGCTGCTACCAGTAACAACGCAAGACTTTTGTACTGAACTACTAGTTTATTAAAGAGACTTAACGTTTACAATTAAATGGTTAAAGGCGGAAAACATGAGAGAAGTTGGTCTCGGGCAGGGACCCCGTAAGACTGCCTAGATAACGAGAAACGATGGCTTATATAGGGTGAGAAATGGGCGGAGTTAATGGGTGAGAATTAGTGGCGCCTCCGGTGATGAGCGGGAAAGACAGGAACAGCGGAGTGTCGTTGTGGTGTCGGTGTTGGTGATGACAATGGCAGGCCTAGGATGATGTGTGGGGGAGACTGTGAGCGAATGCGAGCAGTTTCGACCTGGAAAGTGTAAGATTGTAATGGTTAGAGATAGAGGGTTGGAAGGGGGATTGGTTAAGACAGCTAGCAGGCCTAAGGTATTGACCGAATACCTTACAAAATGAAAAATTGTGCAATTTCCTTCTAACTTTTATTAGATCGCGAAATAACTCTCTGTCAGTATACATATTTTCCACGGTTAGTGTCGAAATGTCATGGTTTCGAAGCGTCTGGTTTCGAAATGACACGGTTTCCAAATATCTGGTTTCAAAACGTAACGGAGTCTGATTAACCTGTATTGTTTCGAAGAGATGTTGATTCTCGAAGACTTTGTGTAGATTTCCTTCAAAAAAGTTTATGGAAAATTTAAACTGATTTTAGTTACAGTCGTTTACAAATGTTAATTCAGTTTTATAACCACTGATGTCAAATTACGGTTTGTGATTTTTCATTCGACTTTCGAAAACCCAAGAAAATGTTTTCCTATATACCAATAGTTAGATCCCCCTTTCATTTGAAACCTTTATTTTTTCTTCTTTTTCTTCTCTTTCTTCAAATCTATTTCTGTCTGTGTATCATGTCATTCAACGCTCTGACACATGTCTGAATGTATTTAACATGAGCAAGACAACGAACACCATCCCTTGAATCTTTACCATGCCATAGCAATTGCTCAGTGTAAGTCTCTGTATAAAAGGGGATCTTCTAGGTTATTCATTTCTAACTCCTATTTTCAAACTACTGTCAAAATGCCTGAGAAGTGTTGTGGAGAGACAATGAAATACGTTCCAGAGGAATCCAGCACCGATTCTTATATTAGTGAGTTTTTTTGTTGCTTTTTTTACAAGATCAATTACAAAATTGGTCAAAATAATTAGTCTGAAATCTGTTTTTAAAATATTTAGGAGAAATCTTTCTTTTTTATTATTTTTTTCATCCAGATTCGATAACATTCAGGCGTAGTTTTATGCTGATTTCGATGTGATCTAGATCCTGAAAGTCAAATTTTATACAGTTTTCGGGGTGAGACCTAACAATCTTTTATTCCAGAAGTCTACACGTACAAATGCAGCAAGTGCGGAAGCTACAAACGAGATGTTGTCAACACTAAAGATGTAAGGATGATTCATAAATTTTTGATGATTTTAAATGGTTTTTTTTCAGCTCTTCTGAAATGACATCATCTTCTTTGGTTCAGCCGTGCTTCATCATCGACTCAATGAATATCAAACTTCCATTATTATGAATAATTTTTATTACAATATTGATATTATTCATCATTTCAACCGTATTACTCTCTGAATAAAAAACTTTTCTCAGAAAATATTGGTTTTACCTCTGAACTGAAATACAGTAATGATCATAATGAATGCCCCACTTGCAGTTTTCAGTTGCAAACGGTCAACTTTGTGTGTACCACGACCTCACTAATTATCTCAAATTGCTAATTTTTATGGAGTGTGTAGATACTGTAATTCAAAGTCTCAAAACACACAGGTGATAATATAAAATTTGTCACTTTGGCGACGCAACCGGAAATTTCACAATCTTAGCAATTTGACATTTTCGTATTGCTCACTGTCATAAACTACAACGATCGGGAAGCAATTTTTGTCTTGTTGTCAACCGCAATTTCCATTCTTTGACCACGATGGTAGTCTGTCATGTGCATTTTTGCACATCTGTCAGTCAACCCGAAAGAAAATTTGAAGAAGAATTTCAAAATTTTCGAAGAACTTCCGCAAATATTGTTCCTATAAAAGAGAGGCAGTCTAGCTGAAGGCATAACACATTTCTCTGTTATTATTCGTTGAATTCAAGATGGGTTCCCATTCTACAAAATGTTGTGGTCAGGATATGGTCTACCTGCCAGCGGAATCTGAAGAGAACGGTTGGCCCATTAAGTTATTGGTTCATATTTGGGTTTCAGAAATGTTTTGATTTTATGCTGTAGTCCTAACTACTATTAATTGTTTCTTGTTTCAGAAATCTACACCTACAAATGCAGCAAATGTGGCAAATACCATCGAGAAGTGATCGACGCGGAGGATGTTTGTGGTCCGAGACCAGAATAACAACCATCAATTCCTCTTTTTTGTGAATAAATAATTTGTGGACATTCAGACATAAAATAAATCGCTTCATTAATATTCCCAGGCAAGTAAATCAGTAGATCTAAAATAACGATTATTTCTTCTCTACATCAATTGCTCATCCGTGTAGAATGGCTCGGCGTGCTCACGGGTGATCTCCAGATCGGGCATCTCGTCGGGGATCTGGAACATTCGAAGTGAGAGAGTAGATTCCAAAAAGAAAATGGAGGAACTTACATTCGAAATAGTGTCGTCCTCACGTGTTCCTGCAAACAAAACTAAACTTCTTTATATATTTTTTGAATTGACTAGCTTGCTCACTGCTCTCCAGCTACACTGCTCTCACTAGGGAAGGTCGTGATGTCAGTTTGGAGTTATGGGACGTGACCTATATCATTGGAAATTTGAGAATACGCTGATTCCAAAAAAAATTTATATTAAATGTTTGCCTTCGAATCCTGGTATTCAAGAAAAACGAGGTCAAAGTTTGGAATACTGGCATGTCATTCCCTTACGAACGTCAGTGGTCCAAACTTTGACCTCATTTTTCTTGAATATCAACCTTGAGGACAAAAATTGAATAAATATTTAGAATCAGCGGATTCTCAGCTTTCTAATAATATAGGTCACGTGCCATATCATCAAACTGACTCCATAACCTCAACGCCCCCCTCTTATCCCAACTCACTTCTGCCTCTCTTCTTCGTCAAACCCTTTCCTCTCGGAACAGTTTTCTCCTTCTTTCCTTTCTTCTCTCCTCGTTTCTCCTGATTATTATTATTGTTATGATTCGCGTGACGGGCGGATTGTTGCTGGTTCTGTTGTTGTAATTGTTGTTGACCCATTTGATTTTGTGGAGCAGCCAACGGTTGGTCGCGACATTGCTTTCGACTGTTGTCACCGCGACGACTGGAATCAATGGCTTCTTCCTGGAATATCAGGGGAGATAGAAAGAAACAACTAACTTTTAAATTTTAAAAAATTTAAAGAGCTGTATTTCTGTAATTGACAGCTGTCTGGTAGCCTTTATGGTTCGGGAGTTCTGATGCATTAAAGTAATTACGCCCTTTGTAAGGCATTTCCAACTTCAAAGCGTCATATCTCCGCAACCAATACCGCTACCAAAAAGTTATAAACTACTAAAATATAGCCCAACAAATTCTCTACATTTTCTTTGTTGATCACTTCTTGGTCCATCATCCCTTTGTTTAGATAAACCCACTCACTCTTTGACTAGTTTTCCTTCGGCAAAAGCACATACTGTTCACACAGTCAACTCGGCTTGTTTTCAGAAACAGCGAAACCAAAAACAGATAAATATAAATGGAAATGAGATGGGACGACCCTTTGATTGATCTATGCGGTTTTTTAAAAAAGTTTTCTGGCGGAATTTCACGTAAAAATATGAAAAAATGTTTATTCAGGCTGTGTCGATTTACGCGGCTTCGTGTAGATTTACGAGCTAACCAAAAATCAAAACTTTCCCTTTTCTCCGTTCCAACACACCCCATTCATCAATTTGTAACCCACTATTTTTATGTATTCTCCAAATGAAAAAACATAAAATTACGTGTCAAGTCCCCCATTTTTTGTTTGTCACCCATAGTAGTTGCCACCGAGAGAAGAAGAGACCGTCATGCATCGTCAATCACTTTCGATTCGGAATCCATATATTTTTGACGTCGGGATAAGAGAGTATCCGGATTTTCCCTCTTTTTTTCCTATTTTTCCCGTAGAGTGATGGAGGTATCTGGTAGTAGGGCTTAGCCGTGAGAAGGTTTTGTTGTGACACCACGCGTTCTGAAATCTCCCTTAACGTTGTCTGAAAATGCTCCATCCCCTTCTTTTCTACTTTTTTCTCCATCTGCACTTGGCCTACTGTAACTATCAAGCCTCCCATCATCAAGACCATTCTGCACCTGGTTACCATGGAAGCTATCATCACGAAGTGGGTCAGGAGCTTCAGAATATTCACGATGACATGGCGAATGGGTACCAGCATCATCAGGATTTAGGTTACCCAACGGGACCGCCATCGCCAGGTCCGGATCATGGATATCATGTAATCTCGTAAGTCTACACTCGACCCCCGTAAATTCTCTATTTCCAGGATCCCCACCAGTATGGCTACCCATCTGAACCCTCCCTTCCATTATCTCCATCTGCCGGTTCATGTCTCTCCAGAATCCGTTTGGCGGCCTCATTTGATCCAACAATATCTTCAAAAATTAATAGATTTATCGACTCGATGAGAATAGATAGATTGAGAGCATATGTTTGTGAGAGGACCGCCTATTTCTGCGATGAGCACCAGCAGAAAGAAGTGGGAGATTTGTTCCATCAATACGATAGATCAATTGAGATAATTGATCAAGTGAGACATCAACTGACAAGTACGGAGAAAGATCAACTGAATATGATGGAGAATTTGAATGATACACTCGCTGAGCAAGCGTTTTTTGTTTATAAATTTCATGTGAGTTTTGGTTTTAAGCGGGGATATCTCGAAAACTAGAAGAGCTTATAAAAAATGATCTACTGTTGAAAAGTAGCTCTTGAAATTTCCAATATCTTTTTACCTGAAAGTTTCGTGATATCTAGATTGTTAGGAGAGTTATAAAGCATCAAAGAAGCGTGACAGTAAGGGAAGCTCCGATTTGCGGGAAAAGTTTGATGAACCATAATTTGACTCAAACTAGATATTTTTGTTAAAATTTTAAAATTTTCTTATAGAGAATCTTGTATTCTAATAGAATTTTCTTTTTTCCGATTCCAATTCGGTTCAAAATGGACGAAATTTCACTTTTCCCGTGGTTTTATCCCTATTCTCACGGGGGAAGAGAGTGGCGAGAGAGTTCGCCGGCTCACTGTCGACTGTGAGAGACGCAGACATCTCGCTCCGCTTCTTCTCTCCCGTCGATTTTGAACTGAAGTTCGACTTCACTCTGCTTTAGAGCTTCATATCTCGCTAACCAGAAGTATTATCAAAAAGTGATCAACTACAAAAAAGTAGCTTTTGAAATTTACTATATTTTCGTAGTTGAAAGTTTTTTGATAGCTAAATTGGTTGTGGAGTTATAATCAGTCAAAGAAATGAGAGGTAATTATAGACACCTTCCAGCTAAACAGCATTATATCTCGCCAAGCATGAGCGCTATCAAAAAGTGATCAACTACAAAAATATAGTAAATTTCAAGGGCTACATGATCAAATTAAACATCTTGTTTATATCGTGCTTGGCTGCAGAGTTATGGAGTTTCAAAGTGGCATGGCAAATCGACATTTTGCCCAAATTTAATGAATTTTTCTTATCAAGATACGTTTTTCAGCAACTAAATCCTGTCGACTTGGCTGTTCTCACCTCTGCCAAAGCGTCCTTAACCACTGCCCTCTCTGCAACTGCTCCAGATGCAGCATTGAGTAAATCTATGGGCTCATTTACCCCACAAGATCTAGAGAGATTGGCGGTAAGTCAGTTTGTATGCCCATTCGCCCACACATCCCTTCTTCCAGACACTTCCCGTCAATCATCTTCCCGAAGAAGTGCGAACTCATTTGGCACGATGTCAGATCACATCTCCAGAAGTCGTTCATGACACTGTCGCCTTTTTGTTATCCGTGATTGGGTCGAAACAGAATAATTATCGTCGGTAATCTAGGGTTTCTTTCAATACAATTGCATTCATAGAGTTGATAAATTTTACAATTAAAGCACAACATAAATAGTGTAAATACATGTTTTGAATTGATTGAATGATGAATTTTTTGAGAAAGCGAGAGAATATTTTTAGAGAAAATGATGAGGTGAAAATTTTCTGAATGGAGAAATAGAGAACAAGTGACAGAATCACATGCGGATAGATAGAAGAATTTCAGCAAAAAAATGAGGAGGGAAACTGGATTTTAATGAGATTTCCAAGCAATTTTTTAGCTGAATATTTCACAAAATTATCGCATAAATTAAAGATTGACACCCTGTCCAACGAGTCCCTTATCCATGAAACGTCTTCTCGAGAAGCAGAGCCACCACTTCGACGGGCGGTCATGTGGATCCGGGAATGCCAATTCACACAGACGAACACCGAGTTCTTGACGAATTTGTTGAAGATACGCACGCATTTCGTCTTCATCTGGCTTCGATTGTGGTGCTTTGTACATACTATTCAGTGGGAATCCGTTCTCTCCAGGAATTGGAAGAAGATGAGAGAGGGCGAGAGCATTGAGATCTTTTTGACCGGCAATCTTGTTGGGACTTTTTTGAAGTTTACGGAGGCATTCGGTGATGTAGAAAATGAGATAGATGAGCGTACGGTCGGCTGGGCCTTTTATCTGAAAGATTATTATGTGGTGTGCGAATAATTTTAAGAAAAAAACCCATTTTTGAGCGGGAAATGAAGACAGAGACCGTTTTTTTTAAAGCATAATTTTTTTTTGCATTTCTCAGACGAAAATCAGTGTTTGTGTTAGAAGAGAACTATCCCTGCGCAAAATTACCTCAAATTCACGGAAAAAGATGTTCGGCTTGAAGTAGTTGAGCGCTTCGTCGATGATGTCCTCTTGTGTGGTTTCTGGAAAGGAAAATCGTAAAATTCAAAGTTTTCGGTTGAAATTTTTCAACAAACATTTAATTTTTCAAAGCTGTGGTATCGTAATTACTGCTTATAGACAATTGGCAAATTCTACGGGTTCTAGCAGATAAAAATCCGCTAAACAGTGATATTTCAGAGGTTTTTTCAGCTGAAATATGTTGAAATGCGGACAGAAACGTAAACTTCATTTCATTCGATATTTCACATCTTCTTCACACTTACGCGGTGCCGGTCCCTTAAAATTGGTCCGAATCGGCAACTTGCCCATATTTGTGTTACCCAGTGGCAACACTCGGATTTCAGTGTCGAATTTCGAGTGGTACGCTGGCATTTTTAAACCTGAAACTTCGAAATGATTAACTCTGAAAATCGGGAGAAGTTATTACACCAAAAATTGAAGGGAGTCATAAACCCAAAAATCACGACAAAGAAATTTTCGAAAAATCATTAAAAAATGTATAAATATACATGAAAAAGTTAGTTTTTAAATCAAAAAATACCCGTTATTCAATCAAAATTGATGACAATATGTGACAAGATTACATGGGGAAAATATTACATGTTTTGAGGGAGCAATTAATCAAATTGAAGCACAAAAATCACCGAAAGCTCAACAACAAGGAAAATCTAACAGAAATAAAAGAAAACTAACAGAAAAGTGAGTAAAACTGATTCATTTTTTGTTCTCGATCGCCTTTTTCTGCGTCTGTTCGATTTGTTCAATGAAACTTTGTTTTGATAATTGAATATAATCGATTGGAGTTATTGTTAGTAGTGACACCCATTGTCCGAGCGATTTGAAGTTGTCGGCGGCGAATATGAAGCTACGGGCGGTTCTGAAAACAACAACTTTGATTGGGGACGGAAAAATAAGGTATTTAACAACAACGGAAGTCTTCGGAGACGCGGCTTTTATACTTGCTATAAATTTGGTTATAGGTACTTTCGGTTACAGGGAGTCCATTTCTGTAGTCAAAATCTGTTCAATGTCTCTGCGAGCCGAGATATGAGCTCACAAAATCAAATGGCTTTTTCACATGAAATTCCAAATCGGCCGCATATATTGGAATTCCATGAGAAAAAGCTTTACCATATGAAAAGAGTGAGAGCTCATAACTCGGCTCGCTGAGACATTTAGCCGGTTGTGACTGCAGAAACGGAATCCCCGTAGTCGAAAATACGGCTCCGGGACGTTTCGACACCAGACATTTCGACACCGCGACAACTCGACACCGCGACATTTCGACACCAGACATCTCGACACCAGACGTTTCGACACCAGACATTTCGACACCAGACATTTCGACACCATTGAAAATCGAGTAAAATTTGTCTCAAAAAGGAGATGATTTTAGGGTTTGAAGGATCCGGGGTTCGACCCGGGTGCTTGAAAAAATGTTTTATTTTTATTTTTGGGTTTTTGGTACCAATCTGACAACCAGGGTTCGACCCCCACGGGTATCAATGTTTTTTGTTTTTTTTATTCTTAACATTTTGGTACTAATCTGACGTCCGGGGTTCACCTCTTGATGCTGGCAAAGTTATTTTGACTTTGATTTCTGACATTTTTCTTCATGTAAGCTAGATAGAAGTATAATTGCGAGGAAGATGGGAATAACTCTTGATCAAACGACTTGTGCGTGCATCAACTCAAATGATGATAATTCGAATGTTCGAGAAAACCACTCCCGGAATACGGAGAAACTTTTCTCAAACATACAAAATAGGGAATGGTTTTTCAAGACCATGTAGTACCAAAATGTTAAAAATAAAAAAACAAAAAACATTGATACCCGTGGGGGTCGAACCCTGGTTGTCAGATTGGTACCAAAAACCCAAAAATAAAAATAAAACATTTTTTCAAGCACCCGGGGTCGAACCCCGGACCCTTCAAACCCTAAAACCATCTCCTTTTTGAGTCAAATTTTACTCGATTTTCAATGGTGTCGAAATGTCTGGTGTCGAAATGTCTCGTGTCGAAACGTCTGGTGTCGAGATGTCTGGTGTCGAAATGTCGCGGTGTCGAGTTGTCGCGGTGTCGAAATGTCTGGTGTCGAAACGTCCCGGAGCCGAAAATACCTATATCCAAATTTATAGATAGTTTGAAAGCCGCGTCTCCAAATACTACCCTTGTGATGCATCTTAGAAAGGGATGTTAGTATTCATAGAAAACTCACGATTTAAATTTAATTTCAAACGTAAAATCCTTTCCAATCTTATTCTCATCACACAGCTCAATAAAACAGTCTTCAATGATAAGAAGAAGGAATGGAGGGGTTGATGACGTCTCTTCTTCTGATTTATTGTATACAAATAACATATTCGCCTTCAAAACACCCCATCCAGCACGCCATTGGAAATCCTGGAAAAAAATTATTGAGAATCATGTTAACATTTACAAGTCGGATTTATTGTTTTGTGTGAAATAAACTGAAATTCACAAATTTAACTCTTCTACGAAATCTCCATCAAACTACATTGTGATCAGTGCCCTTTGAGCACTTCGCAGATGCTCAGAAGACCAGATCCATCAAAATATTTATCTCTTTTCTTTGATTTTCTGGCTAACAGAAAAAAGAAAACAAGCATTCCAATTGATTGGGTCATCCGACCCTAGAGAAAGATTGATTATGTTCTCTTCGGAGCGATCCAGAAGGATGAAAAAGTGAAAAAGCACCTGACAGAGAGGTGTCTGAGGTCAAACCCTCTATCTTTTTGTCGTTTTGATGACAATTCGGATAATGGAGACGGATTTTCGGAACTTTCAGTACTTTCTAATCTCTTTTCAGTCTTCTTAGTTATGAACTGCGTTGCGTGCGCCTTTTGATGTTTTGACTCAAAAAATCGGTGTTTGGAGCTATTTTCATCAAGAAAACATAAATTCTTGCTACCAAAATGACCACCTGACACCTTTTCAACCCCCGTCTGGGGTCAAATGGCCAATGGTGCTATTCTCTTATCTCTTTCTCTCCCGTTATCTCAAATTGATAACAACTGTCTTTTTCTCCATCTATTCAGTACCTGCTGCAATTGCAAGGGACCCGTGAATCGTCGCTCAAACGTTGGATCGGCACCTAGTCGAAACAGCGAATTCGCGTTGGCTAGCATCTCGGGGCGCTGAAAATCATGAAGTTGGTTTTGACGATTCTGGTGGCCGCTTTGGCTATCGGAGCGGAAGCAGGATTTGAGAGAAAGGTGAGAAGATATTCAAGATTGAAAAATAAATTATATCAAAAAATATAATTTTCTCTAGAAAATATTATAAATCTTATTTCCAGTATACCGTCTGCGAACATAAAGACGGTGGTCTACACTCATTTAAAGAAGGACGTATAGGAGACGACGATGTTTGTGGAAAACGTCTTGCGACGGCTTATTTCCACGATGAAGTCAACCAAACGGGGTAAGCACATAATGATTCACCAGAACGAGACAAATTTTGTTTGCTAAACACGGAAAATCGATAAAACTATAGGGAAAACAGGGAGAATAGTATGTTTTGAATAACTTCGCAAAACTTTTGTAAAGAAAATGGAAAATGTTGAGCAGTGAAATTGGCTTGAGACGTTTTTATGAAGAAATTTTTATTTTTGACAGAAGTTGTTCAGTTTTGGATAAAATTGAAAGCTCTCTCACTTTATTTAATGAATTTATTTCAGATGGGCTTTCCTTGAAGTTGACGTGATCAGCCCAAAGATTCCACACTACTTGCAAGGATATGCCACTGGATTTGCTGAAGGTGAGAAAAACGAAGAGAAATTAGCAACGAGGTGTAGGAAAAGAGGCTCAAATGAGGTGAATTGAAGTATATCCAAAGATCTTGAACCAGTGAAAGTCTATGAAACTGTTTGAGGAACAAAGTAAATTAGTTTTACAGCGGATTTCAAAACAAAGCGATGAGTCACACTTTCTACTCGAAAACCCTTTTCCTGGTCAATTTTTTACCGGAAACTGATAAATTATAGTAATTTCAACTCGAAAAATACCAAAAACCAAACCACAAATCACAAAAATCTATTGAAAATCTACTTTTCGACTCAATTCCTTCTTTGTTGTCAGAAAAACAGTGAAATAAGTGTGTGTGGATTTACGATAAACAACACGCACTAGCGGAATAACGGAGTGTCGTTGTGAACTTCTTTTGGCAAAAATACGAATTCTGAAAGTTTGTGAAAAGAAAGAAGAGAGGAAAACGCAGAAAATTAATGTTTAGAGAAATACACTAGTCTTTATCGATAAACAAAAAACGAAAATCATCCGTACAGCAGGAAAATTGAGTGAATACGAGCAGAAACCAGATAAAACCAGCGTTGTCTTGGTTTTAGCACTTTTACAAAAACTGAATTAAAACAGATTCCTTATACTTAGGAATATAGGAAATCAATGTTTAAAAATCCTTCCAGGTCGTGCAACTCGCGATTTGATCGACATGCACATCATGAATACCGTAACTGGTTACTGTGACGGTGCCAAACATTTCTGCGATGAGCTCGCCGAGTTCATCGAGGATAACTTGAAATGGATGGAGACGGAGATCAAAGAACATCCGGAAGATGAGTATTGGCAGCAAGTGAATCTAACAGTCAATCAATTATTCGGGTTGATTCACGGATATGAGAATACTCTGGGAGCTCAAATCAATTATCGGGAGATTGCAGTTCACCCAATTTTGTGAGTTGAATGAGAATGATAATTGAGACGGAAACTTTTGATTTCCAGCATGATCCAACTTGCTGGAGACCTGGAAGACCTCGCCATGAAGTTCAAAAAGCCAGAAAATCCGAAGAAAGTCTTCTCAGGACCAGGACATTGCTCCGCTCTTGTCAAGGTAATTAGTTCGCTTTACTGGAACATAATCTACTTATCCCAATTCAGCTTCTTCCCAAAAACGAAGATATTTTGTTCTCTCATGTCACCTGGACATCTTACGGTGCCATGTTGAGAATCAACAAGAAATATTCATTCAAGACTGGAGATCCAGGACAGGTTTACTCGTTTTCGAGTTATCCAGGTACGGGGATATATCACAAGAGAGAGGGATTGTATCAAAAAGATGTTAACAGCAAAGTTGTTGCAAATTTTAGTCTCCACATTTTTGCAGTTGAAAATTGTTTGATACCGTTTAGTACAAAATAGTTATGGATCATTGAATGTCGCTAGCTTACATTTTGCTTTCAACGGTATTCAATATCTCCAAAGCTCTTGAACAGTTGTTCGTGAGGAGGAATATGTAGAACAGTTCAAGCATATAGATGATTTCGTCTCTTTATTAAGCCCTCTTTCTCATCCCTCAGTTTCCGTTTTCCCATCGTTCACTCCAATATTTCAGCCTCCATCACCTCCACCGACGACTTCATTCTCACCTCTGCGAAACTGGCAATTCTCGAAACGACCATCGGAAACTATAACGAGAAATCTCTCGACCTCATTACTCCAAACACCGTCCTCACTTGGATTCGTGCTGAAATTGCTCACAGAACTGCATCATCTGGATTGCAATGGGCTGAAGCATTCGGAAGACATAACAGTGGAACATACAATAATGAATGGGTTGTGGTCGATTACAAGCAATTTCATAGAGGAAAAGAGGTTCAGCCAGAGACTGGAATCATTCATGTCGTCGAGCAGATGCCGTGAGTTTTTTCTGTCTGTGTGGCTATCTATCCGGATGTCCAGAATCCCAATTTCCTCCTTTTCCAGAGGTCACATCGTTCACTCTGACAAGACCGCCCATCTCTTCCGTACTTCTTACTGGCCGGGATACAATCAACCATACTACAAACAAATTATTCGATTCTCTGAAACTGACAAAATGGTTGAGAAGTACGGTGACTGGTACAGCTACGACAAGACCCCTCGAGCACTCATCTTCGCGAGAGATCATGTGAATGTCAAGGACATGGACTCGATGATTTCATTGATGAGATCTAATAATTACACAAAGGATCCATTGTCAAAGTGTGACTGTAATCCACCGTATTCTGCTGAAAATGCTATTGCATGCAGATCCGATTTGAATCCAATCAACGGTACTTATCCATTCAAGGTAAGTATAAATATCAGATAATAAATTTCCCCTGTTTCCATTCCAGTCTCTTGGATTCCGTGATCACGGAGCCATCGACGTCAAAGTCACCAACTCCCGTCTTATCAACACTCTCCAATTTACCGCCGTCTCTGGGCCACCAGGCGGAGTCAACAAGGATGTCCCAATTTTTGATTGGAGAACCACCCCATTGAGAGAAAAGGTTCCACATTACGGACAACCGGATAAGTGGAAGTGAGTACAGACGATCTTCGGCCAGACAATCTGACACACATAATGATTTCCCTGATTTCAGCTTCGCACCAGTGACCTACAAATGGAGAAAGACCTACACACCAAGCCGTATTGACAGATTGAAGGAATTGTTGTTCCAAGAGTCTTATTAATTTTTTTTAAGTGGCAATAAAGTAATTTCACATTCAGACATCGAGACCTTCAGATGGACAGACAACTTATTTTCAGAACGAAAAACAACTGCTATCAATTTCAGGTTGTTTTTGCACTGGAAAACGTTGGAAAACCAGAATAAGTATTGGAAATATCTATCTGATTTACCTATTTTTCAATATAATGGGGGATATTCACCTCCGGAAAAAACGTTTTTTCCCTCGATTCATTTGCCGGAAAAAACGGCAAAAAACGGAAAAACAGTTTTTTCCGGTAAATGAATCGAGCGAAAAAACGTTTTTTCCGGAGGTGAATAACCCCATAAAACACAATCTTGCTATCAAAACTTGACCACCTGACACCTTTCCAACCCCCGTCTGGGGTCAAATAGCCAGTGGTGCTATCCTCTTATCTCTTTCTCTCCCCGTTATCTCAAATTGATAACAACTGTCTTTTTCTCCATCTATTCAGTACCTGCTGCAATTGCAAGGGACCCGTGAATCGTCGCTCAAACGTTGGATCAGCACCCAGTCGAAACAGCGAATTCGAGTCGGCTAGCATCTCGGGGCGCTGAAAATCATGAAGTTGGTTTTGACGATTCTGATAGCCACTTTGGCTATCGGAACAGAAGCAGGATTCGAGAGACAGGTGAGCAGTAATGTATAGTTTATTCAAAAATGTCAACTTCCTAATTCCAGTATACTGTCTGCGGACATAAAGACGGTGGTCTACACTCATTTAAAGAAGGACGTACAGGAGACGACGATGTTTGTGGAAAACGTCTTGCGACGGCTTATTTCCACGATGAAGTCAACCAAACGGGGTGAGTGCAAGAAAAGAAATATCTTAAGATTTGTGAGTGGAATACTTTCTGAATACCCGTTCACGTTTTCCATTGATTTATCTCTAACTAGACCTAACCATCTAAGATGTTCCCGTAGTTCATGTTTTGTTGGTCCTTCTAGAAGAATATTCTCACTTTTATTGGTTAGATGGACAAGAAATGTTGTGCTTTTTCGATACGTTGACAAGGCTATTCCCTGAATTAGATTCGTTTTTTACAAATTGAAAACAAAGAGAAATTTTATATATTTTTGAAAATTTATTAACTGAACGATGTAGCGATGGATAGATGAAGTGATGATTGAATGAATGAATGACACACAAGAGATCATAACCGTGGGAAAAAATGATGGAAAACGATAGGTTGATGATAACTGGATTTAAATAAAAAATGTGGAGATGTAAGGGGACTTAGGCATCAACAGTGGCATCCTCCTCAGGTGGCTCAACTGGCTCAACATTCACTGGAGGAGTCACAATTTGAGCCGGTGCACCTGGAGTGATTGGTGGAGTTGGGAAGAGTACAGCTAAAAGTGGGTTAGGAAACATAGGCTGTGGTTGAGTGAACATTTGAGAGGACAACTGAAACTGTTGGAGGAGTACATTTGGTTGTGATAGTAGATTAGTTGGGAACAGAAATGGGAAAGCGGTTGGTGCTGGAGAAGGAATGGAAGGAGCAGTAGAATTTGACGTGGATGGTTCCGACTCCTTTTTCATTTTCTTCGCAGATTGAGAGCTGCTCTCCGCTTCACGCTTCTGACGACGATCCTGACGGCTTCCCGTTGCGTATGGATTATTGTCAGTTTTGAGTTGGTTCAGTGCATCACCCTGAAAAGATGAATATTGAGAGATCATCTAATTGTCTAGACCCATTGAAACTTACATGATATGCTGTCACAGTGATGAATGAAGTGTAGTCAATTTTTGAGATGTGAACGATTTGATCTCCCTCTAAGATTGTCAGAACCGGGATGTATCTGTGTTGAGTAAGAAGGTAGACCTGTAAATAATTGGATTCAAAATCTGGAACTATTGAAAAATAAACTTACAAACGATGGCCCTTTATGCTGATTTGACTTGCGATTGGTGACTCTGATCTGGTCAAAGCTGAGTGGCTTATCCATCCAATCCTTTCCAAGTTGAGCTCCATCTTTATGGAATACAATCCGTGGAACTCCTTTCTCTTCAGTTGACGGAGATTCTGTCCAGACTCCATTGACATATCTCAATTTCTTGTCATCGAAAAACTCGAAATGCATGCTGATCACGTAGTATTTCGATGGGTCCAACCCCGCGACGATATACTCCAGAGTAGGGAAGATACGACGACCAGGAGCTGTGATGTTCATCTCGTTGGTCAGCTCGAAACAATTCCTCCAAAGATCGTCAGTGTAGCTAGAGAGTGACACAGAGATGTCTGTCATCTTAGAGAGAGACATCTTCGGGAGAAGTAGTAAGTGAGTTGGGTAGACGAATGAGATGAGAATGAAGGAATGAGATGGGTATTTATACTCTTCTGTGAGATGGTACCCCTCGACGCAGTCATCTGTTGCTCCGCCCATATACGCAGTCAAATGGGAGGTCCGCCCCCTTACTTACACAGAGAGACAGCGTGTGATTCAACTTTCCCAGGAGCAAGGAGGATACTGTTTAGGGTAAAAAGGGTAGATGAAAATTGGTGTATAATAGTGCACAACAAACGGAGAGGAGTCAATATAGGGGATAAGTAGAACAAGAAAATATGTTTTATGGATGTAGATACTCCGGAATACAGAAAGATCATGGTACTGAATAAAATGGGTTCGTAACGAGGGCTTGTAATGAGACGAAAGAATGATAAATACCTAAGAAACATCAAGCTTGATGGTATCGAAATCGGATTTCGAATGAAGGTTTCACCAGAACTTTTCAAATTAGAAACCTAATTTGTGACAATACATTTTCACAAAACCGGTTGGCTTTGGATCATCAGAAACACCGCCAGAAGCGTGTCCCCAACACCAGATTCTTGGCACAGATTCTTGGCAAGTAAATTACCGCCAACCAAAGTCTTCTCGGGAATCTCCTGATTCGGATTCTTCTCGTGTCTCATGTTGTGGCGAAGCCAACAATGATTATGGAAAATTAAGGGTTGCTGCTGAAAACCATTGACTGTTTTTATGTTGCTTAACAGGATGAAGAATTCATCAGAAGAAAGTCATTGAACCGAAACGTAGGCACTTATCTGCAAATATCACACTAGATCATGAACACTAGATCATGATCAATGAACAGCACTCGATCTACATCTCTTGGGAACTTGTCTCATTCCTGGCACGGATTCTGCTCATTGTCTTCATTCATTTCCAAAAACTACTTTGTTCATAAATACTACACGCCATAGTTGTCCGGAATCCGGATTCCGGAATTCCGGGTTTTTTTTGACATTCCGGTTCCGGTTCCGGATTCCGGAAAATGAAAATTTTCATTCCGGTTCCGGATTCCGGATTCCGGTATTTGAAAAACTTTATTCCGGTTCCGGATTCCGGAAAATGAAAAATTTGATTCCGGTTCCGGATTCCGGATTCCGGTTTTTCGGAAAATGGCATTCCGTACAACTATGCTACACGCTCTCACTTTGGTCACAACATAAACAGTGAGAAAACAATAATGAAAACGAGATGATTATTGAGATATGAAAATCTGGTAGTTTTTCGGGATTTGAACTTCTGAGTTAAGGTTTTGAAGTTCTTGGCCCAGTATCATTTGATTGAATCTGTTATTACTTCATCATCGACTGGCACACTCAAAATGTTATAATGTCAGTAACATTATTATTACAAATGAAAGTCGGGATCTCGAAAGTTTCAGGAAAGAATCTAACTTTCGAGCAACGTCTGAATTGCGTTACATCCTGGAGTCGACACTCCTCGTTGTTCAGACATACAGAATTTAATAAAGACTGCAACGAGGATGGAAGCGCTAGTCACGATTGGGTGCTAACTTTGTTCAGTTCATTGTTCATAATTGATTTCGTTCGGATGTTATTTTGTACTTTGAATCCAGAGCAGTTTGAAACTGTCCAGTCACCATCTGATTTCAATCATCATCGAATTGTTTCAGAAGCTCTCTCACTTTTCAATATTCCCATTTTATCGCTTATCACTTCATAGCCATCTTTATATACTATTTTTATAAACTCCCATGCTAATTCGGGACAGATTGAACGTCTTCCTTTGTTTACTCGGGAGAGTATAGCGGTCACATCAAACGTCGGGAGTACACTTACAGTCTTTTAGCATAAAAATCCTTTATTGTTGCCGACAAGGGGAAATGAGCCGTCAGGTGTGAGAAGACAAGTTCACGGGAGATTTTGGTAATTTGATGTTTTCGTTAGTTAAAATAGGATATTTGTGGGTTTGAAACTGTTGAGTCACTTTTCTTAATCTTCTCGTAGGTCCCCATGTCTTGTTATTTCATTAATACCTTTACAAATTTCTCCAACAAACTGTATAATTAGTCTCGGATCTTTCTGTGAACGATATCGTGACCTCTGTTGTTCCCCTTGTTTCATCACATTGTCTATATGGAGTCCCCTGCAATTGACACCTGACACGCTTTGAACTCAATACGTGTCAGTTCTCCAGGTCCGCATAGCGAAACGAGTAAATCTTGGGACATCATAATCCAAACATTGCACGTGACACCTGTTGTATTTTCCCCGTAACTCGAATCCTACAGTTCACACTGTTCTGTAGCATGACGATGAGCAAGCGGCATCCACGGAACACAAAGTGAAGGTGAAAAAGATTCGAAAAAAGAGAATAATAGTACGAAAAGAACCATTCTGAAGCATGGAGAAAATGAGGAGAAAGGGATTGTAACTATGTGAAAAGAGGCAAAAATGCAGAGGACATGGTGCATATTAAAAGTAGAAGACATGAACTGTTTAGGGTCCGCCGAGACAAAACTTGTAACACTGAAACGTGAAGATATTTACGGGAAATTGTGACTGAAAATTATCATTTTTGGTATCTGACTATGAGTACACACTTTAAAACCTTTATTTCCATCGATCAAAAAATAGATACAAAGATTTCAAAACTATATCTAAATTATTCAATTTCAAAAACGTCTTTCCAGATGGGTTTTCCTTGAAGTTGACGTGATTAGCCCGAAGATTCCACACTACTTGCAAGGATATGCCGCTGGATTTGCTGAAGGTAACAAATGAGAGAACAAAATGAAACTGATAAGAACATTAGGTAAAACTCTACAAGTTCGTGAACCTAATTCCAGGTCGTGCAACTCGTGATTTGATCGACATGCACATCATGAATACCGTAACCGGTTACTGTGACGGTGCCAAACATTTCTGCGATGAGCTCGCCGAGTTCATCGAGGATAACTTGAAATGGATGGAGACGGAGATCAAAGAACATCCGGAAGATGAGTATTGGCAGCAAGTGAATCTAACAGTCAATCAATTATTCGGGTTGATTCATGGTTATGAGAATACATTGGGAGCTCAGATCAATTATCGGGAGATTGCAGTTCACCCAATTTTGTGAGTTGTATGAGAAGGATAATTGAAAGGAAAAGTTTCAATTTCCAGCATGATTCAACTTGCCGGAGATCTGGAGGACTTAGCCATGAAGTTCAAAAAACCAGAAAATCCGAAGAAAGTCTTCTCAGGACCAGGACATTGCTCCGCTCTCGTTAAGGTAGAGAATTCGCTTTACTGAAAAGAAGACTTCTCAATTTCAGCTTCTACCGAAAAACGAGGATATCTTGTTCTCTCATGTCACCTGGTCTTCCTACAGCACTATGCTCAGAATCAACAAGAAATATTCGTTCAAGACTGGAGATCCAGGACAGGTTTACTCGTTTTCAAGTTATCCAGGTTTGTGATATTACTAGATTGTCGAAAAGTTGAAAAGTCATCATCTTTATTTTCAGCATCCATCACCTCCACCGACGACTTCATTCTCACCTCTGCTAAACTCGCAGTTCTCGAGACTACGATCGAGAATTATAACAAGAAGTCACTCGACCTCATCACTCCTAATACAGTTCTCACTTGGATTCGTGCTGAAATTGCTCACAGAACAGCATCATCTGGATTGCAATGGGCGGAAGCATTTGGAAGACATAACAGTGGAACATATAATAATGAATGGGTTGTAGTGGATTACAAGCAATTCCACAGAGGAAAAGAGGTTCAGCCAGAGACTGGAATCATTCATGTCATTGAGCAGATGCCGTGAGTTGTGTCTGTCTGTGTGTCTATCTGTCCGGATGTCCAGAATCCCAACCTCTCCCATGTTTCAGAGGCCACATCGTTCACTCCGACAAGACCGCCCATCTCTTCCGTACTTCCTACTGGCCAGGATACAATCAACCATACTACAAACAGATTATTCGATTCTCTGAAACTGACAAAATGGTTGAGAAGTACGGTGACTGGTACAGCTATGACAAGACCCCTCGAGCACTCATCTTCGCGCGAGATCATGTGAATGTAAAGGACATGGACTCGATGATTTCATTGATGAGATCAAATAATTACACTAAGGATCCATTGTCAAAGTGTGACTGTAATCCACCATATTCGGCGACCAATGCAATTGCTAGCAGAGCTGATTTGAATCCAATCAATGGTACTTATCCGTTCAGGGTAGGTCAAAATTAATTAGCAGCATGTTCTACTCTTCAAATATTTTCAGTCGCTCTCGTTTCACGACCTTGGAGCTATCGACGTCAAAGTCACCAACTCCCGTCTCATCAACACCCTCCAATTCACAGCCGTCTCCGGACCACCAGGCGGTGTCACAAAGGACGTTCCAATTTTTGATTGGAGAACCAATCCATTGAGAAAGAAAGTTCCACATTTTGGACAGCCTGTTAAATGGAAGTGAGTACAGAAGATCTTCCAGACATACTGACAATCATTATATTTCAGCTTTGCCCCAGTGACTTACAAATGGAGAAAAACTTACACTCCAAGCCGTCTTCAGAGATTCAAACAGTATTTGTCAGAGAGATCTTTCTAATTTTTTTCGATCTTTTTAGTAAAATTACAATATTTTTGCCTAAGGGTGCATGGATATACTGGCAGAAAGACAGACAAATTTATTGGATTTCAGAACCACTAACAAACAACAGAAAATGACTAGAATATGAGAAAAGCCTGGGTGGAAAAAGAAAAAAAATATAACTTAGAGAACTATAAATTACTTAACATTTTTCGAGATCGTCTTCACTTCATTCGCCCGTTCCAAGTCTCCAATTTCCTCTCCTTTCGGACTGATTTGATGTTTTGAGCAACAGCATACGGAGAGCTTCTGGAAAAAAAGGTTGAGATGATGATGACTGAAATCTTATTTTTCTCACCTCCACAATAATATCAGTTGTCCATAACAATATAGCCATAACGTGTAATGAAATGACAAAGAGGCGATGGGTTCCTGCACCGATGTGGTCGAACATCAAGAAGGCGTAGTAGCCGAGGACACCGCAACACCGGGCAATTTCAATGTACCGAGCGTACCATCTGGAAAAAAGAGGTCTCATTTCATAAAGTCTGAAATTTCCACTCACTTCATATCAAAAAACGCTCCGAAAGATTGCATCGTCACCACAAAGTACGCAATCTTCACCGAACATTCCAAATAACTCAAATGAATTCTATCGAATTCGAAATGGAAGAAAATCGCCAGCAAGAGAATAAACGAGACAGCAACATAGATTTTCACAATGATTCTTACAGGAGGTGAGTACTTGACAACTGGTTTACTTGGCTCTGGAACTTTATAAGCCGGGTCGACCATCGACATCCAATGGAAAAATGGAGTGATAGGAACACCAGGGAACCATCCAGGAGGATAGACGGCTGCTTTGATTTTATTGACGACTCCCGGGAAAAGAGGTTCTCCTTTCTTGTCTTTTGTGAATCCTTTGAATAGAAGGAGGTCCCAGAGAGTGTGGAATTGGAGGTAGATTTGATTGAAAGAGTTTTCATTTGTGATCAGTCCATAGATTGGAGGATCCTCTGGACGTTCGGCTTCGAATGTGTTGAACATCTGAAAGGCATTTGTAGACATCTGGACAAACCGACAGCTTACCTTATCCCAAATAATGAAAACACCTCCATAATTTCTATCGATACAATATGGATTCCTTCCATGATGTACTCGATGATGGGATGGGGTGTTGAAAACTAATCCGAGTGGTCCCATAGAGTCCACTAACTGAAAATCAACGTTCAATTTTCCAAACATCAAATCCAAAATCTTACCGAGGTATGCATGATGAACTGGAAAATTTCCGAAAAGTAGCGATGAACCAAGAAGATAGGCGGTGGGATGAAGAAGGCTTGTAAGCAATCATAGATAGCCAACCCTGCATCTTGAATAGCTGCTTGACGGAGTGCAGTCGAGAAGTTGTAGTATTCGGAGCTGTGGTGGATGGTGTGCAGACCCCAGAAGAAACCGGCTTCTGGAAATGACTTTTCTTATTTCGTGGTGTTATTTCTGATTTTATCAAAAAACGGCAAACTTTAAAGAAAACAGGAAGTGTACTGAAATTTAGTAATTGTCAATATTTTAATAACATCAGAAGGAGATAGCGCTAACTGACTAGTTTTTGGTTTCTTTTTTTTAGTTCTTACAACTTTGGCCTTTTTCAGTTGAAAATATCCAACTTTGAAAATGTGTTACGGTATTACTGATTGTCCCAGTAAGACAGTTTTTAATGGATCAAATAGAACAAAGGTAGAGCTTCATTTTTGTAGTTAACAAGTTTTTTGTACGGACACTCCCTAGAGAGTTATGATTGTTTTAAGACGACAACTTAATCACTATTTTGCACTGAAATCGGTCGATTTGAGAAATAACTTTGTCGATACACAACTTCCTAGGGAGTACTCGTGCGAAAAAGTTGTCAACTACAAAAATGGTGTTTTCGATCTTTTTCGATCTGTATGATCCATAAAAATTTTACTTTGTGGGACAATAGATACCAGACCGTAACTTTTTTTCAACTAAAAACGGCAAAAATTGTTAGAATTACGGTCATTAGTGTATCATAACTTTTCGATTTCTGGCACTATCAAATATGTTTTTAGAGCAAGTTCTAGAAAGAGAAATGTTCTACATTCTTGTAGTTGACAACTTTTTGATAGCTTTTGAAATTGTTGAGATATGACGGTTTGATAAAAAACTCCAAAAATAGGTCAGAATAATTTTAAATTGAGTTTTCCATGAAATCATTCAAAAAAAACTTACCATGAACAGCTCGATGTCCCAGATAATACATAAAGTCCTGGAAAAACAGACAGAATATCCAAACCCATGGTGAATCCCATGGTAGCTCTAATAATCTCCAGTTATCCCATACGATGACATAGAGAAATATCGCAACGGCTCTCCCTCCAAATCTGAAAAAAATGAAAGAGTATTTTTCTAGTCTCCCAGTCATAAAACCTCACTTGAAACACTGACTCAACATTCCAGCACATATCGACGTAATTGAGTCATTCAGTGCGAATCTATCCTCATGTCCAGATATAAACAGAATGAAGAATTCAGCAGTAAGGAATACCAACCACCACGCGGACACCTCTGCATTGTAGTTCGGCACGTCTTCTACTCGTTCTACAGTAGTCTCATAAGGGGATATCAGGTAGAAAGCGTGACGGAGGTTTGTCAGAGTCAGGCTGGAAAATATAGGTAGATAGGGTTTGTAGGTCCAGATGTTCTTACCGTTCCAATAACCGATGACCCAGTGATGTATTCGAGAAGACCCTATCCAACCATGCCGTCTCGTTCATCCTTTTTTCATTTGTATTTGAGGGGGATTCTAAAAAAAAGTAAGTTTAAGATAACGGAGCGTATCTCAAAAACAAAGAAAAATAGAAAAAAGTTGTCAACTATAAAAAATAATCAACATAAAATGTTACATATTTTGTAAGTAGTTCACTTTTCTCTAGCTAATTAAGCTATCGAGTTATGAAGGTTTAAAGGTAAACGTGGAAAAAGAGAGACGCAGAGAAGTCAGACACTCCCTTTTCTCTGGGCTCTCTTCTCCGTATATACAAAATTATAATAATGAAGACTAAGCAGTGATAATAGATAAATGATAAGAGATAGTGATCAAAAATCAGAATTCAAGGAATTCGTAGATATGAATTCTAGAATGTTTCGTTGGAATCATCTGGTAGGTTGATCTTCTCTCATAAAGCTTATGAGAGATTGAATAAGAAACGGAGGGGAAAAATGGATAACCTTGATGACGTAATGAGAAGAAGTAGAAAAGAAGGGGGAAGAAGCTGTTATTGGAGAGTGAGAGATGGTATGGATATGAGAGGAAGAGACCGGTCTCCCTTCAAATGACTAACACATTCTAGAAAGGGGAAGGAAGGAGAAGCTGAGAAGCAGAGAGAAGCAACTTTTCCTGCTGACTGATTGTTAGGCTGTTAAGGTGGTGCGATTCTGTAAAAAGAGGGATGTGACGGGATGATGAGGGGAGGCTGACTATAAAGAGAAGTGGCGGAAGTTGGTTTAGTGGGAAACTGGAACTTTGGTCTGTTAACAGGACAGGGGCAATGGTTTTTTTTTGATGAGAGCTGAAAATATTTATTCAAAAAAACTGTCTCCCGAGATATTTGGAAACCAGGTGAACAAGATTGGAGCGGGTATGGCACCCCGTGTTTCTAAATGGACAAACATCTTCGGTTTCAAAAATTTTGATCCCGGATTTATTAAAGTTTCAAAACGTCCTGGGTCAGAAATAACCCGGAGCCGAAAATTGAACACAATTATGAATAATTTTCATACTTGGTAAATGATTGAACGGACCGTAAAAAGCCCGTCAGGCCCGTCTTTTCAGGGCTATGGAATTTTTGAAAAATATGTGATATTTTTTCAGTTTTCAACTTTTGATGCGGAAAAATTTCGCAATTTACTCGTTTTTTCATACTTTCTTCCTGATTGTTTTGGATATTTTTCACAAGATTGACTGATTTTTTCAGTCGAGACGCCTCTAGCGTTAATAAACTTAATCAAGTTTGATTTTTTTTATTTCCCTCTAAAAGACGGGTCGAAACGGCCCGAAGTTTTGAAAAAAGTCCAGCCCGGCCCAGCCCGACCCTTGACATTTATGGAAAATTTAGAAAACACTGAAGACTTTATCTGTCGGTGTGTCTGGAGATCCGGATGTTTCTTAATCAGTTCATCCAATGAATTCAATTGGACCAAACATTGAAAATGTTACCAATTTTCAATATTAAAGAATGAAAAACCTTCAAAAAATGATGAAAAAATGATGCTTATGATCCGAATTCCGAAAAATTTATTAGGATAAAAATCTCTAATAATTACGCAAGGTCGGAGGATATTAAAATGAAAGTGTGACGAGATGAAGATTAATAAATATGATTTTAAATGATGACGAGGTGTTCGATGGGTGTAATTGGTATACCTAGGTTATAGCTGTAATATTGTCTACTGCAAACTGTAATTTACAACGAGATTTTGAAGGATAAAAGTGAAAAGGGGGCAGTGTTTACTTCGAGGGTTTTATGAGCTCATGGGGCTCAGAGAGTTTTCTTTAGTCAGCAAAGTAAAAACAATCAAGCATTAAAAAATTGAAAAACCTATTTATTTGCCCAAAAACAGCTGAGAGAATCGGAATGGCACACGAATTGTCTCATCTCTCACTTCTCCATTTAGCAGATCACAATCTCGGTTGGCGCGTACGCATTCATTCCGCCGCCGTCGTCCGTCCGCCAACCGCTCCTTTCTCCGTCACTTGTCTATGTGTTTGTGATGAAGAAAGCGAAACCTGATTCTGATTTTCACTTCATGAGCAACACCACCAGCACAGAGGTTTTGTATGGGGGAAGGGGATGAGAGATCAGGAAAGGAAGAGGTATTGGCACGGCACGCTTCTGCGAAAAAAAACATTTCAAGAAGATTTCGGTGGAGTTGCAAAATTTGAAAAGGTATGATAGAGATGGAGATGGTGGATCCATACTTTGAAACTGATAGACTTGATACTAAGAAGAACGACCGCGCTCTACCGAAACCGAAGAAAATTGTGTGCGAAATTGAGAAACTCAGAAAAAAACAGACATTTTTAAGAGAATTTCGGTGGAGCACACTTGTGAGAACTGTGCCAAGCCTTTAAATCAGGATCAGATAGTTTCAAGTCCATGCCTCAACACCCCTCTAGACAAACTCATATTTCAGCTGAAGGCGGACATCTGGACACCTTCCTTATGGATACAGATCAACTTTTTCCTCCTCTCTCCAGAAAACATAAATCTTTCCCTTCCTGAGAAACAAGAATTACGGTGGTCGATTATGAATGATGATGTGTTTCTAAGATTAGTCTGAAGTGCACTCGACCGCAACAATCCCTCCTCCTCCGAAGATCTTTGTCTATGGACTTTTCGGACGGCGGGACGGTGGGAGTGTGATGGCTTAATGTAACAGTTTCGGTGGTCTGTCTGTGGCTTCTGACTACGAACGCCTTCATTGGAGACAGGGAGCCCATTTCAAGCTTTGAAGTAGATCTCATCTTTCTAGCTACAAAGCTAGAGTCCCTGTAGCTTTATACCCTCCCTGAGAATGAGATCCGAAATGTTACATGTCTCGTCTCACCGGGGTACAAAGAAAGCGGCGGGTGTGAAGATTCGCTCCTCTAAACACTTCAAAAGCCACAATTAACACAATGGGGGGAAGATACACGTGCCATATAGGAAGATGGCGGGAAAGAAGAAGTTGGAACGAGAGAGGAAGAGTGGGAGGGGATCAGGATGAACAACGAAACAAAGTGATTTTCGGCAGGAAGGAGAGGGGATAGAGGGGAGACGGAGAAGAGGGAGACATCTGGATGGGTATATTTACTTTTCGTCCCCCCTATATTGAAGAATGACCCCCCAAAAAGGACCTGGGAAAAGCCCCCCACCATTGATTATTGACCCCCCACCCATTGAACATTAGCCCCTTTCCCTTTTCTCTTTTTTCGCTTACATTGTCGAAATATAAAAAGTGATACCCGGTGTTTGCGGACTTAGTGGAAAAATTATTAAAATTAGCATTAAGTCCGCAAACACCGGGTATCACTTTTTTTATTTCGACAATACTCCTGAACCATTTAGTCCAACATAATTCAACTATACCCGAATCTTCAGGCTTAGGTAAAAAGACCCGGAAAGACATTTTCGGCATAATTTATATTTATGATGTTCAAGCTTATAGTCTGAAAACGTGCTTCCATTTGTTTCATTCATAGTGTGGAGTTCAATGATGATGGGGGTCTGATAATCCATAGGTGGGGGACCGATGTTCAATGGTGGGGGGCTATCAATAAATGATTACAGCTAAAGATAAACAGTAAGAATTACAACTCCACTTTCGGTGGGGGGCTCTAGGGGGGTGGGGGCGATAAGTCATGAATACCAGGTTCTTGAACAATCGTCCCCCACTTTGTACTGGTGGGGGGTCATTGTTTCACACCAAAATAGAAGTAGAGCCCCCCGCCGTGAGGAAAAAGCCCCCACCTGTTTTGTACTGGGTGGGGGGCTCTTCCTAGGTAAATTTCAACGTGGGGGACTGTACTGATGTGGGGGGCGATAAGTAAAGAATCCCTGTTTTTGAAATAGTGTATCCTGAAGCACTATGAAACTTGAAAATCTCGAAAATCTCGAAAACTGAAGAAAGAAATCCAAAGAAAATTTCATCAAATGACAATTATCACGAAGCTACTCCAAGAAGACAAAGAAAATGAAGAGACAATGAGAGAAATAGAGAAGAAGGCAGTCCCCCCCCCCCAATCCACAAAAGATAAAACTTGTCTTGAGACCAGAATTCTCAGAGAATTTCATCCCGAAAGAAGGCAAGAAACCACGGACGATTGGGTTACGGTTATTACTTTAAAGGGACACACGAAACGGATTTCTCTTCTGACTTTCGAAAAATGATGGATTGGTTTTCGGTTTGATGAGGCGGAAATTGTTCTGGTGGGGACAGGAAAAAAGAAGACGTCGAACATCTGAAGTCTGTGGGAAAAATAAAAAAGAATGAGGAAAGTAAGGGAAAGTCTAAGGAGAAGGAGGAGGTACAGATTAAGGTCAACGCACTGGCGAATGGATTTGAATAGGGAAAAAGAAAAAAGGTTTAAGGGGCATGAGACAGTTATGTTTTTGATGCCTTGGAAACTTCAAATGGAAATGTTAGGCCATGATGCTTCCTTATTTGATCTCAAAGATCATATTCCGCCTATAGGCAGTTTTAAACATGTGTGTATGTTGTTCCGCATATTTTCTAGAAAATAAAACTGGATGTTGTTTTAGCAGATGGAAGAAGAATGGCATGATACTATAAAAAATTGAGAACGTTTTTACACCTTTTTTATTCAATGGTAGTTGTGAAAGGGGCTGTCTGTATTAGTTTATCCGGATGTCTATTTTAATAACCAGCTGTCGCTGGCGTGCCTTCGGCGCACTTTGTCATGTCTTTGCCATTCACAATTTTCAGTCTTTTCGTATCCATGAAAACAATTTTTTGAATTACTAATATTATCGAGCTTTTAAGTTATCCATGAAAAAACACCTTCTCTTTGAAGTGTAGATCTCCCGCTTCTAACTCTGTTAATTTCAATAATTCAGTCGTTTTCTAACTTTTTCGTTCATTCATTTCGAAAAAAAACTAATCCGAAACTGACAAAAAGTTCAATATCTTCCGTAGAGGACCTTCGCTACAATCATCTTCTTAATCTCCAACGATAAAATACATTCGTATTCTCGAATTATTTCTAAAATATATTCTGGTGTGACACTTTTCAGAAGAACCGCCAGAAAACGAGATAAATTATGTTGGATTGCGAGAAGAATACGCTTCTCGTTGTTGTATTCTTTCCAGATCAACTGTTCCTCGATGAAATGAGAAGCATTTGTCAAATGTTGGCTTTGAGCAACTTCTGGCAATTCTAAGAGCCAGGAAACTGGAATTTATTTTCATCGTTTTTTTCACTAACTTATGGGAAGATGCAATGCGGTCTACTCACTTGACAAACCTTCTTTAACTCCATGAGCAATTTGCAAGCATGCTTCCAAATCACTCAACACAACATCATCCGGAATCAGTACATGAGATTCTGTAGTGCTACCAGAGTAATGTGGACAATTATGAATCAAAACCTGGAAATCCTTCTATTTGTTTTTTAGTTACTCTTATCAACCAACCTGCTTATGAGAATGCAAAATACTCTTATAATTCGAATTTATCTTTTTGCCAAAGCTGATCATATTCTGTTTCTGTTTACAATCGAACAATTCGTCGTAGAAATTAAACTTCCAAATTCCATCGTATCCTAGAATAGATTCGACTTGAACTCCATATTCCACAGTACATTTCTCATCATTCAACCATCCATTTTTCAGATTCAGAACATCCATAAGTGGAATGTATTTGTTACTTGCTACTTCACGGTGCTTCAAAAACACGAAGCCTTCTGTCTTGTACTTTTCTTGAAGAATTTCATTCGTGTTCTTGACTTTGAGATAATAACGAATCCCAATCTCAACTATTGAATTTTCATTATTGCGAATAAGAAACAGGCGAAAATATGATTCATCGTCTACTCCCAATCCTAACTTCCTGAACAACATTTCTTATTTTTTCCAATGAGGGGACCTACACAAACCATTCATAACCACCTATCAGATCTAAGGAATGCATTTGATCTTCCCTTTGTGCTAAATGACCAACAACATTTTCGAAAGTATGTAGTCCATTTTTCGAATCTGGAATGTAATCGAAAGTTATATTTGTCTATTCCATCAGTTGTCTCGATAGGAAACTGAACAAATCATACAATACACATTATTTTCTAATATTCTCAAAAGAAACTCACATCTCTCGCGCATGTTGTGAAAGTAAAATTCGAAATGAATCTATTGAAATGTGGCGGAATGATTTTTGGGGAAAACGTCACGATTACGTGGATTATTGAAAAATGAGGCTGAAGAACCTACGGCGTTTTTTTCTTTTCGTGGCTACGCCACTCAAGTTCACGTAATAACTTTTTTGATTCTTATTTGTATTTCTGGAAATGAAAATAAAATTCGAGGACAGACAGACTCAACATGTGTTTTATATATAAGAATGATAGAGAGATTTTAAGAAAATGAATTTCGAAAGTTAAAATGATTGTACGCAGCAAATAGATGTTTAAAATGACCGATGAGCCGAGTCGAAGACCAGAACAACGTCTTATGTAACCCGGGAAGCCCTCTGCTTGCTCGGAGATGTCCAGAAAATCTTCGGCACAATGCAGACGGTACAATGATACACAATTATCTTTATAACCCATTCATTGATTGAAAAAGTAGTTTATTCCGTAATTATATTTCAAATTAGCAATATTTTTCAATCATACAAAAATGATTCATAAACTAAATTTTCAACATCTGCTCCTGGAGTCGTTGGAAAAAATGTAGCGTGCATTAAGCCCAGAAAAACTATCTTCACAGTGATTTCTGTTGCATCCATATTGCTTTTGTCACATTCCCAACATTCATCGAGATTCTCTATTTCATAGAATTTCTTCAACTTTGTGAATTGATAAATCGCAAACTCGTATTTTGCTGAATCTATAGTATCTTTTTGGGCTTCTGTATTCTCCATTGCCAACGCGATAATTTTCAATTGTTTTTTCCTTTCTTCCAATGGACCCACTTCTTCATCTGCAACCTCGAAACAATTGTTATTATATTCTTGAGCTATTTTGGTCAATGCCTGAAATTAAACTGATAAAATCCCGTTAGTAAGCCAAAAACTAACATTAATCGCCTTTCGTATCGCCTGAAACTTATAGAACTTGGAATTCTTCTCCAACTCAATTTCCACGAACAATCCTTTTTTGTATTCTGCTTCCAATGCCTCCATTCTGACAATTATTTCGTTGTCGATCTCCTCAATATCCCTTTCAGTCAGTTGGACAAATGAGCATTCCAAGGCAAAGTCGATGAATTCTTGTTCTATTTTCTTGAGTCTTTTTAGACTATCTTTAATTTCAATACGTTGATTTTCATCCTCTGTTTGCTTCAATTTTACTTCGAGATCGATGATATGGAGCTGAAAATGTTGCGATTCGATTTGAGAACATGGAAAGACAATTGGAAATGGAAATGAGACATTCTGCAACCCCGATATGTGACAACGCCATTTGATTGAATCTACAATACTTACTTAAAATTTTTTTAGTTGCGAGACGGCATAGTTTCGAAACGATCGAACTCGGAATCAATCCGTACTAGTTCTGATTTCTGACAGGTCTGATACGGACGGTTCTGATTTGAACCTAGTTTGATTTTTAATAATTCTAGTATGTATACGGGACAACAACTCACTTTTATACTCTCCTCGTGTAATTTCATCTGTCTTAAAATCAATTTCGACTCTCTCATCCTTAATTCTTCCAATTCCTTCCTCGACTCCTTATAAGCCTTCACCAATTCCTTATCATATCTTCCAAACGTCTCATCTATCCCGTCTCCACACTCGATTCGTATCTTATTTTGTTTCAGAACATCCCGATATTTAAAAGAATACGTAGAATACATATCCACGATAGTTTTTTCGTGAGTTAAATACTCTCGAACTAGTTCATACTGGAGGAAGTCGAATAAGTTATTGATTTTTGAAATCGTCACTGTTTCGTGATTCCCATGAGTTTTATTGGCACATTCGTCACAGAAAAATGGGAAGTTTGACAGTTTCTGGGCGGTGTAATCGGTTACAACCCGTTGTTGGTCTTTAGTCTGTTTGATGATCGTTCCAGATTGTTCAGCGCATTCTTTACAAATTCTAGGAGGAGAGTTTTGTTGGCATGAAGAGCAGAGTGACTGGAGCAACTTCTGAAAGAATTCTACATAGCCTAGATTTAGAATCACTCTGCTTACCTCTACATTTTGCTCAATGAACTCTTCGTCTTCAAACTCCAATTGCCTATTCAATATAGCAATATTATCCAACATTTTTATATTTGCGTTAGTCTCTAACATTCCATTTTCCAGACCACAAACTGGACAACTTAAATCTTCCATATTTGACAAACATGACAAACAAAAGGAATGATTGCATTTTGTGATTCTGGGGGAGTATTCATCCATGTCTGGAATACATTGGACATCTGGACAAACTTGCAAATCGACATACCGTAAATAGCGCCGCACAGTGGGCAGATCATTGATTCGATTGTTTCCTCCATTTTTAAAACGAATTCTTGAACGAAATGAGAATTTAGTTGGAAGAAAACGTGTTATCAGTTGAACGAGATAGTGGTAAGCAATGAGGGAAATTTTAAGAACTAGGAAGGGAGGTTACTTGAAAACGCAACATTTCCTCTTATCAAAAAAGTTTTCTGTTCAATTTTTGTCAAGTCAACTCATCACCAATTCGAAAATGTCGTTACTCGCTTCAATATTCTGTCCATTATGTCATGAGCCCTATGGTAAATCTGTCTGTCTGTCTGCCAATCCAGATGTCTTTTTCCAGATGAAACAAACAGAAGACCTCGTTTGGGGACTTGCAAACATACAGTCTGTGAGCCTTGTCTGGAAGGTGTCAAGTGTCCAGTTTGTGGTTTAGAAAATGGATTCTCTGATAAATTAATAAATTATCAGTTGGTCGGAATGTTGCAAACATTTAGAGAACACGCGACAGAGGAAAACTTAGCGAAATTGATGTTGGAGCCAACGGTAAGATCTGATTCAGATAAAGCCTTTAAAAATGTGATTCATGAATTTCCATGGGAAACTTCGCCTACTCCATTTCTTCATTCCAGAAACTTGACATCAGATGTTCTTTCTGCAAAGCCACCGGAAAACTTCGTATCTGTATCACTTGTGCCGAATCATCAGGTCTTCTAAAAAAAACTTCCGAATGGAGAATTCCAAATTGTTGAAGAAAACAAAGCACTACATCTTCAAAAAACTATTTATCTCTGTTCCAATTGCTTCCTCGACAATCGTCAAAATCACGAAGATCATGAATTCCAACTGGAATCTCGTGTAGATTCGTTCGAAATGGATACGGCGTTTCTTAATCAAATGACTCAAGCGCTGCTTTTGGAGCAGAATCTTTTGAAGAACAAGATTTTGAATTTCAAACGAGAAGCGGCACAATATGATATCCTCTGTCAGCCTGGTGGAAATCAGATGTATTGATTGCTAGACCAAATGAGATTGATGAGACAGAAGTATGTGAACATTCACAGTATACCAGAGCTACACAGGGCCAAGGAAAAATCAGTTCAAATGGCGAAAAAAGTGATTGATCGGATTTCAAGAGTATTGGAGAGACAGTTATTGATTAAGAAAAATGAGGTTGAGGTGTATAAGAATGCGGCGGAAATGTTTAGTATTCTTGGAGAAGAAGGATTAAAAGAGGTCGAAGGTGAGCAAATACTTTTTTTCTGAATTCAAACTTCATGTTGTCTCTTTTCTTCAGACGACCTAAAACTTCTTGCCGAGAAGTTCAACAACTACCGGGTCACCCCAATAACTTCTGATGAGATTAAAGAAATCGACGAGGAGATGGATCAGAAGATAAACGAGTTTTTAACAAGGATGGGTCATTTCGAGGAGCAAAAAGATGCTCATTTCTGTATTTACCGCGGCATTTCTGAAGAGATGGAGGAAACTGAAAAGTTTTTGGATGTGACTGGAGATAAAGCGATGGAAGAGGTCCGAAAATTTGAAGACTTTTTAGAAAGACGCGTTTCTAAGATTTCGAAACTCAAGGAGCCCATGAAGACATCTGCTGAGAGGATATTCCTTTTCGAGTTAGTGGAAAATAGTTTCGATGTTGACAAGTTGATTATTACCGGGTTGGAAGGCCAATATAGATTCGTGATGACCCAATTAATTTGGGCTCGCGTGTTCCCCCATTCTCCAGCAATCAATTCAGAAGAAGCATTTTATTCTCATTTGTTGAGTGAGAGATTTTTAACGAAGAACCATGGAGAGGGATCGTTTTTGAGTAAACTGTTTTCTACCGCTATGTGTGGGTGAATTTCTTTATTTTTTGAAATGAAACATTTTTCAATTCCCTATTTCAATAGATTTCAAATTGTTACAGTTTTGAACACACCCTGGAGTCAGACCGTCAGGCGATTTATCAAAACACAAAACATGAAAAAGAGATCAATCAATACAATCCTCCAGCAATATTCGGCAGACTATCAATCTCATCGGGTATTAAATGCAGATATGCGACCCAGTAGAACACGTTGAATATGATGTAAAGAGTCGGGAACGCCCACTTCGAGAAGTTGTCGATTTTATTGACGACCTGGAACGAAAAAAGTTCAAACGGAAGTTTTACATTAAAAAGTTTACCTCCGCCGGGTCTCCATTCCTCAGTGTCTTTTTGGCGATTGCTGCTTTGACAGCCATGCGGTAAAAGACTGTAATTATATATTAGACTATCATTACTTAACTGATAGAGTAACCTGACGTGTTCCCTTGCTCATCTTTATTACACAACTTCTTCCACCACGGTACTGCTTTCAGTCTCGCCTCCTCTTTCTCCACAGCAAGATTATCTACTTGAATGGTGTCCCGTCGGGCTCCCATCAGTCCAGCAGTGAACATTCTCATCTGGAAATGATAACAGAAAAGTGAGATAACTACCACAATCACTCACCGCACTGTTCTGCTCAAGACCCTTCAGATCGTGGACTTGCTTCCTGATGTAAACTATTTGGGCGTAGTTGATGACAGCGTACTCTACCATAGCAGCAAAGAGGAATACGAAGCAAGTTCTGGAAACTAAGCTGCGTAAATAAATTGTTCTCACCCCGTACATAAATCCACACTCACAATATATAAACATCAAGTGCAGTTGAATGTGAAACTTTCGGAAGATCCGTACGGAGACCAAATCCAATGGTAGACATTGACAAGACAGTCATGATACCCAATGAGACTCGAGCAGGAGATGCTTCCTTATTAATCCAAAAGGACACCCAAGACATGACAACTACAAGAGTGCAAGGGGTATAGATTTGAAGGATATAGTAGCCTTGTTGACGTTGAAGTTTGAAATAGACATTCAGGACGGAGATGTCTGAAGTTTTCAGAGTGGGTTACTCTAATTAGTGTCTTCTCAACTCACTTCTATCGGCGAACCGAAAATCGGAGACATTCCTTTCTGATTTAGAAAGAGACAAGATTTGATACTGACTCAACATATTTCCCATTTTTGAGTCCAGCTCTACTTCCTTCCATTTATAAATTACATCCCTGGAAAAGTAGCCAAGTGATCCCACTTCTATGGGACATGCTTGGGTGTCCATAGGAAACTTTTTCAGGAACATTTGACAGCGGGAACGGATGGTCAGCCTGAATATTCAAAAGATGAAGTTGTCGAGCCCTGATTGCCATCTGGGCGTCTTACCTCTGCGAAACATGAACTTGTCCATCCGACCTTACTCTGAACAATATATTAGGCACTGTCAGTGTATGCAAATAAGATTTCCGCCCATTTCGTATATATGTATCAGGTACCCAGATATCCTTTAACATTTTCGAAGCCAATGGAATTTCTGGTTTGGATGGATTGATTGGAGTGAACGCGAGACGTCGATCAAGCCATTTTTGACGGAAGTAGCAGTCGAGAGAGAATTCCTGGAAAGAGAACGAATAGGTTTTTCAAATTTTCTACTAAAAAATTCCTAGAAAATCTATTTTTCTCTCTTTTTGTTCCCTCTCTGCGTGTCGTAAAAGTTAATGACAGGCTCTGTTAGTAGGAAGGAGCGACATGTTAATGACAAGGGGATTCCCAAGAAAAAATGAGACAAAGTCACGGAACAAAAAAAAATCAGTCACCTACCATATTTTGCTCCGAAATCGGTCCCATTGATCTGACAGAAATATCCACTTCGACTTGTAACGGAGAGTTATCTGAAAACTATGGTAACTGTGCTCCACTCGTAAAATTAGTTTGATCTACCTGGATTTACTGGTCTAAAATTCTTGTCCTGGTTGAGTAGAATAGTATCAAGAACTTTGGTGGTGTATCGGATGAGGGTTTGGTTATAGGTGGTGCTTCTGCTGTTTAGTCTGGAATCGGAGAGTTCTTGTTGGGGGAAGCTTAAAATTTTTGAAATGTTACATAAAATTAAATGCCTAGGATGTAGAAATCGTGGGGAATTTTGTCAATCAGAAAATGTACGAGACTTAAAGCTGCTTCCACTCACTAGGGAAGGTCTCCAGGTGACCGTGGTGTTATGGGACGTGACCTTTATTATTCGAAAGCTGAGAAAACGCTGATTCCAAATACATATTCAGGTTTTGCCCTCGAGGCTTAGTATTCGAGAAAAACGAGGTCAAAGTCTAGAGTTTGTGCATTACTACCCACACCACGCTGCCGACATTTTTCCCACGTCGATAAGGTAATGACTTGTCAGCGGTCCAAACATTGACCTCTTTTTCCTCGAATACTAGATCTCGAGGATAAAGACTGAATATATATTTGGAATCAGCGTTTTCCCCAGCTTTCAAACGATATAGGCCACGTCCCATATCTCCAGACTGACTCCATGACCTTCCCTAGTCAGAAGGGGTCCCCGCTATGAATATGGAAACTTCATAGCACCGTATCACGGCTAATTTTGAGATTTGTGAAAATTTGAAAAGATATTTAGGACCCTCATACCGAAAAATGATTAGAAATCACAAAATCTAAAGTGTAGACCATCTTCGAACCGTGACCTACCTTTGCTTCTTCATATCAATTATTCCTTCTGCGTGATGTCCGTGGATAAGGGCTATGATGGGAAGAAGGAAGACGCTCACCATGGTCGAAGCGTCTGAAAATGATTTCATTTCGGTTGTAACTCGAAAAAAAACAATGCAATTAAATAATCAGAAAGAAAAGAGAAATCAGCGGCAATGATAGGTTAGACAGGTCTAGACAGACCCCAATACGACACAATTACTTTTTTTTCGAAATTCAAAAAACTGACATCAATTTTCTTTCAAGTCCTTTGTCGGAAAGCTCTCCTAAGAAGCCATAAATCTTCTAAACCTCAAAAAGTGGGCGTGGCCTATTCTGATGAAGTCGTCTTCTCAACACGACATAACACGTTTTTCCTACTAGAAGACAAGCCGCCTTTTTTCCTCTCAATCACCGTTTCGAAATTGGCTCACATTTCCTTAGAAGACGAAGAATAGTGCATCATCAAAATGAAGTAGGAGACGAAAAACGGGGCGGATTGATTTAACGGCCGACGGAGCCAAAAAAGGAAAGAGAAGAGGGAGAGAAAACAAGTTTTTGTCTTGTTTTAGTTTAGTAGGAGGAGGAGATTTTTTTCTTTTTCGAGATATCACCTTTGTGGATCTTGCTTTTTTGTTGTTTCGGTTTTGCGAGACAATTTTTTGGTGACATTTATTTTCTGCTTTTTTTCTAGGGCCCTTCAGTTTTTACAAAGAGTTCAGCCTAGACAGTAAAGCACATAGGGAGACGCAGACAGCGAGACTGTCTCGCTTCTCTGCACCCTCCCGCTCTCTAGCTTTCTACAGTATCTAAGTTTCTAGAAGACGTATCTCCCCGGGGAAAGGAGCTACCGGGAAGTAATCTTCTAATGGAATGTGCAAAATTTTATGATGATCATTTTTGTAGTGGAAAACTTTTTGTAGGTGCTTAGGTTGATTAGTTATAAGACTTCGAAGCTATAAGATTTTGAAAAATTGACTTTTAGAAGTTTTTGGGAGATGAAATTTTCATTTCAGTAAGTCTAACCTACTGTTCCATAAAATAAACATGCATAACTCTTGCCTAAAGGGAGATGAAAGAAAAAAAAATCATTCACAAAAGTTCTCACTATCAGTTTCAAAATCATCGAAATTCATTCATTCTCCACTTTTCTTCTCCTCTGTCACTGCATTAGACACAAAATGATCTCTACACCGTGAGAAAAGAGAACAAATATGAAAACCTTGCGGCGGCCGATTTTCTCGTCGGTTCCATGGTGTAGCGGTTAGCACTCAGGACTTTGAATCCTGCGACCCGAGTTCAAATCTCGGTGGAACCTATCGCTTTTTGCATTTGGAAGAAGCGTCTGATCATCTAGGGCGCTCAACAATGAGCCCCGGAAGATCAAAAACTAAGAGAAGAGAATTATGACAAGATTGAACCAATCGATTAAAAAACATGTGGCCCAAAAAAGTGACTATATTTGGTTTTTGGAATCTCCAGAAGTCAAAGGGCAGAGACTTTCTCTCCAGAACCAAAAGTGACACACACCCGGCCGTTTTCCATCCGTCCATAGTCCCCCCAGGGGGTATCGAAGGACCCATGTTTGTCACACCATTTTTCCAAAAGGAAAGCTCATCCTATCTCACTCTCTCTTACTCTCACTCTCTCTATTGTTCTCTCTTTAAAACAAAATATGTGTATGGATATGTATGTGACATTGGGCACCACCCCGGCTAATTGGGTTGACAAGACATTTTTTTGTTTTTCTGATGTTCCGTTTTTCACTTGTTAGTGTTCCATTTTGTTTCGTTTTTCTAGTTTTTCTGGCTTTGCAGAAACAGTAGGAAATTGAGTTTTGGGTGGAAAAAGTGAGAATCGAATTGAACTTTTGGTAATTTGATGGTATAAGATATCACTATCTTTTCTTGATTTCACCAGGAATCTAAAATCCCTCAAATTCTTAAAATAACATATCTCTCACTGTGATACTCTTACAGTGCGGCACTTTGAACTTATCTGCAGTCCCATCCTAAAGGAGTTTTCTAGATTCAAAAAACTAAAAATTCTCGAATTTTTATGAATGTTTGCTATAAAGTTAACTAGTAGAATAATTCCGTTTGGTTAAATTTTTTCAATACGCCATGGCATCATGGCGCCTTAAACTACGGTAATTTTATCATCTTCTGCTCGCTTTCTGGGCATTTTTTGAAAATTCAGAAAGTCCTCCGCATCAATTATCAGTAAATTGAGGTTTTGCACTTTTTTCGAATTCTCTCAAAGTGAAATCATAATTTCTATGTGTCTACGAAAAACGTAACCATTACTTCGAAAAGTGGGGTGTATGGCATTAAAGTTAACTGCAGAAAGCATTCGTTTTAAGAAATTTCATTGTCTGGGAAGCTGTCTCCTTCGATTTTGGACTATTCAGTCAGAACCGGGGAAATTGCGCTTTTTGAGAGAAATAAAATCAAATTTTGTAAAGTTCGGATATTAGTTTACGTTGTGCTGTACTTCCTATTACCCACTCAAGGCAAATACCGACGGATAAGTGACAAAACACTGTATACATCTGAACTAAGTATTCTATCTAGCATTACGAGAGTTCGTTCGTACGGTAGTTTACTAGTAGAACGAAAAAATTCACTTCGACCAAAAAAATGAAGTCATGTCCCGAGACTAAAAATTGATTTTTGTCAGTCATGCCATTCAACGACATCTACGAAAAAAGAAAAAAAGGCTAAAATTGGGACTAAAACACAAGGAGTCCCCGAGAAAGGGGAGCAAAGATACGGAAGAGGAGGGATGTAGGCGACATCGGAATTGTTCCATGAATTCTGAATTGACTTCTTCTTCGTCTTTTCGTCTTCTTCTGTTTCCTTATTCTAGAGAAACCCTATTTTCTCGTCTTTTTCAGATGGATCCTCTCCGTTTTTGATGACTTTATTATTGGAGTGGAATGAAACATTTTTTATGAGTGGAGAGAAGGATCTTGATGAGAGACATTGGTCCCCCTCTTCATGCATATTTATTATCCCTTCGTTTCGTGCGGCGGGTCCTAGGTTCCGATATTCTCTTTCTTCTTTTTTGTTGTTTCGGTATGTTTCATCTGACCGGAGAGAAGATGTAGGATGGTAGGTTTGATCTGAGATTAGGTTCTGGTAAGTCTGGAAACAAGTCTTTGGTTTTATGCTCGGTCTTCATTATGATATCAATTTTGATATTCATCCTGACCTCTTGCCTATCCTTTTTCGTCTAGACTTATCTTAACGTGCAAATTATGTATTTTCTATCAGAAGTTCCTTATTTTTTCCTAGTTTTCAACAGTTTTCCTTAGCCTGTTACAATACTTGTGATTTATTTGTATCAATTTCTGCGTATGTCTATCTGTGTGTTACCATGTACAGATACCCTGACATTCCTGTCCCTCGCTCCCGTTCATAGACTACTGTCAGAGAAAAAGGTTTGGAATTCGATTTCAATAAACTCTGATCAAGATCTCCCCACTTTGGTTGCCTATACATAACTGTGACTTGCCTGAAGCACAATTATTTCTAAGAAGGGCTACACAACACCCTTTAAAAGAATAATCCACTATGCATGTACAGCACCGGACAAAAAGGTATCAACTTTTGGTATTTTCAGTTGAAAATGTCCAACTTTGAAAGTGTGTCATGGTAAAACTAACTGTCCCACAAAATAACTTTTTATGAGATCGAATAGACCAAAAATAGAACTTCATTTTTGTAGTTGACAACTTTTCTTTTCGGAAGCCTCCTAGCAAGTTACGTGTCGACAAAGTAATTTCTCCCTCGATTCGACTTTTTCAGTTCAAAATAGTGCGATTTTTGAGCTGTCCACTTAAAATTACTATCACTCTCCAGGAAATGTCCGTACAAAAAAGTTGTCAACTACAAAAAAGAAGTACTACTCTTGGTCTGTTTGATTCCATAAAAAGTTATTTTATAAGACAGTTAGTTTTACTATGACACACTATCAAAGTTGGGAATTTTCAACTGAAAATACCAAAAGTTGATACCTTTTTGTCCGGTACTGTGGCGTCTAATCAGTCGCGTTGAAACATTTGTTCGGAAGTAGATTCCGATTCGCCTTCAAATCGAATCTTGATTACATTCTTATAGGAAGATTGAACAATTTCAGCATTTGTTTTCTAATCAATTGTTTGGATGCCTTATATTTCTTATAATTCTGTATTTCAAGCTTCAAATTTTCCGTAAACTGAAAGACCATTGAATTCTCTCTAGTCTTATTATTCTCGTTTCCAATTTCGCGATTTTTTTCTCTTGCACTTTGAACTTTCTTATCAAGATATCCTCTCGCTCCCTTCTCATCCTCCCCCTATCCCTGTTGGTTCTATTTAAAAACATCCCTCACTTATAACCCCCCCCCTTTTCCTTATTCTGGCAACATGTGAAAAGTCAGAACAAAAAGACAAAAAAGTCCGTCTCCCTCTCTCTCTTTCTCCACCATCCCCTTCTATTCTTTCTCCAGAAGCGTCCTACTGGGACCGCCCCTCACTTGTCTTCTTCTCTTCTCGAGATGCTCGTCAAGTCCCTAAACCTCTACTGACGCTTTCTTGATTTAGGACTTGTTTCGGGCCACAGTCTTTTTTCGTTTTCTAATTTTGCTCGTTCTCAAAGTATCGAGTTTGCAGATGGTTCAATTTTAAAATTTTCAGAATGCGCCGCATCAAAACGCGGCGAGTCTTTCATGTGTCCATTACTCTACTCTTGGTGTCAACGATATTTTGTCAGAATGGAACAAGGTAGGCAGGATTCAAGCGGAGATCTATGAATCTGAAAAGTCAGAATAGTAACGGTTCTGAATCTGTTCTCCTATAGCGAAATGGACAAGGCTAAATGAGTTATCATTTAGTAAAAATTCCAACATTTGGGCTCTGAGTTCAGTGAAACCGTAACAACCTTATTAAAATTTCAGCAATTCTTCAACAACCCTTTTTTCAGCCCCGCCCACAACACAACATCAGATCAAATCAGCCGGTATTGGAGTAATCGGAGTCAAACAATGTATTCGAACGCATCTTCACTCCTAAGTGATTTACTATTGGACTATGATATCAGATTAAGACCCGGGTTTGGAGGTGAGGCACTTACATATACTGAAACTACAATAAAACCGAATGGGAGCAAGTTTTGCTAGCAAGAGTTAAACAAAGCTGAAGGCTTGGGGATTCTGTCTAGGTTCTTATGTCTTCGTATCTGAAATACAACACTTTAACTGAAAATCGATCAAAAATACCTTTAGATTCAATGAAAAATATACCAGGATTCTTCTTACAAAAAGCAAAAAAGAATAGCACCCAGTGGGAATGGAACCCTAGATGCAAGATTGGCGGTCAGTCTCGCTACCAGGTACACCACAAGGAGCAGGGGCGAGGCGCGGCGGCGAAGGTTGTGATAAGAATTTAATGAGAATGACTGGGAATTCACAAATTATGCTTCGATCCCTCTGAACCTCTAATTTCTGACCATCTCCTCAAATGTTCAGATTCCCACGTTATCCTCTCTCCACTATGTCCATCCACCCCCTCTTCCCCCTTTCCCTCCAATTATTTCAGAGGGTGGACAACAGAAGATACGTACACATGTTTAAGGAATCCTCCAAGATTCAATTTATTCCGAAAAATAATCACTTTCCTCCTCCAATCGTCTCTGTTTCCAAAAAATCTATCTTTCTCCTCTAAGTGAGCAAAAAACTAGCCGAAAAATCGTCGGGGAGCAAGACAAAGGTTATAAATCGAATTTCGACCGAATTTTGACACATACGAAGAAATAGTGTGGTGAGAGGTAGAGACGCAGAGACAATGAAAATTAGATGTTGGTCACAGACACATCAGGATGTGACACTTTTAGTTTCTTCGAGAGATTCCGAAGAATGTTTGAACGGAGGGGTCAGATGGAGGAGCTTAGAACATTATTGGTAACTTTGAGTAGGGCTGGTGGGCTCAGATGTGGAGTTATAGGTATAGTTTTGAAATATGTTATAGCACTAATCTAGGTGAACATTTTTGTAATTGACAACTTTTCGGTAGGAATCTTCATTAGAAAGTTAGATCGTTGAAGAGGAGCCACATAGTTCCAAGCCATACATATCTATCTTACTCAAAAGTTGTCCACTACAAAAGTCAACCCTTACACTTTTACTGTTAAACTTGAACAGTTCAAAACTTTCAGACACAGCTACAGTATCCCAGAATTGATCTTCCCTCTTCCTCTCCCTCCTCAATGTTTCCCGATTTCTGATCATCCAGATACTTTTTGATCTCCTCCCTTCCCTTATTATTTATTCCATTTCCTATCCGATCCTTCCCCTAGAAATAGCCCATCATTCCAGACAGCACACAACTATCTGTACACAACTTCCTTCTCACAAGACACTACTCTAAACAAAAACCGAAAAAAAGAGAAACGAAACGAGAGAGTTCATAGTACCCCGGGGACCACTTATCACAATGCTGTCAGCACCCACAACATCCCCTCTAAACTTCGGAATTTCAGGAGACGCTCTTCTTCTTACAATGGATATTATCATTGCGTCGTTCGACTCGATTTCAGAAGTTGATATGGTTTGACAAAACAATAAGGAAGAAAACAACAACAGATTTTATTTTAGGACTACACCTTGACAATGTACTTACATCAGTATTGGACGGATGAGAGGTTACGGTGGAGCAATGAAATTCCGATCGATGAGATGACGTTGAGTGGAGAGTTCTCACAGTGAGTAGAAACAATTAAAAAAACGATAGGTTCCACCGAGATTTGAACTCGGGTCGCAGGATTCAAAGTCCTGAGTGCTAACCGCTACACCATGGAACCGACGAGGAAATCGGCCGCCGCAAGGTTGTCATATTTGTTCTCTTTTCTCACGTTTTATAGAACATCATGTGTTTGGAGAGTGAGAAAAGCGATAGGAGAAAGAAAGGGCAACTTTGAAAATTTGCAAAAAAAAATTTAATTTTTCCAGAAACATCTGGGTGCCGGATACCTTCCTGGCCAACGACAAACACTCCTACCTTCATGAAGTTACCGAAAGAAATAAGATGCTGAGGATAAATGTAGATGGGAAGGTCGCTTATGGAATGCGTCTGACGTCTACATTGAGTTGTTCCATGAATCTGAGAAACTTCCCATTGGATTCTCAGAATTGCACAGTGGAGATTGAGTCGTGTAAGCAGAGCAATTCTTTTTTCGAAAGTTCTTTTTCGAAAGTTTTACAATTTTAAAAAAAATTTCAGATGGATACACCACCTCGGAAGTTCTCATGAAATGGAACTATCCTCTAGCAGTGCACGGTGTAGAACAAGCCGATGTACCTCAATTCACCATCACTGGATTCCACACAGAGGACAGTATTGTCTCCACAGCCACTGGTTCTTATCAGAGACTATCTCTGGTCTTCCAACTCCGTCGTTCCGTCGGATACTTCATATTTCAAACGTATCTTCCATGTGTTCTTATCGTCATGTTGTCATGGGTTTCTTTTTGGATTAACCATGAAGCGACGAGTGCTCGAGTGGCATTGGGAATCACTACTGTACTCACTATGACAACGATTTCTACAGGTGTTAGACAGAGTTTACCGAGGATTAGTTATGTCAAGAGTATTGATATTTATTTGGTGAGTTACTGTAGTTTAAAGGAGGACTGAAGTCACATGCTCCAATGATGAAAGTTGTTCAGAATTTTCTGATGTATCAGAATCTGAAATAAAAATATGACTTCAGTCCTCCTTTAATTGAAATTTCGGGTGTGCAGAGACACATTTTTAAGTGTTTAAAGTGTGCCAGGAGCAAATTTTTTTTTTGTAATTGGGCAACTTTGAACGCATATAACTCTGCAATGATATTAGTTATCAAAATCTTTTTAACTACAAAAATAGCTGAAATTTCATTTTCTTTAACTTTGTAGTTGACAACTTTTTTCTAACTCTCCTACTTCGCTAGTTATTCCCCTCCATTTCCAGGTGATGTGTTTCGTCTTCGTCTTTGCCGCCCTCTTGGAATACGCCGCCGTCAACTATTCGTATTGGGGACGGGAACGTGGAAGACATGGAGGAGGAAACGAGTATGTCTTTTTCCTGAAATTTCTTATCTGTTTTTGATCTCGTCCACTTTGTAGGTGGCCAGTAAACGGAGCCAATAAAGAGGATCGAGAGTCGGCGGTGAATGTTCAGAAATGGGTTCCCAGCGGGTTGATGGATGTGAGTTTTGAAAAAGATTTTGGAAAATATAGCTACTTAGACTGAGTTTAAAACTCAAAAGTTGTGTTTTGAACACGAATGGTTGAAAAATATTCAAAAAAAGCTTAGACTGCTCAAAATCTGAAAATCAAATCTCTTTTTTTAAAGCTTCTGATTTTCTCAAGTTTTCGACTAACATTCTAATGCAGATATTTTTTATATTTTCTCGATTCCAGGGCGTCCCACAACCACACGACCGCCGTGTAGAGGCACTAGAGGAGGCAATGAGTAGTAGTAACACAGCTGCCACGCAAAATAATAATGTGAGTTGACTGGATGAAGTTTATCATTAAAATTTGAAGAGATATCAAAGAGTTGTCACCTAAAGTGATCTAAAAGGCATTTGGAGTATTTTTTAGTTTTCGATATCTTCAATCGGTTAGAATTTTTGATAGGTGGGGGCGAAGGAGGAAATGGATTATGAGGAGAGAGAGTGCAGAGAAATCAGAGAGTCTGACTTCTATGCGCGCTCCATCATCAGGGACTTTGAGGATTTGACTTTCAAAGCAATTATCTCTAAATCTTGAATAGCAATCAAAAAGTTGACAACTATCAAAATTATCAGTGTAAAATTTTGCATATTTTGTTAGTCAAAATCTTTTTTTGTATCTTAAAATCCTGCAGATATATCACCTTCTAAACTTTTGGTGTGTAAGCGAGGAAACAGAAAAGCTAGACACTGTCGTTTCACTGCGCTCTCTCACTGTTTCCTGAATAGTCCCGAACTCCTAAACCAGAGAAATTTTCAGACGTCCCCACCACCTGCCGTGAAGCCCAAAAAGCGATCATCCTCTCCAATTCCTCCACTCTGCCGAGCCGGGAATGCAATCAGTGAGGAGAGTGACGAAGTTCCCGACTATCCGAGATACTCAGCAACATCTCTTAAAGGAGGAAGACCTCATGCATCACTCAATCACAGGACTCATCATCTAAGGGGATCGCATACGGCTAGGTAAGATTACTGTAGAAATTTTCGACACGTGTCAAAAATAAATTTCCAGAGCAAAACGACGAATGACGCTAGCTCGTATGAATGTATCCATGAAACAATCAATATCAGGAATCGGGCGACGGGCTCGCAAAGCGATTCCATCGATCCGTGTGAGAGATGTGAATCTGATTGACAAGTACTCACGAGTCGTGTTTCCAGTCTGCTTTATTGTTTTCAAGTAGGTCAAATCTTATTTTTGTGAGAAAGCCTAACCTATTTTCAGTCTATTCTACTGGAGCTACTACATGATGGCTGGAGCGACAACCTAAAATTTTTTCGGTGAAATAACTTTTTTCAAACATCATCATTTGTCGGTTTTATGTAATAAATGTACAAAATAATAACTTTTTTGCCTGTCTGTATGCCTGTTTGTCCGGATATCCATCTGATTAACAACTCAATAACACACGAAATCATCAATGTTCATTCGATCAACTACATAAAATCCCAAAGAAGAAAATTCACAAGAATTCAGATGACAGACAATAAAAGAGAGCATGGTTTAAGAAGAGTTACTCGTACATTTTTTCCTCATTTATTTATTTTTTGGTGTGTTTGTTCATTTGGTGTTTTCAGAAGAATCAATAATCAAGAAATGACGATCGCTTCTCGTTGGATATCCACCGATATAAATCACTCATTTTTGAGAAGACATTGAACACCGGGTTGCTTAGGGATACCTGGAAATGAGAAGTTGAGGAAAATGGATTATGAGGAGAGAGGGTGCAGAGAAAGCAGACAGTCTGACTTCTCTGCACCCTCCACGATCTGAGGCTCTGAGCACTTGACTTTCAACGCGATTATCTCTAAATCTTGAAGAGCAATCAAAAAGTTGTCAACTATTAAAATTATCAGCGTGAAAGTTGGCACATTTTGTTAGTTGAAAGCTTTTTTGTATCTTCAAATCCTACAGAGATATCAACTTATAAACTTTTGGTGCGTAAGCGAGGAGGCAGAGATGCTAGACACTCTCGTTTCTCTGCCCTCTTTCATTGAAATCTTCAATTACATACCGGTGCCTCCATAAACCGAAACGATTGCTGCTCTTTCTCAATTTCCGGTAACGATCTCGGAGCATGTGAATGAAGACCGTAGTAGTCCTGCATCTGGGCGGGGCCTAATGGTGTCCAGGTATGCTAAAAATATTCTTTGAAAATTGAAATTAATTTCAGCAATTTTACCTCTGAGAAGTCGATATCCCTCTGGGGCTCACCGTCGCCCTTCTGATATCTCCAAATGATATTTGCGTCGACACATTCCATCAGAGATAGTATAGAAAGGGTGAGAAGGATAATTGGAGGACACATTTGCATTTTTGAATGATGGGGACCCAGTTCTGGAAGTGAAATAATGTGTAATTTATATGGAGAGAGGGCGGATAATGAATTTAATTAGAGGGCGGGGGGCGAAATATACGAAAATATATTTTGGGTGGCATTTTGAAAGGAAAAATAAAAACAAAGAAGTTAAGGAAAGGTGAAAGGCTAGAGATTAGAAGGAGAGGAGGAGGGGGAAAGGGCGCAGAGAAACAAGGGTGTCTAGTTTCTCTGTGTCGTCGCTCTCCTCACTCTCTCCCTCGCTTACGCATCAAAAGTTTAGAAGATGATATCTCTGCAGGATTTGAAGATACAAAAAAGATTTTAACTAACAAAATGTTTAAAATTTTACGCTGATAACTTTAGTAGTTGACAAATATTTGATTGCTCTTCAAGATTTCGAGATAATCGCTTTGAAAGTGAAGCCTCTCTTTTCTCTATTAAAGGGATCGTATTTCAGAAGCTAGCAGAGATACAAAAAAGTTGTCAACTACAAAAGTTATCTTTTACCAAATGAGAAGAGATGCAGAGAAGTCAGACACTCTCGTTTCTCTGCGCCCTCTCTCCTGGTGGAGCGCCTGTAGAAAAACAGCAAAAACAAATTATCCAAATTCAAGGACAATTCAATTTTAGGGTCTCCTAAGAACATTTAAAGTTCATCTCTCGGACCGCCTACATCCAGAATCTAGACACCCTTTATATAGGGTCTCCCTGAAATTGTAAATACCAAGATTTTTGAAACGGAACGTGAGAATCTTAGAAATGAACTGAGATATAAACTATGACGGGATCGAAAAAGAAAAACCGGAAGGAAATCGGAAACGAACAGAATGGGATTAACGGGAAGGGAGACCAACTAATGGTAAGGTTTCATGGGGATAAATGGACAAAAAAATAGGCAAAGGAAAGATGGGAAAACAAAGTGAACGATGATCCGAAAGATGTCTGATAGTCTAGAGAAATGTCGAATTGAATGGAAAGAAAAGTGACATAAGTTTTTTTTTGTTTTTATGCAAACGGAAGGATTAGGAACATTTTGTATGATTATATAATCAAGGAGGTGTGACAGATCATTTTAGTCAGAGTATGGGAGAGTAGTGTGATGAATCATTGGGGTACTGTAGATTTACAGATTTTCAGCTCAAAATTGTTATTGTGAGTCAAAAGTGTTTGGAATTGACGTAAGTTTCTGATCATCTTGGCTTAGAGTGTACGAAAAATAGTGGAACTCAGAAATTGTGTCAGAAACCGAGACGTTTCGAAACCAAATAATTCGTTATTAGCCATTTCTAGACTCAAAAATGCTGAAAATCCGTTTTTCCACACAAATCCTCAAAAATCGGTACTTATTTATATTTTCAGCCAATGAATGTGATTTTCAGCATAAAATGGCTTGAAAAAAGGGTTTTCTGTAAACGCCCCGCGGAACCTAAAACACTCCTAGAACGCGTCTCAAGTGCGCCAGACATATAAAACTGCGTATTTAAGCTTAAAAATGATTAAAAATCGTCAGAAATCTGTAATTTTCGCACCGATAGCTTGATTTTCAGATTTTCATAAAAGAAAAGAATACAAACTAAATGTATTTCTTTCAAAATAAAAAAAAGTAAAAACCATCCAACGTCACCGCTTCAGAATCCCCGAAAGTCAGTTACTGAAATAATAATAATGGCTTCCATTATTGCAGGTGTTCTTGGTCGGAAATTAAGACAATCAAAAATTATTAGCCTTTTGTTAATGGTTGAAATATTTTCAGACAATGATCACAAAGTACTCACGTCAAGGTTTGATGAAAATAGGGTTTTGTCGCGATATTACGGTGTAGTCGTTTACCACGACACCAACAGTAACCCAGTTTAAAAAATTTGGTTACTGTAGGTGTCGTGGTGAGACCAAACTGAAACGAAGTAAAGGCACGATTATACTTTTCTGTAAGGTCTCTGCGAGATATATAAGACGGTTGAAATTTCAAAAGTTCAGAAAGTTGAAGAAAATTTTCAAAAATGCAAAATTTTTTGGACCTCTCTAATTAATACTGAGCAGATTTATTAAAGTATAAAAAATGGACAGAAGAACGGGGGCAGATTTTCCAAGTTTAAAATTCTGGACCAACATTGAGGGGCAGATTTTCCAAGTTTGAAATTCTGGACAAAATTTGAAGATCTGAAAAAAAGAAAAATTTCACGTGAAGTTTATTTTGGAGCAGATTTTTCAATTTGAAAAATCTGGACAGAAAAAATAAATTTAGATATTTTTGCCGTGAGTTCCAACTCATCCGTTTTTCGTGGAAGTTGAAAACTGAAACTTTTGGATCGGGCGGTGTGTTGAGAAGCTGAAAAAATGTAAATCTTCTGCTTCTGAAATATAAAATATCTCATTCAACACCGAGCTGCAAATATTATTAATTTTTGAACAGAACCGAAAAAGAAGAAGAAAATGCTGAATTCTCAAAACACTTGAAGTCTAATCAAGTGTTCTGTAAATTTTGAAAGATTTTGTTGCTACTGTTTCGGTTCTGTTCAAAAATTAATAATATTTGCAGCTCGGTGTTGAATGAGATATTTTATATTTCAGAAGCAGAAGATTTACATTTTTTCAGCTTCTCAACACACCGCCCGATCCAAAAGTTTCAGTTTTCAACTTCCACGAAAAACGGATGAGTTGGAACTCACGGCAAAAATATCTAAATTTATTTTTTCTGTCCAGATTTTTCAAATTGAAAAATCTGCTCCAAAATAAACTTCACGTGAAATTTTTCTTTTTTTCAGATCTTCAAATTTTGTCCAGAATTTCAAACTTGGAAAATCTGCCCCTCAATGTTGGTCCAGAATTTTAAACTTGGAAAATCTGCCCCCGTTCTTCTGTCCATTTTTTATACTTTAATAAATCTGCTCAGTATTAATTAGAGAGGTCCAAAAAATTTTGCATTTTTGAAAATTTTCTTCAACTTTCTGAACTTTTGAAATTTCAACCGTCTTATATCGGAAGATACTGATATCTTGTCACAAAAATGTTAAATTCTCAAATTACAGTACCCTGAGGCACAAACTACATTTTCAAAGATAAATATGATCCCAGACACTACTAACTTAGCTAATATCATGTATCTACAGTAATCCTATTACACCGTAATCTCATCTGCCTCATCATGCTTATCTCCCTCCGTTAGCCTCTTAAAACGGAACACCGATGAAAACAAACAAAAAAATGAAAATGAATGAAAAAAATTCAAGTTGGGTGGGTGGAAAAAACAAGGAAGAATGAGAAGTGACAGGTGAAATTCAGAAATCGACTTCGTTTTCTGATTTTCAATTAAATATTCTGAAGTAAAGTATGACAGGATTCTGAATCAGAGATGTCTCATCTAGTAGTCTGACCAGAAGGAGAGTTTGTGACGGAGTTTGGAATTTATGGATTCCTGGAAAGCAACCGAAAATAGGTTGAGTTATCAGATGTCAATGCGAAAAGTCACATCTTATCATTTTACACTAACTAAATCATTACTGATCATTCCTAAACATATTTTTCATCCTAATGCGATCATGTATATTCTTAAAAATAAAAAGTGACGAAAAACCAGAAAAGAGTACGAATTTCTGACATATTTAGAGCCTGTGATTATTTGTAAAAACAAGGAAAATGATACGAAAAGTGATGCAGATTTTATCCGACTTATTTTGAGAGTCTCAAAGTTTGAAAGATCTCAGAATCTTGAAATTTAATAAGCTGGAACATAAATTCATGTCTACTCGAAAACCCATCAACTTTTAATTTCTTGAGAGAAAAAGCGAGGGTGGATATTAAATTCTTGATCGTTGAAACCTAGAAATTTAAGTTAATTAAAATTTTGAATTCTTTATTCAGAATTCAGAATTCAAAGTCTAGTCTCAATTTAATTAATAATGAGGACCAGGGATGTGTGGGACTAAACATTTCGGAAATTTCGAAATTTGGAATTACCGGAAACTTCGGAAACTCGGGTTTTCAAATATCCATAGTTAAAATGAATGAATATGAAGTGAAAACCATAAAATTCTGAAAATAGGTGTGATTTCTTAATTTCCGATTTCCGTTCCGCATATCCCTGAAAGGGACCTACGGTAAGACCCTCGTAAATCTACACTCCACCACAGAAACACTAAACTTTCATAGGTCAAACAAGTTGATGCACCAACTGTGACCTGACTACTAAACAGACTATTTAAAGGACCTCCAGCACTTAAGTGGGCGTCTCCTTTCGTTTAATTTTCTCAGAAAAAAAGTGTCGAGTCCCATAAACATGTGTTCAAAATGGGAAGTCTCGAGGGGGGAGGGAGGTCTGACGCAATTGTTCTTATCTTTAAAAATGCAGACGGAGGCGGTCAAGTGGAGAAACAAAAAAATTAATTAACTGAGGGTTTGACCAGAAATACAAAGGGTCAACATCCAGGAAGAGGGCTTCGTAAACACAGATGTGAACGTAAATCTACAGAAGGAGGAGGCGTTAATTCACAATAGTCTTCCCGTAAATCTACACAAGGCTTCTGTAGATTTACAGTACAAAAGCGTAATCTACAAATCAAATTTTCCCTCGAGTAAATCTACACCAACATCCCGTAATTCTACATTTAAAAAATCAGAAAAAAGTGCTCATCATCATGAAGTCTCCTTTCATCACGTCATTTCTACAAATTATTAAATTAGTCGTTTCTTTTTTTCTTCTTTTAGATAATCTATTGCCGGATGTCAATAGCACATAGGAGGAGAAGAAGAAGAAGATGATAGAGTAACGAGTTGGACTTTGAGACCAAAAATTATAGAGAGAATGGCATCATAATTTCAGAGACAAGGGATCTGGGGACCTGGAACAGTTGAATGGAGTAGGTCAAAAAACAGATAAACAAAAAACTACAGTACCCCCTAAAGAAATTTGAATTTCAAATCTATCCCTCTCATTTCAATTCCTAGACATTCAGAGTTCCGAAATTTATGCTTCTCCAAAAATCATCATTTTTTTCAAAATTCCTAAAATATTCCTAGAGATGAGATGTGCGCTTATGTAGGAGTTTGAAAACAATGAAAATCTCAGATTTTAGGATATTCAGGAAATAAATTGTCTGAGACTGTTCTTTCCATGAGAGACAGTTTTTCATTATAGGAATTTTGATTGATGAAAGTGCGTTTCATAGAACTTAACGCTGATGAAAGTACGCTCTACTAGCCTTCATGAAATCCAGAGTGGTCTCAACAGCAGGTACGTCCACTGACCATCGTATACTTGGCTTGAACTTTTGAATAGAAATGAATGAAAAGAAGAAATGGGTGGTTTGCCATTTGAGTGGGTTGTTTCTTCTTCTTCTTTAGAACAGATTAGGATTAAAACTTGACACCGAATCAGGAAAAAGGGGGGGGGATGATGTTTGTTTGCTGGAGTGACGTGGCAGAACAAACTGATAGCATAGTTCTCAGATTATTTGGAGAAATGGAACGCTGATGAGAAATCATGTGGGAACAGCAGGATAAATCATAAGGAATCAAAGAATATCCCTGTCTGGAAGCAATATTCGGGGAGGAATCAGAATCAGATAAACATCAAATGTGATTGGGGCAAATTCTGAACCTAACGAACGACGAGACTTAGATAGAGCGCACTTGCACTCCTTAATTCTGCAGCAGTGCAGTAGAGCGCACCTGTATCATAAAATGTTGAAGTCTAGGAGAGCGTAGGTTCATCAGTGCTATTAGCTCGGCACAGTCCTTACAACTGCGCTCCGCCGAAATGCATTTTAAAAATGTCTCTTTTTCTCTGAGTCTCTCAATTTCGAACACAATTTTCTTCGGTTTTGGTAGAGCGCGGTTGTAAGAAGCGTGACGTGCTAATAAGTTCAATGAAGCTCATCTTAATAATTCTCATCATGAAAAACTGTTGCTCATGGAAAGAACAGTCTCAGACAATTTATTTCCAGAAAATCCTAAAATCTGAGATTTTCATTGTTTTCAAACTCCTACATAAGCGCACATCTGCGCACATTCATGCCTAGGAATATTTTAGGAATATTGAAAAAATGATGATTTTCGGAAATCCGAATGTCTAGGAATTGAAATGAGGAGAGGGATAGATTTGAAATTCAAATTTCTCTAGGAGGGTACTGTAGTTTTTAAAAAGTCACAAAAAAAATCACATTCAGCGGAATGCTCAGAGCTTAGAGTGACCTCACAGCTCATCCTATTTATAAAACTTCGTCGATGGGGGGGTCTCAAATCGACTTATAAACTAATACATCCGCTTCTTAACCTCCCCCATATTTCACTTATTTTAGATACCACCAAATTTTTTGAGCCGGATGTTGATAGTTTGACCGATAAAAATAGGAATAATTCAAGAAGAGCATCTTGCCAATTGATCTGTGACTAATTGTTCGGTTCCCTTTTTGTTTTTCAATTTTTATTCGATTTCCTAGAATTCGGAAATTTTGCTGTTGTTTTGCAATCTGCATAAGTGAGCTAATTTGAGTGTAAAAATGTGCTCTACCGTACTTTTCTGGGTTTCCGTAACTTTTGGTCTTTTCTACCGTACTCCACAAAAAGTGTGCAAATTAGAAATTTAAATCCTTATCCCTCTCATTTCAATTCCTAGACAAAACACTCCGAAATGTATGCGTTCCGAAAAATCATCTTCTTTTTTTTTAATCGGAAATTTGCATTTGAGAAACACAAAACTAGACAATAATATTTGCGAATGGGCGCTTACGTAGGTGTTGAAAAAAATGAAAATCTCGGATTTTAGGATGTTCTGGAAATAACTTGTCTGAGACTGTTCTTCTTCCCATGAGCAACAGTTTTTCATGATAGGAATTTTTATGATGTAATTGCCCTTCATTGACTTTAACGCTGATGAAACTACGCTCTACTAGATTTCAATATTTTTATGCAAATGCGCTCTACTGCACTGCTGCAGAATCAAGGAATGCAAGTGCGCTCTATCTGAGCCTCATAGTAGCCATCGTTCGTTAGGTTCAGAATTCGTCCCAATCACATCATCTAACGTTTGTTTGATTTCTCCCGAATATTGCAAGAATCTTAAATTTTGAAAAATTGAGAGTCTGAGACAATTTGAAAATGTGTTGGAAAAAATTTTCTGAAAAATTAAAAATGTAAATCTGCACAGTACTCTCGTAAGGCTACATCCAGCCTCCCGTAAATTAAGTCAAGCTTCTAGTAAATCTACACAAGACTACAGTAAGCCTACATACCGACTCCGTAAATCTACACACTACACTCGTAAATCTACTCTAGATCAAAAAGTCTGCCGACACACACACACACATGTTCGTATCCATTTTCAAATAGCAACAAGCGGATTAATAACTAATCTTCGCATTTATCTCTATCATATTCTATAAATCCTAACCGAAAAAGACGTCCGAAAAACCATATGACATAGTAAAAAAAAGCAAAAAGAAGCACATTTTTATATAGACTAATGAAAAAAAGAAAAGAAAGAATAACATAAAAACAGCTGAACGGATTATGACATTATAATGATGTTTAACATTATAAAAAGATGATAAAAAGAAAAGAGAAGAGTCCAGAGGGAAAACTTGATGTTAGTGGTCACTTTTATACATTTTCAGATTACAATTCATGCAAAATGTTTAATTTTTCTCCCAGAAATCCGGATACAGAAACTTCAAAGAATCTGAAATTTCCAGTCAAATTTATACCAAAAAACTATGATCAAAGTGCGTAATTTCAGACTAAAAATGTGAAAGAGCCCGGATACAATTTACGGGAAAATGACGACTGTTTGTACTACCCGAAAATTCAAAAATTATGTATTGAATGCCTTGAAAAACGAGTTAATGAATCAGTAAGTAGGTCAAGAATCGGGCAAAAACTACATAGTGTTCTGGAAGTGACGTGAGGAGACTAGGTAGGAATAGAAAAGTGCAGAAAAGGAAAAGTGAGTGTTAATAAATCTAGAAAAATTCTTTTGTATAGTTTAACTAAAAGTACCGTAGACCAATAAACCTTCTAAATCGAAATCTACAGTAATCTTACCCCAGAATACCGTATCCCTCCACACAAAGTTTCATCTTCGGTGTTCTTCAAAAACATTAGAAGCACACACATCATCTCATCTAAAATTCTGCTGGAAAAATGCTCACCTCCAAAATTTTTTCGACAATGTTGTTTTTCTGTCTTGAATTCAAAAGTCTAGACGAACTCAATTATTCATAAGGTGGGGTCTCCTCTAATTTCACGTTCACATGCGATGGGAACGTGGGAAACTGCTGGAATAGGTTTTTTTTTTGATTTAGACTGGCCCTGAGGCTTTTAGATTAGCCATAGCTCTATTTTTTTGCACGTTTTGCTACAGTACTATTATTAACTTTGTGAATGTACAACGGCCTCACTGATACCTCACAATACCAAGCTTTTATTGAGTATGTAGATCAAAAATAGAGCTTCATTTTTCAGTGGCATACCGTAAGAAGTTGTTCTCGAGCTGTATAATTTGATGGACTATACATTTTTAGGCAGGGCTTGTACCAAACAGTTGTGAATTACAAAAATGGTGGTCCACTTTTGATCTACATAACCCAAAAAAACTGCAAGAACGACTATTTTTATGGTTCAGTGCCGTAGCTGAACACGTTAAGCCGACGTGAATATCGAGAGGTAGAGAGCGCAGAGAAGTCAGACACTCTTGTTTCTCTGCGCTCCCTCTCTCTCCCTTTACTATTTCCAAACCGTATACTGTAATGAATACCCCCTAAATTAAAACGAGCTCTGAAACTCAACGCTGCAAAACCAAGAACTCCTAGGGAAATAAGAAACCGTCCAATAATACAACTCCCAGGAAGTTCAAGAAATCACGGGATAAACATTTCCAGAAAAACAAGCAAAAACAAAAAAGTGTAGGCGAAGTTCAATTTCAAAACTTTTCCTCCCGTGCCTCATTGTTTACTCATCGCCCTCCCGATTTAGGCCACACGTCGTTTTCTTTTTTTCGCCGTCAAAAAACTTCAATTTCAGAAATAAAAGGACAAACAAAGCATATCGAAAAGGGAACCTTTTGACTCAAGTGACATCATGTAATAATTATAAAATAGACGAAGAAATAAGAGAAGAACAATTGAGTGAAAAAGAGAAGGAGAGGGAGTGGAAATAATGTGACCTGAAAAGGAGTTGTATGGGAGGGCACAAAGTTAAAGAATTAGTTGGTTAACCATCATAAAGGGCAGATTTGGAGGGAGAGAAAAGGAAGTTGGGTTCTTAGATCTTTGGAAAAGCCGAATTTTCTGGAAAGATGTCTCCGAGTTCTCCCATTTTTCAGTGTCTCAACTACCAGTTTTCTAAAAATTTGTTTACCTATAAAGCTAGAAAAGATAATTATATGAATTCATACCAATTTAGAGATAAAATAGAAGGATAATAAAAGGAAGAGCCGAGCTATCTAATAGCCGTTCGACTTCTGGGAAAAGTCACGTGATGAGTCTAAATAATTATAGGCCAATTATAAGGTCATTTTGATGTTAGAATGTAGTGGAGTTAGACTTCCGGGGGGATAAAAAGTGAGAAAAGTGAGGAATAAAAATGTTCTGCCTACACTACCCATCACCTTCGTTTTTCCTCTCATTGGAATCTGTCGAGTTTTGTTTTCTTAATTCAGAGCCATTCGTTTACTTTTCACCTGTAATCCCGCCCAAATCATGGTCAGTTTATACCCGTTCCGTATTTATCACAAAAACAATAACCTTTCTAATTACACCTGATTTATAGCAAAAAAAAACTGGGCATTTGTCAAAATAAGGTAAAAAAACAGACTTGCAACGGGCAGGGCCGGAAATTTTTTTTCCAGAAAAAAATGTTGTGAAAAAAGTATAGTGTAAAAATCAAAATGGTCACCGGGCCGGGCCGAAATAGAAATTTTTCTCGGAATTTGAATTTTTTGAATTTTTTTTGAAAGCATCAAGAAATTGGAATCTTTTGAGGTAAAAATGAAAAAAATTTCAAACAATTTGGTAAAAAATAGTACCTTTTTTGAAACCGGGCCGGGCCGAAATTTGACAAGTTTGGAAAAAATTTCAAAAATCCAAATCCGGGCCGATAGGAATTTTGCAAGTCTGAAAAAGGTATTTCGAAATGAAATAGAGTAAAAAAAATATTAAAAATAAAAAAGGATAATATTCGTTATAGCAAATCATTCAACTGTTGTTGTCTCATTCATCGTCATAGTCAATGAACCTGTTCGACGACAACCCAACGACGTCTGTAATCCTTGCCGACTCTTCGAATCCACATTCGGTACTCACTCGTCCCGTTTTCCTTCAGGTTATTCTTGTTGTCAATCTGGAATTTCATGGAGAGACATAAACTACGAATAGCCAACTTACAATATTCCCAAAGTCTCTATGATGAATCCAAGAATGTTCATAGCGAGAGCCAGGATTCCGCAGAGTTTCAGCTTTGACGAGTATATCAGCAACACCACTATCAATGGCTCTTGTCTCGTATGACTCATCTGCGATCAGGAATTGAGGTCCCCAAGATGACCATTTCTGAAAATGATCAGAGGTTTCAGAGCAGCTAGATCTCAGTTTCTCACTTGGCCCTTATCAGTGAATGGTGCAATCAAGACCTGTCCCAATTGTAGATTATCTACTTTGAAGTATACACGCGCTTCTCTGAATGAAGTGAGGACTGCTATAAAATAGAGGAAATCAACTCACTTATGCTTATTGAATAGCCATACAAAGGTCTTGTGCGGATTGTTTTCAATTTTAACAACGATTGCCTTTTTGAGAAATGGGTGGAGGGATAGCATGTGATCATGAGTCTGAAATATGGCTATGACTGTTAAAGCTTCATGGGGAAAATAGAGAAACGCGTACGTCTCAATTCGGAACATTTTTCGTGACCTATATCATTGGAAAGCTGAGAAAACGCTGATTCCAAATATATATTCAGTATTTGCCCTCGAGGTCTGGTATTCGAGAAAAACGCGGCCGACGTTTGGGCCGCAAACAAGTCATTATTACCGACGTGTGAAAAAATCGGCTGCGGTCCATTGCCCAAACTTTGACCTCGTTTTTCTCGTATACCAGGCCTCGAGGGCAAAAACTGATTATATATTTAGAATCAGCGTTTTCTCAGCTTTCCAATGATATAGGTCACGTCCCATAACACCACGGCCCCCTGGAGATTTTCCCTAGTAAGAACTCACAGCAAGACCATCCGTTTTTTGAAGCTGTAGAAGGGAATCATCTTCGAGCTGAAATATTGTCAAGTCAATCTGAAACTGAAACTCGAATAACTTACCAATTCATAATAACTCAAGTGCCAAACACTTTGCACTTCCTTGTCCACTTCCTTGTCCACTTCCTTGTCACTATCAGGTTTCTCCCGATGAACAGCGATGGCGTATCTCCGGGATTTTTCAAGCTTTTCTTTTCTACGGGAAACCTCTAATCGATAAAGAATCACGCATTTCCAAGTTGATAGGACCAATAACTGGATTGTAGATGTCACCATTCTCATCAGTTTCACACATTAACTTGAGTTGAAGCGTCTTTTTTCCTGCATCTCCAATCATTTCAGTGTGAAGAACCGCCGGGATCACCGAATATGCATAGCACTTCAAATTAAAATTCATCTCATCAATTCGTAGAATCATTTTGACCCAGGTGCCAATTGTTAAATCCAGATTTTCCGGGACTTTCTCGATAACAACATCCTTTCCGGGAGAACGATCTTTACACGTAACAAAGAAATTAAATGGGTCTTTTCCAGCTACTACTCCGATTACTTCAGTTTTTGGCTCAATTTCCCAGATTTCCCAGACACTGCTATCAATCTTTTTTTCATTTAAAAACTTTCTTTTGATAGTCATTTGATGTAAACCAGTTGGGAATTTGAATCTTTCGGTGTTGCTGAAAGAGATATGAGATGTACAGTACCGCTCAAAATGTTATAGACTTTAGCTGTTTTCAGCGGAAAATGACCAACTTTGACACTGTATTTCGGTGTCACTTGATTTTCCGATAAATATTCTTTTGTATGGGTTGAACAGAGCAAAAATAGCACATAATTTTTGTAGTTGACCTTTTTTTGTAGGGACATTGTCTTGAAAGTTACAGTTTGTCAAAATAATTTATCCCTGAAATCGATTAATTTCAGCGCAAATTAGCGAAATTTTAGAACTTTTCACTTTGACAACCTGTAACTTTCAAGATAGTGTCCCTACAAAAAAAAATGATCAACTACAAAAATGATGTGCTATTTTTGCTCTGTTCAGCCCATACACAAATGGATTGTCGGACAATAAGGTGACACCGAAAAACACTGTCCAAGTTGGTCAATTTCCACTGAAAACAGCCAAGGTTGATAACCTGTTGAGCGGTAATGTAGGTTTTTCTCCTCTGAACTCACCACCAGACCTTTCCCAAAACAGGATGATCGAAACTGTCCTGATTCTCAATCAACTCTTGTTCCAACCTGATTCGAATGAATTTTTCATGCACTCTCGTCTCCAAAACATTTCGGATCACCGAATAATTCTTACAGGTGAATCTACCAGTTTGTCGACTTTTTTGTTTGGGAAGGTATCTACTTGCATCTTTCGGAGTGAAGTTCATTGATACCCAGTCTCCTATTTCGACTGGGTGTCCGGGGATGATATCAAGATATCCGTCGATTCCGGGAAAGCAGTTTTTGCACCAAACATAGTATCGTGATCGGCTGGTGTGAGTCTAGAAGAAGAAACAATTTACGTTTGTTATCAGTATTTTGTGGACACAAACTTCCGCTGCTAATGATAAGAGATGAGCGTGACTCACAAACGGAATGGTCAAAAATCACCCAATCGTTGAGTCACTTACCACAAAAACAAACGTAAAAGAAAACGATTGTTATATCAATTGTTTGCATTGTGGCACTGGCTACACCAGTATCCTTTATATCTTTATCTTCTCTCCAGATTGATTTATGAATGTGTCGATCGCCTCACTTCAAACGGATAGGAGAGAATAGAAACAAAATCTCAAGAGATTTTACACTTTGATAGCTGGGTCAACTAGAAAATCCTCACGTTTTCACCTTTTTTCTTTTTTTCTATACAACTTTATTTATGAATTCCAGTTCGATTAATATACAGTACCGGCCAAAAATATATCATATTTTGCCTTTTTCAGTTGAAAATGTCCAACTATGAGGGTGTCTCATTGTAAAACTAACTGTCCCACAAAACATTATTTATGGGATCAAACAGACCAAGAGTTGAGTGCCAACTACAAAAATGGAGTGCTACTCTTGGTCTGTTCGATCTCATGTAAAGTTATTTTGTGGGACATTTTGTTTTATTATGACACACTCTCAAAGTTGGGCATTTGCAACTGAAAAAGGCAAAATATGATATATTTTGTAGGTATTTGTATTTGTATTTATTTATTGTAGGAGGGAACATGCCACTTATGCTACACCAGAAAAAGGGAGATAACCGGAGAAATACATGAATAGAGGTGAAGGGGATAAGAAGAATGTAAACTGTACGATAATTATAGAAGATTTAAACAGATAGGAAGAAGAATGAAGGTATGGTAGAAGATAAATAATATAGGAAGCGAGGGGGCGTAGATAATGAGCAATTGGGCCAGACCACCAGTTAATGAGATTGTATGGAGAAGAAATAGGGCGATTTTACCGGAGGAAGGTAAGACAACGTCTGAAACAATCATTTCACTCGTTGGTAGGGGAAGCCTGGCAGCGGCCGACCCAACAACAGAGCTACTTTGAGAGATATTATGCCTTCGCTTTTGGGTGCTCAGAGCCTTAGACAAGGTGTCCAAGTGGATTGCTGTGAGAATCCTAAAGCTACTTCGCATTCCTACTCCGATCACCTTTGAGGTTTATGTAGGGTGGTGGATGGTCGGGAACAATTGCAGAAGATAATAATACAAGGATAGAGTAAGAAGGATACGTAGAAGAGACCGGGCTGTTTTGTTGGGTAATGAGGCAAGAAAACGGAATGTGATGAGTGGTGAATACAATACGGTGGGAGAGAGGGTATGAGACAAGGGTAGAGAGCTGAGCAGATAAGAACTAGTAATTAAGATCGCTAAGAGTAAGATAGTTTTGTAATGGAAGGGCACGAAGCCGAGTTCTAAAGCAATCAGGTGTAGGGATAGAGATAAAAATACTCTCAGGAAGAGAATTCCAACAAGCAAGGGATCGAATGGATAGATATTGGGAAAAACATTTATATTTGTTCGGGAGAGTAGTTCTGACATAGTATTTGTGTCTCCTTAAATGGCTCAGCTTCGGATAAGTATAGAACAGATGATTCGGCATTTCGACGTCCTTTGTAACTAAGCATTTGTAAATAAATGATAAATCAGCTAATAGTCTTCGATATTCTAAGGATTCGAATCCGCATTCCTGAATTGCATTGAAATATCCATTGTACACTTTTCCGAATTTTTTATAGCATCTATAAATGAACGACTTCTGAACATTTTCAATTTTTCTGACGAGTTCTTTAAGGACTGGAGAAAAGACTACAGATCCGTATTCCAATAATGGTCGGGCGTATATAATGAAGCATTTAAGGAAAATTTCCAGAGGCGCATGTTTCAATATGTTGAAGAGAACGTTGATTCTTCTTTGTGCATTTCCAACAATGGTGTTAATATGAGCATTGAAGACCAGATTTCCCGAGAAAATTATTCCGAGATCACGGATTTGGGTGACTGGCGGGATATTAGCTCCGTTGAACACTGCACAGTTGGCGATTGGATTAGAATTAGATTTGAGATGGGAGAATTTTATGATATTACACTTTTCAGGGTCTCATGGAATATTTAAAGCAAAGTGTAATAGTAAAACATTGTTTAATGTAAAAATCTTACCTTTCCAACCACAATACCAGTGAAACGATTCTCCATAATGAAATGAATGAACGACTGATCTATCATCGACTAATCGAAGAACACACTTACAATTAGCAAGCACCCCCACACGTTTTATGACCGGTCTGAGGAAAAAAGGAAAAATCTGAGGAAAAATGAAATATGTCTGAGGAAAAAAGGGCAATATCTGAGGAAATGTTTTGTGATTTGACATGCCCGTGGTCAAAATGACATCAAAACACTTTGTAAACTCGTGTTCGTAGGCTTACATTGGCTCCGGCAGAAGAGTTATTTCCTTTTCCTCAGCCGGTCATGAAAACAGTGGAGTGTGCATGTCGCTTGCTCCGACTGGTCGACCTGATAAAAGTTTTTATCATTTCTCTCAGAAGAGGAATTTCTTCACGTAAAATAACTCAAATGAAAGATTTCGAAGCGCTCTACAACATGGTTAATTTTAAAATTGTGGAAACTTACACGTGTCTGCGGTTCAAGCCATCCTGAGGAGCCTTCCCCACTGTCGGATTCGACCGCTTAATATCATGTACTGGTAAATGCACATTACCATTTTATCTACCCAAACTCCATCAAGTAAATTTAAAATGTGTTTATTGAAAGAAAAGAAAGCACCAGAATTGAATGAAACAGGCAGGAAAGAAATAACAAACTGCAAAAGTAAGGCAAGAAGAAATATGGTGGAAACGAAAGAAAGGCGGAAAGCTCGAAAAACCTGAGATTGGATGGAATGAATATTGATTATTTTCGAAATATTGAATAGAGAAAACCGTATTAAAAAGATTGAGGAATGGGAGTTTTTTGACAAGACTAGATAAAAAAAGGTCTAGAAAAATATGTACTAAAAATACTAAATCTCGACTTGAACATATTCTTTTCGTCCCTCGTTTTTCCGCATCTCCACAATTTCACTGAAAATTTCAGTGAGTGGTTCAAACGACGGAACTATGGGCGGTGGGCGGCGGGAGGCGGTCTGAAAATAAGAATGAGAGTTGGTGGACTAGGCCAGTCTGACTCACCGAAAGTGGTTGTCTGAGAAGTGAGTGCTGGTTTGGCGTCGTCAAACTGATTGGTCCGGGTGGAAGAACGTCCTCGACGCGTGCGTATATGTACTCGTTCATCAGCGAGTCGTATGTCGTATTGGGCCTGAAACCAATAAAATAATTAATGATTTTCAGGAAATTTCTAGGCGGGTTGAAAAGGTGAAGTTTAGTTATGTATAAAAGGATAGATTAAGCTGCTAGAAACTACAACTTACTGTTGGATAGTACCAGAATTTGCTGTAATTTGTTTTCCAATTTTCTTGCTGGAATGACTTTAAACACAAATCTCACCTTATCCTTGGAGGAATCGGGTTAGCATTCACACCCAGTGACACCAGATAATCGGTTACTGAAGAATTAATCGACACATTATCCGGATCGATTCCAGAATCAATCTGGCTTCTGGAGCTTCCTCGAATCATACGAAGTGCATCTGATGATGTGGAGACAGATGACGTCATGGAGTTGGTTGGATGATGATGATGTGGGCCGGGGATATCTCCAGATAGAGTTCGAATCTCTCCAGTCTTCACTGAATACACCTGCTTCTGAAGTGTCGGCTTCTGAGTAGACGACCGTCGTCGTTGGGAGTCTCCAGATGTTGTGACCGTGCAGATGACATCGGGCTTCTCATTTTTCTTATTCTTCCTTCTAGTTTTGCACATACAGACACATATGACAATGATCAGAAGTAGTAGTAAAAGAATAAGGGAGGCCGCTGCGATTTGGACAGGCTTCGAATGAAGCAACAGTTTCGGAAGGGACGGTTGCAGATCAAATGGTCCGATTTCCAGGTATACTGTAGTTTTGGATTGTTTGTTGGGGCTACTGAAGGCCACTACAGTAATCTGTTCGATTGTGAGGTTGCGACGCTGGGAGAGCGATTTGCGGAGACGGATCTGAAATGAAAACAGGGTGGGTCGCAAAAAAAGACAACTCACTATTCCAGTGTCCTCCTCAATTGACACTGTATTCTGTCTATCTGAAATCGCATATTTAACAATTCCATGTGGTCCACCGTCCTCATCGATAGCTTGCATTTGACCAACGGAATCGCCAGCAGGAGTGGATACTGGAATCTGGAAAACGGTCATTAAAAAATGCTGATATATTGTTTTATTGTTTTCAGCTTTTACCTGCAGTGTATACGAAGACTTCGTGAAGACCGGAGCGAATTCATCCACCGGCTCAACGACTATCTTCAACGGGACTACTGCTGATCTACCGTTTCCATCGGAAACCGATAGATACATTGAGATAAGTGGCTCTGATTCCCAATCCAGATGAGTTTTCAACGTGATCTCTCCTGTCTTGACGTCGATTGAGAGTTTCTGAAAATGAACCATTCATAAGTTTCAAAAAAAACCCAAAATCAAAAGTTCCAACTCACCCCCTGATGTTCCTTCAACGAGTACAGTAACCCCTTATTATCCAATCCCAACCGGTTACTTGCTCTCACTTTCTGCACAACTGTCCCAATCGAAGTATCTTCCAATACATGTACTTCATAAACCGGAAGAACAAAGAAGGGGGCGGAGCCACTCCATGATGACATCTTCAAGGATACTGAAATGGTACCAACGGTACTTCTGTAAGGGTGTCCATGATCTCGAGCTTCCACTAGAATCTGCCAAGTGGCATTCGGAAATACATCTAACTGGGCGTCATTCCACTCATTCATCTGAATTGCTCCAGAATCTGTGTTGAGAGTGACAATGTTCAAATCGTTTCCACTGAGAATCCTATAGCTGACTCTTCCATTCTCCTCAAAATCCAAGTCAGTCGCCATTATCTGTCCGATTGTCTGTCCGTGTGTCATCGAGTCCTTCAGATGAATATAGAATGCAGAAGACGTGAAAACTGGAGAATTGTCATTCTCATCAAGAACGATGACGTGACACTTGCATTGCACTTTCTGCGACATCATCTCATTCTCTATTTCCACTGTAAAAGTGTAAGCAGCTTTATGCTCTCGATCGATGGATCCCGCAACGAAAAGTCGCCCGAACTTGTCAACATGGAAGATTTTCGAGGCTTCCGGATCTTGGATACGGTAGAGAAACTCGCGGGTTTCTCCAGAGAGGTTACCGATTTGCAGCCCAACTTTTGAGTTTTCAAGGACTTCGAATCTAAACTCTTGTCTCTCGAAAACTGGTTTCTCCGTCGGCATCGCTTCTCCAATGACTACTTGCACAGGCACACTCGTCGCATAACTTGGTATCCCATTATCCGTTGCAGTTACAGTAATCAGATATCTCTCTCCTGATGGGGGAAGAACCTTCATTGACAGAGAACCATCTTCGGATGAGATTTTGAAAATGGAAGATGAATCAGGGGATAGTGAGTAAGTCAATTTCTGAGAGCTTTGAGAATCCTGGTCGGTCGCTTCGATCTTGGCAAACGGTAAGCCTGGCGAGTAGGTCATCGGTGACACGTGGCAGAGATAGAAGTCTTTTGAGAACTTTGGTGGATTGTCGTTGACATCTGATACGAATATCGTCAGATTGGTCTTGGCCTCGAATTGTCCATCTGTGACTTTCAAATGAAGTGTGTGCTCTTTCAAAGTCTCATAATCCAAGGATTCTTTCAAATGAATCACTCCAGTGAATCTGTCAACTTCGAACTTTGAGTCCTTTTGATCTTCCAGAGAGTACTGTAGAACTGCAAGTTGATCCACATCCTTTGCTCCTACTGTAGCCACGTAGCTTCCAACTTTTAACGTCTCGGCGACACGTCTCGGTTTAGTTTGCGGGAATGAAGGTAGATTATCATTGAGATTATTGACACGAACATTGATACGAGTTGTAATTTGACTTGGTGTAGAACTTCTACCTCCTGGATTCACTATTCCAATCACTTTCAGATTATACTTATCCTGAATCTCCTTATCGAGTTCCAGATTTGTTCTAATCACTCCATCCGAGTCAACCGAGAACGCCGAGTCAGTATTCCCTTCAACAATGCTATAAGTGATTCCAGCTACTCCAGAAGTTTCGAGCTTTGATACAAACTGTCCACGTGGTAGACTTTCATCGATCGAGCTGATATAAGTTTGTCTCAGAAATTCGATAGGTTCTTGTTGATTTGCCGGAGGTCTTTGGGAGTTCAGAATCTTGATCGTTCTCTCTGTTCCCAATCCAATTGGATATCCGTGATCCATCACTCGTACTTTGATTTGCCACGTGTCTTTCTGGCTAAGTCTCCGGATAACCAGAGCGCCAGTTTCCGGCACCAAATCCAATGATTTCGAGGGATCCTCCAGTAGCTCAAATGATAGTTTTCCATTCAACCCTATATCCATATCAGATGCATGGAACTTCCAGAGAACATCTCCAACTTGAGAACTTTCATTGATGGAAATTTCTGACGGGGTGTTCGCGTCGAATTGAGGTTTGTTGTCGTTCTGATCAGCTACAGTAACCCGGACGGTGCACGAGTCATTCCTGCCGGCATCTGATAAAACGACGACGAGAAGATGTTCTTGCGCAGACTCCCGGTCCAGAGAGGTCACAGAGATGTCTCCGGTTATAGAATCAATGGTGAACCTATCAGAGGCTCCTTGAAATCTGAATCTTGATGAGTTTGTCATTCCAGTTGCCATAATTCTCTTGAAATTCTTCAAGTCCATATTCTCCTCTACCGTAACCACTCCACACGACGTCGATGAGATCTTCGGTGGGTCTTGGAACATTGGTGGAACTTCTATTTCCAGTACAGTCCAGTCAATCAAGTCCTCCTCTTTTTCAGCAACTACAGTATGCCGATAGGTGCCGGCAGCCACGTTAACTGTCTTTTGAACTAGCTGATTCCCTTGGAGCTCGAAGAACTGGGAGGTGGGGACTAATTTCATTTTGACTCCGCCTTCTTCCTTGAATTTCTGGATTACTGTATCCTTCGGGGTGTTGGTCTCCATGGCTACAGTACTCTTCTGATTGTCGAAGAAGTGCCAGTGACTCTTTGATATATTCGATGCCTTGATCAACACTTTCTGCTCGTCATATTTCGTTGGATCTGCCACATCATCTGCCCTTACTGTAATCGTCTCTGGAAAACCTTCAGATGATAGAATTGTAATCTCTCCAGAATCAGAATCAATTCTCAAAGCTTCCACTGGCTCGGAGTAGTTTTGGATGCTATAAGAAATCTTCGGGTTTTGATCCAAATCGATTGCCACAACTCGATGTACCATATCTCCTTTTCGATAACTTGCTGGGAGAAGTACTGTAGGTTGAGACACAATAAATGGAGAATGATCATTCACGTCTTCCACATCTACAGTAACCAATAGAGTCGTGCCAGGACCCGTGGTGAATGCTTCGACAATAAGATGATAGATAGGCTTGACATGCCAATGCAAACTCTCCACCAGAGTGATATCTCCTGTGAATTGATCAATAGCGAATGTATCAATTTGTGATGGGAACCGATAGCTGATCGGAGTGGTTGAATCATCGTTGGCTGTTGCATTTACAGTAGTGATGATGGATCCGGTTGAGGTGTCCTCACGAACATGGACTGCCAGGTGGCGGGTGTCGAATTGGGGTTTGTCGGATTTTGAACGCGTAATCTGGAAATATTCCAATTGAAATTCATCATCAAGAGTTTTCAGAAAATAATAATTGACCTAAGTTTGAAGCAAGTTGGGTCTTGACGCGAAACTAGAGAGTGCGCCTTTGAACTCACGTTACTGTAGTTTTCGTGGCAGGACTATTATTATAATTTTGAAAAGCTGAATTCAAAAATGTCAGTTTCAAAAAGATTGGCTCGGAAGTAGAGTTTGTAGACTACTATTTTACTTTTTGTGAGTTTTACAAAGTTTCAAAACTTCGGTTTTGAATAATTTTTAGCTAAGAAATTAATTTTTGGTGTCGCTCACCTCCAAATCCACTCTCATCTCATCCACACTTCCATCAGTTGAGTTGAACTTCTCAAAGAAGCAAGAAAAATTGCTTTCCATCGCATTTCGAATCCCTCGAATCCCTTCAGCAAGATACAGTACCCCACCGGTCTGATCCAATTCCAATGGACAATTCTCCTCATTTCCAGAAGAAAATCTGTAGAAGAACGAGGAATCCGGTGATTTCTCTCCTAGTCTTCCAATTTTTGATCCGATACTATTCGTGTCGGAAATCCGAATGATTTCTTCTTTACTAGCAGCTTCACCAGTTGCTACTATTCTCAATTGAATTGATTTCTGTCTATCATTCCTATCACTTAGCACGATGCCAAGAGAGTAAGGTGGTCGATGATTTGGTTGGGACACCATAGACAGTACTCCATCTCTGATTGCAAAGTGGTTTGAAATATCCGAACTTTGGATTTGCCACGTGGTTACTCCTGTGGCATTGAAGACAGTCAATCGACACTTCGCAGCACATGCAGCGGGAATTTCCACGTATCTCTGCACGGGTTCTTGTAGTACAATATCAGAAGACCCCTTGGCTATCCGAACTGCCACGTGGCATACCGTACTCTTCCTTGGGATTCCTTGATCGGACACTATGACAGAAAGTCGTTGATGATGTTCATCGGAAGCATTGAGCTGTCTTCTGAGATAGACATCACCATTTGATTTCACCACAAAGAGATTACTTTGTAGCTGAGCTCGATAGAGAACAGATCCATTCAACCCCTTATCCGGGTCACTTGCAACAATAGTTCCGATGGCAGTTGAGGGTGGAGAGTTGGCTGGGACTACGATAGGAGTGATAGACAGACATGATGGTGGATTGTCATTCACGTCAAGTACAGTAATCCGAGCATGAACACTTGAAGATCGTGGTGGGATCCCTTTATCCTCTGCCACAAGAGTAACATCTACGTGACTGATCGTTTCTCGGTCCAGCGATTTCTTCGTGTAAATGTTTCCAAGCTTCTCGTCGATTCCGAAATATTCTGAACCATTTGTAATTCTATAACTGATTTGTCCATTCTCCAGACTATCCAAGTCAGTGGCCACCACTTTTCCAACAATTGTCTTCGGTGGAGAGTTCTCCTGCACATCCATAAAATATGCAGTCTTCTCAAACATTGGAGAATTGTCATTGACATCATTGATATGAATGAACAGAGTCATATTTGAGGATCTCGATGGAATTCCCATATCGCTAGCTTTGATTCGAATTTTGAAGTTTCGAACCGACTCGTAATCGAATTCAGATGACGTCGAAAGCTGTCCAGTGTGAGGATCAATCTCAATGGAGCTTCCCGGGTGAGAGGATATTATTGAGTACTTCACTTGCCCATTCTTCTTCTTATCCTTATCAGTTGCATGGACAATATAAAATGGTTCAGAAATTGGAGTATCCTCTCTCACTGAGATTTCCACCAGACCATTCGAGAAAATCGGGGCGTTGTCGTTATGATCATCAATGGAGATCAACACTTGTGTCTGATTACTCTGCCCTCCATCCATCGTCGCTTGAATATTCAGGAGTACGGTATCATGGACATCAGCATCAAGATATCTTGTCACATAGATCTTTCCAGTGTCTTCATCAATAGAGAAGTTGTGTTCAGGGTCTCCAGAATATATCGAGTATTTGATGCGTCCCTCAGACATCGCCGCAACACTTCCTATAGCGATACCCGGTAAAATATCCTCGGTAGTTCGGATTTCATATTTGGATCGTGAAAACTCGGGTGTCTTGGAGTCCTTGTCGATTACTGTAATGTGAATGTTGGCGGGGTTTTCCGAGTTTTGACCTCCACCATCCTTAGCGTTCACGACAAGATGGAAGCGACCACGCGATAGATCTTTCTGCAAAAAGAAAAAATAGATTAGGCACTTTTTTTCAAACGAAATTTCTATACCTTTGCAAAAACCTCCCCAGTCATTGAATTGATAGAAAACGAGGTGGATTCACTTAGAATCTGATAAGAAACCTCTCCGAAATGTCCCGAATCCAAGTCTGAAGCAGAGACAACCAGGAGGGGTTCCGATGGTTTTGGACCTTCACGGATTGTGAGATGATACTCGTTGGGGTAGAATACTGGCCAGTTGTCATTGACATCCTTGAGACGGATTGAGATAAGACTGGTTGAGGTTTCAGAATCTGAAATTTTGATGAATATTAAAGAATTTTGATAGCAAAAGTTTATTTTTTAAGTTTCATAATATTAAAGGGACAGCAAATTCGCTTTCGGGGCAAGACTCTTATCATGATTGTACTTTTCTGCATGCCGGGAGTAAACTGTAGTGTCTCATCGTAGGCATACAGTAAGCTTGTAAATGGGCATGAAAAAGCGTAAATCTACAATCTACCGTTACTGTATACAGTAATTGCTCTCCAGTCTACAGAAACCCCGTAATTCGACATTCATCCGCGAAAATCTACGTCTAAAGTTCGTAAATCTAAAGGAATCGCCGTAAATCAATACCAAAATTGTTTAAAATACAAAGCATCCATTCTCATGTTCCAAAGTTCACGAGCACTAGATGCATTGCACCTGAAGTAACAAAAAATCATGACAAAAGCTCCGTCTTCAACCTAAATTCCGGTCAAAAAGTGACCAAAGAACCAGCCGGAAATTGCATTATCTCCATTTCTCGCTATATATACTTTCAGTGCGTTTCCTCTCAAAGGTTCCCACGAAATGAAAGTAACCTTTTAAGACTTTTATACTCATAGAAACTCCTCTCGAGATTTTTCAAGAAATTTCTCTTCTCCCCGATTTCCAATTTTCCCCCTGCCCTATAATTAGTTTTCTCGCCTCTTCTCCAAGGCACAAACAACCCTTTAATTTTGTTTCTATGGTGATTTATAAGCATATGTCATTCATATTTATGTATATAAATGCAGGAGACACCTGATTTCGAAAATTCAAGATTTCGTTTCGTATACTTTTTTTCTTTTTTCATTTCGTATACTCACTTGCATTCGTTGCGATTACTGTCGTTTGGTAGCTTTTCTCCTTTTCATAGTCCAACATTTTTTGGATGCAAACTGTTCCAGACATCGAGTCGATTGATAGATACTGAAAATATGTCAAGAATTTTTTAAACTGTAATTTTTATAATTTTTACCTCATCCTTCCCCTGTTGCATCGAATACCGTATCCGTTTCGAATTTCCGCATTGTGAATTGTTTGCAACAACCTGAAAAATTACAACTTTTTAGAAGAATTTCGAGAAAGTTGGAAACACGTGCAAGGCGCACCAGCACACTGCCACTCCTGATATTAAGGAAGGGTAAGTTATTTGAAGTGAGAAATTTCAAAATTACAATTCCGTTCTCGGAAACGTCTTATAGATACGCCAGGTTCATATATAGTTCTTGATGGTTAAATTGAGAACGCAAATGTTCTATTAGCCCTTCACGCTTCTTACAACCGCGCTCTACCGAAACCGAAGATAGTTGTGTGCAAAATTGAGAGACACAGAGAAAATAGACATTTTTCAAGAACATTTCGGTGGAGCGCAGTTGTAAGAACTGTGTCGAACTAGTAGTTTTTAAAAATCCGCATTGTAGTGGAATTTAAAAAAAAACTCTCAAGCGCCAGACTCGCCATATAACTGAACTACATTATGTCAAATGACGACTTGAACTCAATGATCAAAAGTAGAAAAACGCGTCCAAGACTCCCCAGCCTCAACTTCAAATGTACACCAGATAAACAGATCTTTGAGACAGAAACAGACTACATTTGAAGCCTTCAATTTTTAGAAAAACACGCGCCAGCGGTACGCCAGATTGTTTATAAAACAAGCAAGGGATACAAATATTTTTCAATCAGAAAAGTGAGTAAACAGGTGCAAATTATTATTTCGGCTCCACCTTTCCCACCGAAATCCAAGAAAGACGGCTAGTTCTAATTTCCCCCTCCACCAAAATTTCACTCTCAGATTTCTCATAGCGGCTACACCACACCCATACACCCATGCACCCAGACTCCTTTCTTTATGTAAAAGTGTGCTCCGCTTTCGTCTTCTGTTTCTGGTTTATTAGAAGACAGACACAGACAGACAATTCTCCCCCGTTCTTCGTTCGTTTTGAAACAAGAGCCGTTCTCTCACTCACTCGAATTCTGTCTTGATAAGAAATAGAGTGAGGAAGAGTGGAGGGTTGCCATATCAACCCACTCTGTTTTTCACAAAGAACATGAAAGTCTGTTCTCTTTTTTTGTTTTCTTTCTCATTCCGGATATTGATATGTAAGTGAAAATCTAGAACGGATAAGAAATACTTTTTTGTTTTGCAGGAAATTTGACGATTATCTTCTTTTCTAATCTAGATGTTTTATGTTTTCTGATTAGTCTGGGGTGCCTGAGACGCGTTTTTGATTGACGGAAGGCTTAGGAATGATGACTAGATTTCAAATTCAGAATCTGGGGAACCTGAAGTGTCTTTACTCAAAAATTGAAATTTTTTATCAAAAACGTATCGTCTGACGGGGGCGTGCCTGAGACGCGTTTCTCTGGTTCTATAACAAAACTCAATATAAGAAAAAGGAAAAATCTTCAAACTGGCGCACCTTTGGCTCGTTTCTCTAAACACATTGAACTTATTGAAACATTGAAGAGAGCTCTCAACGAAGCTACCAAAAGTAGGCTACACACATTTTACTCGAAAACCAGACAGCGTAAAGTTTTGCAAAAAAGTTGTGATCTTTTGAGCGTATCTAGATTTTTGAATTTTGATGGAAGAAAAATTTGAAGAAGGGAAAAAGTGAGGGACATCTAATGTACCCTCCGACAATAAAATAACAGCTTTCTGTCTATTTTCTGATAAGTGAGCAGTCCCAAGTGGGTGGTCTTCTCCCCCTTTTCTCTTATTATCTTTTTTGTTTTTAATCTGATCCCCCTCTTGTCTCTCAACTGTACGTTTCCAATACTCTCTTCCTTTCCCCAGTCTTATAGTCCACTTACAATTAATATTCACTCAACTGAAAAATGTCTGACGAAACGGAACCGGATGACTTTGGCATGTCCACTATTCTTTTGCCATCTACTAGGTTATTCCAGGTAAAAATTCCGAAACAGATGTGCAGCCATGTATTTCCGGCGCTTTATCTCAACTTGGGCGTCGAAATGATGTATGTATTGGACCAAAGGTTGAGGGTACAGAAAGAGGTGAGTCATACTAGGGAGGAAAAGTCAGGCCACGGTGACCGAAAATAGGAAATTCGGATTCAGTGGGACGAGAGCTTTCAGAAAAGTATAATCATGCCCTGGTTTGAGGCAAGTGGGGTTCCACCACGAAAATACGGTATGCGCCTTTAAATTGGGATACTGTAGTTTTCGCGATGGGACCCAATTGAAAGCAAGCATAGGCATGATTATACTTTTCTGAAAGCTCTCGATCAGCTTTATCTAGTGATAACAATATCTTTTCGCAAAATGAATTTTCCAGCGAATAGAAGACCGAGAAAAAAGTGACAAAGTAGTGAAAGAGATCATGCTAGGATTTCTTGCCAAACAGACACTAGACGAAGTATTCAAAGGACATGGAACACCGACACGTGCCGGGCTGAAAATGTTTTTCGAAAAAGTTGCACATTGTTCAATAATGAGGCTAAATGAGAATTCGATGGATAAGTTGTTTGATCTGATGATGATGTCCTATAAATTTGCGTTGATGAAAATGACAATGCCAGAGCAGGTGAGGAAAGGGAAATGTAGGAAAAAGATGAAAAGATAGTTTCAGATTATGACAATTACTGTGAACCATCTAAGAGCACTTCTGGACTTGGTACCGTTAGATAAGGATATTGGAACAGCGGTAGAGCATGCGTATACAATGGTGAGTTCTTTTCTTATAAAAAATAAAAAATCGTATTCATTTTTAGTAGAATGTTTCTAAAAAGATAAGAGGCGAGTAACCAAATACATAATTGAAGTTGTAGTATTAGGGCTACCTACTTTGAAGGGTTATCACTACTGGGAGATTTCGTATAAAAAGTTATGAAATAGGAAAATAAATTCCTGAATCCCAGCTACTCGAATATCATACACTTCGAAAAATCGTACAAATTTGGGACACCGTGACGTACTGATACTCATTATATCTAGATGTCAATACATAAATCTAAAAAGCTACCGTGAAACCTGTAATAGAGGCGCATTCGCTAACAAGAGTTTGGAGCATCGTATCTCGGCTCTCTTTAAAGAAATGGAAATTGTTAAACTGAAAAAATATTTTATGAATGTTGAGCTATATTTTGTGAGTTAGCAGCTTTTTGATATTTCGTTTGGGGTCCGAGATATACCGCTGCGAACAGGCACCCCGCTAAGTGTGCCTCTATTCAGGTTTTACGGTATATATCAAGTTAAGCAATCGAGCATAGTTTGAGGAAAATTTTGGCGAAATCAACTTGGAACTTATCTATTCCACTACCAATCCTTTTTTCCAGGCATTCACATTCTACCGTCCCCTCGGTCCAATGGGATGGTTCATGCTCCGTAACTCCCTTCTTGTCTTCTTTCAAGACACCCGAGTCAAAGTGTCAACATTCATAAAAGACTGCAAGCAACTACCAAATGGACGATTTGTTATATTTGATAAAAACGCTCCAGTTCAATTGATGTTAGACGGACATCCAGTCGGAGAGACCAAGGTAATTTAATAGGATAAATCAATAAATGCTAGGTTCTAGCCCGAGTCCAGACTAGTCGTGCTTTGAACCCATTTCCTCCCTCCAAAGAAATCTAACCTAATCAAATTCAGTTCTCCTTTTTGCAGTATTTCGCCAGCGGTGAGATTACTCACACCAGCGTTTTTCCCACACCATACAAGTACGTGCCTTTCGAGAATTTGGTGAGTTGTTCGATCTTATGATGGTCTTCTGACAGTCACGAGAGAATTTCAGCCCGACGCGCTGGACGCTACGAAACGATCAACAGACCTTGGTGCCAACTCGTACAGAGATGGAAATGGGTTAATGAAAGTAGGTCAAAAAATTAAAGAATTTTGACAGAACTTGTGCTCTCACGAATCCTATTCTCAGCGTTGTCTTGATTGGCCTAGCCCGCCCATCCAACCTTACCAACCAGACCTTATCCATCCCCACTCCAACCTAGAACTCTGATCCAAATGTCTCTGCGTCTCTCTAGGTCTGACACTCTCTCATATTGTTTCTATATAGATATAAAACATGTATCACAAGACCTCATTAGTCAGAAGAAGTCAGAGAAAGTGTCGGAGCACTCCCTCCCTCTTTTCTCACAATCAGACATTGCTCTGTTTTGTTTTCAGTCGTTTCTTTTTTCTAGCTCGTTCTAGTGAACGAGCATTTTATTATGTTTTCGTATTGAGTTTTTGAACACTTTTTCTGGGGTTAGAACATTGATTTTCATTTGGTTTTTTCCGCTATAGTAATTTATAGATCTGGCAGGCATTCATAGTAGTTTAGGAGCCGCTCAAATTTAGAATAGAGGTTTCAGCCTTCTTTCTAGTTCCCAGTAGCAATCCCCGAAACCCCTGAAATTTCAGATTCAAGGCGGTGGTCTCGGCAAATCGGATCGAAGAGAGGGTAACGAGATGGCTCTTTTTGAGAGTTTGATGTCGTCAACAACTACGTCAGCAGTCGCTGGTTAGTGGACCGTATGATGAGTGGGAAGGAGGGGGACATTTTAATGAGAAGTTAAAACTCGGTGAAGTGACTAATAATGTTGGGCTGATACGGGTTGAGTGCGTGATAAGTAGAATGGTGGAAAACAAAGAAAGTAGGTGTTGAGCAAATTTTTTGTGGCATGTTGGTTAGAACCCTGGTAGCTAAAATGGTTAGAGTTATGGGACCTGAACTATATCATTAGAGAGCTTAGAAAAGGCTGATTCCAAATATATATTCAGTTTTTGCCCCCCGAGGCCTGGTATTCGGGAAAAACGAGATCAAAGTTAGGAAAAATGTCAAATTATTACCTTTCTGACACGCGAAATTTTTTGCAATTTCCGTGTGTTAATGAGGTGACTTCTATTTTTCAGAACTTTGACCTCATTTTTCTCAAATATCAGACTTCGAGGGCAAAAACTAAATATATATATTCGGAATCAACGTTTTCTCAGCTTTCCGTCCCAAAACTCCCAAATAGTTCCATGACTTTCCCTAGTTAGGCCAGTCCTCCTTTTATTCTGCGAGTCCCCCTAAAAACTACTTTATAAGTTCAAATGATCACTTGTGCCTCTGGGACGCTAGTACGTGTAACATCAGTTTCAAAAAAAGTCTTGAAGCTTTTGCCCTCAAACCGTTAATCCCATTCCAAAAATAGCACCAAATCTGTGGTCTCTAATCCCCCGTTTTCGTATCAAAGCACTAGCTCTCTTTACGTCAACCAAATACAAATCTACCATGTTTGTAGCTCTAATCCCGCTCTCTTTCCCCCGACTACATCTTACATTTTCTCTTCTGACCCAACACTTTCAGTTAGTACATATCTAAATCCCTTTCTCACTCTTCTCTCCTATTCTACCGTATTCCAATGTCCAATTTCTTTTCAGAATCCGAAATATGGGGAATGAGTCTGTTTGATAACATTGAGGACGAGAAAACATATATGAAGGAGGTGGCGGAGAATCAGCAGATTACTGTAATCGATGCGAGGGAGAAGAAGAAAACGTTGAAGGCGGCGATGGAGGAAATGGTACGTCTATTTCCAGCTATGCTGAATTCCCCACATAAACCAAACTTCAGTCTCATGTTAGATGCATAACAATTTTCCAGCAAATCGACAAACGCCCACCAACTGCTGGTGAGAAAAAGAAGAAGTCAAAGGGAGCTAGCATGTTGGATATGATGGATGAAGCAGCGGCAAGACCAGCGACAGCAAAGAAAGTGCCTAAAGGTAGGTCTATGAAAACTTAGACAATCGTCGGTAGAGCGTGTTTGCTGACTCATCAAAATTTTTCAGCCAAGCGAAGCGAATCCATCGGCGCCAACTCCACAACCAAATCAGCTGCCGACGCCAAACCACGTACTCGTAGCGGATCCCGGCCAACTACTGGAGCCCGTCCGGGAACCAAAGCCGGAGCAGAGGCACGTCCAGCAACTAAAACTGGATCAAGACCATCATCAAAAGGAGCTCCACGTCCAACAACTGCTGGTCGTCCGGCCACAAAATCAAGTGAACGTGCTACAAGTGCAACACCAAAACGAGCGGGGTCTGCGAAGAAGAAGGTGGCGATGGAAGCAGCGAAGGATGAGGATTAAGAAAAGGAGAAGCCATTTAGCCTAACATTTTCAAAATTTTGATTTTTTCTTAAATCTAATCTCATCAAACTATTCCTTTTTTAACCTTACTCTCCTATTTATTTTGTAAGCTGATCATATCCTAAGATACTGTAAAATCTGGATTAGAAACATTTTGTTCTTTCTGATACAGATTTTACAGTGAATTCAATATATTTGCTCGGCACCTCTCTTGCAACTGCGCTCCACCAAAATGCACTCGAAGAATATCTCTTTTTCTCTGAGTTTCTCAATGTCGCACACAATTTTCTTCGATTTCGGTAGAGCGCAAGTTGTAAGAACCGTGCCATACTAATATAATATTTTTAATCCGTTCGTTGCGTGTCTCGTGTCATACAAATATTTGTGTCATATATTATATTTTGTTAGAACCCGCGCTTAAATTACATATATTTTTGACTATGTTAGATTCGTCTATGTTTCTAAATTTTTTAAACCCGGAATCTCATAACCTTTCCCATTATTTCTTCAACAGATTTTCTTATTCCTCCTTTCCTTGATTAAGATCATCAATTATTTTTCCAGATTTTTCTTTTTTGAATATTTTCTTCCCCAAATTTTGTCCTATTATGGTTCTGATTCACCTTTCCCCAGATTCCCCCAATGCCGATTATTCTTATCTTATCACAAAATTTTTCTGACTCCCTTTTCCTTTAATCCCCTAAACCCCTAATTTTTGCCCTTCCCCTCTTTTTCTATTTGACCCCCTTTGTCAAAACGAAACAAAAATTATTAATCACTTCCTTCCCCTCTCTTCTTCGTTTCCCTCCCCGTCGTATGTCATATCCCCCTCTCGGCAACTTTACAAACAAGAAATGAGTTATTCGACCTTTGGGAATTCCCGGTTTTCCTTTTTTTCGGTTTCGAAACAGCCGCTATATTAATTTGTGTTTCTTGCTGTCGGAGTGGTGGTGGTGGCCATCAAAACTAGAGAGTCAAAAAGCAGAAAAAAAGTACCTTGACAAGACAAGTCCCGACGGGTGTGTCCTCAGCAATCTCCACTTGCCAAAGGGCTTTTTCGAATTGTGGAGGTTTGGATTCAGAGTCGAGAAGGTCTGCGATCACCTGGAATGAAAAAAATAAAGGAGGGTGATAGATTTACAATACCGGTCAAATGGTTGTAGACTTTGGCCGTTTTCAGTTGAAACTGTCCCACTTTGAGAGTGTGTCATGGTAATTCTGATTGTCACACCCAGTTGATTTTTAATGAATTATACAGATCAAAAGTAGAGCTTTATTTATGTAGTTGACAACTTTTTTGTACGAGCACTCTCTAGCAAGTTACGTATCGACAAAGTAATTTTTCACAAATCGACCAATTTCAGTGTAAAATGGTGCGATTTTTGTGCTGTCTTCTTAAAATGCCTATAACTCTCTAGGGAGTATCTGTACAAAAAAGTTGTCAACTACAAAAATGAAGCTCTACTCTTGATCTGTATAATTAAAATCTACTTGACGGGACAATCAGTATTACCATGACACCCTCTCCAAGTTGGACGATTTCAACTGAAAACGGCCAAAGCTAACAACCTTTTGGCAGGTACTGCAGTAAGTCAGTTTAATAGCCCAGGACTATCTGAATTGTTTCTAAGCCTCACCTGCAAATCCGTCGACAACGCTGGACTGCCTCCATCCTCGGCACGAACTCTAAATTTGATCTCCGAACCTACGTTACAATCGATCTGAAACTTCCTCGAATGTCTCTTCCTCCATTTCTTTTTCTACTTACCGTATTCGTCACAAAAACTCTCCCCGTCTCTTTATCAATCGACACCAGATCCGTATCCAACACCGAATACCTTATCCACCCATTCTGCCCTAAATCCGGATCCTTCGCTGTTAGTGTTCTCGATCCTCCTGCCGTACGATTCAAGGAGATGTGTATCTGGGAGCTATGCCACTGAGGAGCGTTGTCGTTGATATCTCCGATAGTGAGGAGTTGTGGATGCTCTACTATTATCTGCCCGTCTTTTTCAAGTAGAAATTTCAAATGATATTCAGAAGTTGTCTCTCGATCCAAGATTCCGCAGAGAAGAAGAAGATATACATGGGATTGATCGGTTTGTTGGGGGCATAGGGAGGTGGTTCCGATTAGGCGCAGTTTGGTGTCACGGTACATTTGAGCAATGCTGACACGGGCGACGATGGAGCCGAGAGTAGAGTTTTCCGGGAGGTGGGCTGAAAATGAAGGTTGTCAAAGGTATGTCTGTGTGTGTTAGTCCAGATATCTGGGCCAAGTTTTGCAAGAAATCATTTTCTTACCGTCAAATTGTCTTATAACTCAAAACCAACTCACCAGAGTTCGATTCGACCAACCAAATGATATCCAATGGTGGCGAAGCCAAGGTACTTCCCATCACGCTAATTGTTACAACTGCCGATGAACTTAACGGCGGATTTCCGTGATCTGAAGCCACCACTATGACGTCATGAGTGGAAGCAGGCAACAATGTAGCCGTCGTCGTGATGACTCCAGAAGAAGATATCGCAAAGTTGGAATTAGATGGAGAGGACGTCTTCTTGATTTCATAAGAGATTCTGGAGTTCTCTCCAATGTCACCGTCAGTTGCCTGGACTGTGATGATATGGGAGCCTATGGAGACGTTGGCGGATACTGAAGCGGTGTAACGGCTTCTCGTGAACACTGGAGCGTTGTCGTTAGCATCGACAATTTCGATAGAACATCGGAGTTGACCGGTTCTAGAAATTTTGAAAGTTCGGTTAACTGATTAGAAGGGAACTCACTTAGCAGGTTTTCCACCATCCTGTGCCTCGATCAGTAATTCATATTTATCTCGGAATTCTCTATCCAACTGTCCATTGACCACTAGATCCGCTTGAAGTTGTTCATTCACTTTTCGGGATGTCAACTAAAAAAATCTCACTAATCATTTTTATCAGTATCTTCAAACTTACCTTGAAAACATTATTAACATTTCCTTGAAGTATCACAAACCGATGAACATCAAACTTCGGACCATCTCCATCGGTGACCGTCGGAAGGGCGAAGGAAGTTCCGAGTTGAGCGAATTCCGAGATTTCGAGCTGAAAATTAAAGTTTTATGTTGTCTTGTAACACATTTTCCAGTTTACCTTGACACTCTGATCTGCAAAACTCGGCGCATTATCGTTCTCATCGTCCACTTCTACCAATATATCTATCGTTTCTCCACTTTCTTCAACTCTTACAGCTACAATATCGAATTTCGATCGTTTTTCATAATCCAAGTGAGCTATCGTCGTGATTTCTCCAGTTCGTTCGTCGACTTTCAGAAACTGAAAACATTAGTTTTTGAATCCCTCAATTTCTTTCGAATTCTTTTAGTACTACTAGTGAGTGTCCCCACTAAAAAGGGCCAATGATGAGTCTAATCGTATCAATTTTGACGCCTTTTCGGGTCTTTCTCTATACATTTTCGTGTGAATGGAGACACTCTCTCTCGGCTCCTAATGTGCTCTTTCTATGTGCTCTTCTCCGAGTACAAATTGGGTTTCGACAATTTACATGTTCCTTTGAAAGCTGAGAGTGAGCAAGGAGAGTGTGAGTGATGGAGAGTTAGAGATGGAGATAAAAAAGAACAAGGCTGGATTTAGTTTCAAGAAAATGAGAAATCCGGAAAAGATTGAAATTTGGGATTTAAATTGAGAATCGGGACAAAACCGAAATATTGGAAGTGGTTTTTTAATGTTTAATTTTTTAAATAGGTTTATTTTCTTGAAGAAGGGTCTAGCGCACCGGGGCGGATCGAGCAAAATCTGAGCCCCGACCAAAATTTGAAAAGTCTGAAAACAAGTAAAACCAGAATCCAGAAAACTTCAGAACATCTGTGAAAGGTCAAATTCCTCCCAATCTTCGTTATAATTCTTCCTAATCCCCTTTCCCCATTTTTTGACATGCCGCTCATCCTTCTCTCTCCCCTACTTGTAACGGTTTCTGTCACTATAATTAAGTCATCTCCTTCCCGACAGCATAATGTCTTGACCCCTTATCTGGGACACCCCCTAATTACTCATCCCTTGTTTCAAAAATCCTTGGTCACCCCCAAAAACAACACGTGGCACATATGTTACTTCCTCTATCCGAAAATATTCTGATTCTGACAAATATAATCCATCTAGACCTATTCATAGGGACAATATTTCACGGTGAAATGGGTTTTCGAATAGAAAGAGAGTGAGTGAACAGATGCACCATGTGGTCACTCCTTAACTATGCAAATGACTTGTTGCTGTCCCTGTTGTGTGTATGTTTTAGGTTAGAAATTAGTGGGAAGAGGGGGAGAGAAAACAGGATGAGGAAGGGTATCAATCATTTTTAGGAAGAGAAGGGTAATTAGGGAGATTGACACGTGGAAGAATTTTTGATGAGGGGGGAAAGTTTTTTAAATTGAAATAATAGCACGGCACGCCTCTTACAACCGCGCTCTACCGAAAGCGAGGAAAATTGTGTGCAAAATTGAGAGACTCAGAGAAAAGAGACATTTTTCAAGGGGATTTCGGTGGAGCGCAGTTGTTAGAACTGTGAGCCAATAAGTTTATTTTGAATTCGATTTTATAAAGGACTTTTTTTCACAAATCTATTCCAAGTTTTGCCTTTTCTAGATTTTGGTGTCTTCTTCAGATTTTCTTTTTAGGATTGTTGAAATTTCCATCATTTCGATCTAAGCATCTCAAGATCTCAGTCTTTCCGGCTTTGGAATTTGACTTTTTTCATATTTTCTTTCTTCGAACTTTTTATTCTAGTCTTCTCTGGATTTTGATCTACCTTGGATTTGATCTTTTCAAAAATTGGTCTTACCCGGATTCCTCTTGCCAAGGTTTTGGCGATTTCGAGTTTTTCGATTTCCCTGGATTTTCTTTCTTTGAATTTAGGTTTCTCTTATTTTTGAGAAATTCGATCTTCCCCAGATTCCATAATTTATTTAGCCTATCTATTCTCTAATAAATCTGTAATCCCTCATTCCTCCCGTTAGTCATCGTTTCCCCCTTTTTTCTTCCTTTTCCAAAGGATTCTTTTTCTTTTTATTCCTATTCATTGGCGTCTTAACCTTGAGAGGATAACGAAGGTACTAGTAGTCGAAAGAAGAAGAAAAAGGAACGGAGAGAACATGCCCAATTATCTTCTGCCCTATTCATTTTCCGACCGTTCAGAAAAAGAAAAGAAGAGAGGACCAGACCGATTGGAATTTCTGGAGAAGGTGAGACATTGGAAATGGGAAAAAAGGAAAGTTTCTAACTCAGATTTTCCAAATTTTCAATTAAAATGCTCACTTTCGAAGTCTGCTCATCCGGAAACACCACAAAATACTTCGGAGCCACCGATTCTTCCTGTCTCCCAGAAATCCATCCTATCCGATGACCGATTTGTGCAGATTCTGGGACGGTGAACCTTGTGAGACAAGTTGTTGGAGAAGGGAGGAATATGAATATGTAGAAAAAGAATAGAAGAATTTTCATTTTATTTTTTATTCTTGTTCTCATCTTGGAAACATTTTTTTGGTTGGGTGGATCTGAAAAAAGAAGAAATTTGAGAATCTGGAGAAGAAAAAAGGAGAAGAAAAAAGAGCAATTAGTTCAACAAATTCGGAATCTCATTACTTGAATTCTGATGAATCAAATTCTGATGCTCCAGAATTCCGGAATTCAGACTCCCACAATGCAATAAATTTCTTAACCGAATACTTGTACATATAATTTTCGAATCGTTCTACCTATCCGAACGTCTTCTTCTTTTTCCTCTTACCGTTTTACACACGAAAGTATAACAATAACATTACGAGAGAAGGGAAACAGAAAAGAAAAAGGAGAAACGGTAAATGTAAATGTGGAATAGAAGACTGGGGGGAAAAGAACAATAGAATTGGTGGATTTTGAGAAATTTTTGGGGAAGGAAAGTGAAAAATCCGGGGAAGAAAAAGGGTTGGAAAAGAACAATTTGAGAACTGAAAAATCTGAAAATTAGAAAAAAATGAAGGATGTAGCTGTATAGTTGTCAAATCGAGGGGGGTGTCTTCGGAGCCTTTTTAGGTTTAAAAAATTAGGATTTTTAGCTAAGATTAGTAAAATAATTTTGGTCACTGCAAAAATGTTTTGCCAGTGTACCTTTTTACAATAACCAAGTACAGTGACCAAGTCTGGGAACACTGAAGTTTGGGTTAGAAAAATCTGGAGAAGAACAAATTTTGATATCCTGAATTCAGAATCCCAAAAGCCGAAATTCAGAAAATCCACTCGTAGACCTGTCGTTTCCATTTTCTCAACACAACAACACGGCTGTCACCAAAATTGTGTTAATTACCTCATCCGATCGGAGAAAAGTGACAGACCGCCTGTTGGCTTCGATGAAATATCTTATCGATGCGCGCTAATTGCGCATTTTATACTTATTCCTTTGACTATTTGATGTCCTTTTAACGGAGAAAATGAGAGAAAGAAAGAAAATGGCAAAATTGTCGGTATGGGAAACAAAACTTTTGGGTTTTTGAAAAGCTGAGGATTCTGGAGTCAGTGGACGACGGAATTAGGACATACAGTACTATTGAAATTTTTGCGATTCTGAAATCACGGACTTCTAAATTTAGAGTTAAGATCTTCTGATTCCCAAACTTTAAAATTTTCAAAGTCACGACTAGAATTTTCAAAAATCACCTAAAAAATTTTTTTTCGAAAATTCGATATCCAAATCTACTGAAAAAAGGGTAACATTAATTCGGAAGTCATCAGAATCCAAAATTTCGAAATTCTGATTAAAAACGATTAAAACGATTCTCTAAGAAGATCCGTTTAAAATCTAGGATTCTGAATTCAGAAGACGTGAAAATCTTGCAAAACATTATCACAAGTAACACATTTCAGAAAACTCGAATTTTCGAAAATCCGAAAAACAAAAAATTCGGTATCTAAATTTACTGAAAAATGGAAAAGTTAATTCAGAAGCCATCAGAATCCAAAAATTTCGAAATTCTGAAGACGTGACTTCAAAAAAAGCTGAGAATTTTCTCCCTTTTTCTCCACTAAAATCTTTCAAAAACAGTGCATCCATCCGTGAAAATTCTCAAAATTTCCATAATTCTTGTATTGAAAACAAACGTAAAATAGTCCCTAAAAACTACGTTTTTTCTCTTTTCTGTCACCACCCCCGGGTAAAAATTGGGGTGAAAATTGAGTTTGTCCGCTGTCTTTTTCGGTCGTCGTCCATCAGTTTTGGGTCAAAATGGAAAATAGGAGAAAATAGGAGAAAAATAGAGACATAGAGGAAGATAGAATAGAATCGAAATATATGGGGGGATAGTAGGAGAAGACGAAAAGAAGAAAAAGAAGTGAGAAAAATGACGGATAAAATAAAAAGAAGATAGAGAGAAAAGGTACTAAAAGGTGACCAAATGAAGTAGACAAATTAGGCAACAATTCCCCTTTTTGGCAGAATTTTTAGAGAGGAAATGGGGAGAATTAGGGGGATTTGGATGGTGTTTTAGGTGGGAAACTTTTAGAAAAAATGGATTAGGAACGGGTTTGGAACAAGGTAAAAAAGTGCAAAGACTGAAAGGTTTGTTGAAAAAAAAAGATTCTGTACTTTTTTCAGGTTTTGTGGTACGTATGGATGGCCTTGCTGGGTCGTTTGGTTTTTGAGATTTTGGCTAATTCTGGTTTTTGACTTTCTTGGGTTAAGATTCCCGTAGATTTGTTTTTTTCCTGACTTCTCGTTTTTTGAATGTTTGGATTTTCGGGTTTTTACTTAGCCAGATTTCAGGTTTTCCAGATTCTGTCTTTTTTGGATTCTTAGATCTCGAAGTTGTTCTTTTTCCATGTTCGATTTTGTATTTGACCTTAATCAGATTTCATCTTTCACAGACATTAAAAACTAGATATTGATGTTTCTAAATTTAAAAAGTAAAACAAGAATTGCCAAAAATTTTAGTTTTTCATTAATTTTGTATATTGTCAAACACTTTTTTACATTAACAAACTTCTAGTTTTCAGAAAAGTCAGATTCCAGAAAACGAAAAAAGACATTTCTTCGAACAACATGTGTGGTGTTAGATTCACACAATATTTCATGAGACGTAGAAGTTTTATTATTGTTCGAAAAATTTCAGAAGTTAAAATTTCACAATTTCATCCTCAGGACTCACGGAGATCTTTTAAAACTAGATTTGATAGAAGTTCCCTCAAAAAATGGCATAAAACTGAAATCCAAGGGACTAAAAATTACAAAAAACATTTACTCCCACCCATTCAACCAACAAAAGTGACAACTGTCTCCAAGCAAAAACATCATCTTGATCCCCAAGACATATTGTGCAAATATTGGTCTAGCTTGCTCCTTTTTTCTCTGATTGGCTAATTGACAGTCTTCTTTTTCTTCTTCTTCTTCAACCCAATTAGTGATGGGTTCCCACCCGAAAAGAGCAAATATTGTCGGCCGAAGAGCTCTAGCACCTGGTGGTCCACTAAGAAGAAGTACTAAAACGGCTCAGGTATTTTTTGGCGAGGGTTGGGCAGTGAAAATGTTAAAAGGGCCATGTGGCCATTGAATATGGCAAATTGCCCTCAAAATGGGCCACATGGCCCAGTGGGCACTAGTTTGGCGCGGGTTGGGCACAAGCTGGAGAGTTGGTTGCCGAAAGGAGAGGCTGGTTGGATGTGGGCACGAGTTGGGCACCTGTTTGGCTCCGGTTGGGCACCACATTGGCCCGAAGTGGGCACAAGTTGAGAAATCGCGCTCTACAGCACACGCTGATTTTTCACCACGATTTTTCTAATTTATTTCGTTTCTATTTCAATTCTTTCGTCCTTCTATTTTATGCTTTTAATTTGTATATTTGTAACTTTTACAAACATTATATTCTTCTCCTGTATTCCTATTCCCCATTTTAAAGTTTGACAAATTCTAGTTTATTTTATCTTATTACTCCCCATTATTACTGAAATTACTATTTTGTTTTTAATTTTGATGAATAAATAGTAGTAAAGTACAAAAATGTGTAATCTGGTTAATTATAGTGCTAAATGGTAAGGAGCGAAAGGAGAGGAATGCCGCGCGTTGAACCAAATCTCGGCACTTTGCCCACGAAATGGGCCATGTGGCCCTCAAAATCGGCACGAGTGCCGGCGTAGGGCAGGCCCCGCGGCCCTTTTCTCTGGGCCATGCTGCCCATTTCGTGGGCAAAGTGCGAAAAAATACCTGAGGGGGGGAATCAAGAGATGTCAATTGTTGTCAATAAAAAGGTAACAGTAACAACACGAAATGGCGGGGGAGAAGAAGGGATAAGAAGAACGGTCGGGTATGGGTACAAAACGGGAAAAGAAGAAGAGGATTTAGATGGAGATGGAGAAGAATAGAAAGCGGAGAAAAAGAGGAGTCAAGGACAAGAAGATCGGAGGGGGGAGGGACCCCACGGGGTGGGAAAACGGGGTGAGAAACAAGGGGCGATAGAAAGAGAAAACAAGAAGGGGCGGGGCTTGAGAAGTTGGGAGAGGTAGGGGTGAAATGAAGTAGGTCGAAATAGGATGTGAATGAAAACCGTTCTTGTAAAATTTGAGAAAATTCAGGAATGACAGTACTCCAAAATTTGGGAAAAGGTAAGGCCAAAAAAGTCAGAAATTACAAAAAAGGAAGACCGGGTAAGAGTAAAATCTAGGGAAGACGAATCCTGGAAAGCCAAAATTTCGAAAAAGACCAAGTCCAGGAGGAAGAAAACATGAGGTATTAACACGGCACGCTTCTTACAACCGCGCTCTACCGAAACCGAAGAAAATTGTGTGCGAATGTGAGAGACTCAGAGAAAAATAGACATTTCTCAGCGGGATTTCGATGGAGCGCAGTTGTAAGAACTCTGACGAGCTAATAGGTAAAATCTATAATAGACTGACATCTGTGGAACCTGAAAACTCAGAAAAAAAAAGGAAAAATCAGAAGAAAATGAAAAATTAGGTAAGAAATATTCGAAAATTCGAAAAAGACTATATTTGGAGAACCAGATGGCCAGATTTGGGTAAGAGCAACATTTGCAAAGCTTGGATCCCTGAAAAATTGGAATTGGCGAAAAAGGCACATCTAAAGCAGATTCATGCCATAACTCGAGAAAACCTAAATTCAAAGAATTTGAAATCCAAAGAAGATTCCATCCTTAAAAAAGACAATCCAGGAAAACTGAAATCTCAAAAAAAAGAAATTCAAAAAAAGGAACTCAAAGAAAACTGAATCACAGATAAGTGAATTCTAGAAAATCTTTACTCTGAAAGAAAACAAAATCTTTAAAATTCTGAAACCCAGATGTTTCCAAAAACTTCTGAACCTGAAAAATCGTTGTTTCTCACTTTCCCTCACCTTCACTCATTTAAATGCTTTTTGAAGACCTTTTCTGTCACTTTTTTCATCTCAGAAGACGAAAAAGACGTGATGGTGGTTTCACCTTGACGAACATCATTCCGATGAAGGGAGACGAAAAAACGGAATGATGAATGCGTCATGAAAAATAAGGAGAAGTTGAAAGGGATACCGCATGAAATATGATGATAAGAATATAAAGAAGACTAGAAAAATGAAAAAGAAGAAGAAAAAGAAGACCAAATTCTAGATACTTTAGCAGGTAAGTGTTCCCCCCGTATCTGGTTCTGACAGGTTCCAAATTAGTATACTTTGCAAATTTTCGAGTAGAACGGAGAATCGAAAAACATGAAAACACTCGAGGGCCCCTCTCTCCCCATATTTACCTTTCCCATATCAAGCTTGACCCCTATTTTCATTTCCCATGACAAGGCGACAAGAGAAGAAAGCTTCCGCCTAGACATCTTTCCCTATCAATTCGTTTACACACGACCTACTTTAATGAGAAGTTCATTGTCATCAAAAGGATGCCGCCGAAAACTTTTTTAACGGTTTCCGGGGTGGCCGAGGTTTTTCAGGTTTTTCTAGGCCATGGTGTTACTATACAACTGGAAATAAGAAGAAACGGATCTAGTGGTGAGCACTTGAGAAAAGTATATAATCATTCATTTTCCACTTTTTATTTACTTGAACCCCCATCTTCTACTCCTCGTTCCCCTTAAAACGAGTTAGACGAGAGAGTACGAAGAAGCGAGAGACGCAGACAAGGGCTACCACCACAAATTGGGCAATCATTTGCATTTGATGGGGTAAAGATGGAGAGGGCGGGGGACTCATCATTTTAAGGAATGTTCTGGAGAAGGAATGACTGGGACTAGAGAAATCCGAAGAAGTGTGGGAAAATGTTTGGAAAGGGATGAGGGGGGGGGAGGGCCATGGGTAGGTCAAAAAAGAGAAAGCTTCTGGGAAAAGGTGATAAGATGTTGGGAAGCTTGGATGAACTTAGTAGGGATGGGAATAAAGAATAACGAGGTGTTTGGTCAGTGTAACGTTTGCAGTTGGTCTGTGTAGAAAAGCTTCGAGACGCTTGGAAACCAGTCATTTGAAAACCGGGGCACCTCGAAACTAAGACCTTTCAAAACCAAGGAATCTCAGAACTGCTTTAGACATATGCCGAAACTGAAAAAAAAACTTTGGACCTGACATCTTGAAACTAGGCAATTCAAAATTTTGGTAAATCGAGAGTTTGGACACGGACGTTTCAACACTGTACGTTTCGTAACCAATAAATTTTTAAACCAAGAATAAATATTTTCTAATTGGGTACAGTTCGTTTCAGCACGCCAGACAGCCCGATTTTGAACGACCAAAGGTACCCCAGCCAAATTTTTTGAAATGGTAGTCGAGAAAATAGCGTCGAAGGCACGCCAGACAGTCCTATGTTTTGAACTGTCTCGGGTTCAAAACATCCCGGTTTCGGAGTCGGTTTTCAAATTCAAGTTTTCAAAACAAATTTCGACAAGTCACTCCTGAATTAGATCAGTGCAAAATCTCCCTCTCAGGTGACACTGAAAAATGGACCACCCCGACAAACCTTCTTCAGAGAACCTACTTATGCATGCATAGGCGGTCAAAAACATCAAAAATAGGGAGAGGAAACTCAATTTGCAGTGACACCAGAAAATTGATGGGTTCTCCGCGCAGTGATGTTCTGTAAAAAGGGTTTCGTTGCAGAAGTGTTATCTAGGGTACTGTAGAATATTGCTCTTCCAGCTCATAAGATACTTAAGCCCTCCCACAACAGTACCCTTGCATCAGGAAGATGTAAATGTTGTCAATTGTTTTCTACACACTTGTCCTTTCTTTTCTTCTTCTTTTTCTTCTTGGCGGCTATTTGGGATTACGGACAAGAACACCCCCGTCAGGCAGCACTTGACCGTCAACAGTAAGACGAGGGAACTGTTTGCGGCAAAACGAGTGGGGCACCTGTCACATGCGGGACGACTCCTTTTGAATGGTGATGATGGATTAGGAAAAGATGTGGGGAACCCCCGCCAAAAGGGATTCCAACAAATAAGATGTGTTTAAGTGGATTGCGGGTTTTCTTGTTGGGTTAATGTTGGGGAAACTGTTTGACCCAGGTGCGATTATCCGATTCTAGGGACAAAATGTTGCTGGGTTCGAAGTTTACGTAATAGGATTAATGTATGAAGGGTTGAACTTGAACGAATAAGTAGAGACAGGTATGACTGGAAAATTGAAGACATGGGGGATTCTTGAAGATGTTGTAGAAAGAGAACTTCAGAAAGAGGTGCTTATGATGACAATGGATGATGTCAACGGCTAACGTGTTAATCGGTGAGAAAGGAATTTCATGATTTTGAAGATGAGGTGAAAGGTGAAGAGGATACATGACACTGGTGAATCATGAGAATGGGGGTAGGGTGAAGTGGGTGAAGTTTGAAACTCTTGAATCTTTAAATGAAGTCCGAATAATTTCAAGTTTTTCAAACAAGAAAATTTTTACAAACAGCGTGTTTATAGTACTACATCTTTTCCATAAAATAGTCTCTTGAAAAAATCAATTTCGAAGGATTTTTGGGAGTTTGAAAACATGGAAATTTTGAAAAAAAATTGAGTCCGCTGTGGATTTACGGGAGCTACGGTACTATGGATATACATTACGGCTTGAGTTTACATTCCATTAAACAGACCGTGAAATTTCACACATTTTCCTTAAATTTTTTTAAGACAACTCAAACTTGTAGAACTTTATGAACGTTTGAAAATCGGGAAAATTAAAAAAAAAATTTTTTTGAAAAAAAAATTTTAAGGTCTCAAAATTTTCACATTTTTGTCTCCTAGGGTAGGTTTAAAAGTTTTAAAAGATTTTTTGGTGTAAATTAGTCCTAGACTCACTCTTTTGCCAAAAAGGACGGGCCGACCCGGAATTTTGCAAGTCTAATTTTCATGGTAATAAGCTTTGAGGCCTTTGGTTATTCCATGATTTCGCGGGAAACTCTCACCACTTGACAACTTTCTGATCGGCAAGTCATCACATGTTTTTCTGAAATATTTTAAATTACCAAGCTAGAAACAACTATTGTTTGAACCCTGTAGTTGAACCATCTGCTGGTTAGATATTTAGTATTCTCCGGAACTGTAAGAGCAACATTTGCAAAGCTTGGATCCCTGAAAAATTGGAATTGGCGAAAAAGGCACATCTAAAGCAGATTCATGCCATAACTCGAGAAAACCTAAATTCAAAGAATTTGAAATCCAAAGAAGATTCCATCCTTAAAAAAGACAATCCAGGAAAACTGAAATCTCAAAAAAAAGAAATTCAAAAAAAGGAACTCAAAGAAAACTGAATCACAGATAAGTGAATTCTAGAAAATCTTTACTCTGAAAGAAAACAAAATCTTTAAAATTCTGAAACCCAGATGTTTCCAAAAACTTCTGAACCTGAAAAATCGTTGTTTCTCACTTTCCCTCACCTTCACTCATTTAAATGCTTTTTGAAGACCTTTTCTGTCACTTTTTTCATCTCAGAAGACGAAAAAGACGTGATGGTGGTTTCACCTTGACGAACATCATTCCGATGAAGGGAGACGAAAAAACGGAATGATGAATGCGTCATGAAAAATAAGGAGAAGTTGAAAGGGATACCGCATGAAATATGATGATAAGAATATAAAGAAGACTAGAAAAATGAAAAAGAAGAAGAAAAAGAAGACCAAATTCTAGATACTTTAGCAGGTAAGTGTTCCCCCCGTATCTGGTTCTGACAGGTTCCAAATTAGTATACTTTGCAAATTTTCGAGTAGAACGGAGAATCGAAAAACATGAAAACACTCGAGGGCCCCTCTCTCCCCATATTTACCTTTCCCATATCAAGCTTGACCCCTATTTTCATTTCCCATGACAAGGCGACAAGAGAAGAAAGCTTCCGCCTAGACATCTTTCCCTATCAATTCGTTTACACACGACCTACTTTAATGAGAAGTTCATTGTCATCAAAAGGATGCCGCCGAAAACTTTTTTAACGGTTTCCGGGGTGGCCGAGGTTTTTCAGGTTTTTCTAGGCCATGGTGTTACTATACAACTGGAAATAAGAAGAAACGGATCTAGTGGTGAGCACTTGAGAAAAGTATATAATCATTCATTTTCCACTTTTTATTTACTTGAACCCCCATCTTCTACTCCTCGTTCCCCTTAAAACGAGTTAGACGAGAGAGTACGAAGAAGCGAGAGACGCAGACAAGGGCTACCACCACAAATTGGGCAATCATTTGCATTTGATGGGGTAAAGATGGAGAGGGCGGGGGACTCATCATTTTAAGGAATGTTCTGGAGAAGGAATGACTGGGACTAGAGAAATCCGAAGAAGTGTGGGAAAATGTTTGGAAAGGGATGAGGGGGGGGGAGGGCCATGGGTAGGTCAAAAAAGAGAAAGCTTCTGGGAAAAGGTGATAAGATGTTGGGAAGCTTGGATGAACTTAGTAGGGATGGGAATAAAGAATAACGAGGTGTTTGGTCAGTGTAACGTTTGCAGTTGGTCTGTGTAGAAAAGCTTCGAGACGCTTGGAAACCAGTCATTTGAAAACCGGGGCACCTCGAAACTAAGACCTTTCAAAACCAAGGAATCTCAGAACTGCTTTAGACATATGCCGAAACTGAAAAAAAAACTTTGGACCTGACATCTTGAAACTAGGCAATTCAAAATTTTGGTAAATCGAGAGTTTGGACACGGACGTTTCAACACTGTACGTTTCGTAACCAATAAATTTTTAAACCAAGAATAAATATTTTCTAATTGGGTACAGTTCGTTTCAGCACGCCAGACAGCCCGATTTTGAACGACCAAAGGTACCCCAGCCAAATTTTTTGAAATGGTAGTCGAGAAAATAGCGTCGAAGGCACGCCAGACAGTCCTATGTTTTGAACTGTCTCGGGTTCAAAACATCCCGGTTTCGGAGTCGGTTTTCAAATTCAAGTTTTCAAAACAAATTTCGACAAGTCACTCCTGAATTAGATCAGTGCAAAATCTCCCTCTCAGGTGACACTGAAAAATGGACCACCCCGACAAACCTTCTTCAGAGAACCTACTTATGCATGCATAGGCGGTCAAAAACATCAAAAATAGGGAGAGGAAACTCAATTTGCAGTGACACCAGAAAATTGATGGGTTCTCCGCGCAGTGATGTTCTGTAAAAAGGGTTTCGTTGCAGAAGTGTTATCTAGGGTACTGTAGAATATTGCTCTTCCAGCTCATAAGATACTTAAGCCCTCCCACAACAGTACCCTTGCATCAGGAAGATGTAAATGTTGTCAATTGTTTTCTACACACTTGTCCTTTCTTTTCTTCTTCTTTTTCTTCTTGGCGGCTATTTGGGATTACGGACAAGAACACCCCCGTCAGGCAGCACTTGACCGTCAACAGTAAGACGAGGGAACTGTTTGCGGCAAAACGAGTGGGGCACCTGTCACATGCGGGACGACTCCTTTTGAATGGTGATGATGGATTAGGAAAAGATGTGGGGAACCCCCGCCAAAAGGGATTCCAACAAATAAGATGTGTTTAAGTGGATTGCGGGTTTTCTTGTTGGGTTAATGTTGGGGAAACTGTTTGACCCAGGTGCGATTATCCGATTCTAGGGACAAAATGTTGCTGGGTTCGAAGTTTACGTAATAGGATTAATGTATGAAGGGTTGAACTTGAACGAATAAGTAGAGACAGGTATGACTGGAAAATTGAAGACATGGGGGATTCTTGAAGATGTTGTAGAGTTCCGGAGAATACTAAATATCTAACCAGCAGATGGTTCAACTACAGGGTTCAAACAATAGTTGTTTCTAGCTTGGTAATTTAAAATATTTCAGAAAAACATGTGATGACTTGCCGATCAGAAAGTTGTCAAGTGGTGAGAGTTTCCCGCGAAATCATGGAATAACCAAAGGCCTCAAAGCTTATTACCATGAAAATTAGACTTGCAAAATTCCGGGTCGGCCCGTCCTTTTTGGCAAAAGAGTGAGTCTAGGACTAATTTACACCAAAAAATCTTTTAAAACTTTTAAACCTACCCTAGGAGACAAAAATGTGAAAATTTTGAGACCTTAAAATTTTTTTTTCAAAAAAATTTTTTTTTTAATTTTCCCGATTTTCAAACGTTCATAAAGTTCTACAAGTTTGAGTTGTCTTAAAAAAATTTAAGGAAAATGTGTGAAATTTCACGGTCTGTTTAATGGAATGTAAACTCAAGCCGTAATGTATATCCATAGTACCGTAGCTCCCGTAAATCCACAGCGGACTCAATTTTTTTTCAAAATTTCCATGTTTTCAAACTCCCAAAAATCCTTCGAAATTGATTTTTTCAAGAGACTATTTTATGGAAAAGATGTAGTACTATAAACACGCTGTTTGTAAAAATTTTCTTGTTTGAAAAACTTGAAATTATTCGGACTTCATTTAAAGATTCAAGAGTTTCAAACTTCACCCACTTCACCCTACCCCCATTCTCATGATTCACCAGTGTCATGTATCCTCTTCACCTTTCACCTCATCTTCAAAATCATGAAATTCCTTTCTCACCGATTAACACGTTAGCCGTTGACATCATCCATTGTCATCATAAGCACCTCTTTCTGAAGTTCTCTTTCTTTTCAATTGAATTCTCGAAATCCTATTCTTTTTGTGTAACTTTTGAAGTCTTCTAAACAAGAGAAAGTTTCTTCTTTTCGAGAGTTGGAGGGGGAGAAAACTCTCTAATTGGCAAATTGTTGTCAAGTGGACATTGAGGGGGGAAGGGAGGGCGGCTCCGAGAGCACAATAGCTGAAGTTAGAGAAAAGAGTGTAGGCTCGGAATGGGTAGGGGCTGGTAGTAGATGAGCATGAAGTTTTGATGATTAAATCAAATGAAATGGGGGGAGAAGGGAAGGAGTTGAGGTTAATTTATCCAGTGATTCTGGAATTTGGAGATATTTTTCGCATCTGTGCTTCGCTGCCCGGATTGCTCTATAATTTTAATTTTTGTAAGATAGAATCAAGCCATAGCCTTTTTTGTTGGCCTCAAGTTTTTATATGAACCAGACCCAAGGAGTTACACTTGCTCAGAAAACATTGTCCTGTTTTCTCGTAAGTCAGTGGGAACAATTCCTTTGCCGAGTTACACTTCTCTAGAGCGGACCCGTGTAAAACATGCGATAAACTATGAGGACCTGGGTTGGATCTACAGTACCGGACAAAAAGATATCATATTTTGCCATTCCAGTTGAAAATGCCCAAATTTGAGAGTGTGTCATAGTAAAACTAACTGTCCCACAAAATAAATGTTCATGGATCAAACAAACCAAGAGTAGAGGGTCATCTTTGTAGTTGACAACTTTTTTGTACGGTCACTCTCTAGAAAGTTACATCTCGACAAAGTAATTTCTCCCTCAAATGGTCCCATTTCACTGCAAAATAAAGTGATTGTTGAGCTGTCCACTTAAAATTACTATAACTATCTAGGAAGTGCCCGTACAAAAAAGTTGTCAACTACAAAAACGGAGCTCTACTTTTGATCTTTTGATCCATTAAAAATTACTTTGTGGGAGAAATTGTTTTACTATGAGACACTCTCAAAGTTACAACATTCAACATTATGGAACAGTCAGTGGTACCATGGCAAACTGTTGAACATTTCAAACTGATAAATGGGAATTGATCACACGTTCTACTATAGTCTTCATCGAACAGACTGAGATCCGAACCGTCATTATATTAAGTAATTCTCACAGAACATATCAAAAACTGCATTTTTGTAATCAACCACTTTTTATTGCGGGCACTACCAAGAAAGTTACAAATTCCCAGTGTTTTACACTGATGGCCATTTTGTCTCATGAGGATCTCGACCAGCTTTTTCACAGATTCTCCATCAAATTCAGTATTTCTCACGTGATTTCCGTGAAATCTGCTTCATTTATCTCGCTTCTCCAGTCCACTTGATCTCCCATGGTGTTCCCCCTGATCATTAATATTTTGCAACTCTCTCTCTCCATCCAATTTCCCTTCTCCAAAAAACGCGTCATCATATCCCCACTAGAGTGTGCACAACAGAAGAATCCGGTTGGGATGTGTGTGATATCCATTGCGATATGGATAGATATTGTTTTTATTGGAATTTGATCGGTTTCTCTTTCTCTCTATCCCTCTGGCCGATTACTCTGCGTCTCTCCGTCCGACACACTCTCGCGGCAAACAAATTGACAGCTCGTCTGATTAGGCTGGCTCCCGGCGAAAAAAATGACATGATTCTGTGGTGAACGGTATAAAAGAAAGCGATGGCGAGAGGAGAGAACATGTCATTTTAGACACTTTTCGGATTTGTTTTCATTTTGATCTACATTTCTGAAGAAGAAGCAGACCAGGAATAATGAGATTGAGGTATGTTTAGAGTACTGAATATCGGGACCAAAGTGGCTAGAAATTTCATTTTAATTGGGATTTGTAGAACTTTTTATGTTGAACAATTTTGTAGTTAACAGATTTTTGATAAAATGTCAGGATCTCAAGATTTTCTAACCTGAAATGAAACTTTTTAGACTGAAATTGTAGCATCCATTGCATAACTTCATTCAAACATCTTTCAAACTTTCAAATTGCTACAATATATAACATTTTATGAGAACCATTCTTGTTTCTTATTGATTTTTTGATATCCTTGCTAGATTTTTCATATGCGCTCCTGAACATTTTTTGTGCGAAATTTCAACATGTTGATTCATGGAAAAAATAAGTTTCAGAGCCCCCAAAATCTGTTAACAAAAACGTTTCGAGACTAAACTTGTCCAGTTCCGGTAGATCAAGCCTAAAGTACTGTAGCTTCCGAGCCTTGGGGGGGGGGGGGGGGGGGGTGGGGGTTCCAGTACAGTGCTCAGCTCATTCCTTTCCTAATCCTATTTTTTCTAGAAGCACCAAAGCTCTCGTCACGGTAGCCCTTCTCGGCACCCTCTCCTTCGCCCAAGAGGATCAGGAAGCCTCGACGAATGCTCCAGAAGACTCTCCAGCTTCTGACCCACTTGCCCCTCATAACGATGACGCTCTTCTGAAGCCAGTCCTCGCAAAGGATATGAGATCTCGTGGAGCTTCTGGTCAACGACGCGGACCATTTGCCTCCTTCTCCGGTAACTATGGATCTTATGGAGGAGGTGGTGGATACGGTGGAGGCGGAGGCGGAGGCGGTGGTGGAGGACCATTCGGTGGATTCAATGGAGGATACGGTCAAGGAGGATACGGAGGTGGTGGTGGAGACTATGGAGGCGGTGGCATGGGAGGATACGGAGGAGGAGGATACGGTAATGGAGGCGGCGATGGCGGAGGCGGTTACGGTGGATACGGTGGCGGCGGATACGGTGGAATGGGCGGCGGACCAGGCGGATATGGAATGGGTGGATTCGGAGGAGGTGGCGATTATGGAGGTTATGGAGGCGGCGGAATGGGAGGTGGCGGATATGGTGGCGGAGGAGATGGCGGATACGGAGGAGGCGGTCAAGGAGGATTCGGCGGCGGTGGAATGGGAGGATATGGTGGAGGAATGGGTGGCGGTGGATACGGAGGCGGTGGAATGGGAGGAGGCGGATATGGCGGCGGTGATGGAGGATATGGACCATCCGGTGGATATGGAGGTGAGCTGAAAATTATTATTTTTAATTAAATACTTATGAAATTATTTTCAGGAGGTTACGGACCAAGCGGCGGATACGGTATGGGAGGCGGAGGCGGTGGCGGATGCCCGAATGGAGAGTGCCGTGGAAAGAAGTAAACCACATCTCCGGATCCTAACTTATTTTTCTTTCCTTAATTTATTTTCTTTTTTCCCATTTCCTCCCAGTTGCTCTTTAACTTTTGTCTTTCTGGTTTTCCCATTTCTTTTCAACTGTTCTAGTAAACTTATTTGATAGTCGAATACCTTTTTCAAAAAAAAACAAAAAAGTCAAGCCACCTAGGGGACTCGAACCCCTGACCTTAAGATTAAAAGTCTCACGCTCTACCAACTGAGCTAAGGAGGCCCCGAAATGTAGCGGCGAGGAGGGCGTTTAGGAAAGGGAGTGAGTCGTTTTCTTTTCCGTGTCTCCTTTTCGGTTAGGGGAGAGAAATGAGAGTGTTGTATCGGTTCCCGAGTGACGTGGGGTAGAAGTCTATTTTCTAATTCAAAAGAAAAAGTCAAATTTCGTATATTTATTATGAATTCAATTTTATCTGTGCATGAGAAGACCGCGCCGCACACATGCGGCGGCCACGCCCATTTTTTGCGACAGTGTTCAAAAATGGAACGCAGCGTTAAAATGTGAGTGGGCGTGGTAGCCACGTGTGTGCGGCGCGGTCTTCTCATGCACAGAAAAAAAAGAATTCATAATACGAAACGGCATTTAATTTTGAGGGTACAACAATTCTAGGGTACAACAGGGTACAACATTTTTAGGGTACAACTTTTTCAATTTTAGGGCACAACTTTCTCAATTCTAGGGTACAAAAATTCTAGGGTACATTAATTCTAGGGCGCAACGTTTCTAGGGTACAACTTTTCTATAATTCTAGGGTACAACTCGAATTAATTTAAGGGTACAACAAATATAATTTGAGGGTACAAATTTTCCTGCTAGAAGTTTAGCAGTTCGCAACCAAAAATATGTTAAAACCCACAGTATAAGTTAGCGAGAGAAATGCGGTTATGAATGTAAACCGAACAGAGAGATTTTGGCAAATTAAAAACGCATCGTGAATAATATGGTAGCGAAATTTATGGATTTTACCTTTACTCTGATTCCTAGTTGAGAATAATGTGATGTGAAAACCGAGAAGCTTGGTTTCAGGTCTACTAAAGTTGTGATTAACAACTCATGGTAATCTACTAAATTCAAAAAATCTAAGTTGCTTGAGATAGTGGAAAATAAGAGAATCTATTCAACGTTAGAAAGCTGAAGATTCTACAGTTCAAACGTTGAATATAACAGAAATACTTGGAAAAATGGTCTAAAAGGACAGAAAATAGGATTTTAAAATTCGGAAAAATTGGAAATTATCTTATCCGGAAGTGATTTTTCTTATCCGGAAGTCGGAAGCCGGAAGTAGATTTTTTTGCGAAAGCTCAAAAACCCCAAGGTAAAAGATCCTAAAATTCGGAAAAATTGGTGAAAAAATTGTTCAGCCAAAAACAATTTTTTCACAAAAAAATCTACTTCCGGCTTCCGACTTCCGGATAAGAAAAATCACTTCCGACTTCCGGATAAGATAATTTTCACTTCCCGACATCTCTGATACAGACAAACACCTGGACATCCGAAATAGTTGTATAGAAGTCTGTTTCAGAGTTGAGCGGCGGAATGCGATTTTTGAAATGGCGGAGACTGAAAAAATTGGCAAAAAGTGGCCTTATTTTGTTATAAAAAGCTTTTAAAACTTGTTAAATCTGTATTAAATTTCATTTTTTGGTAAAAATTGTGAGTTTTGCTGCAAAAAACTCAAAAAATATCAGTAAATTCGAGTAGGCGAACATCAAGGGTGGAAAATTGTTTAAAATTTTTGCACCTCAAAAATAATTTTCAAGTGCTTTTTTATCATTAAATTCACTGTATAACTAATTAAATTCATCAAATCTGTCGAATTTTCGCTACAAAAACCTCTTTTTCAAAAATTACTGCTGAAAAAAAAAATGTTTTTCGGAAAAAAAAGTCGTTTCATCCGGGCCTGGCCGGACCTGTGAAAATTTGGAAATCGCCCGGCCCGTGACAAGTATTGGCGAACACATTTTTCAAGCTATCCTCTAGGCGGAAGGCGAAAAAAAAATCTTAAGAGAGAATGTCTCGCTCAAACCACCAGGCCATGTTACACATGCACCAAGTTGATCCGTTTCGGCTGATTTTTTGATATGTTAGTACCCTAGAAATTCTAAGATTTTTATACCATACCCCATTAGGCTCCACCCCTTTTGACCTACCGAAACGATCGATTGAAATTGAAAAATACAAATTTTTCTTTCGAAGGATAAGACCTAAATTGACTCTCCCCAGTGCCTGGAGAGGCTCCGGGACAATTCGCAACGAGACGTTTCGCAGCTGAGACATTCCGCAACGAGACATTTCGCAGCCAGTCATTTCGCAGCGAGACATTTCGCAGCCGGACGTTTCGCAGCCGGACATTTCGCAGCTATGCGTTCTACAGCCTCAATTTCCCCGTTTTTTCTGTGACAACTTGACTTTTTCGTATAATTAATAGTTCGAGAAGTCATAAAGAACATTTTTTGTGATTTTGATAAAGGGGACCACAAGAAATTTTGCCCAAAAAACCAAAAAAAAAATTTTTTTTGAAAAAAGTTGAAAAACTGTTTTTTTTGCATAGAAGTAGCGGTTTTTGTTGTTCTCTGAATTTTAAAATTCCGGTTTTACTACTAGTTCTACCATAAAAACAGTTTTTCAACTTTTTTCAAAAATTTTTTTTTTGGTTTTTTGGGCAAAATTTCTTGTGGTCCCCTTTATCAAAATCACAAAAAATGTTCTTTATGACTTCTCGAACTATTAATTATACGAAAAAGTCAAGTTGTCACAGAAAAAACGGGGAAATTGAGGCTGTAGAACGCATAGCTGCGAAATGTCCGGCTGCGAAACGTCCGGCTGCGAAATGTCTCGCTGCGAAATGACTGGCTGCGAAATGTCTCGTTGCGGAATGTCTCGGCTGCGAAACGTCTCGTTGCGAATTGTCCCGGAGCCCCTGGAGAGTCTGGCTTGAATGTGTTGATTGGTGGTTGTGATGGCGAGCCTGTGGTGCAATAGTGGTAATTACCGGCTTAGGCCGGGCCACCAGTTGCTGGGGAGCTTTTTTTGTGAGGGGCCATTAAAGTGTTCGCTCTGAGAGCAGTACAACCTCGGGTCCGGTCAAGCAAGGCACAGTGATTTCTCTACGTATGACCATCCGCATATTCCACTGGTTTGCGTGGTTGCAGGACGATGGTCTGTAGAGAAGCTGTAACCAAGCCAGCCTCAACATCTTTCCAAAAATTCCTCCATCCAGGGTTCCTCTTAGCCAGGGCAGTCGGATCCGAGGATCTACTAGCTTCTGACCGAGTTACCCGCCGGGTGCCTCGCGGCCTTCCCAATCCGTCCTCGACTTCAAGAAGTCTCAAGAGAGGGGCTTCTGTAGCAACTCCTCGACAGTTTCCCCTCCACCCATAGCTTGGTTTGGAGCTATATCAGTGTAAGAGTCCCTGTTTTTGGAATTACAGAGAAGAACAGCATAGGTATTACCGGCTACCATAGGGCCTTAAAATTTGGGCTCAAATAAGCAAATTTGAAAACTTTCGGAGAAAAAAAGAATTACTTTCAATTTTCTCTAGGCTTCCAAACTTGAAATTTGAGATCCCTAACGATTTTTCATCCATACGGAAAAAAAACCGGGGTCAAAACTAACCACCCAAGCTCGATGGCGAACCTGCTACAGCGGCGGGAGTCTATCTCACGGTAGGTCCGCTAGCTGTGATGTAAGAAATCATTAAACTCTTCATCAGTTTGGTTCATTTGTACAAAGTGGGTTTGTGCAGATGGGTCGAGTTCAGGGAACCCCAGGGTCTATGTGTTCATCACTACTATGCTGGTCAGTAGCTGCTTTGATGGTTTCGGACCCTGGGTATTTACCATCCCCCTCCCTTATATGAACAATGATTATTATCAGATCAGGATTCCTCCAACTATGTCATAGTCGTCGGGTGTTGGCACACCACTGACTATGACGGAGTTTCCCGCCAGGAGCCTCACGGCCTTCAACTCTCCCTTTCAGGTTTGCACCCTCCAGATCAAGTCGGCATCCAACCGGTCCGCGCGTGTGTTCTTCAGGCCAGAGCTCTATTTCAGATCTAGAGACAGGGACCCTCCGAGACACGTTGCCAGATCAGAATGCGGTGGTTGGGCATCCATACTTCCGGGTCGCTACCCAACTCCTCCCTACCGCCCAAACGGAGAGCACCGGAATGATACTCTCCCCCAATCAAACTTGGGTAATTAAACCATTCATATATAAAGATAAATAAGAATATAACAATTAAGATTTAACAATGTGAGGTAACATAAGAAACTAAAATAGGGTGAAAAAAATTTATATGATGAAACAAAAGGGTGAAAAAAATGGGGAGAAAAAGAGAGCGCGTCGGCACACGACGGTCTCTGGTAACAATGTAATAATAAAAAGGGAATGGAAGGGAAAAAGGGCTGCTGTCTGTCGGGGGTGGAGCTGACAGTCAGACAGCGGGGGAAGAAAGGAATTTAATATACTTTTGAGTCGGTTTCGATAGAGGGATTCGCTATATAGATTCGATAGATACAATGGTGTTTCTTCGTTATTAAATTCCATGATAAGGAAAATATGTTCGTTATTTGATCTTTCGGATGGGACAAAGTACAATAAACAAATAAAGGAATTATACCAAAAAGAGACCCGAATCGGGTTCAAGACCAAAACCGCTTCAGAAATGAATTGTCGGTTTTATTTTGTGCATTTCATAAGATAACAACTTTTTTCTAGCTCTCCTGCATCATATAGAAAAATCACTTTTTTGAGAAAATTGACAATTTTTTCAAGTTTTTAAAATTTTTCGGCCAGTCGAAGTACTGCGGTCCGAAGCAAATTTATGATGATTAAATACGTATTTGTGTTTGCTATTCGACAATATAAACAACCTCCCTAGCATACTTGCAAAATATCGGCCCGGGCCGGTAGAGACAGTTGCCGGCCCAGCCCGGCCCGGTCGGCCCGGAGTCAAAAAATGAGCACAATTTTTTCACAAAATTTTTCGAACTTTTTTGAAATTCTCATCAAAAATAGTCAAAAATCCTATGTAGACTTGAGTTTTATCAATATGTAAAAACATAGTCGAAAATTCGACTTTTTTGCGAAAAAATCAAAAAAATTCAAATTTTCAAATTTTTGTACTGTGACCCGGGCCGACCGGGCCGGGCCGGGCCGGTGAAAATTCTCAAATCGGCCCGGCCCGTTGCAAGTATGCTCCCTAGTGTTTAGCCGAGTTATGATTAAAAAGTGACGAAATTTGATGCATATCAACGTACCCCCTCCATGGTAAAAAATGACTGGGTGACGAAAATCAAAAATATTCCTGATTTGAGTTATTTAAAGCTAAAATAGTAGTCACACAAATTTGCAGACAATTCTGACCGTGTTTCAGTGAGTTACAGACACCTCCTCCATTTTTTAAATGAGAAGTTCACAGCGACAACTCTGATTTTCAACTGAAAATTGACATTTCTGACTTAGAAATATGGAATTTTTATATGAAAAATGGGGTTTTTCAACTCAAAACTCAAGTTCGGACATCATTTGCAGTCGAAAATGTCAATGTCGTAAAATCGTTATCCCCCTCCCCCTATTTTCCGATTTCCACCTAACTATCTTCAATTTCCAGCCACATCCACCGCCGTCTCCGTTGGCTGAACAACGAACGCGCATCGCATGTGATCACTCTGACATATTTGGCGATTTGGCACGGATATCATCTCGGTTACTTCCTTTTATTCTGAATCGAGTTGGGATGTGTTCAGGCACATCATCAGTTGTACGCACTTCAAGAGAACTCCCGGATGGACGGAGGCAATCTTTCTGTCGGTCGCTCGTCCGTTCATCTGCTCGACAGAGCCCAGCATCAGAAACGCAACATTTACCCGTTAGGCAACAGGCGCGCAGCACAGCAGCATCAGAAACGCATCATTCACGCATCTTCCGTTTTCTGAAACGTGTCGGCGGTATATCCGCAACACTGCAACAGCAGACCCGATGCTTTTTAGCAGCATCTACGTAACAGCAAGTGCGCTCCATGTTTTTCATTTACGAAAACCTATGGTTTTATTAACTTTTTCCCATTCTCCTGTTTTTATAACTGGATGTTCTCTTTATTTTTCGGATTTATGACTGCCAAAAGTATATGACTACGTAGAGGACAAATGTGGCTAAATTAACTGGTTTTATGAAAAAGTTCCTGCAAAAGAATTATGATATATCTGTAGAAGTTTCTCATTAAACTCCTCTCCCAACTGAAAAAAAAACATAAAGACAGAGCCAAAACGCGGTTTATATATAAGAATGATTACATTTGATTATTACATGCAAAAAAAATGTCTGACAAATGAATTCGGATATTCCTGGAATATTACCTTATCGAATTCCTTTTCCAACTCCTTCTCCTTGATATACACGTCCAGATTGAAAGTGAATTGATGGACAGTATCCTCAACTTGAAACCTTCTTCCAATCCATTTATTGTCGAGGAATACTTTCGGACCCTGTTCACCAATGAACGGTGAAGATTTTTTGAAGCAGTGTAATCGCTTCTTTTGTAGAACATATCCCGGAGCGACACCTAACAATTCTTCCTTTTCCGTCTCCTCATTGAGCTTTTTGACAATTCTTGATTCCACAAAAAACTTGATGTCTAAACTCAAATTCTGCGGCTTTTCCATAGTGACCACTTGCAATATAGTTGACATTTTCTTTTCAATATCGATTTCGGGTACAGCAAACCAATGTGACAGATCCATCGTTATTCTATCCGTTGGGAATATTCTTCTGATATTCGGAATAAAATTGTCGAATCCTCTGTATTCGCTCACGCTTATTTCGCGATTTCCTAGATCTCTCACACAATAACATGAATAGGACAAACTCACTTCGACATGATTGAATTTCAACTCTGAAAATTGTAATTTCAAACAAGTTAGAGCTAACAGCTATACCTGACTGCTTAGTTTCGGAATATGGATCATTCAGTCTGACTCGAGTGAAATAGTCATACTGTAGCCATTCAACACTACACACGTATTCATTCGTGATGTGCAACATACTGAGTTTAAGTGATTTCACATTCCATTTTCTTAGAATGGTATCTATAACCTCTCGAGGCATATGCATGTGGTCACGCATCGGATCTTCCCCATCTTCCCTTCTGGTCTCACAGATCCATATAGCAAGTTTATCACAGGAGATGGTCGCGAGAATAGTGTTTTTCAGTTCTTTGAAACATTCTTCTTTGTTTTTTGACTTAGAGATACAGTACTCTGCAATGACTTCGAATAGTTTATCAGTCACATGTAGTTTCTTGTAGTTCTTGGAATAAGTCATAGTTTGTAGTGTACTGAATCTCAATGGACCATACTCTAGACACTTCTGAGCAATATTAGCACAGTTCTCACATCCATCACATGCTTCCTCCAGTCCAATCAACGTTTGGATGTGTTTACCTGTAAGGTTGAAAGTGAATATAAACATTGCTCAGTTTCTAGATATCAACTCACCATTACTTCCAATCAGTTGAGAATGAATGAGGTCGTGAAGTCTTCGCTTAAATTTATCTTCCAACATCCACAGTTTTCTTGTTGTAATTTTTTGAACTTTCACACCAACAGCAGTATTCAGGAAGCTGAAAAAAATCAATATAATTCAAAAAGAACACCAACCCTTACATAAAATATGGCAGTACATTCTGATGATTGATTTTCCGATAATTGATATAAATATAATCCTTCGGTCGTATAATTATATCTTCTATGTTGTAAGCGTACTCTATCTTCATTGTTCGATGATTTCTTCTGATAAGCCGTAGAAATGTGTTATTTATTGATTCATTCACTAATCTAACATCCAAATTCTTCTTGAAATCATCGGACAGATAACTGAGAATGTTTTCTAGGAGATATTGATTTGTCAATACTTTTGCAAAGAGTATTTCAGTTGCAGAATTTTTCTTGACAGACATTTTGACAAAGAAGGAGAAGATCAATACAGAACGAGAGAAAGAGAGGAGGATGAATGTGGCGACGAGGGATTGTCCAAAATTGATTGTATCTCAACAGTGCCAGTTTCCCACGGTACACTTAAATATTTGAATGACCCATTCACCCCCTAATTACTCTCACCCTCCATCCATCCATCACCCAATTTCAATCCTTACTGTGTGTGTTTTCTCTGTGTGGAGATCCCTTATTCAGAATGATGTATTGGTTGAGTCCCTCAACTCTTATTTACCGAAACCCTCGTTTGATGTTGAAAATTATGAAAAAAGTCAATAAAAACTGAAAAAAGTGACACCAATTGTGGAAGAATCAAAACGACACATCTCGTTTACACAAATAGACACATTAAGATTTGCGATGCGCGAACAGTATGTTGCGGTACTGTAGCGTTGGTGTTGCGGAAAGGATGCTGGTGTGCTGCTCTGGCGCTGCGACATTCTAGATGACGTCAGGAGACGTATTAAAAGAATTTAAGACGGATTCAGATGCGATTGTGACCAAATTTCTATCCATTGCTACAGTACTCCTAGCCAACCGACAGTATTCGAAATTGAACCACAGTATCTCTAAACCACAAACTTAGTTTTTCCTTTGAAAGAAGCGGAAAGTGCGGAAAAAATTTAATAATGAGATTTTCCGTAAATTTAAAGCGTTTTTCGGGAACTTCTGAACGAAACGATGTGAAGAATATCACAGTTGATTTTATTCTGGAAGTTCAGATATTCTCAGCTCGATTTTTAAAAGAGAAATTTTAGGTCAAAAATTTTTTCCGAGAGGTACCCTAGCTCAAACAATTTTTTAAACCCAATATCGAGACTATTGAATAATGAGTTTGAGAGTCGTTGTCTGTAAGATGAGGATTCCTCTTGGCACAGTTGCAAAAAGTTGTCTCAATCCGAACTTTATTCACAGCATATCTTATGGTAGTGATTCCCAAAAATATGTCACCAGTCCCCTATGACGTCATCCTACGAAAATATGCCCAATAATTGACTTTTCACCCAAAAATTCATAAAAATTTCAAATTTCTAGATAAGGCTTGGAACTTTTCGTTTAGATGTTGGGAACAGTTTTGGCTACCTCCACACAAATTTCGAGCCCCCACACACCCCAGAAACCTTTCAAAAATTTCATTTTATGTTTTTTCAGATTTTCTCAAAAAATTCCTCTAGAAATCTTCTAATTCCAAATCGTAATCGCCATTAGGTACAATTAGATTCATCGAAAAAAACAGAAGAACCATTTTGAGATATTTCGATTTTTCAAAAATCACATAAGGGTCCCTCCTTATGAAAATTTTTTTTGGGAAAATTTTTTTCAAAAATTAGTTCCGAAAATGATTAGAATACTGATAAAACACTTAGAATAAGTCTATTCCAAGATAACACACCTCAGAAATGTGTTTGTTTTTGTTCATCCAATTTTTGCGCACTGTTTTCCGTTTTTTCAATAATTTGCATAGAAATCCAAAAAATAACACCCCCCCCCCCCTCCAGGCTTGGTCGGAGTATCCGATTCTCCGATTCTCCGAATTTTTTTTCGGAGAAAATTTCGATTCTCCGATTCTCCGAAAATTTTTCTCCGACCAAGCCTGGTACCCCCTTATGAAAGAAAATTTTTATCGGAAAAAAATTCAACCTTTTTCATGCAAAAACGTTCAGAATATTGATATTGAAAAAATATCAAAAATTTTTTAATAGCTTTAACGGGCCGACCGTTCCGAGAGAACTTTTTTTTCGACCGGCCCGATCCGTTTTAAGTCTTCTTTAAATTATATTTTTAATCTTTTTCATTTCTTTTTCTCTCCGTATACTTTCTCTCTGCATACTAGGGGAATGCGAGAGATCGCATATTTCCCCAAATAAAACAACACATCAGAAAATTTTCAGATTTCGCGATGGATCGTCCTACAGTGATACCGGATGATCCGAGTTCCGAAAAAGAGAAAGTGAGTAAAAATTCGGGAAAAGAGATAACAAAATTGGAAAGCAAAGCATTGTCGGATATGAAACTGCTCCACTTCCATTCAGACATCCGTACATATCTAAATCTAGTTTGCTCAAGACACACAGACTGATAAGATTTTCTTTTTAAGAGCGAAAGGTGCGCCAGATCTATTTCTGCGAGAATTCGACTCTGTTTGGTGCGCCTAAGACACGTTTTCTGTATGAAATTTGTGCTCTGAAGTAGGCTACGTGTCCTGTAAGTGTCTGAAATCTCGATCTGAAAATTGACCATTATTACCATTGATTTGCAAGTGGTTGTCGTCTAGGCGGAGGAAATGTTTGCACTGGTTCGACCCTTTCACCATTTTTGTTTTATTTCTCTTTATTTCATTTATTTACAATGTTTTTGGAAGCTATCATAAACTTTTTTGTACCACCATCAACATGATTCCATTTCAAACTGATGATTACAAGAGTGATCTGCCGCTTGACAGATCGAGGTGCCACCAGGTGGAAATTCATGATTTATGATAGCTTCCGAGAGCATTGAAAAAAACATGAAATAAAAAGAAATAGAACAAAAAAAAATGATGAAAGGGTCGAACCAGAACAAACATTTCCTCCGCCTAGACGATAACCACTTGCGCCATTCATTTTTTTAATAATGTCGGCGCAATTTATTACAAGCGTGACAGGATTAGGAGGAGCCGAGAGGGGGAAATGCAGCAAATCAATGGTAAAAATGGTCAATTTTCAGATCGAGATTTCAGACACTTTCAGGTCACGTAGCCAACTTTTGAAAGTTGATTTATAGGTTTTGGAACATCCTCTTTCGACCTGCATAGGTCATTTTTGCTGGCATTAGGGACCACTTAATAGGTTCCCTTGTTAGGCCGACAGTTTCACGCTACTTTTTCCGTTTTCCATTCTCCTATGCCTTATCAGTGTTTTTGGCTCAGAAGGCGTCATTTTGAGAATTTTGAAAATAGAAAAAGACGGGCATCATGCGGGGGAAATTTCTCAGGACGGTACTTGCTTTTAGAACTGTTACGAAATAGAACTGTTACGATATAGAACTCCTGTGCAGTGGAGCGCGTTTATATTCAGCACTGAATTTTCAGGAGTTCTATATCGTAACAGTTTTAAAAGCGAGCACCGCCGTTCTCAGAAGCACTCGGAGCATCTGGACGTCTTGGGAGCTCCCGGGGTATCTGGAGCATCAAATGACGTCCCAGAAGCTTAAGAGGCGTAAAATCAAACAAAAATTGTCAAAACATTAATTAAAAACACGGAAATTAAGATCATGAGTTTAAGAAGACGTCCCAGAAGATTTTAGAGCTTCTGAAGGTTCTAACTATATGATTTTGGAGCATCATGTCTCATCTGGAGCGTTTAGCAGAAATCAAAAACAAATTCGGAAGACGTCTGAAGCATTCAGAATGAGAAATTACCAAAAACTGCCTAAATGTGCTGAAATCTTTTGAAATATGTTAAAAATTTAGAATCACATAAATCGGTATCTGGAAGATTCTGAAGCTCTTGACGATATCTGATTCTTCAGAAATTATGTTGAAGCGCTCCAGAAGCTTCTGAAGCCGGTTGACGTCCACTTGACAACATTGGAGCTTCAGAACGTCATCTGAAGTCACGATCGCTTCTCAATTCGTCGCAGAATCATGTTTCTAGAGTGTCTGAAGCTCCAGTCAAAAAATAATCAGAAACTCTCATTTTTAGGCTGAAAATAGTGAAAAAATCACTTTATTAAGCATTTAATTCCCACTAATCCCCCGTTTTTTTCAGGAACAAGAAGAAGAACCGCAGATTCTGGAGACGATGTTTCCACTTGTGACCGAAGCTTCAGAGAATTCAGAAGAAGTGATGAAAACGTCAATGGATTCAGAAGACGAGAACAAAGAAGGGGAATCAGAATCAGAATCAGAATCTGAATCAGAAGACGAGGAAGAACAGGAGAATCGTAGACAGTGTGAAACAAAGGAAGAAAAGATGGAACGTGTGAAGGAGAGAATTGAAAAGAGAAAGGAGGCGGCGGCTGCGAAACGATCCATAAACAACTTGAGATCTCCTGTAATTTCTGTAGTTGGTTACTTTGGTTCTGGAAAGATGGATCTGCTGAAAAATATCAGAAGGACCAATCTACACGAGGGAGAGTCTACGGAGGTGTCCGGCGAAGCTATTCAAGAGAGGTGTCAAGAAGTTAATGGATTCTTGATGGAGCAGATGCAGATTCCAGGACTTTTGGTTATTGATACAGCTGGTAAGAATGTGAGAGAAATGGATAAAAAGGGCTGAAAATATAAGTTTTTCAGCTGAAACCGACTAAAATTGCTTTAAAATATAATTTTCTAGCCAAAATTTTCAAAAAAATCTTCAAAAATTGAAGTTTTCAGGTCAAAGACTTGGTTTTTGACTGAAAAGGACTAAAAATCATCTGAAAATGTATTTTAAATCGAAGTTTCGGACTAAAAAAGACAAAAAAATCTAATTTTCGCCTGAGAAGTGGGTTTTTCAGCTGAAAATATCTGGCAATGCTGAATTTTTAACTCTGAAAACTACTGAAAATTCATGTTTTCTGGGTGGAAAAATGGTTCAAAACGGATAGAATCGCTTATCGGGGCTGAAAGTTGAGATTTTCGGCTGAAAAACTGAAATTTTCAAGTTTTGTATCCATAAGTCTCTCAGTAATGACTGAAAATCGCTGAAAATTGGTTTACATTAGTAAATTGCAGCGCAGAAGAATTAAAGTACAAAAATCTTAAAAAATTAAGCTTTCTGAAGTTTGAGCTCTTAAACACAAGTTTTCAGCTCAAAAACTCACTAAATTTTGACAACATTCCATAAAAACTGAGTATTTTGCTCCAGAAATCTATAAAACTCGCAACTTTCCGTCTGGAAGTGAGTTTTAGACGGAAAATTGCGAGTTTTAGAAAATTTTTGATTTTGTGTAATTTTCTTGAGTTTTTCAGCTAAAAACTTGCGAAATTATCGATGTCCACAAGTTTCGGCGGAAAACCTATTATAGATGAAAAAAGTCGAACTTTGTGATTTTGTCGATAAAATTATTTTTTTTTAAAGTCATTTTGTCGATAAAAAGTGGATAAATTAATTGATGAAAACCTTATTATCGACAAATTGTGAAGTGTGTTGATAATTTACAAAAAGTCGACGTAAATCGATCATTATACGGCAGAGATCGACGAAAAACCGATTTTTGTCGATAAAATGTCGATAATTTTTATTTTTGTCAATTGAGATCATCGAGAAAAGTCGATGGAACCAATAACAATAGGTTTTTGTCGACATTTATTGATAAAAAGTCGAACATTAAAAAGAACTTCGGACAATGTCGATAAAATCTTTCTGACGACTTTTATCGATAATTTCTCGGAAAAAAAGTGTCTTATTGTCGACAAATTTTACCGATAATGCATCGAATGTAGATGAATCTTTATTTTCTCTGCTAATTTCAATACCGAATTCCCTAAATATTCCAGGTCACGAGAGTTTCTCGAATCTGCGTACGTGTGGATCGTCTCTCAGCGACATGGCCATACTCATCGTCGATATTATGGTCGGTTTGGATTCACGAACAATGGACTTGTTGAAATTATTGTACAAAGGGAAGACCCCATTCGTAATCGCTTTGAACAGAATCGATGGTCTGAGTGGGTACGAGTCAAATTCCCGAAAAGATGTGTACGAACTGCTGCAATGTCAGAAAACAAGTGTCTATTCGGAATTCAAAGCGAGAGTGGAGAAAATTGTGGGGGAATTCGCTGACCAAAAGATCAATGTGGCACTTTCCAATAGCAAACACGCTACGGATCCAGACTACGTTATCATGATACCGACGTCGGCAAAGAAGGGCGATGGAATCGGGAATTTGCTGTCGTGTATTGTCAATGAGACGCAGACAAAGTATGCTCAGAAATTGGCGTATTCAGAGGAGATTGATGCCACTATTACGGATCTCAAAGAGATTCCTGGTGAGTTTTGGGATGAAAATGACTGAAATTCGAGTTTTCTAAGTGAAATAATGGAAAAATATGAAAGGGGGTTTCAGAACTACGAGTTCTTTCTGCTGAAAAGAAGACAAACGGAAAATTTCAAGTTTCGGACTCAGAAAACTGCCGAAAATGATTGAAAGTCGATGAAAATTGATTGAAAAAGTTTGTGTTGGGCCTTGGTACATTTGCAAAAAGTTGTTTCAGTCCGAACTCTTTTTACAGCATATGAAGCCCTATGGAAGTAATTTACGAAAAATATGTCACCAGTCCCCCTCATCCTACGAAAATATGCCCAATAATTGACTTTTCACCCAAAAATTCATAAAAATTTCAAATTTCCAGATAACTTTGGGAAACTTTCGGAACATGTTGGGAGTGCTTTTGACTACCCCTACACAAAATCTCCGCCTCTCAGACACCCCATAAACCGTTCAAATATATCTCATTTCCATGTTTTTTCAACTTTTCTCGAAAAATCCTTCTAGAAGCACTGAAATTTCGAGTCGTATTCGTAATGCCCGCAAAAAGTTCTATTCGGTCCAATCAAAATCATCAAAAAACCAATGGAAAATTTTCAGATTTTCGATTTTTTCAAAAATCACATAAGGGTCCCCCCTCATGACAAAATTTTTTCACCAAAAATTCAAAGAAAAAATTTGTTTCGAAAATAATCATAATATCACTAAACCACTTATAATGAACCAATTACGAGATATTACACCTCAGAAATTGGTTTGAACCGGTACCGAGATAAATGAAAAAATCTCGTAATGGCACAGGCTCCCCCGCTTCCGGTAAAGCAAGGTGCGGTGTAGCGCTTTCCGCGTGTTTTTGTTTGCGCACTTGCCGATTTTTGTTGACGCATTTCGCATTTTCGGCGCGAATTCAAATTTTAGACCCCATTTTTTGGCTTGAATTGCAGTTTTTTGGGAAATTAAAGTTTCTGGGTCAATTTTTCCAAGAACAATTCGCTAACTTTTTTAAGTTAGTGTTTTTCGAGTCTATTAAGCCCAAAAAGTTGGATTTTTATTCAGCGTAGGAGGAGTTCTATACTTTTGAAGTTTCATGAATTTCACTGTTAAACCTGTTGTATCTTTTTATTTACTCCACCAAAATTAAAGTTTTTACACTTTTTGAACGTCTTTCAGTCTAAGGAATGTCTTTCTAACAAAAACAATCCGTGAAATGTAACAGAACAAAAGATCGGCAAGGGCTAAAATTTTCGAAAAATCGTCCGAATTTGCGCCAGCTACTTGATTGACGCGTCTTTTTCCGGCATTGCTTGGCGTATTGGAAGCGGGGGAGACTGTGGTTGGTGCAATAGAACAATATTATAAAACAAAAAGGAGAAAAAATAATTGGATTGATTGAAACCATGTAGCAAGATGGCCCCTTCTATGCACAAATATCACATTGTCACGTCAAAACGTGTCAGAAGTCAGTTGCAGGTGGCTCAATGAAAGTGAACGTGAAGAAACAGGTACGTAAGGTGTACACAGTCCTGAAAGATTTCGGCGCTTGTGATCTCGAGATGGAAAACAACTTGGAGCATGGGTCAGGCTGTCACTGATAGTAATGTGAGCTCAACTGTAAACCATATTCGTAGATCCTATTTAGGACTTCATTTTTATAGTTAACAACTTTTTGTATACTTGCAAATCGGACCGAAACGGGCCGGCACAAACTCAATATTTTGAGCTGCATAACATACCAGAATGTAGATATCTGCGAGTTCTAAATCACGGGGCCTACTACGTGCCGGATGTCTAGTAGAGTTGCATGGAAGTGAAATTTTCTTATCCGGAAGTCGGAAGTCGGAAGTCGGAATGGAAAAAATGCCCGGAAGTCGGAAGTCGGAAGTCGGAAGTCGGAATTCCATGCAACTCTGATGTCTACTCGTTCATGCTCGGCGGGCCGGGAAAAAGTGCCATTTTAGCCCGGCCAGGTACTGTACAAGTTCAAATTCTCATATAACCCGGGTTTCAAAGTAAGCTGGCTCTTTGATTCTAAACACAGTTTCCTACATTCCAACCCATTCTCACAAAGATTACAATATCTTCATTCCCAGTGAACTTGTCTTCTCACACCTGAAGACTCATTTCAGCAGGCGGCAAAAAAAAAAGGTGCACTCCACACGTTTCATCTGGCCGCTTTGGTTTCTCGGAAGAACAAAAGAAGACGTCAATTTCGTTGAAAAAGAGAGACGTGTGAATTGTCAAATGAATACAGAAATGGCTATTATAAAGAAATGAGTATTGAAATGGAAATATTGGGAAGTGTGAGAACTTTCTATATTTAAAGGACGTTGTCAAGTTATGTGAATTCAAGAAATCCTTCATCTGAAAGCTGAAGATTGCATCTGAACTCAAAAATGTTGATATTCCCGAAATCACTAGAATGTTCTAGCTACACAATTTTAACAGCGTCTTTCTCTGCGCTATTTCACAAAAATGTTAGCTCGGTGCCAACATACAGACTCCGGATAAGGAAGTAATTGAAATATCAATTTGGTTTTACTTCAATAAGGCGTAGAATTCAAAACTATGAATAAATCACTCCAATTACAAAATGGTGTCACCGTAGGAATGCTGTTCGAGGTAAAATAGTTGGCTCTGTGCCTAAAATCAGGGGTTGGTGACACGTCTCTCACGATGTGTTTCTGATGATCCAAAGCCAACAGATTTTGTAAAAATGTGTTATCAACAATTATGTGTCTACCTTGTAGAGTTATGGTGCATCCTTGATCCTTCATTCGAGCCCCGATTTTAAAATTATTGAGCCATTTCTAAATTCTCATAATAATTCGGATCCTTTTGATACCATTATCTTTCTGTATGCCCAAGTATCTACACCCATAAAACATTCTTTCTTGTTCTACTAATCCCCTTTATTGACTCCTCTCTGTTTGTTGTTTTATATTATAGACCTGCTTTCATCAATCCTTTTCACCCAAAACAGTATCCTCCTTGCTCCTGGGAAAAATAATTCACACCCTGCCTCTCTGTAGGTAAGGACCTCCCAATTGCCCGCGTAATAAAAAAAAAGAGGCGGAGCAACAGATGGCTGCGTCGAGGCGGGACCATCTCACAGAAGAGAATAAATACCTATCTCATTCCTTCATTCTCATTCGTCTATCCAACTCACTTACCACTTCCCCTAAAAATGTCTCTCTTAAAGATGACAGACATATCTGTGTCACTCTCTAGCAACACTGACGCTCTTTGGAGGAATTGTTTCGAGCTGACCAACGAGATGAACATCACAGCTCCTGGTCGTCGTATCTTCCCTACTCTGGAGTATATTATCATGGGGTTGGACCCATCGAAGTACTACGTGATCAGCATGCATTTCGAATTTGTCGATGACAAGAAATTGAGATTCGTCGGTGGAAAATGGACAGAATCTCCGTCAACTGAAGAGAAAGGACTTCCACGTGGAGTATTTCATCAAAATGGTCTACAACTTGGAAAGGATTGGATGGATAAGCCACTCAGCTTCGATCAGATCAGAGTCACCAATCGCAAGTCAAATGAGAAGAAAGGACCATCATTCGTAAGTTTCATACATTTCTTTTGATATTTTCAGATTTCAAATTCAATTATTTACAGGTCCATCTCTTCGCTCAACACAGATACATCCCAGTCTTGACAATCTACGAGGGAGATCAGATTGTTCACATCTCAAAGATTGACTACACTGCATTCATCACTGTGACAGCATATCATGTAAGTTTCATTGAGTCTAGACCACTAGATGATCTCTTAATATTCATCTTTTCAGAGTGACGCACTGAACCAACTCAAAACTGACACCAATCCATACGCAACAGGAAGCCGTCTGGATCATCGGATGAAGCGTCAATCGGCATCAGGAGGAGCGGAGAGCAACTCGCAATCTACGAAGAAAATGAAAAAGGAACCAGAACCATCCACGTCAAACTCTACTGTTCCCTCCATTCCTTCTCCAGCACCAATCGATGTTCCCACTTTCCCATTTCTGTTCCCAACTAATCTCTCACAACCAGATGTTCTCCTCCAACAGTTTCAGTTGTTCTGCCAAATGGCCTTCCCCCTCCAACAGTCCATGAACACCAACCAATTCTTCCCAACATTCTTCCCAACTCCACCATTCACTCCAGATGCACCGGCTCTAGATGTGACTCCTCCAGGGAAAGTTGAGCCAGTTGAGCCAACTGAGAAGGATGACACTGTTGATGCCTAAGTCCTCTCACTTCTATTCATGTTTTATTTATATCTTGTTGTCATTTATCTTAGACCTACCTTTCTATCACTTTCCACTCCCTTCTGCTATGATCTCTTTTCTTTCATTCATTCATTCATCACTTCATCTGTCCATCTCTACTTCGTTCAGTTAAATAAATTTTCAAAAGTATACCAAATTTCTCTTTGTTTTCAGTTTGTAAAGAACGAAAGGCCATTGCCTTGTCAACGTATCAAAAGAGCACAACATCTCTTGTCCGTCCATCGAATAAAAGTTAGGGCTGTTACTTGCGGCAATCGCCGCCGCTTATTTTCACGTTTTATAAGCATTCAATAAGTATGCAATTCAAGAATTTTCAAGAGTTACAAAACAAAATAACAAATTTATTTCTGTAGAAAAACAACTGACTTTTAAAAAGACAAAATTAAAATATTGAAAGTTGTGAAACGTACAATAACAGTTAAATTAAATTTGTGATGGTAAAGGGATCAGCCTTCTGTAATTGACTATTTCTTGATACGAGACATCTCTAGAGAGAGAAATTACGGATTGAGGCTAACAACAGTCATGACAACTTCTCAGTAGACAAACATTCCAATCAAGCTATTCGGATGTCTCTCCATTAATCCCTTACCCACATTCAACTCCTCCAACTCTGTTTCCTTTATATAAATATTCAAGTTGAGTGCGAAATGATTATCCATATCCTTCATCTGAAATCGTCTCCCAACCCATTTAATCATATTTAATCTCTCTGGACCACTTTCGACAACATCTAATGGGACAGACTTCCGGATACATTCCAGTCGATCACTGAGCAACGAGTATTCTGAAGGAGTTTCAGCCAATTCTTCAGAATTTCCCACTTTAAAGCTGGAAATCTCGGTGAAAAACTGAATATTCACTTCGAGTTTCCGTTGTTTCTCCAATTGAATCACTCTCAATATATTCTTCATGAATTCTTCCAAACTAGCACTGTGTCTATGTTTCCAGTGACTGAAATCAATCGATAATTTGTCCATTTGGAAAAGTCTTCGTAGATTCGCAATGTAGTTCTCAAAACTCTTCTCATAAACTGTTTTCGGGTTACTGTACATTAGGCCACCAGCACAATCGTATGAATCCGACACTTTGACGGATACATGTTGGAGTTTCAAGTCACCGAATTGACCCGTTTTCCAGTATGGATCATCCAACTTGATCTTCGTGAAGTATCCTCCATCTATCCATTTCTCACGGCATATCTTCTCACTTGTGCATACAGTCATATTCATTCGAATTGTTTTCACATTCCATTTCCTTATTATAACATCCAATACTTCTCGTGGCATCGCGAAATGAGCTACTATCCGAACTCCGTCAACGTAGTGTTCTCTCATTTCACATATCCACAGAACCAGTGTATCACATGAAATAGAGGGTCGTATGATGTCATTCAAATGTTTGAAACACTCCTGTTTTGTAGTCGATTTCCGTGAACAGTAATTGGCAACAATTTCAAGTAATCTGAATTATCATTGACAACTACTAAACCAATTATGAAAGTTTACTCTTACTTATCAGAAATATGCAGTTTTCTATAATGAATTGGATTCTTAATCAGATTCAACACTCGAAACCTTATTGGTCCATACTCCACACATCGTCTGGCCATATCCACACAATCCGCACATCCTTCACACACTTCTTCCAGTCCAATCAGTCTGCGAACACTTCCTCCTGTAATGTGTTAATAACCTGTCGAAGCGATTTTTAGCATATACGTCAATAATAAAAGTTTCTTGAATTTCTGGTAAACTTACGATTCCCGCCAATTAAATCCGAATGAATAATTTTATGGAGGTATCGAGCGAACATCTCTTCAGGTTTCCATAAGTTTTTTGTGATGATTTCTTCCACTTTCACACCGGCCACTTTGTTAAGAAAACTGGAAATCGCTTTGATACAAATTACAAAAGAGTAATTAGAAACTCACTTGAAATAACCGAGAATTATTGATTTTCTCATTTTCCGATAGTTGATGAAAATCCAATCCTTGGCGGTTTCCTCACATCTCTCCGCTCTTCCGATAAACTCTATTTTCATTTTTCGATGATTTCTTCTAATTATTCGAAGAAATAGGGAATCGAATGATTTATTGATTAATCGAGTGCTTAAATTACTCTCACAATTCCAGGCTAGATGGCTGACAATGATTTCGAGTAGATGGGGGTTATCGAATACTTTGGAGCTGAGGGATTTGTCGAAAACCTCGGAAGAATTGGAATTTGGCATGATACAAGCGAATGGTAGGGAGGAATGAATGAATATTCTGTGTAAATGGGCAAACGGAGAAAAGTAGAAAGGTGGGAGAGATGACAATATCGATCCAGTTTCCCATGACACCCACTTTCGTTGATTTTGAACGCATTCAAAGTCTCACGGAGAAAACTACAGTATCCCGAGTTTTTAGAAAAACACTTGTTGAACCACTGTTTCTCTGAATGAAAATAGATTAAATTCTAAGCTTCACATAAATAGCTGATTTGAAAATATGGAAGAAAGGAACTGAAAGGCAGGTAACATTAGAGTTAGTAGACATGAAGTATAAAGAGCAATAAGGAATAAAAGAGGAACCGAAAATGAAAATCACCTCAGAAACCGCATGAATTTTACGGTTTTTTCTCAGCAATATCAGTTTTTAGCCGAAAATTTGAGAGAGATATTCATAATTCATAGAACAACTTTGTCGCGAGAATAGAAGATCTGAAGTCTTTTTTTTTTCACAGTTCGGTTTTATTTTCACAGTTCGGTTTTATAATCCTTCCCCCAATCCTATCTTGCCATTATGATTCTCAATTTTTATCTTTTATTTGTTCCCCCCACCCCTACCTGGTCTGTCGCCTCGTGAGGGGCTTGATCAGGTCTCTAGTGTATAGTATTGATTATTTTTTTAGTCAATAAATTAAATTAAAGTCGCAAGTATAGAAGTTCAGAAGAATACCGAAAAGTCCGGCTACAGTAATCTTACCTTTTTGAATTCTTACATTCGGTTGCGCACTTCTTCATTTAAGAGGCGTTGTCTGTAAGAAGAGGATTCCTCCTGGCACAGTTGCAAAAAGTTGTTTCAATCCGAACTCTTTTTACAGCATATGTACCCCTATGGTAGTGATTTACAAAAAATATGTCACCAGTCCCCTATGACGTCATCATAGGAAAATATGCCCAATAATCGACTTTTCACCCAAAAATTTATAAAAATTTCAATTTTCCAGATAACTCTTCGAAACTTTTGGTACATGTTAGGAGTGTTTTTGGCTACCTCTGCACAAATTTTCGGCCCCCCAGACACCCCAAAAACCGATCAGATAAATTTTATTTTCATGTTTTTTCAACTTTTCTCAAAAATTCCCTCTAGAAATCCTCAAATTTTAAATCGTTAACGCATTCCCCGCAAAAAGTTCTACTAGAGTCAATTAAATTCATCAAAAAACACGAGAACCTTTTTGAGATATTTCGATTTTTTCAAAAATCACATAAGGGTCCCCCCTTATGAAAAATTTTTTTTGCCAAAAAAATCCCAAAAAAAATTAGCTCCGAAAATAATCAGAATAATGATAAAACACGTGGAATAAACCAATTACAAAATATTAGATCTCAGAAATGTGTTTGAACGGATTTCATTTTTTTTGCTCATCCAATTTTTTCCAGTCTTTTCCCGTTTTCATCAAAAATTTGTACAGAAGTCCTTAAATGTCAATAGATATCCTGATTACTCGCACAATTTAACATATGATTCAACTAAAATTAGTAAAAAACAGGAGAACCGTTTTGAGATTTTTTAATTTATTTCGAAAATCACATAAGGGTCCCCCCTTATGAAAGAAAATTTTTATCGAAAAAATAATTTAATATGATTTTAATGAAAAAACGTTGAGAACATTGATAGAACATCAACAACCCTTTTATTATAGTTTGAACGTTTTTGCATCATAAACATGTTAAATTATTTTTTCGATAAAAATTTTCTTTCATAAGGGGGGACCCTTATGTGATTTTCGAAATAAATTAAAAAATCTCGAAACGGTTCTCCTGTTTTTTACTAATTTTAGTTGAATCATATGTTAAATTGTGCGAGTAATCAGGATATCTATTGACATTTAAGGACTTCTGTACAAATTTTTGATGAAAACGGGAAAAGACTGGAAAAAATTGGATGAGCAAAAAAAATGAAATCCGTTCAAACACATTTCTGAGATCTAATATTTTGTAATTGGCTTATTCCACGTGTTTTATCATTATTCTGATTATTTTCGGAGCTAATTTTTTTTGGGATTTTTTTGGCAAAAAAAAATTTTCATAAGGGGGGACCCTTATGTGATTTTTGAAAAAATCGAAATATCTCAAAAAGGTTTTCCTGTTTTTTGATGAATTTAATTGACTCTAGTAGAACTTTTTGCGGGGAATGCGTTAACGATTTAAAATTTGAGGATTTCTAGAGGGAATTTTTGAGAAAAGTTGAAAAAACATGAAAATAAAATTTATCTGATCGGTTTTTGGGGTGTCTGGGGGGCCGAAAATTTGTGCAGAGGTAGCCAAAAACACTCCTAACATGTACCAAAAGTTTCGAAGAGTTATCTGGAAAATTGAAATTTTTATAAATTTTTGGGTGAAAAGTCAATTATTGGGCCTATTTCCCTATGATGACGTCATATGGAACTGGTGACATATTTTTTGTAAATCACTACCATAGGGATATATATGCTGTAAAAAGAGTTCGGATTGAAACAACTTTTTGCAACTGTGCCAAGGCTCAACACAAACATTCTCACTCTTACAGATAGTGCCTCTTAATCATTGAAGGCGTATTTATGGAGATGTTTGACGACTTCACGCATTCCACAGGCTACCACATTGATGTGCGCATCCAACATTAGCCAGTTGTAGCTTCACACAGTGTTGAATATACGTTGATAATTTTTTGAAAGATTTTGGTGGCTTTTCAGATTTTTGGATCTCATCTATTGTATTTTGTTTCAATAAAACATGTTCAACGCTCCAAATTTAATAAAAGTATTTATAATGAGTTCGAAAAACATAAAAACAACACTAATCAGAGTTCAAAAATCTGTCTAGATCTGAACTTCCGCCAGAGAACAACTGCTCCGGTGCATCATCTCACAGCTTCTATACGTCTCTCCCTTCTCCTTACTATTTGTACATGTTTCTTATCTTCTTCCGGACCTTTTAACAAAAAACTATCTCTATCTTCTCTGTGTTTCCAACTCTCTCCCTCTTGCCTGCTCCGATGCTCCTCCATCATTTCATTCGTGCATTTTAATCCCCTTCATAATGGTTCAGTGTGTATGAGCCTACCCTTAGTTGTAGTCTGATTATTTCAAAATTCTCGGACCTATCTGTATATTTGTATTTATTCTGGTATTCTGTGATCTCGTTTTTCATTGGATCTCATGGATTGTGACCTACGGGAGCATTTTGATATTGGAAACTGGTCAGGAAGCTGATCAAAAAACGATTCCTCATGCGACGGCGGTTTGATGAAATGGATGTCTACAATAAAACCACAGAGGATTTATAAGTGTTGCAGAAGTGGTGAAGGTATACTTCATGACATTAATACCTCATTTTTCAATATTTCTTTCCAGGCTTTCGTCTAAAACTCCATGTTCCCATCGGGTCGTTTCAACCTCAAGGAATGTTCAATTCACCGCTTTCAATATGAGGTAAGCATATTTCATTTCACTCTTTTCGATTTTGGGCTACTGTAAACGTTCAATGGATAAAACACTACTCAAATAGTCTATTTCAGTTCCTCCGAATGACGTCAGAAGTCTATTTGAAAGAGGTACCTTACAAGTGCAGGAATAGAAGAAGATAATGATGGCTGGTTTGACAGTACTTAAGGTTTACTTCAAATGTTTTGCCAACTTTACAATAATTATTACAGATTATGAAAATCTGAGATTCCCATCAACGACTGAACCACTTCCACTGTCAAAAACGACTGTGTAACCAGTTCCATACTAAAAACAACTTTTATACTCAAATTATTTTAATTGTTTGCTTCAATAAATCATTTCAAAAATTGTCGTAACCGACGATCAAGCAGAGAAAAGCAATCAATCAAGATCGAGAAGATGATAGCGGTTAAATAAGACGAGCAATTGGAAGGGCAACTGACACCTAAGCATTTGGCGGAGAAGTACAACGGAGAGAGCAGGTGACCCCGAGAGGAGCAGGGGATAAGACATCAATTATAGGAGCCGCGGTAGAAAGGTCAATCAAGTGCGGTACATAGAAGCACGATATCACAACGTTCCAACGCCTCTGCAGAAGAATTGCATGAATAGAGGAGAGGAGCTGACGAGGCAGGAGCCGAAGAGAATAAGTATAAATACTCGGCCTGTTAAATTATTTTTATCTTTCCGAACTCTGGATCAAGAGTTCCATTCTGACATTTGATAATTGAATAATAAACTAATATTGAATCACCACTGAAACCATTTTAAAAATCATGTTTATCTTTGGAACATTTTAGGGTATTTTGAAGTCAGAGACGTAGCATTCAGCACTTTCCTTCTAAAATCAGTGACCTCTGCCAATTGAAACCGGCAGCTACGACGTCTAGCACCAGGAATCTCTGTGTCTCTCCCATTCCTCTACTACCTTTGAGTGTTTCTTATCTTCCTGAACTTCACAAAAACTATCTCTATCGTCTCTGCGTCTCCAACCCCCTCTCCCCTGCTCCGATGCTCCTCCATCAATTCATTCTTGCATTTTACTCCCCTTCTTTCCTTGGTTCAGTGTGTATGAACCTACCCTTAATTTTAGTATGATTTTTTCAAAATACTTAAACCTATCTGTATATTTGTATTTATTCTGGTATTCTGGAATCTCCTTGACTTGATCTCATATCAGGTAAATTTGAGGTTTTCCATATTTTTACACTTGAAGTTCATATTTTCAGTTTTTACAATGTCACCTATCAGAGTTTCAAGATCGCGTAGATTGGCTATGTGTAGTTTTTTGGTGAGTTTCTATTTCATGACCTAACTTTCTCAAGTGGGGTAAAGTTAGGTCACAGTATGAAATTATTTCCCAACTTTCCAAGTTTCAGAATTTCTCAACGATGGTCTCACTACACCAATTTTCTAGAGTTCAAAGACTAGATAGAAACGAGAGCAAGTTCAAACCACGCAAATCATATTCACAACAGAACAATCGGAAAACAGATACTGCTAAGACAATGTTGGTTGTTAAAGAATCGGATAATAATTATCCTTCGAAAAATGTTGATCGTAAGTATTCCCACAGTTGTAAATTGGTAAAAACACTGATATTACAGGTTTCAATTATTCTAAAAATACCGATTCGAAACTAAATTATGGATTGGAAAAGAAGGAGAGTATGTTCCAACCTCGTGAATCAATTTCGCAAATAAACACACGGAAATCAACTGAGAAAGTGTTGGCTGTTGGAGATTCGGATGATGAGTCTTCGGATGAACACTCACCGAGCGAATTGCTGGCTACTATCGAAAAGCACGACCAATTTAAAGCGGAAAAGAAATTTGCTAAATTCATCAAACGCGAATTTCCTGGAAAAGAGAAAGAAAAACCTTCCCTGTGTTCTTATCGCGAATGGTATCAAGCATTGAAAAGTGCCACAGAAAAGCTAGAGAATAGTACCGTGGCTCCTCCTCTTGGCTCAAATACAAAGAAGCCTGGATATCAATCGTCAAAAGTTGGACCACCGTCACACCTGCCCACCAATGAACGAATTCAGGGAAATGCCAAACGTCACCATACAGGTTCGATTTCAAATAAACCAGGAAACTCATCTACAGGTTGAAAACCTACTGTAGTAACTGGAAAGAAAGTCGATTCAATCAACAATCCTCGAAATTGGAGTGATGGCGTCCCTGCTGGAATTGGACGGATTCCGAAAAAGACAAATCATTTGAGAGATGAAGGGTTTGAGCCGAAACCAGAGCTGAAAAAGAGCAATCCAGCACCAAATCCTTATTCTGGAACACTTGATGCTGCTGAGAGAAACTCGAACGATAACGAGTACGATCCAACCGAATTTTATCTTGGACGTGAGTGATATCAAAGTTGCCATTCGGTCACAAAATTTTACTTTCAGTTCGTCCTAGTCATATTTCATTTGACTTCATTAAAGACGAAGCGGACAAACTTTCTTCCGCAGACTTGATCACTTTTCTCGGAAACAATGAACAATTCAAGAAGGATGCGAATAGGTTTTTTGTGAAATTCATTCGAGAAGAGTTTCCTGAAAAACTCCGTCACAAACCCGACGGGTATTCCTCATTTCAATGGTATCAAACCTTGAAGAGACGTGCAGACATGTAAGAGGATCTTGCTGAAAATAATGTTTCTTCATCTATCAAGAAAGGAATCCAGTTGACTTCTAACAAAACCGCTGTAGGTTTTACTCTTCAAATATCATTTTAAGAAAAGAAACCATACTTATAGAAAGCGATTGATGAAGTTCACCGCGAGGTCAAACAAAATAATAATGCAATGGAAACTACTGTAACTGCATACACGGGGTATTGCAACAAAGAAACAATGCAAACTATGGTGAGCAATGTGTTAAACTAACTGGTAGTTTGTAGTTGTAAATTTAGATTTTAAAATACCGGATGTTCGCCGTTCACAACCCGTTTCTTAAACTGAAAAACCCAAAACAAATGGTAAGAACCTAAGAGAAACACCAAACTGTAACATTTTTTAGGAACAGCTCCTCGCACAGTTTCATCACCAGGACGGAATAATCAAACTAACAATAATCCAAGAAATGGTAAATAAATAAAAATCTACCTAACCATAATTATGAGTTTTCAGGCTCTCGGTCATCAACAAGTGGGGGAAGCACAGGACAACCAACTCGCCCAGAACAACGAAAGGAACTAATGAGTAAATTAATGAAGAAATCCATGAGGAATGCCCAAAATAGTCATTAATTAACCATGATGATTTGTTTCGATGTTGTACAATTTATCAATGACTGCTTCTCAAATTTTTTATTAGTTAACTGAGCAAGAAGTGCTCACCGCTTTTTGGGAACATGCTTTCTCTTTGTCGCTTTTTTGCTAGATTCCCTCCATGTTGATTGAAAACTTCTGAATTCACAGTTCCTGACTTCTTGACAAAAATATTTCATTTTTTCATCCACTTTTTTTTAAAATCGATCACCTAGTACTATTTTCCCGCTTTGATTAATAGTTCCTGCTTGATTAAAAATACGTTATCTGTGTAGTTTCTTTGACATTTAATTTTGGATTTCTGTTCTTGACTGCTTCCCTTGTAGCCTAACATTTTATCAAAATGCTTTGCTTGAAATGTGTGCAGAATTTCAAAAACCTGTAGTAAAAACAAAACGCTTTGAGTAGAGTTCTTTTCCCGTGTTCATATTCTTATGCTACGATTAATTTATTTGTTTTTATGTAACCGATCTTTTGTATTATATATGTATTACTCCAGTAAGTTTCGAGTAAAGATGTTCAACTTTTTTCAGCTTGGAAAAGTTAGGCCATCCGGAGCACTTGCTATTAACTTTTGGATTTCAGGTACGGATCTCACGGTTTGAGGCATAAAAATAGTGAAGCAAATCGAAATCAGTAAGTTCTGATTTCATTTGAGGTGGCCTAACTTTCTCAATGAGGGAGAAAGTTAGGCCACCACAACAAGTTTACAAAAATCTAAAAGTTATTTCAGAAATTTCCCACAGGATCCTGCAAAATAATTTTCATTTTCTTGTTCAATAAATAGTGATAAATATGATTATTTTTTGATTCCGTAAAAACCCACCGTAGTGGTACACTTTCTTCTTCTTTCTTGAGTTTCCAGAAAAGTTTGATGTGGGAAGATAATAAAAAAACCAATATTCATGAGAAAAAAGTAAAGACTTCAAAATAAATATATATACTTATTATTATTTTTCACTTGTATCATTAATCAAAGGATGTGTATTGGGGGGTGAAGTGATGTTCAGAAAATAATGAAGGGGTCCCGACACGAAGTAGAAAACATACAAACTTTTCGAATTTCGGATTACAAAGAAAACGAGAAAAAAAACAAAGAAGTGACTCTAGGAGAACATAGATTTTTTGAGTGAAAGAAAAGCGAGTTTTTGGTTTTTTTTGAGAAATGAAAAAATATAGTTCAGAGGAATTGTCTTTGTGCTGAGAAATCATGTGGTATTTGGATATAAAGGGGCGTGGAGTTTCAGAGGTATTTCAGTTGTTTCGAGATAAATGTGGGGGGGGGGCGGAGCCTACGGATCCTAATGGTACAAAATTACAGAGAAAATATGGGAGGAAAATCACGGGGGTGCTTTTATTATTAGAAGAGAGGAAAACCCGCAAAATAGAATGGTTTCGCGTAATGAATTTTTGGGGGTTTGAACGGGATATATTTCTGACTACGTATTAGAAAGTGGGCGGAGTTTGCTGAAAGACCTAGACTATCAAAAAGGAATCATTTTGGGATTGAATTGGATATGGAACATTTTTGGAGAAAGAAAAAAGATTAATAGGATGACAAAAAGGAAAAGGGTTTGCAACAAAAAATACAGTATTTAGAGGGGGAAAATCAACAAAAAAAAGATTTTGGGAAAAAGGAAAGGGGCGGAGTTTAGCCGAGTGGATGCTCAGTATCTTCAATAAGTCGCTCTTTTTCACCGAATAATGAGCGACCGTTGGATGAGGCACGATTGGAGGAGGTATTGCCATTTTTCTAAAAAAGTTGGAAATTGGAATTATAGAAAATTAGAAAAGGTTGGATATCAGATATCAAATATTACAAACTACGGTGTGCAACACAGTGAAAAAGAACTGCAAGAAACGTGAAGTCATTTTTTCACGTATTAATTCAATTCCTTTTTTTTGCACTGAAAATGTAGTCTTTTCAGTTTTTCAGACGGCGCAATGTACGAGAAAAGGTTCCATCCATCAGAATTTGAGCCAGAAAACAAGAATGTTGGTCAAAAATTGACTTTTTTGATACAGAAAAACCAAATTTCAGAAAAATGTGTTTAACGTTTTTGGCAGAAAACATTTTCGAACAAAAATTGCACATAATGTATTTGAGAATGGTCTGAAACAATTTTTAGAAAAAGAAATATTGGATGAAATGGCTGAAAATCTGTTTTTTTTGTATCAAAAAAGTCAATTTCTAACCAAAAATCACGTTTTTGGCTCAAAAGATAGAGAATTCAACTTTACACAATTCTGATGGATGGGACTTTTTTTCATCCATTGCGACGTCTGAAAACCTGAAAATACAGCATTTTCAGTGCAAAACAATAAAATAATTGAATTAAAACGTGAAAAAATCGGCTTCCCGTTTCTTGCAGTTCTTTTTCGCAGTGAAGACTATGCAGACAACAATAACTCAAGTCTCTTACCGATGGTGATCCATCATTCTTCGTATTCCTTGGCTCCGTCACAATATAATCTCCTTCATCCTTATTCTGCAAGTGTCCAGTGCCTGGCAATTGAGTCAACCGATCGCCTCTTCCCTCATTCAAATGGGCGTGTGTTCGTTGTTTGGCAGCGGCGGCTGCGGCGGCGGCAGCTGCTGCAGCTTGTTGTTGCTGTTGTGCTTTATTGGCGTAGTACGTCGCACCACGACTTCCACTCCAATTCGTTTGTGTGTTCGGGTGAGGAGCTCCGTAGGAGGCGGTGCTGGCTCCAGTGCTTCGGCGCTGAAATAATTATCATTGTTAAGTATCTGCCAAACTCCAGTCGAATTCTTACCGTATCCATTGAACTAATCTCCTTCTCAATGTAATCATTATCGTCATGAAGATGACCACTTCCGAGTGCATCTGTGAGACGGAGACCTTCACCGAATCCGGCACGTTCATTGGATCCACCACGATTCGCCAAGTATGGACCACCGGAATAGCTGGCGGTACTCGCTCCAGTGTTGCGGCGCTGAAAACACAGATGATTGAGAAGACATCTGGATGAACAGATATACGGACAGACGTATTGTCTCAATTGTTGTTTGAAAACGAATGTTTACGAGCGGACCCCTAGTCTCTTATTGATAGTTTTCACTAGATTCTGAATGACTTACCGTCGGCACATCCTGCGGTACATCTCTTTCGACGTAATCACCATCGTCATTACCATAATGTCGAACTTCCGTATCACTCGGTCCTCTACTATGATTCATCAGAGCATACTCTTCATCCAGACTTCTCTGTCTGGACTTCTTCCGAAGTCGTCCAGTATGTGGCCCACCAGATCCGACTGAAATCGTCGAGCGACTATTCATTCCAGAAGAATTCAAATGATCTGATCGGAATTCTTTCATCGGAATTGAGTCGGTGTGTCGTCTCTCTCCATTTTCAGCTTCACTATCCAAATGATCCATTGCTTCAATATCATCTGGATCTGGTTCTGGCTCATAATTGTATATCTCATCGATATCCAATGGTTCGGAGTCTTCCATTGCCATTTGATTCTCCGTGAATACGAATGAAACTTCTTTGAATTCGGCTGACGCCTCGGCAGACAACAAATGAACGAGTTGAAGGAATGTCGGGCGGTCTCTTGGCGCGAATCTCCAGCACATTCTCATAATTTTGTACCAGTAATCTGAGCAACATTCGGGTTGTTTGATGACCTTTCTCGCCATCCCGATGTAGTTAAGCACCTCATCATTCGACAATCCAATGTACGGTTGGGCTCCGAGAGTGACCATCTCATAGAGGACGACTCCGAAACTCCAGATATCAGATTTCGAATCGAATTTTCCATCTTTAAGAGATTCTGGAGACATCCAACGGACTGGCATCATTCTTTTACCGGAAGGCTTATAGTAATCATGATAGAAGAGATCTCGAGCCATTCCGAAATCTCCAATTTTGACAGTCTCGTCTGCATTGATCATACAATTACGGGCAGCGAGATCTCGATGACAGAATTTCAGTGATTCCAGATAAGCCATTCCATCACAAATCTGGGCGGCCCATTCGCAGAATTTCTCTCTTGGCACGACGTCATAGAAGTTGCAATCCATCTCATTGAACACGTCATCCTGTCGTTTCGATCTTAAATAATCACGAAGATTTCCAAGTTCCATGACTTCCATGACGACCATTGCGGGCACTTTGGATGAGATGACTCCGTATAACTTGACAATGAATGGAGTCTTGAAGTTCTTCATCACATTCGCCTCCATCAAATAATTCAAATTATCTCCAGACTCCAGATTATCATTATTGATTTTGATAGCGCACGGACCGAAAATATCTCCCATTACAGTGGTGACATTGTCTCCAGTTCCAAGGAAAACTTTTCCGAATGATCCCTCTCCACACTGCGATCCAATCGTCACACTCTCTGGTTTCAGTTCCCAATAGTCGGCTGTATACGTGTTGTCCACTGTGTATTCCGGATTGAGATGCATGAAGTTGGACATCGCTTTGACTCGTTTTGAGACTCGCGCTTTATAGTATTTACGGGAGATCGCAGCGGCAACACCAGCAATCACGGCGAGAACGATGAATATCACCCCGATCATCCATAGTTCGAACCATCCGGGTGACTCGATGATGAGTGGTCCACTCCAGACGACAGTATCTCCCTGGCGGTATGGTGACGTGGCAATGATGTAGACTCTGAAAATTTGAACAAATTTTTAGGAGTCGGATCAGAAGATTTTTCGAATCGAAATCGACGATTTTGAGTTCTGAGAGTCTTTATTTCCCTTTAAGGAGCACTGAAGACATATTTTTTATTTCAGACTGATACATCAGAAAATTTGGAGCAACTTTCAACATTGGAGCATATTCTAAAAATCGCTCTAAAAGCTCTAAATTCCCGGTTTTTTTGTTTTTTTTTCTTCTTTTTTACGATATAAATTGAAAAAACACGAAATTTCGTAGAAAAAATCAAGAAAACGAGGAATTGAGAAATTTTTTTGTCCGAGAGGACTACACGGTGGGAAAAATTCGCGCGGGAAAACTCTTCCACGAAGGCTCCTTTTGAGCCGGGAAAACGGGAAATTGTAGCGTTTAGAACGATTTTTAGCATATGCTCCAATGATAAATGTGGCTCAGAATTTTCTGAAGTATCATAATCTGAAAAAAAAAAACTTCAATCCTCCTTTAAAGCAGCAGTTACAAAACGTCTCAGTCTAATTCAAGTCTAATTTTCTTCATTTCCACAATCCCCACAAACTCACTCATAACGTCCATCATTCAATCCAATGAACTGAACACCATGAACAGATGGAGAGTATCCAGGTATTGCGCCAGCACACATCGTCATCGGAGTACTTCCAGTCGTACTGTTCATTATCACCTGGTATCCAATGATTCCTCCGTTCGTTTCTGTCGGCTCGTCCCACGTCACATTCACATTTTTTTTCACGTCCGATTGGGTCTCGACGCGAATCGTTGAGTTGTCCACTTTGTCAATGTTCAGGATTGGTTTTGTTCGTTTTTTGGTTCCCGCTTTGTGTGGAGGTGAGCAGTTGTTGTCGTTCAGTGTGGCGTCTTGACATGCGGAAATTGTGATCTGAAATTACTTTTTTAATTAGAAGAAAACTGAAATATACATAGAATTGGGATATCTGGATATCCGAACTGAAAGATGAACGTCAAAGGTTCAGTTTTTTAAAATTTAAAATTAATCTCAATTTCCCCAATTTCTTTCCTTTCAAACTCACTCCATAAGTGGTGAAATGCTTCAGATTCTTCAACAAAAACATATTTCCAGATTCTTTCGCCGTCACATTGATTGAGAATTTTCCGGAGACCCAAACCAATTCGTCGTGTATTACTGGCTTCAAGTCCTGTGTCGGTGATGGAGTAACTGAAGGTGTTGGAGTCGTCGTCGTCGTTCCCTTCGGCTTCTTGGTATCCACGTAGATCAACGGCTTCTTCGATGGCTTCACAGTCGACGTCGAAACTCGGTTTCTCTCATTTTGCTCCAACTGTTTGTCCATTTCTTCAATAGTTCTGATCGATCGACGAGAACGAATTTCTGATCTGTAAATAGATCTGTTTAGCGGATTCTAATATTTTGAAATTGACTTTTAAAGTTGGATAGGATAGGACTAACACTGTAAAATTTCAAAAAATTTCATGAAAAAAACACATCGATTTAGAGAAAAGGGGGCGGGGTTAGGTGGATTGGAGGGGGCAAAAAAGAGATAGCGATGCATGCGGTGTACGGTAGAAGGAATACGGTAGAAGTGGAAGTGGAAATCAGAGGAGTGATGGTCGAGGTGGAGAAAATGAAAATTCGTACACTAGACAGACATTTTCTTATTCAATTTTTCTCACTTTTTTCTAATTTTCTCCATCATCATCACCAAACATGCAATCATGAACAAAAAACAAAAGTAAATCTCAAAACACGACGAATTCCTACATAATCAGAGCCGTAAACTGTTCATACTGCCTCCGGGAAGTTTCACGTATCGCATGATTCCCATCCAAATACAATTGTCGCCGTTGCCGCTCGAACGCCTCCGCATTTCTCTTCATCCGTAGTTGTTGTCCTTCTGAATCCTCTCCTTCTGGATTCCCTTCGTCTTCGTCGTCGTCACTCATATTCTCATGTTCCGGTGCACGGGATTGCATTACACATCCCATCGGATCTTTTTCAATGTCGCATCTGTACACACGTGAAGAGAGGCTAGATGATTTTAAGCAAAAAAAAAAGAGATTCAGAACTCAGGGGGAAGGTGAATGAGAGAGAGAGAAGTGGATTGAATCAGTGAAATCATAAATCAGATGAATAAGCACACTGCACTGCAAACGTTAGGAAGCTTCTAGGGGTACTGTAGATGGGATGTCTGATTTGTACCTTTTTCTAAGAATGGGAAATGTAATACTAGAAGACTTGAAGATTCTAAATTCATCAATTGTACCGACAATTGTAACCCAAAACATATCAAAACCCACCTCGGCGTGATAATCGTGTCCATGAGCTCATTCTCAAAGCTCGACGTCTCTACAGTCGCATCCGCATCGATTGGTTTCACATCAGCTGTTTCAGCAGAACAAGTACAACAACCGGCAGCTTGACACGTTTCTTCAGTCGATGGGATGAGAGATGTCAGTGTCGGAGCAAGCGAGTAGTCTTTCGGTTTGTAAGTCTTCTCATCCGCTTCCGTTGATGCAGAATCTCTCGCCAATTGCAGTGACTTTTCGAATGCTGAACGAGCTTTGGAATTTGTTAGAAAAGTTTCAAAATGAATGCGAGTCTGTCTTTGTATCTGTGTGTCCGATCAGGGTTGTGCGAAAAACTTTTCTAAAATTTTTTCGGAAAATTTCGGAAAAAAAGTTTCAAGAAAACTAAACATGTTTTTGAGTACAAAATTAGAAAATAATTTCTGGAAACATCGAAAAATCACTATTTTTGTTACTAATTTTTGAAAAATTTCAGCTGGAATTTCAGAAATTTTTTGAACCGTTTTTCGAAAACTATCCGACAATTTTTCGTCCGAAATTTTTTTCGAAAAGTTTAAAAAAAAAACCTCTGAAAAAACAGAAACATTTTTTCGCACATCCCTGGTCCCGATGTCATCTTTCCCTAAAAACGTACCATCTTTTTTACAGAAAATGCTCGCCAACTCGTGTACTTTGATATCCAGTTCTCTCCATGATATCGTGTAATGAGTGAGGACTCCATTCGGATTTCGTGGTGGGTCCCATGTGAGCCTGAAAATATAAATTCGTTGAAAATTCTGTATGTCCGGATGTCCTCGATGAACTCACAATATAGAGTCCGTTTCCACTTTCGTCACCATCAACGTCGGAGGTTCCGGTTGTGAGAATTTGGTCGTCACGAATCCAATCTTCGACAATCCGTTCTTCGCTCCCGGGTGATGGACCATTTGTGTCGCCACATAGTACGCGTATACTGTATTCGGACGAATTTTCTGGGCGGAGCCTAAGTGGACGGTGACATTCTCTCCGGGAATCTCATAATCTTTCTCGTAATGTTGTTTGAATACGGAACTCCACGAGTCGACACACGCACTACGATCCTCGTCGATTGACATTGTATAGTCCACTTTTGGAACTTCTTTATAATACAGCTCATAACCCAGAAATTTGCGATGATCAATGTCGGAAGTGTTGAATTTATCCCATTCGAACACAATGCTATCGGAAGAGATCGCAGCAATTCTGACTTCAATACGAGCATCATCACAGATCGCTTTGTCTCCATTCGAATCCGCCGACTGATCGTCTTCATTCAGGTCGACACCGAGTCGACGGACAAGATTTCGAACAATCGAATAGCAGAGCATTCTGTTATTATGCACTTGGATTGTGCCGTTTCCGATGGTAAAGTTGGCTCGATCATCGAAAAGTTTTCGGAGATTCGGATTCTCAACGACAGCGATTGCGTACTTTCCAAGGAACAGATTCCTTCCCTCGATAACTCTCAGATTTCGGAACATTGCAAGTGAGAGGAACGGTGGAGATCTAACAACTTTCAGATGTCCCGTAATGGTGTGGATATTCGTGAAGACCTTTTTCAACTCAGCCGCCATTCCAGACTCTTGTTTTCCTCGCATTTCAATTGTCAAATCTCCAACGATAATGTTACATCGACTGATGGCCAATGCTTTCGGGAATGTATCGATTTTGTGATCTAATGGACATTTGATCTCACACGCTCCATTACATCGCCTACACGCCGACGCGTTGTCCGGATTGACTTCCCATCCGTCTGGACATTTATCAGAGCACAATCCTTCCGTCGCTTTGATTGGAACTGTCTTATTCTGGTGCACTGGATTCAGTTCAAGACATTGTTTCTTCGTCACGCATCTTCTATTCATCAAAACGTACAAATGAGGCTCACACTTCTCGACGCATTTTCCCTTGTAGTGAAGGAATCGACAAGCGGAACACGCGGTCGGATCATTCGGACGATCACAGCCACCGAGGCATTGATCATGACATCTGTTACCGTCTGGATCACATCCTGGTCCCATTTCTTGATTATCCAAACGATCCCACTGACACACTTTATGACACGTTGTGTTGCTCCAACAACTTTGAATTCGAGATCCTTTTGCATTGTCAACGTATCGGCACATGGTCTCATCCGGATCGTCTTCGCACGGACCTTTCGGGCACACTGAAAATTAGAAATAGTTAGATTGCTAATGCGTCTGTCTGTATATCTGTGTTTCCCTCTACCAACTCACGTTTTCCAGTCTCGGTCACCGAACTTTCAGCCGCATCATCCACGACAACATCGTTGATACTCGTCATGACCATCGACTTCCAATCGATTGATTTCACGTGGCAACACAGCTTGTTGTCTTGAATTCGGACACCACCGTTTCGAATCACACTCAGTTTGGGGAGATTGATCTGGAAATTTCAGAATTGAGAGATAATCTATATATTTTCGAAAACTAACCGCATCCAAGTCAGCGTTTCGATATATAATCAGTGCATAGTGTTGAATGAGTGCTTGACCACCAATGACACGAAGATTTGGAAAAATGTAGCCGAGATCGGTGAGAGCTCTGGAAAAAGGAAATAGTTGCTTCGAGATTATCGGACATCTAGATCAGGGCTATGCAAATTTTTTTTTGAAAAACGTTTTTTTTTCGAATATTTCATACCGAAAAAAACCTAAAAATTCGAAAAAGAAAAAGTCTAGAAAACTGTCTGAAAAAATGAGTTTTTCGGTAGCAAAAATCTTGAATTTGTATGAAAACTGTATTTCATGGACAGAATCCTGTTTTTCATACTTGTCAACGGGCCGAAACGGGCCGACACGGGCCGGATCGTAACTCGCGTCAAAATGAATATTATGAGCTGAAAAATATACCAAAATGTAGATCTCGACGAGTTCTTTGCCAGTGACCTACTACGGGCCGGATGTCTATTCGTTACTGTGCCGCGGGCCGGGAAAAAGTGCCAAAAAACGCGAAAATGGCCAAAAAAGCCATTCTAGCCCGGCCCGCGGCACAGTAACGAATAGACATCCGGCCCGTAGTAGGTCACTGGCATAGAACTCGTCGAGATCTACATTTTGGTATATTTTTCAGCTAATAATATTCATTTTGACGCGAGTTACGAGCCGGCCCGTGTCGGCCCGTTGACAAGTATGCTGTTTTTAAGGATAAAATTAGAACAATTTATCGAAAAATCTCTTTTTTGTAAAAAAAAACTATCCGAAATTTCTTCGAAAATAACCGAAAACCCGAAAAAATGTGTCACACAGCCCTGATCTAGATTTACAGTTTTTAAAACAAAAAGCTAGTTAATTTAAAAACGGACATCAGGACGAAAAGATAAACAGAAGGACGCCTTCAAACACCCCCAACTCACGTCGTTTCAAAAACGAGTAGACTTCCAGTGATTTCACGTAAATGCGGGAATCTCGGATAGTCGGTCATCTCCAGGGTCTTCTCGTCCGGCGAACCTTTCTTGTGTTGAGCTTGGGTGTCGTAGACGAACGAGATGGCGAATGATCCTTCGACGACAGTGCAATTAATTTGTACATTTTTTGGCGGCCAACTGGAATTATTGAAATATTATTGGGTAATTCAATTTGAATTAAAGAATTAAAAGTAATTTTTATTATCCTACAGTAGCCAATACAGTACCCTTCTACACTCACGTTTCATGATTCGACTTATTGATATAGTAATTGACGGCGTGTGGATCACCCACATGAGACCACATTGTTCGGAATGACCACGGTTTATTTCGAATGTCGATGGGACCACAACGGAGTTCGGGAATTGACAGACATGGCTGAAATATTGTTTGATTTGTTTATTTTAACTATAAGCATGGCACTGTTCCTACAAGTGCGCTCCACCGAAATTCTCTTAAAATGTCTGTTTTTCTCTGAGTCTCTCAATTTCGCACACAATTTTCTTTGGTTTCGGTAGAGCGCGGTTGTGAGAAGCGTGTCGTGCTAATAGGTCACTGTGTTAGTTTTTTTTTCTAGAGGTCCACCCAATTTTATCATAAAATTTCACTATTTTCCTGTACCCTTTTCCCCATTTTTTTCTCTATTTTTCTCTGAAAAGAAGCCTTCGAGTTCCCTCATCAAAACGCTAAGCTTATCCTCTTCTCATATCAACTGCCGTGTGACTGGAAATGGATGACTGAAAATGCGAAAAAAAAAGAAGAAAGATAATCTTGTCAATAACACTGACAATTCCAGAGAAGAGATAGTATGAGAGAATACGAGACGCAGAGAAACAGTTAAAAGTGCAAATTCGTATAGATATCAAAGTGCGTAGGCTTCGTTTTGAGCAAGTTTTTTGAAAACAGGGTGAAAATCAAGTGTAAATTAAAAAGGAAGAGAAAATTTCTATCTGTTTGTCCGGATGTCTTTCCAAGAAACTATTTTTTGAAAAAATATTTCTGAAAAGTTCGAAGTTCTCTTAAATCTATAAATCTTACCTGAAAAATGGCACATAGAACGAGCAATAGGAGAAAACGAGTTGTTGATGTTGATAATTGTGGGAAGTTGAAAGAGGGAACGGGCAATGGAGAAGTGGATGACGTCACTTCACTGTCGGGTGTCTGAAAATTACAGATTTATGGCTGATAGATGTACATATGATCTGAAAATTTCCCTAATCAAAACTGACCATTCTGCGTCTAGTTCGACTGCTTCTCACAATACGACGACGTCGCATTTTCGTCGTCGTGGCGGTGGTGGAGGAGATGTCGTTGTCGGTAACTGTGACGACGTTCGACACGTCTCCAATGGAGATTCTGAAAAATGGGGAAAAACATGAGTCAGATGACTTGGAATAGTAAAAAAAACATTGAATCAACACCGACTTAGGAATCATATTTTCAGAGAGATTTGGGATGTTCAGCATTGAACTAGTGCTAAAAATCCAAAATTTGAATTCAAAAACTCAATTTTCAGACCAAAATTTCTCTAAATTCCAATTCAAAAAACGAGCATCCGACGGGGCTAGATTCATCGCTAATGAAAGGGTATGAGGGCTCCCCGCGCCTTGTTGTTTTGTTTTGATGTCTATGCGTCTGTGTGCGCTTAAAATGAAAAGCAAGAACACACTAGTTAGAAGGCGTTGACGTCTTCCGTGTGGCGCCCCTCCCTCTCGTCTCTCTGGTGCCCCCTCCACCAGCACACCGGTGTGGAGGGCTATAAGGAGGGGTCGGCGGGAGAAAAAACAGAGAGCAGCGAACAAAAAGTTTTATGTTTGAATGCATACGAGCTTGAAGAGTGAGAAGGAATGCGGGCGCGTGTGTTTGTATGTGAAAGAGCCGGGAGAGCTATAAATTAATATGCTCAAGGAGATTTATAGAAGAGAGAGAGATCGTTGTGATGGTGATAGCGGGCACCATGGTTGATGGGTCTCGAATGCCCTAGACCAGTAAAGTCTAGACAACCCAGATGGCTTTACCAAAGACAAGCTTGACCAGCCAAGTCTGATTAGCCGACATGTCGGACTAGCAATATTAGGCCTAGTGTATAGAACGTCTCCAACTAGGAAATTCTAGTCTGACCTGCTCCAGACACATCTAGGATAACTCTGCTCATCTGAGGCTTATCTTTGCAAGCCGGAACTGATGAGTCAGTCATTTTTTCGACAAGGTACACGAGCCCTTTCTGCACTCATTGGACAACAGAAATCCGTTGTTATAGTTCTAACCGTGCTAATGAGATCTAGATAGGCTTGCTCAAATCTAGAATAGATTGCTATAGATTCGCCTACATTTACTCACAGTGAGCTGACTTTTTTGTCTACTTCTCAGAAAACAGATTACTGTAAGACCGTTTTCGCTGTATGGCTATGCGTTGAAGAGCTTTTTCGCTCCGCCCCTTTCAAGCGATCTTGCTAGAAAAAAGAAAATTTTGAACACAATTTCGGAAGATCTATCGTCGGAAACTTCTAATTACTAGAAAATCTTCGAAACCCTACAAGATAAATTGAAATCGCCTAGAATCAAAAAGTCGATATTCTATGTATAATGTGCAAAGAGATTAGCTTTAAACACACCTCTGAAAATCGAATTTCCGGGAGAAAAAAGGGAAAGGAGGGGAAGGGCTCAAGGTGGAGTGAATGAAACAAATGACATCACGTGGATGAGGAGATCAAAAAAAGAAAAGGGAAATGTGTCGAAAAATGGAAGAAGTCCCAAAGTTGGTTTGACCTATTGTAGATCATGAACACGTTCTAGAACAAGATAAGTCTTGAGCCAAAATAAGATAAAACTGGTGAGAATTTCAGAAACTTCAGATTCTTTAGGATGAATCTTATTGAGCTAGAATACGCCAGATTCAACTGATCCATGACTGGGGAATCAGCCTGACTTTGAACAGCCCACACCGGTTGAGTCAGACCAGAGTTGAGTTAGGTCCACATCTAGATAAAGCTTTTTTGTGACTAGACTAGTCTACAGACCGTCTCTATGAGATCAGTTCTGTCCAGCTCTGACGACTAGAACACTTTGATTTTGGCCCAAATAGGAGAGAGAGTGAGTGGCGCCCGGAAAACATGGATAAGCCTCTGTCGCTCAACCACAGATAAATTATATGCCGATATGAGAGAGGTGAAGAAAAAGGAAAAAGAAAGGCGAAAAAACTGAGAGTGTATCCAGAGTAAGTGAGTGTTAAAGGCAATGAGGAGATGTTGAGGAAGAAAAGAAGAGGAGAGCAAGGGAAGAGCTCATCATCATCTTCTTCTCATCAGATTAATTCCTCGCTTTTTTCTCTATCCGATGTTAAAGAAATTGGATGGAATAAATGGGAAGAGAGTGAGTATATAACTTGTTCAAAAACAGATTATCTCATTGATTTTCAGATTGTTTGAGAAAGAAGTGGTCAACAATGTGATCGCTTACCGGCCACTCGGCATTCTTGGTATCCTTTGAGGCACTTCGGGATCGATGTCTTCTGAAAACCGACGGTGGTGGTGAAGACAGAAGGAGGTGGATGGTGGATATTCTGAAATTTTATATTTTAGGCACATTTCACCGTCACCGCCCAATTGTTTTTACAAGTCATGACTGTATAAAAGAGGACTTGTTTTCAAAAAGGTCCTAGACAGTCTGTCAATTAGCTCCGAGAAAGTACAGTAACCCTGTTTGTGACGAATAATCTTGTTTTTCTGGCGTCTGATGGAATCGTCGGAACACGACTGGTCTCATTTTAATAATTGAAAATAAAATTATCGTACGACAGTTCAGGAGCAGACGGATTCGGTTATTATGGAAATCTTGTCCACCTACAGCGCCGACTTCACTCGGCTACGAGTCTGCATAGATAACCTTAAAAGCACCTGGGCTGAGAAAAAAAAACTGTGGAACGCGTTTCAGACGCGCCAGATCTAATTTTCCTGATAGATTCGAATCCTATTATTTTGATCATAATCGCTTCAACTCACAGGTGACTTTTAGTCTGGAAATTCAGCTCGAATTTTTTCTTGAGAAAGTCTAGCTCGAAATTTTTTTCCGAAAAGTACCCTAGCTCAAAAATTAAAAAAAAAGGAATTTCCAGACTTTTGAATCATGCGTGCTTCTACTCATTTTATCAAAGCTACTGATCAATCTCAGAATATTTTCTAATATCGTTAGGAATACTGTAATTACCCCATGATAATAAATAATGTTTCCATTTCATCCTCATTCTCCAAAGTTTCCATTCATATTCCCATTCTTTATCTACATGTTTTCTACATTTATAAAAAGTAGAGTGTCGTCTTCTTCTTCTCATTGACGTCAACAACCAAGAAGAAGCCATCTTTTGTTGTTGTTCGCCCACTGAGCACTTTCATCCTATTTGCAACAAGTATACTAATCAGATTATGATGAAAAGAACAAATGTTCACCTTTTCCGAGGGACAAATGATTCATTCTATAATCCGTTGTACATCTGATTTTGGAAAAAGAGAAAGACGCTCTAGAAATAGAATTTCTGCAGAATCTTCTGACTTCTACTATGAATCAGACTACGATTTAATTTAATTTTTCAAAAATAACCTTTGATCTCCTAATTTCCAATATCATGTTCCAAATATAGCCGAGAGCTCATTAGCAGACGATGACGATGATTCCTTGTCGACGACGACAACGAAACCATGACAATAACCCAATTAGTCGAGGTGACGTGTTCGTACGTAATGGATTTACTCTCTTTATTTTCAACCACTCATTTCCTTTTTCCGATTCGAAACGGTTATGGGGAACTATTGAAACGACTAATTGGGAAATAAAAGTACTGTCTTTTAAAGGTAACCTACAGTAGGAAATGTGATGGCCTAACTTTTCCCCATCCGATGGCCTAGAAACCCAAAATGTGTACCAACCTTCAACATCCGCTTCTTCTGAATCTGATTCCGCTTCTGATTCCGCCCGATTCCCATCGATTTTGTGCCTTCTTCGGCATCTGACAGTATATTGGTTTTCTGTCATCGTCGTTGTCTTTGTGGATTCGGCATTTATTGTGTCTTCTGAAGATTTCGAGTGGTGTGATGATGTCACGTCTTCTTCAACAGATTTTCACGACAGACGATTCTATAATAAAGAACAAAAATTTCTTGGAAAATCGAGGAAAAAAGAGAGAAAAAATGAGAACCGAATGTCTGATAAGAGTTGTTTACAGCAAAAAAGAGCACGGGTAATGGGGAAAAAATTGACGAAATTCGGAAGGAAAGCGGAGAAACGAGGAAGTTAAAACACGTTGCGACGATAAACGGTTCAAAAAACAAATTTGGTGGTCTGATTTTCTGGCTGGCATGGTGGCCTAGAAAAATCTGAAAAACCAGTTATTGGATAATAGGACGACACGAATCTTACAACCGCGCTCTGACGAAACCGAAGAAAAATTGTGTGCGAAATTGAGAGACTCAGAGAAAAAGAGTCATTTTTCAAGGACATTTCGATGGAGCGCAGTTGTAAGAACTGTGCCGTGCTAATAGGCTTTCAAAGAAAAACTCTTCTATAACTCAATCCTGGCCTAACTTCCCACCGAGATGGCCTAGGAAACCTATCTTTTGGATGAACGTCTTATTCTTTATACAGAATAATGGGAGTCTCCTGGTCTAACTTTCTGCCCTAATGACCGAGGAAACCAAACTTTGCAAGAGACGACTATCTGTAAAGGTCAGCTTTCGAATCACAACGCTACTTTCACACTTAACAAAACCGAATTCTGCAAAACCCTCTCATGGTCTAACTCTTCGGAAAAAAAAAGTTCTGCTAGATCAGTTTTTCACACTGATTACGAATTTTCAGACTTCAAAAATTCTCACACGTCTTTCAAAACGTCAACTGAATCTCTCTCATCCCAGAACTAGGTCACCATGACCAAGAATCCAACTTTCCCGTATAAATCCAATCCACCCATTCATCTACACCCATCCATATTAATGAATATACATAAATTGTAGTGTATCATGTGATTTTTTATCTTTGTTTCCTTTTTCTCTATTAAAAGAAAAGGGTGGTGAGAGGGAGAGGATGATTATGATGATAACAATCATGATAACGGAAGAGAATGAAATATATGTGAAGAAGAGGAGAAGGAAAATCAGGAAACAACCACACATGAAGAATAAATGGAAAAGAAGATTAGGCAACAGTATGAACAAGGAAGTTCCATAGTTTTTTTACAATTGATTTTTTCTACGAGCTCGTGAAAAATCGGTTCTCGCAGAAGAAAATCGTTCTATCAAGAGGAAACTTTGAAAAATTGAACTGGAGATTGAGAATTACAGTTTTCAGTTTTCTTAAGCTCTCAAACCAATGTCAAAACATGACCTTCTTAATAGGAACATCACAAAGTTTATCTGAAAGTCGGTTTCACTATTCGTGCAATTTTCAGTAACTCGTGAGAACTACTAGTAGCGACACCTCAAGTAGAAAAACCTCAATAATCAACTTGTGGGCGGGGCTTAGCTTATCATTCAGGAGTTCGACGGAGCCTTTTTTAAAATTATTATTTTGAGATTCTCTCCTGGAAACTGGTATGACCTAATTTTTCACCCGGTAGAATAGAAGACCCAATTTCTTCTAAAATCATTTTCAGTTTTCATGCTTATAACGATTAATATGTTGTCAACTTATGAGAAAACCAGAAGGACTCAAAGGATGGTTCGAATTAGCTCATTCATTTTTCTGATAGTGGTTTTACATAATTTTTCTAGAACAACGTACTGCACTGCGACTCCATCGCTAGACTGAAATGTACTCGAAAACTGAGTCAAAACTCATTTGTCTGAAGTACACCGTCATCTGACGACGTGCATCTGGAGCCCCCCATCTCTTCCAGCCCTCTCTCCCTCCGGAACGCCAAAGTACCTCTTGCAGAAAAAAACAAGAGTCGAGACTCAAGAGGACCGTGGAGGTCAGTTAGAGACCCCTCCATCGACACCAAAGAACACCACAAAGAGACGCAGAGAAATTGAAAAGAAACCAAACGGTCAAAACAACACAAAGTGCTTGTAGACTTTTGGTGTGGGACGGGGGAAGGGTTGATGGTGTCGCGCCCTGGCACCGTGCCGTGCCACGAGGGGACCGGGAGGGTGAGCGTTTACAATTTATTGGTTCTCTTTCTGTTTTTTTAATACTTTCTTTCCAGTGACAAGGGAAGTGCGCGGGAAATGGGAAGAATAGATGAGTAGTGGAGGAGTAGAAGGAATAAATCATTCAGTCCAATCTCCTTTTCTAACTTTTCTCTTTGTTTTTCTCGTCATTTTCATTCGTTGAAAAATACACCAAACATGTTTCGAAACGGTTTTTAATGAGTTTGAAGGTCAGCAACGGATGAATCGGACGGGTTAATGTCAAGCGGAGATGGGTGAGTATATGGAGATAAAATCTTTTAAAAAATCAAGTTGGCAGTTTTTTTTTTTTTTTTTTTTTTTTTTTTTTTTTCTCGTCTCGAGCTTCTATGGCTACATGCTGGTTAATTATTACCATAGCCTTCAATGCCAATTTTCAGCCAATTTCAGATTTGTTAACAAGTGAATTTCTAACGATTCAATTTCCAGCCATATTTCAGAAATTTTCAGCTAATTTCAGGAATTCCCAGCCATTTTTCGGAAATCAGATTCTCACATATTTGTCTCGCATTTTTCGAAACTCTAAACGGTATGAGCTAAAAAGAACCAGTGAGCGCGCTCTACTGAATCTGAGAAGGAATTTTAGGGAGAACTGGCTGGAAAATTAACTGTAAAATTACCAATCATGACCAAAGCTTCTACATTTCTAGGATAGCGAATATCAAAGTGCAAAGTTCAAAAAGTACCAATCCATCCGATTCACCAGATGAAATATAACCGTTTCCACATGCTTCTTCCAACTATTCCAAGTAAACAACTCAAAAAGCAGCGTGGCAATGTTGCGAAAGAGAATGACAAGGAGAAAAAAGTTTTGGTAAACAACTCATGAATATTTCGAAAAAACGGATCGAAACAAAACAAGAACTATTTGAAAAGGTAAACAACAAGTAGTTAGATATGCAGGTGGAGAGTACCAGAAGGGATTACTGTAATTCGTGTTTTGTTCAGTAGTCCTAGGAAGTGGTGATTAAAAGTGATGACCATATTTAGGTTTACCCCATTACCTTCACGAGCCATGCGGCAAAATGGCAGAAGGGGCGGAGCCTCTCTATAACAAAAAGTTCAGAATTTTCAGCATCAAAACAATACCGATCACATGTTTGCTGACAATTTTCTGAAAATCAACTGAAATCTATAATAATGTCTTGTTTTCATTCCGCTCGAATCGCTTCGACTCGTGGGAAAATAATGAGAAACTTCATCAACACTTTGATCAGTCGGCGAGAAGAAATCTTATTAGCTGATATGTTTTTCTCTCGAAAAAATCAAATTTCAGTTGGAATCGGTTTCAAGTGACGAGTCTGACTGGAAATGGTTGGAAAAACTCGGGAAAATATGGTGGAAAATACCTAAAATCATCTTGAAAAACAAGAAAAAGCTAATTTTCAGCGTTCCCCCCGATTGCTCAAACTACTTGTTATTATTAATTAAAGTTGGGCTGAGATGTGGAGAGAAATCAGTGGAACCTTTGGAAGAAGAAGAAGAAGATTCGAAAAGGAAAAGAAGAAATGGACAGAGAGTGGGGATGATGATGGAAAAATAATGGGAAAAATGGTTTTTGAAAGCAACGAGATGAAGGGAGAGAGAACAACAACAACAACATTAAAGAACACGAATCAGAATGCAATGACAAGAGAATATGACATAGAGATAGAGGGAGGGGGGAGGGGTCTTTGAACTTCATGTAGAGACATCCGGATAAACAGATTTGATAGCGGAAGGGACAGGATAAATCTAGATAATGATAGGCGAGTGAACTGGATGCTGTTCCAAGAACTTGCAGACATTCGGACCTACAGAAACACAGAGAGACCGCCAAAACGAAAACATGAATTCAAATTCAATTCGAACATGAATCTAATAGCAGAAGAACTAGATAATGATAGTGGTGAGAGTAGTGAAGCCCAATGAAATGGAATGAGGATCATAATGGATATCGAAACGACCTCTAGCTTATGACCGCTTCAGTCAGCCGACCACTTTGTAGATGGATAGATCTAAGGCTACGAGTTTGAATTGATTCGCATTTAAATTTGGATTGGAGCCGAATAGGGAGTTCAGGTATTTGAGAATGTGGTGGTCATCGGGGTTAGAAGGGAGACAGGCAGAAATAATTAGAGCACCGAGTTTACTGACAAAACGAAAGAAAATGAAAATTGTGGACATCCGGAGAAACAGGACGGGTCGAAACGCAAGACAGTGATAATCCCGGCAGAAGGATAAGAAGTGGACGATTTGATCTACAGACAAAAATAATGATTTCCAGAAAAGTACCGACGGAAGAACAGACCGATAGTATTGAAGAAACCAAATTTTCCGGAAGAAAATACCTACAGCCAAAAGATATCAAAACTGAAATCTCATCAGCAACGAAGATGAACATTCTAAAAAAAACGAGTCGTCAAAACTGCAACTCCGAGAAATGACACAAGATTTCGATTTTGAAAAGAGCAAAGAACTAAACACAAACCTCAAGAAAGTTGAATGTCCGCAAAGATCGATTCTAGTTCAAAGATTCGAGACGAAAACTATCTTTTGGCTATTTTTTGATGGATTTGTCTTACTATATACTCCTCGAATTAATTAGAAAATCCATTAGTTTTAAAACTTTAATCAAAAAAATAGAGAAACAAACAGCTTTTTCATCAAAATCCTTCCAGAAATTCGATTTACAAATACATTAACAAGCTCAAGACGCCAACCAAGAAAAAACTATGGATAGTAAATTTTAACATTTCGAAAAAAAAAATCCGAAAAATAGTGTTAAAAATGAGAGAAAATGATCATCACATGGTGTCCTCTCTAGTCTGAAAATAGAGAAGAAATAGAAGAGAAATAGAGAGAAAAAGAAGAGAAAAGGAAAACAACAAGTTTCCATCTTTCTCTTCTCTTTTCTCTATTTTGTTTGTGCAATTTTTCGCTTTTTTTGCTCAGTTTTCTCTCCCTCACTACGTGGAATACATTGAAAAATGAATGATGGAGGAGAAGAAGAAGCTCAGGAGGACATGGGATATGTGACTATGACGATGTTTGAAAGGAAAAAGAAGATGTCATGAAAAGTTGCGAAAGATGATGTTCGTAAATCTACAATCAAGTCTCGTAAATCTACACAAGATTATTCAAGCTGATAAAAGTAAATCTATAGTGTATCCTACTCTCGAAGAAAATTCGCCTATTCACGAACGCAATTTATTGATTTTTTATATCCTAAAAATGCAAAAAATGCAATTAAATTGCATTCGTGAAGAATATAAAGTAAATCGACAGAGAATTATGTAAATCATCCCTAGACCTCGTAAATCGACACCAAGACATCGTAAATGTACATAAAACATTGTAAAATGAAAAACTCAAAATCAAAGTTCAAAACTTCTGAAAACCGCTTATAGTCGAAATACATTATGGTTTCTCGCAGATTTTTAGTTAAAATGCTCAAAAACCGATTTTTATATCTAAAAACTTAGAAATTCAAAAATTTCGAACAAAAACATCTTCGAAACAAGCTTCACAACAATTTTAATGTGAAAAACGCTGTCAGAGCATCATAAATCACTAACAGCCGACAAACCGACCATTGGTAGTGTAAAACAACATGGAAACCTATTAGAAATAACTAAAACATTTGAATTGTCATTAGAATCGGTTGAATTTATGTGATTCTGATTATTTTTACGTTTTTTCTCGTAAAAATGACATAGAAAACTTGCAAAAACATCCGGGGAAAAAGTTCAATGATCAATAATCACAATTATGATATCAATAGAGATAGAAAGAGAGAAAGAGAACTTCTTTAAAAGACGCGCGTCGCTATCAGCAAAGAAGAAGAAGAAAAAAAGGTTTGCAACATCACAAAACGGAAAAATAATACTCTTTTTCTCCCGAATCGGTGCCTTTTTTCCTCACGGGAGGGCAATAGAGAGTGGATAAATCAACAGGATCCTGTAGAGACTCAGACAATTAGAGAAGAGCTGTTAGAATGAGGAGAGAGTGAGATAGTAATAAGAAATGAGGAGAGTTGAGAGGAGAGGCGGAGAGAGTACGGTGAGAGGAAGAGACGCAGAGACACGAGAAATGAGGGACGACACGAAAACAAAGTTGATGAGTAGGGGGGATGGATTGAGGATGGTGTCAGCTGGAGTGAGACATTTCATGTTGAGTTCACCAAGTCCAGATGTCCATCTCATAAGGGCAAGGGAAACTGACATTGAGATGGTGTCTGGTCTGTGTGTCCAGGTGTCCAACATGTATTCACAGACACAGAAGTACAACCCGCTATATAGTGTGAATCTGAAAGTCCAGATGCACTTACAGGCGAATCAAAAGACCAATCAGTGCTTGTCTACAATAATGTGATCACGACAGGATGACAGATACCAATCTTTCAGCAATTCAGCATGTTTTCTGTGCATCGTTATGTTGTAGATAGCTGTAGAAATCATCTGGATCTACAGACGTGATTTTACAATCACTGTCTTCCAGGTGATCTACAGATAACCAACAGGGATGTTCGGAACCGAAACAAAATTCGGAAATTTTCCGTCGAATACAGTACCGAAAAAAGTCGGAAATTTAGGAATTTCCTATATCCGTTCCGCACATCCCTAATAACCAGCTACTCATAAGAATGGATACTCTAGATACGAGGAGTTTCGCTCAACTGTCTGTCCGGATGTCCTAGTTACCGTACCACTTCTAGACAACTCGCAGAAATCCTAGGGTAACTGGAAGCTTATTACAAATCGGCTACAGTAAAGCTACAAGCGCCCAAGTCACCACGATTCACCTAATAAAAGATTCTAACACGCGCTTCGCGCACACCAGCGATCCCGAGACGAACACGAGAGACCCAGATACACTATGGAAACTGACACCGCGATGCACCATTTCTCTTTCCCATTTACGAACAAAAAAGGACACCCACAATGAGAGAAAAGGACGAAGGGCAGGAGGAGAAGGAAATGGAGGTCAGCTGAGATCACAAAAAACTAAAAAAAAATGAGAGAGAAGTTCGATGTAAACAACGAAATAAAAAACCAACCCTCTAACAATCTATGCTATTCGGCGTTATATGTTACTGTGTCAATTTCCGATTTGTATGTGTGTGTATTGTCATGTGACAAGTGATTGAAAAAAAAGTAAATGTTATTTTTTCGGTGATAACGAAGGAACAAAGGGGGAGAACAGGTAACTCGCACCTGATGGGAAGTGGGGGAGAGAGTGTCAGATGTTGATTCGGAAAGGTTCTTGGAGTGTTGGAGGAGAATGAAGAAATTCGAAGTAGGGAGCAATTTTAAGAAGCTCTCAACCGAATTATGGAACAGATTCTATAGACGAAGTTCACACATTGGTAAACGGTATACTGGAGAGCCCTGGTCTAGCTTATTATAGTTTCAAATCACAGGAAGATAAAGTCTCAAAAAATTCAGATATTTAGACAGCTATGTTTGAGAGAATTTGCACAAAGATTCGTCGAGTTGAAAAAAAGTTCAGTGGTTTCTACAAAATGATGAACAGGGGCTTCGAAATAGGCAAAGTTTGAAACGAGTTTTTTCTACATAGTTTTCTAGAAACCTAATACAAAAGTGGGTTTCGAGAACTTCGAAAAACGAATGTCAGATTCAAAAGCACGCGGTTTTAAGGATTTGAATTTAGCTGTTTTAGCTGAAAACTATTTTAGTAAAACTGAAAATGCGAAGCTAAGATGGGAAGTCCTTACCGAACAACTTCAATATTTATGCAAAAACTTTATGCAAAACGTGCATGAAAAATCATCATTTTCCATACTAAAACTCATAAATTTGAGGCTTCTCTAGTCTAAAAATAGTTCAATTTTCCCATTTTCTTGCAAAAAGTGCGTTCCTCGCCCATCACACGAAAAGTAAATACTCGGTGCCAAGTGGTAATCGGTTTCAATTTTCGCAAGTTTTTGATACTGTTTTGACGGCTAAACGATAGAAAACAGCTTCGTTTTGGAGTCGACAAAATCTCCAGATCAAAAAATTAGCTAAAAGCATAATTTTGAAATTTTTGAAAAAAAGGAGCCCATCTAAATTCAAAATTGCTCGAAAAATTCCAGATTTTCGAGTGTTTTCTTACATAAACAGATGAAAATTCAGGATTTCGTCACAAAAAATGGCGGGAGTTTTAAAAGTATTTTGGGAGAACTTTTCTGCTAAAAGATCAAAAAACGCTGGGAAAACGGAGTAAACAAGAAGGTTGGAGGTCTCTTTTCTCTCGTTTTCTGCGCAATTTTTTCTCTTTTTTCTGTTTTTATATCGGGAAAAGACACTTGGGTATGATGCAACTTTTTCAGGAGATGGAAGTGTTGTTTTCGAGTTTTTTGGACGTTTCGACTAGAGTTTAGCTAAGAAAAAGTGAAAAATGTGGAGTCAAATTGACTTCGAACGATTATTTAAAGAGAAATTGAGATTTTAAACAAAAATCGGAACTTTCCTTGCTAAAAATTAAAAATTTCTCAATTCTAACGGTTTTCCGAAAGTTTACAAAAATTTTGAACATTTTTTGAGTTAGAAATCGTATTCTACTTCCTTTTATTTTTCCAAAAAACGCAACATTTTTATTTTTACCGCATAAAAGTGCACCCTCCGAAAGACCTTGAGAATTCTTCCTCTCGGAAAAGAATGACGTGAAAAGATCTATCTGGCGCAGTGCCAAGATGACAAAACGGATAAGGATTCGGCAACAACGAGGAAAAACTATACAAAATGACTATAGCCACAAAATTCTGATTTTTGAAGAGTTATGAGTTGGAAAGTGAGAAAAAGGGACGAGAAAGAGGACAAGTTAAAGAAAAACAAACAAATTTGAATTTCTAGCAAAAAATTTCGCAAAATAGTGACAAAAAGAGTAAAAAAATTATAGAAAAACAATAAAAACCAAAAATGAGACTTGCGCGTCAGATAAGATACATCGTACGTAATCACGGCTACACAACTTTTCAACTACCGTAACCCAAATTAATTTTTGAATATTTCTGAAAATCAGATTTTTGAAAGCAGAAAAAAACTGCTTTAACCAAACATAATCTAGAGGAAAGTGAATTCTCGACTGGAAAAATTAATAAAAACTTTTTTAAATTTCTGAAAATTCAGCATAGAAAAACACTTTCTAACAGTTTTGACTCGTTTGGGTTACGGTAAATTACTTTGAAAACTTGGTTGTATTTCGAGCTTTTTGAAATTCAAGTTTAATAAAGCGCCATTCCAACACCGAAAAACTCCATGAACACTTTAAAATTCACCGTTCTGCCGTCTTTTAAACCCCTCAAAACCGCAACATAAATGCCTAATTTATCGGCACCGCCCATTTTTTGTGTTCCGTCTTCCCTGTAGGTTTACTGAAGAATATATAGGTTTCTTATCTAAACCACTTAATATTAATTCTCTCGGCGGAGGTAATACAAGGTAACCGAAAAAGGGGAAGAGAAGAGATCGCAATTTCTCTAAATTCTCTCATTTACTCATTCATATTCTCTCAAAAAGTTGCACTTTTCTTGTGTGGTTCGACACGGGTGTCCCCTCCCATCTTGATGATATATCGTTTGATACGGAAAATTCGAGAGAAGAAGAGAATACGGGCGGTCCATTTCGTCGAAACATTCTTTGTTGTTTTCGTCGATGGCGAGGAGAATGATAAGGTGATAAGGCCATCAATTTTTCGCAACAATTTTTCTTTTTCAATGAAAAGAAATCAGTCATAGCAAAATGATAAACGATGAGATTTTGGGGAAATAGAGAAGATGATTGATGGAATTGGAGTAAGATTAAACTGGGTTCTGATAGGGGATAGGGTTTGTTGAATATTAGCACGGCACACTTCTTACAACTGCGCTCTACCAAACTCAAGACAAATTGTGTGCGAAATTGAGAGCCTCAGAGACAAAGAGAGATTTTTCAAGAAAATTTCGGTGGGGCGCAGTTGTAAGAACTGTGATGAGGTTATAAGTCAACGTCGAAGCCTGAGAGAGGTGGAACGTACCAAACGAAGCAGGGTTGAGCCGGCTTTTCTAGCTCACATAATACCAGAAATTCCGCATAATCGATTGATTACGGATTACTCTTAAAATAACAGACGTTTAAAAAATTTGAGAAATTTTCGATATAGAAATGTTCGGAAACCATGATTTCGAATGCGGAATGGAAACTTTCTAGAAACTACAAGATCATCGAAATCAGAGTATGTCAAAATGCTCATCAACCGCTTTCTAGAAATATGGGAAACTTTGATGCCATCATGTCAAGTTCGTGATTTTTCAATATGAACCTGACCAATTATGCAAAACAGTGGATCCAAAATAGCAATGTTCAAAAAACAAGTTTTTAAAAAATCGTGTTTTCTACTTGTTTTCAAGCCAAAAACCACCGAGACCACAATCTCAATGAGCCTGGCACGATGCCAACTCCCCTTTCAGCGCAATCTCATTTTCAATTCCACAGAAAGGAGAATAGTGTCATTTTCATTATGCGGACGTCTTGTTTACATTTAGAGTCTAATTTAATCTTAGATCACTTCAAGGACTCCTACGTCCGGTTTCTGAGCTTCGTGTCTTTTTTTTTGCAGACTCAAATACGTTTTTTCATTAGAGTTAAAAGTAGAAAGACGTGCGCATCAAAGAAGAATATATCGTGGCTTAACTCATGAAACCGGGGAAACCTAGTCCATCAAAACTGAGCATCTCTACCAAAAACAGTTATAATTGAATGACCGTCAGCCCTTTCCACCCTTTCCTTTCCCATTCCCATTTGTCCTTTGTCCGGAGGTGTCACACTATGGCACAGGGGCCGTGTCCCCAGGTGTCGGTGGCTTGCAGTGTCAGACGGGGGCGACGGGGGGAGAGACAGACTCATTAGGTATATGGGGTTGTTACATTGTGAGGAGAAAGGGGAAAGTACTATTTCGAAATGGAGACTTTATTTACAGAGAAATGAAATATGGACATTCAGATAAAGAGGGAAATAATAAGGATTTAAAAAAGACAATGAAGACTGAGATTCAAGAAAGCACCCATAGAATACTAGTGAGTTTGGAAAGCAAGAGGAAGATTTGGGTCTCGACAAGAAAATATTCTTTCAAATTTTCCCGCTAAACTTATAGACTACTGTAGTCGATATCGTAATCACATAACACAAGACTACTGTACTTAATCCAGCGTAGTATACAATATCTGGCATACAAAAAGTTGAGGGTGATGACGTGGATGCGGTTCGGAGGTGCTCGAAGCCACGGTGCTTTTCGATTCGGAATCTGCCGTTCACGTAGATTATGTCGGTTCTCGTGTTGTTCGCTGGAAAATTAAGATTAGGGGTTGGAACTTTTTGAATGAACGGCTAGAGATCAGGATTTTGAATACGCGTTCAAGTTTTTTTACTATGATTGAGGTTTGGAGGAATTCATAACAACTTAAAAGCCGTTCAAATTCGAATTGATATACTTTACCGTGCAGTTAGATATACAATTTGGCCTTTTTCAGTTGAAAATGACAAAGGGTGTTACGGTATAACAGACTGTTCCAATAAGTAAATTTTTTATGGATGATACAGAACAAAGGTAGAGCTTCATTTTTGTAGTTGACAACTTTTTTGTATGAACACTCTCTAGCAAGTTACATATCAACAAAGTAATTTCTCCCTCAAATCGTCCCATTTCAGTGCAAAATTGAGTGATTTTTGAGCTTTCGTCTTAAAATGACCATGCCTCTTTAGGGAGTGTTTGTACAAATAAGTTGCCAACTACAAAAACAAAGCTCTACTTTTAATCTGTATGGTTCATCAGAAATCTACTTGATGGGACAATCAGAATAACCATGACACACTCTCAAAGTTGGACAATTTCAACTGAAAACGACCAAAGTTTACATCCGGTCCTGTATTTTTGAAAACAGAAAACGGCTCACTTCTCATCAACTGTCTTCTGCTTCTTTGGTTTTCCGAACTCGGCAAGAATCCACAATTGTTTTCTGCCGAGCACAAGTCTTCCTCTTCTCCATTGATGATTTCTAGGTGTTCGGATCTGGAAAAATCGGTTTTTGAATGAATTTTTGTGAAAGCTTGATCTCTTGGTCCGTATATAAGTTTGTTTTAAAGATCCTATTAAAATTATACAAACCTTTTTACACAAGTCCTAACCGCACATCTGATATACACGATATGCTCCTCTGGAAACTTGAAAGCCAACGAGTTCGCGTAAATCTTCGAAAAATCTGCGGAAGAAGTGGTGTCCGATATCAGCTCCTCGTCCAAGGAACATCCGTTCTCAATGATTTTCATCCCTTTTCCATCTTCTGTTTCAGCCGAACATCTCTCTAGTTCAATGCCAAAAATACCTGCAAATAAGAGAATTTGAATTGCGGATTCAGGGAAAAAACAAACCATGTTCTTGCTGAAGTTTCCACTCGAATATGATAGGATCACCAACTTTTAGCACTTTCAGCTCTTGAGGCTCAAGAGAGTTCTGGAAATGTGGATATGCAACAGTACAGACAGTGTCATACTCACCTTCGACACCGACTCCTCACCCGCCGGCAGTACTTTCATAGAGATTTCCGGAAGCTCGAAGTTGCCAAGAATCAAGTCGTGCTCTTGGAACACGCTGAAAAACATACAGTAGGATACACTCCTCCTTCCCTTCACTCACTTATCCACCCCAATCTCGGCTTGTTGCTTGAAATCCTCAAATTCGCAATGCGCCCTGAATGCTCGATCCGATGGTGTGACCAGTGTTGGATGGAATGCAACAATAACTTGTCCTGATAGTAACATCATTTTGGAATTCGGCTTGGGCCATGCCCGGAATCCACATTTTATCAATTGTTGGGATTCTACTTTGAGCTCCAAGTCAGTCGAGTTTTGGGATAGAACAAATGCTTTTGAGCATGATGGGTTGCTCCGTGAGCCCTTGACGTAGATCTGTAAACAAAAACTTTGGTTGGATCCCCAGCTGCAAAAGTTTTCGGAAGTAGGTGAAGACCACAGTGGACAAAGACAAACACAAATTAAGTGAAAGGTGTGAAACCTAATTTGCGAGGAAGGTTGAACTACTTAAGGACATTATGCTGAACTATTTACCCGAACCAGAACTTTGGTGTTTGTGTTTTGAAAATGAAATTGGATTAGAGGGTAAGGATCAAGAGGGATTGGAGAGAGCAGAGAAGCAAGAGAGTTTGCTTTCCCTGCGTCTCATTTCTGAGGATCTACGGACAAAACGGTTGTAAAATTGACCGTTTTCAGTTGAAATTGTCCAAATTTGAGAGTGTGTCATGGTAATACTGATTGTCCCATCAAATAGATTTTTAATGAATCAAAAGTAGAGTTTCATTTTTTTTAGTTGACGGCTTTTTTGTACGGACACTCCCAAAAGAATTATGGTAATTTTAAAACGACTGCTCAAAAATCGCACTATTTTACACAGAAGTTGGTCGATTTGAGGGAGCAATTACTTTGTCGATATGTAACTCTCTAGGGAGTCTCCGAATAAAAAAGTTATCAACTACAAAAATGAAGCTCTACTATTAGTCTGTATGATTTATTAAAAATCTCTTTGACGGGACAATCAGAATTACTATGACACACTCTCAAAGTTGGACAAATTCAACCTAAAAAGTCCAAAGATCGTATCGTTTTGCACAGTACTGTATCTCACGAGTGATGAGAATTATCAAAAAGCTGTAAACTACAAAAATAGAGCCCTTGACATTTACTACATTATAATACAATTCATTCTGCTTTAAAATTGGTATCTCGAAAACCACATATTTATGTTTGTGAAATTCAAAACTATTTTCATTTTTTACTTGAGTACCTTAACCGAACTTTAAGCTTCTCGTCAGTTTTTTAAACTTTTTTTTCTCAATCCTTTCTAAACCTCCAATATTTCTCAAAATATTTACCTGTCCCTCAAAGAAGTCCTCGGTTTGCGCAACAAGTGAAACTCCTTCCGGACGACACGAGACGAATGGTTTACCTGAAAAAGTTCGTTTCTTTTGTTGAACCAATTACATCTTTTCCCGAAAAGGAACGTCTTCTCCTCTCATTTACCAACTATCCGATTCTCGAATGTTTTCGCTTCAACTGAGATGTGGGGTGACGAGGAGAAAATCGAGGAGACCTGCAATTTTGTTTCGTTGAGAAGATGAAAAAAGAGTCCGGATATCGGAAATGACCTAGAAATGAAACTTACACTTACCGTTATGAAAACTAAAAGGAACAAGGGATTTCGGGGGTGTGTGATGAATGAAGGGGAGGGCATTCTGAAAATGGAAACTTCAAGGACTCTGACATCAAAGAAGGAGAAACGTTGAAGTAGTCCATAATATAGTCAGAATTTCTAGAAAAAAAACTCTGAAGTTAAAAAAAACAAGGAAATTTATTTAACAGCAGAAATGTTAGAAGCGGGGTTAGAATCCATGGGGTATTTACTTCTCGGGTTGATAAAAATCACATGGAGATTCTAAACAATTATATTTTGAGTTAAAATAACTATCGGAAAAACTAGCTCTTGTCATTTTTTTGAACAATTAAATATTTGATTTCGGGATGGTTAAACAATGTCAGAGCGGTTCTAATACAATTTTTGTGGTATATGGATATTGAGGACTAAACTTAGCTAGTCTACGAAGCACGAGGGTTCCAGCTCATTTGTCACCCAAGTTGTTTTATTTAAAACTTTGAAAAAATGAGGAAGTACGGTATTAATCTTGCCAAAAGAAAGTAACAATTGATCAATAACACCCTAAAATTAGAAAAACACTTTCAAATTTGACAATTGCCTACCTAAACTTCTTGCTTAAGTACCCCCAAACTATTTGACCCAACCTAGATTCAAATCTCAACCCCAGACACCTTACACCTATCCATCAACTCCAACAAAGACGATTAACAGTTTCGAATTCTTTTCCACTAAATCCCTCTAACAACCGAATAAAAACCGAAACAAAAAACTGGGACAGGAACACCTGCTGTTTCTATTTTCAAAAGAAAAATGCAACCTGTGATGGTCAAATACATAAAAAATAGAAGAGTGATGACATAAAAGAGATTGAGGAGGAGACAAAACGAGGTGTCCTTGAACTATCTCTGCATAATAATATAGCTTGGACACCGTGTTATGCAACACTGCACCTTCTCTCCGTTCCTTCTCGCTTACTCGACATAAAAAACGGAGAGAGGACCGGTAGAACACGATGGGATGATAGATTAGGAAATAGAGAAAGTGTTGAAAAAAAAAGACTTTCAGATCTGAAAAATGTTTGAAATTAGACGTATTATTCATAGCTATAACCATTTTCTCTTGAAATCACAAGAGGGAGGAAAAGGGAAAATAAGCGAGAATCCATTCGAATGCCCATGTTGGGTGGGCGGGTCATGAAGGAGGTCATTTAGGATATAAGGAGCGCTTGTTGAGGGGAGAAAGAATGGAGAAATTGTGACAGTTTTTCGTATGGGAATAGTAGAAAGATGAGGGGAAAATGACAGGTGAGACAAGGGAGCGAAATTTATTAAAAGGGGAGAAGAGTAGCAATTTTAGGGTAGACGTTTAGATGGGAAGGATAGTTGGATAGACAGATAGAAAGACAGAGGTTCGACTTGTAGCGATGTATGTTCTAGCACGTCCAAGCTCATGATCAAGAGCTGAAGTCTATTTCGGCTAGATCTTCAATTGACAAAGTCATGGAAAAATTCATAGAAAATTTTGTGATATGCTGAACATTTATTCAATACAAAAGCTGGGAGGGTTCTGATCAATAAAATTTCAAACTTGACAATTCTCAATATCCCATCAACCAGGAGAAGAATCCGTTTATCTTTTCTGGAATCTCATCCAGCATTGCACTACTGAGAACTTTGTTTAATGGAATAAAACAGAGTGATTGATAAGATGCTGTAGATGTCAAAGTGATTGCTCCGTCGGGAATCTTGCTCAATAAGCTGTTTAGTGATCTGGCTGTTGTCGAACTGCTAACAGTTTGCGAGAAACTTCCATCGGATGAAGAGAATGTTAGTGTGACTTTTGTAGAAGTCAGACATGCCAAACTAAATGTAGAATCGGTTTGGAATTTTTCCTTGAGATTATAGACACAATTTGAATTTGCTGGAACTATTGAGTTCCCTGGCGAAATTGGATTATACCCCGCGGAATACCAGTTTCCGTTACCGCTGGAGTCGACATGGAAAGGAGTTCCAGAGTTGCAGGCAACTGAAAAAACAATTGCATTTAACTACAGAACGCTGTTATTACCTGTTTGGCAGCTAGTGTATCCATCCATGTTTCTTGGACAGTAATTACAGAACGGCTTGTTTGAGCCGTCCAGACTGCACGATGGTTGTCCGGCTGGAGCAGCTGGGCAGTCGAATGTAAGACATGGACTTGGAGTGGTTGTTGGAGCTGGTGTTGGGGTGGTGGCTGGAAAACTAATAATGTGATCAGACCGAACCATGAGATGTGCATTTACACTACTTTGAACTGGGCTCAATGGAATAAAACAGAATGATTTATCAGATGATATTGATGTCAAAGTGATTGTTCCGTCAGGAATCTTGCTCAATAAGCTGTTTAGTGATCTGGCTGTTGTCGAACTGCTAACAGTTTGCGAGAAACCTCCATCGGATGAGAAGAATGATAGTGTGACTTTTGTAGAATTCAGGCATGCCAAACTCATTGTAGCATCGGTTTGGAATTTTCCGTTGAGATTATAGACACAATTTGCATTGGCTGGAACAATTGAGTTCCCTGGCGAAGTTGCGTTATACCCCGCGGAATACCAGTTTCCGTTTCCGCTGGAATCTACATGGAAAGGAGTTCCAGAGGTGCAGGCAACTGAAAAAAAGATTTCATTTAGTTTCAGAACGGCGTTATTACCTGTTTGGCAGTTGGTGTACCCGTCCATGTTTCCTGGACAGTAATTACAGAACGGCTTGTTTGAGCCGTCCAGACTGCATGATGGTTGACCGGCTGGAGCAGCTGGGCAGTCGAATGTAAGACATGTTGGGGCGGTGGCTGGAAATATAATATTGTGATCAGACTGAACTGTTAGATGTAAATTTAAGGGGAAGGTGGATGGCGTGGTTGGGGCTTCAGTGGTGGAGGAAGAAGAATCACCTTGTGCTTCAGTCTGGATGGACGGGCGAGTCTGCAAACGTTTTAACATTGCCCCTCAAATAACCAAAATCTTTAGTTCTGGGTGACCTACGGGTTTTGTAGCTCACTTGTTGACATGAATTATCTCATGTCAAGAACCTACAGCTATAAAAATGTATGCAAACCCATACGAAATTACACCCTATCAAATAAAAATCCTCGGAAAAAACTTACAGTAACCCGACCAATAAAGCGAACCAGAATCTCATGCTTTCAGTTTAATTTCTTCCGAAGTGAAACAGAAACAGAAGTGAGCGCTGGCTGCCTTTCTTATCAGATCATAAGAAGGTCGTCGATTTAGATTATCTTTACTTCCCTTTACTTCCCTTCATTTTCCAGTTTATTATTATTTTAACATGCCGTCTTTACGCCAGGCACTACTGATAAAGGAGGATGAAAAATTGAGTAAAAGTTGGAAACCAAAGTTTTATGAGTGAAAAAATTCAACAAATAATTGTTCTCAAAATCATGATTCTCAATTGTAATAAAGTTGATAAATATGATACGCAGTTTATATTAAACGGACTTATTCAAGCTGTAATACACGTGAAATTATGGTGGTATACTCACCCATGACCGCTACTGTATGTATTGCAGGATTTTAAAAATAACAGTAGTTTTCAGTCAGTCGTCCTCTACATCAGTTGACAACTTTTTGATATTCCTTTTGGGCCTACCATCGAAGAAAACTTGTTCGATTTAATGCAATTTAATTCTATTCACGAATGCAGAATAATGCGTCATTCTGCCATTTTGTACAGAAGGAAAATGCACTGATAAATTTTTCAGTACAAGATATCGCAAGCTGAAAATTCAATGCAACTGATGACATAAAAGAGATTGAGGAGGAGACAAACCACGAAGTGCCCTTGAACTATCTCTGCATAATAATATAGCTAGGACACCGTGTTATGCAACACTGCACCTTCTCTCCGTTCTTTCTCGCTTACTCGACATAAAAAACGGAGAGAGTACCGTTAGAACACGATGGGATGATAGATTAGGAGCATAGGTAGATTAAGTTTTTGAAAATGTAAAAGATTCATAGAAAGTTTTGTGGTGTGCTAATTATTTATTAAATTCAAAGAAAACAAGGATTCAAATCAATCAAATCTCAAATTTGACAATTCTCAATATCCCATCAACCAGGAGAAAAATCCGTTCTTCTTTTCTGGAATCTCATCCAGCATTGCACTACTGGGAACTTGGATTAATGGAATTACACAGAATGATTGATCAGATGCTGTAGATGTCAAAGTGATTGTTCCGTCGGGAATCTTGCCCAATAAGCTATTTAGTGATCTGAGTGATGTCCCACTGTTAACGATTTGCGAGTAACCTCCATCGGATGAAGAAAATGTTAGTGTGACTTTTGTAGAAGTAAGACATGCCAAACTCATTGTATTATCGGTTTGGAATTTTCCCTTGAGATTATAGACACAATTTGCATTGGCTGGAACTGTTGAGTTCCCTGGGGAAGTTGGATTATACCCCGCGGAATACCAGGTTCCGTTACCGCTAGAATCTACGTGGAAAAGAGTTCCAGAGGTGCAGGCAACTGAAAAACAGATTTCATTCAGGTACAGAACGGCGTTGTTACCTGTTTGGCAGCGAGTGTATCCGTCCATATTTCCTGGGCAATAGTTGCAGAACGGCTTGTTCGAGTTGTCCAGAGTGCATTTTGGTTGGTCGGCCGTAGCATCTGGGCAGTCGAAAGTAAGACAAGGACTTGGAGTGGTTGTTGGAGCTGGTGTTGGAGTGGTGGCTGGAAAATTAATATTGTGATCAGACTGAACCATGAGAATGAAAATTTATAGTCATGAAATTCCAGTTAAGCATATGCCGAGCTCTGCTAAACTCACTTGGTGGTGCTGGTGTTGTTGCTGAAAATGAAAAAAAAGTTAACTGCCAGTTGTAGAGTAATGAGTCACTTACGCTTCAAACATCTCTGATACAAGCAATTGTCCTGTGATTTACCGATATCGGTGATGAAATTCTCAACCAAACTCATCGTGGCCGATGCATCGTTTTGTTGGTTTTGAATGACGACAATATTGGATTTGATTGAATCCAATTGGCTCTGAATTGAGTCCATCAACTTCTGAAGAGTCGCAATTTTCGCAGCAGCATCGTCATTGGCCTGCTTGACTCTTGAATCTTTCTCATCTGCTTGGACTTGGAGACCAGCGAATTGAGAGCGTTCATCGCTAACAAGAGATTGGTCAGTGGCAAGGACTGCTTGATTGTTGGTAGGTGCTTGGATTTCATAGGTACAAGTAGCGTCCACGCAGACTGGCAAGCCGAATTCTAAAGTCATTTTCTTAAATCTCAACAGCCCCTAAGGTACGCTTGGACACTTACGAACAAGACTGTAGGTGACATTTGGAAGTGGACCAGTAGTGGTTGGTCCCGAGGAAACGGTGGATCCACCTACAGTAACCGGAACAGTTGTTGCATCAGATCCACCAGTGACTGGGGGTACTGTAGTTCCGGTTCCTGGAGATGCGGTGCTTCCTGGGGATACAGTGGATCCCGGGGAAGCTGTAGAGGCATCAGTAGGTGGGGTGTCGGTTGTCACTGGGGTGGCTGTGGTCCCATCGGCCGGTGCTGTGGCTGTGGAGGTGGGTGGGGAAGTTTCTGGTGGGGTAGCTGTGGAGGTGGCTGGTGGTGTGGTTGGAAGCTCAGTGGTGGTGGAGGAAGAAGAATCATCTACTAAATCTGCCTGGATGGATGCGGCGAGTCTATAAACGTTTTGACATTGTCCTGAGCCAAATAACCAAAATCTGCAGTTCTGAGCTCACTTGTCTACAGGAATTATCTCAAGCATAGTCACATTCTACAAAATAAAAATCCCCCGAAAAAACTTACAGTAACCCGACCAATAAGGCGAACCGGAATTTCATGCTTTCAGTTTAGTTTCTTCCGAAGTGAAACAGAAACAGAAGTGAGGGATGGCTGCCTTTCTTATCAGATCATAAAAAGGGCGTCGATTTGATTTATGTTTGCTTCCCAGTGTATTAATATTTTAATACTTGGCGTCATTACGCCAGGCACTACTGATAAGGGAGCTGGAAGATGGGCCACTGGTGTGCATGCGTAGACGAACTAAGAATTGAATTGGAAACTGAAAGAAAATTTGCAAAATGGGAGAGTTTTTATGAAATGTTGGGCAGACTCTGCAAATTTTAGAAACGAGAAGATCTGAATTATATAAATAACAGTAGTTTTCAGTCTGTCGTCCTCAAAGCTACATGCCTCGCGAAATATGATTGAGGAAAACCTTTAGTAGGATGGCATTCACCGGGAAGAGGTTTCACAGCTATGAAACTGTTCCCAACTAATGAAATACTTAATGAATATTGCTCACAGTAAGAAAAATAAAGCCTCGACAAGGATTATCAACAACAAAAAATCTACAACTTCCTGCGCTTGCGCGTTTCAGCCAGCGAGCTATTTTTTTACAGTAACTCTTTGTCAGTTGACATCTTTTTGATATTTCTTTAGAAAACCGAGGTAGGTTGATAAAGATTTCCAACTAAAACTTGAGCTTAGATTTCTCATTTGAGCAATTAACTCAAATGTATAAATCTATTCGTTTTTTGTCGGCTTTAGAGCATTTTCAAAGTGAGCCATCATTTCTCACTGTCGGATCCAGTGAACCTCTACATTCTAGCATCAGACACAGAAAGGGAGAGAGAGAGCAAAGCACACTCTCTCAAGTTTTTCTCTTTCTCGATTTCATTTTCTTCCTGATTTTTTGTCAAGTGTAATATTTATTGGGAGATTCCTCTTACTCCATCTTGATTCGATTAGAAACGGAAAGATTTTGGAGAAACAAGGATTTGGGGGTTGGTCCTACGGTATTCACTTTTGAGCACATTTTCGTGATGAGACCCAAATATCTCAAAAAGAATTCTGAATCAGGCTAGCCCTGAGCCATAGACCAAAAACTGTGCTCCAAAACATTTGCAACAAATCCTCCCCCTCCCCCCCCCCCCTCCCCCCCGTATACCAGATATCCTTTCTTCCTTTCCCTTTTTGCATGTTCCAAGTTCCGTTAAACCTTTATCCCGACAAGGAAAACGTCTAAAAAAAAGCTTTCGGCAACTCAAGTGATTCTGAGCCTAAGCAAAGAAACAAGCCGAGAGAAAGGGGGCAGTTGTCTCGGAACAGAATGTCTTTTCTGGCGGTGGTGGCAGTGGCTTTTGCCACTGGACACTACTATTACTACGGAGGAAAAGTGACGGCAATTATCGAGGTTGTTTTTTTGATATCTTGTCATTTAAATTGTTTTAATGAGTCGTCTTGGGTAAGAGCTTTTTAGAATGGACTCTGAGTTGGATAGTGTTTTTCAATAAGTGGGATTTAGTGAGTCTGCTTGTAAAATTTATAACTTTAGAGAGATCAAGCTTAATTTCTTGAAATATATTAAAATAAAGAATGTGTAGAATCTGCCACCGATTGACCTAATGATCCAAATTGTATTGGTTTGATGGTCTATTACCGCACACAACCGTTTAATTTCCATTGCCAACCTCTCCTCGGTTCGAATTCCCAAAAGACCGATCCCTGGTGTTTTATCGTGGACTAGCTTATAAAGTAATTATGTTGACGCTTCACTTTTTGAAGTTTGACATAACCTGAAAACTCGGTTTTGGTATGAATTTTGTTCTTCTCATACGCTATTCAATCTATAGCCATATTCAGGTCATTATAACGTTGGATTGTTCCAAACAGACAATAATGGCTCAGAACCATCAATTTTTTAGATAAGGAAGGATTTGCCTCACCCATCTATCTAGATGATGGACTATGTACAGTACCGGCCAAGAATATATCACGTTTTATATCACGTTTTGCCTTTTTCAGCTGAAAACGCCCAACTTTGAAAGTGTGTCATAGTAAAACTAAGTGCCCCACAAAATTACTTTTAATGGGGTCAAACAGGCCAAGAGTAGAACTTCATTTTTGTAGTTGACAACTTCTTGGCACGGACACTCCCTAGAGAGTTACATTTTGACAAAGTAATTCCTCCGTCATATCGACCAACTTCAGTGCGATTTTTGAGCTGCCCACTTAAAATTACTATAACTATCTAGGAAGTTTCCGTATAAAAAAGCTGTCAACTACAAAAATGGAGTACTACTCTTGGTCTGTTCGATCCCATAAAAAGTTATTTTGTGGGACAGTTAGTTTTTCTATGACACACTCTCATAGTTCGGAATTTTCAACTCAAAAATGGCAAAAGATGATTTATTTTTGGTCGGTACTGTAGTTGAGAGTAGAAGTTGGTGCCATTAAGAAGTTTCATTAGTGTTTTAAAAATTCGTTGGTACTTTGAATACGTTAAAATGTGTAAACTGTCAGGCTTGAACCCCCGTAAACCAGCGAACATAATTCGACATGTTTTCAGAATTTCTCTTCTTTCATTTAAAAAAATCAAATGCATGCATTCAGATTTTGAAAATCGCTGAAATTCTCCTCATTAACCCCACTAAACCAAAATCCACCAAAACTAATAACATGTTTAGTACAAAAAGAGGAATTTGCAGTGACGTATGTGTCCTACATACCTCCTTCACTGCTGGTAACCTGAGAAGGTGTCATGGTTTCATTCTCAGCAATAGTCATTTCTCTTCTCCGGTTTTTTTCTTCGTGGAAAAGTAAAAAAGTGTACTGAAAGTGTATAGCTTTGAACTTTAGTCACAGGAGTTCTCGGAGTAATAAGTATAGTTGTTTCAACCTATACAGAAATCTTTGGTCTCAATTCCAGACTTGGAACGGGCCGGGCTTTTGCGAAAAATTGACTATGTTTTAAAATATCGATAAAACTTAAGCGTACGAGACATTTTTGACTATTTTTGATAAAAATTGTGCACATTTTTTGAATCCGGGCCGAGATTTCGCAAGTCTGCTCAATTCCTATATCGAATTCTGAATGCATCCCTTGAATGAATCCAGACGGATATTTTTGACTCATCAAACCCTAGATTGATCCCAAAATTTCACAATTCCTTGAACTCGTCCTTCTCTTATTTTACTTCCTTACCCCTGACCCCCACCCCCACCTAACTCCTTCAAAACAATGATTCATTGGGTGTTCCCTCTTTTCTTTTGTTTTTTTCTCCGTAAACTACCTGACATCATCATTTTTTCGGTCCGTATGTTTTCCAAGTACTTGACACTTGATACTTAAGGCCTCAGTTGTATAACCGATTGAGAGAGAAACGACGAAATCTTTCATTTCTTATCTTTTGCTCTCTTGGCTCTGCTCTCTCAGAGCTCTCGGAGAGGAGTAATAGGTTGTGATATGAGTTTTGTTTGCGCGAATGGTTTTTGGCACTATCTTTGAACGTTTATTAGTTTTTTTTCAAAAGGGGAAAAGAGGGACGGTGTTTGGTTAATAAGAGGCGGATAGTGGGAGGTCTAGGAATAGGTTTCTAGGAGAGCGAGGAGTATAAAAGATAGGCGAGGTGGTATTGGAGTAAAGATTGTAGTATGCTGAGCTAACTTAGGCAAGGTGGGTCTGCTCTTGGCTAGGTCAAGATTGGCTAGGCTACCCTCAGGTTGGCTGAGCTGAAAAATCGAGATCCCTACTTTTGAGATCCTGGGAAGCATATTGTCTAAAATTTTACAAATTTTTTATTAATAAAAAATCATTTTGTAGCTCATGTATAATCTTGAACCTCCGGCCCATTTTGTAAGCTTCATAGGGTCGAAGTCTTGTATTCATTATTTCACCTACCCCAGTTGCAATACCTAACTTTTGTCATAACGATTATGGTCTGACCAGCTAATACCCCCCAATTACCTTCTAACCTAAACCCAAAGATCCTTCCCCCCCGAAACCATCGGACCAACCCATAAGACCAAAGAATACAATCGTATGTAACATATCACTCTCTTTTGCGGCGAAGTGTAAAATCAAAAAGTCCAGTGGGGTCACCCACCCGTCTACCCCCTCCCTCCAACTCTTCTCCCCCAGCACTACAACGAATTCTTCGTTTTCTCAATTTTCACTTCCATTAAGTACAGTTGGACTATTCGTAGCGGGTTTTGGGTTGTAAGATTGTAAAATGGAATGGACACTTAGTTTTTTTAGGTTCAGAAAGACGGAGCTAAAAAATGAGTGTAGTTACGGCTCGGTTTGTTAGAATCGTTTCAACTGAGGACTTCTGATTTTCAAGGTACCGTAACTTGCTGAATTTGATTCAACAGTGCAAATTCTAAAACTTAATTTGATTTTGACCCATTTTTCACTGTGCCGAAACTTAACCTAGTCATGATTAAACTCATCCAAAATGTCTCGGTTTTCTGAAATCATCTATGGCACTCTCGGGTCTCGACACGACTGCTACCATTCTCTAAACTTCCCAACCGAACATAAATTCTCAGTGCCATCCATCCATTCACATGTTTTATGTTTTTCCTTCCCCACATTCACAACTTTCTATTTTTTGCTATCCACTTTTTGCCAACAAGATGTTTTGTAGGTTCATAAATTCTTTAGGCGGCGGACCCCCTTCCCTCTCTTCGTGTTCTTTCGGGCGGCGCCAAGTGGCAGTTGGCGCCAGATTCTTTGTGCTTCTTCTGATGGAGGATTAGAGAGATGGATAAGTGAGAGAGTGCCAGAGAAAGAGAGTGCACTGAGAGTGCGACTTTCAGATGAGGTCTTAAATACCCGCGGAATGAGATAGAAGAGTTCTCAGTTTTCATATTTTTTCTCGGAAGTTTTTGTTGAATTTTTTATGAGTTACTGGAACGGCTAGAGTAGAGTCTGGCCGTGGGGATTACAGTAACCGAAGATACTGTGGTTTTCGTGACAACTTGTAGAGAGCTTGGTCTCGCCACGAAACCTACAGTAACCCAATTGTCGTGGTAGGAACTTATACGAATATCTACCAACCTTAACATATTTTTCTTCCATATATTTTTTCCAATACCTGGTTTCCGTTTTGTCATCGTTATTTAACTTTTAGCATTCTCCATAACCCTTCACTCTCCAATTTTTCAGATGACAGGCCTACTAAAAAGGTCAGCAACAATCAATGAAGCCACACGGACACGTCGTCACAAGTTCGCGTTGAAATATGATTTGAATAATAATACAGAGCAAAAAGAGTTGGAAGCTCAAGAATGTCCATCTGGTGCTGGAATGAGCGAAACGTTTGTGTGGGATTGGCCATTTAGTAGTGATGGTGAGTTTATACGGAAAATGTTATTAGCTTAAATTGTGAAGTTGTTTATTTATTCGATGGATGTAGAGGATGTCGAGACAGAGTTCTTGAAACCAATATCTGATAAAATTTCGAAATGTTGAGGTTACTACATATTTCAGCGTTGTATATATCTAAAACCATAAGAACTATCAAAAAACGGTAAACTACAAAAATATAGCTCGTTTCCAGTCATACATTCTTGTAATTATCCAAACTTTTCTAACATTTGTATTATCCGAAATACAACTAATTTCTTTTCAGGCACCGCGCCAGGAGCATACACGCCAGAGAAGTTCCTCGTTTGTCTGCCATTCAACAAAGGAGGCACCGGAGAGAAGAATGGAACGGTGCGTATCTAGAAAATTCAAATTTTGATTTTTTTTTGTTATCACTTGACCTATTTTTAGCCTTTTTTTCCTGACTCATTTCTTCTAAAAGTATCGTATTACACATGGACCACCTGCCACGTGTAACTGAATATCTTAAACCTATATCATTTGTTTTCAGACAAAGAAGTTCGAGCGAATCGCCGAATCGGATTTCTCATGGAGCATGGGATTATCTCGTGACGCTGAACTCGGATCCACGTGCTTTTGGCGACTGGAAATTGAGATTATTCGGAATATGAATGCTATTGTGTTGATTGCGTCGAGGTAATTTACACTGGGAATTTTAAAGAAATCGGTTCATTAATAATAAGTCAAGTTAAAAGTGCTGAAACTTTTATAGCAGGGATCTATCACAAAAACTACAGTAAGCCAATTAAAAGATGCATAATGTTGTTTTGTGAGGGAAGCAATCCTTGAGCCTATGCGCCTTTGAACTGGGTTACTGTAGTTTTCGTGGTTAGACCATATCCGCCCTCATATTAATTCCGTTCACATTTTCCAGAGACATCAGCCGTTACTATGAAAACACGAAACGCCTGAAGCGTGTCCGTAAAATGTATCGTCTTCCTGAATTCTATGACGTCACTACAGTAACCACAACCATGTATGATTGGGCAGTTGTCGTGGAGGCCCAGAAGAAATCAATCAATAGACCAACAATGCGTCGTGCCTCTACATTCCAATAAATCGTGATGCAACGGCGCTCTAGTGATAATTTCGAAGGTGAAATGTCAGTAGAGCGCAGAAGCGTTTTTTTTTGAAATTTTTACCTACCCGAAGTTTTCTTTCCCCAACGTACTCCCTTTTCCCGCGTAGTACAGTATTCCACTTCTATTTTTTCTTTTCTCTGGAAAAATAGGAAATTGTAAATTTTTTTTTCTTTTTAATGTATTTATTGTGCTATTCACATCACAACCGTACGCCGAAAAAAAAATCAATAAAAAATTCCCAAAAAATCAGAAAAATATGGAAAGTAGAAGGGTTCCCGTATGGCACGGAATATGGAGAGGGAAGGGGGATTCGAAGAGAAAAACTAGGAAAGAGAATTAATCGGTCGTTGACTCATCATCGGTATCGGATGCCTCGTACCAGAAGACGTCGGAGCCAGTTTCGGCGGCTTCCTGTAAAAAAAGAATATAAGTTTTATTTTTTGAAAAATAATTGTTGTGTTCGTATTCCACTCAACGAGAGCTTTCAGAAAAATATAATCATGCATTGGTTTTATACAGATTGGGTCTTGCCACGACAGCTACAGTATCCAAGTCCATACCGTATTTTCTTTGGGGGGACCGTTGGGTTTCACCGAACCATGGCATGATTATACTTTTCTGAATGCTCTCGTCACACTGAATTCGATTTGCCTATTTTCTCCCTCACCTGCACTTGATTCGGCCTCCTCTGTTGTGTTCCATTTGGCATTGGGGCTCTACACACGAATTCCTCTCCGAAGAAGTAGGCTCCACTGTCTCCGAGTGAAATATACGTGTTGCCAGTATCCAAATGTCTCGGGAATATTGGCATTCCAGAGGGTGTTTGTGCTTTTAAATGACGAAGATATCCCATCACTTGCTTATCGGTTAGGGAGAACACTCGGAAGACTGAATTCATTGTTTGCCACGTGGCATTTGTAAGGGATTGGGCATTGGATTGAATCTTCTCGGAAAGGGTACGGTCTCCAATTTCTGAGAGTTTTTCAGCAGTGATACGGAGAAGGGAGGAGGATGGAATGGTTGGTGGAATGAAGATCTGGAAAAAATGAATGTGCGAATGGAAGTTTTTCGTAGGTTGTTTCTGGTTTCAAGTGGGGACGGTCTAGCCATAAGTAAGCCAAGTTAAAAGACGCGAATCGTTTTTTGTGGCGTTACCGGATTTGGCTAAACATAAGCGTGATGAAATTTTTGAAACATCTCGGTGCGATCAAACTTGTCAAATTTTGGCTCGGCCAGTTTCGGCCCGGTCAACCCGGCTTCAAGAAAAGGTACCTTTTTGACCGAAGTTTTTGAAGATTTTAAAGATTTTACATAAAAAATTCAATTTTTGATAAATAGCTGGCGTTTGATTGAATCCTAAAGTATAGAAAAATTCAATTTCAACATTTTTGAAAATTTCGTTCAAAATTTCGTTCAGAAGATATTTGAATTTTAAACCCCGGGCCGAGAAAAATTTCGATTAAGACTTGAACTTTAACGTATTCAAGTCAACTTTAACGTATTCAATAAAGTTCACTTATTTAACCAGATCGAGATTTATATTAGGAGCAATTTTGGTGTACCATATGCGCCTTTAAACCGAGGTACTGTGTTTGACGTGTTGGGACCAGTATTTCTTCGAAGTATCTGTTATTTATCAACATGTTAGAATCAAGGCTCAATCCCACACCCCTATCCTTCCTTCTTTAACAAGTCCCCTCACATTCTAATTCCAATTCAAAAAACCTCTCCAACTCCATCGTTATTTCACACAGTCAATGGTTTTGTGGCACGAGGTGTCTCCCTTTGGGGGTACCAGCCGTGGTACCTGGACACCTTTTCTCTCTTTTTATGTGCAAATGCCAATAGTACATACCATTATGATTCATGACCCTTCTCTCTCTTCTTTTCTCTCCTTTTTTCGAATGTTTACCTCCTTTCGAAGTCTATGTGAAGCAATAAGGAAAGCGAAAGTTGAGACAAGAATTGGGAAATTAGAAGATTCATTATTTGGTCAAGGTCATGACGTGGCATGATTGGCTCAAAATCAAAAGGATAGAGCCAGAAACTTTAAAAAATAAGGTAATGAGATTGTGCGGGATTAGACGAGTCAGAAAAGTATAATCATGCCAGGGCATCGAGCTGAATGCGAAAACTACAGTATCGGAATTTAAAGGCGCACACCGTAGTACCAGTGTGAGACCCAAAAGTCATGTTTATACTTTTTTGAACCGTCCTGATAAGAAAAAATCAAGGAACTTGGTTTTGTAGTTCTCAGGTACAAATGGGAGAGGTTTTGGCAGTTTTTAGCGATTCTGTTTTCAAAATGAATCGAGAAATTTCGTAACTTAGCTTGCATTCGTTTTCATGGATTTTTGCTGAGAACATTTTAAAAGTTTTTTATCCAAAAGTGTGTTTATCTCACCTCCAATCCTTGCTGGACTTTTTGACTCAACGCCACCATCATCGGCTGGATATTCTCAAATGTGGTGGAAAGATAGACAGATTGCTCAATTGATGATGTGGAAGTGCATGGGCCGTCATTTCCAACATTTTGCAATACTTGTGTCATTTCATTGATATTTTGGAGCATCTCTGCGATAACTGAATCCAAATTAGCGAAATCTTCGAAAGAATGACGGCGGCCTGCTTGTTGGTGTTCCTGTGAATATATAGAGTTGGGCATGATGCCGGATTAAATAAAAAACTAACCATTTGTCTATTTGGTCTCAACTCGAAAGAAACCGACGGTGCTTGCTGTGCCTGTGGAATAACTTGCGCGACGGCGGCGGCTACTGCCGGAATGACGACTGGAGCCATCGCTGCTGCTGGAGGCGTGGCTTCTTGTCTTCGCCTTCTAGCTGTGACCACTGCCGCCTGGGGTTTTCGGTTGCTATGACGATGAAGACGGGCGGATAGAGAGGAATTCGAGACGAATCTGCAATAGGGAATGTGTGAGAAATGGAGGGAATGGAGAGGGGGGGAATGAAGTCAGATGGATATGGAGAGTGATAAAGAGATGAAGAGGGTGGGAAAGAAAGAAAAAGAGAGACATATGAAGATTAGAAAAGAGGAGGACTAAGTGTGTATTAACATGGGATTGGGATTCCAAGATTCCAATACTAGTTGGAGAATCAAAAGACCCGAGATGTGGAATTTCATCAGATGGGCCCTTTAATTTGTTCAGTTTTAGCAGAAATTGTCCAACTTTGAGAGTGTGAAATGGTAATACTGATTGCCTAATCAAGTATATTTTTATGAATCATGCAGTTTAAAAGTAGCGCTCAATTTTTGAAGTTGACAACTTTTTGGTACTTTCCCTCCCTAGAGAGTAATGGTAATTTTAAGACGACAACTCAAAAATCGCAAAAGTTTTTCAACAAAAAAACGAGGCTCGTGGCGGGCGCAATGATCTCTCCCATGTCTTGACTACACTGCTGGATTTTCGACTTTTCTGATCGCCGAGTTCAGCTCCAATTTCAATTCCTTACTACACCTCCTACCCCGAAATTCCAAAAATACTCCCTAAGTTGACTTCATAAATAAGCCAGTCATAAGCGATGATTAGTTTTGCTCACGCAACCGACACACCTTCTTGCTCTCCAGTTTTCACGTCTTCTCTGAGAGACTCCACATATTTTAATCCCTCCCCACCTTTTCGAACAAATTAAAATGCAACTCCCTTCCCTCCCTTCTGCTTTTCGCTTTTCTATCTCGACTCGTTCCGGTACTAATGAGAGGGGCTTCTCTTCTTCCGGATGGAGAGAATAGGGGGGATTAAAAAGGAGGGAATGAAGGAAAAGGTTGGATATCTAAAGGTGGAAATGGGGAATTGAAATTGGAAAAGAGATTAAGAGTGGAGCACGGAGAGTTTTGGAGATTTAGCTTAGACAGCAACTTTGACATGGTGTCAGAGGGGGTCTCAAGTTATGGAGCTATGTTTTCGTAGTTGATCACTTGTTTGTACAAGCCGTACACAAGCTGTAACGGGCGGTAAAAGTGGCTATCGAAATTTTGGGCAACTTGGCTTCAAAGGGCTATAACTCGTCAGGGTTGGTGCGGGCAAATAAGGTCAACTGGAAAAATATAGCCCTTGGACACCTCTCCAAAATTTTTTAAATCCAAATCCAGAATGATTTTTATCGGTACTTAAAAAATACGTTTTTTGTTAAAAACTCACCTTTTCGGGTGGTTGATACGTGGCATTTTCTTCTTCTTTCTTCTTTTTTCGATGCCTATGAAATCGACGTTCGGCTAGGTGTCCGTTGTGTTGTGTTACCTATAAAAATTGATATATAAAGGCATGAAAAGGGGAAGAAGCAAACACATCGAAAGAGGGTGATGGCTCATAAAAATCACAAAGGGGGACCCCTATTTGGTTTAGGACAGTCGGCTGGTCTGAGAGAGAGGGTACTTGTCTTTTGGCAACTAAAGAGGGGGAATGAGAGAGAGATAAGCTTATGAGTTGGCTCGCCGAGCAAGGGGACGACGGTAAATATGTACTTTTAGGTGGACAGAGGAATGGGGACAGATATGATTGTAAATAGTTAGACGAGGAAGTAATAGTTAGGTTGGGCACTGAGTTTAATTAGGGAAAAATCAGTTTTTGCATCGAAAATAGCACAACTTTACGATAAAAATTGAAAAAGTGGAGAGAAGAGCGCTTCGAAGCTAACAAACTCCGCAACTGATAGGAACATGGTACTTATCTATTGCAGCACAAATTGTATATCACCAAATGTTGAATTCTCTTTCTCTCTTTTTCTGATTGTTGCCAAATTATCAACCTTTTTCGCCCTTTCTCCCGAAATGCTGTGTTATAGAACACGGACGTTTTTTATCAGCGAAGAAGTGGGGGAAAGAGAATTTTTTAGTTGAATTGGAATAAATATATGTATTTTTGAACAATTATGGATTTGAAAATTGGAAAAGATAGAAGAGAGTGCAGGCAGGCTAGAGTGTCTGACTTCTCTGCGTCTCTCGAGTAAGGTTGCTGACTTTGAAGCGTTATAACTTTGGAAAAAAAAGGAGCTTTCGAAAATTTATCAAAAAGTAAAATGTAGAACATTTCAAGGGGTTTATTTTGATTTTAAGTTTGAATTGAATACGATTTTGGTGTAGAAGGAGGGTGCATAGAAGCATGAGTCTCTACAAGAGTGGCTGAACTGGAAGTGTTTTTTTTAACGAGAACGGTTATCGAAAATTACAACCCAGACAAGATAGGCTCTTTTAATGTCGTCCATTTGAAATTATTGCTGCAATTTAGCTGCAGAGGGAGAGCGCAGAGAAGCTAGAGTGTCTGCCTTCTCTGTGTCTCTCAGAGCCAACTTTAACTGGTTATATCTCGAAAAGATGACAAGCTATCAAATGGTTGTTAACTACCAAATTGAAGATTACGTCAAGGGCTACATTTTTGTTCTTGGTCTTTTTTTTTTAGCTCTCACAATTTTTAAGTTATAGCGTTTCAAACAATCCCTACTTTCTAGCTCTCCAGGGAGATGACGCAGAGAAGCTCGACCCTCTGACTTCTCTGCGCTCTCTTTCTCTCTCCTTCCAAAGCTTAAAAGATTTCCCACAAACCTCTTCCAGGTAATAAAGTGAAATGAAAAAAGAAAGAAGAAGACTAATTAGTGGTGGCGGTAGGCGTGTGTATACAACGTCTTCTTCTTCTTCCTTTCCACACTCCGACCATAAAATCTTATCATTTCTCTCTTCTTCTTCTTCTTCATTTGGAATCAATCAATACCAGAAGATTACACTACAAAAAAGAGAAGAAAAAGGAAGAAGACAGGTCTCGTGTCTTGTTTCTCCGAATGGGAAAGGAGTACTGTACCTGTCCCGACCCCTTCTTCTTCGAAAAGAGAAAAGTTAGTACATTAGTCAGATTCCCCCCTCTCTCATTTATTGGTTTTCGACACTCTAGATATTTTTCCAAACAATAGAAAACAGAAATAATAGAATGATGATGTGGTTTTGTTGAGAGAGAGAGAAAGAGACGGAGAGAAAGCGTTTTGAAGAGAAAAAAAATGTAGATTAGATAATGATGGTGCATCGTGACGGAATTGAGGAGTTTGGGTTTGGAAGATAAGTGAGAAATTGATTGAAAAAAAGCAGAGTCGATAGGAAATGTTGATTACAAAAGTTGTGTAATTTAGGAAAGGAGGGAGCAAAAAATATGGTGAAATTTGGTCTTGTTTTACAGGTACCAGTGGGTTGTCCTGATCTCAAAAATGAAGATTTTTGGAGGTTTTCGAACTGAAACAAACTTAAATTGAATGATAAAATGGATAATTTTCAGTGGTTTCATCAATAAAGACGTCTATATCTTATTTCTTATTTTATGGGGTTATTCATGACATGTAAAAGTGTATTTTAATACGTATTTCCCTTTCTCACGAACGGCGAAACGGCAAACGGCGTCTTTTTTCATATTTTTCTATACAAGATATCGAAAAATGCAAAAAAGGGAAAAATACTGTTAGACTAACGTTAAATCGGGATTTGTAAAAAAATAAATTCTCGACGGTCGTGAATAAGGAAAATAACCCCATTAGACTTTGCAAAAAAAGTATTTTGAAGCGGGAAAAGATTCTCCTAAATTAAAACTAGGATCGGGCGGTCTCGAGTACTAAAAAGTGATCAAGAGTAGCTCGGATCCATTCAAAACGGTTCTGAGTGAACACGAATTGTAGAAAAGTTTTTGAATAACCAAAAATCTGGGAAGCTTAGAAGCTTGGGTAAAAACTGTTTAAAACTTTAAAAGAAAAAATACAATGTTCAGTATTAAAACCACGAATTAATGCTCAACGTTGAAAAGCGCAAAAAGATGAAATTTCGACATGAAAAATTATTCGTAAAACAAGAGGAAATATTAGAAATAATCAAAAATCGCCCGGAACATTCCAGAGATTTCAAATTTCCAAACATTGCAACTTTCAAAAAAATCTCCCGGAAAACGGTGTCTTTCCCAAAACTTTTCGTTTCCCAGAGAATCCTCGAAAAATCGAAAATAAAAGAAGGGGAACAAAAGAAACAGATAGTTTTTTTTTTGCTGTATTTGTTTTCCATATGACTCGTTTCCCCTCCCCCCACTCCTATCTCTTCTTTTTTTCTTCTTAACTGACAAGTGACGGTCAACGGGGACGACCGCTCGGTCTAGGGGGGTTGGACACCCAGCAGCACGATCTGTTTGTTGTGTTTTCAGTGATGATGATGATGGTTAGGGAAAATATGAGAAATTGTGCAGAACTGGCATTGGAAATATAGAGAAATTTCTGGCATAGAGAGGGATTTTACCGTAAAACTTCTAATAGAGGTGACCCCAGTAGCAGAGCAAGAGTTTAGAGCACAATATCTCAACTGCCATGAGGGCTATCAAATTTATTCCAACTGAAGAAATATTTTATAAATATTCAGCCATATTTTGTATGATGGCACTTTTTGATATCTCCTTTGAGAAAAAAGATATACTGCATTAAATAGGCTTTGTCGGGGGCACCTCTATTAAAGGTTTTACGGTATTTGACACACTCGAGACATGAAATTACCGTGAAAACTGAATCTTTCTAGTAAAATTGCAAGTAGCAAGTGAGAAAATTCCAAATGCCTTCAGAATAGAAAAAAACATTGGATAGATCCTGCGTCCTCCTCAAGACCTACTTGCAATTAATCAGGAAACAAGAGAGTAGTGGTCAAAACATAGTAACCTACTTTTTTAGAATAGAAAAAATGGGAAAAACAAGAATGAAAAAGATTTGCAACATTCTCAAGCAGGCACGGAATAATCCCAGCATGAAAAGTATAGTCCCGCAGTTTCAGAGCTACTAACAGATTGTGAAAATCATTGGAATTCAAGAAAGACCGAAAAACGATGAGAACAATTGCCGAAAAATTTTTAAAGTTAGAACATTTCGAACTGCCATAACCCTCTTCAATCAGATTCAAAATTCTCGAAATCTAAAATTTTGAACTCAGCAGACCACACCGGTTCAGAAAACTATAATCATGCCTAGGTTTGCAGCAAAATGAGTCTCACCACGATAACTGCAGTATTCTGGTCAAAGGCACATACAGTAGTATCTTGGGGAGACCGATTTGAGTTGAAATCTAGGCATTATTATACTTTTCTGAAAGCTCACCGTTAGCTTAATTAAAGAATACTGGTTTTATCAGAGATAACCGAATTAAGAAAAAAATACAACAGCTTTTATTAGAACGACACGCTTCTTACAACCACGCTCTACCGAAACCGAAAAAAATTGTGTGCGAAGTTGAGAGGCTCAGAGAAAAAGGGATATTTCTCAAGGGGATTTCGGTGGAGCGCAGTTGTAAGAACTGTGCAGAGCTAATACAAGAAAAAAATGAGAAAATTTAAATTTGAATTGAAAATTTTCAAAAACCGCAAGATTAGAGCTTTAACCGACAAATGCAGTAATTAAGAAAACGCTCAAAATTTTGAAATTCAATAAAATAGAATTAATAACCAGCTTTGCTATATTAACAATTGTCAAATAAATACAAAATGGATACCGCAATACCACCAGCCTAACCACCAACCACCTAAATTTACTCTAACTAATACCTTAATCCAGAGTATAAATACTCCTTCTTCTAACTTCCGCCGCCCGTCCCCCCTCCCCCCACTAATTACCGTATCTGTGTCGGACAATCTCTTAGGAGAAAAAAAGAATCCCGAAGTGTGTCAAAAACGATTTAGGTAATTAAAATGACACTTTTTTGTCAGAAGATCTAACGGCGGCGGAAACATATTACGAGGTAAAATGTGTTGAAAAAAGAGAATATAATTGGGGTGAGTAGTGGAATGACCTGTGGTGGAGATGGTGTCTTCCGAAACTCCGCCCACTTTTTGGAGGGGGAGATTCTTGGGTGAAGAAGAGAGGGAGAGATTGAGAGGAGGAGATTGCAATCGAGATTGGACCGCAATTGTTTCGTGGGATGACCTTTTTCGACCGTTTGATAACATTATTACGAATTGGAACGGTTTTCGGGTAATATGTTAGGTGTGTTTATGATCTGCAGAGAAAGAAAGAGAAGATGATGAATGTGTTTGGATGGTTAGCTATGGGATCGGGGGGTGAAGGTTCTGTTCAGGCTTAACGAATCTCGCATGTTCATAGTCAAGCATCTTATTTTGATTGAGTTTCAACTTGACTGGTTTTGAAGCGGTCCCAAAAAATCGCGAGTTTAATTGTGCATGGCTATCTTTGAGACAGTGACGGTGCGATGTATTGTCTGATGCTTACATAACCAAACAAGAAAAAGTCTAGAGTTACATTTCCACAGTCGACAAGTTTTTATTATAAGCTTACCATGAAAAGATAAGGTACCACTAATAGAGATGCATTCTTTAGCAAGAGTTTAGAGCACAATATCTCAACTGTCTTGAGAGCTATAAAATTTTTTTCAACTGAAGAAATATTTTATAAGTATTCAGCTATATTTTGTCTGTTTGCAACTTTTTGATATCTCCTCTGAGAAAAAAGATATACCGCGTTAAATTGGTTTTGTTGGGGGCACCTCTATTAAAGGTTTTACGGTATCAGTAGCAAGCAGCGGGAACCTAGTTTATAATTGTCATAACTTTGAAGGAACGGCTGTAAAAAATGTGTGAGCTGCAATAATGCTGTTCCGAGTTTGGCCGTTTTTTCGGTGTAAAAAGTTCTGAACTGTGACAGAGGAGATGATGCAGAGAAGAAGGACTGTGTAGCTTTAAAGGCATCTAACTCGAAACCTAAAAAATGTTTTCGAAAAATGTCAACTACAAAAACGGACATCTTTTTTTCACCTCTCCTATAAATTTTAATTCAAAACTATAGAAAAAGACCAAACACTCTTCTCTAGTTTTCCCTCATCTTCTAATTTCCCCTCTCTCATCAACCTTACCAAAACATTCCTCCCCTATGTAATAAAAACTGTCAAATATACCGCACAGTATCATAAACCCATAAAATATGTATCTACCTTACCGCCAAAAAGATATCCTATTCCTCCTCCTCAATTCGGAAAAGACCTCATATTGACCGGACCCTCGTGCCTTCTCTATCTTGCCACGTCATCTCTAAATCTCAATTAGATTGTCATCGGCAGGGACCTTTTTATGTTCAAGGTCAATTTTAGATTAGGGGTGTGGTAATAAAGGGGGAGGAAGAGGAGAGGGTGGCTAACGGGAAGTTACGTAACAAGTGAAGCAACACTAGCGATCCTAATCCTAGACTCTTAGCTTTACGCCATCCATTCTATTGTGATCTACTACTCTGTCTGTCTATTCTTGATCTCGAGACGTACTTCTGAATTTCAAGGTTGTTTCCTAGACACGCACATCATAACCTTTCGGCTGGAGTCATGCAGTGTTCCGTATGCATTTGATGAAGTTTCTAAAAATAGAACAGAGACAAGTTGCTTACAAATTTTTTGTTGTAATGCCTCAGCTTCAAGGTTAGTTTTGTAAGACTTGTGATTGAGATTTGATGAAATCAAAATGAGAGGGATAAGAGTAAGGAAGGTTGTCTGGCATAGGTTCGTATAGATATAGTGGGAGATTGTATTAGATGAATAGAAAACTGAAATTGTGAGGGGGGCTATTAGCACGGCACACTTCTTACAACCGCGCTCTACCGAAACCAAATAAAATTGTGTGCGAAATTGAGAGACTCACTATCAGAGAAAAATAGACATTTTTCAACGGCATGGAGCGATGTTGTAAGAAATGTGTCGTGCTATTATGAATACCTACGTTTCAAAAAATTTAATGTATCGACCTAGAGTTTATCCGTAAAATTTCCAACCGAGTTTCAGTTCTTAGCAGGTTTTAGATTAACATCAGATCGTTCCAAAACTAGGCATTCTGAATATCAAGTTGTGTCAAAACGGTGAAGAACTAGGACACTTTAAAACCGAAAAAGTGTAAGCCAAGGATTCTAATGATCATAAAAGGGGAATAATACCTAAAACTTTGTTCATGTTAGCCCAGTTCCTTGTCAGATTCCGAAAAGTCCTTGTTTTGAAATGACTGGTTCCGAAACGTCCCTACTTTGAATATACTTCCCCTCCCTCTCTTCTTCACCTTTCTAAGTTCACATAATTCTTTAAAATAATTCAATTTCCAGGTTCTAATCAGCTAAAAACGAACTCTCACATCCATACATTGACCTCTTCCACTTTTTTCATGAAAAACTCTCCAAACAAATGCTCCACACAAACAAAAATCATGACAGCTGACTGTCTCTAACACCCCAAAAAATCTCTACAGAAAAACTCCTATTCCAAATCAAAAAAACGTACCAAAAACAAAAAATCGTATCAAATCTATTCCTGTAAACTACGAAATCAGCTGATGCTAAACCAATTTCCAAACGGAAAAATGAATAAACAAAAGTGAGTGAAAAGAGCAAAATGACACTGAAGAGTCTCGTCTCGACTCTCATTTTACACCTTGTTGTCAGCCAGTTGAATCGGTTTAGAAGAGAGAAGAGAGAGGGGAACCAACTGACCACCGGATAAATAATTACAACTTCTTACTTCTTCTGAATCTCTTTCGATTAAATTTTTGTTTCTCTCGGGAGAAGAGTGACAGTTGTTCTTGTTGTTTTGAGGTAACCACTTCGGCTTATCTTGACCCCAAAATCTGGATTTCTCATGCAGTGTTAAGATTATTTTTCAGCGATTTTCATCATTTATTGATTGGCTTTTCTTGCTAATTGATTTTTCTAACTTTTCAATCAGTCAATTCCCATTTTTAGATGCTCCTCCTCCCTCCTCTGATACCCATTCTCCTCTTCGTCATCCCTATATCCAGTACGAGAACCCCTCCCAGATACACAATCGACTTGGATGAGCACCCATCTCAACGATGGAATCAAGTTATCAAGGATCATTTGGACTATTTGCCCGGAGTTGTCGAAGAGAGCAAGTGAGTTGCGGGATTTTTGTGGTTATTGGGTAGAAGATACTGAGAATTCATGAAAAAGAGGTATGCAAAAAGCTCAAAAAGCCTTCTGTGGAAGTTTGAATTAGAAGAAATTTGGTCGAGTTGTTGAGATGAGATTCTAGAGAAAATGGTTTGAGTCCAACCGATAGCAAAATTTTTTCTGAAAGCGTTTCCACGCTGTTGTGAGACAACTTTTGATATTATTCAGACTTTGAGGAAGTTCTGAAAAATCATCAAAAATGTTCACATTTTCGATGAAAAATTGAAAAAAAAATTGTTTAATTTTGGGGCCTTCGGGCCTTGTTGGGCCTTGCCGGGACTTACTCGGCCTTGCTGGCCCTTGCTGGGCCGGGAGGAGTATGAAAAATTGGAGATTTGGTCCACCTCCTGATCACTCTTTCAACATAGTCATATTCTCTTTCTCCAAATCTTGCCCTCATTTCAAAACTCTTTTCGATCTTAATTAATCTTCCTCCTCCCCCCTTTTTTCTTCATTTCCCGTGATCCACCACTCCATATATTTCATTTCAATCATGATCTTGCCCCCTCTTCGATTTCTTCAAATCTTCATTCTACACAAATCAGTACAAGTCAATCAAAAATTTCGAAAGAAGGAGGGAACACCCATCAATCACGTCTCACCTTCTTGAGAAGTAGATGAATTGATGAGGAGGAATTGAAACGAACTGAAGGGAGAGAGTTCTTCGTATCATTTGGCGCCATCGGATGGTGTTCGATTCAAGGTTAGATATGTAGATTGACTTGGTGAAGGATAGAGGAACTTGGGAGGATTGAAGTACTGTAGGAGAAGGGATGGAGTTGAGTATCATAACTGTAGTCATAGAAGTACTGTAGTCATAGGAGTACTGTAGTCATAGGAGTACTGTTGTCATAAGTATACTTTAGTTATAGGGATACTGCAGTCATAGGAGTACTGTAGTCATATGGGTACTGTAGTTGTAATAGTACTGTAGTCTTAGGGACCTGTTCCGTTTCAAACAGAGAAAGAGTAAAGATGGTATGGGAGATCCGTAGCTGTTCGAAATCTGACGTTTTGAAACCGGGACATGTGGAAACTGAGACGATTCTAAGCCGTGAAAGTTCCGGTTCCGAAGTGTCCCCATTTCCAAACGTCTAGGTTTGATAAGAAAAAGGTAAAGCTGAAATAAAACATCTGCATATACCGAGAGACTTAACCTGATTAAAACCTGTGCCTCCAAAGATTTGAAATTCAAATTCAAATGTTTTTTACAACCTTGAAAAAACACTTATCCCCACCGTCACAACCAATTTTATCACCCTGCTAAAGTCAACACAACCAACAGAAAAACTAGCTCTCCAAATTAGCGGAATCATAAATATTCCCCTCTATCTCCCCTTAAAATCTCAAATTTTCGAGATTCGATCTCTCTCTCCGAATCAAAATGAAATGAATGTATAAAGTTGGTGTGAATAATGAATCGATCAATCAGTTGGAACAGTATAGAGATGTGAGTGTGTGGGCAGGTAGAAGATAAGGATCTAATCGGCACGAGAGAGGTGACTAAATTAGGGAGTGGTGTGTGGCGTATTGGGGGCGACGGGAAAATGGATGGATTGTGGGAAAATGTGTACAAAATTTTGACGGGAAACGGAATGATATCGGTTGAGATTGAAGGGGATTGAGGGGAAACTGAAATGTTCAGTCGGGCGGTGGATTGGCAGTATGAATGTCAGATTCAAAATTATCTGAAAATCACATTTGCGATGATGCAAAAATTCAAAAACCCATTGGGGGCGTCGAACCCCTGTTGTGGTGCGTGCCGGCCAAAAGTGTACTGCGTCACAGGTGTCACACGGAGAAGGCCGAGGGCGGTGATATTCTCGTTTCTGGGTTAACTTGGACATCTGGACAAACCGACACCCAAAAAACTTTGAATTTTCAGAAAATACATTCCTAAACCTCTTCAACCTTTCGTTTGGTGGGTGGCATCAAAAGTTGAACGATTCTTCCCTCCGGATACTCGATTGGAACTTGAAGGTTAGGAAAAACAGACACACAGACCGACAGGAAAACAGACGATTCCCGATTTTCAGGTATCGCCACACAATCTGGTCTACCACTCGGTGAAATAGTTGGTCTCAATATTTTATACGACATTGCTGCGTTCGATAGAAGACAGTAAGCTCACACAATCTTCTAGTGATGTTCAACTTTCATTATAGCATCTTCGGTCTCGGATGCACTTCGATCGTTGCCCAAAACTCTGCTGGTCGAATTTTCCATGGAAGAAATTTGGATTATGACATGACTGGTCTCCTGAAGAATATCACAGTTTATGTGGATTTCACGAGAAATGGAACAGTGATCTATTCGGGAATCACGTTTGCATTATATAATGGAGTACTGACTGGACAGAGACCCGGGGCTTACAGTGTTAGCTTGAATGCGAGATGTGAGTTTCTGAAGGAATTTGTGACATTACCAACAGACTTAACCTGATTCTAACCTGTGTCTCCAAAGATTTGAAATTCGAATTAAAATGTTTTTACAACCTTGGAAAAACACTTGTCCCCACCGTTACAACCAATTTTATCACCCCGCTAAAGTCTACACAATCAACCGAAAAACTAGCTTTCCAAATTAACGGAATCATAAATAATCCTTTTTGATTGACCTGACTACTTGCGCAAACTTCACCATGTGTTCAGAATGTCAACCTCATTTTTTTCAATTCCCCATTATTTCCAGACTCCGGAGCCTACATTGACAATATCCTCATGGAACTCTACACAAAATTCAAGCGACCAGTCAGTTTCTTTATCCGTGACGTCTTGGAAAGTCAGGAGACGTATACCGATGCAGTGGCTACTCTTTCGAATACTCACTTGTTCTCACCTTCTTATATTATTGTGGCGGGAACCAAAAAGAACGAGGGAGTTGTTATTTCGAGGTGAGAGATCAATCAATTTCCAACCAATATCTAAAAACTCCAGAAACCGATGGGCAGCTGCCAATGTCTACCCTCTCGACATGGATTCCAATCAATGGTTTCTCGTGGAGACTAACTATGACAATTGGCAGAAACAAGGAGATAATCGGAGAATCACTGCAATTCAAAAACTCAAAGAACTCGGGAAGGAAAACTTCAACGAGAAGTCAATGGTGGAAGTGGTGTCTACTATCCCTGTCAGAAATAATTTGACTGTTTTTAGTAGTGTTATTGAGCCGAAGATTCCAAAAGTTTTCGAGGATTTCACATGGGTTTGGGATTGAAATTTCAAGGGTTTTGTATATTTTTTGCAATAAATGTTTATATTTTGAGAATTGTTGTATTCCCAGTTATAGACCGGCTTTTCCTTTTTCAGTGGAAAATGTCCAACTTTGAAAGGGTATTACGGTATCACTGCTTGTCACACTAAGTACAAATTTTTATGGCTCGAACAAACCAAGAATAAAGCTCCATTTTTGTATTTGACAACTTTTTTGTACGGACACTCCCTAGCAAGTTACAAAGTAATTTCTCCCTCAAATCGTCCCATTTAAGTGTAAACGTACAAAAAAGTTGTCCACTATAAAAACGGAACTCTACTTTTGATCTATATGACCCATTAAAAATTTCACATCTTGGGATATTCAGTGATACCATGACATACGCTCAAAGTTGGACATTGCCAACTGAAAAATGTCAAATTGTTTTTCTTACTGAACGGTACTGTACCCCAGCTCCAGATTCACCGAAAAGAAATTGTAGCTGTCCTTCCCGAAGGCTTCTCCCAAGAATTTTCCCAAAAGTATATTTCCACTTGTCTTACTTTCTGAGTCTCTCTCCTCTCTCCCCAATTCTGTTCCTTTCTATATCTGCGTCTCTCTTACGGTGCATACTCTCTTGTTTGCTTTTCCGATGTTTTTGTTCTTTTCGTTGTATTTGTAGTTTCTTTGAATGTTTCAACAGTCTTTTTTGAGAATTATCATACAGTTTTAACTAGAAAAAGTTCAATTTCCGATGAAAAAAATACGGAATTTTCGAACGATTCATTATGGATTATTCTTTTTCTTCTTCAAAAATTTATTTATTTCAAGTTGAATCACTATATTTTTGGAAACCTGATAACTACAGATAGCTTTCTAATCATTCATTGATTTTTCTCCTGAGCTCCACTGATCCCAATCCGAAAACTTTCTGAAGTTGTCTGCGTCTCTTATTACACAAAATATCTCATAACTCGGGAAGAATGAATCGGAGTGTGGGAGGAAGAAGGTTGAGAGAGAAACAGATTCGAGAAAAAATCTCTCATTTGTGTCGAAAGTGTTCATTTTTTGTCGGTTTTGGTGCAGGTTTGTCCGGATATCCCACTTTGGAGAGATCTATTACCCAACTTTTTCTTTACCTTTGTTTTCCGTTATCTCTCTCTCTTTTCACTAAATTTCTCATCTTCCAGCCGCTTAAAAATGCCCATTCTATACTTTGAAAACCAGTCTACCCGTCGTCTAATCCCTCTTGGAATCCACGAAAACACAACTTATTTCTATACGGACTCTAATCAATTCTACGAATTTCTTGCTTTTGACATTCGATTTCCTCATAAATGGCGTCTGGTTGGACGGTTCGAACGACAAGATATTTCATATGGATTCTCTTCGTTGTCTCCAGGTGCACGATACATTTATGTCTTGTTTTTGAGAATGACGGATGAAGTCACTTTTGGAATTCAGAGGATTGATTTGGTGGAGAGGAAAGAGGACGAATTTAGGTGAGTAGTTTATTGAAGAATTTCGAGAAACTCTAACTTCAGATACACAGGAGACATCTCCGAAGCACTGCGAATCAACTTTGAAAGAGTCACGATGCGAAGTGGACCGAATGGAAAGTTAGTTCTATTCGATAGGTCTCTAGTTCAAGGAGAAATTCCACTTTGGACTATCCAATTATCAGAAGAAGCGTCTAAAACATTCACTGTTTCGTACAATCCGATTGGTGTGAAAGGGAAGAACACAGCTAGAAACGGGTGCTTGTTCACCGTGGCAGTTGATCCAGTCAATCGGTGTTTTGCAAAGTTAATGGTAAGTAGTGCGTCGGTTTGTCTTGATGTCCACCCTTGTATTCAGAGTCCCCGTAAAATGCTCGTCTACACGGAAAGTCGAATGTGGCAGGAATACGAAATACCCCCTGAAGAGTCACTCTACGATATATTCGGATCTGATGGTTTCCCAATTGAGGAGAATAGAGCTGTCCACGAGACATTTGGAAGGCATGGGCACCGAGCGGGAGCTATGCAGACTAGGCTTACCTTCCATGATTTGAATGGAACGGTTGTTGCTCGCATGCTTCATATGGATCGGAAGAATACTACGGCTGTTGTGGAATTGGGTGAGTTTTATATTTTCGACAAATTTTTGCAGACAAATTATGTTTCATTTCAAAGATACATAAATAGATAGAGAGAAATAGAAATATATGTGAATCAATATGAATAGATCATATCACAAAGTTAGTTGGAAGGTCCAGCTGTCTCATCGTCCTCCTCATCACCTGGAATTCCAAAGAAGTTTTGCATCTCTTCTGGAGACATTCCGTCGGCCATCTGAGCCACCGTCTGACATGCGTATTTCTCGAGTCGTTTGATTTCCAAGATTTCGGAAACTTGAATCAACTTGTAGAGTTCTCCATTATTGACTTTGAGGAACTCCTCATCCCATTCCGGAATCGCTGCTCGATTTGGACCAGCATTTGGAGCGGCGCCCACATCATTGTGTACTAGAATCGGTTCTCCCTTGTGATGCTCACACCACTCGACAATCTTGACTAGAGAATCTCCGGTGATGTTACGCAACGGACCGAGTCTCTTCACCTCAGTCACGCCAGAACTTTGAAGATTGGCAACCATATCGGCGAGAGTTTGCGATTGTTTGAGTGCCTCTGATGAGATATTCACTTCCTTTTGATCATCTGATATCAATGTGATGTAGACAAGTGACTCGACTGGAGCAGCTTCCGGGGCGGGGACATCAACTGGCGCTTCTTCAGTAGACATGTTAGTACGAGCTCTGAAATGCAAAAGTTTGAAAAATTTTGAAACTTTGAGCTAATAAACGAAAAGATAAAATTGAGGTGGAAGCATTAGAGCAGACAATGGCGAGGCAAAACTAAAAGTGAATTTATTAAGAAAGAATTATTATTTACAAACCAATAAATGTGTGAATCTACCGCGCTTGTAGAATGCGTAGATCAAAAGAAAATTTTGAAAAAAAAAGTGAGTCTGCTTTCTTGCGCATGTAATATATTTTTACCAGAATTATCAAAAATCGGCCCGGATTCAAAAAGGGGTGCTCATTTTTTAACAAAAATTTTTGAATTTTTTAGAAAATTCAGAGTAAAAGTCCTTAAACTATCATAACTTTTCATTTAGTTTAAAATTTTAAGTCGAGAAACTAGACTTTTTTCAAAAATTTAGGACCGAGAGGGGCCGGGCCGTTACAAGTCTCGTTTTTATGGTATATTAGATAGAATCTGACCACCGAGAGAACTCAAAGAAGTCAGACACTCTTGTTTTTCTGTACTCCCCTTTTATATTTTTTTTCTGAAATTTCTTAATTCATAAAATGGTTTTTCAGACCACAGACATCGAGAAATCCGTGTTCGAAAACTGGCAACATTCCTTCTCAACGACTCGGTTTCCAGAATGTTCTATCTCATCGCCTCTCCGGATGTTCACGTGTTTCTGGGTGTACGTCACAGTGCGGTAGTTTATATCAAGGTAGGTCATGAATTGGGGATGTTTTCGTGGCGAGACCCAACTCTCACCAAACCTTGTCTTGATTCATTTTAAGCCATTCAAAAAATCATATGTTTCAGATTCCGAGTCTCGAAGAAATCGTTGGCTGGAGAATGCAGAAGAAACTTCAAAGAGATGGGTATTCGGATGAAGTGTCTCAAATCTCAAACTTTACTGATTTAATGATATTATCATTCGATAAATACGCGGTGAAAACGGAGGAAACAAAAATGGTAACGGAGAATATGGAACAATTAGAAATTCAAGATTCAAGAGAACTGGATTCAATGGAGATGGATTTTGAGTTGGATTAGAGAAAATTGAGAATATATTGATGATGAAATTTCAAAATAAAAATGTTAAAAAATCGATTTTATTGTTTTTCTATCTGCTCCACAACCAACCATTGACGCTCTGCCTTATTGCCAAACCATTCTCTTCTGATCCACATTTCGTACTTCATATGAGAATGATTCTGAAGTCTGTTGTAGTTGTCAATCTGGAAAAAGTCGATTTCTGGATTCTCTCTGGATTGTTTTACTTACGACAGTTCCAAACTCATAATGTTGAACCCACGGGTGAAAGAAATGCTGTGGATCAGGTGGATATATATTTCCAACCATTATATGTATATCCACTCCTCCTCTATGATTGACTTTGGTCTCATATGGACTTTCAATCACTCGAACATTTGTGTATGCCGTCCATTTCTGAAATTGTCATTCACTTTTTTCAAACTTTCCTATCACACCTCATCTCTCTTAGTGAACGGTGCTATGATAAATGTTCCTGGTTGCAGACTCAAACTTCCGGAATTATTTTTCAGATGAAGACGGCATTCTCTGAAAAAATTCAAGGGGATCTAATTTTCAAAGATTCTAGACAAACTCTTTTTCGTCTAACAGCCAGCCAAATATCGATTCTCCATTTTCGTTAGGCACGATTCTTAGGATTACTGCCTTTTTATCGTATGGAGCAGCCACAGGAGGATGAGAAGGAGGAAGGGGAGGATTCACTCTTCCGACACGGGTTCTGGGTTTTGGAATAGGCTGTTCCGGAATCTGAAACTTGGAGATGAACTTGTGCTGCAGTACTTGTCAAAAAATTATAGAGTTTGACCGTTTCCAGTTGAACCTTCTTACTCCGTCAAATCGACCAATTTCAGTGCAAAATAGTGATATTTTTGAGCTATCGTCTTAAAATGACCATAACTCTCTAGGGAGTGTCTGTACAAAAAAGTTGTCAACTAAAAAAATGGAGTTCTACTCTTGGTCTGTTCGATCCCATAAAAAGTTATTTTGTGGGATAGTTAGTTTTACTATGAGGCACTCTCAAAGTTGGGCATTTTCAACTGAAGTGAAGTTGATCTACCGTAGACCTGTGGCAAAACTCACATTCAAGCTCTGGGTGGATGAATGTCTGATTAACTGACTATTGATTGGTGCAGGACCAGCATTTTTCAAAATTCCAACTGATCTCCTTGAACTGGCTTCAATCTGAGGTTCATCTCTGCCAATATTTGTCTGAAAGTGTCCTTTTGTGATTCCTTTCTTCAGAAGTGAACTCTTACGCTCAAGCTACACGACGAAAGTTGTCTCACTAATTGATTGGTGTTTTTTCTTGATCTCGATTTGGATCTTGTTCTCTCTCTTTGGTTATTCATTACTATTTGATCTTGAATGTCAAGAGGAAAAAGCTGGGAAGTTTCAGGATCGATCTAAATAAAGTTGTAGGGATATAACGACATAATGACAGATCCTCACCCAATCACATTTCTCTAACATCCAAAATCTACTGGTAGAGTTTTTGTCTGTCGGTTTTGTCCAGGAGATAGTAACTGAATAGTATCCTGATTGATTGGATATAGTTGATATTATGCTGAAAGAGAAGAGATATCTAATGTGTCAGACTAGACTGTCAACTCACTTCGAACTTCCCAAAAACGGAGTCAGTACTTCATGTGCATCGTTGCTTGTTACTGTCATATTCAAGCTCACTGGTTTCTGTTTTGAGGATGTCCTTTCAGTCGGATAAACATCATCGATCTCGGTATAATCATCACACAAAAACCATGGATATTGTCCATTTTCAAGAGTTTCACTTGGAAAGAATTCCTCAAATTCCTGCTGCGAAACATGGAGTTTGATCCATTGTCCAAGTTTCAGTGCATAATTTTTATTTTCAACGATTATTTCGTTTCCTGCTGGACGTTCTTTACACCAAACATATCTTTGACGCGGAGATGAGGGAACTCCTTCCACGACTAGCCCAGTCAACTCGATTCCTCTTCCACTAGATTTCGATCTTCCTCGAGATTTTGATCTAGTACGGGACTTTGATCGAGCACGGGACTTGGATCTTGCTCTTTTCTGAAAACTGAGAACTACGGTTACAGTACTCTATTTGGTCTAACCTGATCCATCTGTTCGAATTGTGATCTTTGATTTAATCGTGATTGATGTTGCAAACCGACAGGAGAGGGAACAACCGGTGCATGTTCCGGTAGAATCTATAAACCATTGAGCATATGAAAATACATTCGAATCAAAGGCCACTTACCAACTCCTTATTTGTGAGACGCCACAGACGTTTGTTCATTTTACTCAATTTGTTGTTCGGGCACTCCACGGTGATTGAATACTTTCCGCATTCGTTGAAAGTAATTGTATTGTTTCTGAAAATTTTGGATTGATTTGAGTTAATTTCGATTAGATGCGGAAAAGATACAGCACTGGGCAAAAAGATTCGACTTTTAGAGGGTGTCCTAGTAGTTTTGATTGTCACATCTAGTAGGTTTTTAATGAATCACGCAAATTAAAAGTAGAGCTTTATTTTTGCAGTTAATGTTTTTTATGTACGGACACTCCCTAAAGAGTTACATATAGTCATTTTAAGACGACAGCTCAAAAATCGCACTATTTTGCACTGAAGTTGGTCAATTTGAGGAAGAAATTACTTTATCGATACGTAACTTGCTAGTGAATGTTCGTACAAAAAAGTTGTCAACTACAAAAATAGAGCTCTACTTTTAATCTGCATTATTCATTAAAAACCTATAATTTACTTTGTCGAAAAATCAGGGATATCGTAAGACCCTCTCGAACTTAGTCATTTCGACTGAAAAAGGTCACATTTTATCCTTTTCTGCACGTTCAATGTCTGGCATGACAGTATGTCTGATGAAAGCCGTACTATCTATATTTTCTCAATGAAAAACTCACAAAATTTCTCCGACGAATGGATGAAACAAGGGCATATCCCTCTTCATGACAAAGCATTCCAATGTTAATTGAACTCTATTTCTCTTGTATCCAATTAAATCAGTTTTATGCATTGGTGGAATAATTGTATAATTATCACATTCAGGAAACACTTGAGTCATCTGATTCTTTTGAATAGTCATCCGGACCCATGTTCCCAATTCCATAGTGTCCGTTGTTATAGTTATGTCGGCTCCAACAACTCGTTCCTTACACCAAACATTAAATTTATTGAGTTGCACTGGGCTGACTCCTATCACTATTCCTATCAGATTAATTTCTTCGTTTTCTGGTTGACATGGAAGTGGTGAGATACTATCATAAATCCACTCATATACCATATCTGGTTTCACTTTTATTCTTCTGATTGTCACATTGAAATGGCCGGCAGGAAATTGAATATTTGATGTGTTTCTGGAAAATAGAGCTTAGTGTTGGAAGCAAAATTTAAAAACCCATACTACTCTTCAAAAAACTCACAAAATGTTTCCGAAGAAATGGTGCTTAATCATCATTTGATTTGCCACCAAATGTTGTTCCAATGTCACTCGAATCGTGACTCCATCCACTTCGGTCTTATACCATTCCCGAATCACTATATAATTTGTTGAGGTAAATTTCGGAGCTGACGCTTGTTTTGGTTCAGGAAAGTATATATCCGCTTCTTTCTTGTAGAAATTCATCGATACCCAATCCCCCAATTTTACTGGTTTCATGGGATTGGCTGTGATGAATCCATGCCTGCCGATATATGTTATTGGACACCAAACACTGTATACTTCCGAGTGTTCTATCTGAAATTTAACAATAAGCTGATTATTTAACAGTTATAGACTTGGAGAGTGTATTCTGGTGTAGAAGATTTCCCAATTACCGTAAATACTGTATTATAACGGCATGCCGTTATATTTTTCAACTGCCTCCGAGAGAAATTTTGTGGTTTTTGAATCTCAAAAAATTTAAACGGAAAAACTTTTTTGGACGTTCTATTCTCTGGATGTTACTAATCACGCTGCTTCTAATCTGACCCAAGAAAAAGCACCGGGATTACCATATTCACAAAACCCGAGTATAGATGGGGTGCCGTTATAATACAGTATTTACGGTATATCAAATATTTATAGTTTTTGTAATAAAATTAATATTTTTGGAATCAACAAGCTGAGACCTTTCAAATGAGTATAATCATGACTGGGCTCGGAATGTTTAAAAAAAAAAGAAGAGCACTGTAGTTTCCGTGGTGAGACCCACTATCCATAAGCTGAAACCAACTTACACTATTTCTCACAGTTAGAACTCACTATTGCGCAAATTTTAGGCTAAAAACCATCAAATTCCCGTAAAAAGTCAAAAAGTTACAGTTTTTCGAAACTTTTCGAAAATCTTTCAATCACAAATCCCACAGTATCTCTGTCTGTTTTGCTCCAAACCTTCTGAAAATTAAATTTTCAAAATCAACGTGTTAAGACAAGTGAGTATAACAGTCGGGGACACCCGGGTATACTCTCAAAGTCGCAAACTAAAAACTACATAGTGTACATTTTGGACTCACCCGAGCAATGACTATACCAATATAAGTCTTACAGTCCTCCATTTTGCTCAACAATTCCTTCTTGTTTCAAAATGTTCTGAATAGACGTTATCAGTTGCTGTCTCTGCTTTTAAGACTCCATTCTGAATTTAAAAGTGAGGAAGAGCAAATAAAAAGAAGTATTTGCGGTGACTGACAGTTTCAGATGGAGAAGATGTAGAGAAAGAGAGAATATTCTATGAAACTTTTCACCAAAAAATAAAAGTTTGAAATGTTGAATGGAAACCTGTCAATGTAGCAACACAAACTGCTTTCCGAGTTTCACTGATAAGATAAAAATTCTAAATTTTTCATGATTTCAACGTACGCGCCGGAAGTATAATTCTAACTAAACTTATTAATGACGATAGAGTCTAGATTGAAGGCTTGTGACAGTGCCAGTGCAGGTTAAGAAATGACTGGCTCATTGAAAAACGGAAGCATTTGAACAGAAATTGAATCCTGGATAATAAGATAAACCTGTGAATAAAGCGTTTTCTCTTTAAAAAAATGCAAAACACTTTATTTAGGGTGACAAGTTACCAGAATCACAAAAACGAGAATTTAATTTGAAATTTCAAAACATTTAGAAAAAAAGAACAAATTGCCTCTGACATTAAAAAAATGAATTATGGAAAACGACTTAAGAAATTAATTACTAAAAATTGAAAAACGAGAAGAGAAATAAAATTAATCAAAAACTTTAAACTCTAATTTGCTCCACGACGACCCACTGAAAGTTTTCTTCCGATTTGACACGGCTTCTTTTTATTATCATATGGTATTTGACTTTCCCGTGCATTTCAAGTTGCCCTCGATTGTCTATCTGAAATTAATGTTTCATAATCATCAAGATGTCACAAGTCTCCCCTTGTCACTCACTATATCTCCAAAATAATCATGAGGAATCCACGGGTAGTTAAAGTGCTTGTGATCTGGCTCATGCAGTCCCTCAGCATAAACCTGGAGCTCAACACCACCTTGTCCGTTCACTCTGGTTGAGACTCCATCGATTTTATCGACTATGGTAACCGGTCCAGACGATGACCATCTCTGGAATTAAGAATAACTGATCTTCATCTATCTTTTCTAAATTCTTACCCCATTTTCATTAGTAAACGGAGCACTGAAGAATGATCCAAGACCGAGATTCAGTTTTCCAGAAGGGAACGTTAATTTCAATGCAGCTGCTCTGAAAATAATTTTATTATGTCAAGATTCCAGATTTCTAAACAAACGTTTTCTCGGCAATCAACCAAACAAATATCATTTCATAGCTTCCTTTATAATTAATCCCGATAATAATTCCAGTTTGATTCTCGTTAGTTTGAGATTGGCGAGGAGTTGTACCAATAGTACGGGGAGCTGGAATCGGAGATAGTGATGGCTGAAAAGTTTCAGACATTGATTAAAATGTGAATATAAAACCCACCAGGTAGGTATCGGGTTGAGGAGTCATTTGGCTAGGCGAATATGAATAACGAGCCGGCTGACTTGAAGAAGATGGCCCGTCTGGATTTGGACTCACATTGCTCACGAAGATCGGATTCGCATTTTTCAAAATTCCTCTTGGTCTTGAACTGGATCTACCCTGAAAAGTGTGTCACTCATTACTACAGTTAAATTATATGTCTTACATAATGGTCAAACTGGACGTGTCTCTGTGGAGTCATTTGATCGAAACGAGAGTTATCCGCTCTAGATCTTGACATTGATCTTCCTCTAGATGAAGATGTAGCTCTATTCTGAAATGTAACGTGTCAAGGTACAGTACTCCTGTTATCATTACATTAAAGCTATTTTGTCCACGTTGAATGTTTTGATCGATCAGTGATTGTCTCTGTGGCGTCATTTGATCGAAACTAGAGTTATGTTGATTGGTAGGCTCTAGCTGAAAAATGACAAAAGGGATTTGGATGTTCGAATTGAAACACTCACCAATTTATATTCTCTTAAAAACCAAACACTTTTTACAAGGCCAGTCCTGTTTTTTCCTCGAATAACAGTCAATAAATATTTACCAGATTGGGGAAATGTGTAAGATTCATTTCTGAAAAGAACCGTATTGCTGATCCCAACCGTATCTCTCTGAGTTACCAACTTACATAATATAATTCACAGATGGGTGCCACAAATCTTCTACTCTTGAATTTTCTTTAATATCAAGTTCCAACTCCAGGAGGATAGCTTTTTTCTGTCCACTGATTTTCGTCGGATGAATTTCAGGAATCTCGGTGAATTCTTGGCACCAAAACATTGGATATTCTCCGTTTGAAGGCATTTCTTTCGGAAAGAATTCGTCCATCTCTTGTTGTGAAATACGGAATTGTACCCATTTTCCTAGACCCAATTTCGAATCATCATTTATTTTAATATCGTTTCCAGGGAGTCGTTCCTTGCAAAACACATATTTACAACCTGTTCCGTTTGCTACAACTATTCCATTTAATTCAATTTGATTGTCTTGGACTCTCGCTCTAGACATGGATCTTCCTCTGGATTTAGATCTCGCTCTATTCTGAAATGTAAAGTTTCAAGGTACAGTACCCCTGTTATCATTACATTGAAGCTGTTTTGTCCACGTTGAATGTTCTGATCGATCAGTGATTGACGCGGGTGGGCAATTGATGCCACGTGGGTTGATTCCAGCTCGATCTAGGAAAGAAGTGGATATCCGGACAAACAAAGACAAGACTTACAAGTTTACTATCTATTAAATGCCAAACACTTTTGATTGGCTGAACATCCTTCTTGTTAATCTGTCGTTTTATTGTGATGAGGTATTTTCCAGATTCCGAGAAGTTTGTAGTTTTTTTTCTGTAAAATTTTATATAGTGGCTCAGAAGTCAACATCAAGGAGTGATGGCGTTTTAGAACCAGAACGTCCGAAATGTCTGTTTTCAAAACTTACATGATATTTCCTACAAATGGATGACTTATCTCTCTTGAGTTTGCAGTCAGCCACAACTCTAATTTCAGAGCAATCGTTCCGTTCATTATCTCTGTTGGATATAGGCTTTTCTCCATCATCGAATAGTTTTTGGTTTCAAGAGCATATTTGTTCATTTGATCTTTCGGAATTCTCATTGTTATCCAAGTTCCCAATGAAATATTCTTAGATCTAATAGTAATATCTTGTCCGACCGGACGTTCCTTCGTCCACACGTAGTAAAGATCCGGTTGATTTTTGTCAGCGCCAGCAACAATTCCAATAAGAGAGACGCCACTGCTTTCTACAGGAATCTCCACATTTTCCAGTACCCACACACTCTGCATATATGGAGCCGGTCGTTTCCGTTTTAATGTTAGTAAGTAACGTCCGGCAGCAAATTGAAGATTTAGGTTATTACTGAAAAATGATATCCATTGAGTAATATTCAAAATCTGAAACTTACTAAATTTTGAAAAAGTAGTTATGATCAATTTCTCTTTGATTCTCCGTCAAATATTGTTCCACCTTGATTCGTATAGTTTTTCCTTCGACTTCCGTTTTAAAATACTCCGGTATGACCATGTAATTCGCTGTTTTAAATTGTGGAGCGGTTTTATTTTTTGGATTAGGGAAGTACATTTCTGCTTCTGCTTTTGAGAAGTTCATTGAAACCCAGTCTCCCACTTTTACTGTTTGACTTGAGTTCGTAGTGAGAATTCCATCTTGGTTTCCAGGAAACGTGTCTTGGCAAGATATATAATATTCTAGTGGGGTTTTCTGAAAACAGGAACAGTTTAATTTATACAGTTCTCGTATGTAACTACAGTTGGGTTCATTCACAAAACTATGGCGAATATTTTCAGACTACTGTAATTTTCACAGCGATCCAAAAAGTATATCAAAACCCACGGTCTCCCATACTGCGAAAAAGAACTGCAAGGAACGTGAAGGCGATTTTTTCACGTTTTAATTCAATTCTTTTATTTTTTGCACTGAAAATGCAGTTTTTTCAGGTTTTTAGACGGCGCAATGGATGAAAAAAGGTCCCGTCCTACAGAATTGTAGAAAATAAAATTCTCTATCTTATGAGTCAGAAACCGTGAATTTTGGTCTGAAATTCACTTTTTCTATACAGAAAAACTGATTTTCAGAAAAATGAGATTTTCTGCCATTTCATCCAATATTTTTTTTCAAAAAAATTGTAACAGTTTTGGAGCATCCTCAAGAACATTATGTGCAAGTTTTATTAGAAAATGTTTTCTACCGAAAAAGTTATACTCAATTTTCTGAAAATCAGTTTTTCTGTATAGAAAAAGTGAATTTCAGACCAAAATTCACGGTTTCTGACTCATAAGATAGAGAATTTTGTTTTCTACATTTCTGTAGGACGGGACCTTTTTTCTTCCATTGCGCCGTCTAAAAACCTGAAAAGACTGCATTTTCAGTGCAAAAAATAAAAGAATTGAATTAAAACGTGAAAAAAATCGCCTTGCAGTTCTTTTTCGCAGTATGGGAGAATGTGAAACCAGAAACTTTTGAAAACGAAACAATTCGAAATGCCACGATTGCGAAATAACTAATTCATATTGTTATTAATTTCAATTGAAAAAAAACAACTATTTTCATTCAGCTCACCTGCAAAACCACAATTCCAATCACAGTTCTAGTATCCATTATGCGAAAACGACTTCTCCAAAACGTCGACTTTTCCAATATGATAGAATGAATAAAATGAAACGATTCTTTTATAAAATATGCCTATAATATAAGAGTGAGCAAATGTAAATAGTTTCAGAACTGTTTCTTCCCTGCGTCTCGCTCAGTCTTGCACTTTTTAGATAAGAAACTGAAAGCGAAATATCAAAAACGTTTGGTGACCGCTAAACAAATTCAGCAATATTACACGGTTAGACTGAATCAGTTGACTCAAATTATGTGCCTTTCCTCGATGTTGAGCCCCCAGGTTTCTGAAATATCGAAAAAAAAAACACATATTCATGATAAGACGTACTTTATTCAAGAATAGGACAAAAAACTTTAATCAATATAGACACTTCCAATTACAAGGTTAGTCAGAAGGTTGAGCAGCGTCGTCTTCTGGAGCAGCTCCCTCGTCAGCAACAGCATCCTCGCCTCCAGCTTCAGCAACGGCTTCTTCGGCTCCAGCTCCAGCTCCAACATCAGCGACCGCTGCTCCAGCTCCAGATCCAGCTCCAGCAGCTTCGGCTCCAGTTCCATCTCCAGTTCCATCTCCAGCTCCAGCACCAGCTGCAGCTGCAGCTCTGGCTGCAGCTCTAGCTGCAGCTCTAGCTCTAGCTCTAGCTTCAGCAACCTCATCCTGTTCGTCAGTTGGAATTGCGTAGAGTTCACGAAGCTCTTCTGGAGACTTTCCCTTGGCCATCAAAGCAACCTTCTTCATCCCATATATCGAAAGTTTCTTGATATTGAGATAGTTGCTAGCGAGCATCAATTCGAAGAGCACGTCGTTATCGATATCGAGAAACTCTTGATCCCATTCCGGAATGACGAATTCGTGGTCCGCAACGAAGTCATCAGGAAGTCTCGGTTCCCCTGCGTGTTTCTCACACCATTGTACGATTTTCACCAAAGTATCTTTAGTGACATCAGCCACAGGAATCGCTTCATGCGGGTCTTCTCCTCCATGAAGATTTGACACAAGATCGTCGAGAGTTTTCGATTGTTTCAAGGCAAGGGAAGAGATCTTCACTTCCATTCCATGATGTGACTCCAACGTGATGTAGACAGTTGGTTCGGCTGGAGCAGCCTCAGCAACTGGAGCATCGACGGCATGGACATCGGCAGGGGCTTGTTCAGCAGACATGTTAGTAGTGAGTACGAGTTCTGAAATGAAAAGAAGAATGAGTTGATGCAGAGGGAATGACAAAAACGGATATCAGTTAAGGAAGAAGAAAAACCGAACCGAATGAAATACCACAATTCGGAAAAACAACTGCCTATCATTCTTATATATAAAAGACAAGTGGTGTTTGTCTGTCTGTCTGAGGCACTGTCCGCAGCAATTTTGGAAAGATAAGAGAAACTGAGCCAGCGGGCAAAACCGAACTGTCGTGCTTTGGACAGCGACAGCCGCTTTAGACCACTCGGCCATGCGGGCACGTTTGAGAGAAGGTGGCCACGTGAATGAGGAGAGGCCAGCCGACTGAATCGCCGAAGGCGAGGCAGATAGGCTGGTCAATTGCATAAAGCCAGATGCATGAGTAAGAAACTTCAAATCAATCCAAATCAAAAAATGAAAAAATTCAATAGAAAATTAGTGGAAAAGAAGGAAACTGCAACGAATCACAAATATAGAAATGAGAATAACAGATTTTCTCAATGAAAGCAATAATAAAACAATCTTGAAGACCGGGCGCGCTCGTAGATCACAACTATGAAAAAAGTAGATCGAAAAGAAATATTCGAAGTGATCTCCTTTCAAATTTTATTTTTAACGCCCTCGAGGTGTAAATATAGCCATAAGCTACAAATAGTTTCGATTCATATTCAATTCTAGTTGTATCGATACTGAAACTCACTTCACTTTTCACTCAGAAGGAATGCGACACTATTGAATCTTTTCAGATATAACCAGTTTAACAATTTCATCCCCTCCAGAACTCTTCTGAAACATCAAAAACATATTTTTCAGGGAGTACAGATTTTATTCAGGAGATGGATAGAGAAACTTTAATCAATATAAATAGAACATTTCACAATGTTAGTTAAGAAGCTTCCTTGACTCCAGCGATAAGCTCTTCGGCTCCAGCAGCAGCAGCTTCCTTAGCTCTAGACGCAGCAGCATCAGCCTGTTCCATCTCCTTGATTTTCCTGTTTATCTCAGCAAGATTATAAGCAACTTGACGAGCAACTTCCTCTTTTTCAGCAGCCTTCTCAGCGGCTTCAATTTCCTCATCCGTTGGAATCATGAAGATGGCACGAAGCTCTTCTGGAGACTTTCCCATGGCCATCTGAGCAACCTTCTTGCAAGCATAATTCAAGAGTTGCTTGATATCCAAGTAGTTGGCAGCGAGAACCAGATGAAACAGTTCCATGTCATCCATCTTGAAAAACTCTTCATCCCATTCTGTAATAGTCACTTTCTTCGGGACGCTTCCGTCGTCAACTGGGATCGGCTCCCCTTTGTGATGCTCACAGAATTCGACAACTTTGATCAGAGTGGGATGAGTGATGTTGTCCATCGGAATACTCTCATCCATTTCAGCTCCTCCATGAAGATTCCACACCAGGTCGTTAAGAGTTTTCGATTGTTTGACAGCCTCTGACGAGATCTTTACTTCCTTTCCATCGCACGATTCCAACGTGTAGTAGAAGAGTGGCTCGGCTGGAGCTGTCTCAGCAGCTGGAGCTTCCTCAGCGACTGGAGCTGGCTCAGCTTCCGCTACTGGAGCATCGGCGGCGGGGACTTCGACTGGAGCTTGTTCGGCAGACATGTTAGTAGTGAGTACGAGTTCTGGAATGAAAGAAAAATGAGGTGATGAAGAGAACATTACAGAGGAGAAAAAAAAGAGAAAAAAGAAAGAAACACAAAAAAGAGCGGCAAAGTGATAACTTTTAAAAAACCAAAAACCCGAGAAAGCAGGTAACCGATAATACTAACAAGGAAAAAGTCAAAATTCTAGGCTTTGAATTATTCTCGAAATTCAGAACAAGTACTAGAAGAAGAAAGGTGAGACAGAAGAAAAAAGAAAAAAAGGCAAGACTGGCTTCCGGATCAAGATGACAAAGTAGGATTGAGAAATGCGCGGACTCGGTGATCGGAATGGCTACAGTTTAGATCAAAAAGAAAGAAACGAAGTGCGTCAAGTTTCAAGGTAAAATCAGATTGAAATCTGTTGATCTACTGAGGAAACCTAGAACATTGCTTTTCAAAATTTGCTGTTGTGTTTGTTGTGTTTACCGACACTAGTGCTTGCGAACCGACACGTTGATTTTTTCCCAACATTTCCCGCTGACAAAAATTAGCCCCATGGCGCGCAGAGAAATGGACATGGCCATGCTATCGATTATTTTTAAGTAAATTCGCCAATTTCAGAAAATTCTTCGAAGTGTGTCTTTGGAGGCGGCTCCAAAGTCTCAAATTTTACTGGCCAGCCAATTCTGAAATCACAGAAGTATTATGCATTTCAAAAGGAAAAAGATAGAAGAAATCGGGAAAAATAGGAGATGACAAGGTTTTATCCTGAAAATGACAAAACGGGTTCAGAAAAAATAGCAAGCCTATAGATCACTACGGTTATCGTGTACACAGAGAAATAAAAAAAGTGAATCTGTCTAATTTGTAGGTTTGGTCAGCAGACCCGTTTTGATCTACTCTTACCGTATGTGAGACTATTTCTTAACAAGACTTGGTTTCAAGGAGCCAGAAATTCTCGGAGCTAGAGGATGACCCACAACGGACTTCACTTTCCACTCGAATTTGAAAGTTGTTATTTTCAAACAGAACGATGTTCATAAAACAATTAACTTTATTTCGAGGGTAAAACAACAACAATTCCAATCAAGAAAACAGAGATCATAGCACATTTGAGCAGCAGTTCAAGCGTCCTTGGCTCCAGCAGCAGCCTCGGCTCCAGAAGCAGATGGTCCAGTCTCTCCAGCAGCCGCAGCAGCAGCTCGTTCAGCCTCCTTGGCTTTCTTCTTTTCGGCAGCAGCCTTCTCCGCAGCCTCATCTTCCTCGTCAGTTGGAATCATGTAGGTGACACGCATTTGTTCTGGAGACTTTCCCTTTCCCATCAGAGCCACTTTATTGGTTGCGTAGACGAGGAGCTTTCTGATGTTGAGATAGTCGGCAGCGACAATCAAATCGAACAATTGCGAGCAGTCAATTTCTAAATATTCCTTGTCCCACTCCGAAAATCGGACTGAACCAGGCTTAGGGTCCTCGTCGTGATCCGGAACCGGTTCGCCTCTGTTGTGCTCACACCATTCGATGATTTTGAGCAGAGTGGCCTCTTTGATGTTGTCCATTGAAATGACCTCATTGAAGTCGGCTCCGTCGTGAAAACTGGCTAGAAGATTCTTGAGAGTCTTCGATTGTTGACTCGCCAGGGAAGAAATCTTCAATTCCTGCCCATCGCTTGACTGCAAAACGAAGTAGACATCTGGATCGGCAGCAGCTTCTGAAGCTTCTCCAGTTGACATGATGAATCCAAGTTCTGAAATAAAAGGAAATTAAATGAATAGGGTGAGAAGAAGAAGTATTCAAACAAGAGAGAATCAGAGAAACAAAGATGAAACGAAAAACTAAAAAGAAGGGGAACAGTGAGAAGAAGAGGAAGGAGTACGTGTCGAAATGAGATTTAGGTGGGTCAGCAAAAACGAAAATATGAGAAGAAATAATAACCAATCGGTAAAAAAATTACTTTTTCAAATGTCAAAAACAAAGAGAAAACAACATCCGTATCTCAAATGAAAAAAAAAACAGTCCTTTCGTTTGAAAATGATGAGAAACAAGATCTTTTGGGTGAATTTTAGAAAGGCACTAGGCCATGAGGGCACGACCCCGACCCCTCCAAACAGTGACACATGAGAGACCATCTAACAATTCTTTGAATAAATCTCAGAGGGGCACGTTTGCATTCTCACTTGTTCCCAACTGTTCAGGCGCCACAAAGACTCTGAACTCTCGCTCTTTCTACGGTATCGAGGTTGTAAAAACCAAATAAGAATACTGTCTGGAACCAATCATCTCAAAACTTTCATAACACGTATTTCTTCGGAATCCAGAAAAAGATTACATTGCTAGGAAAAAATTGGGAAATCAGAACAGAGATTCTCTGGAAGTTTTTTTCTATCTGTTTTTAGCTCCAGTCTTCTTTTTTTGATCCTATACCCTCTCCTTTCTGAAATATATTATAAAAGACAAAACATTTTTCAGACTTAACAGCTTCATTTAAGAAAAAAAGGAAGGAATGTATATTAATATAAATAGATCATATCGGGAATTTAGTTAACCAGTCCAGCTGCTTCATTATCTTCCTCCTCATCATTTTCGATGCCGAAGACATCTCGAAGCTCATCTAAAGACTTTCCTTTGGTTATGAGAGCCATTGCCTTGCATCCGTAGTCCAAGAGTCGTTTAATTTGCAACTCGAAGGCAGCTGGGAGCAATTCATTCAAGTCACACCCATCGAGGAACTCTTTATCCCATTGTGGGATATATATCGGTTGATGTTCACTCTCCTTATCTACTGGAATCGGCTCTCCCTTGTGTTGCTCACACCACTCGACAATTTGACAGAGAGTTGTTCCAGTGATGTTGGCGATTTGAACGGTTACTTCAAGTTGTTTTTCAGCACGTTGGAGACCGTCAACCGCATTGAGGAGTGCTTTTGATTGACAGAGTGCATCTGACGACATCCTCACTTCCTGTTGATCCATTGAAATCAATGTGATGTAGTACACTTCATCGACTTCTGGAGCATCATTGCCTTCTGAAGTATCATATTCTTCTGAACCTGCATCATTTACTGGAGCATCCTCGACTTCAGGAGTATCATCCAATTCCGGAGCATCGTCGGAGGGGACATCGATTGAACCTTCTTCAGCAGACATGTTAGCCTAAAAGTCAATGTATGAAGAGGGTAACAAAAAATGTTGAAGAAATAAGAAGATATTTTTCACACATTCAACAAAACAAAACAGTACAAATATTTACATAAAATAAGAAATGGTTCTGAACTTTGAGAGTGTGTCACGAGTTTAGATATTATCCCATTAATTCTGTTTTCAGATCTTCATTTTTGTAGTGGACCATTTTTTTCAGAATACCGTAAAACCTCTAATAGAGGTGCCCCCAACAAAGCCTATTTAACGCGGAATATCTTTTGTCTCAAAGGAGATATCAAAAAATTGCAAACTGACAAAATAAGGCTGAGTACTTATAAAATAGATCTTCAGTTGGAAAAAATTTGATAGCTCTCAAGGTAGTTGAGATATTGTTCACCAAACTCTTGCTACTAGGGGCACCTTTTACAGTACTCCTTTTAAAAAAGTCCCGTAGTTGATTCGCAAAAATCACGTTGAATGGATAATTTCTATCTCAAGTTACCCCACTCAAGAGATTACTGGTAAAAGGAAATTATCAAAAAAGTTCTTGGCTTGATCTTCAATCGTATAAAACATGAAAGACAATGCAAGAATATGGAACTGGTTGGAAATTCAGCTGGAAGTTTCCAAAGAAAAAATGCAAAACCGAAACGTTTTCGATGTCAGGACAGAAATGAATGAAAGAAATGACGAAATGGTTGCCATAGGAAATTTTGAGAGAGACAAAGAAATGAGAAGGCTTAGTGACGGGCGAAAGTGAGAGAAATAGAGACGTCAAGTCATGCAAAAACAGAGTAGGAGTGAGCTGAGGGATTACATCAAAATAGGAATTCCAATTATAAAAACACAAAAATAATTAAATTTGAATGAAAAATGTTATGAATTTTGTGCAAACATAGATTTTTCTTCAATTCGGAAATAGATTTTACGTTTCTCTGTCATATTAATAGAATAGCAGTTCCAGCTGTTCGATTCGTGGAAACGCTTGCTGTGCAGTTTTCCGTTATGGTGTGAGCCGCGGTGTTTGCGTATTCGGCTTTCGTTTTTTTAGATGAAAGCTCATTGAAATTGGGAATGTAAGAGCAGAGACTTTGAGAAATGACTAAAGTATGAGTTTGGAAATATATTTAGAAAGAAAGTGCTCAGAAAAGAAGCATTCAGGTAACAACAGAATATCCTCGACATAAGTATTCTTCGAAACGGCCCCCTCCCCCTTTTGATTATCTTTACATCATAGGTCAACATCAGGAGACACAGTTCCCCTCATCCTCGGTATTCGGGTCATTCCCTTGAGCTGATTGATCTGGCTCCGCCTCTTTTAGTTATAATTGAAAAAAAAAGCAAATTCCATGAAGTGACACTACCACAACTTGAGTTTCCTCTACCCACCCACGATCACTGAGAATTTTCGATTGTTCGACGGCCTCGGACGAGATCTTCACATCTTTTCCATCACAGGTCTCCAACGTGATGTCCTATCAAGAGATTACCGCCTATAATCTTTTGTCGGAACGATAACATCAGCAGAAACCTCTGAGCATGAGAAAGTGAGCTCTGGGAAATCTGGCAGTGTGCCAACATCTGTGTAATCTATGACGGAATCGATTGAGTCATTGATTTTTTTCGAAGAACTACGAAAGAACGTTATATGTTTGAAATTGTTCATTGGCAGATACAAAGTACAGGAAAGAAGAATTTCAAACACAAAAAAAGAAAAAGACAAAAAGTCAATTATTCAGTTGGCAGCAGCAACATCCTCGGCTCCGGCAGCAGATGGTCCAGCCTCTCCAGCAGCAGCAGCTTTTTCAGCCTCCTTGGCTTTCTTCTTTTCGGCAGCAGCCTTCTCCGCAGCCTCATCTTCCTCGTCAGTTGGAATCTCAAAGATTACGCGAAGCTCTTCTGGAGACTTTCCTTTAGCCATCAAAGCAACCTTCTTACAAGCATAATTCATGAGTTGTTTGATATCCAAGTAGTTGGCAGCAAGAATCAGATGGAAGAGCTCATCATGATCGATCTTGAGGAACTCCTCGTCCCATTCTGGGATAGTCACATTCTTCGGGACAGTGTCGTCGTCAACTGGGATCGGCTCCCCTTTGTGATGCTCACAAAATTCGACAACTTTGACGAGAGCGGGTTTTTTGATGTTGTCCATTGGAATAGACTCATCCATTTCAGCTCCTCCATGAAGATTCGAGACAAGATCATTGAGAGTTTTCGATTGTTTGACGGCCTCCGACGAGATTTTCACTTCATCTCCATCGCATGACTCCAACGTGTAGTAGACAGTTGGTTCGGCTGGAGCAGCCTCAGCAACTGTAGCATCAGCGGCAGGGACTTCAACTGGGGCTTGTTCAGCAGACATCACAGTATTGAGTACGAGTTCTGTAATAAGAAGAAAATTAGTCGATGAAGAGAAAAGGAAGGAAGGGAGAGAGAGAGAGAGAGAAATCAGTATGAGCCGTTTACTGCAGACAAGAAAAGGAAGAGATACAAATGGAAAGTGAGATGTCTCTACTGTCCATCCATCTCCTTTTATACTAATTTTTCTTCCCAGGGACCATACGCAGCTACGCAGCTACGCAGATACGCATTCGAGAGACCTATCATGTCCCTTTAAACGCAGGAACAGAGTAAGTATTTGTTAGAAAGACGTAAGGAATAAATCGGGCAATCGACATGGTAGTGGTAGACTGGAGTCGGGATACGTGGATCAACGACTTTTGCGAAGAAATGGTGGAAGGTTTGAAAAAGGTGTTTCGGGAGAACGCGGAGCATCGTAAAGAAGTTCTGAGACATGAAAGGTTGAGAGTGGCAAGGAAAAGAGAGCAAATCAAAAAGAATGTAAGTGAGCAGAAGCAGGAATGGGCTGAAAAGCAAGTTCACGTCAAACGTCGAAGAAAGCGGAAACTGAAAAAACTCAAGAAACGCCGGAAAAAGCAGAGGAAGAAGGTGATGAAAATCAGACGCCGAACATGGATAGCTTTTCGAGTCTTCGTTATGATCTTTCGTAGTGAAATCGTAACTTTGGACATACTGTGGATCGAGTCTAAGACCTACAAGTATGCTATTTTATCTCCAATCTCCCTCGAAAAAACGTTCGTTCCAAGAAATAAGAAAAAGAAAAAGTTGAAGTTGTGCTACGGATACAGGAAATCGGAACACGGCTAAATCGAACTCAAGCATTTGTTTTCTATCACGTACCCTTGCGGACGTAAATAAAATAAATAAATAAATAAATGTTAATTAATTATAACCAACACTCTGCAATAAATGTTTCCCCAAAATTTCAGGTCAGTCCGACCAATTTGAAAAAAGGTATGGTCGAAAACCCAAAAGTTGATACCTTTTTATCCGGTACTGTATTTGAATAGCCTTTGCGCTTCTTGTAGCTACAACACGGTTTTCAGACTTATGTACTACTTCAGCTGCTTGTATGGGAATTTTTCATCATTTATAAACAAGCACATTCTCTATCTACCATGGGCCTCCGTTTTTTTCACGGGCCTCCCATTCTGCTACGGGCCACCGATTTTTTTATGGGCCTCCGATTCTGCCATGGGCCAAAATGTTTAAAAAAATATAATTAATTTTGTTTTGGTTGTTTAGTGATGAACAGTGTCAAAACCTGCATTAACTAGAATAAAGGATCTCGCCAAAAGATTTCCACCTTTTGTCGGAACGATAACATCTGTAGATCTGTAGAGACCTCTGAGCATGAGAAAGTGTGCTCTGGGAAGTCCGGCAGAGTGCCAACATCGGTGTAACCTATGAAGGAGTGGATTGAGTCATTGATTTTTTTGAATAAATACGAAAGATATGTTTGAAATCGTTCATTGGCATATACAAAGTACAGAAAAGAAGAATTTCAAACACAAAAAAAGAAAAAGTCAAAAAATCAATTATTCAGTTGGTAGCAGCAGATGGTCCAGCCTCTCCAGCAGCAGCTTCAGCAGCTTTTTCAGCCTCCTTGGCTTTCTTCTTCTCAGCAGCAAGCTTCTCAGCAGCCTCATCTTCTTCATCAGTTGGAATGCCGTAGATGACACGAAGCTCTTCTGGAGACTTTCCTTTAGCCATCAGAGCAACTTTCTTGCAAGCATAATTCAAGAGTTGCTTGATATCCAAGTAGTTGGCAGCAAGAATCAGATGGAAGAGCTCATCATTATCGATCTTGAGGAAATCCTCATCCCATTCTGGGATAGTCACGTTCTTTGGGACAGTGTCGTCGTCAACTGGAATCGGCTCCCCTTTGTGATGCTCACACCATTCTACAACTTTGACGAGAGCGGGTTTTTTGATGTTGTCCATTGGAATAGACTCATCCATTTCAGCTCCTCCATGAAGATTCGACACAAGATCATTGAGAGTTTTCGATTGTTTGACGGCCTCAGACGAGATCTTCACTTCATCTCCATCACATGACTCCAACTTGTAATAGACAGTTGGTTCGGCTGGAGCAGCCTCAGCAACTGGAGCATCAGCGGCAGGGACTTCAACTGGGGCTTGTTCAGCAGACATCACGATATTGAGTACGAGTTCTGTAATAAGAAGAAAATTAGTCGATGAAGAGAAAAGGAAGGAAGGGAGAGAGAGAGAGAGAGAAAACAGTATGAGCCGTTTACTGCAGACAAGAAAAGGAAGAGATACAAATGGAAAGTGAGATGTCTCTACTGTCCATCCATCTCCTTTTATACTAATTTTCTTCCCAGGGACCATACGCAGCTACACAGATACACAGATACGCAGCTACACAGATATGCATTCGAAAGACCTATCATGTCCCTTTAAACGCAGGAAAAGAGTAAGGTCCCTGGGAAGGAAAATTAGTATAAAAGGAGATGGATGGACAGTAGAGACATCTCATTTTCCATTTGTATCTCATCCTTTTCTTGTCTGCAGCAAACGGCTCATACTGTTTTCTCTCTCTCCCTTCCTTCCTTTTCTCTTCATCGACTAATTTTCTTCTTATTACAGAACTCGTAGTCAATATCGTGATGTCTGCTGAACAAGCTCCTGTTGAAGTCCCTGCCGCTGATGCTCCAATTGCTGAGGCTGCTCCAGCCGAACCAACTGTCTACTACAAGTTGGAGTCATGTGATGGAGATGAAGTGAAGATCTCGTCTGAGGCCGTCAAACAATCGAAAACTCTCAATGATCTTGTGTCAAATCTTCATGGAGGAGCTGAAATGGATGAGTCTATTCCAATGGACAACATCAAAAAACCCGCTCTCGTCAAAGTTGTCGAATGGTGTGAGCATCACAAAGGGGAGCCGATCCCAGTTGACGACGACACTGTCCCAAAGAATGTGACTATCCCAGAATGGGACGAGGAGTTCCTCAAGATCGATAATGATGAGCTCTTCCATCTGATTCTTGCGGCCAACTATTTGGATATCAAGCAACTCTTGAATTATGCTTGTAAGAAGGTTGCTCTGATGGCTAAAGGAAAGTCTCCAGAAGAGCTTCGTGTCATCTACGGCATTCCAACTGACGAGGAAGATGAGGCTGCTGAGAAGGCTGCTGCTGAGAAGAAGAAAGCCAAGGAGGCTGAAAAAGCTGCTGCTGCTGCTGCTGCTGGAGAGGCTGGACCATCTGCTGCCGGAGCCGAGGATGTTGCTGCTGCTAACTGAATAATTGATTTTTTGTCTTTTTCTTTTTTGTGTCTGAAATTCTTCTCTCCTGTACTTTGTATATGCTAATGAACAATTTCAAACATATAACGTTCTTTCGTAGTTCTTCGAAAAAATCAATGACTCAATCGATTCCCTCATAGATTACACAGATGTTGGCACACTACCAGATTTCCCAGAGCTCACTTTCCCATGGTCAGAGGTCTCTGTAGTTGTTAACTGTCAAACAATCGACTATTGATGGAAATCTCTCGGTGAGATCCTTTATTATAGTTAATGCAGGTTCTCACACTCTCCCCAGGTTTTTAAAATGCAAATGCTGCAATTTTTAATTGTATGGTTGACATTTTTGCAAAAGCATTTTCGAGGAGTGAAAAATTATAAGATCAGCAAAATGTCAGTTCAAGGTAGTGTGACTTCTAGCTATAAGAAACTACACCAACGATACTCATTTCAATCCAAAAATTACAGCGTTCTACGATCAAAAACAAAAACAAATTTTTTGCTCTTTGAGCACCTACAGCACTACCGTAGCCCGGAGCCGGAGTTCAAATTTCTGCATATGGGCTGCTAATGACCAATGGTTTCTGTTTTTACAAAAATCTTGCCCTAGGACACACGTTGCTCGAGTCTTACAGAGAACGCGTTTTATAAGATCAGCAAAATGTCAGTTCAAGGTAGTGTGACTTCTAGCTGTTAGAATTGATTGGTTATAACTTTTCAGAGAGAACCCGTACAAAAAAGTAGTCAACTACAGAAGTGAATCTCTAGCACTACAAACTTTAACAAAAATTGGTTTCGTTGCCCCACGGATTTTGCCGGAGCTCATCCTCATAGTTAGCCATTCTTAACAAAAACTAAAAATGCCACCATCTTCGTGTTCCAGGTTCCAACCTTGAACTACTTATAAGTTGTTATGATTCCTCATCACATTCATTTATTTTGTTCTTTCTACTCTACCTCATTCGAGCTCACAACCAGGACCCATTAAGCGACATTTCCGCCCGGTTTATGAAGGATACGCAGGTGTATCCAGATTAACCCGAATTGCTCGTGCGCTTCTGGTGCACTTTGAATATGGATTACGTGCCAGGGAAGAGGGGGAGGGAGACCTCTGGTCACCAGAAGTCGTGGTTAGATACACTAGGGAGCAGCTGTTCTCTCTGTCTTATTACTAATCGAGAGGCCGACACCGGTTGGGAGTAATTGGTCTCTTTTCGATTGTTTGTTTTCGGGTTATGCTACAGATTCCCATTTAAAGAAATCGGTTTCTTTATCTCATTTCCTTCTTTTCATTCTCGATCGGTTCTGTTCCCACGATTTCTTTCAAAAAGTCGGCCTTTCTCGATAATATTTCTCCTTAAAACAATATCTTTTTCATTTTGAACAAAACATTTCAAGAGTGCGATTTTTCTCAAAAGGGCGCGTTTGCACTTTTCCTTTCCTGCTTTTTTTTGCAGTGTCCCCGACAATTTGTATCTATACCTGTACTATTATAATTACTTACCGATACCGTCTCTTTTATGTTCTTACCGACACCACTGCTTAGATTTGCAAAACTAGGATCCTAGCAAAAGTTTGTTTTCAACTTTTCAGTTTCGTGTTGTTTACCGCTTTATCCATATTTGCTTCCTCTTCTCCGCAAGCCTCCAAGCTTTGCCTCATAACACTATAATTAGCCAATCGGCGAAGCCTTTTCAGCCACTCCCCCCCTACGGCCGTTGCCATGACCAGGTTGATCGAAGTAATCCGGATTTTTGTACCGGCCCGCTGTCACCGTCGGACCACACTGCTCCCGTTTCTTCATTTATATTTTCGTATTCTGTCGAGAGCAGGTTTCTTTTTTGTTCGGGTTTTCGTTTTTGTTTAGAAACTTCCGTTCCAGCTGGATGAAGTCAGATGTCTCTTCATTCTTTAGCTCTTTTTTGAATTTTCCATGAACAGAATGATTCGATGTTATATAATCAAAGTTCTGAAGAATTTCACTCTCCAAATCGGTCCTTATCTTTAGCCATTCCATATCCGTATCTCATAACTCCCAATTCTTCTCTCTTTCCTGTTCTTGATTTCTATTTTACAATTGTTTTCTCCATCCACTGATCATTTTCCTATTTAAGAACTTGTAATCAACGCTATCATGTCTGCTGAACAACCTGCCCCCGATCCTGCTCCAGTTGTTGAAGCTGCTCCATCTGAGCCACTCATCTACTACACACTGACTTCGTGCGATGAACAGGAAGTGAAGATCTCTTCACTGGCAATTCAACAGTCGAAAACTCTCGACGATCTTGTCGGCAATCTTCATTTTTCTGAGGTAGGGAAGCCTACGGAACCAATTCCCATGGAAAAGATCACTAAAGCCACTTTGCTCAAAATTGTCGAATGGTGTGAGAAACACAAGGGAGAGTCAATCCCAGTCGAAGACGACACTGTCCAGAGAAATACCACAACCCCGGAATGGGATGAAGAGTTCCTCAATATCGATAACGATGAGCTCTTCCATCTGATCCTCGCTGCGAACTACTTGGATATCAAACAACTCATGATATATGCTTGTAAGAAAGTAGCTTTGATGGCCAAGGGAAAGTCTCCGGAAGAACTCCGAGTTATCTACGGCATTCCAACTAATGAAGAAGACGAGGCTGCGGAGAAGGCTGCTGCCGAGCAGAGAAAAGCCAAGGAGGCTCAAAAAGCTGCTGCAGCTGATGCTGAAGCCGAAAAAGTCGAGGAAACTGCTCCTGGCGCATCTACCTAAATATATGTTGAACATGTTGTTTATTCATCGTCTGACTAATTCCGATCTGTCTACCTCTTGAATAAAGTCAATTGTGCCGAAATCAATGCCGTTTTTTTATAGAAGGGGTTTGGGCTTCTCCATAGCATCAGTGCCTCAGAATTGGTTTTGCGATCACCCCGGTATTTAAATCTTCAAGACAAGCCTTTCATTCAACCCTCCAACTCAATATGACCAACTCATTAAAATCCCCGATTCCTTAAGCCCGGGATTAAATTCATGTTTCTCTTCTTCCTCTTCACTATCATCATTTCCGTTCTATCGACGCACTCTCAGGACAACACTCTCTAACTCCCCTTGTCTTCTTCTTTAGTTTCCATGACAACTCAAAGTAAAAACCCGCTCATCACGAGTTGAAACGCGCGGCGTGTTTCGAAACATCCATGTTTTCTTGTCAGCTGTTTTTTACCGTTCATAATCATCTTTCCCGTCACAGTTTCTGTGCTTAAACATCTGCATATCCATATTTCAGTGCCTATATGTCTTATCAACAAGAAGAGGGTCACGCCACTCCGCCGAGACAGTACACACTACAAGCGGGAAAGATTGGAGCCGAAGAGTACATTCAAATCTCTGCCGTGGCCATTCAACAATCTCTAACTCTGAAAAATATGACTGAAATGTTGAATCTAAACGAAGTGATTCCAATAGAAAACATCGACGCGAAAACGCTTCGGAAGGTTGTTCAATTCTGCGAGCACCATGCGGGGGAGCCAATTCCTGTTCCAAAGTCTAACGCTTCCGACACTGTGATTCCGGATTGGGATGCTGATTTCTTGAAAGTTACCAATGCGGAACTCTTCTTCCTTATGAATGCGGCTGACTACTTGCATATAGATTTACTCATGCAATATATTGGCAAGAAAGTTGCTCTTACGGCCGAAGGAAAGTCTCCAATGGGGATTAGTAAGATGTGGAAGATTCCCACGGATGAGCAGGAAAAGGAGGCAAGAGAAGCGGCAAATGTGAAGAGAATTCTGGCGGATACAGTTGAGAAGGCGGCTAAAAAAACAGTTACTGGAGAGCAACAAGGCTCTGGAGTCTCTTCTTCACTAGAGCAATAACCTCATATCATATCATTCCTTCTCATCTGAAATCTGATATACTGCACTCCTTTTATGAAACCTCTCAATAAATATTCCCTCGTTTTCGTGGCATATTGATAAACCTTGTGATTTTATTTACTTGTGATACCAGAATAAAATAACAAGACTAAATTTGAAACGAGATTTTTTTTGAACATTCCAACCGAATCTTTTTCAAATTACGTCCAGATGTCAAAGCTGGTGTATCTGTCTGTAGTTCTACATATGTGTCCAGATGGTCGTTGTCTGTAACTGATCATTTCTCCAAATTTTCAAGAGTGTGAATTTTGGTATGATGAGTGTCAGTTTGTCCGGATGTCCACATATTTTGTACTTAATTATCATCAAATCTTCTACATATCGATCTACATGTCTCGCCTCAAAATCCCTTATTTTCTAAAAGGCCACTGTCTGTCTACAACTCATAAACTCGAAAAAAAACTATTCATGTACCCGTAAAAATATCACAACCAAATCAATCACAAAAAGAAATCACAGAAATTCGAAAGGCATAATGGCAAGGGGGGAGGAAGAAACACAGGTAATCATAGGCAAATTAGGAAAAAAGAGAGAAGAAAGAAGTAATAATTAGATGGCGGAGTCAAGCAGAATTTGAAAGTTGAAGGGAGGAATAGGAAAATATTACCATTGGCAACAAGAGCCTTCCAAATGGGGAGAATGAAAAAGAAAAAGATATCGGGAAGAGAGGGAGAGGCAAATTGAGGGTCGAACTATCTTGAACTATCTTCAGGCAGTATCCGATGTCTCACCATTCACCATCACTTTCCTCCTCTGAAGTCGTTTCACCTCGAGGTGTCTCCGGTCGAGAAGTTTCCGGTAGAGCAACTGCCGGTTGCACTTGAGGCAGAGGTCGACTAACTTCCACTGGACGCCAAAATGCATCATCAAGCAGTGGTAAGTCGTCATCTGAATTCGGAGTCCGAGGCCTTGGGATCACTTCGATCACTTCCTTCACTCTCCACCCACAATATGTTGCTTCTTTTCCGGGGACCAGACTCGGGGTGGCAACCGGCTCGATTCGGGCTCTGAGGTCTCTGAAAAAGGTAAATTTAGTAATAAAATAAATCATTTCAGATAGAATCCTTACCCATCTCCGTGTCCCTTGATTAAGTCCAAATCTGTTTGGACCCAGGAGAATTTATCGTCTTCGAAGAACTTGACTTCTCCGTTTGACGAGCTGAGCATACACTCGTCAAACGGGTCAAAAACCACAGTGAACTGAAATAATAAACGTTTCAATGAGAAATTTTAGGGAGTTAAGCAACAGAAATCGCCAAAACGATTGCAACGCAACGAAGAGCGGGCTGTGGCATGAAAACTGATTCTAAAAAATTCAAACTTATGCATGTTATGTCAAATTGCCCAGTATCTCTTATTTTGCAGTAAACTACATTCTTGTACAAATTCCCCGTAAAGAACTATAAGCTGGATAGCAGCAGTGTGTACTTTCTGCGTGGTTGACATGGTACCCCCATTTCCATGATCTACAACTGTTTGGGAAGGGTTCCGACAAAAAATTTGTCAACTACTTAAATAAAGATCTAGATTATTTCTATAACATACCACAAAATTAAAGCGATTGAACTATTTGTGGACTCGCGGCAAGCTTTTCAAGTTAGCCGATTTCATTTGACTCCGAAGCTATTTGGATACTTCTACCTTTTTTCTCAAGTTTCCCTTATTCCTACCGGTTCTGGCTTCTCCTCAACTTCCACTGGCTGCTCTTCTTCTCCATCCACCAAATATTGTTCTTGGCCTGGTCTGGGAAATGGAACATCCCATCCGTGGGGAACTGGAGCAGGCCGTCGTGAGGATCTCTGAAACAAAAAAAGAGTACAAAAACCGGAACAGACCACCTATCAAGAAAATAAAAGATCAGTCTGAAAAATCGGCAAACTAATTCCTTAAAAGACTTTTCCTACTGAAAAGATGAGAAATCAATCTTCAAGAATAGATGGAAATTCAATAGATGCAAAAATATCAGAAAAAGAACAGTCACTAGTAAGATGGATTGCATTAAAGGAGGAATAAATTAAAAACGAAGGAAAGAAAGGAGAAGAAATGCAAATTCATGAGTGTTCTCCTTTTTGTGTGGAGAAGGAAAATTAATGGGACACCGGGAGATGAAACAAAAATAAACGGGTAGACAATGGAACCAGAAGATAGACTAGATCGACACTTTCTCCATTTTCTGGTTTACTTTTTAGTTTTAACTCTCATGAATGAGAAAAGAACATGTAAGTAACACTCGGAATGAAAGATGAAACAAGTCAGTGTGCTTTTACTAGTCCTTATTAATTAGTAGGATGTAGATACGTTACGACTTTCTTCGAATATCTAGAATAGAACAAAAATGAAATTCTAGGAAAAAAGTATTGAGAGGACAGAGTGTACAACCGGTATAATTCATCAAATTTCATGTAATATTTTTTCAACTGACTATGAGGCTTACTTAGAAGAATTGTGTAAAAAAGAAGACCAGACATCGAGTGTCTCATTATGAAATTGGAACTTTTAAATTCTGAAAGGGAATCACGAAGTCAAAACTGTTTCGTTTTTGTTTTCAATTCATATATCTTGTACCCAAAAATCCCCAGATCTCTATTACTGAATCCAACAATTTTTCTGTGCGATATCTCCCATCTGGTACTGTTTTGTCGACAAAAACTGAGATGTTTTAACAAACTTTGAGCTCGTGACAAACTCTCGAAATCTGCTGATTGAGCAATAAAATCTCAATTCTTGGCTAGTTCTTCGTTTTTTGGGTTTTGACTATATTTTTCAAATAATAAGTAAATCTGTTCACATGATAAAGGTATCTAACTTTTTAACTCATTGGAACTTTTCCCCACAGAAATCTTCCAGAAAACCATTTTGCAGATTTATTAATAGTAACTATCACTTCTTCCACTCATAATTCTAAAAATCCGACTTGTACCTCAAAATGATTAATTACAATAATGTAGGCTTCAATTCCATCCATTTCCCCACCAAATTTCAAAACACCCCTACATTCCCTTACCTCACAAACCTCCCCATATCTTCTTCTGGCCTCTCTTTACCCTTCCAAAAGAACATTCCCCTCTAAAATAATAAAAAAGAAGAGAAGTGACCCCTCGTCTTTCTTTCATCCAATATTTTTCTAATCTGTTCTAATGGGGGAGCATAGAGACAACCACAGATGTAATGTGATACCACTCTCTCTATGAGCATCTCTTGCCTCCGTGTCTACGAGGCTCTTTTTCTTCATTTGATGGAGTAATGCAAAAGAAAAACGAAGGAGAGAAATGACCTTTTGCAAAACTTGCAGAGTGCTCATTTCTCGTATATCAGAGGTCAGCCGGAAACATACGAATTTGCAAAGCAAGTCCCGACCCTAGAGGTCCTGGATGTTTTGAAAAATAGGATACAAATTGAAATCCCTCCACCTGTCTCCTTATTGGAGCACAACTGGAGCACAATTAAGTCGGCGCCACCCTCTCATTAACTCCAGTTCCAATCCAAGTCTGAGCAAAACCAGTAATTTAAATTTAACCGGGAGCCAGCATATTCCAATAGGCACGTATTATTGGAAAATGAAGGGAACGAGATAGGGGGAGGAAGTCATATCTGGACTCGGATTAAAGGATATAATCCTTTCGTTTCGAAAATGTCGGAAGGTAAGCCAGTATGCTCAAAATTTTTGATAGAGAAATGGAAAAAGCTTTTGGAATACTGAATGAGAGAAGTCGGTTTTGTGGTGGTTGGAACTCGAAAATTAGTGATATTTGACCGTGTCTCCTAGCACCAAAGTTAGTTAAATTTCGATTACCTTTTTGTACAGACTAGGGAGATATGATCTGTGAAAGTAGCAACACTCTGTGACAACGACCTCCGTAACTTCAATCGGGTGTACCTGACTAGGGAAAGTTTTTTCTGAATTGTTCTTAACTACAAAAACAAAGTTCTAGACTGGAACAACAGGGAACGTATATTTTTGAAAATTGTTAAGTATCTGGATTCAACTCTTAAAATTGGTCAATTTTCAGCAAAAATTCAAAACGCGTGTTATTGTCAATCAGTACATATTTCAAGTATTTTAACTAAAAGGTTTTTAAAAAACAAACTAATTTATAATTTCTGATTGGAAAACCAAGAATACCTCCAAATTATTTTAGACCGAAAGTACCCAATTAACATACTAATCTCTAGAGCCCCTCTTCCTTTTCCAAAAAATCTCTTCTTCTCCATCACAAGAAAAAAACGATTCAATCCCCTTTCTCTCCAACAGAAACACCATATGTCTTTCTCACTTTTTCCATTGAACACACACGCACATTTGAACTATGTCTCTCCCTCTCCACTTCTCCCCCGACTGCATTCGACCTCCAGTTGAAATGATAATAACAGAGAAAAGATGGAAAGAGTGGGCTACTTCTGATACTGATAACAACAAAAAAAGTGGCAAAGAAACTCAATTCCCTCACAATTTTTATATCATTTCTCTCCTCGAAAAACCCATTTTCCGTTTTTGATTTACTTTATGACTTTCGAGAAGAATGGGGAAAAGAGGTGAGTCTATCTATTGGGTACATCTACACATGTTGGTGGTGGTTACCTCGTTTGGGAGTTTTATTGGGAAGGCTTAACATTTGTCAAAAGTAGAGATGAGTATAGTTTCTGGAAAGCTCTCAGCGAGGGGATACTAAGATCTTCGTTTATTTTTGTTTATAATGGAACACTGATTGAGAACTGCGTCGTTATAGAACTTTAGCTTGATAATTCTGGAAATCATACCCTTGTCCAATAGTGCTTTCCTCCAAACCCCTCGTCAGGTATGAACGTTTTCAACACCAAAGTGTAATCACTCGTATTCTTTCTTTTTTCAAATTCTCTCTGCGTCTCTAACTCCTACGTTATCTCTAGAATCCTTGACGAACAAAGTTATGTTTCTCTTTGTGTAACAGATAGGGGAGAGAGAGAAATGTTTTCATTTTTTCGTGAACGAAGAAATGGTAGTGGTGATGACCTCGATCGTATCAAGCCGCTTAGTTATTTTGAACTTAGAACATGGGCTTATGATTTGAATTTTTATCTCTGGCGCCTCCGTGACGCTTCGACGAAATGCTTGTTCCCCTTGGAGTACTGATAAAAGAGAGACCACGGGAATAACTCAACTAAACACATTTTTGAATCACAACCCATAGACCTCCATGTTCCAACCGCCAATGGAGACCACCGTGAGAGAAAACCCCGCTCTTTCACAACAGCCGCCCTTCCGCTCTCTCCTTCTTTCATCTGTCCTCTACCACCTATAGTGAACGTGAGATATTTTTGAAGGTGTGTCACGCTTTTGCTCTCACGGGAAAAAAGGCGCGATTTTCAAAAAAAGTTGACTTTTAACGGTTTTTTTTGGAAAAAGGAAGATGATAATAGAAGAAGCAGCGTTGATATCAGGAGAAGAAATTTCAGAGGCATAAAAAGCGAAAACAAAAACAGTTCTAACCTGTCGACTGCGTTGGCGGGATGGGATGATGTCTCTGGAGTGACTTCGCGGTGGTGAGGTTGGATCAGATGGCGGACTTGTAGAATCCGACAGGGATTGAGGTTCTCCTGATGGCTCTTGCCCCCATTCTTGGTTTGCATAGTAGCGGGGTGCCGGACGTTGTTCGGAAGTGCTTGGACCGTCACTGGACTCCGAAAAATCGAGTGGAGGGAATCCGAATCCGAATCCACGATTTATTTGGACGGGTGGCGGGTTCTGAGCTCTCTGTTCTCTGCGTCTCGGTTCAGTATGTGGAGATTGACGGAGAGGTTGACTCTCCCGGTGTTCGACTTGGCGATCAGGATCTGAAACAAAATCAATTTTTTGATATCAATAAGCTAGAAAAACTCACTTTGCCTTTCAATCCTTGTTCCTTTGATCTCGTCCAGCGAATCCCAGGAACCAGAGTTCTCTTTCTGAAGATTGGAGTTAGAAGGGCGTTGAGAAGGTGTGGATGGTCCTGGTACATTTCTCAACGCCTCAATCTGACAGCGAGAGGGACCGAGTTCATTTTCAAATCTTCGATCGTTCCTCTGGCGAGGTGGACTTTTTCGACGAGTTCTCACGGTTCTCGAGGAGGCTCCATCAAATCGGCATCCAATTTGAATTGAGTCGAAATTGTCGTAACCTGATGTTGAAGTCCCAGGTTGATCTCGATTTGAGGGTCGGCTGCTCTCAAAGGAGTATCTTCCATCGTTCCTCGGTCGTGGGGGACTTTGGCGACGGCTTGACCCGGTTCTCGAGGGGGCCTGGTTTCCATCAAATCGGCCTCCAGTTTGAATTGAATCAAATTGTGATGAACTTCCAGGACGGTATGGATTCGAAGGCTGGTACTCCTGGTGATATCCTTCATATGGTTCTTGGAAACTTCTGGAATTTTCGGAATATCTCGAGTCGAGTGGCTCCTGATAAGTGTCTTGCCTCCTGCCATATTGTGTCGGAGGACGATTATGTTGGTGGCTCTGTTGTGAACCCCATCTCGAACTCGAACTTCCTGATGATTGTGGAGCTGAAACACAAATATATTTGACTGGAAAAATGGAACTGTAAGCTTTCTGAGCATAAATAGCTTCGAACAGACGCTTACCTTAACCAAATTCTAATAAAACTCACCTTCATTTTCAAAATTTCTGGGATTTTGGGGTTCTTGGTACGACAGGCGAGATCCATAGCCATTCCTGGAATCTTGATAAGGATTCCGATCGCTGTTTCGAAGTGGTGATGATTCTTCCTTTCTGGGATGATTTCTTCTGGAGTCTGAAAATATAAGACTGATTAGAATGAAGCAATTTGAAAAGTCTCACCTTGCTCTCTTGGATCGTAGCAATATCTCGATTCCTCTCTTGAGTATTCATGATTTCCATTGTAACCATCTCTGAATTGATATGGTCTCCCGTGTTCTTGAGAAGAACGATCCTGGTAGTTGTTCCTCACTCCTTCGCTTCTTCTGGAATCCTGATAATCTCCTCGATTGTACCCATTGTTATTTCTGGGAGGAGTTGATTCATGACGGTATCTTGAGTCATTCCACCAATTCTCCCGATTTGCATTATGTCCAAACTCATAATACGTTTCTGATCTGCTCGTCGACAGAGCTCCATGAAATGTGGGCTCAGTGGGATAGTGGTCTTGATCCCTTGGTCCGTGCCATTCTAGATTTCTTCTGGAATCCCGATAGGATTCATGGGAATATTCAAAATCGTTTCGGCTCGATGAAGGACCTTGGCCACGGTCCATGGCCACACTCCTCCGATTGTTCTGGTTTCCTCCTTGTCTCTCTCCATTCTTTTCCATTTTAGAAGCCTCCTCTCTCTTACGTTGCTTTTTCAGGCGACGTTTTGCACTTCTCGACAATTTCCCAGCTGAAAGAGAACTGGTATTTTTCAGGGCAATAAACTCAGACAAGGAATGTATTTTGAAAAGTGAGATTTTTCAAAAAATGCAATTTTTCGAGAAAATAGTTCATAATTTTTTGATTATTTTACCGTTCTGCCTCAAAAAATAGGCTTTACATCTATAATTGTGGCAAATTTCATGTAATTTTTGGAAAATATGTATAAAAATCATTTTTTGGTCATGAAATAGCACTATAGTTGCATCCTATCGTTCAAAAATTCCAAGTTTTCTCATGTGGTGGAAATTCAATTTCTCATAACTACTTCTGAAACAAAGCAGCAAGACTCAAAAGAACAAAACAAATCAAAAATAACTACTGCTCTTCAAAACTCTTTTTTTTTGATAAAGGTAGCCACACGAAATTTTTTTCCGAAACTGAAATGGTTTTTGTGAAAACAATTATAATCTGTTTTTAGCATGTTCTCAAGTTCGAAAAACAGTTTCGAATTGTTTTTGGAAAAATACGTTTCATATTTTTTCCGAAAACTACATGAAATGTGCTACAATTATATGTGATTTTAGTGACTAAGATTTCAAAAATCAACTTGAAACAACTTACCAGGTTTGGCATTGGTGCTGCTGGTTTGTGTGGGGGGAGCTGGAGTCGACGTTCCAGAAGTCGTTCGACTTCTCAGCGCTTCTCTCAATTGCGCCACCTCAATACGCAGTTCACTGACCTCTTTTTCCAGATTCCCGTCTGAAAAGCATTTAGTTTTGACTGGCTACTGTATTTTTCCAAAATTCTTTTGAAAAGTCTAATAAAATTTGAAATGAGTGCCTAGCCTGGGTTACGGTAGTTCCACTTTTGTAAACTTTAAAACTCACTTTGGGACGAAGATTCTCCTTGATGATTGGACATGGTGAGTACGGTAGACGAATGAATGGGTGGTCGAAGACACCTGGAAAAGGGTTACGGTGATAAAGAAAAAATAAGAGAGCATTAGAGGTCAAAGGGAAATACACTTTCTAGCGAGAAGAGAGGAAAAAAGAGAGATGTCAATCGATCACTCTTCACCATCAGTCTGCGTCTACTCCGATTCCAAAAAAAAAAGTGAAAGTGCGGCACGCGTGTTCACGGAGGGTGGCACTATCGGTACGACTCGGCTCGCACAGTTTATTACATTCGAACCGAAAAAGAAGGCATCAAGAAGGAAAGCAAAAGAGAGAAGGACAAAAGACACCGGGCTGCCGAATGCAGTGTTGCCGGCGGGTGGAGGCTCCTCCCTACTTGGCGTCGAGGGGGCGGGGTTTGGAGAATGGGTGTCCGGCTTGTCGAACTTCTCGGTGGGACAGTTTCCGGTAATTTGACACTTTTACTTTTTTATTGGGCCTCGAGTAGCCTACAGTTTGTATCTCTGAGCTACCGTAACTTTCTTTTTTTTTGTGAGTTAAAAATTTTCGAATTCATCAAAAAAGAGCTAATGTGAGCAATCATATTTTGGTAAACCAAGAGCTACAGTAATCATCGTTCAAAGTCACGAAGGTTTTGGCACACTGCCAAGTTACTTCAAACTGCTCCAACTATTTTGTTTTTTGATGGAACTTTGTGAAAACAAACAAATGTTTGGATTCAGCACAAAAAGAACTTTCGAATATGTATAAGCAATTATATCTGGTAGTTCTCAAAATTTACTACCACTAATTTAAAGGTACATAGCAAAATAACAAGTTAGCTTCCGGTATCTAGTTATTTTTTCAGCACAAAATTCAAATAAACTTTTCGAAATGTTTGCAGCTTCTCATCCGTCTAATTTAAAACTTCTGTCAGAAGAGAGCTACCGAAGCATATCTAAAACTAAAACAAGGGAAGACAACTACTACTGGGTGGTCTTTTTAGTCGTTTTTGAGAGAGTCGTTCTCTTGGTTCTCTCTAGAAAATTGCGGTTTTCTCTAGAGAATTGCTGAGAGAGTAACACAAAATTAAATTGAGGTTTTCTTTAAAACAACTTAGCTCGTTGCCGAGATTTTTTGAACCACTGTAATTTTAGATGATTTTAGGCCAACTTTCGGGAAATCAACATTTTTGCATTCAATTGAAAAATAGGTTTCAAATGGATAACCTCAAAACATTTTCTGACAGCGAAAACAATATTATTTGGTTGCACTCTCCTTCTCTCCCAAAAAGAAAGTTGAAAAAGAAGACATTTACGCTCGAATAAAGAAAACGAGACTAAAAGTTTGAAAAAAGAGAATGCGGGACAACACACATTTACACATATCAGGCTAATCTCTGACTCCTGGGAAACTGATGTGAAGGGGCGGAGTCTAGACTGAGTGGTAATTTGAATCTTATACTACATTAGGCTTATAGCCGTTATTGGTCTCAAGTAAAAATTATCATCACTAGCGCCGATGCCACGTCATACAAAACTTTTGTAAACATTGTTTTTTTAACCTTATTTTTCAAATCCAAATCAGACTTGCAAAATCTTGGCCCGGGTTCAAAAAGTGCGAACAGTTGTTTTTTTTTCGAAATTTTTTATAAATTTTTATCAAAAATCTCTCGTACGTTTGAGTTTTTATCGATATTTAAAAACATTGTCGACAACTTGACTTGTTTGCGAAAATCAAAAAAAAATTCAAAAAAGTTCAAATTTTTGTACTGAAACCTGGATTCGTATCCAAAATATTTCCAAAATAATCACCATAAACATGTCATTGTATAAGAAAACACACAGTTTGGAGGTCACATATGCTAATTGAGACTTTATTCAATCAGACATTTTCGAAAGTCTCTCTGTCTAGACATCAACTTCATCATGTCTCTTCCATACTTTTCCTCATTACACTTGTTACTTCAATCTCTTGGTTGCGTATGATGACTCCTTCTCTACTATTCATGGGTCCTTTACGCAACCGTTGCGTAATTTTAGTGGGGAAGATGAAGGCAACGGATTAGTGTGATCAACGTCAGACCGCTATTCCCGCATCTGTTTCTTTTGATTTACAACCGGGGTCAAACTCAATTACTGTCGTTTACGCCTTTTTGTTTGCTCAATTGATTTGTCTCCGCCGTTTTTGTACTCTGCATAAAATGAACGGTAGGAATTCCTTGATGAGAGGTTTAGGGTCAGCAGATTCTTTTAATTATTAATGATTCATGTTGACGTATTTTTCCAATTCTAATAAGGTGCATTGAACAATTAACTTCATAAGTTACTATTCTGACTGCAGACTCAATTTACTCCCCCTATCAACACCAAATCTTATCGATTGATAGTGTATGTCCCACAATCTACTATTTCTTATATCTTTCACCTCAACTTTTTTCTTTTTTCCAACTTCTATTGATCTTTCTTATTCCCCTCTAAAATTTCTCTTTTTTTCCAGATTTGATTGCTCTCCTCTTCTCGCCATCAACGCAATCAATGGATCTTCGAGAACGGCTCCCAAAGAAGCCCACGACGTAAGTGTTCGAATACGGATTTTCTGATGATTTTCATTTTATTTCAGCGTTCCCAAGGAAAAGAAGAAAAAATATCGTCGGAAAAATGGGTAAGTCATTTTCATAAATTGAGAAGAAGATCCTCAGCTGTACCTAGAACTATTTTTTTTATTTTCAGGAGACCGGGTCCCAAGAGAGGACCAGGATTTTATATAAATATGAAATACCGGTAAGCCAATTTTACAATTCTTTTCGATTTTCAAGTTATTTTTCAGAAAAAAGAAGGCCGAGCGACTGGCCCAACAGGCTGATGCCCAGCTGGCTCAGCAGCCCGCTGCTCCAGCTCCCACCCCAATGTATGTCTTGCATTAGTGTAGAACTGAACGAAAACTTGTATTTTGCAGCGTCCCCGTCCTCCAGCCACTCCCAGCCACAAGCCCACAGGCGCCACAGGCTCGAAAAAAGTAGGTTTCGCTGTTTTCTCACATTTTTCCGATGTGTTTCAGTTTAAACTAGCTGTTTTTTTGGTTAGAATACTCTTTTTCTATACAAATGGAATGCTCTTTTCGAAACAATAATTATTTTCGTTTTTTCAGAAAGCCGGGACGCAAAAGGGGGCCTGACTACTTCAAAAATTTGATGGATAGGTAAGTCAATTTAAGAATTCCGTTCGACTTTTCTAACTATTTTTCCAGACGACGTCGAGAAGCAGCAAAGCAAGCGGCTTCTCAAGTTGCTGTTGCTCAGTTGGCCCAGCAGTCAAGAGCTCCAGCTCTCGCGCCTGGGTATGTCTTGTATTAGTATCATCTCAGCTGTGCCCGTTTTAAGCAAGAGTGACTTAGAATACTGTTCATTATAAATATATAGGTATATATTATAAATATATAGGTGTAGATCAGTAGACGTTATAACTCCTTTTCTGTACAAATTGAATGCTCTTTTTGAAACAATAATAAATTTTGTTTTTTTCAGGAAGCCGGGACGCCCAAGGGGGCCCAACTACGTCCGCAATTTGAAATGGTAAGTCAATTTAATCATTTTCTTTGACTTTCAAACAATTTTTTCCAGGCGGAAGAAGGCAGGACCAACAACTCCACTCCCTGTTGTACAGTTGGGTCTGCAGCCAGCAGCGTAAGTCTCCCATGAGTATTTAATTTATCGACAAACTAATATTCTTCAGCGCCATCATCCCCCAACCACCGCCTAAAAGGAAGAGCAAAAAAGCAAACGCTCATAAAAAGTAGGTCTTTTGATTCTGAAAAATATTTTTCTAAAAACCAAATAGGTTTCTCACCTTGTAAACACAAACGTTATTTTTTGAAATGTTCTTTAATCATGATGGCTCTCCCTTTTCAGACAAAAAGACTCCTCGAAAGAAAATGGGCCGCCGCCTCCTCCCCCCTTCCACCCAGATGATGTCTTCCTGGTGTCAGAGTAAGCCTTTGCTTTAGTTATTTCTAATTGTTGCTAAAACTCTAGCAATTTTTAATAGATCATCGTAAGCTTTTCTATTTTTGAGAGGTAGCAATTTCGAACAACTCCTGAAGCTTTAGCAAGTTTCAGATTATATGAGTAATTTCAAATAAAACTTAAATTAATTTTCAGCCGACAGTTGAAATTGATGGAAAAGAAGGCTGCGACCAAGCCCGTCTACCGAGAAAACCGGCAGTACCAGAAAAGGTAATTTTCACTTTATAGAACTCATTCAACTTTCTTCTCTTCAGAAAGGCAGTCGTCCCAGCTCCACGAGTTACTCTGGATCGAGCTGGATCTCCGGATCGAGCTGATCCTCCGGTCGCAGTTGATGATCGGGCAAGATCTCCAGCAGCTGCAGATCTTCCAATCGATGTCGAAGATCGGGAAGGATCACCCTCTTCGGCAGCTCCACCAACAGCCTTTGTTGATCGGGATGTGTCTCCAAATGCAGCTGATCCTCCCATCGTCGACCCGGCTTCTCTGGTCGTTGTCGAAAATCGCGCTGTATCACCGAATCCAGTTAACCCCGCGGAAGATGGTTTTGATTCTGTTGACGAAGGTTCCAATGATGGCGGCCAGCTGTTGCCCTCCGGATCCTCGGACGCTCGCGATGAGTTTGTTGTCTACCACTCCGAGAGACCAGCTTCTCCTGTGAATGAGGAATCAGTATCAGCAGATGTGTTTTCTGATGTTCTTGATGCTCCAGTATGTCCTGGACCATCCATCTCAACTCCTGCTCCACGTGTCGAGGATCGATCGGAAACTTGGAATGGCGATCTTCCAATCGCTGTCGAGGATCTGGTTGGACCCTCAGCTGCTGCTGATCCTCCAGGCGTTGTCAAGGATCTGGTTTCATCAGCTTTAGTGGATCCACATGATAGAGATGATAATGCTCTTCCTCAGTCAACCGTCTCTCCGGCTGTCACATCGCTTGCCATAAAACCTGAATCCCATTCCCAAGATTCCAATGATGAAGACATCACTGATGTCCCTGGAACTTCTCAGTTTGCTGTAGAGGATGATCATGATACTGTGTGTGCCATCGATGGAGTCGATAAGATGACGACGGAGTCAATAAGAAGTGGGGACAAGGAACCGTTTCTCCACCATCTCAATCGGTTCCAAGTTGCCTCAAAACCATTCATGGGTGTATTCGCTGCAGGCGAAGAAAAGGCGTTTACTAATCAGTGAGTTTTGATTTTATGGTTGTTTTTGAAAAAAACCTTATTGAAAGCATTCTGACATGTAGTTCGTGGCGGGACGGCTTATTCAGCCTAGTCTGAACTTCAATTTCGTCATAAAAACTTATTGTTCTATTTTCAGAGAACTCACCCTTCACATCCACGAGGACGGACACGATTTTGAAGAGAAGTTGGACGGGCTGAGGGATATCCATCTCTTCAAAAATCGGGATGGTTTGCAAATGGTAATCCCTGAAGAGTTGAATCTGACTACCCTCATGGATTTCCTCCGTAAGTTGTTTATTCAATTCATCATTGAGAATTGAGTCATTTTCAGCACAAATCGAAGTTCCAGTCATAAACAGTTACACTCGTGGAACTGAAAAGATGCAATTGAGTGAGGTGGCAAGACTCATCAATTTACCTGAGGGCCAGAGGGAAGCACCTTGGAACTTGTTGAGTTTCGAGATGAGCCACACGGACTGCCGGTGAGTTTATTGAATAGTAGTTTCCAGGAAACTTTCAATTTTTCCAGGATCGCCAGAGATTTCAAGGAACCACTCTTCGTCCGCGAGAACTCCATCGTCAATCGCCTTGAGGAGAGGTTGAAAGAGGAGCTCCAAATCATTGAGAACCAGCTCCTGGAAGATCAAACCTTGGCCGAGAAGAAGAAGCTCAAGGAGGAGAAGGCGGCCATTCGTGTCCAGTTGAAGAGTATGCCAAAGTACCAGAAGTTTCTTCTGGTTACCATGGCCAACTCCTACACGGACATCCACGTGGACCCCTCTGGTACCTGTGTGTACTACCACGTGAAAGAGGTCAGTGTTTCTTTTTGTCCGGATGTACAATCATTGCTTTTCCAGGGTCGCAAAATCTTCTATGTGGCTCCTCCCACCGAGAGAAATCTGGAGATTTATAAAAGATATGAAGGAAGTAATCCCCCGGAGAAATGGATTGTGGAGGAGATTTTCGATGAGCTCCAGCGGGTTGAGATCAAGAAAGGCTACACGGCCTTCATCCCCGCTGGATACATCCATGCCGTGTACACTCCAGAAGATTCAATCGTCTTCGGAGGAAACTTCCTCATGGATGGACACATTGACCGCCATTTTGAGTGAGTTTTATTTCAATTTTCCAGAAACCTGAGTCAAAATCACAAAACTTCAAAGCAAATTCTTACAGGATGACGGCAGTCGAGGAGAAAGCCCTGGAATTCGGCCACATCGAAGTCGACAACACGTTCCCAAACTTCGAAAACGTCATGTGGCGGTATACCGATAAAGTGGTGAACGAAAGACTTCAAAGTGAGTGTTTCTGTAGTTTCGACATCTTGACATCAGGTATTTCAGAGCCCAATCCTCATTGGAAAGATGCCGTCGCCCCTCTACTCCTTCGCGAGAATCTCGACGAGGCTAAGAAGCCAAACAGGAAGCTTGGAACAAAAGTATGGTATTCAAAAACTGAGAGGATAAAGATTGTGGGACAACTGAAGAGGTTGCATGATGACTACGTAAGTGAATTTATTTATTATCATGTTCAGTTGGTCAAGTGCTTTCAGAAAAGTATAATTACGAGTTTGTTTTATGAAACTACAGCATACCTTGTTTAACGGACATACTGTAGTTTTCATTGCAGGAGCCTTCATGAATAAAATTTTGATATAGGAAAATTGGAGTAGGCACTAAAACTAGGAATCCACACCTTTGAATGAAATAAACTCTTCTGAAATCTCTCGATAAGCAAAGTTCAAATCTATATCTTTTAGTAAACTTTTTTCAGACCATCAGGAAAATGAGGGAAGACGGAGCAACTTGGGAAGAAGAACATGAGGCAGGACAACCATCAAAGAGAAGAAAACTCTGCAGAAAGGAATAAGTGAAGGTACTTTCCCTTTTTCTTCCCACCCCATCCCTCCATACTCTTCCCGTTTTCTATGTGTCCTCTTTGGTCTTCCTCTTCATTCCCTCGTTTCTCTTCATCCCTAAACTTCTAAATGCTCAGCTCCTCTCATTACTCCAGCTTAGCTCCTGTAGTCACAAACACTTCTACATCCACCCACTTCTCTTCCATTGATGATCATCTCTCCCCACATCCGCATCTCTGATCCTCATGTTCTCCCAACTTTTTCCCGATCGTCTCCAATTCTTCTTCGATCTTTTATCTCCACAGTCTTCTCAAAGTTCTACTCCAAAGCCTGAGAGACCCGCACCCACAAGGTCCAGCGTTGTGTTTCTCAGGCTCTGCTGCCACATTTCTTCGATTGTCATAACGAAGACCACGACATGTCAGCTTTTCTGCCTAAAAATGTCGTCCACTGAATCTCTTCCGTCTCTCTAAGCGACTCTAAACTCTCATTTTCCCAATTCAATTTCAAAATCCACTTCATTTTGTCGTTTTCTATTCAAATCATGGTCTTCTGTTCCCCCGACTAGAAATTATTCATTATTGTTGTTATATGCTTGTTGTCCACCATGAACTCTTTTCATAACGTATTTTCTCCTCTTCTGGTAATTTTCAATGATCCTCTCACTCTTTTCCCCCATCATCCCACCCATTAAATTGCAATAATTTATTGAAATACGGTTTTTCTTCTTACAATAAATTTTGTGAATAAAAAAAATTGGTTTTGTTTCCTCGTTTTTGATTTCGACAACTTTCCAAAAACTTTCCAAAACAGGTACAATAGTCTTTCTGTCCGGAGAGGTCCAGATTATTTGAAAAGTATGTTGTTTTTTTCGAATTCAAAAGTTAGATTTCGTTTTCAACATTAGCTCCAGCTAGTGGAGAGCTTTCAGAAAAGCTCATTGTGGTGGTCGCACCTACAGTACCCCGCTTCAAAAATACATACCGTAGTTTCGCGGTGGGACCCATCCGTTTCAATTATTCAGTTATTTTTGCAGGCAATCTCAAAGTACTCTTCCCCAACTAGACAAGAAAAAGCCTTCTTCTTATTCATTTTCAATAAATCATACTTTTCAACAAATCGTTAAAACATTTTCTTTAAATCTATAAATATCTTCTTCTGTCCTGATGGGTTTTTCTTCATTTGCAGAGACATCACATTCCAGCGTATCCCATACTTTCAGTCCGTTCAAACCACGCCTTCTCAGAAATCGTCGGAGAGATTCCAAGGCAAGTGTCAACGTCTTTCGATGATCTCGGGAAGTCAGTGTACTGAGAGATGTTGCGAATTTCACGAAGATCCGCCAGAGTTTGTGGAGAGAATTCACGGAAAACGTGCATGTTGATGGCCGATGGCTTCTGGAAGTCTCCGTCAATCTTCTCCAATTCGTACATTGATTCGGGGCTTAGCATCTTCTTGTTGAGAGTTGCATTGGTACGAGTCACTTGGGATTGAGCTGGAGCAGATGCTCTCGTCGGGAAGGAGACGTCGAGGGAGTTGATGTGGGCAATGGATTCAGAGGTGAAGGCGGTCTTGTTGATGGTCTGGAAAAATGAAGTGTATCTCGGAACGCTGTCTACTAAAAGTGTTTTAAAGGAGGTGATAACGCAAAAAAATTGTGATCGAAATTGTGATTGAGATGCACCCACATTTATCACAGCCCCGAGCTGCCCAGGTGCGTTCTCGGCCGTGTAGCTCAGCCGGTTGCGGTTTTGTACCCATGCGCGTTCGGTCATGTGTTCGGGTCCCACAGAGCAATCACTTACCGAATTTTGAGCCAACATTTTTTTTTTGAGTTCTCACCTCCTTTAAATTTCGCGCATTTCATTAGTGAACAACTCTTTGTTAACTCTCCAGGTTGTGAAGATAAAAAGCTTCAAAGTGAACCAGAAGAGCCTATGAGATTTCATCAGCTGACTTTGAAGCGTCGTATCTTGCTAGAATTCAAAGATAAAGAAAAGTGGTCAGCAGCAAAAATGTGCTTCAAAAAGTATTGAGTCTTTTTTTTGTTGACCACGTTTTGCTAGCACTTCAACTTGCAAAGATACAACGACTCAAACTTTTCCAGCCAAAGAACATCGTAAGAACGAGCTAGTAACTTTTCCCTATTTTCCCAACTAACCACATCATTTGGCGGATGAATATGAACCTTCGGCACAGCCTCTCCTCCTACAAATGGATCCTCCAAACCCTTGATATCCATCGCAGTCAACACATCTCTTGGCGCCTCCGCAGAATCAGTGATATGATCGAAATATTCAGATGGAGTGGTGAAGTTGGGATGATGGGCGTATGGATTCCCAGCCGAGCGGGTGTCGACTTCAGATGAACTTCCGAATGGAATGACTTCCGGAACGACGTAACGTTCTTGGAGAGTGATGATGGAGGACTTAAAAACTCAAAATGTAGAGGAGATAGAGAAAAGTGTTCAACTATGAAAATCTAGAGCAAAAAATTTGAAACTATTTACTAGTTGAGAGATTTTTGAGAGCCCGATAGGTGCGGAGATACAAGACCTCATAGTTGGCGCGTTGACTGCCTACGAACTCTTGCGTTCAAAGTGTTCTATCTCGCCAGCTGTTATAGCTAGAAAAAAGTTGGCGACTAAGAAAATGTACAGAATTCTATAAGCTACATTTTCATAGTTGATAACTTATTTCCATCTCTCGTAGCTTTTGAGATATCCCCTGTTAACATACCGATGGCATAACACTTTGGCAGTTGACAGCGTCATGAGATACGGTCAGCATAGTCGTGTTGTTGAACACGTTCTCGTTTCTCGGAATCGCCTGAAATAGTGATACAGTACTACGACTACCTAAGCTACAGTAATCCTTACATCGATGGACGGTGCATTCGGTGCCCAAATCCACCATTGAGACGGGTAACGTTGGCAAACGGTGTACGGATTGTACGTATCGTGTTCCATTTCTAATCGATAATGATTGAATGACAATCATCGATTGAATTTTTTAACGTTGAATTGAGGGTGAAAGAAAAAATAAACCAAGGTGTCGGGTCACGGTGGCAATTTTTATATTTTCGTAAATTTTTTTTTGTTCCACATTCGATAAGAGATTCTTGACTAGAATAATTTATTAAACCCTTCAAATAAATGCAAGAAAGTGTGAAGAAATAGTATATACAAAACCTGTTCTCGAAAAGACAGCAGTGCCATGAAAATTTACAGAAATCCCAAAAAAATTATATTCAGCTTTTATCGACAACGGTCTCCTCGTCGACACTATTCTCCACCACCAACATCACTTCCGTCTCTTTTTGATCCACGTGGCTTTGAATGAATTTTCGAATGTCGTCGATGACGGTTGGCTCTTTGAGTTTTGAGTCAAGATTGTAGTATCTGTAATGACTCATTTTAATCTGGCTCATTCGGCTAAAACTGAAAACGTTAAAACTTACACTCCATTCTTCTGAATAACCGGAAACCAATGACGTCCTCTGTAGAGTGTCAAAAGGGTCCGAGATGGAATATTGAAGACGATGGCTCTCAGCTTATTCAAATGAATCCTCTCGACGGGAACTCGTTTGTCAAACCACATCACCTGAAACGAGAAGAGAGTTTTGGTTTTAAAGAGACATCGAATGAGAGGACTTACTTTCAGATCATACTGTTGAAGAGCAGCCATCAGAATGTTGATGTCGTAGTTGCCGGTGCCGATCCAGGATCTGAAAAAGCGTATTTTAATCGTTTTCCGGCATTCTTGAGAGATTTTCATGATTTTTCTGTTTTTTCGAAAAACTTTTTTTGCTGAGGCTAACTTTTTACTGAGGCTAACGTCTTTTCTGAGGCTATTTTTTTGCTGAGCCTAACATCTTTGCTGAGGCTAACTGGTTTTTGCTGAGGAAAACGTCTTCTGAGGCTAACTTCTTGCTGGCATAAATAAAAGTAAATTGAAAATCGAGAATTCCTTCTTTTTAAAACTTAAACACCTGTTACCTATGCGGATTGAACCACTTGCTCTCATTGAAAGCATAACAAATCTCATCCATCTTCGCCGGATCGAACTCTGCTTTCTGAAGAATATTGTTGACTGTGTGGACAAGACAGTATTGCAGACGTTGCTTCTCGTGGAATAATTCGTCGTTAGGCATCTGAATTCGCTTTTAGAGTTTCAAACATTTTCAAAAGCCAGTAAGTATCAATTAGGGGACATCCTCAATCACAACCAAATTGAGAAAAAAGATTCCAGCCACCGTTTTTATAAAATACAACCATATAAATTATCAATGCATAAATGCAATAAATACTAGGAACATCACATAAAGTTGGAATGAAATTTAACATGAACTGGGAAAATAAATAGTTATTTATTCCTCATCGACGAAGAACTCGATGACGAGATTCTTGTTGGTGAGTTGGTCCTCCGTGAGACGTTTCGCCTTCTTTCCAACCTCCAAAATAGTTGGAATACAGGTCAATTTGAGTGATGGATCGACACGGAATCCGACCGCTGGATCACGCCAGCTGAAAAATGAATTCATAAATTATATTTTCCAGTTGAAGCTCTCACACTTCACGATTTCCAACGAAGACTGTGATGAAGTGAACATCAGTTTCAGAGACTGGCGGCTCCTTGATAATTTGGTCTATCACTGGCTCGGCTGAAACAAAAATTATTTTTTAATGAAATTTATTTCCTTTCTCACCAACAACACAATCCGGGCACCACGACTTTCCGGTGGTCAGAATCTTGGAACCAGTGAAGAGAGCGACGATTCGTTGTCCTTTTCCAATGGTTTCGACAGTCTGCTTGAAGCCGTCGTATCCTTGAGCAGTGTAGTGTTTCAGAGCACTCATCTAGAAAAAAGTGAAAGATTATAGAGAATTTGAGATGAAGCAAAGAAAAAACGTGATTGACAGCAAAAAGAGAGGTTAGCAGCGCTAAAATTGGAAGTCAGCAGCGTTCAAGTTTGAAGACAACACCGCAAAAATCCAGAAAGTAACCACAAAAAGCAAAGATACACAACCGGATCCAAACGGAACCAATAAAACCAACAAATAAAACAAAAATGTAAAAATCCGGTTTATCCTCATTCAAATCAAAGAAAAGCCTCTATTTAAGCAATCTCTTCAACTCTGGCTTCGTCGCCGCATACTCTTGAATCGTCATTCGAGCAGTTTCTCCGATTCCGACACGAACAGCGGTACGTGATAACCAGTGAGCACTTGCCGAGATTCCATCACAAATTCCAATCATCTTTTTCACTTTTAGAAGGGATGCACATAATAAGACGACTGTTATCAGGCTGAATGTGATGGGGACAATTGACAACAGGACTACCCATGTACTCATTTTGTCGTATGCCTGAAAATTAAAGAGATTGAAGAGAATGGGCGGAGTCAACACTTACTTCAGCACAATCAGCAGACATCTTTGGTTTTGGATTGATTTTATCCTACCAGAATTGAAGAATATCAAAAATGTGGAGATAGAAAACAGAATGATTTTTAAACGCGGAAAATCTGGAAGGGGAGAAATGAGAGGAGCCAAAAGAAATGGGGTGACACGTGGAAAATTGATTTGGGAGAATAACTTTGGGAGAGAATTGAAACCAAGAAAAATCAACAAAATTAAAATTAACAACAAGGAAAAAGCAACAATTCTGATGAGGGAACAAGACTAATCTCTCCATTCAACATGGACTTGATCGGTACGATATCGCTGAGTTATTGTCGTTTTACGGAGATCGAATTTCATTCCGGAAGCTGGAAAACAAGAAGTTGCTGACCATGTTTTCAGTATAATAACAAACCAAGCATCAACTCTCCAGCTCTCGCAATCATCGCTCCGTTATCAATACAGAAACGCTCGTCGGTGGCGAAGAGATGGGCGTTACGTTCTGCACACATTGCTGCCGCCATTTCCTTAAAAATATAAGGTTTAGGGGGTGTTTTGACTGGAAATTGAGCTTTTTCCGGTTCTAATCTATACAGAAAGTTAAAAAGTTATCAAAAAGATTATGAACAATTCGAAGTTAGGAAAAACTTGTCAAGGCCCTTCAAAAAATTAACTAATTTTTTGAAAGTTTTTCAGTCAGAATTTCTTCTAATTCTGAGTGATAGTCGAAAACTCGTCTTTTTCTAAAATCTAAAATGTGAAATTTCAACTTTGGCGCCAAGTATGGAAAAACATGTATTCGAAAGTGATATTTCCCCTTAAAACTCTAATTTTTACCATAATTCCAGTCAAATTTATCTGAAAATCGTCTTTACCTGTAATCTCAAATTGCATCCAACACCTCCAACAATCAACAATTCTCTGCTTGCCGTATGTGCCATCGCCCGTTCAGTGATCTCAATCAACATCGCAAAGACCGTTTCTTGAAGTGAAAAACACAAATCTTCCGGTGTAAACTCTCCGGATTCAATGAGTTTCGGCGCTTTCTTCTCGATAAGTGACAGAATTCCAGATAACGAGACATCCATTCCCTTCACTGTATACGGTAATTCCATTAGCTTCTTTCCGTTTTTAGCGAGTTGTTCAATGTTATATCCAGGTGATGGGGCATTCGGCAGTTTCAGAACACGAGCGAATCGATCCAAACAGTTTCCGACGGCAATATCGATAGTTTCTCCGAAGATACGGTATCGCTTGTTGGTGTACGAAATCACCTGAAGACGAATTAAGATTATGGTGAATTCTTGAATTCTGGCAAGTTTCAGAAGCTCTGGAAGGCACTGCGACCACGGTATATTCGCATCAAAAACCTAGCCATTTACCTGTGTATTTCCACCGCTAACATACAAAACAACAGGATTATCGGCACCAGTGATCAGTCGACCCATTTCGATGTGTCCAACACAATGATTCACAGGAATGATTGGTTTCTTCCATGTGAGAGAGAGTGTACGCGCGACGATGGCACCCACCTGTAATCAGAAATTGAGATTTATTTTTCCGGCAAAAGTTGAATTTTTTGAAATAAAAGTTACATTTTGAGTATTAAAGCCATGTTTTTCAACAATTTTCAGGTGGAAACCGTGAATTTGTCAGTATTTTCTCTCAACTCACTTGAAGCGGCGCACCCATTCCAGGTCCCTTTGTATACGCGATTCCATCAATTTCCTTCTCCGGATCTTCGATTTTCGCCTCTCGAATCGCCTCTCCAACCAGTCGAACGATTTGTTGTCGGTGATGTTGAGCAGTTTCAGTTGGTCGAAATCCTTCACCAGGAGGGGCGTGGAATGTGGCACGTGGATTGGAGAGGACTTCTCCATCACGGATTATTCCTACCTGGAATTGGGAAAATACGATTTTTAAAAAAAACTGTTTTTTTCAGAATTTTTCATTTTTTCTTTCACTTTCTCGTTGTTTCATCCTCTCAACTCACCCCAATTTTATTAGCGGATCCTTCAATTCCTAGAACACAAACCATCTTCTCTTTTCTTCTTTTCTATACAATTTTCTTCGATTCAATCACACTTTTCCCCCACTTTATCAGCAAATCCGTCGTGTTCTTCTCGTCGGAATACCGATTTTTATGGAATTCTTCGCGAACTTTTTCAATGAAAAATTGGCGATCCGTGTATTTCAGTTGGGTGTTCGAGTAGTGGATAAGTTGGCGATATAGTTCGAGAGATTTCAGATTTCTCATAGAGAAACGAACCAAGGATTGCGGAGTGAGCGGATCCTGAAAATTGTATTCTATTTATAGGAAATTTAAAAAAAAAACAAGTGCTTTTGTACGAAAAAAAAATCGGATTTCAAAAGAATGAATAGCCAATTTAGATCAAAATTTGGAGAGAACACTTGAAGTTTTCAGATTTGAAATCCAATTTTCAAAAAGTATCAAATAGATTTGAAAACTTCGAAAAACATCTTAAACCGCTGAAAGTTATAAACAAGATTTATGCAATGTTCCCAAACGAAAAATAATTAGTAGTAGTTCAAAGTGCAAAAAACGGGGGATTAATTTCAGCAATTTCAGCAATTGGAGGAGAGGAAATATGAGGCGATTTCACAATTTAAAGAACGATTTTGGAGGTTATGGGAGCGAAAATATAATCTTTTTAGGGAAAAATTGATTTTTTGGGAGAGAAAAATGAATGGAATACCAGTGATTGGGGGATGGGAAGGGGATGTATTGGGGAAGAAGAGAAAGGGAAATAACACAAGAAGGTTGCAGAAAAAGAAGTGCTAAAAATTAAATAGAGGCGCATTTTCGGGGACTAAAAACGAAGAAAAAAGTAGCAGAAATGTATCACAGAATATGTAGAAAAAGAGGTAATTCGGAGAGGGAAAAATGACTAATTTAATGAATTTCTACAAATAATTGGTTTAAATGTGACGGGTGGAGAGATGGATGAATTATGTGCATTTGATCTTAGTTTCAGCCGGGTGGAGGTGATGGAGAATACGGTAGTTGAGAGGAATATTGTCAGAAGTTGTCGATTCCCTCGCTGAAAAAGGGGCGGAGTTTTAGAAGGAAATAGAGGTCCACATTGAAATTTCAGATCTTTTTAACGGAAAACTGACAAATTTTCTTATGAAAGTTGTGACTTTTCAATGAAAATTAATCGAAAAGCTTGAAACGATAATTTTCGTTCAAAAAAAGACAGGATACTTAGATTTACAGCAAGAAACTAATAATCGCTAAAAAGGAAACTTACACAGGTCCAATAATTTCACTCTTCCGGCACGTATAGTAGTTGAAACTTTTGTATGCAGTGTAGAGGGCACATCCATATAATCCAATCAGAATGGGCACCATGTAGATTTTGTTGAATGTCTGGAAATGCTATGGGAGAGGGGTGAGAAATGAATGGTAGGGATGGAAGGGTCTTTATTCCAAAATTTCATCGAAAAGTGTCTAAAATTTCTGGTCGATATTCTTACCGAAGCATTCGTCAACATTGTGAGAATCACAGCGAGAACGGCGACAGTCGCAGCTAGAACGAAGAAAAGTAGTGCACGACGACGAGCGAAATTTCCGACTGTCGAGTACTTTTTGCAGTGAGGGCAGTTGGCGAGAGCATTTGTGAGAGTATTGAAGAGGAATATCTCATTGCAATGATTACATTTCACACGGCAACTTCCAGTCGGAGCTCGGATTGCGGTTCCTGGATCACGTTGACCTGCTGAAAAGATGAATTGATGGGAAGAAAGAGGGGATGCTGGAAAAAGATGGAAAACATATATGTCAAGGCCCTGCTTCAAAAAATGACCCTTTTTTCGAATTTTTTTTTTGAAAATTTGGAAAATTTTCATAGGAAATGCGAAAATGTCTGATGATTTTTCAGAATGTTTTCTAACTCTGAATGATAGTCGAAAATTTGACTTCTCGCGAAAAAAAATTTGAAAAAATTTGAATTTTGGCATGCTCGAAAAATCTTCTGCTCCTAAACCGTACCCAAAGTGATAACCCGACGACAATTATTCCGTGGACACGCGATTCTCGTCGACGACGCCTTGCAAATCAGAAGGCAATTGCACGGACATCTCACGTATTTTTTGCCTGGTGGAGCCGGACGAATCGGTGTCGCCTCGTCGCAACTGTGGCATTTGACAACGTGTTGCTGATTGCGTCCTTCCAGTGACACTGGCACGTCACATACACGACAAAGGACTGTCGCTCCTGAAAATGAATAGTTTTAGATCTGATTTTTCTCGATTTTCTGAGCACAATCCTTTACCATTGGGCCTCTGCGCTCTCTGTGCCGACTCGGTACCATCTCCGTATTCAGTAATATATTCTGGTTCATTATCTCTATCCATATCCTCCGAATACATTCCAATACCCTCATCGAGAAGTGGTTGCGTCTCTTGATTCCCCACATGATCCTCTGGTGGAACGTCCATGTCTGGAATTACACTTTTTGAGGAAAATTTCGAGGAAAAAAGAAAACTGAAGATTTTAAAAATTATATTGAAGGCGCCAAGTGTATTCTGAATAAAAGGTAGACAAAAAGTGTGAAAATGTTTATGAACTGGTCATATTTCTGCTCTAAAAGAAGGAGAAGGACGACTCTCTCAAATGATGACTGAGACGAGAGAGTATGAGGGCACAGAGACGCAGATAGTGAAAGGAGAAGACGAACACAATAGTGACACTGGTGATCCATTCACTCTCTCTTTTCCTCTCACATGTTTGAAGAAGGAAAAACGAGGGCACACGGGAGGAGATTAATCTATTAAAATTTGGAGGATTTACTAGTTAAAATGGAGATTGAATATCTTAGAAATTGTAAGGGAGTTGTTAGGGATTAGAGCTTTAGATCCGACACTTTTTGATGCAATGATTTAGTGTAAAAACCACTAAAATGAAGGTTGAACTGAAGAATGAGTTTGAGAGGTTCGGAAAAAAACAGGAGGAGAAGATAGCTTCTCTAACGTTTCAGATTTTATTCACTAAGGAAGTGACAAAAAGCTTTTAGTACTAAACTTCTGGAATTGGAAAATCATTTCGCGACTGAATTAGGAAAAAAATCCATAGACTCGGACCACTTGTACCAAAATTATGAATATTCACCCAAAACTGCAAAAACTACGATAAAATCGAACAGAGTTTCCCAAAAACTGTACACATGCATCTGTTTTTGTTTGATCAGTGAAAGGGATTTCATTGTTGTTACAGATGTATGTGCGTTCTGGTTCTGTCTGTTCTAAATCGGAGGATGGTCATTTTATTTATTTTAATTTTTAAAGTGAACCTTCTTGAAATCGACTGCAATTTTCAGCAGCTGCCGATCATACTGATGCAGCTCTTTACCAGTTTTTCTTGATTATTATGCTGGTTTGAAGATTTGTTTTTCTTATTGAAACATCTGCTTGGGAAATCACTATTATTGTTAGTCTGCAGTACCGTTATAATTGAGAAGATACAGTAGTTTCCTAGTTTTTACAAGTTCTCTTCGAATAATTGCGAAATTTTGCCAAGCATCAAGTGATCGCAATCGGGTAAAAATGTATTGATCGCTTCTTGTTTTGTTCGATATATTGTTTATTTTCTATTCATTGCAGCAGCTTTTTGGTGCGAAAATATAGAAAAAGTAAGAGGGCAATCAATAGTTAGTCATCGCTTTTCTCGTTTCGTTTGCTTCTCACTTTCTCTGTGCTGAATGGTATGGTGGGAAGAAAAGAAATGAAGGGGGAACTGTTTTCGGAGCGAACATTTCGAAAGCAACACATTTTTAAATGAAAAACAAATTCTTAATATTCTTTTTTCTCAATAAAGATAACTTTTCATGAAAGTTGAGAAATTACCGAAAGGAAAAATGAGTAAACATGACGACAAAGTGGTGAAAGTGTACACAATATGAACGGGGAGGTCGTCAACGATGTGGGGTCTTGATTGGAAAATAGGTAGAGAATACCGAGGCAATTCGTGTTATTGGATCGGAAATGCAGGATTCTTCTCCGATTTTTATACACGAAAAGCATGGAAAAAGTAGAAAAACTCGTCCTCTTCATGATCCGTATGTTTTTCTAGTTTTTCCGGGTTTCAGTAGCTCCATTTTAAAGGACAGGCAGGCAACAAAACCACAAAAAGTTGAAGTTACGGTTAAAAATGCGCAAATTTTTTTAGGATCTATCCCTTTTAGCTAAATGGCTGCATAATTCTGATCGGAAAAGACAATTCTTCAATTGCTTATATCCAATGTATCATAATCAAATCTACTAGCAAAAACTGTCTAAACTTGGTAAATTAGACACTCCGAAAGCGAATGAAATGCGACAAAATCACAAAAAGATGGGGGGAGACTAAACTTATGAGCCGGATAAAACTAATTTTGAGAATTTAAAAGCTGCAACAATCTCAGAAGTGACTGGAAGAAGCAGAAACAACAAAAACATTATTACAACTCAAAAACATTCACTTCTGGTTTTTGGCGCCAAACTCGTCCGCCTGACTCTCACATCTGCCCAAAAATACAAAAATTTCGATGAAAATCTAACGTTTTCAATCAAAAATCAATAAAATCACTATACTTTCAACTTCTGGAACAATGCCTTCGCCTATTAGCGTTATCATTCGCTGTATTAGCCAAGTTTTCTACGAATCTTGCGGCGCCTTATCGGACAATTTCGATAGCGACAAGATTCAATGTTGATTTTGACGTTTTTGGAAAATCTAAAGTATATAAAGATAATATAACTCAAGATGGTCATATTTTGAATGCAATGTAAAAAAATGAAAAAGAAAAATAGGGGAAATAAAGAAAATCAATGAGGAACGAGAAGAAATAAACAATTGAGAAATAGCGGGTTGAGTACTGTCTGCAAATATCTGTCGGTGCATTGGATGCATTTGCGCGTACGTTTCGGTGTAAACACCGCCGAAATTGCGGACCTATTTTTCTGTACTTTTTCTATTTTCCCGTTTTCCGCTGGGCTTATCTGAGGGACTCAAAATATTTTTCAAACTTTTTAACTTAAATAAATTAAAAAGTCGATATTTCGAACAATATAAGCACCTTCCTGCTATTCTACATGCTCATTAACCCCCTCTAATTGCGTCATTTCCATATTTGCAGGTAACAATCCGAATTTGGGCCACAACATGCAGATTTTCAGCCTTCTCAGCCGTAATGTCGGCGCATTTAGTAAGTTTTTCATTTATATATCCTTATCTGATTCTTTGTTTCAGAGACCGTCTCTCATTGCGAGCAAAAGATGCAGCAAGTGGCCATGATTCAGGCTCGTCACTTGGCGGTTCCCGGTGGAAAGGCCGTCTTCAAGAGAGATAAACCTCATTTGAACGTCGGAACCATTGGGCATGTTGATCACGGAAAAACCACATTGACTTCAGCTATCACAAAGGGTTGGTTGTAATTTTTTAAAGGTTTTCCTAATAATTATCTCATTTTAAGTTCTTGCCACCTCAAAAGGAGCCAAGTACCGTAAGTACGAGGATATCGACAATGCTCCAGAAGAGAAGGCTCGTGGTATCACAATCAACGCATTCCATTTGGAATACGAGACCGCAAAACGCCATTATGCTCACATTGATTGCCCCGGACACGCTGACTACATCAAGAACATGATCACAGGAGCCGCACAAATGGAGGGAGCTATCCTCGTAGTTGCCGCTACCGATGGACCAATGCCACAGACCAAGGAGCATTTGTTGTTGGCCAGACAAGTTGGAGTCCCACTTGAGAACATTGTTGTGTTCATGAACAAAGTCGACGAGGTCCCAGACGCAGAGACCCGTGAACTTGTCGAAATGGACATCCGTGAGCAGTTGAACGAATTCGGATATCCAGGAGACACTTGCCCAGTTATCTTTGGATCTGCCCTCTGTGCTCTTGAGGGAAAGCAGCCAGAAATTGGAGAGGAAGCTGTCAAGCAACTCCTTGACGTTCTCGACAACAAGTTCGTGATTCCAGAGAGAAAAGTGAACGAGGAGCCAATGTTCGCCGCTGAGCACGTCTACTCCATTGTTGGACGTGGAACAGTTATCACGGGAAAGTTGGAGAGAGGAATTTTGAAGCGTGGTGACAAGATCGAGATTGTTGGAGGAACCAAGGATGGAACCACCGTCAAATCCACAATTTCCGGATTGGAATCATTCCGTAAGACGGTCGACCAGGCCGAGCCAGGAGATCAATTGGGAGTTTTGCTGAGAGGACTCGGACCAAAGGATGTTCGTAGAGGATGTGTTCTCCTTCCACAAGGACACAAGCACAAGGTCACCGACAAGGTGAAAGCCCAACTTTATGTGTTGAAGGAGAGCGAAGGAGGTGCCAAAACTCCAATCGCCAACTACTTCAGTGAGCACGTCTTCTCACTCACCTGGGACAGTGGAGCAAGCGTCCGAATCATTGGAAAAGACTTCGTCATGCCAGGAGAATCAGCTGAGTACGTTTAAATTTGATTTCAAGATTCAGAATCCATATTCTTCGTATTCACAACGATTTTGATCCTGAAATTGTTTTTTTCGCCAAATTGTAGCCAGAAATCTAAATTTTCTTTTTTTCAGAGTCGAACTCTCCCTCAATTCTCAAATGTTCATCGAGCCACAACAGAGATTCACCATCCGTAAAGGAGCCAAGACCATCGGAACCGGAGTCTTCACCGACGTTCTCCCACCACTCTCCGCAGAAGAAAAGGATCCAAAGTCGAAGAAGAAGTTGATGAAGGCCGAGATGGAACGATTAGGATTCAACCCATACGGAGAATTGGCCGAGAAGAGACTGAAGCCAGACTTCTCCAACTCTCCAAAGGACAATCCAGCTGCCAAGGCCTTCGAAGGACAACCATAAGTTTCTTCCATATTGATATCTCTTAAAATATCTTATTATCTGGACATTTTAAGCTTTCATGATCTTTATATAGTGTAGTTTATTTGTTTTGTTCATGTTTTTGTTAATCTTATTGTTTTTCTCTTCTTTTAGTTCTCATTAGAATCATCGACTCTTCTTATAAAATATTGAAAATGTAAGCGCTGTTTCATTGTAATTTAATCTTAATAATCTATTCTTCATTTTCAGATAATTACAGATTCGAAATCAGTTTTATCGGCTATCACCGACTTTTGCTAAAGAGTTTGTACCTTCTTTATCACAAGTCTAATTAGAAAATTGTTATTACACTCCGCAAAATGAATGTTTATGCGAAAGGAGAGGAGGTGTGACTCTGAGCAACTCGGTAAAGATTTACAACCGCCAGATGCTGATTCGGGTTGAGTCGGTAAAGACTAACGGCTTCTTTTGAAGATGTATCAAGTTTCTCGAAAAGGCGAGCAATGTGCCTGCTCCTATAAGAGATGTGTTCATAGTACAAATGGTGACTGAAACAATAAGCGTACTCAATCAATGCAGCTCTGAAACTGGGCTTGTTCTGACAAGATAGACTTCGAGTTGCAAAAAATGTTAAAATTTTTCAGAATCCACTCAAAATTAGCTATTGATTGCTCGAAAAGAGATGGGATTTCAATTCTTTTTTCCCAAGATCCTCTGCTTTTTTTTCGAGAAAAATGAATAAAATTAGTCATCACATGTAGTATGTTCTTTTGCTTCGTATCACGGAGGCGCAAGTCCCACCCACTTTCTGAGAAGGGACCGCGCATCGTATCGGAGAAAACGTTCATTCTTTCTAGTCCCGTCGTACTGGAGGGTGGTTTGATATGTTCTTTCTGGTCAGATTTTTCTAGATTTTCAAGAATATCGGGACAATCGAGCCATGATTTGAATTCCTAGCTTTGAGTTTTTCTTAGAACATTCAGAATCTGAAAACAAAATGATGAGAGGCTGAAATCTCAAACAGATATTGAAATTCCTAACAATTTCTGCTGAAAGAGCTCCGCCCCCTTTTCTATGAATCTCTCTCTCCTTGTTATCGAGAAAAACGAAAAATGTTAGTCACCATTGTCGTAACACATGAGGAGAAGAGAGCTATCGATCGAGACACTAGCCCCGCCCCCTTAGCTATGAAGGGACCGCCCATCAAAACGATAGAAGCATTCATTCGTGTTTGACGGGCTCGCACTTTCTAGGTTTTTCGAGATTTTATCTAGATTTATATTAAGAATTTTTATAGACTTTTAGGGCTCTTGTCTAGGTGTCTTCGAATTCGATCAGCCTATAATAGGTATAGGAAAATTCCTTTCGAGGTTTTTTTCAGATCCGGATTTCCTAAAAACCTGGTCTTTTATCTGAAACTCTCGTTGCCCAAAGATCGATTTTATTGTTATTCTGATAAAGGTATTAGTCATCATGTTCTTATATTCGCATCACGATTCGTATCAGCATAAGCCCCGCCCTCTTTCTGAGAAGGGGCCGCCCATCGAAACAGAGGAAACATTCATTCCGGTCGTGGCAGCTTTCTATTTCCTCTCTGGGATTTTCGCTTTTTTCTTGTTTCCTTCACCACTGCCTTACTTCAACCGTTCTATTGATAGTTAAGAAAAGTCCATTCTAATAAAATACTCCTCCCCAGAGAGTACATTACTTTTTTCGTCTTTCTCGAGCATGACTCACGGTCATTGACCTTCAAGCACTGATGGCATCACAGCTGTGTGCATGGTACAGATGCATGACCCGTGACACATGGGTGAAGGGGGAGCAGCATGACGTGGCAGTGATGGTACTTGTACTCTGAATAAGAGTAGATGCTCATAGTGCAATAATGTCTATTCGATATAGAATCTCATTCACGGGAACCTTTGTTTCTATGACACAAACTGGAGACGTGGAAGATCTGATCTTCAGTTAGGGTTACCGTAGAACACACCTTCTCACATTCGTTCTGTGCGTACATTTTTTTAGTGAAACAGTCAGAGATCTGAATTGTATGTAAGTAAATGATCTAGTACAGTAATCCTCTGGCACCGAAGATCCAGGCTTCCGGACGAACAACGATTCTTGTACACTTGTCTCTTTCTACCAATGCTTTATCACCTCTCTCTCTCTCTTTTATCAATTTTTGTCATTTCAGAGCAATCATTGTGAATCTTCACAATCACCATGAGACTCACACTGATCCTCATATGGATCGTGGTTTTCTCTGGACTCCCCTCACTCGTCATTTCCTCAGACTTCTCTTCGAATGCCACCAAAACCCTTGTCCCTCAAATGACTATCGTCGAGATGATCGAAACGTATACTGTCGAAACCATCAAAAACGAAACGAAGAAAGAAAAGAAACCAACCTTAGCCTATAAAATCATGAACATGGGTTCGGAGAACAGCTGGCGAGGATTGTTGTACGGCGGTCAGTTATTTTATTTATGTAGTCGAGAGTTCTCAAGCTTATTGAACTCAAAATCCTCCAAAACCTAAAAATTTCAGTCCGTACTAAGAACAAGACCTTGCGTGTCAAAATTTCGAACATCATCCCTACCTACTATCTCTTCCAAAGCTGCAATCAAACCTTCTGGCAGTCAAATGGACCAATCGAGACTGCAGTTATCGACTTTACCATGCCATGGATTCAATATCTCTGGAAGCTGTTGAGAACATGTGATCCCAAAAATCAGTGAGTTTATGAAGTAGAACTGAACAGGGAAATCGTTGGGAATATCAAGAAACAAAGCCAATGGAGGCGTCCTTTTAGACCCGGGTCGGCAAATTTGAAGCGATCCGCACTCTTCATCACACTAGAGAATCCTTGTAACCACATCCTACTCCTTGAGTTGCTACGTACCTATTGCACATCTCTCTTATTCTAGATTCTTCGTCTTTACGGCTGTCGACAACTCCACATTCTCCATAAAATCTGATGCTCATGTCGATTTGTTCGAGTACAACACTACTCACACCCCCAAAGAGACTGACCACATCACTAACGAAGTCCGTATTCGTGGGCGCAACAATTCTCTCTTCGATGTCAGAATCAACGGAATGATCGCCAGAGGTAAGGCTTATCTAGAAACGTTTACTTCTGAAATAGTCATCACCACAAGAGTCCTGCGACAAAGACTACAGTTGATTATCCTTTTCAGCCCTCCAGTCCAACGGTACTTCTGAAATCCGCATCGCCGCCACAGGGTCGCCACTGGCCATCCACTTCCAGCTCGTCAAGTGTGATCTCTTGTTCAACTTCACTCTCAAAATTCGTCCGAACGAGATGTTAGTCGTTGATGAGAAGCTTCTGAACGTGTTCAACATGCTGAAACACACCTACTGCTCAAATGGAACTGAGGATGACTTGAGGTAATGAAAGACTTTCCAAGAAGCTCTTCAGCCAATATTCTCTTCTTTTCCAGCTTCCAACTGCTCTTGAATTGGCCTCCACGTGCCATCACCAAATCGATCAAGTTCGTTCTCTCTCCCACAATTCCATCTTTGATCTATGTCCGCCGCACCAACAGTTCTGGTGATGAAGATGACATGGCTCTCTTCTGGTACGGTGTATCTCTGACTCTTGTCTTCCTCTGCCTCTCAGCTACCATCTTACTTCTTGCTCTTCTCTACCATATGTCCTCTAAGAAAGCCGAATATTTCGTCACCACGGAACCGGTTGTTGCCTACCGTCGTCGTCAACCAATCATCCAGAAACGCCTTTTCAAGAGAAGTATTGTGGTTATTGAGCGACCCAGTGACGTGGAGTCACCGTGTGACACGGAGTCACCTGATGACAACGAGTATTGAGTCCTCTCCATTCACAAATTACTGTACCTATACGGATTCCGCCCTAAAATCTAAAAACCCCTGTCAAATAAACCCATAACATCTCCATTCCCCCTTGGATCCTGCTCCTCAAAAATCAAAAAAAAAAACTTATTCAATTTTCCCTCGATTTTCCCTATCATTCATTCCCGTTTGTTTCATTCTCCCTTCGAAAAACGCCATTCCAATCAGCATTATGATTTTGATGTCCCATGAAGAAAATCAATGTTTTTGTACAATGACTCCTCCCCTTTTCCCTAGAAATCCTTTGCTAAAGGCACTTTTCACTTCTCCATTTCGTTGGATTCTTATCATTCGTACTTCACTTTATTGTTCTGTCATTCATCTTGAGTTGTTACAATAAATTATGTTCTTTTTTCACGCCTTGTTTCAGATAGTTTTCAGTAATTTGGCTCAAAAAAGTAAGCGAGTCTGACCGAGCAACTCAACTGACTCCCGAAATCTGTCGATATGGATGTCCATATGTTATTTCAGATTCTGCTACCAAATTACAGTATGCCTTATTTCAGGTGTTCTTATGTATGAATCACCCCGAAAGAAAATCAAAAATCGGTCTTGTTGTCTCCGCCCACTTTTTCTCTAAATCTCTCATTTCCCAGTGATCTCTCATATTGTTTCCTACAGAATCCCATAATATTACTCACAGTTTCCTTTGTTCATACTGTCCGCAAGAAAAAAGAGAGACAAAATATTAGCTCCGCCCACTTACTGGAGAGACCATCCATCGGAGAGGAGAAAGCATTCAATCGATCAACTCCTTGTCGTTAAAGCCCCGCCGATAGAAAATATGATTCCCGAATGAACTCCGCCCACTTTTCTCTGCGTCTCTCCGTTCCTCGATCTTCTTGTTCTTCTAGAAAATACGATTGAGTTCGTCACTTTGCAAGAAAAGAGAGGAGACAGACATTAGCCCACTCCCCCCACCAGGAATAAACTCCGCCCACTTACAAAAGTGACCCCAACGAAAACAGTGGCAGCATTCATTCGTTCGAGTCCCGGTCGATGTTGTGGATGGTTACTTTCTGTCTCTCTTTTTCTCATGTTTTTTCTTCCCATAAGATGTTCTTCCAAGGGGTTCCACTATATTTTTGTAACATGCCCTTGACTCAATGAGCTCTAAGCATACGATGCATGTACTCGTGGCTCATAGGGAAGGGCATGACTTTCTGCCATCTTGCTGAGGAAAATTGTATCAGGGAGCCATCGAGAGGATATAGATTCTCCGATATAACAAAGTTCGGACATCCGGACTTACAGAACTACCAATATCCGTTTCTCTTGATATTTCCTAGTTATCGCTTTCTCATAGCTTCTCGATTCTCCCCTCAATTTCTCGTTTCAGACCAGTCTGGACCTTTTTGTCTCACTTCTCACCATCATCCCGATGAGAATCACACTGATCCTTTTATGGATCGTTTCTCTCTGGGGTCTCCTCATAATCTTCAGCTCCTCGGACTTCTATGCCAGCGAACCTCTGGTGATCAAACTGACTGGTTTGGAGGAGGAGTGGATCCGATTGTTGTCTAGTGGTTAGTTTTGATAGGTTATCCGTCTAATACTAATCAAAGTGGACGAGTAAAATAAACTGATTCCAAATGATTTCAGCACGCCTCCACAACCATTCCATCCGTCTTAACATCTCCAACTCCGTTCCAACTCATTATCTCCTCAAAAGCTGCCATACAATCATCTGGAAGTCATATGAACCAACCAAAACTGTGATTATTGAATATACTCAGCCTTGGATTCCGGCTCTTCTGAAGTTGGCGAGCAGATGTGAGCCCAAAAATCAGTGAGTTTACACCACCATACCCTCCCTATCAATCTCAGACGCGTTGGGTCGCTACGCAGTCAAAAACCCCTTTTGACCCTGTCTCTATCTCTTACATGTAGAGTCGCTACACAGCCAATTCATCTTATAAATTTTTTCATCTTTAACAGATTCTCGATTCATGCCATTGACGACTCCTCCTCCTCCAACGGCTTCCTATCAGTTCACATATATGAAGTATGAATTACTCTACCTCATCTTCATCCTCCTTCTTATCACCATGCTCCTTCAGTTTCAAAAAAGATATGAAGTCACTCCGGAAGTCGCCTACCATCAGTATCATGTTTTCAAAAAAAGTCAAGACTTTTCTTAATTCCTAAGCTTTTTCAGCATCATTCTCCCCTAAAATATTTTTTCTATACTATTTCTCCCTTTTTTCTAAAATTCACCCAGGATCTTCACAGATTACGAAAAATTCGCTGTCAAATGAACCCATGATTTCTCCCATTCCCAGTTGATTATTTCTCACCGAACCCAGAAAATTTATTTTTTGTCCCCTTTTTTTTGTCTTTTCATGTCTTTTTTCGAATCCCAATATATTTTTCCCGAATTTCAATAAATACTGCACTTCAACAACTGTAGTACAAAACTTCGCAAGGGCTTCCCCATCTTTTTCGACAAATTCCGGTTTAAAATCTGGAAAAATCTCAAAATCGATTGAAAACTCTGAATATTCTGGAAATTTTTGGAAAACGATAATCAATCACGACAAAATTTTAGAAAATAATGTTTTGAAAACTAGATTTTTGGGGATTTAAGGATTTATAGTCTGAATCTTGTCAAAATTCGAGCTATTTCATTCAATAAAGTTACACAAAAGTTAAATAATGTGCTGAAATGTGGAAAAATTATTTCACAGGTAATTTATAACTCATATGACTAATCAGAAGACGAAATGAACGATGAACGAAGTGGATTCTTAATGAAAACGATTGGAGAAGATGGTGATGCATGTATAACCAGTGCATTCGTCATCTACTTCTGATTCTTCCACTCCTCTGTGTCCGAAATTCAATCTGAAGCGTCCCGATTAGTTTCCATCACTGTTGAACCCAAGACCTTCGAGTTCTGATTGCACGGATTCTGAATAGAAAGAAGGCTCTGAAAAAAATGTGCAGATTTTCGGAGACGTTCTCTCAAATCCTTAAATTTCAGCAGCATAAATAATAACAGCGCTGAAGTAATTCAACGAAAACTTATCAGATATAACCGCGTTTCAGTTTATTTAGAACCATTGAATTTACAAAAATACCAGAAAAAACTTAAAGGGCCCAAAAAAGACAAAAAAAACACATGTGGACCAACTCAACAAAAAAGGAATGAACGAAAAATATGTTAGAGAACAATGATATTATGGAGAAAAAGTGGGTGGAGCTACAAGGAACACCTGCAAGTCAAACTATACAAGACACGACACCACCAGAACGAAGAAAACAATAAAAGAGCAACAGGAAAGGTTATAAAATCGGGGAAAAGGGATTTGTACAGGGAGAAGTAGGCAGTAAAAAAGAAATCGAGAAGAAAAGCTAAAATTTACAGCGAAAAGTGAAACAGAAGTTTTGAGACTTGAAATTATATGAATCTCCATGTCAGAAAACTATAATTTATTTTGAAGTCTGGGAGTCTAAATACGATCATCAATCTGAAGATATCCAACAAAGAATTGACCGACAGCACGACAAGCCGGTGGACTACGAAGTGAGCTACGGAGCAATAACTCGATGAGCGTTTCACAGCAAGGAAGTGGCAAATCGATTAATCCAACAGATGTATCCTCTCCATTCGCACGTGGATCACTGGCAGCAGTCGAGTTGTTAAACACTTTATAGAGGAGTTTAATGGCTGGAAACGGTGTCAGAACAGTTCCTTCCTCCTCTTCATTTTTCAATCCTTCTAATGTTCCATTTGCAATGACAACATAAGAATCCAGTAGCCAAACGAGCATATAGGGGACCTTGTCGAGGGATCGGATGACCAATTTCATCGAAGTCTGTCCTTCACAGCCATTTAGAACCAATTGTGCCATGTAAATTGATAATTGAGACATATTGAGTTTATCAACGAATGGAATCTTCTTCTGTCCAGCAGTCATGAGAGTAGCGATGTGATTGAATGTATAAAGATCCGGGTGGTCTGAAAATGAGAATGAATTGAATCTTTGTTAAAATACGTCTTTTATTGCGAAATAGCTCTCAAATCCGACAGAATTTTCTTTCGAGAATCTGGTCACTAGGCAACCAAAATATCACCATGGGGAGTTCGCTTGCTTCAGTTTTCGGGATTTTCATTCAATCCTTTCCCTTTTCCAACCATTTTTACACACGAATATGTGAAATTCAATGTAATTACTCACTTTTCTGAACACGTCCCAATTGGCATTTACATCCGGCACATTTGATATTTTTCTTCTCGTCAACGATCACATTTTCTTCCAAAACTGATAGTTTATGAAGAATTGAATTCGCATAACTGATCATTACTCGTTTTTCGTTTGGAAGCCATTTTGGATTTGCTTTCAGTTCTTCTCGTTTAACGTGTTTATGTCTGGAAATTATTACTGGAATTGTGAAAAATAATTTATTTTAACTGTTAGGTGCATTTAATTTGATGAAAATTTGAAATGTTTTGATCAAATTCTTTCGGAGCATTTGTTTTGAAATTTTTGTTTTTGTTAATATTCTCAGAAATCTTTTATAAACTTACTTGTCCGGATCACAAGCAGCTCCACACGAATCTCTGCAATAGAAATCTGCTGATTGTGTAGTTGAAAGGAAATCATCATCCGGAAGACATCCGATAGTCATAATATATTCCTCTGATAATATTCCAAGCTTGCATCGAGCGCATACGATACGTGGGTGCGCTTTCGCAGCAAACTCCTCTAATTTCTCTTTTTTGCATACATCGACTGCGAGACGATGAGCGGTTTTTTGAATCAATGGAGAATCGATTGGTTCTACATTCACTTTACACATAAAAATACGACCAGCTCCATCGGCAAATGTTGGTGAGCAGAGAGTAGATGCTTTGATAGTGACATCACGAACTGTTGCACCGAAACGGGTTGGTTTGAAGTCTGATCTGGAAACGAATAGGTTGAATGAAACATCGTTGAAATCATTCTTATATATAAAAGTCAATTGGGCGTTGTCTGTTTGTCTGAGGCGATGTCCGCAACGGTTTTGGAACGAGATGAAAAACTAACCCTGCGGGCAAAACCGAACTAGCGTGCTTTGGACAACGACCGCCGCTTTAGACCACTCGGCCAAGCGGGCACATTTGAAAAAGGGTTGCCACGTAAATGAGAAGAGGCCAGCCGGCTTAACCGCCGAAGGCGGGGAAGACAGGCTGGTTTATTATAAATGAACTAAGCGGAGGTAAAAAGAACACAAGTTCCCATACTTTTCACTCTTTTTCTGTTTTTTCTGGCTCTTTTTTGTCGGTGAATTGGGTAGAGACTTGGGTGAGCCACTAGTTGATAGACTCCTATCCCGTTGTTTTTTGATTTGAACACCGCCGTTTGATGATGATTGTTCCGCCTCTTTCTCTCGTTTGAGAAGGGATTCTGGGGTGGGTGGAGCTCCGATTCTGATGAAATTGTCGGTGACGTTGACGACGTTGATGTCAGCGTATTTTCTGAAATTTTCGAAGATTTTAATAGGAAAACTAATATTTTTGCACCGGAAAGTAGCATTATATACTTTAAGTGACAGATTCACTCGCAGAAACAGATTTTAGAGGTATAAACTTGAAAATTAACGCAAACATTGCTCTGTTAGGGCTCATTTTATACAGTTTAAGCAATTTATGAATATATTTTTTCTGAATCAAAATCATCCTCACATCGTCTTCCGATTTTCTTGCTCCGGAGCCGGTTGTTTCTCTCTGAAACCGGGTGGAACGTCGACGAACAACGACGCCAAATCGTTCCTCGGTTTCATCTCCAAAAAGACCGACATATCGGTCCACTCCCCAAACGAATCCAGCGGCGACTTGATCATCCTGAAATGCGAGAGTTTTTCTATCAGAGAATGGATAAAAATTGACCGGAATTTGCGAATATTCGAGAAAATTCGAGAGAAAAAGAGAGGAAACGGTGGAAAAATAAAAATTAATTTTTTTCTGTTAGTATGCAAGCGCGCTCCATTCAGGCAAGTGAAAAGTAGCGCGTGTTTGAATTTAGTTTTTGTTAGAAAATGAAGTCTCGTTCAGTGTCAGGGCTGTTTAGAGGAAAATCCTAAAATAAAATAGAGAAACATCTTTAGGAAATCCTAGATGATAGAAAAATGTACTAATAACTTCGACGTTTCCTCTAATTTGACTAATTTCTGAGTTTTTTGATGATGAGAAGCTAATTTTGCTAAATATGTGAGGAAAAAAGGTCAAGTTTCAGTAGTGACTTCTTCACTTCCCTTAAACTGGATGTGAAATCAAGTATAATCCAGGAAACATCCATGAAAGGTTCGATTTCCAACAATATTCGCAATGGAGCGCACTTGCATCCCTAAAGAACTAAAACTACATTTACAAAAATAGGTCAAAAAACTAGCTGTTAGAACATGTAAACAGTAGAAAAGGGCAAAATGATGGCATCGGAGTGGGACACGAGGACGAAGAGATACTCTTTGAAACACGTGACTCTAGTTTCTCTGGTCACTCTATCGTTTCTTCACTCTATTTCTCTCAAACTGATGGACACGACATTGAACAGGAAAGAAGAGGAGATGGACGAGGCGCCTCTCTCAATGTGTTCTTTTATTTTGTATTGGCATGAAGAGAGAGAAAAGATGAAGATATTGGCACTGAGAGTTGATTGGCAGAGGGTTCCGGAGGGGGTCATAGGACTTTAGGTTAAGGTTTTCGAGAGCTGGAAATGAGATTTTGGAATCAGCATATCTTTCTGATAGAGTTGAATTTTAATTTCAGAAGTTAGTGATTAAAATCGAGTCTGAAAAATAGGAAACTATATTTTTTGCTTTTCTGAAGTTGACAAGGTTTTTGAGCTAAAAATCATCAAAATCGGTTGAAAACTTGTAGAACTACAGGTTTTCGAAAAATATCAAAAATCCCAAACTTACAATTTCTGTCATAACTCTCTGAACTTCAATCCAAACCTTTTCAAACTCCAATTTTCTAATTCAGCGTGTTCTTAGCTTTCAAAAAAGTATAATCATTCCTATGTTTAGATGCTACCATAAAACTACAGTACACCATACATATTCGCCTTTAAACAGGGATACTGTAGTTTTCGCGGTGGAGCCCATCTGGAAGCGAACCTAAACATGGTTAGGCTTTTCTGAAAGCTCTCGTCACACTTATTCAGAATATCTTATTCGAAAAAAGTTTGGGCCGAATTTTCGAAAAACTGAATTGGCACGATCTTCAAAAAATAGAAAATTCCCTCATCTCATTGAGTGTTGGTCTCACAACAAAGACTACAGTAACCTTATTTAAAGGCACATACCGTAGTATCGTGATAAGACCAAACGTGCCCCAAGCCTAGACATGATCATACTCATTCGAACCATCTTAAATCGCTGAGTTCTAATTCTGAGACTAGAAATTTCAAAAAGTTCATTCATCAAATAAAATCAGTCGATAATAATACAAACAATCATTAAAGCAAGTTGGGACTCACAGCGAAGCTACTGTAACCCGAGTTCTGGTTTCGTCGCGAGACCCAACACCATTTGATTTGTGCATATTAAAATATTCCCGTTTCAGGTGAATCAGTTGCGATTTTGGAGAAAGCGTATATTCAGGAAGTGTAACGAAGTGGGAGAGAATACGAACAAAGGAGAAAGATAATTATCACATATCGTCCTCCTTGTAACCACCCTCGATAGTCCGCTTCACCTTGAGGAGCATATCAGTAGACCAGTTGTCAGGTCTGAAATTTATTGAATTGATTACAATTTTTCGAAATTTAAATTTAAATTCTACCTGCTAATTCTGTCAAAGTTGGCAACAGATTCAGTGTATGTCTCTTCATTCTTTTCCTCAATCGCTGCTAACAACTCCTTAACAAACTTGCATTCACGAGAATCTGAGAACGATGGGGACGCCATTTCGTATTTTTGAACAACGTGTTGTGTGTTGATCTAGAAATTTTTTGTTCAAGTTTTATGAAACTGTTTTTGTAGCAAGTCGACTAACCGGATCAATATACAAGTGACAGAGAAGAGCACGGAATAAATACTCGTTAGCAGCATATTTAAGGGTAGAGTGATCCGATACATTGGATGCAATCTTCTCGAATTCCTTACTAGCTTGAGCATATTTCTCAAGCTCAGCTAAATACATTGCTACTTTAACAAGACATTTGCTGGCACGAATTCCCTGTTTTTCAGCTTCATAATAATCGGCTGCTTGTTGGTAGTGCTTCTTGCACAGTTCTTTGTCGGGGAATTCCGTTTCGTACAATTCGGCAATGCTCACTTGATTTTCAGCCGCCATGATGATACGACCCATGTCAGTGTTGATTTCAGAAGTCTTTTCGAGACATTGAACTGCTCGCTGTAGAAAATTTGTACAAAAAAAATCAGGTTCTAAACGGGGAGGAGAAATTCAAACCTCCGGTAGAATCGTGCGGAAACAATTGGCAGCCTCGGCGTATTGTGTGGTGCAGTCATGCTTCGAGTCTCCTTGTCCGGCATAGAACTCGGCCGCCTCCAGGAATGCTTCTCCGGCTTCTTTCCAATTCCTGGCCTCCTTGAACAGATCACCTGCCTAGAAAAATGAACATTTAACAACACATGAAACATAAATATTGTAATGTGCCACGATGAGTCCCAGCCTACTTCCGCAGTTGCGCTCTATCGAGAAATTAATTTTTTTTCATGGCTGAGAACGAAAATTTTCATCGTGAATGTGATGAATGAATTTATTGATGTGAAGTTGCGAACACATTGTGAACTAAGAAATATGATTTTTGACATTTTTCAGTTTCAAAATTCACTTGTTCCAGGCTATTCCTTCCTTAATCGAACTGCATTTTTGACTTTTCGAGTATTATTCATCTTTAGTCATTGTCGATTTTCGGTCATGCTCCAAAACCGTCATTATCTGCTTTTCGTCTACGAGATGATTCGTCATGAATGAAATGAACAATACTTGAATGTTCATCGCGAGTTCGATCATTGGTAAATTTCCTTTCAAAAATAAAATTTCAGAAGCCTTCAGTTTTCATCATTTTTTGAGAAAAGATTTACAGACGGAGTTCAATGAACATGTTGTAGCTCTTTTTCAGAGGGATGAAATAATAAAATTTAGGACTTAAGAAGATGTTTGAATCAATTATAGAAACTACAATATGACCATCCTGCAAATGGTTGTTTGAATAACTTTTATGTTATATCATCCCTCTGAAAAAGAGCTGTAAATATTTTCTCAAAAATGAGACTTCTGAAGTATTATGAAAACTCTAACTCGAGACAAGTTGGAAATATCAAAATTTTGATAACTAACAACAAAACTTAGTTGTACCCTAAACTTGTTGTACCCCCAAAATTAAATGCCATGTGACTCGCAACCTTGATAACTGCATTCTATTTCGCTAGTTGATTGTTCAGCATAATATTCCTCATCTTCCATATCCATCGCTATTACCTCGTAATATATTCAAACCCCCACCAGTTTCTTGAGCTAAAGAAGAACTATTCACCTGGATAAAGAGATCAGGAACCTCTCCGTCACCTCCGAAACTGAAGAAATTGCCCTGAAAAATCCCATTAATCATCTGATAATTAAAAACAATTGATTACCTGCACCTTTCTTCGTCCTTCTGCCATTAATTGGCGTGCTCTTGCTTCGATGTCGGCCATTTTCTGAAAAAAACGGGAACTAGATAAAAACTTCGAAACTAACCAAGAAAAGTGCATAAACTACAACAAGAGGGAAGAAACAATATCGACGAAAGCAAGAAAAGAAAAGTGAAGAAGAGAAGTCAGAAGGAAAAAAAAAGAATCAATGTGGTCTAGTGGTCCCAACGTCTTCTTCTCTCGTTTTCTTGTAATCGCCCGATCATGTTTCGTTGGAACTGCGGTTCCAAGTTCGAACTGAGGCAAGAAAGGAGTCCGAGGCCATTATCGAACATCGGCCATAGAAGAGAGAGAGAGAGAGGAGTGTGCGCAGTTGAGAAACGAAGAAGGGAGAAGGGAGAGACAACATAGGAAAGACATTACATATATTCAACGTCTCATAAACGTCGATATATAGATTTCGCAATGCATCTGACAGATCATGACAATCAGAGCTTTCTTTCGCTGAGCTCGAATTCTAAGACTAGAAATTTCAAAAAGTTCATTCATCAAATAAAATCAGTCGATAATAATACAAACAATCATTATTGCTTTCTATTTTTCTCATTTAATAGCTGAGAATACAGAGAATCCGGATTGAGCAACAAATTTGAGGGTGTATCGAATTCGGCTACCCGTCCGGCGTCTAGAACTACGATTCTGAAATAGAAAAGTCCATTTAGGAAAAAGTTATCAATGGAGCGCTCTTACCTATCCGAGTCTACAATAGTATCTAAACGATGAGCAATTGAAATAGTCGTTGATTGGGGGAAATGCTGTCGAATTGCTCTTTGAACAATTCCATCGGTAACTGTATCCACTGAAGCAGTTGCCTCGTCGAGGATTACTATCCGGGCTCCCCGAAGAAGAGCACGGCAGAGACAGAGGAGTTGGCGCTCACCGACGCTGAAAAAACGTGGAATTTGAAATGAACGTCCAAGCGTTGAAGCAAGTTGGGTCTCACCACGAAGCTACAGTAACCCTTTGTCGCGAGACCCAACTTGTTTCAAACCTAGGCAAGATTATACTTTTCTGAAAGCTCTCAACCAGCTTAACCCGAAAAATGTGATCCTATCTAACACCCACCTCATATTCTTGCCTCCCTCTGCAATATGTCGATCCAGTGTTTTTTCATCTTCCTGAGCGAATTGTTTCAGCTGACAAATATCTAAACATCTCCATATCTGATCATCTAAGTATTGATTGAATGGATCCAAATTGAATCGAAGTGTTCCTGAGAAAACGACTGGTTCCTGTGGAATGATAATGAGTTTGGAACGGAGTTGATGCAATCCAATCGAATCGATTTCCACGTCATCGATTCGGATTGTGCCAGATTCTGCTTCGATCATTCTGGAAACAATTGGGAATAGAATCAACATTTTAGAGAGCGCAGACAGTCAGACGCTCTCGTTTCTCTGCTGCCTCTAGGCACCTACCTGTACAAAGCCATTGTCAACGAGCTCTTCCCTGATCCAGTTCTTCCAATAATTCCAATTCTCTCTCCTCCTTCAATTTTCAAGTCAATCTCTTTTAAAACCATTGGAAGATTCTTCCGATATCTCATCGAGAACTTGTTCAATTCAATCTTTCCTTTACTCGGCCACTTCTCCTCATTCTCTAAACTTCCTTCAACTATCCACGGGGCTTCTGGTTCCAACTTCTGATATTCATTGACTCGTTCCACAGAAACAATGTTTGATTCGATTTCACTGACAGCTCTCACACAGATATTCAAAACTTCTGTGATTGTCAGAGCATACGAAACCGAGAGACCAGCCATTCCGGGTGTCAATCCAAAGTATTTAGTGGAGAGTGTGGCAGATAAAGAGGCAAAGAGTACTGTAGTATTTCCAAGAAGTTCCAGACGAGTGGCCAACCATCTATTCGACATATGGGAGAGGTAACGACATTGGGCGAACTTGTCGACGTTGGAGGCGAGGGCACTGGTGGTTCTGTCAGTCTAAAACAAGAAATATTGAGGTTTTACGAGAGTCTCTAACAGTCTGTACCTTATCAAATGCCCTAATCGAAGAAGCGCCATGAATTGACTCTGCGATCGTTGACAAAATCGGTGACCGATTAGCACTTTCCAATCGTTTCAGCTGTCTCGAAGTGGGAATATAGTAGATCATAACAAAGTAATAAATCAATATCAATGGAGCAGCACACAACAAAAAGATTGGTGTGGAGATGGAGATGAGAACAAGGATCATACAAGCATTCAACAAGGTTTGCGTACACATCCGGATGTTGTCTTGTAACTTGTCGATGACGTCAAGGTCCTGAAAATGTTATATGTAGGAAGGAGGATAGAACAAGTGTATAAAGCCAGGACTCACTCTTGACAACCTATTGATGATTCTTCCAATCGGTGTGGTGTCGAAAAATGAGATGGGAGCACGGAGAAGTGAGTGGATGAGTGGAGCATGGAGACGGTAAGATGCACGGAGACTTCCGATAGTTAATACTGTGAAGGCAAGGGCCAGGAGGAGCACTGAAAGTACACAAAGTTATCTTTGAGAGACGCAGAGAAGGGACAACTTTTTGGATTACTGTAGTTTTCCTGTCGAGACCCAATTTGATTCAAACCTAGTCATGATTATACTTTTCTGAAAGCTCTCAACTAGCTGTTTCCGAATATCCAACTTTCATGGTATAGTTTGAGAATTCTAAGCCACTAGCAACCCCCGGACAGCCTCCATAGCTAGCAAAAAGTTGCCAACAGAAAAAATGTGTAAAGCATCAAAGTCTACATTTTCGTAGTGGATAATATTTTGAAAAACTCCGTCAACTTACTCTCCAACCCTCCGAATCCTGCATACACAATCAATCTCGTCTCCACACTGATCATCTCATCTTCGTAACTTGAATTCCCACTGACTCCGCCCCTTTTCTTCAGCTCTGCATTCTCATTCGACCAATCGGATAACCATAGAGATCTCATGATCATAACAGTGAAATGAGAGATAAAGAATATGAAAAAGGCGGAGGTGTTGAATATTCCCATCGTCCGAATATACAGATTGTAGACACTCTTCTTGACTCTTCCCAGCTGAACGTTCTCCGGATTTTCCGGTTTCTGTGATTTTTCTGATTTCTCGGAAATGTGAGAATTGGTACGATCGACTTTCTTGACAGCTTCTGTCTTCTCAATGATTTCTGGAGGTGTCACGTCTTCTGGGACGACGTCATCTAGTTCTTCAGCATTTTCAGCCTCTTCTGGGTTCTCACATTCGGCCCATAGTCTTCCAAAGGGACCTTCGAGGTGAGCAATGTCTTCGAATGATCCGTGTTGGACGATTTGACCATCTGTAAATTTTTATTGGGGTCTCAATAAAGACTGTGTTCTGCATTACTATCGGGTCTCGTAACGAAAACTACAGTACTCCGATTTTGAGCAGATACTGTAGTTCTCATGGTGGGACCCTAGTCTAGACAAATTCCAAACCAACCTTCAATAACATAAATACTATCCACATATTTCGTATACTGTAGGTTGTGGGTGACGAGAACTCTTGTCTTCGACCTCAATAGACCCTCCGGACCAATAACTTTATCGAAAAGTGCCCTTCCAACATGTGCATCAACTGCTGACAATGGATCATCCAACAGGTAGATATCCTTCTCTTGATAGACCGCCCGGGCAAGAGAGATTCTCGCTTTTTGACCTCCCGATAGGGTTATTCCCTAAAATCCAAAATTTTTGGCACTTCGAAAACCTAAAAAATGAGCTCACATTCTCTCCAACCATAGTCTGTTCTCCTTGCTGAAAATGTTTGAAATCGGGTCTCAGTTGACATGATCCAACGACTTGATTGTAGAAATACTTGCTGTATTCATTTCCAAATAGTATATTTTCTTTGATCGACTTGTTGAATATCCACGAATGTTGGGGAACATACGCAATGGATCCACCAATTTTTACACGACCTTCCAGAAGAACCATTTCATCAAGGACAGCGCTGAGAAGGGACGATTTGCCGCCTCCAACACTGCCGACGATGGCAATCAGTTGACCTGGTTTGATGGTGGCGCAGAGCTGAAAACTCGAAATATTTGGAAAGCAAGATTTAGATCTTGAAATTTTGAGTATTGTGTTACTTGGAAAATTTCTGATAGCCTACATAGTTTTAGGGATACAGTACCGTGTAGTAAGAAACACAATTTGGAACAAAGGTAGAGCTTCATTTTTGCAGTTGACAACTTTTTTGTACGGGCATTTCCTAGTTACAGTAATTTTAAGTGGACAGCTCAAAAATCGCACTATTTTGCACTGAAATGGGTCGATTACTTTGTCGATATGTAACTTGCTAGCGAGTGCTTGTACAAAAAAGTTGTCAACTACAAAAATGAAGTTCTACTTTTGTTCTATATAATCCATTTGAAATGTTACATTGTGGAACAATCAATGATACCGTAACACCATCTCAAAGTTGGTAATTTTCACATACAAAAAGGCCAAATTGTTAATCTACGGTACTGTAACTCTTGAACCAGCTGAGCTATTAAAAATAGTTCAACTAATGAAATTTGTAAAATTTCAAGGGCTAAATTTTTATAGTTTTTTACATTTTCTAGCTGTCAACCCTCTGAAGATACAGCTTCCGAGGGATAAATTATATACTCACATCTCTCAAAACTGGTGGATTCATAGGTCCTTTCCAATTCAACGTGGCATTCTTAAATACAATTGCATTTCCCAAAGCGACCTCAGTTTTGCTCTCCATCTCCTCATCATTCAAGAACTGACGGAGACGTTTGTTAGAGACACGTGCCTGAAAACAAAGATAAAATGGACAAACCGACACACAGACTGTTTTATACCTGAACCAAAGTGTTAATCAAGTTAGCAACCATTCTCATCGGTTGTCTCAACTGATTGAATATCACGAGAGCTACGAACGCAACAGAAGGCGTCAGTCCATTCTCATCTGGAGACCACAGAACATAGCAAGTGAACGATCCGATGGCGACGAGGAAAGGACTCGCTGCGTTGGCCACATCGACGATTCTACTCAGAATACACACATTTCGGAACATTTTGACTTCTTTCGCACGGAGTTTGTTGATTTGTTCTTCGAATGACTCCTCCCAAGCGTAGAGTTTCACCACTTTTATTCCATTGAGCATCTGCAATTTTTTGAGTTACGCGTTTTTCAAAACAGTCTTCACTGCTTTAAGACCCACCTCATTAGACAATTTCGTTCTCTCGTCCTTAATTTTCATCTGCTTTTGTTGTGACGTTTTGATAAATCTTGATGTTAAGAAGTTGAGAGGAACGAAAAGAATCATAATGATGACTCCAGCACCGGCAGCCCATCCTAGGGTTATGGCTAGCATAGTCATGGCTAGAGTGACCTGGAAAATGAAATTAGGTTGGTTTGACTGAGGTTATAGGGGCGGTGAAAAATTTGAGAGAGCGCAGACAACGAGACACTCTCGTTTCTCTGCGCTCCCTTCTCTCTCACATCATCCTACCTGAAACGGCACGGACCACATATTTTGAAGATAGGGTATTGAATGGACGATGATCTCGATATCCACTGCAGCATGATTAAGAATTTCTCCAGCTGTTCGGTTGGATCTCGCCGATGGGCTTAGTTTGAGAATTTTGTGAAGGATGGCGTTACTTAGGACGGTTTGATAGTAGACAGCTTGACGGCACATTCCGGCAATCTGAAAATGAAAATTATGATGGTGTAGCAGAAGAGAGTGTGTCGTTGCCATTATAATATGTTTCATATCTCACCAAGGAGCACAGATATCAAAAAGTGATCAACTACAAACACATAGAGCTTGAAATTTCCTACATTTTGAAGTAAACAACTTTTTGGTAACTTCAACAACTGTCGAGTTACACCCTTCTTACCTGATAATTCTGAAGCAATGATCTCGTTGTAGCTGAAAGAAACATTATGCACGCAATTGCGATTCCGAAAGAAAGTGGTTGGTCATGAAGAGATACGTAGTCAATTAACTGTCTGAAATTTCAAATATGTCTTCTCGTTTCTCTAAAAGACTCTCATCTCACTTCAACAAAATAGGATTAAGATAATGGACGACATCGGCAATGAGTCTGGCAAGAGTTAAGGTGATTATGGTGGCTTTTTGAATGCGGATAAATGGCCAAACGATGGATGTTTCACGGACGGTGCCGAGGTTCTCTGAAATGAAGTGTCGTATTCAGATTAAGGAAGATGAGAGCTTTCAGAAAAGTAAACTACAGTAACCCGGTGTACAGTAGGACCGTGGTGGAACCTTTTCTGAAAGCTCTCGGTGAGTTGACTCACTCTCCTTGGCCTTCCTGAACTCATCTCTCCACCTCGTATACAACCATTCTGACGTGGCATTCTGATTTAAATTATGCAAATTTTCATTTGTCAGCGAGTCTTTTGCACCGGTTCGAATGAGGGGATTCAGCCAGCAGAAGAAGATTTTCGAGATGAATGAACTCTTCTCCTCGGGTGTTAGTTTCGCTTTTTCTTCCTAGGAAATAGATAATTCAGGATTTGAGTTTTTGAGAACGACTCACATTTTCGGCGAGCCGTTTTGTCGATCCCGATAAAAGTGCAGTCTCAGCCATGAGAAGAACGAATTCGGCGATGACGCCTGCGTCAACTGTTGATTCGAATGCCTGAAATGTTGGAATAGACTCTCAGATACTGTAAATACTGTAATAGAGATGCTTGTGCTCTGACAGCTAATTTGGGTCCTTTCCTTTTTTTCCCTCCTTCCTCTTTCTCTAATTGGTGTTTACAATCCTGTTCTGGGGCTCCTTTATTCTGTTTTCAGATATACATCATGATTGAATAAAAGCTTAGAATGTTGATAACTTTGAACACGTTTAATTTAGAAAAAGCTGATTTTCTAGCATCCAGGCCATAATTTCAGGTTAAACCCCTTCAAAAGTCAAACCTCAAAAACAAAACAACATTTTTTTCAAAATATATAAGTTTTCTATGGCTAACCGCTACCAATCTGACATTTATGGTTTCATTTCTATCTCCTGATTAAAAAACGCTCATGCTCCCAACCCGCCATAATTTTCTCATTAGACCATCTCCCGTGTCAACTCACAAGAATCAGAAGTTGAACCGCTTTGAGAACTAATAATACCAAGAAAATGAAACAAAATGACGGATGAATTGAGTGAAGACGTTTCGAGAGGAGACTGAACCAGATGCAACAGTTTGCCTGAAAATTATAATATATAGGTGATATCTCAATAATTGAGTTAAAAGTCGTGTTCGTTCGAAAATTGTAATTTGACACATACTACGTACTTACATACAAAATTACTACAGTCTATTCCATATGTTCCCTCCTCTTTATAATAAATTCTCACATGCTTCTTCTTCTTTTTTCTGCTCTCTGTTTTTTTGGTGATGTCTGCGTCTCTTTCTATAATGGAAAAAGAACCAGAAAACCAAAAAAAGAAAACAAATTGAAAAAAGGAGTGGGAAAACGAAATAACGGGGGGTTGTCATGACTATAAAACACGATTTCTTGGATTTCTGGTAAAGAAATTTTAGGCGAAATGTTAAGATTGTGAAGTCTCTAAACCTATTCTAAACTATTAAATTGAAAAATTCGTAATTTCCTCTATGTTAAAAAAAAGGGAACCTTCCCAGAACGAGAGCGTCTACCAGCCTGCGTCAACATTTTGGTAGCTCTTGGTAGCTCAGTTATCTCAAAAACGTGAAGAGCTACAAGAAAGTGATCAATTAACAAAATAAGTAAAATAAAAAGCTCATCATTTTGGTAATTGGTCATTTTTTGATATCTTTGCTGGTTCTTGTGATATAGCTCTTTCTATCAAGATATTGAGAAAAGGGAGAGTGCTCAGAGAAACGAGAATGACTAACTGTCTACGTCTCCAGGCTCGAAAAAAACCAACCTCTCACATATTCCGATATTCAGACTAGAGCGTCTGAAAATCAATCAGAACTTTAATTTGGTTCTAGAGAAAAGGGTAAAATGATGAAAACGGGGGTTATCACCCTCTTTCTTCTTTCCTTTTCTGCTACTGATAAGAAGCAGAAAAAGTGGAAAAAAGTTATCATCAGAAGAAAAAAGTGGTGCTTCTTAAAAAATGTCTTCTCGACTTTCAGGGCTCCGCGGAGTACACTGAGCCAAAGCACGAAATGTATTTCATAAATCATTTTCATGTTTAATCTGTTCTTCTTAACAACCACTCGTCAGCAGGCTTATTTCATTTTTCTTCTTTTTTTGCTTCTTCTTTTTTCTATTGTTTACCGGAAGCACAATTTTTCATCGAATTGGATTCTGATCATAATTCATGACTTGGGAATTGTATTGTTAGGAGGAGAGAGGTCACAAAATTTTATGACCTACGATTTTTCAAGAGTTGTGAGGAGTTATGGAAAGGAGCTATGCAGAGATGAACGCAGAAAGACGAGGAGGGTACAAAGAAGCTAGACACTCTCGTTTCTCTGCGATCTCTCATCTCTCACTAAGGCAACTTCAAACGTCTGTATCTCAAGAACCAGAAAAGATATTAAAAAGTGACCGATTACGAAAATGATCAGCATAAAATTTCCTACATTTTATTAGTTAGTCATTTTTTTCGACTCTAACTGGTTTTCAAGATACACCGGTTTGTTTAAAAGTGGAAGGAATATATAGTTAGTCGCACTCTCCCTCACTTTCTGCCACTATATACATAAAAAGTTATTTCTAAGAATCTTAAAATCAAGAAAACATTATCCAACATGTTCTACCGAGTCGTTTTCCCCCACATAAAGTAACCTGACACCCTTGGCTCCGCCCACTTTCTGTCCCAACTTACAAGCGGAAAAAGATATGATATTTGATATGATGATGATCACAAAAACTCCTCTGAGAAATTCTTTTTATTTGCTCTTCACACTCACTAGAAAAGGGGTCAAACTTACGTAAGAAAGTACTTGAAAGAAGCGGAGAAGCGGCAGAAAATGATCGGATTGATTGAAGTAAAGAGCACCAAAAACGGCATTATCCACGAGGAGAAGCACTTGAAATATCTGGAAATGAGGGTTGGGAGTGGTCTGGGCGGTCTAAAATGGTCGTGACGGTCTGAAACGATCTACCGTAAAACCTGTAATAGAGGCGCATCAACTAGGAAGAGTTTGGAGCCTTCTATCTCCGCTGTAATAATATTAAAAATATGAAAAATTTGTCAACTGAAGAAATATTCTATGAATATTCAACTATATTTTGTCAGTTAGCAGCTTTTTGATATTTCCTCTGAGAACCGAGATATACCGCTGCGAACAGGCTGTATGCAGGTATGCAGGTATGTAGGACTATGAACGCCTGAGGCGGTCGAAGGCGGTCGAGAACAGTTCATGGTGGCAGGGCGCGGTTCAAGACGGTTGGCTCACAGCAACAATGAGCAAGAAGAACATCTCCATTAAAAATAAAACAATCTGAATGAATGATCAGTGTCAAAAATATGTGCTTGATTGAGTGTCCCCCCCCCTCTCCACCGCAGCTTGCTATTTGTTGACACAATTGCTTTTCAAAAAAAGTGATGAATTAAACTGATCTCTTACCAAATGAGCCCAAAAGTATTTGGGAGCTCTCAACTCGGGCTCATTATTCCTCACTATTCGGGTGTAACTTGGAATGAGAATCCAAAAAGCGACGAGGGGAAGTGCGGCGATTCCATCTCGGAACAGGAGACAGTAGGGTTCCTGAAAATCGTCAAATTACAGTTTATAGTTGAAATGGTTCATTCTAGAACTAGTTAGTTTTATAGGTAGATCAAATTAAAGAGACCTGAAAGTGAGAGAATCGCAGATCGCCACTAAAAACCCTTTATATCTCTGAAACGTGAATATCCACCAAAAAATGGTCAACTAGTAAAATGTACAAATTTTCATGTAGATCAATTTTCTAGTTGACAACTTTTTTGTGTCAACACTCCCTAGAGAACTGTGGCTCAAAGAACAACGTCTTCTAGTAGAGCCCAAGTGGGAGGGTCCCTTCAAATTGTCAAAAGAGAGAGAACATACAAAAACCTTGTCAATTAGAAAAACATGGATTTTGATATAAATCAACAAGACAATTGAGAAAGTGAGAGAGCGCAGAGAAGTCAGACACTCTAGCTTCTCTGCACTCTCTCACTCTCTCACTGTTTCAGCTACTTGTCTTCAAAGAGGAATATCTCAAAACCTAGATGCGCTATCAAAAAGTTGTCAACTAGAAAAATGAAGAACTAGACTTGATCTATCTAAAAAAACTAAACTTTCAAAGAATTCGACTATTTACTCACCTTGAACCCGTCTCCAAAGCACTGTTCCTGATATCTCATATTTCTAGCATCAGTTTCCAGACCAAAAGAATTCAACCTTTATAAGGATTCTGTCGGGTTGAAACAACACAATTCGACACCGTTTTCGACGACCTGATCATCTATTCGAGAGAAGAGAAACTCTCGGAAATTTACATTTTTCCCTCATTTTCAGCGACTTTTTTGGAACTGAACATGGGCAAAACGAGAGTGTTGGCATCATATATCAATTGATCATCTGAATTTTTAATTCCAGTTTTTCTAGTTCTATGAGTAGAAAGTACGTATGAAATGACGTCAGAAAATGGTCCAGGTCAAAAATGATTTTTTTCTAATAAAATGCAGGATATTTTATGCTGATTATTTTTGTACTTGACAACTTTTTGATAACTTAACTGGTTCTTGAGATACAGACGTTTGAAGTTGGCTAAGTGAGAGATGAGAGATCGCAGAGAAACAAGAGTGTCTAGCTTCTCTGTACCCTCCTCGTATCTCTACGGTCATATAATATCTTTGCTCCTTTTTTTTTTTCATATAATGATGCCACCAATACAATTCCAGCGTCATGAATTCTGATGTGCATCCAACGTTTTTTTTTTCATGGCTGCTTCTGAAAAGTCCTGAAAATGAACAAAAAACTCGGCTATATGTACATAAATCAATGAATTTCATGAATTTTCCGAAAACAATACTGGAGAGAATATATAAGTTCGAGCGATGGTCCCTAAGAGAGAAATAGACATAAAGTGCGTGTTAAATGATAAAAATGGGGTCATTTTGGGTGTGAAAATCGGGCGGGAATTACAAGTGGGGGGCAATTTAATGTTTCTTTTTTTTGGTTTTCAACAGTCTACACTCACAAAAGAAAACGCAGAAGATAAAGATCATTATGATACAAGTGAAAATGAGAAATAGAGAAAAAGAGTCAATGGATAAATATAGAATTCACATGAAGAAAAATAATTATTCTAGATAGATTTATAGAAGGATTTCTAGAGCTTCGATTGACCAGGTCCTTGATGACCTTGCTCGCCAGACTGTCCTCCAGAGGGTCCAGAGGGTCCGGAAGACCCAGAAGGTCCTGAAGGTCCAGATGGTCCCGATCCAGATGAATGTTGCTGTGAACCTTGCGATTGGGGATGAGGGGGCGGGGCTTGTTGATGGGATTGAGGGGGCGGAGCTTGTTGTTGTTGTTGCTGAGAATGTTGTTGCTGTTGTTGTGAATGCTGTTGAACCATTTGCAATGAAGCCGTCCGTTGCATATGCAGGACAGGCGGTCCTCCACCTGGAGCCTGCATTCCTTGGGGCGGAGCCACAACCACTTGAGCCACTTGTGGATTATTATCTCCACGTTGAAGTTGTCGTCCGACTAATTGTCTTCTGATCGCTGGAACTCCGCCTGCTTGTCCTCCTCCCATTTGTCCTTGTCCACCACCACCGGCTGCTGCTGATCGCATGTTCTGTGGTTGCACCATCACATTTATCCTCTGCTGGCCACCAGTACCAACTTGAGCAGGTCCAGCATAAGCACCTCTTCTGGAAAGACTGAAAATGCTCATAGACAGGGGATTACAAATAATGGGTGAGTTGGGTCGGGACTTAGACGGCTTAGTATTACTTGACTTTCGACAAAAAACATAAAATTTCCACCATTTTTGGCTGAAAATTTTGGGAAGAAGGCGTAGTTATTGGGGGATGAAAGCGGACTTTCTGACATCGAAAACACAGATTTTCAGTCAAAAATCCAAACGATTCGACTGAAAATCTCACTTCAAACGTGTACTTACTGCATAGTGCGTATCTGTCCAACACCTCCGTTTCCTCGATGCGGCAGAACCATTGCGGCGACGGTTCCGGGTGCGGGAGCTCTCCGTTGTCCAGCCACCATTCGTTGTGGTTGTTGACCGGCAGGCATCACACGAACTGGCACAACATTCGGATATTGATGCCGTTGATCGATAAACATACGACCGGCACTTTGATGCATGTTTCCGGTTGGCTTAAAATAGAGAAATTGTTTAGGGACAGGGGCGGGACGAAAGTGGATAAGTTCTAACCATTTCCAACTCAATTTCAGCAGTTTCTATTCTAACTCACCCTCATAACTCGTCCTCCTCTCTGCTGCATAACCATCGGATAACTACCTCTACCACCACCTTGTTGCACATATTGAACCCGTTGTTGTTGTGGTTGTGCATGTTGTTGTTGTCCCATAGACGGTCCACCTTGCCCCCCATTTCCACCCTGACTTCCATCTCCTCCTTGAGACTGTCCTTGTTGTGATTGAGATGTTCCCATAACCATATAACTTTGGCCTTGCCCTTGTTGCTGTTGGATGTATTGCACATTCGATCCAGACGCCGTTCTCCGTTGTATCGTCGGTTGCATTTGTTGCTGTGAGGGTCCTGACACTGAAGACGGTCCCGAATGCATAAGATGATGTCCTTGAGATCCTTCTCCTTGTGATCCATGAAGCATTTGATTCGAACCTCGCATCGGCATTGATTGCTGACTCTGTTGAGGATGTTGTTGCATTGAGTGTTGCTGCTGAGAATGTTGTGGTTGATGATGAACCTGTTGGTGTTGCTGTTGTTGGAATGTGGCTCCAATCGATGGAAGTGATCCTTGATGCTGTTGTTGAGACTGCATTTGATGATTACTCGGCCCTTGATGTCCTTGATTCTGACTCTGATGATGTCCCATATGCATTTGATGATTCTGTCCTCCAAGTCCTCCACCTAATCCGCCCATCGGCACTCCAGGTCCTCCAGATGGTCCTGGTCCAACACCACCTAAACCAGATGGTCCTGGCTGTTGTTGATGTTGTTGATATTGCTGTTGATGTGGGTGCTGTTGTTGTTGTTGTTGCTGTTGCGGATATTGTTGAGGTTGGAGATGTTGTATCGGTGGTAATGGAGCTTGAACTGGGAATGGAATGGGCACGAGTGGCGGCACTGCAATCACCATTCCCTGGCGAGCGGGTGCTGGAGGCAATTCTGTGGAGATTGGAACGGTGTAGGGCCGCTCGACAAGAGAATGATAGCGGATGTCTTGACGTGGGCTCTGATAAAATTGAGATATGAATTGATTAATACAAGTTAGAACTCACCGGTTTCGGTTGCCGACTCGCAATCAATCGTTTCTTACTCAGCTCGTATTGAGTAATCGCGTCATCTGTCATTGTGATGACGTCCTCCACATCCAAATTAATTCCAGGTTGAACTTCGAATTCAGCCATCTTTGCTTCGTGTCGAGGAGGCATTCCAGTTTCGAGAGATGTAAGATTTCGGGTTTCTAGAACTGGAAAAACATTAGTACGGAAGAGAAAGAGGGGATAGGAAAGAGTGAAGACAAGAAAGCATGCGTTATGTGTGTGTGTGTGCAGAATGAAGAAGATTACTGTAGATAGGTTTTATTTTATTTTGAAAGCTTACTTTTCATTTTTTCGAGAAAAAACCGGATTTGTCAGATTTCAAATTTTCGTTTTTTTTTTCAGTTTCATAACTGTTCAAACACATCCCCCAGGAATAGGTCAGTTTTCAGAAAATGTGATGAAAATATTCTGATTTTCTGATATTTGGAAAAATAGATTCATATTCAACTAGCTACTTTGATATCATTTCAGATCAAAATTTGATTACTATCTGAATGAGAAAAACCTGAAATCGTGTCTATATTAAATACTAGTGTTCCGATTAGCGAGACGATTCTCGCAATTCTCGCTGTTTCTCGCACTCGCATTACTCGCATTTTATATTTTAGTCTTGCGTGAATGCGAGAATATTTTCATTCTCGCAAATGCTCGCATATTTCTCGCCTCGCAAATGCTCGTTCTCGCACGTGATCGCATTTTCTAATGCTCGCGTGATGATCGCAAAAAATATTGCGAGACTCGCGAGTCTCGCAATCGTACGTGAACTACAGTACATTTCACTTTTTTCCTCTGTTTTTGATAATGAGAATCATAAAAATAAAGGGAACGTGGGGCGGAGTTATTTCCTTCTCTTGATGCGTCATGGCGAGGTTATTGAAATGTTTATCGGGCTGTCATGAGAACCCAGAAGGCTAGAACAGAATGAACACTTTTTATGTAAGCGAGTACGTAGAATTCAATGAACACATTTTCAATTTACCTGAAGAACAAGCCAGGATGAAAATTGTGATGAAACCTTGAACTTGAAAAAATGTTGCGGTCTCTAATAATAAGAAATACAATACGATGTTCAAACTGGGAATAGCACCACGAATACACAAAATTAGAGTATGAAAATTCACATAATTATACAAAAAGTCTTTCTTTGCATAAATGGATATGCATTCTGAGTACGAGTTGCGGTAAATCGAGATATTCAAGCTTTTATGTGCCCGACTCAGTAAAATTGTGCCTTTTCTGTTGAGAATTACTGTAGGCAATGCGAATATGCCCTACGGCGAATTTTCGTTTTTTTGATTGCGCGTTCCCCGTGCAGGGTGCTGTGTATTATACACTTTTAAAAATCCGAAAAAAATATTGGCCTAATTTAACAAAAACTTCAAAATATGTCCAAAAATGTTTTTGTCTAATAAACGGCCGAAAATGTTCCCTGACATTTGAAAAATACTGTGATTTAACTCAACCCAATTAAATTAGTTTTTCGGACAATTTACGTGACTTCAAAGTTTCCGTTTTGGTACTCACAAAACCCTGAATAACTTATTTCATGAAATCGTTTTGCAAGATTGGAATGCATATTTGAAATCAGTGCAAAATTTCCGATCTAGTGATATCTGTCTCGACCCATAAATCCATCAAGACTCGGGATTCTTCCCTACTAAGAATAAATGCTATTTTCAAATGCGAGTCTCGCGAGTCTCGCAATTTTTTGCGATCTTCACGCGAGAATTTGAAAAATGCGATCATCTGCGAGAACGAGAAATGAAAGAACGAGAAAATGCGAGCATTTGCGAGAACGAGAATATTCTCGCATTCACGCAAGACTAAAATATAAAATGCGAGTACTGAGTGTGCGAGAAATGCGAGATTTCTCGCGCTCGGCGAGCATTGCTGATCGCTTGTCGGAACACTATTAAATACCCATTTATCCAAACATGCATCATGCATAAATATCTCTAACGTACCTCTCGGTCCTCTCCAAAACTGAACCTGTCTTTTTGCAGCCGTCGTTTTGACCGTCCTGAACCGACTGAGATGTTTCTTGTCAGTCAAAACTCCATAATCATGAGCATATTGACTTTCAGTCGTCATTCTTCCACGTCTCAAATGCGATAACTCGATTGTCGACAAGTCAACCTTCATTGTTCTCTTTGAAATCGGATCAGATGCTACGAGTTGTCCGAGCTCTTTCGGTCTCACAAACATCTGATATCTTATCGAACACTGACGAGCAGATCTATAGAATCTTGTCCGTTTGTTGACTGCAGTCGAAACCAGTTCCCAGTTCATCAGTTTTCCTTCGAATTCCGACTTTTCAATCAAATGTTTATTTGCCAATTCCAGTTGAACTGCTTGCAGAAGAGCATAATCTTCAACTATATTCCAATCGGCTCCATCATAATCTGCTTCTTCTCTCCATGCTGCCGGTGGAGTCGTTGCTCTCTTCACACTATCAGTTCCAGTTCGATTTGGAACTGGTCGATTATCGGGTCTCTTCTTTCTGGATCTAGCTGGTTGATGTGGTACAGGAGCTATCGGCTGTTGTGGATGATCGTTTTGAGATGATGACATCGGCTCGATCTTAGCATCTTGACTCGTGTCATCCATCGAGAACGAATTCTCAGTGTAAGCAGGTGAAGCGGCGGCTGCAGGAGTGTCTTGAGGCATTGACAGACATTTCGCGACGGCGTCGTACACAGAATCCTTGTCTTTCGTGAGAACTTCTGTAAGCTCTGAGGAGGTACATATCAGTAATTTAGAGCCCCGTGAATCTACACCGAAAGTTCGTAAATCTACATTAATTTTTTCAAAAACACACATTGAATTCCGAAAGCCAGGTAAATCTGCACTAGTTTCCGCAAATCTACCCACGTTTCAGACAATCTGAAATGAGTCCGTAAAGTTATTTTTTTTACTGATTTAAATTTTCATGATCTTTTTTTTTAAAGAGTTTTCCACATTCCGGTAGGTTTCAGAATGTTGTCTCTTACCATTTGTCAAATGATTTGGTTTCGGCTTTTCGGCCAACGGACGACGTAGTTCATGAGTGACACGTGGTAATCTTGATTCACTCATCAGATCTATTTCATACATAAAATCGAGACAATCATCTTCCATTCTCAATTCGAAGTCAGAATCAGAGACCGGCGGTGATAGTGGAAGCCAAATTGGCATTATATCGCCTAATTCGTCGACGAATTCCATCTGTAATCAATTTTTGGTCAGATTGAAGCACTAAACTTCTGAAATTCTCTAATTTTTTTCAGATTGTTCTTTCAGAATGTCCTGTGCATCATCTCGATATAATCTCCTTCTCCTTCACATCTCTTCTGAATCTTTCCTGCGTTTCGTTTCAATTTTCTTCTCGAAATTCCAATAAAATCCAAGTGAAAATCTAATCAAAACTCTGAATTCCGCAGGGTTTCCCACTAATTCTTTCGCATTTTCCATCAAAAAACTTTCAAATTTCTAGTTTTTAGAAGAGATGTCCCCGAGATTTCTCGCCACTTTCGCATTTTCAAAACATTCTTTTCACCAAAAATCCCATTAAGCCAAGAAAAAAAGCGGCGAGAAATGAAAGAGGAGATCACCTTCATTTGTAAGCTCTTATCGATTTGTTTTTTTTGAGAAAGAAAAGTCCGAATTCGGAAAAATGCGAAACTTGTGGTAGGAAACCCCGTGGACCCTCTGAAAAGTCTAGAAATCTGAAAAATAGAAAAGAAAATGCATAGAAATCAATGAGAAGACCTGCCGAATAGAGCCAAGAAGAGGAATCCAAGTGGAGCAAATTGAAATTCGGAAAATTGGTTCGAAAATTAAAAACATTCAGGAAAAATGTGAAGAAAAGGAAAAAATAACAAGGTAACACATTTATATTCAGGAACAATTGAGAGAGAATCAGGTGAAAAAATGAGAGAAAGTTTACAAAAATATTAAGAGGGGGGAAAACCGAAAAATTAGGAAACACACCGACAAAATTAGATGTGGATGGGGAGAATGGGCAAAAAGATATTCAAAGTATTACAAAAAAGTATAAAAGCCTATGAGATGATGTGATTTGAGTCAGTGAGAGCGCTCTAATGACAACTTTTTGACAGATTTTGCGGGGGGTTTGATCTATTCTTGAGTGTGGATTCATTATAAAATACTGGCTTTGAGCGTGGAAATGCCCGAAAAAAGAGAAAATTTCCCGGAAAAATTGAAAATCCACCCCTTTTGTCACATATAAAACGAAAACAAAGCAAGATACGCGCAGTTTTAAACAACTTATAAACAATAAACGTGGTAAAAAGTGAGAAACCTAAGTACGCCCTAATGTTTCGGCGCTGGCGGTGATGGCTGTGGTGGTCTAGGCGTCGTATTCTGATGAGCTGATGACGTCGACGGAGCATCAGACATCATAGACTCTCCACGTGATCTACGAGAACCTAATGAGAATCTAGGTTTTTCATAAATACCGAATCCGGGCCTCTCAACTGGTGGAGCAGGTCTTTGAAAAACTTCCCGGACTCGAACTGGATACATCATCTTCGGAGCTTGACTTCCAGTGGCTGGCTGTGTTGGACGAGTTCCTGGGGGCATTACTCGAATTCGTGGAACATTAGAAGAAGTTGTTGGATTGGAGAGAACATATTGACGATTCGTTTGCTGCTGGTTTCCTTGTTGAATTGGAGCAGGAATTCGAGATGGTAAACGAATCGGAAGACGTCCAACGTTGCCAGCGCCTATTCCAGGACCAATTCTACGGAACGATGTCGGTGGTCCCATTGCAGACGTAGTTGGAGATTTGGACGGTCCTTGAGAAGAAGAAGGACTAACTTTCACCACTTTAACCGGCAACAATTTCTGATGTTGTGGTTGTGATTGATAAGGAACACGAGCAGGTCTTGGAGTTGCAACGTGGGTAGTTGATGTGGAAGGTCCTGTATCGGAAGGTGCAGATGGAGCAGAGAAAGTGAGAGGTCCTTGTTCTGGAAGAGTCGTCAGAGAGCTGAGACCGGAACTTGGAGTCTGTCTTGGTGGTGGTCTTGGAGTATTCGGAGCAATTTTTTGAGCTTTCTTCTTGGGTTCTCCAACGGGCTCGGCGAATGCCACACGCTTCCGTTTCACTGGTTTCGATGATCTTCTATTATTAGAATATTCCAAATCGTCCTCATCTTCGTCATCATTATCATCGAACTCGTCATCGCCATCTTCTGGTTCTTCTGGTTCTTCTGATTCTTCTTTCTTCGTAACTCTTTTCGAAAGGGACTTTCTTCCTGGAGGTCGTCCTCTTCCCGCAGTTGACGTGCTAGCACCACCTATAGAACCGCCACCAGCAACCGAACTACGCCTAGGCGCCTTTTTCCTAATGGGGGAATCTGGAGGGGAGGAAAGAGCGTGCGGCGCGTACGAAATATATGGGTCCTGTGAGGGAGCTAGAGATTTACGTTTAGAGGGAGAGCGGGCACGGGGCAAGAGTTTAGATGCACGTTTAATAGAGGCAGCCTGTCGTTTCTTTCGTACCTCTTCCTGAGCTTTTTGATTAAGATAGAAGTCGTCGTCAGCGGTGTCTTCACCGAACATGCGTTCACCATTTGGATCATTTTCGAAGGCGAGCTCGTTGAGATTTTTGTCCCATTCGTCACGTTTTTGGTTTATTTGAGCCTGAAAAATAATGAATGAGGTCTCTAATCTCTCATTTGGATACAAACCTCAGCCTCCTTGCATTCCTCCTCGAATTCCGGTTTGTATGCGGTTTCTAACAAGTTGACGGCGTACCGTTCAATTGGTTTCAGCTGAAAAAAAAGCATATCTTGTAGTGTCTCCAGTTCTCGTTTACTTACTGCTTGTATCAGCTCCATATACTTCTCATCAGCTTCCTCTTCAGCCAATGATGAGGCACCTCCAGTTGGGATACGTTCGTCGAATTCGGCATTGTCAACTCGTGCTTCTGCCACAGCAACCTTCGCAGCGTTCACATCTGCCTCGTCTTCACATTTTGCCATCGCCTTCTCCATATCTTTCTCATTCATCGGCACGTCTTCAGGAGCTGTCACTTCAACATTCTCTCCGTCGAATAAATCACGAATGTTATCTGTTTGTTTGAAGAACTCTGGAGTAAATCCAGCCTCATCAATAGCCAATTCTCCGAGCCGTCTCTTCTGTGTGGCTTTCTTCAGGATATTCTCCTCAATCGTTCTCTCACTAATCAAGCGATAAATCGACACATTTCTCGTCTGTCCAATACGATGGCATCTGTCTTGAGCTTGTGCGTCCATCGTTGGATTCCAATCCGAATCGTAGAAGATGACAGTGTCAGCACCAGTCAAATTCACACCAACTCCTCCAGATCTTGTGGAGAGAATGAAGCAGAAGACCTTTGAATCTGCATTAAATCTCTCCATCATCGCTTGTCTCTGCTCCACACCAGTAGTTCCATCCAAACGGAAATATTGATATCCGTGATGGGAGAGGAAAGTTTGAAGAACGTCGAGCATTTTTGACATTTGAGTGAAGATGAGACACCGATGCTTGTAAATGTACAACTGACGGAGCAACAGAGCCAATGTCTGAAGTTTACCGCAATCGTATTCAATCAATCGGAGTTCTGGGAATTGAAGAGATCGAGCAATCGACATTTGTGTATCCAACTGAGATGATGACTTCATGAGTAGCGTCCGGGATCCTGTCTCGACTTCTGCGATGTTGCTACGAATGAAAGAAGGAAGTCCAGAAGATGATGGGCGGCATTGCCAGGCATCGGTGAGCACTGGTTCAACATACATACCGAATCTGGAAAATGGAATGGTTAGAAAGATGCACTTAAATATATATGAAGCTGTTCGAACTAAAAATAATTTGATACTCAATTTCTCACCTTTGGACCAAAAGCTCGACGTAATCCATCAGCCTTTCTTGAACTGTAGCCTCCTCATCTGTCATCAATTGCGGGAACTCCGTGAGAATCTCCTCACGAATCAAAGCAACCATTTCGAGCGGAATAATCGGAGCGCGAACCATTCCAAATCGTCGGCGGACAATTTGTAATTGATTCTTTCTCGAAACCTCCATTTTTTCAATAACATGCTGTGGAACGTAATCCGACCAATTGATGGGTGCCCCCGTAAGTTTAGCTCGTTTCAGTGGTGGACTCAGACGAGCGTTATCGTCGAGTCGAGATCTTCCATGATTAGCCATATTGAAATGGAATCCACTTCTATCCGTGGTGATTGTGAGAGGTGCCGGATTGAGGACCGTCTTTGATCGAATGAATGAAGATGTTTGAGGGCGGATACTGGCTGAAGTTGAAGATGTTCCGTTCACATTGGCTCCATTGGATGAAGCTGATCCATTTGAGAGATGTACTCCATTGACTCCATTACCCCTCACACCTTCATCTTCTGATTCTTCTCCAGCTCTTGGATGATGTGGATTCTTCATCACAAACGCAGTTCGGTTGAATCTGAATCCATCGACTTCTGGAACTCGTTGCTCATGGAGAATGTTCGTTTGCATTCCTTCCAACTCCTCGATCAATGGCTTCCGCGAATTGTAGATTCCAGTCGATTGAGGTTGATATCCGACCTTGTTGAGATTGAAAATGTCTGGGATCTCTGGAACTGCTGGGTTTTGATGCGCAATATCGAACAAGTAGGCAGGAACATCCATTTGAAGTTTTGGAACGACGAATGGAGCGACAACGGGTCTTGGCTCGAAGAGATTCGGGTGATTACAGCATTTTCTGAGTTGCATCACGATATTTAAAACTGACATCATGTTTCCAGATTTCAAATTATCCTTTGTCGACCGTCGACTCATGAAGTCATCATACAAGTAACGCTGTCTCTTGGACAATGAGCATTTGATGACGTGCTCCGTTTTCTCCGGCAACTGCTTCTCGACTTCTTTCTTCAGACGACGAAGGATGAATGGACGAAGAACTTTGTGAAGACGTCCGATGAGTGGAGCATTATACTCCATGCTTCCTTCCATCATTCCAGTCAGAGGATTACTAAACCAATCCTTGAAATCGTCATGGCTTGAGAAGATTGTTGGCATCAAGAAGTGCATCAGAGACCACAACTCCATCAGAGAATTCTGGAGAGGAGTTCCGGTAAGAAGAAGACGTCGTCGGGCACGAATATTCAGAAGAGCTTGCCAGCGTTGAGACTTCCAGTTCTTGATGTTTTGAGCTTCGTCGAGAATCAGATACTGCCAGGCCTGGAAAATAAATTAATGAGAATGAAAAATGAATTCAAGAAGTTTTTAAATAGTTCCCCAACTTTCGATTATAACTCACTCTCTGTTTGAATGATCGGATATCCTGTGTGACAGTCTTGTAGGAAGTGATGCAGACGTGGAAACAGTTTGGTTTCATCCATCCCTTTCTCTTCTCTGCTCGTTCCTTGGCAGTTCCAAAATAGGTAAGAATTTTCAATGCAGGACACCACTTCTTGAATTCCATCTCCCAATTCAATATGACAGAGGTTGGAACGACGATCAGATGAGGTCCCCAAATGGATTCAGAACATGCCAAATGAGCGAGAAGTGAGATAGTTTGTATTGTCTTTCCGAGACCCATTTCATCAGCCAAAATTCCATTCAAATTCTTCTCATAAAGTGTCACCATCCAATCGAGTCCAACCATCTGATATTCTCGAAGTGTTCCGCGAATCAAGAACGGCACTTGAGTCTTAACTTGAGTCGTCTCCAGTGTGTAACCTTTCGGCTGGAACTTCAAAGCCTCCTCAGCGATGTTGGTTAGTTCTTGCTGTCTTTCATCACTGTCAACACTGTTCAACTTGGTATAATCGACATTTTGAAGGACACCCCGACCATCACCGTTACCATCTTCTGCTGAAGTGTCTTGCAGCTTCTCCAGGTCTTCAGGCGACTTCTCGGCAGATGTTGATGGTCGATCTTCAGAGGTTGTTGGAGCAGCCTCATCCACTTCCATTTTCTCGTCTTCTCCGGCTACTTCTTCTACTTTCGGTGGTGCATTCTCAGCAGCTTCTTTCTCGGATTTTCTTCGCTCCTCCGTCTCTCGTTTCGCCTGTTTCATTGCCTCCAAATGCTCCGGGCTAATACCATATACTTTTTCTAAGTACTCTGGTGGCAACGTCGTCAAAAAATCATCCATATCTCCTCCTGCCTCATCCTGAAGTGCATCAACTTCCTTCTTGATGTCATGTTTCTTTAGGGATTTTTCAGCTTTGGCAATCGTCTTCTCATCATCTTCTTCCGAGTCTGAACCAACGTCAAACTCCTCGTCGTTGTCATGAGAAGCAATAGAAGGTGATTTCGAAGCGACAAGACCGTCTTGAACAATACTCGAAATTCCATCTACTTGTCCAAGAACGAACATCAAATGCTTATTCTTCGCTTTTCTTAATCGTGCAGTTCTGATTTCATTCGCTCGGAAGTCCACCAATTTATCAACTCCTTGCCAGAATTCTTTGACCATTTTGGCAACTCCTGCACACATTCGCTTCTTCTCCTTGATTTCTCGCTCCGCTGCTCTTGCCGCCTCGGCCTGCTTATCTCTGTGTCGTTTCGCGATAGCATGTGCGACTGCTTTGGCGACTCGCCGCTTGTGATTGGTTTCAGCTCGGAAATCCGTCGCCATCCATTTCACCTCTTCCAGTAGATAATCCCAATGTGTTTTGTTTCTCTCGGGTTCCACACACTTCGGAAGACGACTATTCGACCAGAGACCGTTCTTGCGGAGTTCAGCGATTCGAGCGAGCACATGGGCTTCCTGTAATGAAAAATAGTTAATTTTAAATTAGAAACATTCATTTCTCTTTTTATCTTCTGACGAATTTCGCTCCTAAACTCACTCGTTTCGCCGCTCTCTCCACATTATTCTCTCCGGGTGCTCCGGCAGCAGATGGCATTACAGATGTACTCGGAGCATTTGCCTCATCCGATTCATCTATTTTCACTTCGATTGGATGCATCGTTTTAGCAGGAACAACCGGTTTTTCTGGTTGCCGTGGTGCTTCTGGTGGTTTTGAGAGATCTGCCAGCACAGCGTACTTTGGGTCTTGTAGTACGTCTTCGAGTGACTTTTTCAGGACACTGGAAGAATGGAAAAGTTAGAGAAGAGAATTCAGTTTATTAACACTCGCATAGGAGGTTTCCCATTTCAAAAAATCAATACTTCAGCAGGAAAAGCCATTTTAGAATTTAAAAAATTTCAAAGTAACTTTTTCGTTTGAAATTTAAACTTTTTACAGGATTTTTTTTTTTCATTCTCTGACCGATACTCACAATTGTTCAATCAGTTGAATTTGGTCGACGACTGGCTTGATCCTCGCTTGAGAAATAGCTTTGTCATCTGAAGTGCCTGGTCCGATCGATGCCACTCTGCAAGTAGAGAAATTTGAAAAAAGACCGAGAAAAAAGCTTTAAAACTGAAAAAAAAAACCGACGCAAAAATAAATCAAAGTTCAACTCACAATTTGTCGTGAATCTTTCGATTCTTTGTAAGTAGAAGAGAGACAATGTAAGCGACACGCTGGTCGTCTTTACGCTTCTCTCGTCGCGGTGTCTTCTCCTTGACAACGACTTCATCTGCTTCGTCTTCTTCTTCTCCATCAGAAGGCGCCTTCTGTGTCGACGTCGTCGGCGTCTCCTCGGTCTCTACTGTCTCTTCCGTTTCCATGGGAATCCCGGGCGAGGCGAAGACTGGATTGGATGTAGAAGAGGTAGGGGTTGAGTTGGATGAGTTGTCAGGCGCACCGACGGCTGCTGCTGGAGCTGCAGACGACGTTGACGGCTGATCATCTGATGCCACTGATCTTGACGACGTTCGACGAGATATTCTAGTGCTTGGTGTGCGCGGCGTAGTTGGTGTGGCCGGCATCACTGGGAAATGAGGTTGGTTTTATTATAAAAATAGGATTTTGAGCGGAAAAAAACGTGGGAAACAGAAATTTTGAATAAGAACAAGAAATTTTTCAAAAATTACAAAGAAGAACCAATTGAAGAAGATGTAAGAGATTTTTTAGAGAAATTGAAACTTTTAAAAAGTTTTTTTTTAAACTAAAACAGCGGAGAAATATATATTTTAACCAAAACCTGTCGAGAAATGGCAAAAAAAAAACAATATCTGCCATCATCGGGAAAGAAAAAAACGATGGGAACGCAAGGTCATATCGGACGTAACATCTGCAGAAATGGAGAAAAAAAAAACCGAATTTCTGCGTCTCTTTTCTTTTTTTTCCAGCTGAATTCGACTATACGCACTACACACAAAGAGAGGAACACCAAGAATCACATAGTGCAACAATAGAAACGATGGAATTCATTTCTGCTAACAAAAAGTCGGTCATTGTTCTCGAATCAATGAACAAGATGCAGTGGGAAAATCAGAAAAATATATAATTTTTATCAAAAAATTAATATTTTTGATAAAATTTCTGTTCATCAGATGCAATTCGGTCTATAGAATCCGAATTCCGTATTAAAAACCTCTAAAAACCATTGTGTCCATTTATTTGCCACAGAAAACCCATTTCGAAAAAATATCTACCATTTCCTATTTTTGCATTTTCATGGGATTTTATTGATGTACACACAATTTTTTCTTAAAAATTCGATTCTACGACTGAAAATGGATGAGAACCACGTTTTCCTGAAGAAATTCCACTCGAAATGAATGAGAAAAAGAAAAAAGAAATTGAGCGCGCAAACGATTCAAAAAGCAAAAAACACGCGTTGCGAGGAGGGACGCGTCGCGGTCGGTGAGAGACTGTGCAGAATGAAGAGGCGCCGGAACGTTGTGTCTGTTGGCCATTCATTTCTTTCCATTTTTTGTCGTCGGCTATACGGAAATCAGCAGATGGCAAAATAAAAAATGGGTCTATATTTAATTATAAAACAAAAATTTTCTTTTCCCTCAATAAAATTTATCATGAAGGACAGTAAAATGACCAGAATCACGTTTTTTTTGGAAGATAATTGAAGAACTAGAAAAAAACCCCGATTGAGAAAAAAAACACAAGTAAAGCAATCAGGAGAAATGCACAAGAGACGACTAAAAACAAGAAAAATCACATAAAAAGCAATAAATTATTAGTTATTAAAATACAAAGCTAAATAAATAGAAAATCTACGAAAATTGGAAAATCCCTATTATTTGGTGTGCGCCTTCTTCTCTTCATCAGAAATCAGAGGCTTCTTTGCTCCAATAGGTGAAGATGCACTTGATAGTTTTCCATCGACAACATCAGCAGTTAGAGCACTGAATACTACGGTAGTGGCGAGAATTTGGCGACCCGAGAGAGGATGATTCATGAACAGAACCTGAAAGTCGAACGTTAAAAAAAGAGAACTTAAAAATCCTTTTCTCACCGAAATTATAATGGTGAACAACTTCCGTGTAGTCGTGACAATCGAACAAGTCAACGGAGAGAATTCTTCGATCGTTTTGAATATACACCATTGTCCGAGGCACGAAGCAATCGCCAATCCAATCAAATCCCAGAAAACATATGAATGACGTTGCACGAAATAGAAGAATGACCACAGTTCACCGGTTACTGAAAGATAGGAATTTAGAAAAAATCGATAGGATTTTGGTTGTTAATTCTAAATTTAATTTCAAATCAATTGTCAGCCCCACCTAAAAGACCAGCAGACAAATAAAGACTTGAATACAAATTCGTGTAGAACATCATGGAAGTTCCCGTTCTCTGATATGATTTCTTGATTCGATCCTGGATTGATGTCGTCGTTCCGTCCATTGCCAATGAGAAGATCTGGAATGCAGAATTTTAGGTTTTATGATGACAAAAGGAGATGAAATCAGTAAATTTTCAGAGAGAAAACTGGATTTTTTTATTGAGAAAAGTTTATTTTTTATTATGAAAGAGAAATTTCTATTTATTTCTGGCAGAACACCAAGTTTTCAAAAATGTTCGAGGTTTACGAGCTGATTTTAATTAAAAATTTTTCATAACAAGACATGATCTTAAAGTGAGTATTTTAATCAAGATTTCAGATTTTCTCTTTCAAAATTCTCTCCAAAAACTAACCAAAAGTGCTTCTCCGAATCCGAAATCCTTGTCCTCTCCTCCCTTTTTATCCTTATACAAAAACATGGCGACTCCAATGACAATCATCAAAACGTAGCAATATTTCCTCCAATGATAACTTTTGTGAGCAAAAAGAACACCGAATATCATGACTGGAATGGGTTTACAACTCTTTGCGAGCACTTGTGTTGGATATGGAAGATATTGAAGTGCTTGGTTCGAAGCGATCATTGCAAGAAGGTAACTGGCTGCTGACGCTGCGTACATTCTGAAAAAATTGGCATTTTTAATAAAAATAGAGACGTTAGTGATAAAAATATTATGATCTTGAGAGGATTTTCGTGAAAATTAACCCAAATTACAGAAATTTGAGGTGAGCTATAGTTTTTAAACAGATGTATTATCACGGCACGCTTCTTACAATCACGCTCTACCAAAACCGAAGAAAAGTGTGTGCGAAATTGAGAGGCGCAGATAAATGATACATTTTTCAAGGGGATTTCGGTGGAGCGCAGTTGTAAGAACAATGCGGAGCTAATATATACATAGTTTTAGGTGGAAAATGTGATTTTGCGTTTACAGAGGAATTTTAAAGCTGAAAACTAGTATTCACAGGATAATTTTGAGAAAAAACGGGTAAATTTAGATTTTTAAGGAAAAGAAATTAATTCCAAACAGTTCAAAAAGGTTTTTTTTATTAAAAATTTTTAACTTTTACAACAATATTGGATTTAAAAATAAAAAATAGGTTTTCAACATGTAATTTTTTCTGTTAAAATTGAATGGAAAAATAGTTTTTCCTTTAAAATATTTTCTTCCACTCACTTTGACGGAACATTGTCGATTTCACTCTTTTTTCGAATCAAATATGCATAAATCGTATTTCCAGTGCAAAGAAAGAAGACGAGAGCTTGAGTGAATGTGAATTTCTCGATTGATTCATCGGGTAACTCATATTTTCCTTGGACACTGAAAAATTAGTTTTTTAATGGGATTTATTGAACAAAGGTTTTAATTTAGTTCCGTTTTTCCAGAAAAACCACTTACATTCTCTCCTGTTGAATTCCGAAAACGAAATAGCATGCGAGAATTCCTCCAGCACAAATCAAGAAATGACCGGATTCTGATAGCCAACTTCTACCCGAAGCATCATGACCTTTTGCCATCTGAAAAGGAAGTGTTTCTCCCATTTTAAAGAAAGAATAAGACGAAGAAGACAAAGAATAATATGATATGGAGAAAAGAGAGAAAGAGATACAAAAGAGACATCAAACAAAACGGAAACAAAAAACATAGAAAATCGATTAAAAAGTGCGGAGGAACCACTCTTCCGAATATCATCATAAAACACACAAAACGCGTGGAATTGTGTAGTTTTGCGTGGTGGCGAATGTTAGAAAATCGGGGGGAAGGGGCGAGGTGTTTGCACAATATCTAGGAGAAAAATTGGAGGGAATACGGAAAATTTTGAATATATATATATATATATATATATATATATATATATATATATATATATATATATATATATATATATATATATTAGCACGGCACGCTTCTTACAACCGCGGTCTACCGAGATCGAAGAAAATAGTGTGCGAAAATGAGAGACTCAGAGAAAAAGAGACATTTTTCAAGGAAATTTCGGTGGAGCGCAGTTGTAAGAACTGTGCTGAGCTAATATGGATCACCAATACATTTTTTTTTTCTGTTAGATAGTTAACTATATAGTTCCTTGATGACTGTGTTAAAAGATAATGTTTAAAAATTACACATATAAAGCGTATGTTCGATTTCTTAAATGCGGACTGAAGTCATCTAAGAAACTTTCAACATTGGAGCACATGCTGAAAATCGCTCTAAACGCTACAATTCCCGTACTCTTGATTCAAAAGGAGCCTTCATGGAAGAGTTTTTCAGCGCCGTCGTGTAGTCCTCTCGGACAAGATTTCGTTTCAAATCCTCGTTTTCTCACTTTTCCCAACAAATTTTCGTAGTTTTTCTTGTTTTTTGTGATGACAAGAAGAAGATTACTGTAATTTGTTCTCTGTTGCAGTGCTCGGAGAAAAAATCAACAGAAACCACTTATATATCGAGAAAACCAGAATTCTGTATGCGCTTTTATTTACAGTAGAGCACAATTATCATGTGTACATCATTTAAATATTTATAAATGCAGGAATTTTACAATACAAATAATATTCAACGGGGTAGTCATCAAGAAATATTCAAAATCTTAAACCGGGGGTACAAAAACCAGGTATCATATTTTTTCTACCTGCAATCAAGCTCTACTAACATACTCGCTGTTGCAGAAAATATACTGGAGATGGTTATTCTCATCAACATAACCATATCATTAAAAAATAATTTATCCGGGTTTAAAAATCAAAGAATACACGTAGTTCAGCGTCTCCACAGTACCATTACTTTCTGCTTGTTGCCATACTTCTTGAGGGGAATTCGTGAGGATATACTCGATGTAAGGGGCGAAATAGTTCCAGTGACGGTCCAAGAGATCAGAAATCAGAGCTTCACGTTGGAGTTTCTGAAAAATAAACAAGTTTCCAATATCATTCTAGACCTCATCTAATTAGACTTACATATTGATATGCCGCCGCTTTGTAGTCACTCTCACAACTCTCAAATGCTGTTTTTGCACGATGAACACGTGTAGCGAGTGTTTTCTCTGAAGCACGCTTTCTCTCACCCTGAAAAACAAAAGACATTGAAGATTCAACAGTCATAACAAAACATACATTTTTCACAATCCAAACCGGGATCGTATGTCGGTTGGCATTCTCATTCTCATGTACTGTCAACTTTTCTTTGGCAGCTCTGGTCTTCTGAAACACTCTTACTTTGAAACTGATACATCTTCCACTAGTGTTTACCTGTACTTTTTCCTGGAATCCCTTATCGTCTGCCTTCTTTTGACTGATGGTCTCTTGAATAAACTCTTTCTCCGCCTCGATGTTTCTATAGGAAGTCAAGTCGAAGTTACAGTTGTTATCACCCAGGAATGGAATCAAGACGTGATCGACAGAGTATTCCAGAATTCTCTCTTTCTGCTCATTTTCAGTTGCAAATATTCTGGCATCATTCGAGAGATTTTCCGCTTTGGACACATTGGATTTGCATTCATCTTTCTTGCGGCCTAAACACTTGGCAGAGTATCCCTTGTTTCTCTCTCGAATGCAAAACTTCTGGAAAAGGTTGAAAATAATGAATCGAACATTTGAACCTTTATTTTCTATTCCAGGTAATTTTGGCCAAGTTGCCCTCAAATTGAGCCATGTGGCCCTTTTTGCTTGCCCAAAAATACCTGAGATGCTATGTAGTTTTTACTTTCTAACTCACATCAATCTCCGAATTGACCTGCGCTTGCATGGGGTCAACAGGTCCCATCGGTGCCCATGGTCCATGATTTGATTGTTGTGGATTGACCTGGTCCTCATTGTTATTATTATTGTTGTTACCAATGATTGGGCTCTGCTGATTCCATTGTTCTCCAGTTGGAACTGACAGTAATACACCTTCTGGATACTCTTGCTGTCCATCACCAATATCCATATCCGGATCCAGTAGTTGGTCACATGCTTTTTTAAAGTCGTCGTTCTGTGAACTCTGTGGATATGTCCATTGATTCGAATTCTGCTGCTGCTCCATCTGATTTTGTTGTCCTGGCTTGACATAATCGTACTGATAGCTCTGATACGTCTGATGATGTGGCCACGTGGGTACTGACTGAGGGCACTGACTCTGGAAAAATCTCGAATTTGGATAAACATCAGGACTTTTTATTACCATGTTCTGGTTATGTCCAGCATTCTGCCAGTAGTCATGGGAGTCCATCCCGTCTCTCTTCTGAAATAAAACTATTATGAAGTTTATAAAGAAACTGACGAGAGTGAGTGTAAAAGGAATAGAACGAAGTGAAGACGAGTCTTGCAAAGAACAAAACCGACAGTCCTGACTCATTGACATTTGATGAAGAAATCAATTTTCGGAGTGTTTTATCAAGATGGTCACGTGATTTTCAGAAGTTTAGCGGGGAACGAAGGAGGGGACAAATTATATCTGAATCGTGGCTTCTTTGACATTATATTATCAAAAAAACTATTAGATTGTCGTATGATTGTCCCAATTTGACGATAAGAAGCTGTTTTTTAAAAAGGTTTAAAATGTTGAAAACAAAATGAGCAATAAAAGCAAAAAGGGCATGAAAAAGTGAATTCGAAAAATAGGTAGAGAAGAAGGAGAAATGATTCAATTGACATTTCGGACTCATCGCAAAACTGATAAGCAGAGAGGAGGAGTTGATGTTTAGTATACCTCAAGAACTGAACAAATATGTTCGAGCAGTTCAAAAAATGAACAAGAAACTAAGAAAACACGAGTTGATAGTTTTCGAAGAAATGATCAGAACGAGAAAGAACAGAAATTAAATGCTTCATTCAATGAGCAAAATTCACTTTTCCGATCTACGGTACTCTCTTCGGACCATAAAAACCGAATTCGGATTGAAACAACAGGATAACTTTTGGGCTCAAAAACGGAAATTTTCAGAATTTTTCATTCTGAGAGATAATACAATTTCTCGTTCTTTGCTTGACAAAACTGCCAATTCAGAAGTATTCAGCTCCAATCAATCACAAGTGAAGGCTCTGCTTTTCAGACCATTTTCTTCATCCTATGCAGTTCCGGTAATGTCAGACATTTTTAGTGAGCAAAACTTCCAGATTGACAGTATATACTTCCAGATTGAGTATATTCAACTAACCATTACTATTAGAAACACATCATATAAAGAAGTTGTTGACTGAAAAATAGAGAGAAAAACGTTGGTGCTGCTCTGACAAAAACAAATTGACGCATGCAATTATGAGCAGCACTGTATCTATCTTACTTTAAAATTTCTGATAACATCTTCATATATTAAAACGACATCATTTTTTCTAGAACACGGCTTAGTTCGGTGAAACGTAAAAAACTGAACGCATTCCTTGCACAGAATAATTTAAATTCAAAAAAACTATATAAAAACCTTGATCACTTTTTGCACACCCTTAATAATCAAGTTCCAACGTTCAGAAAGGTCTAAAAATAAATCAAAAATAACCTGAGAAAGACCACCGGAAAGCTGATCATTTGATTGATCTCTAATTAGTATCAAAAACTTGTGATATTCCGATATCAAATCAGATCAATATCAAAAAAGAAGTCGGCAAAAACGTCTTGCGAAATTTGGAAACACTTGTTTGTGTGTGTGCTGATCTCAATCTGTTCGATTAGTGGAGGGTGTAAAAAGAGAAAAGAAAGAGAATTGGTCAAAAGAGATAGGAAGTGAAAAAGAGAAAAGTTGAACATCTGATATCACTTTTTGTCATTGCAGAAAATAAACAATGTTCAATTGGAAAGGAAAGAAAGTGACGAGTCATTATGTACACAGGTTTAGAGGAGAGGATTGTATCGAGGATGGTCGAAGAAAAGAAACTAGAGAGAGAATTGACTCGAACTGGATAAAATACCAGGCCAGTGTTTTTAGTCAGAACCAAATTGTTATCCAGGTAACCGGGTGAGATCTATTTGTCTACAAACGTCATATTATGAGCAACCTGCAAACTCAAAATTTTAAATCCAAACAACTCCAACACGAAACTAGCTTTTCTCCTTTCAAAAACTCTTATCAAAATTTTGCCCTCGATACTGACCATTTTTATAAGAATATTCACTTTTCTTATCACATGTAATTGACGCAAAGAGGGACTGTGACTAACTTCGTACGATGTTGCGTATCTCTTAGGTGATGATGATGCAGTTGATGAGCATTTTTCGAAAAAAAAGAGGAGGAAATGACTCATCCCGGAGGGGAGAGCAGTTGAAAAGTGACCAGAGCACAGAGATCGAGAGAAACGTTGTAAGAGCTCGAATCAAAGATTGTTTAGTGTTTTGTTGTGCTTTGGAATTCTTTTTAATACTTGAACCTTTCAAGCACAGATCTGTCTTCTATTAGGTTGGCAAGAAAGTTTTTGACCATAACTCAAGTCATTCCTACTCAGACAGAAAATATGCCCGATAGCATACGTAGTGACTATATTGGTACACAACAGTCCGCTGTTTATTGGGTACGTTCCGGATATCCTCCTGCCAAAACTCCGGTTGTTTCAAGCTAAAATAAACTTGGACCCATTTCTCGACTTGACTTCAACTTTTGAATTCCTGTCCAGCTGTAGCACGCTGTATTACCCCGAATATATGATATTTTGTTAGAGGAAGGTTACAGCTGTAATCTATGTGAGCAAGAAGTATTTTGCAAAAGTAGGTGAGAATGTACGTCGTCGATTATGTAACATGCGGATGCGCAACATCATGGAGGCGGTGGATTTTTTGAGCGCGTGGAACTGAGGACTTGCGTAGAGCTTTAATTTTTTGCACAGTGAAAGAGCAGTAGTGTAAGATTATGGTTTTGCACTTGTCTGGAAGATTCCAGTTGTATACGTTGTGTAGGGAGGGCATGACTTTCATTTGGAATTGTTCTCGTTCGACGATGTCTGCTGGCGTTCTATCAACGCCGAGTCACTTGACTTTTCTGTAATAATTACTGTACAAGACCATCGCGCTGTTAAAACTAAGAAACGGTTCAATCAATTAAAATTTGGAGGAGAAGAGAGGAATTGAAGTCGTAGGACTACCCTTCGCTAAAAGTTAAAATCGACTAAAAGATGTCGAACACATGTCTCAATTTTTATTCTTGCCAACACGTTTCAAGAAGTTTTTAACTGTGGTAGTAAATAGTGTGGACTGTCATTGATAATTCACAAAAATACTTGGATGGATACTCTTCCTCTTTAACTCACAGCATGTACAAATCCTGTTCATATGGTCTTTTAGTACGTGATACTTTGATCATTAAAAAATGACATTTCTCAAAGTTGTGAACTAAATTACTTTTAGTGTGTCAATAGAAGATTTCACCCCTGCTAAGTTCTCCAATCGGTTGAGCAATTATAGTAATTTTAGTATAACATGTAAAGGGAAATCGAAAATATTGCTGTAAGAATTGTTGGTCAAGAATGAAAATAGGCAGAACTCTCCCAGAAGGGAAGCGTCGGAGGGAAATGCTGTATACTATCAGAATTCCAGAGAGTTTATCTAACATAGGCCATGCATAGTTGGTTTTGATTCTCGTCATTTGTCTGACAGCATTCAAAACAAATCATGGTCAAAAACTTTCTTGCCAACCTAATATAACAAACGAATATTCCTTACAAAAACACATTACACGTTCAAAACGTTTTTCTGGTTTCTGCATTTTTGGTATTTTTTGAGCTCTTCTTCTTCTTCTTGGACACCTCTTTGAATTTTCGATCCTTTTTAACTGGTAACTTTTTAATTTGGTTTTGATGTCATTGATTTCTCGTTGTTAGTGATTTTGCAGAAGTCGACTTCACATTCATCTTGGTCATTTTGTAAGTTCCTTTGAGTGTTTGGACTGATTGTGAAACTTTTTGTATTATTATTTTTCAGCTGTCTCGATGAATGATTTGAGAGCCCACCCGACATGAGTATAACCAAAAAAACTGAAAATTTAGTCGATTGGTATACTTCTTCCAACTGATATTTGGCGGTGAGAGAGGAGTTGGTCAGAAGTTTTTTGAGTCGAAGATTCTGCCGAAGGAGGATTATATCGAAGAGGACATCGATGAAATTGAGGAAAAAGAGAATGACGAATAAAGTGAACATCAGGAACATAACAGAGTCACAGATGGATTTGGAGGGAAGAGATGACTCCTCCCATCTTCTCCTAGTCATTTCATAGTGGAAAACCCTGCCTATTTTTTAGGCAGGGTGAAAGTTAGTGTGTGAACACGGACGTCAGTACAGTTGTCTATATAAAAAAAAATATCTCGAAAGTTTCTTCATTCCTGATCTTCAAAATTTCTGAATTTCAGATTCTAAGAAATCCATCTACGATATGTTTCTCTCCTAATTTACGGCCTTTTTTCTCTTAAAATTTATGAATGTATCCCATGACCGCACAACCGAATTCCCTGCTTTTATCTAGTTTCGTCATGAAATTTATGACTTTCGAGAGTGTATATAAGTCGTTTACCACACTCGAAATCACATTCTGCTTTTCGGAAATGTCTACCAACTGCTCTACAATCTTCCATCAAGCCTACAATCCAATATTCCGTTTCTCGAGTATTTATCAAGTTGTGATCTCTATTTCTTCAATTATTCCATTGGGATATTTTCTAATTTTCAAACTTTTACAATCTACTTTTCATTGGAATTTGAAGACTATTTTTATAGGATATTTTCTATCAATGATCTTGTTTTCAATGTTCTATACCATCACAGCGGTAGGTTGAAGACATTCGGACAGACACAGATACTGAGACACATATACTTGCTCAAATGTAACTTTTTCAGTTCATTCAAACCATCAAAGCCTTTATCTCCACTGATCCATGTGATCTTTCCGTCATTCCATTCTACCATAAACGTCTATTATCCGCAATCTCTTTCCTTCTAGCTGTCTCCACATCTTCCCCATTTTTGATTACAATCGAACGATATTATGCTATGAAAACTGCTGAAAAATATGAGAAGACTCCTGTTATTTTGGGACCCATATTGGTTGGAATTAATGTAGCCATAATTAATAAGAGACTAAAAATGTATCAATTAAATTCAGACTTTGGTAAACTTTGGAATCATGTACAATATATTCAAAGATGAATCGTTTAGCGATCCTTCAGTTTCATTTTCAGTTTATCCACCAGCGGCTGCTCAGAATGTTAGTCAGAGAACATATCCATCTATTGCTCTGTTATGTTCCAGATATTCACATTCTCTGCTATTCTCTTCTTCCTAAATTTCATCGATGTCCTCTTCGATATAATCCTCCTTCGGCAGAATCTTCGACTCAAAAAACTTCTAACCAACTCCTCTCTCACCGCCAAATATCAGCTGGAAGAAGTATATCAATCGACTAAATTTTCAGTTTTTCTGATTCTAATCCATATTACTTCATTCGGAGTCTATGTCTCGGCTGTGGTGTTTTTCAGATATTTTGGATCTTTGATAATTTCTGATCCATATTATTTGTTCGCTGTGAGAATCATGTGTTCGACGGTACGACTCCTCCGAGCGACGCAGCTTACTAGGGAAGGATCCCGAGTCGAGCTCGACCAGGGATCCTTCCCTAGTTAGCTGAGCCTCATTTTCTCGTTTATAGTATTGTGTATAACTTCCAGATGACTCCAACATATCACCTTCTCCTGGGTGTGTTCTCAATCCTATTTTTAAATCGGATCAAATCGAAAAAGTCAGAAGGAACAACTATTCAAATGTCATCAACCGGCAGGAGTGGAGCTAATAATTATGATCAAGCGATATTTAGTATCTGGAATTCTGTTTCTGGAAATCCGACATCTTAAAGATCATTTTTGAGACTATTGCCTCAGTTAGATTCGTTCTTTACAAATGGAAAATAAAGCGAAATTTGATATATTTTTTGGAAATTTATTAACTGAACACATAGAGAGATGGAGAGATGAAATAGAGAATGAATGAATGACACACAAGAGATCATAACCGAGGGAAGTGGAAAATGATGGAAAATGATAGGTTGATGATAACTGGATTTAAATAAAGAATGAGGAGAATTAAGGAGAATTTTCGCGGAAAATTCTTCAACGCTGTAACACACCTTATTGTTCCTACTCGGATCGCCTCTCCCAACTTGACCTCTTTTCTATGCGCCACCGTAGGCTCAAAGCGCAACTACTTCTCTTATACAATCTTATAATCGGCGCCTCATATTTTCCTAGTCTTGAGACCCATGTCAGGTTAAGTTCCTCCTCCCGTCGCCCAATGTCTCTTATCTGTATAAATCCTAATTGCTCTAATTTTGTCTCAACTGTAATACCTATTTGGAATGCCTTAACTATTAATGTCCCTCCTTTCCTTTGCCCATCGGAATTCAAGTCTCTTCTTGTGAATAATATTGCACGATTCTGATTTTTTTTCTTTCTTTATTCTCCCTCCCCCTTGCCCAACACCTATTTTATAATTCCTTATTCCCGGTTTCCTTTCTCAGGTTTAGTCTCGTGAGGGACTTTACCTGACCTCCAGTGACATTTTCTGTATATTTAAATAGTTAAATAAAATATCAAATATCAAGAGCACTTAGGCATCAACAGTGGCATCCTCCTCAGTTGGCTCAACTGGCTCAACATTCACTGGAGGAGTCACTATTTGAGCCAATGCACCTGGAGTGATTGGTGGAGTTGGGAAGAGTGCAGCTAAAAATGGGTTAGGTAACATAGGCTGTTGATGAGTGAGCATTTGAGAAAACGTTTGAAACTGCTGCAAGAAAGCATCGGATTGCAACATATAATTGGGGAACATTGAGAGGAATGGGAGTGGTGAAGCACCAATTGGAGATGGGGTTGGAAATTGGGGAACATTAGCGGTGGATGTAGATGGCCTTGGAGAGACGGGCTCTTTTTTGGCTCTCTTCGAAGGTGTCGAGCTGCTCCCCGCTTCTCCTGATGACATTTGACGCTTCATCCGATTATCCAGACGGCTTCCTGTTGCGTATGGATTGGTGTCAGTTTTGAGTTGGTTCAGTGCTTCACCCTGAAAAGAGGAAGATAGAAATATAAGTATATAAAGTTATAATCTAAAACTAGATCTTTTGACTCAATGAAACACAAACATACATGATATGCTGTCACAGTGATGAATGAAGTGTAGTCAATTTTTGAAATGTGAACGATTTGATCTCCCTCATAGATTGTCAGAACTGGGATGTATCTGTGTTGAGTGAAGAGGTAGACCTGTAAATAATTGGATTCCAAATCTGAAACTATAGAAAAGTAAACTTACAAATGATGGCCCCTTGTTCTCATTTGACTTGCGATTGGTGACTCTGATCTGATCGAAGCTGAGTGGCTTATCCATCCAATCCTTTCCAAGTTGAGCTCCATTTTTGTGGAATACAATCCGTGGATCTCCTTTCTCTTCAGTTGAAGGAGATTCTGTCCATTTTTTACCGACGAATCTCAATTTCTTGTCATCGACAAATTCGAAATGCATGCTGATCAAGTAGTATTTCGATGGGTCCAACCCCGTGACGATATACTCCAGAGTTGGGAAAATACGACGACCACGGGCTGTGATGTTCATCTCATTGGTCAATTCAAAACAGGATTTAAAGAGGGCATCCTTGTCTGTAGTGAGTGACACAGAGATGCCTGTTTGGTCGGAAGTCATCTTTGAGAGAGACATTTTCGGTGGGAAGTGGTAAGTGAGTTGGGTGAATGAATGAGATGAGAATGAAGGAATGAGATGGGTATGTATTCTCTTCTGTGAGATGGTACCCCTCGACGCAGCCATATGTTGCTCCGCCCATATTTTAGTACGCAGGCAAATGGGAGGTCCGCCCCCTTACTTACACAGAGAGACAACGTGTGAATTCTTTTTTCCCAGGAGCAAGGAAGATACTGTTCAGGGTGAAAAGGGTTGATGAAATCAGGTGAATAATATAGAACAACAAACGGAGAGGAGTCAATAGAGGGGATAAGTAGAACAAGAAAATATGTTTTATGAGTGTAGATACTCCGGTATATAGAAAGATCATGGTACTGAATAAACTGGGTGCGCAATGAGACGAGAGAATGATGAAAACATAAGAAATATCAAGCTCAATGGTTTTGAAATCGGGTTTAGAACGAAGGTTTCACCAGAACTCGGCAAGTTAGACACCTAATTGTTGATAACACATTTTCCCAAACCAGTTGGCTTCAGATCACCAGAAACACATTGCTAGAAGCGTGTCACCAACACCAGATTCTAGACACAGACCCAAATATTTTACAGCCAACCATAGTCTTCTTCTCGGGAACCTCCTGAATCGAATTCTTCCCGCGTCTCATGTTGGCACGAAGGTTGCTCTAGAAATGGAAAAGTAGGCACAGCTTCTGAAAACGATTGTCAAAACGCTTGACAGTTTTCTTGTTGTTTAATAGTAACAACAGAATAATTGTTATGTGTTCAAACTCTGCATTTAACATTCAAACAAAGGATCCATCAGAAGAAAATCATTGCTCCGAAACGTAGAAAATTGTCTGCAAATACCCCACTAGCTCATGAACCCAACACAGGTCTGGATCTACATAAATCTCTTGAGAACTCGGCTTATTTCTGGTATGGATTCTACTCATAAACTTCATTAATTTCAAAAAAGGCCCTGATTCATACAAACTTCCTACTGGAACTCAGTTTGTTCACAAAATGAAAAGTGAGAAAACAAAAATGAAAACGAGAAGATTATTATTCGTTGTTTGTCGAAGAGATGAAATTTCGGTGGTTTTTCGTAATTTGAACTTCTGAGTTAAGGTTTTCAAGTTCTTGGCACAATGCCATCTGATTGAATCTGTTATCACTTCATCGTCAACTGGTACACTCAAAATGTTCATAATTGATTTCGTTCGGATGTTATTTTGTCCTTCGAATCCAGTTTGAAACTTGGATAATGAAGAGGTATATATAATAGATCCCATTCCCTTTTGGCGCCAAGTACCTTATTGTCAAGTCTAAAATCTGATTTCCTTCCCTATCAACTCGTTATTTAAGCTCTTACACTTTTCAATATTCCCATTTTACCGCTTATCACTGACCATTTTTATACACTATTTTGTATTTTTATGAATTCCCATGCTAATTCGTGAGAGATTGAACGTCTTCTTTTGGTTTTTCGGGAGAGTACCGCGGTCACATCAAAGGTCGGGAGTATACTTACAGACTTCTTACAGTCAGAGTCCTTTATTCTTGCCGACAGGGGAAATGAGCCTTCAGGTGTGAAAAGACAAGTTCACATGGAGAGTAGATATTGTGATGGAATGTTTTAGTTAGTTGAAATGCGAAAATTAGGAGTTTGAAATTGTTGAGCTTCCTTTCTTAATCCTATCGTAGGTCACCATGACTTGCAATTATATCTCCAACAACCTGTAAATCTAATCTCGGATCTTTCTTGTGACCTCTTTTGTTCTCCTTGTTTCGTCACGTTTCCCGTAGGGAGGCACCTTCAGTTGACACCTGACACGCTTTGAACTCAATACGTGTGAATTCTCCAGGACCGCATAGCGAAACGAGTAATTCTTGGGACATCGTAATCCAAGTCTACAAACATCGCGTGCCACCTGTTGTATTTTTACCCGTAACTGCAATCCTACTGCTCGCACTGTTCTGTGACATGACGATGATCTAGCGACATCCGCGGAACACAAAGTGAAGGTGAAGAAGATTCTGAATAAGGAAAATAATTGTAAGATAGTAGTAAAAAGTATGATAGTAAGAAGATAATCATTTTGAAGCATGGGGAACGAAAGCAGTTAGGGATTATAAACATGTGAAAAGAGTCAAAAATGCAGAGGACTATGGTGCATATTAAAAGTGAGGAGGCTGGAAATTGGGAGTGCTGAACGGTGAAATGAGGGAAATAAGTGGGTGAGAAGGAAATAGAAAACTCACTGAGATATGTGTCCTCTACCAGAACGATTTGGGAGAGAACAATTTCAAACAAAGTCAGTACGGCCGAAAAAATGCTGTAACTCGTTTGGTAAGTCGAATATTAAAGACCCATTTGGTGCATCTGAATTAGTGTCGTGATCGTCAAACCCCCTTCCCAAATTTCTCATTTTCTGATTCTTAGAAATCCAACTTGACTTCTGCAAACTCCGATGAATGTTTCTCTACTGATTTATGGCCTTCTTTTCTCTTCAAATTTATGAATGTATTCCACGACCGCACAATCGAGTTCTCTGTTTTTATCCAGTCTCGTCATGAAATTTACGACTTTCGAGAGTATATATAAGTTTGTTACCCCAATCGAAATCACATTCACCTTTTCGGAAATGTCTACCAACTGCTCTACAATCTTCCATCAAGCCTACAATCCAATATTCCGTTTCTCGAGTATTTATCAAGTTGTGATCTCTATTTCTTCAATTTTTCCATTGGGATATTTTCTGATTTTCAAACTTTTGAAATCTACTTTTCATTGGAATTTGAAGACTATTTTCATAGGCTATTTCCTATCAATGATCTTGTTTTCAGCGTGTTATTTGGTATCGGGGGTAAGTTGAAGACATTCGGACAGACACATGTACAGAGGGAAACTTGCTCAAATGTAGCTTTTCAGGTCATTCAAACTATCAAACCCTTTATCTCCACTGATCCATGTGATCTTTCCATCATTCCATTCTACCATAAATGTATACTATCCACAATCTCTTTTCTTGTAACTCTCTCCACATCTTTCCCATTTTTGATTACAATCGAACGGTATTACGCAATGAAAACTGCTGAAAGATATGAGAAGACTCCTGTTATTTTGGGACCCATGTTGGTTGGAATTAATGTAACCATAATTAATAAGAGGCCATGAAAACGTGTTAATTAAATTCAGACGTTGGCAAACTTTGGAATCATGTACAATATATTCAAAGATGAATCGTTTAGCGATCCTTCAGTTTCATTTTCAGTTTATCCACCAGCGGCAGCTCAGAAGGTTCGTGAGAGAACCCTTTCCGGATGTCGAGCTGGAGACATCGTTTCTGAATCTCAACGTTCCTTCGCTAGCTTTCACTCTGCTCAAAAACAGACAGGGTTTTCTTTTTTATTTACAGATATTCACTTTCTCTGCCATCCTCTTCTTCCTCAATTTAATCGATGTCCTCTTCGATATAATCCTCCTCCGGCAGAATCTTCGACTCAAAAAACTTCAAACCAATTCCTCTCTCACCGCCAAATATCAATTGGAAAAAGTATATCAATCGACTAAATTTTCAGTTTTTCTGATTCTAATACATATTATTTCATTCGGAATCTATCTGTCGGCTGTGATTTTCTTCAGATATTTTGGATCTTTGATTATTTCGGATCCATTCTATTTGTTCGGTGTGAGGGCGATGTGTACGACAGTAAGTCTTGAGAATTTTGATAAGTTGGCACTGCTAGTCTGTGCTTACCCCGGGGGATCAATTCATATTTTCTATTAAACTTCCAGATGATTTCAACGTACCATCTTCTCTTGGGTGTCTGTTCAATTCTATTTTTGAATCGGATCAAATCGAAAAAATCAGAAGGAACAACTATTCAAATGTCATCAACCGGCAGAAGTGGAGCTAAAAATTATGATCAAGCGATATTTAGTATCTGGAATTCTGTTTCTGGAAATCCGACATCTTGAAGATGATTTTCTGTGTTGATTAATACTTTCCGATTGATCGAATTTAACTTTAAAGCAACACAATCATTGAATACTAGTAGGCATTAGGGATTCCAAGTCTCTGATACCTGCAAGACCACGTTTGTGAACCGTAAGCATACTAAATATAGTTTTTAATTGTATTATTGTCGCAACAAAAAAGTTCCGACATTTTTCCCCCTCGGTGTTTGCGGACTCAAGCCAAAATTTGATAATTTTGGCTTGAGTCCGCAAACACCGACGAGGAAAAAATGTCGGAACTTTTTTATTTCGATAATATAAGTAGCGCAATATCTCAAATTGTTGGATTATTTTCGTATAGATTTGGTGTATATGTCAGTTAGTCAAATATGAACTTTAATAATAACGTTTGTTTACAATACTTTCAGAAAGTTAGTAGGTTAACTTCTAATAATGTAGAAATTAGTTTAAAAAATATACATCCCATCCAGAGTTGAGCGGAATTTCGCCTTCCGCTTTCCGCCATTTCAAAGACTTCATTCCGCTCAACTCTGATCCCATCTAATATTATGCTAAATTCTCATCAACAGCAATCTGAATATCATCATCTTCCCTCCACTTGAATAGTTTCATCCAATGCAACCAAATCAACTCCTTTGGTATCTGGGAAGAAAAAGGATGTAACTCCGTCTGTAGGTCGAATATTAAAGACCCCTTTGGTGCATCTAAAAGAGTGTCCTGATTGTCAAACCCGCTCCCCAAATTTCTGAATTTCAGATTCTTGAAAATCTATGTGACTTCTGCATACTCCGATATGTTTCTCAACTGATTTATGGCCTTCTTTTCTCTTAAAATTTATGAATGTATCCCATGACCGCACAACTGAGTTCCCTGGTTTTATCCAGTTTCGTCATAAAATTTACGACTTTCGAGAGTATATATAAGTCGGTTACCTCACTCGAAATCATATTCTGCTTTTCGGAAATGTCTACCAACTGCTCTACAATCTTCCATCAAGCCTACAATCCAATATTCCGTTTTTCGAGTCTTTATCAAGTTGTGATCTCTATTTCTTCCATTATTCCATTGGGATATTTTCTGATTTTTAAACTTTTAAAATCTACTTTTCACTGGAATTTGAAAACTATTTTTATCGGATATTTTCTATCAATGATCTTGTTTTCAACGTGTTATTTAATATCGGGGGTGGGTTGGAGACATCCGGACAGACAGAGACTCAATGAATTATGTGTTTTTCCAGACAATTCAATCGATTAAAGCCCTAACTTCCACTGATCCGTGTGATGTTTCCATCAATCCATTCTATCATAAAATTCTGGTCTCTACAGTTTCATTCCTTCTAACTCTCTCCACATCCTTCCCATTTTCTATCACAATCGAACGATATTATTCTATGAAAACTGCTGAAAAATATGAAAAGACTCCAGTTATTTTGGGACCCATATTGGTTGGAATCAATGTAATTAATAAAGAAGATAATCCAGTTAATTTTTTTTTCAATTTCAGGTTCTAGTTAATTTCGGGATTATTATCAAAGTCTTCAAGGATGAGTCGTTTAGTGATGCTGCAGTTTCTTTTTCAGCATATCCCGCGGCACCGGCACAAACGGTAGGTGAATGTCGAGCTGAAGACGTGAGAATTCTAAACTAGAATTATTCGAGTCGCCTCAATAACATTCACCCTGCCTAAAAATAGACAGGGTTTCCCAAAAATTGTACTCGAGGTCTTAGGAAAGGCCTTGAAGGTATTGTAGTTTGATAAAAGAGAAGAGAATGAGAAGATGTATAGCGCCGGAATGTACGGACATCTCACGGGTTCCGCCTGTCACTATGAAATGACTGGGAGAAGATGAGAGGAGTCGTCTCTTCCCTCCATATCCATCTGTGAATCTGTTTTTCCAGATGTTCACTTTCTTCGTCATCCTCTTCTTCCTCAATTTAATCGATGTCCTCTTCGATATAATCCTCCTCCGACAGAATCTTCGACTCAAAAAACTTCTGACCAACTCCTCTCTTACCGCCAAATATCAATTGGAAGAAGTATATCAATCGACTAAATTTTCAGTTTTTCTGATTCTAATCCATATTATTTCATTCGGAATCTATGTCTCGGCTGTGATTTTCTTCAGATATTTCGGTACTTTGATAATTTCTGATCCATATTATTTGTTCGGTGTGAGGGCGACGTCTACGACAGTAAGTCTGAGAATTTCAGGCAGCGTCGTCCAAACTTTCTACTATTACTGAAATTCCAGATGATTCCAACATATCACCTTCTCCTGGGTGTTTTCTCAATTCTATTCTTGAATCGGATCAAATCAAAAAAGTCAGAAGGAGCCACTATTCAAATGTCATCAACCGGCAGGAGTGGAGCTAATAATTATGATCAAGCGATATTTAGTATCTGGAATTCTGTTTCAAATACTGCAGCTTGAATGTGATATTTCGTTCTTTTATGAATTTTTACAGTACAACCGACTTGGTTCAAAACATTAGAAAAATTGTATTACTAAATACTTTATTCACTCATTAATTAAATTTTGAATAATTTTCCAATCTAGACAGACTAATAATTTTTTCTCTTCCAAATCCCAAAAATCACTACAGAAATCATCAAAAACATCGCATTGAATTCAGCAGATGACTTGTTCAAATACACATATTTAACCGGAGGAACCGTCACTCTTTCCTTTGGAATCAACGGAGCATCCACACAAAGACTCGAATAAGTTCCATCATGTTCACACCCTTCGTACCCTTTATCGAATCCTGCGTCCTCTGTGATATTGCTGAAAGTATGTATGTCTGTCTGTCTATCCAGATGTCCATTCCTACCTCGGTGCAAAGTGACAGAAAATGAAAACATCTCCATTCTCTGCCGTCTTTCCACAATTGATTCTTTTCACACATCCAACACGGGAGATTCCCTTCGTATATGTCATTGAAGTTATCTTTTGATGCATTGTCTTCCGATCTCTATTGATTTTAAACCAGTCTTCTGCCTCCAGAATCAACTCTCTGACATTGTCAGAATTATCGATTTTTATACTGCAGGAATCACCGATTATGGAGATGGCTGACTCGACAAGTGACTCATCCCACGACTGAAAATTTTGACGCTTTCACAATTTTGGCAAAATTTTGATATGACTGACTGTCTGATTCCCAAAAAACTCACCCAAACATACGCAAACCTGCCCTTCAAATGTTCATCTCGATGTCCGTTCGAATTCGCCAGAAAAGATATCTGATCATCTTTTTCAATCAGAGTAATATTCGGATTAGGAGTTGTTGCTACGACCGGTGGAATAGTTGGTGCAGTGGACGGTGAATTCTTTGGTATCGCTTTGGTTGGTTTCACCGTAGGTTCGGTCGAAGGATCGACTGGAGCTTCGGTCACAGCTGAGTCATCAGAAATAGTGGTATCTGGAATAAATTTGTTTTGATTGTATTGTAGGATATAACAGAATAAAAATTGCAAAAATGGAATGAATAATAATTTCTACATTTCAGTAACTTTTATGTTTGCATTACGAGAAACAGAAAATGTAGAGATGAAGAGAGCGCGGAGAAACGAGAGTGTCTAACTTCTCTGCGCTCTCTCCATCTTCCCTACTCACTAACCTTCCTCCCCATTATCACCTTTCGGTTTCATTCTCTGATAATCTCCTATGAAAAATGAACAAGATTGTCCGATGAGAAGAAAAAGGAGTAGAATCGAAGTGGACACAATATCAACTCTCATCGTTTTGGTTTTCGGTGGATTTCTATTTCGATAAAGAGAAAACTAACGAGTGATGGAGGAAGTGGGGAACTTAAATATGGCTAACGACGTGGAATTAATAGTGCGGTCACGTAAATTTTATTAAAAATTTAGATAGAAAAACTTTCGGCTCCAAAAATGGATTTTTCCCATCATTTCACGTCAGATCTCTGGTCCTGGTATCATGGACATCTGTAAATCTCAACACACAGACAGAAATAGTTTTTATGTCACGTGAACACTGGATGCCTACGTAGCCACATTAGACTATAATCTGTTCATGACGCTTGGAAACTTTGAAAGAGCATCAATGCTACTTTTTGGTCGGAGTGAACTTGATAAGCGGTTAATGAATGGAATTTATAGGGAGAGGAAAGAAAAGAGCCGACGGAGGAAGATTAAGCAATGAAACAACTTGATTGTGGACATCCGGACAAACATGATCTTTGTTTCCAAGTGAGATGAAAAGGCGCCGAGAAACGAGAGAGTCGATGTACTCTGTGCTCTCCTCATACTCAAACTTCTATCCTTCCGTTCCTAATTTTTCAGATTTTGGTCATGAACCAGCTACCATCAACAACCTACAAATACAATAAAGTTGACTGTCACAAAGTAAGATTCTGAATCCATTGCTGAAAAATCTGAAACTTATCTTGTATTGATCGCATCATGAGAGCCAAAACAGATAACGCAAAACAGTACACTACAAAAATGTAGAGCATAAAATTTGCCATGTTTTCACAGTTAGTTATTTTTTGATAGCTATTCTAGTTAGAGAGTTACAGACATTTCAACTTCAGAGAGACGAGAGAAACGAGAGCGTCTAGCTTCTCTGCCTCCTCTTCCCTTCTCTATTCCATCGACAGCTCCCATTGTCAAATATATTACATTTCTCTCAATTTCCAGTCAATTTTCTCCCGTTTCCATCTTTTAACTCTCCATAATTTATCACGTTTCCCGCCACAACTGATAACGATTCTCTCATCTTCTTTTAATACTTTAACTGATGTTTGCACCGAAGAAAAGATTCTAATCGTAATTGGTCTATCGTTGACCATTTCACTTTTTATTAGTTTTTTCCGTTTTATTATTTCTCGTTCTTAATCGGGAAACAGTTTCTAGGATAGTGGTTTAGTGCTTCTACCTTCCTTCTGTTCACTTGTCTGTCTGTTTGCCTGGATGTCCAATTCTAAGAAATTATTTCCAGAATGACATTTCTCAACACAAATCGGTTTCATTGGCTTTGTTTCATTCTTTGGCAGTTTGCTCTGTTTTTCTGTTGTCAGCAGATTTTTTCGGTAGATTTTATTCAAGAAATATTTCCATTCAGCTCCCTATTTTCAGATTTTCTACAACTTTAATCCAGGATTATCATGTGAAGACCCAGGTTTTCAGTTTTCGAAACCAAAATGTAAACTTTCAAAGTGAGCTCGAGCTTCCCGGATATACAGACAAAAGTCTATATTTTCAGAGTGGAAATATGCTCTGAACTCACTGCAAACTGCTCCAACTGGCTCATTGAACCAGCTCCATTCCACTCAATGGTCCAGGATTTTAAAATGTTTTGTGGTTCGAAGGCATATGATGCTGCATGGGTTGCAACTATTCAGTTCATTGGTGTTCTTATCGGAGCAATCACTTATGGTCATCTGGGTGATCACTTCGGAAGAAAACCTGTTTCTTTCTTCGGAATTGCTGTTGGAATCTCGTTTGGAGTGGCGTCAGGTAGGTGTGGGTTTACTGGGAACGAATAGTTTAGATTAGGCCGTGCACAGCCGTATACATATAAAACAGCGAATGACTGTTCTGTCATGAAGCTAGCACATGAAACTCAGACAGAAAAGATGCATGTATCATGCAAACAAACAGTTATATGTTTCCTATTTCGGCGTGATCAGGTGGCCGAGTGGTTAAGGCGATGGACTGCTAATCCATTGGGGTTTCCCCGCGTGAGTTCGAATCTCATCCTGATCGAATCGTTTTTGAATTTTTTGATGATAATTTTCTTTGCTTTCATATCATTTTCCGACCGACATCTAGACTTCTAAATCCTGCGAAATTCATAATCAGACCATTTAAATAAAATTTCTGATTTTGAAACTACCCAGATGAACGCAAAGTCACAAAACAGGACCTGCCCACAAAAAAGATAGAAAAGAAAGAAAAAGAGATTCGATCAGGATGAGATTCGAACTCACTCACGATGATTGCAGCGTAAAAAATAATAATATCAATTTAATTCAATTTTTTCAGGATTTGCACCATCTTGGGAACTGTTCGCTGCTTTCCGTTTTGTTGTTGGTACCTCGATTGCCTCGATTCTCATTGTCTTCTATGCATATATTCTGGAATTTATTGAGCCAGAGCAGAGAGTTTTCTTGAGATCTTTCTTCAACTGGGTATGTTTCACAGATGGCCTAGAATTTGAAGTAATCGAAGCCTCGGCCACCAAACATTCTATGCTTTCAGGGATACGCTCGCCTCGTCTTCACCTTGGTCTGTTTCATATGCGGATACTGGAGATCTGCTGCAATCGCCACCTCTCTTCTTGCTCTTCCGATTCTCCCCGTGCTCTTGATTCTCCCAGAATCCCCGAAATGGTATGAGGGACTAGTTTTGGGTTTCTAGGCAACTTTTTATCTGAGGTTTTTTAGGTACTACACTAAAAAACGATTCCGAGATGCCAAGGCTGCAGATAAACGTGTCGCGTGGCTCTCCGGTATCCCATATGATAACGATGAGAATGAAAAAGTGGAAATATCTGAGAAATTAGAGAAAAAAGACACTAGAATCTACACAATGAGAGATCTTTTCACTTCTTGGCCGATTGCATACCGAACTATTGTAGTGGGATCTCTGTGGTTTTCAACAAGTTTATCCGCATTTGGATCTGATTTGAACTCCGGAAATTTGGCTGGTAACTTCTATTTGAGTCAATTTGTTTCAGGTGGTGTCACTGCTTTTGCGAAGATTGTGAGTTTTTATTTCTATATGTCCATATGTCAGGATGTCTTATTTCAGTTTGTATTCCTCCTGGACACCTACGTTCCCTCATTCGACCGACGACGCCTTCATCAGTATCCTCAAATTGCAATGATTATTTGTTACGCTGCAATCATGGTTCTAATGATTCTACCCGAAGCGGATTGTGGCAGTCAGGGATCTAGGGATTTGGCTAGTGAGTTTTTGAAAAAGCAAAAAGAGATTCGATCAGGATGAGATTCGAACTCACGCGGGGAAACCCCAATGGATTAGCAGTCCATCGCCTTAACCACTCGGCCACCTGATCACACTGAAATAGGAAACAAAGAACTGTTTGTTTGCATGTTACATGTATCTTTTCGTATGTATTACATGTGCAAGCTACACGACCAAACAATGCATAAAACGAGATTCGCATTTTTGTTTATTTGATGTGATCAGGTATCGGAGCCTTTTAAAGACATAATTAAGAGGAAAACCCGGGAAAACTTACAAACACCGAGCAGACGTAAATTCATCTCTCAATTTCAGTAATCATTATCAACATCATCGGAGTCTCATTCATCGAAATCACTTGGGATGCTTGTTATCTTGTAGCCGTTGAGTGTTTTCCGACAAAAATCAGAACTATAGGTGAGTTTCATAGTTTCATAGTTTCATAAACACCCATCCATATCTATTCCAGGCATCGGTACATGTTCTCTGCTCGCCAGAACAGGTGCTCTCCTTGCTCCTCAAATGGCATATCTCTCTGATATCTACCGCCCGATTCCGTATGCAATCGTCTGCTCAATTGGTACTATTTCTCTTCTTATCTCTTGTTTCTTCCTCCCAGATACAAAAGGAGTTGACCTAGCTGCTTTGGATCCAACAGAAGAGTTAGATTATAATCGAAAGAAAAGTGTGACTGAGAATATTGTGATACAGAGGAGAATGACTGGAATCATGGCTGCGCCGAGGTTGACGCTTGTTGAAAATAGTAGTAATAATAATAGTGATGCATAATTTATCTGTCTTGTAATTTTGTTTATGTGGATTGTTGTAAATAAATATATATAAAAGCGCTCCATAGCAAGTGTGCTCTATCGCCTGTACAGTAGCGAGCATAAGTGAGTATACCTCCATACTCCCATATGTATCTCAGCTGAAACAAGTCCGTTTTGCATGAACTTTTTTTTCAAAGATAGCTGAAGTATCCAGTAAAATTGACATAAGTTTTTTGTTTGAGGTGATCAACTGATTTTTAAGATTATTGATCTTTCCTGATCTTGATTTGAAAATCCGGAAAAAAACTTTTTATTTTTGAACTGGACCTGATTTTTTGAGTTGAAAATGTTGAGTAACGTTTATAAAAACAAAATATATTGTAGGAATGCTTCTGTAAATTTTGAACATCGTGCTACAGCTCCAGAAGCCCAAAATGATACTTTAGCTAATTCACTCGAAAAATTTTGGTTTCCAACTTTTGCCCAATTTTTCATGTTTTTTGATTACGAAACTGCTGTAATTAAATTAATGAAAATGTGAATTTGATGTTTCATGTAAAATTCAACTCAAACTCGCGAATCGTTACTGTTTTATAATCAAAAAACATCAAAAATTGGGCAAAAGTTGGAAACCAAAATTTTTCGAGTGAAAAAAATTCGAAAAATTTTTTTTCAAAAACATTATTTCTAATTATAAAATTGTTGATCAACATAATACGCATCTTTTCCTGCAATTTTCAACCAATTTGAACCATTTTTCGATGAGTTATGACGATTTAGCTAAACGTATCATTTTGGGCTTCTGGAGCTGTAGCACGATGTTCAAAATTTACAGAAGCATTCCTACAATATATTTTGTTTTTATAAACGTTACTCAACATTTTCAACTCAAAAAATCAGGTCCAGTTCAAAAATAAAAAGTTTTTTTCCGGATTTTCAAATCAAGATCAGGAAAGATCAATAATCTTAAAAATCAGCTGATCACCTCAAACAAAAAACTTATGTCAATTTTACTGGATACTTCAGCTATCTTTGAAAAAAAAGTTCATGCAAAACGGACTTGTTTCAGCTGACAAGGGAACCTTTTTCATACACCGGTTGGGAATTTGATGAAACTTGGCACACATATGCTTTCGAATGTGCTCAATTGAATGGCGTTGTCAGAATTTGCAGAGTTATGCTCATTGGCAAGAAATCTCGATCTGAAAATTCTGGAAATCCTAGCCTCATTTTGTCCACGCGGCATCGCCCTCTTGACTCTCCTTCTCTCAATACAAAAAGCATCGAGAATGGCGCAGTGGTAGTGAGGGGGTGTGGTGTTGGGAAGGTGGTGGGTACGGTTCCTCTCCCCGAAATACTTTTTTTACATTTTTGAATTTCAATTTTAAAGAGTTTCTGATTGGCTCAAAGATCTTTTTTTGGATTTTGAATCATTGAAAATTGATGACTGTGAGTTTAGGAAGCATTCATGACGAAAAACGAAAACTTTTTTTCGAGAATTTTTCGCTTTCCAATCATCAAGAGGTGGACGAAGTGAAAGAAAATATTTTGAAATAAAAGTTTTGAAATTACTTCATATGAACAAATCACATGAGAAATAATTGTTTTTTTTTTGAAAAAAAATTTACTTCGTCCACCTCTTGATGGTCGGAAAGCGGAAATATTCTCAAAAAAAAAGTTTTCGTTTTTTGTCATAACTGCTTCCTGAACACACAATCATCAATTTTCGATGATTCAAAATCCAAAAAAAGATCTTTGAGCCAATCAGAAACTCTTTAAAATTGAAATTCAAAAATGTAAAAAAAGTATTTCGGGGAGAGGAACCGTACCCACCACCTTCCCAACACCACACCCCCTCACTACCACTGCGCCATTCTCGATGCTTTTTGTATTGAGAGAAGGAGAGTCAAGAGGGCGATGCCGCGTGGACAAAATGAGGCTAGGATTTCCAGAATTTTCAGACCGAGATTTCTTGCCAATGAGCATAACTCTGCAAATTCTGTCAACGCCATTCAATTGAGCACATTCGAAAGCATATGTGTGCCAAGTTTCATCAAATTCCCAACCGGTGTATGAAAAAGGTTCCCTTGTGAGATACATATGAGAGTATGGAGGAATACTCACTTATGCTCGCTACTGTACATTCCCGGAATCTATGTACAGTTTACAAAACACAATTACTATTTTCGGAGATCGCGATATTTTGCCACGAAAATCACGTCACTCGGACACCGTCGAAACAAGTGCTACAGTAGTATTTCGCAGGAAAATTTGAATTAATGTACTTTTCCCCTAATTTTCAAGCAATTTTTATCGCCTTTCAACGTATTTTCAATATTTTTCTTGTTTATTCGAAAACGTTCATGCTTTGCAGTTATATTTTACACTTTTATAGCTATTCCATCGATTTTTTGCTTTCAGGGTTCTAGAATCTTCAATACGGTTTCAATCGTCTTTTTCACCTTGTGCATTCTTGATCATTGATAATGGAACAAATATTTCCACCTAGACTTATTTCTTTAAAAACAGTAGAACAACGCAAACAGAGGTACACATGACAGTTTTCGTAATTACCAAGAATATTTTTCTAATTCAGATTGATACATTTAAATCACTGTGAAATTATCACTCAAATAGGCACTGTTGAAGTAAAAATTCATCGGGAAATAGTCAGGATCGCCTCATTCAGATGATCCAAAACATCGTCATCCAATTAAACAACTTCAGGTCACAATTAGGTTCATTTGCTCAATTCACAGTTTTCCGAAATGTGAACAAACGTGTGGTGGCGTTTTTGGGTGTCGCCGAGTCAACAGTGATTTGATACAATCAGAAGACGGTCGCCGATGTCAAAGAAAAGAAATTTCAAACAAGAAAAATGAGAAACAAAAAGGCTTTGAAACTTCTGGATGAAGATGAGAAGCGGCTCATATCCGAGCACATCTAAAAGTGCTACATCAAAGATTCCAACTTCTCGGTGCACTCTCTACATGCTGATCTCTAAAATCTTTACGACTATCCATACTCTCCATCGACGTTGTATCGACAGCTAAAAGCGATGAGATTCAGCTACAAATTGAGAGTTATAATCCTTTTTGTACTGTCGAAAAAAAGAAGTTTGGCCAAGGATTTTCAAAAAAAAAATTCGCGCTCGAAACGCAAGTGCGACTGGAAGTTGTGGGCGGAGTCAAGGCGGAGCTAAACGCAAGCGCCGCACCTGAAATTTCTCTTGATTTTTTTACGAGCGGCAAGCAACAGTAAGAGAAAATCGTGTTTTAATCGATTTTTTCACCGATTTTTGCCGTATATTTATATTTTTAATGAAAATGTATGAAATTGTTACTTTCTAAAACAATTTTTGTTGTCGTTTACGTATTGTTGTCAAGTTTTCACATTTTTTCACTTCAGTTATTCATATTTTTCAGGGAAAGGAGAAATGCCATCGAAGAAGTGCTGCATTATCATCGATAATGCACCAATCGATAATGCACCATACCACAATCTCACCAGAGAAAAAGTAAAACATTAGTCTTTATATTTTTATAAAAATAAATTCTTACAGCCTCCCACCACGTCTTCTAAGAAAGACGAGATTGCTTTCTGGATGATGGAGCACAATCTTCTGTTCAGCTCCAAGGCCACCAAACCTGAGCTTCTTTCTCTCGTGAAGAGCCACATCGCGGCGAATGGTGGTCGAGCAGCATTTGTCGTTTACGAAGTCAACTCGTGGGCGGAAGAGTTGTACGGAGTGCGAAACCTCAGGCTTCCTCCGTACCATTGTCACTGGAATGCCATCGAATTTGTGTGGGCGGACCTCAAGTCACACCTTCGCAGATTCGGTGACCCCAGTGACAAGCTCGAAATTGTTAGAAATCGTGCTCTCGATTTCTTGCAAAACTACGACGGCAGCAAGGCATCTTCAGTGATCGAACACTGTCGACGAGACGAAAACGATGTCCGACAGATGCAGCACGAAAAAGACCAGATGGTCGATGATGAGGATTTCAGTCTTGTGTATAATGTGAACGAGAGCGGTCAGCTGACGAATGTTCACTGAGTTGATGATGAAGACTGGATTGTTGCATTTCCAGTAGTTGAAGCAGACATCGAAGAAGATCTGTCAGATTTGTCGATGAATAACGAGGAGTTGAACGCAGTGGAAGGCGAGAATGAAGAAGCCAACTCGCTTGAAGAACCGAGCGGTGACGACTTTGAGATGCTCTAATCGATTCTTCTCACGTCTAATCGATTCTTTTCACGATTGCAAGTCCTGGACGAGAATCCGACAACTCCTCGACCGCGATATTTCACCACGAAAAAAACCTCAGTTTGAAACGAGTGCGACAGTAATTTTAGGCGGGAAAATTTAAACAAAATATTTTTTCTCTTATTTTCAAGCAATTTTATCATCAAATTTATCGATTTTCAACGCGTTTTCGGGATTTGTTTGGAAAAAATTATAATTGTGCTTCGCTTCGACTTTCTCACGTTTTTTGGCTGTTTTATTTCAGATTTTTAAATTTCAGGTCACAAAATCGTCCTCGACATGAACATCGCCGTAATGTCTCACTTTCGTCTCCATTATTTTGTGGTTAGTTTTATTTTCGAACAGATCTTTCTTTTCCGCCAGAGATTTTCGTTTTAGATAGGTCCCTGGAATCACTCGATCGCGCAGTTCGAGGACAAAATAAATGCGAAACTATGGAAAAACCTATGGAAAATTATGAGCGGTTAGTCGCACAATGCTCAGCAAATTTCTTCTCCGCCTTCACTCTCGTTGACAAGGTGTTTTGATGATCTGGAAAAATATACAAATTAAGTTTTACAGCATCCGACCAAAAGCTCCAAAAAAGCAGAGTTACGCGCATTTCTCAAGAAACACAACGTCGATTGCGCTGTGGATGCCACTAATCTGCAGCTTTGGGAGGAAGTGAAATCATTCATGGAAACGAGGGGTGGAAGAGATGCTATGTAACGTTACTATGTCGATGAATACGCGGAGTCTCTCGGTGTCAAGATTGTGCGGCTTCCACCTTACCATTGTCAGTTCTCTCCGATCGAATTGATTTGGAATCAACTCAAAACCCATCTTAGATCGGCGGGAAAGACAACTGATAAGTTGGCAGTTGTCGCTGAGCGCGCTAAAACATGGCTTAAGAACACCAATGAATCACAAATTGCGTGGACTTAAGATCATATTCTCAAAATCGAAGACGGCATCAAGCTTGTGATGGTTGAAGATGACGAGAATTGGGAGTGGAATGACGATGAATCGAACATGTGACTTCTTCGCTGTTTTCTAATAAATTGTTGTTGATTGACGTCAGCTGACCATTCTCGTTCACCTCATAAACAGGCTTGAAGTCTTCATCATAGACCATCTGCTCCTTTTCATGCTGCATCCGTCGCATGTCGTTTTCGTCTAGCCGGCAGTTGTCGATCACTGAGGACACCTCACTGCCGTAATAGTTTTGCCAGAAATCAAGAGTGCGATTTCTCACCTAAAACATATGATATTTTTGTAATTTCAGAACGAGAACTAACGATTTCGAGCTTGTCACTGGGGTCACCGAATCTGCGGAGGTGTGACTTGATGTCCTCTGCCACCCAAATTTGATGGCATTCCAGTGGCAATGGTACGGAGGAAGCCTGAGGATTCGCACTCCGTACATTTCTTCCGCCCACGAGTCGACTTCGTAAACGACGAATGCTTCTCGACCACCATTCGCCTCGATGTGACGTTTAACGAGAGAAAGTGGCCTTGGAACTAAACAGAAGGCCATGCTAAATCATCCAGAAAGAAATTTCGTGTAAGCCTTTGTCGCCACCAAATCCCAGCACAATTCCACGGTCATCCACTTTTAGTCTACCACTGTTCGCCAGATCTTCGAGTATCCGAGAAACCAATTGAGAAACGTTTTTTGCAGTAACTATAGCAGTCGATGTCGAGACTTCTTTCCCAGATCGAGTTGTTTTTATAGTCTTCTTCACTTGGATACAGTAATCTTTTGCAACGGTGTTGGCCTTTCTCATCTCCCTGGTTTTGTGGAGGCTATTGAAAACACCAAACGCCAATCTCGAATTGCAGAATTGCTAGAATTCTCTGAGGAATCCATTGGAAAGGTTCCGGCTTTAATCACTGGATTTAGCAAGTGCGCTCCCTTGAGACACAACGTGGCATTCCTCCATTTCGCGTTCTGGAATACCGTGAGTTGCTGAAAAAACAGTTTTAGTTCAAACACGACAAAATAAGTAAAAAAAAATCGAAAAAAATAATAATCGTTTGCAAAAGTAGCAAATTTATACTTTTTCATTAAAAACATACAAATATACTTTTATTTATTTATTCGAAACGAAGGAATAAGTCACTGACTTACATTCAGAAGAAAAGTTAAGTGAGGCAAAAAAACGGTGAAAAAATCAATTAAAACATAATTTTCTCATTAAGTTCATTGCCGCTTGTCAAAAAATCAATGGGAATTTCAGGTGCGGCGGTTGCGTTAAGCTCCGCCTTGACTCCGCCCACAACTTCCTGCACACTTGCGTTTCAGCCCGCGAATATTTACAGTAGGGGCTCAAACCGATACAGACGGTAAAGAGAGCGCAGAGAAACGAGAGCGTCTAGTTTCTCTGCCCCTCCTCTTTTCTTCTCTCTGTATTTTGTTGAAAAGCAGTTGCAACAGGAAAGAATCCAACTAATCATGGACATTCGTGCAAACAGACAACACTCTATTAGTCCTCCCTTTTTTTCCAAAAAATCGACCATTGACCTTCTGATTCCGGTTACGTGATGTGACGAAACTTTCCGATCTTTTGAATTAATTAATCCCCTCTCTCCCCCTATAAGAACGACCTGAAACTCTGCCAGGCCTTCCACTGATAAGCCTAATTTGATTCGGAAAAAAAAAGTAATTTGTCATACGAGAAAAAAATCGTAGGTAGGCACTAAAAATAATGTCGAGTTTTCTGAATATTAATCGTTTTCATATTCTATGTTTTATTCTTTGGCAATTCGGATTATTTTACGCATGTCAGTTGATATTTCCAGTAAGTTTCTGGATTACGGTATACGCCTTTAAACTGTTGAACTTCAGATTTTCTACAATTTTCATCCAGGACTATCATGCGAAGACCCAGGCTTTCAGTTTTCAAAACCAAAGTGTAAACTTTCAAAGTGAGCTCAAAGTTACCGGATCTGCAGACAAAAGTCTATATTTTCAGAGTGGAAATATGCTCTGAACTCACAGAAAACTGCTCCAAATGGCTCATTGAACCAGCTCCATTCCACTCAATGGTCCAGGATTTTAAAATGTTTTGTGGCTCGAAAGCTTATGACGCAGCGTGGATTGCCACTATTCAGTTCATTGGAGCTCTTGTTGGAGCATTGGTTTACGGTCACTTAGGAGACTACTTTGGGAGAAAACCTGTATCTTTTGTTGGTATTTCCATTGGAATCATTTTCGGAGTAGCATCAGGTAGGTCATTTCTCTGTAAAAGAGACGCAGAGCGTTTGTATGCAAACAGTTCTCTGTTTCACATTTCGGTGTGATCAGGTGGCCGAGTGGTTAAGGCGATGGACTGCTAATCCATTGGGGTTTCCCCGCGTGAGTTCGAATCTCATCCTGATCGAATCTCTTTTTCTTTCTTTTCTATCTTTTTAGGGGGTAGGTCCTGTTTCGTGACTTTGCGTTCATCTGGGTAGTTTCAAAATCAGAAATTTTATTTAAAAAGGTGTGATTATGAATTTAGCAGGATTTAGAAGTCCAGATGTCGGACGGAAAATGATATGAAAACAAAGAAAATTATCATTAAAAAATTCAAAAAACTATTCGATCAGGATGAGATTCGAACTCACGCGGGGAAACCCCAATGGATTAGCAGTCCATCGCCTTAACCACTCGGCCACATGATCACACCGAAATGTGAAACATAGAACTGTTTGTAAACAAGCACTTTTCTGCGTCTATATTTCACTTTTCAATATTTTCCAGGATTCGCCCCAACATGGCAACTATTTGCCACATTTCTTTTCATTTGTGGTACTTCTGTCGCGTGTATTATGGTCGTTTTCTATGCCTATATTCTGGAATTCATCGAGCCGCAGCAGAGAGTTTACATCAGATCTTTTTTCAATTGGGTGAGTTTGAGTGGAGTGGGATGAACTGATCCAAAAATGAAATGAGTTCAGTCCCCGTTATGCAATGAGAGACTCAAATGAAAATTGGATAAGAAATTCTAGTCCATCACTGATTAGAGTACATTCATGTTTTGTGCTGCAGATTCTGTTTGTGTTGAGTAGAATACATTTTGTGATCTGTGACAACAAGAACTTTTTGTGCCATTTTTAAGTGTGGCCTATAATTCGACACCTAGAAAACCTAGGCCACATCAACCTACAACATTTCAGGGATACGCTCGTCTCGTCTTCACCTTGGTTTGTTTCATTTGTGGATACTGGAGATCTACTGCAATCGTCACCTCACTTCTGGCTCTTCCAATCCTTCCAGTTCTCCTGGTTCTCCCAGAATCACCAAAATGGTAAGAGGGACTAGTTTTGGGGACTTTAGTCCACCAAGTCATAATTCAGGTATGCCACCAAAAAGCGATTCCGTGAGATGAAGGAAGCTGAGAGGAAAGTCGCGTGGCTGTCTGGGATTCCGTATGTGGAGAAGGAGGACAGAAAAGAGGAGAAATCAGAAGAAAAAGACACAAAGATGTACACGATTCGAGACTTATTCACCACTTGGCCGATAGCCTACAGTACGATTGTAGTGGGGTCGCTTTGGTTTTCGACGAGGTAAGTAAAAGAAAAGTGAATCAACATAACTCAAATTTTTCCAGTGTCTCCTCCTTCGGTGCTGATCTAAACTCGGGAAATCTAGCTGGAAATTTTTACTTGAGTCAATTTGTCTCTGCCGCTGCCATTGCCTTATCTAAAATCGTGAGTCTTTTCCACTAACCTATCCCCCGTTTCTATATTTTTAGTCCATCTTTCTCCTCGACATGTTCGTCCCTTCATTCAACCGTCAACGTCTTCACCAGGTGCCTCAGATCATAATGATCGCATGTTACACTGCTATCATGGCACTAATGATAACACCTGACACGGATTGTTCCAGCGAAGGATCTAGAAATCTGGCTAGTGAGTTTTTTAGGGAAAATGTGCTCTATTGAGAACATTCGTTCAGTTATCATCATAAACATCATCGGAGCATCGTTCATCGAGTTGACTTGGGATGCATGTTATCTGGTGGCTGCGGAAATATTCCCCACGAGAATAAGAACTATTGGTAATAAAAACTATTTGTAGTAAGCACTAGTATTTACAATTCCAGGCATTGGAACATGTTCTCTGCTCGCCAGAACAGGTGCTCTCCTTGCTCCTCAAATGGCATATCTCTCTGATATCTACCGTCCGATTCCGTATGCAATCGTCTGCTCAATTGGTACTATTTCTCTTCTTATCTCTTGTTTCTTCCTCCCAGACACCAAAGGAGTTGATTTGGCTGCATTGGATGAAAATATTCAAGAGGAGAAGAGAGAAGATGATGATATTCAGATTACTGTTGATGAGAATTTAGCATAATATTAGATTTTATGTATATTTTTAAACTCCTCTCAGTATTATGAGAAATTAACCTACTAATCTTTTGAAAGTATGTATCTAATGTTAATATGAAAGTTCACATATGATAAACTCACTTATACATCAAATCTATACAAGAACAACTACTTGAGATATCGCGCAATACATAGTTAATTAACTTATTTGTAACGAAAAACTATATTCCGCATACTTGCGGTTGGGAATCGTGGTCTCGCTGGTGTCAGAAACCCGAATCCCCGATTCCTGCTAGCCTGTGTCTTAGAGTCTCAAGACCTTCCGAACGTGATCTCGCTGGTATCAGAAAAACGAATCCCCGATTCCTGCTAGCCTGTGTTTTACAGTCTCAAGACCTCCAGAACGTGGTCTCGCTGGTATCAGAAAAACGAATCCCCGATTCCGGCTAGCCTGTGTCTTAAAGTCTCGAGACCTTCCGTACGTGGTCTCGCTGGTATCAGAAAAAATGAATCCCCGATTCCTGCTAGCCTTCCTGATGCCTACTCTCAATGGTTTTGCTGCTTTAAAACTCACGTTAAACAGCTAGGCGATAAGTGATACTGATCTCATGTCTATTCACAATTGGCTATCGGTAAGTTATGTGAAACGTCATTCCAAGCAAGTTTTTTAATTAAAATAAAATAAAACAGAAATGAGATTTATCGATAAATGAAATCTGTCTTATGTATCTGTGGCTGGCCACGCGTGTATTCTGCCTTTTTTTTAATTTAAAAAATTTAGAAAATTTCTAAAAACTTATGCGAGTTTTCGAAACAAAAGAGAAGTGCAAATGGTCTCTCCAGCCATCAAGGTTTCAATTTTCTACTGTTTAGCTCTCAATTGTCCCAAAAGAAAACTTACCGAAGAACAGACGGAAGAGGAAGAGGGATGAGAGACGTCGTCACGAGGGAACTTCAAAATCAGAACTGATGAGAGCTGTTATCGATCGATAAAATCAAAATAGTATTGTAGTGCAGGCCACGTCAGTTTTTCTCATCGTTGTGACTTTTAAAAAATGTATTTCTCTTTTTAAATTGGAATAATATTTTAAGAGACAATGTCTCACTCAAGCCACCAGACCATGTTACACATGCGCCAAACTGATCCGTTTTGGCAGATTTTTAATATGTTAGTACCCTGGGAATTCTAAGAATTTTATACTATACCCCATCAGACACCGCCTCCTTTGACCTACCAAAACGATCGATTGAAGTTGAAAAGTGATAATTTTTTTTCGAGCCTCAAGCCAGTCAGAGATTGCCTCTTAAACACTTTTTTATTTGAAACGAGAAAGTTCTTTTTTTGAGTTTTCTCCCTGTTTGTTGTTAAATTCGAATAATCGGAAACTATTAATCAACACAGAAGTTTATCTTCAAGATGTCGGATTTCCAGAAACAGAATTCCAGATACTAAATATTGCTTGATCATAATTTCTAGCTCCACTCCTGCCGGTTGATGACATTTGAATAGTCGTTCCTTCTGACTTTTTCGATTTTATCCGATTCAAAAATAGAATTGAAAAGACACCCAAGAGAACATGATAAGTTGGAATCATCTGGAAGTTTAATAGAAAATAGAGATATCCGTAGGCACAGACTAGTATCGCCAATTTTGCAAAATTCTCAAGACTTACTGTCGTACACATCGTCCTCACACCGAACAAATAATATGGATCAGAAATTATCAAAGTACCAAAATATCTGAAGAAAATCACAGCCGATAGATAGATTCCGAATGAAATAATATGGATTAGAATCAGAAAAACTGAAAATTTAGTCGATTGATATACTTCTTCCAGCTGATATTTGGCGGTGAGAGAAGAGTTGGTCAGAAGTTTTTTGAGTCGAAGATTCTGTCGGAGGAGGATTATATCGAAGAGGACATCGATGAAATTGAGGAAGAAGAGAATGACGAAGAAGGTGAACATCTGGAAAAAAGAGTCACAGATGGATATGGAGGAGGGAGATTCCAGGCCTTTCCTAAGACCTCGAGTACAATTTTTGGAAACCCTGTCTATTTTAAGGCAGGGTGAAAGTTAGTGAAAGAGAGTTGAGATTCAGAATTCCGTTGTATTGAGCTCGATAACCGGATATGTTTTCTCACTAACCTTCTGAGCTGCCACTGGTGGATAAATAGAAAATGAAACAGAGGGATCGCTAAATGATTCATCTTTGAATATATTGTACATAATTCCAAAGTTTGCCAACGTCTGAAATTAATTAACACGTTTTCATGGCCTCTTATTAATCATGGTTACATTAATTCCAACCAATAAGGGTCCCAAAATAACAGGAGTCTTTTCATATTTTTCAGCAGTTTTCATTGCTAAATATCGTTCGATTGTGATAGAAAATGGGAAGGATGTGGAGAGAGTTATAAAGAAAGAGATTATGGATATTAGACGTTTATGGTAGAATGGAATGACGGAGAGATCACATGGATCAGTGGAAATAAAGGGTTTGATAGTTTGAATAATCTGAAAAAGTTACATTTGGCCAAGTTTCCCTCTGTACATGTGCCTGTCCGAATGTCTTCAACCTACCGCTGTGATGGTATTGAGCATTGAAAACAAGATCATTGATAACAAATATCCTATAAAAACAGTTTTCAAATTCCAGTGAAAAGTAGAATTTAAAAGTTTAAAAATCAGAAAATATCCCAATGGAAAAATTGAAGAAATAGAGATCATAACTTGATAAATACTCGAAAAACGGAATATTGGATTGTAGGCTTGATGGAAGATTGTAGAGCAGTTGGTAGACATTTCCGAGAAGGTGAATGTGATTTCGAGTGGAGTAAACGACTTATACATACTCTCGAAAGTCGGTCGTAAATTTCATGACAAAACTGGATAAAAACAGGGACATAGGTTTTGTGGTCATGGGATACATTCATAACTTTTTAGGGAAAAAAGACAATAAATCAGTAGAGAGACATATCGGAGTTTGCAGACATGGGTTTCTAAGAATCTGAAATACAGAAATTTGGGAAGGGGGTTCAACAATCACGACACTCTTTCAAATGTGGGGTCTTTAATATTCGACCTACCGAACGAGTTACAGCCTTTTTTGGGCGAACTGGCTTTGTTCCCAGAAGTTCATTTCCAATTCGTTCCATCTCAGTAAGTTTTCTATTTCCTTATCATCCAGCCATTTCCCTGGTTCAGCACTCCCCAATTTCGTGCCTCCTCACTTTTAAAATGTGCTAAACTCTTGTGCATTTTTGATTCTTTTCACATGTTTATGATCCCTTTCTACTCACTTTCACCTTGCTCAAGAATGGTTCTCTTCTTACTATTATTTTCCTTTTTTTTGGAATCTTCTTCACCTACACTTTATGCCGCTTGCTCATCGTCATGTCACAGAATAGTGAGAGCAGTAGGATTACAGTTACGGGAAAAAATACAACAGGTGGCACGTACAATGTTTGTAGACTTGGATTATGATGTCCCAAGAATTACTCGTTTTGCTGTGCGGTCCTGGAGAATTCACACGTATTGAGTTCAAAGCGTGTCAGGTGTCAATTGCAGGTGCCTCCATACCGGAAACGTGACGAAACAAAGAGAACAAAAGAGGCCACAAGAAAGATCCGAGATTAGATTTACAGGTTGTTGGAGATATAATTGCAAGTCATGGTGACCTACGATAGGATTAAGAAAGGAAGCTCAACGATTTCAAACTCCTAATTTTCACATTTCAACTAACTAAAACTTTCCGTTCCCAATATCTACACTCCATGTGAATAAGCCTTTACACACTTGAAGGCTCATTTCTCCCTGTTGGCAAGAATAAAGGAGTCGGACTGTAAGAAGACTGAAAGTATACTCCCGACCTTTGATGTGGCCGCGGTACTCATCCGAAAGACCAAAAGAAGACGTTCAATCTGTCACGAATTAGCATCGGAATTCATAAAAACACAAAATAGTATATAAAGATTGTCATAAAGTGATAAGCGGCAAAATGGGAATATTGAAAAGTGTGAGAGCTTAATTAATGAGTTGATAGGGAAGGAAATCAAAATTCGGACTTGACAATAAGGTACTAAGCTCCAAAAGGGAATGGGATACACGTGAGAAGAATCTGAATCAGGATGCTTCCGAGAAGACTATGTGTTGGCGGTGAAATATTTGGCTCTGTGTCAAGAGTCTGGTGTTGGTGACACGTTTCTGATGATATGTTTTTGATGATCCAAAGCCAACAGATGTTGTGAAAATGTGTTATCAGCAATTAGTGTCTAACTTGCAGAGTTGAGGTGAAGCATTCATTTCAAATCCGACATTCTCTCGTCTCATTACAAACCCTCGTTACGCGCCCATTTCATTCAATACCATGATCTTTCTGTATTCCGGAGTATCTACATCCATAAAACATATTTTCTTATTCTACTTATCCCTTTTATTGACTCCTCTCCGTTTGTTGTTCTATATTATTCGCCTATTTTCATCTACCATTTTTACCCAAAACAGTATCCTCCTTGCTCCTGGGAAAGTTGAATCACACGTTGTCTCTTTGTGTAAGTAAGGGGGCGGGCCTCCCATTTGGCTGCGTACTAAAATAAGGGCGGAGCAAGAGAAGACTGCGTCGAGGGGTTCTATCTCACTGACGAGTATAGATACCCGTCTCATTCCTTCATTCTCATCTCATTCATCCACCCAACTCACTTACCACTTCCCACCGAAAATGTCTCTCTCAAAGATGACTTCCCACCAAACAGGCATCTCTGTGGAACTCACTACAGACAAGGATGCCCTCTTTAAATCCTGTTTTGAATTGACCAATGAGATGAACATCACAGCCCGTGGTCGTCGTATTTTCCCAACTCTGGAGTATATCGTCACGGGGTTGGACCCATCGAAATACTACTTGATCAGCATGCATTTCGAATTTGTCGATGACAAGCAATTGAGATTCGTCGGTGGAAAATGGACAGAATCTCCTTCAACTGAAGAGAAAGGAGATCCACGGATTGTATTCCATAAGAATGGAGCTCAACTTGGAAAGGATTGGATGGATAAGCCACTCAGCTTCGACCAGATCAGAGTTACCAATCGCAAGTCGAATGAGAATAAGGGGCCATCTTTTGTAAGTTTACTTTTCTACAGTTTCAAATTTGGAATCCAATTATTTACAGGTCTACCTCTTCACTAAACACAGATACATCCCTGTTCTGACAATCTATGAGGGAGATCAAATCGTTCACATTTCAAAGATTGACTACACTTCATTCATCACTGTGACAGCATATCATGTAAGTTTCAATGGGTCTAGACAATTAGACGATCTCTCAATATTCATCTTTTCAGGGTAATGCACTGAACCAACTCAAAACTGACACCAATCCATACGCAACAGGAAGCCGTCTGGATCATCGGATGAAGCGTCAATCGGCATCAGAAGGAGCGGGGAGCAGCTCGACACCATCAAAGAGAGTCAAAAAAGAGGCAGTCTCTCCAAGACCATCTACATCCACTGCTAATCTTTTCCAATTTCCAACCCAATCTCCAATTGGTGCTTCACCACTCCCATTCCTCTCAATGTTCCCCAATTATATGTTGCAATCCGATGCTTTCTTGCAGCAGTTTCAAACGTTTTCTCAAATGCTCACTCATCAACAGCCTATGTTACCTAACCCATTTTTAGCTGCACTCTTCCCAACTCCACCAATCACTCCAGGTGCATTGGCTCAAATAGTGACTCCTCCAGTGAATGTTGAGCCAGTTGAGCCAACTGAGGAGGATACCACTGTTGATGCCTAAGTCCCCTTACTTCTCCTCATTTTTTATTTAAATCCAGTTATCATCAACCTATCGTTTTCCATCATTTTCCACTTCCCTCGGTTATGATCTCTTGTGTGTCATTCATTCATTCTCTATTTTATCTCTCCATCTCTCCATGTCGTTCAGTTAATAAATTTCCAAAAAACATATCAAATTTCTCTTCATTTTCAATTTGTAAAGAACGAATCTAACTGAGGCAATAGTCTCAAAAATGATCTTCAAGATGTCGGATTTCCAGAAACAGAATTCCAGATACTAAATATCGCATGATCATAATTATTAGCTCCACTCCTGCCGGTTGATGACATTTGAATAGTTGTTCCTTCTGACTTTTTCGATTTGATCCGATTTAAAAATAGGATTGAGAACACACCCAGGAGAAGGTGATAGGTTGGAATCATCTGGAAATTTTACCCAATACTACAGAGAAGCAGCGTCGCTCGGAAGAGTCTTACCGTCGAACACATGAGTCTCATACCGAACACGTAATATGGATCAGAAATTATCAATGATCCAAAATATCTGAAAAACGCCACAGCCGATACATAGATTCCGAACGAAATAATATGGATTAGAATCAGAAAAACTGAAAATTTAGTCGATTGATATACTTCTTCCAGCTGATATTTGGCGGTTAGAGAGGAGTTGGTCAGCAGTTTTTTGAGTCGAAGGTTCTGCCGGAGAAGGATTATATCGAAGAGGACATCGATTAAATTGAGGAAGAAGAGAACGAAGCAGAAAGTGAATATCTGCAAAACAGAGTCACAGATGGATATGGAGGGAGGAGACGACTCCTCCCATCTTCATTTCATTGTGACAGGCGGAACCCGTGAGATGTCCGTACATTCCAACGCTATACATCTTCTCATTCTTTTCTCTTTTATCGAACTACCGGAAAACTAGGAAGACACGCTATGAATCAGCTATCAATAGTCGAGTTCAAACTTCTAAAATAATCATTCGAAATAACCTTTTAAACGAATTTGATAACTGCAACTGAATATTACACCCTCAACATATAAAGTCAGAAGTAACATCATTACATTCCTGAACAACCGATAACATGAGTGAAAACTGTTGAATTGGTTTCTAATTGAGTCCTAAATCAAGAAACGTCATTGAAAGAGCGGAAGTGAACCTCAAGTTCTTGTGATACGGAATTTCATTTTGAAACGGGGTTACTGTATTCAGGTGATTGATAGGACAAACCCTGGTACAACTCTAGTGACGCTTGAAAAGCAATCGGAGAACGAATGATGAAAAAACCAAATAAATAAGCTTGGAGACCTTTAAGGCCTTCCCTAAGACCTCGAGTACAATTTTTGGAAAACCCTGTCTATTCTTTAGGCAGGTTGAAAGTTAGCGATGGAACGTTGGGATTTAGAATCCCCTTGTCTTGAGCTTAACAGCCGGATAGGGTTCTCTGACTAACCTTCTGAGCTGCCACAGGTGGATAAACTGAAAATGAAACTGAAGGATCGCTAAACGATTCATCTTTGAATATATTGTACATGATTCCCAAGTTAACCAGAGTCTGAAATCAATTTATACATTTTTTGCATCTTATGAATTATGGCTACATTCACTCCAACCAATATGGGTCCCAAAATAACAGGAGTCTTCTCATATTTTTCAGCAGTTTTCATTGCATAATATCGTTCGATTGTGATAGAAAATGGGAAGGATGTGGAGAGAGTTAGAAGGAAAACTATTGCAAATAAGAACCGTTTATGGTAGAATGGAATGATGGAAAGATCACATGGATCAGTGGAGATAAAGGCTTTGATAGTTTGAATGAACTGAAAAAGTTACATTGGAGCAAGTATATGTGTCTCAGTATCTGTGTCTGTCCGAATGTCTTCAACCTACCGCTGTGATGATATAGACCTTTGAAAACAAGATCATTGATAAAAAATAACCAATGAAAATAGTCTTCAAATTCCAATGAAAAGTAGATTTTAAAAGTTTGAAAATCAGAAAATATCCCAATGGAATAATTGAAGAAATAGAGATCATAACTTGATAAATACTCGAAAAACGGAATATTGGATTGTAGGCTTGATGGAAGATTGTAGAGCAGTTGGTAGACATTTCCGAAGAGGTGAATGTGATTTCGAGTGGGGTAAACGACTTATATACACTCTCGAAAGTCATAAATTTCATGACGAAACTAGATAAAAGCAGGGAATTCGGTTGTGCGGTCATGGGATACATTCATAAATTTTAAGAGAAAAAAGGCCGTAAATTAGGAGAGAAACATATCGGAGTTTGCAGAAGTCACATGGATTTCAAAAGAATCTGAAAATCATAAATTTGAGGACGGGGTTTGACAATCAGGACACATTCAATAGAGAACACGCATCTCAGTTAGTTTACATGCTGCTTTACTCAAACTTCACACACTCATAGAGTTGATCACGCTCTTTCAGATCTACCAAACTCATCCTCAATATTCGACCTACCGACCGAGTTAAAGCCGTTTTTCGGTCAAATTCGCTTGGTTTCCAGATGTTTATTCCCAAAACGTTTCGGTAGGAGACACACATCTCAGTGAGTTTGCACCCATTTCCCTCATTCACCGTTCAGCACTCCCCCAATTTCGTGCCTCTTCTCTCCTGTTCATGTTCATCATGTCCACCTTCTCCTTCCAACACATAAACCCATAATCCTTCTGTGTCCCCACCTACTATAGCATGACCACCTCAACAGCAATTAAGTCTCTCTCCCCCTTTACCAGTAGTGGAAGCAACGGGACCCCTCTTCTCTTCGTCGTCATGGTTCTTTTCGGAGCACCGGAACACCCGCACCTGCCTCTTTCTCCCCCATTCATTTCTCACCACTTTTCATATATTCTTCACCTTCTTCTTCTTCTTTTTGACTACTATATATATAAGAACACGCAATCCGCACACTAGTTTTTTAGTATCAGCATTTTCACAAGTTTCGTGTGAAATGAGAGATAAAAATTAAAGAATTCTGGAGAACGAGTTCCGGGAAAAAATATTCATGATAGATGTATGTATCAAGAGATGATATCGGAGCAGAGAACCTTCATTTTGAAATGATCTTCAAGTTAGAAAGAGCTTAGATTACTGTAGTTTTTCCAAATCTTTTCTGTCTTTTTTTTAATTGCAAACTAGTCACCGGTCCCGTGGATGTGATCTAATCCCTCTCGTCAAATTATACTTTAATCAGATTGAATGTATCTGAAACTATGGCTTCAGACTAGAAAAATATCAATTCATTTTTCTAAATCGGCACGTTTTTTTATGTGAATCATGGTCATAATCTGATATATATTTTCAAAATCAAAAGAGACTCATTTTGTTATTTGACTTGCAAAGGACACATTGATAATTGAAGGGAATTATAAATGTACTTTTCGAATTGTTGAGATTATGGTAATTTGAAAGTTAGTATGTTTGGCTGAACGTAAAAGCACAGTCTAGTAGAACTTTTCATAAACTGGCTCAGATACGGTTGTTGTCTAGAACTTTCTGGGAATTTTCTGTGCTATAATATCTAAAAGTGAGACTTTTTCATTTCTACATTGTTCATCGTGCATTCCATACGCCTTTTTCCAGTTCATGAAGGGTTATTTCTCAAATTTTGTAGTTGACGTCTTTCCGATATACCGTTAAACCTGTATTATAAATGCCCCTTTATTAGAAGAGCGCCATTAATTGAAGGGCTACTATAACAGAAGGAAGTAATTTAGAACCAGAAATAGTTTCTGTAGGTTCAATGTAATCTTTATCTTGTTTCTGTCCAAAAAAATCAGTTTCTTTGTTAGATGGACCAGATACGCTAGATTTATTCAAAAATGAAGAGGAAATCGTTGAGATTTGTTGTTTTTTCTCACCAATTCTATTGAATTCATTTGTCGAACACACAACTTTTTTTGAAATTCTTTGTCTAGAAAATAAAAGGGTCCCTGTAAAAGAAGGGCATGCCCTTCTATTACAGGTTTTACGGTAATTCTCTGAGCTCAACAGGCTTCTCAAAGTTGACAATTTTTCTAAAATTATTCAGAAAATGTCTCATAGTTGACGCATGTGAAAGTAGTCTAGACGTTCATGAACCCAGAAAATTATTTTAAAAACCAGTAGGCTTATAGAAGAAAATGCTAAACATGCCGCAGGTATAGCAGACTTAAAAGAGTTCCTATCGGATGATCTCCGTATCACATTTGGCACTGTAATATACATCTTGAGTTTATACTCAGTTAATTTGTGAAAAACCTATTATTTTTAGTGTACAGTGTTACATAATCCGATCAACTGCCAAAAATACCGTAAAACCAGTAATAGAGGCGCACCTGCTAGCAAGAGTTTGGAGCATCCTATCTCGGCTCTTTTTAAAAATATGAAAAATTTTCAACAGAAGAAATATTCTACGAATATTAAGCTATATTTTATCAGTTAGTAGTTTTTGAGATTTCCTTTGGGAACCGAGATATACCGCTTCAAACAGGCACTACTAGGTGCGCTTCTATTACAGTTTTTACGGTATAGTTGACCGTTTGGAGATTAGTATGCATATGAACTGTCCTCTAGCTGGATATAACCATCTCCCTTTCTACTCTATCTCATTTCCAGTCTCTACCAAAACGTTCCCCTCTCCCTCCTTCCCCCCATCCATCACTTTCCTCCTCGTGTCCTCATCTTTTTGTCCCATTCTATTCTTCTCCTGCCATGTACATATTCTTGCACTTTTTGTTCCACCTCTTCTTCTTCTTTATTCCCGGACATCATCTAGAATTCAAAAGTCGTCTTCTTTGCAAAAAGGTGTACATGGTCCCATCCCGACCGAAAACGTGTCTCTAGTACATCTTCTTCTCCTTTTCCCACACATCTCTTCCCTTTTTCATATTTACATTAATATTGACTCTTTCTCTTTCTCTCTCTTCCGCTCCAGAAGTATGTCCGACGCTCTTCAGAATAAAAAGAAGAGTGTCAGAAGGGGGAGGAGGCTCCAGGTGTGTGTGTGTGCTCGTCGAGCTCTCCCCTTTTACCTCTTTTTTCATTTTTTCTCCCTATGCAGAGTAGTTTTTTTAAGTCGGAGGAGTTGTTTTCATTTGGCTTTATGTAGTCAGATGAGCCAAAACTTCTTTTGTAAAATCGAAAAATCTTAAACTCCTGAACTTCCCGCTCCTTAAAAATTCACATAGTAGTAAAGTGGCGCTAAGTTATCCCAGTTTCATTCGAATTGAATATTATTCTGACCCGTCTGAAACTCTGAACAAATATCAATACACACCAAGATGCATGTATGAGGTGTCAGTCATCGAAACTTTCAGTTCCGGAAAAATTAATGAGGCAGAAGGGAAAACGAAGTACGTAGGTAATAGATACCTTTCGGAATAGGAGGTCAAAGTGTCAGAGAATTTCCAATTGGACCTTGAGTTGTACTGAATTTTGAGAGTTCGTGTTCGTCGAGTTTTGATCAAAGTTATAGATTTCTAACTGAATTTACCTTGTGTCTGTGTATCCGGATGTCTGTGTCTATATCTGTCTGGAACTTCAGATTTCAAACAATTCCTGTTTTCTCAAATTTTCAATAGTTTTAAAGTACTTTTGTCAAATGACGGCCCGTGTCGTAAAAAGCCGAAAAATTTCCCAATTTACTTGTTTTTTTCATACTTTCTTCATGATAATTTAATATTTTTTCTGAAAATTGACGGAATTTTTCAAGTTTCAGTATCAATAACAGTTTTTGCAAAGAAGAATCCTGACTATTCTGTCTGTCTGTGCGTCTGTGTTTCCGGATGTCTTCCGTAATTCTGAAAACAAGAGACCAGAGCTTTTTCAGAACCTCAGGAATACCGGGGCACCCGAACAGACACCCAAGAACTCCCTAACTTTCGAGACTCTATCCGTTTCATTGTCCCCTCATAATTTCTCAGAAAAATCCATCTGAAATCTGTCGATAAGCTAGCTAGCTTAGCCCTCTCTTGTTTTTCTTCTTCTCTTTTCTGAAAATACTCATCGACCATTTATTGTATCCTCCCCCTCTCCTCATCCTCCAATCTGACCAATCGACTACATTTTTATTAGTGTTACTAATACTTCATCTCTTCTAATAAATGATAAATAAGATGACTAATGTCTTCAAGCCAGTTTCCATCTGTCTGCGTCTCTCTTCTCTCACTGGTTTCCACTCTGCTTCACATACGTACTAATTACCTGCAAGTCTATTCACAAATCTCATTCGATTTATGAATTTCTAAGTATTTTTGGGAGGTTTCGAAGTATCGGGAATTGCGAATCACTTGGTTCCTAGAAGCAAATTCGCTCCAACGCATTCCTCTCGTTCCAGTCCAATAGAGCGCACTTTCCAAATCAAAAATCTATCCGATCTTTGACCAATTTTTGATGTACTTCCTTCTTATCACAACTACTTTCTCCTTAGTGCCAACCACCTGGTCACTAACTAATTCAATCAGCATATTTTTTCTTAGTCTAATCGGAAATTGTTGCCTGCTACAGTAGGACGAGATATTCAGAATAACACAATTCAATGAGAATATGGGAACTCGAGGATCTTGGTTGCATATATCTTCTATAGCACGGTCTCCTAGGATGATTTTAGGGGCAGTTTACGTCATCAAACGTGGAATGTCACGAAAAATGAAAAATTACAGAAAATTCACACGTGAGGGCTTTTTTGAAAGGGGAATGAAGTGGTCATACATTTTCTCGAGAACCAACGCGTTTTTCTAAAATCGGCTCACTCAGTTTTGTTCGAAACCGTGTTATGAACCCACCAGTAATTTTCTGTGTTTTTCTGTTGGGTAACTCTTGAGTTATCCTTTGTTGAAAAATCAACTGAAAACACCCTACTTTTTCAATAACATTGAAATATCCATACTTGTCACGGGCCGGGCCGGGCCGGGCCCGCTAAAAAAATCTTCCGGCCCGGCCCGGCCCGGCCCGGGCTGGCCCGTCAAAATATTGAAAAAAAAAATCAGCCGATGATCAGAATCAGGATCAAGAACTTGCTGGAGGCTTTTGAAAGTAGTCTTATCGAATCCCCCGACCTCTTTTTAGTATAAACCGAAGAAAAAATTTAATTTCCAAGACTTTCAATTCTATTTTTCAAAAATAATTTTTTGCTGCGGGCCCTGCGGGCCGGCCCGGGCCCTGAAATTTTCAGCGAGCCCGGCCCGGGCCGGCCCGTGATTTGACAAGTATGGAAATATCTGACCTCATTTTGCATATATCAAAAATCCATTCTCTCTACTTTTTTCTTATGTTCATTGGCTACCATTTGCACTCATTCATTACGTGTTTGCTTCTCAACTGATATAGGCAATTTCAGTGAAAAATTGTGCGATTTTTTGATCTGTTGTCTTAAAATGACTATAACTCTCTAGGGAGTAACCGCACAAAAAAGTTGTAAACTACAAAAATGAGGCTCTACCTCTGTTCTGTATGGTTTATACATAACTTACTTACTGGGTCAATCAGGGATACCGAGAAACCTTCTCAAAGTTGGTAATTTTCAACTGAAAACGGCTAGAGTTTACACCCTTTTGATCGGTACTGTAGGTTAGTGCTGCTTAGAATTCAGAATACTTGGAAACAAAACTTCTCCCAGTTGTCCGAAGCTGCTTAGCCCAAGCACCATTCTCCGTGACGTCACCATCTCTCAGTTATGATGCTCTCCGAACTTTTCATCTTCCCATCTTATTTTCATTCCGTTCCGCCTCATTTCCTCTTAAAAATCTCTCTCTTGCATACTTCCTTTTTTCCAGATTTCTTTTCCTTATTTTTGTTTTCTTGTTCAATCTTTATCCCCCATAACTTTTCCCTCCGTAATCCCATTCTGACGTGTCTTTCTACCAATGAAATGCTTCTAATCTCACCCCTCTCACCTCACATTCTTTAATCCTACATCTAAAAAATATGAGCCTCAAAATATCCTTACTTTTTCTATGAATTCAATCAGAAAAAAGAATTCTGCCAAATTCTTTTTTATTACTCTGTATATTGGATTAGGTGCCTGCGCACTGGCTCCAGGTGCGAAAAAATTGAGCGTTTTTCCTTTTTTATTTCGGACCTGACACTTGGACATCCGGACACACAGACATCTTTCTTCCCAAATTGATCATTGATCATAGGAAAGAAGTCAAAGAAGAGTTTTATATGAAAGTAGAAGTTTGATGCTTATTGAGCCGTGAATGGAAACCTGAGAGATGTCGAAAAGGAAGAGAGAAAGGAGACCAGGTGAACTTGCATATTCCCCTCTCTTTTTATAATGCAAAGTGTTCTTTTTTCTGCTTTTGAGTTTTGATGTTTCAAAAGAAGAGCAACTTTTCCATAAAATTTGTCTGGGGAAGTCTTGTCTAATCTAATTCATTCAGAACCTTATACAATCCAGACAGTGCGGAAAATTTAGGAGGTCGATTCGGATTTTGTGAAAAAGTTTTTTAAAATTCCGATTCCAAAAAAGGAATCTGTTGTTTACACATCTGTTTCGTAATTCCTGATACTTTCAATGACTCATTTTTGACATTTCCCAGTTCTGGCCTGCGCTGTTTCTCGGTCTGAACCTTTGTTCGGATGCCCAATTTCAAATTTTTGTGAATTATGAAGACTTTTTAATCAATCGAACGCTGCTCAACTTCAGTCAATCCCATCTATCTGTACATCTGTTGGTCCGGATGTCCACACAGACATGTTGGCATCAGGAGGTTTCCGATTATATCAGTGAATTTTCTGCAGTACTGAGTCATCTCGACTCGTTTTAATGCGTGGCATATCAAAAAAGATTCAGAATCCTTATGATTTCAGCTTTTCCATCATTCAAATCTTGTTAGAGCTCTAGCTATCCAAACAATACTCTCCTCCTCAAATTCTGAATAATTTCTGACTCTCAAAAAACAATAAATCAAAAAATCTCCCCTCATCCCACCAGAACCAGCTAATCTAAAATTTTCAAAAGAAAGAAAACTTAGTCTTTCTCCTAATAATCTTTTCGAAATCCTCCGTCATATTGACGTCAACTCTTCGTCCCCCCTCAGTTCTTTTTTTCTTTTTGACGAGAATCTAAATGACAACTGACTTGGCTCATTTCTTCTTCCTCTTTCACCCCAAAGAAGAGTCCTTACTCTAAATATAGACAAAGCATATATGTATATGCGAAGAAAGGATTGGATGAGGTTGGAAGAAGAAAAAAAGAAGACGTTAAAACGGGGAGGAAGAGCAGATTGGAGAGAAGAACACTCCAAATTATAGGTTTCATTTCGGGGAGAGAGGAAAGGATGCAACTGAACGGCAGAAAGCGACATGAGGTTAGACACGGGTGAAAAACAATAGAAGCTGTAATTTAGGTGGGCAGGTTTATGAAAATATGATTGCTCGGGGTTTTTGCGCTCAGCGAAAGCACTCTGTCGAAACTCGGCAGAGCGCGTTTTCTCATTATCAGTCCCTTTCTTCGACCTTTTTTGGATTTTTCTAGCCTCAATGTTCACTAGTCGCTCTTAGTGCACGACGAATGTTAACCTTTTTGTAAATGACGACAGTTATTAGCAGTCCACCCCTGTTACAACAGAGCCCCACCGCAAACGAGAGAATATCGGCGAGAGAGACGCAGAGTTTTTTCTAGCGTCGACACAGATTTTCACAGTTTTTGACCGATTCTCGCATTTTTTCAAAGTATTTTTGTGAATCATTGAAAAATGGGAGAATGGGTAAAAAACTGTGTCGGTGCAAAAAAACTCTGCGTCTCTCGCCGATACTCTCTCGTTTGCGGTGGGGCGCAATTGCAAGAGCGGTGAACTGCTGATAGCTTCAACTCGATATTTGAGTTTTTCCTGAACATTTTTTCCGTTTCTGCTTAATGAACTTTTGTAGATTCACCTGTTATTCTTAATTTCCGTAAGTCATTTTCAGCTCTTTCATATATCAAAATCCCCGCTTTCAACTGACTTCTTTCACCTCGAAAAACCTTGTTTTGAGTGTCCCACGCCTTCAAATTTCCATCCTTTTGTCAGAAAACTTTCTGAGAAAACTGTGTCCCCGTCCTGTCCTTTTTAGTGAGATTTAAAAATCCTCTGAAATTTGAGAGTTTGGAAATAAATTCAGATTGAAAGAATCTCGTATGAGCAACCCGCTCATATACTCATTAGTTCCCGAAGACCAAACAGAGCAGTCTTCCGAATGTCTCATCTCGATTTTCTAACGTCTTCTCTCCCTCTCAACTTGCTCTCCGTTCTCCATTCCTGTTAGCTCTCTTCTCTCTTTTTCTCTCCGTCTCTTGCTCTTTCTCTCTCACTCCGCCCCTCTTTCATCTGGTTACCATGCCAACTTCTTCTTCTTCTTTCCTTCTTTTTATGTCCCTCCCGACCGCCCACCTCCTTCTTCTTCTTCTTTTTCTTCGTCGCCTCACCTTAATCGATGCTCTTTTCTTTCTTTCTTACTTTTTTCTTTTTTCTTTTTCTTTTTCTCATTACTTATTACTCACTCAGAACCCTTTCAGAGCGGGTATCCCCTACACTATCCATGAAAATGACCGATGATGTGGACGCCCATATTCACGAGAAATTCGAGCTACAGGTATGCCAATGGACTAGAATTTCCTGGATTTCTATTTCTATTTTTTTCAGAAACGTCTCGGTAAAGGTGCATACGGTATTGTGTGGAAAGCGTATGACAAACGGTCGAGGGAGACGGTGGCACTGAAAAAGGTATGGTTTCTTTGTTGCAAGGTTTAGAACCTAAATTTTTATATTTTCAGATTTTCGACGCGTTCAGAAACCCAACAGATTCACAACGGACGTTTCGAGAAGTGATGTTTTTGCAGGAGTTTGGAAAACACCCGAATGTTATCAAGCTGTATAATATATTCAGAGCCGATAATGATAGGTGAGTAGCATGAAATCAAGTTAGGAGTCTAGAGTCATTGCTGAGCTACACCACCGAATAAATATGTTTTTCAGAGACATCTACCTGGCATTCGAATTCATGGAAGCAGATCTTCACAATGTGATCAAAAAAGGATCGATACTGAAGGATGTACACAAGCAATACATTATGTGTCAACTATTCAGAGCCATCCGATTTTTGCATTCAGGGAATGTACTGCACAGGTAAGAAATCATAATTGATTCTCGTTAGGGCGAGTTCCCATACATAACAAGACAATAATCCAATAACTCGGCCGAGAGACAAATCTCATTCTTTGATCAATTCCTATTTCCCGTTGCGGAGGTTTTCTGAGAAAATAACTTCCCCCTTTTTTTCTGTGATAATCAAATGATAATCATATCATCACAACTTCCGTCGTCACTAGCCCCGCATGTTGACATGTAAACAAACTAATCCCAAACTGCTTTTTCTTTTTTATCAAAGGGGTTTCGTAGAGGGGGACCGGGCTTACTAATGAAACGGGTCTGTGTGTTGGTCAGTCAGGATTTACAGAAATTTAGGATGATAAGAACCTTGTACGCAATATGGCATAATCTTTGCACTCTCTGACTGTTATAATTTACAAAAAGGTCAAGATTTGTTTTATTAGCTTCGCACAATTTTTCCAACTGGGCTCCACCAAAATGCCCTTGAAAAATGTATCTTTTTCTCTGAGTCTCTCAATTTCGCACACAATTTTCTTCGGTTTCGATAGAGCGCGGTTGTAATTAGCGTACCGTGGTAATACTACTGTCATGAAAAACAGGTTTATATTTAAAATAACAATTTCAATAACTAAATTTGCAAATCCATCTGTGTATCTGTCCATCCGGATATCCCCCTTCCGTTGTCCCCGTCATCAGAACTAGCAGACACAATCATGTGTTTGCAAACAAAATCTCCTTTAAAAAATGGACCGGAAGTGTGCTACTTCCGTCACTTTTCGGACGGAAGTAGTCTCCTTACAATGGTCTTTTATCTTTCCTCCTACCCACCCAAATTGCACTTTTTCAATTTTCCAAAAGAAACTTTTCCAGGGATCTGAAGCCTTCCAACGTTCTTCTCGATGCGGATTGTCGAGTCAAACTTGCAGATTTCGGATTGGCGAGGAGTCTGAGTTCGGTAAGAGACATTTGGATAGGTTGATTGATTAATGATTTTGATTTTTTAGTTAGAAGACTACCCTGAGGGCCAAAAAATGCCAGATCTGACTGAATACGTGGCGACTCGATGGTACAGGAGTCCTGAGATTCTATTGGCAGCGAAGAGATACACGAAAGGAGTTGATATGTGGAGTTTGGGATGTATTCTTGCGGAAATGTTAATTGGTGAGTCAATGGACAACATCACTCATAAAGTTTCAAACTATAAACCAACGAATGATTTTTCCAGGTCGAGCTCTCTTTCCCGGTTCTTCAACAATCAATCAAATCGAGCGAATCATGAATACTATCACAAAACCATCACGTCAGGATATCGCCAGTATCGGTAGTCATTACGCAGCAAGTGTCCTGGAAAAGATGCCTCAACGTCCGAGGAAACCATTGGATTTGATTATCACTCAATCTCAGACAGCAGCTATTGATATGGTGCAGAGGTAGGTTGGGTTCAAGTAGTGGGATAGATCAAAGATGGAGTCTTAAGGGAAAAACTATCTATAAAGTTGGTCTTAGGTATTTTCGACTACGGGGAGTCAAATTCTGCAGTCAAAACCTGCTAAAAGTCTCAGCGAGCTGAGTTATGAGCTCTCAAACTTTTGATATGGTCAAGATTTTTTACATGGAATTCCAAATCGGCAAATAGTATACGCAAAGATGTTCTAATTTTTGCAACGTACGAGCTCAGGAAAACCGCTGGGTAACACATATGGAACCACGCGGTGGCGTATATGCGGCTGGTTTGGAATCCCATGTGAAAAAGTTAAATCATATGAAAAGTTTGAGAGCTCATAACTTGGCTCGCTGAAACATTTAGCAGGTTTTGAATGCAGAAATGGAATCCCCGTAGTCGAAAGTACCAATACCAAATTTATAGATCGTTTGAAATCCGCGTCTCCAAAGAGTTCCCTTGTTAGAAAAAAGTCAAGCAAAACTCACAAACAAATGTTTCCAGACTCCTCGTGTTCGCCCCACAGAAGCGTCTAACCGTGGAACAATGCCTCGTCCATCCATACGTCGTCCAATTCCATAATCCATCGGAGGAACCAACACTTCACTATGAAGTGTATCCACCACTTCCGGATCATGTTCAACTGGGAATCGATGATTATCGTGATCGGTTATACGAGATGATTGATGAGAAGAAAGCGAGTTTCAAGAGAATACAACATGACAAGATTCGACCGGTCAGTTTGGGGAGTGGTCTTAAAAAATAAAAGTATGGCCTGCTGATAAGAAATATGGCCCAGAATCCCAAACTCTGCTCTCTTAGCTCAAAAAAATACCCACCTGTTGCCTTGAAGTGTTCTGTATCAATAGGCAATGGCCTAGAAACCTCCAAACTTTGGAGATCAATCCGAATGTTGTCATTTTAGGTCCCAATAATCGGATGATTCAATTCTGATGATTTCCTCTTCCTTCAACAACGAAATTTCTTATTTTTCCATTTCTTCTACTATTGCTTTAATAAACTCTTTGACCTCAAACTTTCTCATTTTTGGACAAAAAACTCTAACCAATTAACGTTGTCTAATTATCTACTTATATCTCGCTCACTCACCTAGCTACACCGACTCTCACATCAAAACAATTAAATCACTAACTGATTCGTGTAGGTGCGTCTCTCTCATATGTATCATTTTCAGTTTGGAGAGGACCGCTCACGTGCTCCGATTGCTCAAGCAGAATGTAGTGATACTGATTATGATACGGCGAGAAGTCTTCAGAAGTCAACAAGTATGGATAAGAATACGAGTAGTTCGCATGATAGTAGTTCCGGCACGCTCAGAGGTAAGATATTATTCATTTTATTCTGTATCTGACAATGGATTTGGCTAATTACAATGGATTTGGCTAATACAATGGATTTGGCTAGGCTAATTGACTGGCATGAGTTTTGTTGAACACTTGAAGTTTTAATACATTTCACTAACGTTCTCTACTGAAATTAAACTAAAAAATAAAGGTTGGAATCAAGAATGATTTGAACACGGGAATCAAAGGGGGACACCACTATCCTAAAATTTAAGATGTTTCTAAATGACTCGATGCATGACGTGGAGAATTTCTATTGTAACTTACTGAAAAATTGCACAACGAGGAGCAAATTTTGGAACTTTGAGGCCTCATAACTCGCATCAGGCTGATTTTGGACCTAGCTCCAAGACCATTTTTTCTTTTTCCCGGCTGAACCGAGTCACATAAAGACATCTTAAATTTTAGAATAGTGGTCTCCTCATTTAAGTGGAAATAAAATACGAAATACGACCAAAAACTTGAAACAAGTAACTCTCATTGTTCCCTGAAAACTCAAAATTTCAGTTCGAAGAATATCCGCGTTCTCTAGTATGTTCTAAAACTACTCCTATCTATTTATCTATCTATCTGCATGTCCGGATATCCGTATATTGTTATTGGAAATCTCTATATCTTTAGTCGGTTGCATAATAAGAGAACACGTATGTTTTGATACTAGCTTAGAAATTAGAAAATTTACAAAAAATTCCAAAAAAAAAGGAAAACTGAAATATATCTGTTTTCAGAACGAGCCCAATCAGCCGAAAGTCGAACATCAAAAGGAAGTAATGGAGAAATGAGAAATGGAAATGGAACGATTACAAATGGAATAAAACAAAGGCGTCGTTCGATTGAAAGATCTCGATTATTTGCTAACATTAAACCATCGAAAATACTTCATCCACACAAGTTGATCTCGAATTATTAGTTGAAAGGAGAATACCAACAAAAAAATTTATTTAATTTGTTAGACTCGCCTCTAAATTTTGTCATTCTAGTTTTCTTCTGTCTTACAATTCTCCTTCATTTTTTAAACCCTTTTCTTTTTTCAAAAATACTAAAACTAGTATCCATTGTGATGGTTGTTTTCTTGCGGTTATAGAACCATTTCTTCTAGTCATTTTAATGATGTTTTGAGTTTTTTGAATAAGTTGTATTTTTTAAGTAATGTATTTTTCTGCACAAATGGGTTGTGTTTTGATAATAAATCTTTTTTCCTTCTCATTTATCATGTCATCAGGCACTCTGGAGTATTTTTAAACGACGAGACTTGCAAATTGACAAAAATATTCTCGGGGATCGGGCACTATAGCTCAAAGGAAGTTTGTCGACTGTGAAGGAACTTCGGTCGGATCTTCGGGTGTCTTCCATTAAGATATTGAAAAAGTTCTCGACGAGCTGAAGTTACAAGCTCATAAAGGAAGTCCGCGAAGTGTCATCTTTCAAACGAATCAAGAATTTTATCCCTGTAGCAAAAATTGATTCTTCGATCATTTAAAATTTGGGAGTTTCAGAAATTGGAATCGAAGAGTCGAGAAGTATTCCATTCCAGAGACTTTTGAAGTCCGTATTTAGTTTGGCCTTTGCGCCACAAGATAAACCGTATCTTTACAAGAAAGTGCTGAAGGCAAGAACAGTCGGAATACATACTGAGATAGGGAGTAGGAGCAGCATGAATCTGAAAAAATAACTATTTTTAATTAAGATTTCTTCGCATACCTGGAACGACAATACTTCGGACCAAAAGCAGTTATTGCGTTTGATGTGTGGAACTGCTATTATCGAGCGCTTCATGGACTGGATTTCACAAATAACGTTAGCGAATCCATTTTCGCTAGATATCAGGTGGAAAAAAGCTAATCGGGTTGAGATGTGACACAATTTAATTACAGAAAATGTTCCATAACAATGAATACGCTCAGATTAAGACTACGATTCGGAAGACAGTCGATTTGACTAAAGGATTCCTAAGAGACGCAAAATCTGCCAGAAATAACTTGAATCGCTCTCCCACAGGAGTGCGCGACGTAAGGCCCGCAACGAAACGTTTTGAATTTACTGGCCGAGTCGCGCTGCGTGTGCGTCGCGTTTTTCATTGAAAGATACGACAAACACACGCTAAACTTGAATTTGGCAAGTCTGTTTTTAGCACCGTGTCTGTTTTTGGCACCGTGCCAAACGCTGAGCGACGGAGCGCGTTTACGCGACCTGGCGTCGCGCACCCCTGTGCTCTTCGACTGCTCCGCCATTATACCGAAATTCCCAGTTTCTCAGAGCAGTGGTTCTTCCGCGGAATGCCGCACGGTCTCCAGCGGAGGCCGGCCTCGAGGCCCTCTCAAAGTACTGTGCGCATTGCATTGAGAGGGCCTCTGCAGGAGGCCGTGTTTGGGTCTCTATTTGCTTCATTTTTATTGATTTCCATAGCTTTTTTTGGGAAAACACCGATGAGGAGGATTTTTTTGTTTTTCTCTTTTCTGATATTATCGGGATAAAAAAGTTCCGATATTTTTTACCGACGCGAAAAAGTCGCGCCACTGATCTCCGGGAACGCCCACTTATCATCCTGCAAGATCAGGGCACGGTTTCAGTTTTATTTTCATTGATTTCGCGGGTAAAATAATTGAAAGTACTACTTTTTAACCAAATTTGATCTATTTTCCGTCAAACTTCCTCATATGCAATGAAATTTCAAGAAAAATAGGTCAAATATAATTTAAAAAGAAATACTTTCAATTATGTTACCCGCGAAATCAATGAAAATAAAACTGAAACCGTGTCCTGATTTGCAGGATGATGAGTGGGCGTTCCCGGAGATCATTGGCGCGACTTTTTCGCGTCGGTGAAAAATGTCGGAACTTTTTTTTCCGAAAATATTAGCATAGCAATTTCGTTACAACCGCGCCCGATTGCAAACGAAGGAGTATCGGAGAGAGACGCAGAGTTTTTTCTGACGCGATACAGATTTTCATCATTTTTGATCTATTTTCACAAGTTTTAATTAAACATTTTCCAATTTCCGAAAGAAAATTATGCAAAAATAGATAAGAAATGGTGAACATCTGTTTCGCTCCTGAAAAAACTCTGCGTCGCCGCCGATACTCTCCCGTTTGCGGTGGGGCGCAGTTGTAAGAAGGCATGGGCTGCTAATATGTATGCTTTATCGATTCACGGCTCAACATAAAAATGTTCTGTGCATATCCGACCACTAATACGTCTTCAGCGTGAATGACGCGTTTCTCGCGAACGAAAAAGGCGCTAATGCACGTAAAGTCCTGTTTGCCACACGGCGATTTTCTCGGAACCGCTTGGTTAGATTTATAGCACATAGGCGCCCAAGAGCAAACCCGCTCCAATGCACCGTTGAAATTTCTAGACCTTCGACTTTGGCTTGAATTTTCTCAAAATTAAGCATAACTTCCAGAAACCCAGACATAATTACGTTTAAGGAAATAGTGGAGAATTTTTAACAATAAGTTTCACTCTATAAATTCACCAGCTTCACAATTTAATTTGCCATTTACTTCACTTGGCATTCAATACAGTGGAAAAAATTATTGCAAAAACCGCGCGCCACGTTTGCATACAGACTCCGCCCATTTTTTCCCACTGCGGCCGAACTTTTTTAGCGCTACCAATTAGCTGGTTCCGAGAAAATCACCGTGATTTCCATAATGGGGTTATTCACCTCCGGAAAAAAACGAAGCAAATAAGGTTCTGTTTGCAAACGTGCTCTACTGGACAGCTGCATCCTGCCTTCACGCACGCAGTTTTCATTTACTTTTGTGATTGATCATTTCTTGCACGTAGAGTCCCGAAGAACCTATGCGGACGCGCTCTATTGCCAACGGGGTTACAACTTGTCGCAGCGGTGAACTTTAGAAACTTCTGTGCATACCGTGGTGAACATTAGAATTTATTCAACGTTGAAAAATTTGAAAAATAAATTCAAATGTTCACCACGGTATGCACAGAATTTTCTAAAGTTCACCGCTACGACAAGTTGTAACCCCGTTGGCAATAGAGCGCGTCTGCATAGGTTCTTCGGGACTCTACGTGTCCTTGAGCTTTCGTCTATTCAATTATGTTGATATCAGAATACAATTTCTATAAATTTCAGATGGATATTTTTCATTCTCAAAAACAGAAAAGCAACGAAACATCAGCGAATTTGTCAAGTGCCGGAAACGGTGCTTCAGAACAAATTATTCCTGTTCAAGCTCAACTAAAGCCCCAAGTTCCAAAGCCGACTGCTCAGATTGCCGCTCTTCGAAAGGTACAATTCAACTATTGAGCAATAACATAATTTGCTTAACTTTGAGGAATGCTCACTCAAAACGACTACTGTGGATTCGAAGCCCGAAACCGGAATGTCCCCCGAGATTGAAAAAGAAGTAACTGTCCCAGTTGCCATTAAGAGCTTTGGTGACAAGTTTAAAATGAAACCAGGTTTATGGGAATGTCAAACGTGCTATCTCACTTGGACACCTGAAGAGACGGTTTGCGCATGCTGCAATACATCCAAAGATGGAGTAAAACCACTCGTTTTCAAGTGAGTACTACACGAGTGACCAATCGTGAAGTTCCTTTTCAGGCTCTCATCTCTTTCCAACAAGTCAGCAGGGTCTTTTTCTTCTCCAACAGTATCAAGCTCGCTCGACTGAAAATCGTGAGCCCAGAAACGGGCGTTTAATATTGTTGATTGTTTTCTTTGCATCTTATTGGTTTCCACGCTAAATTCGGTGCTACTGTGAAAAAATAAAGTTTCGACAAGGATTTTCAAAAAAAAAATCGCCGGCTGAAACACGCAAGCGCAGGAAGTTGTGGGCGGAGCTTAAACTGCAAGTGTTCTTAATTTTGGAAAAAAAACAACTGAAATTAGAACCGCGCTACTTGCATTTTAAGCTCCGCCCACAACTTCCTGCGCTTGCGTGTTTCAGCCCGCGAAATTTTTTTTGAAAATCCTTGTCGAAACTTTATTATTTCACAGTTCTTGGCTTAAGAACTGCACGAATAAGAACTGTGTTGCATAAGAACTCTGTTCGCAATAGAGCGCATTTTTCGTGAAAATTCCAAGTCCAACATATTTAAAAAAAAGAAAACCTGTTGAAATTTCTAATTTTAGTTGTTGATGCGAACACGCTTCATTGATAAACAAGTTCTTAAACAACACAATTCTTATACGCGCAGTTCTTCATCAAAACAGTTCTTCTTCCCGCGGTTCTTCTGCAAAGTCAGTTCTTAAATAACACAGTTCTTACTCGCGCAGCCAAATAGCACCCAAAATTGGCGCAATTAAAAAGTCAATTATTTGACTCACTTTTCGACTACCTGTTGCACCGATATTTTACCTATAACAAAAAATTATTTCCTAGGATAATAAGACGCCCCCTCCATTTTCTTTGTCCTTTTTTGTACAGGTGTTTTCAATTTCTTCAATAAACCGTTTACAATGTATAAATTCATTTTACAGTCTAATGCTTGCGCAGACCTTGGTACACCTCTAAACAGTTTTTTTTTTGCTGGACCAGAACGGCATATCCGCGATATCATCAGAAAATAAAGATGACGTCCAGATAGCTTTCAATCGAAATAGCCCTGATCCACGAAGTTGAAACGTGAAGGCCAAAAGTGAAAAAAATCCTGACTGTGAACCTTCTGCACTTGAGGCGGTGTTTTGGAATAAAGCCTGAATCATTTTGAAACGACCTTCTAGTATCATTTAGAGAGTACCTCATGGCGTATTTCCATTTTCTCAAAGGATATCGGGAAATATGTCATCTCCCCCATTCTACCCACTTGGAATACCTTCATTCTCTACAATTCCAACTCTATCTTCTCCTAAATCCAGGTTCATCGTTCTCTCCAGAAATCTCGATTCCTTTCTCTTCTTCTGAAAAATAATTAAAAGAGATCAAGGAAGAGCCTGGACAATTTGAGAAAGACATTGATGTTCTGAACTAATTCATCGATTAATTAATATTTGTATTGAATTCTGAAAATTTCTTATTTTTAAAAGATGTAATACTGCACTGCTTAGCCACATATTATGAATTCAATTTTTTCTGTGCAAAGAAAGCTCGCCACTGCGTTCAATTTTCGAACACTTCCACAAGAAATGGGCGTGGCCGCCGTAAGGAGGCGGACCGAGCGTTCCTTGCACAAAAAAAATTGAATTAGTAATAATAAATGTTCAAAACAATCCGTATTCAAAGTTTCAGTTTGAAGCTTTATTTCATTTGAACGTAGTTATCAGAATCAGAATCTAGTTAACATCACAGAACTTCACACCTACCGTACTTTCTCGTTGCACTGCCCTACATTTTTATTCTCGAAAATCGACATTACTCAAAAGCAGGGTTGGGAAATTCCGGGCTGGCCCGGCCCGGGCTGACAAAAAATTCTTCCGGCCCGGCCCGGCCCGGTCGGCCCAGATTCAAAAAATGTACACAATTTTTTCACAAATTTCTGCAAAATTTTCATTTTAAAAAAGTCAAAATTCTCAAAATTTCTCGGACGCTAATGTTTTTACCGATATTCTAAAACACAGTCGAAAAATCCACTTTTTTGCAAAAAAAATCAAAAAAATTTCAAATTTCTACAGGAGCCGGGCCGACCGGGCCGACCGGGCCGGGCCGGATTGACTTGAAACTTTGGGAAAACATTGTAGAGTTTTTGTTATATTCAGTCAACATTCGGCCCGCTGGCAACTCCGAAATATCTTCATCTGTGGCTTCAGCCGGTAGGACCTTTTGAGGGTCCTGAAATGTATCCTCGGTTTCCAATCTCTTTTCAATGATATCAAAATCGTCATCTATGTCACCTGATATTATATTATTCTCAAGATGATCCGTGTTTAGGTTCAGTGGTAAAGTTTGATTATTTGATTCATTTATTTTATGATTGGGGTTCGTCCTGTTTTCACATTCAGCAATATTTGGTAGGTCTTTTGACGGGAAGAGCTCTGGGGCGTATGTCATGTTTGGGTTGAGCAGAACAGCGGGTGACGGTAGCTCTTTTGGAGTCCTCTGCATCTTCTGTCTAATCCTCTGTAGCAATATTAGGGCGGTTCAGCCTCTGCATTTTACAACCGCGGATCGAGTTTGTCCGTCGCGTTTTGATTTTTTGTTTTTTTTTTTCAATTAGTCCCAATGGCCATTTCTGTCTTTTTAGAAGTTTGGTAACAATGATCACCATTTGCCCAACAGCGGGTCGTAATAATGAGCAGCGCTTTTTGGCGTGCATGTTCTGTCGAAGATGGAGTAAGTATCCATTGGACCAAGTCTCCCATAGTCTGTCTGCGGCTGCTTCCATTTTGTTTATGTGGGCTCGTACTGTAGCCTCTGTGCTCCTTGGGAGCGCATCTGGCTTCTCCGAGTCTGCTGGAATTTCAGTCATGACGCCTGGGCAATAAAATCCATAGGTCTGAGAGCGATCATGTCTCTTGAATTTCTTGAGTGTGGAATTAGTGGTCGATTATTAACGATAGCTTGAGCACCTGATACGATGTATTGGAGATCGAAGTAGTCATATGTTCTCGTTCCGCATTCTTTGTTTAGTTGATGTTTGACAAGTTTCACAATTCTTTCATAAATTCCGCCCTGCCATAGGGTGTGATATACTTGAAATCGATAAGTTCAGATGCTAGGAGTGATACGAGGGAATGACTGTATACTGAATCTTGGATGTATTTATTGATCATAGAACCGTCTAATTTGAATGTGGAAGCGTTGTCTGAGAAAATCACTTTGGGTACACCAACTTCGCGGAAAATCATTTCAGCGTAAGGACTTATCTCTGTGATGTTCCATCTGAAACAACTCTCAGCACTGCTCCACGTGTTATCAAGCAGGTATAGATCAGGACATAGGCTTGGTTCGACCATCATCGCCGCTTTCAATTACCAAGATTCTGAATCTGAAATATAATTTGGCTAAATCCTTCTGTGAGGCGAGTTATGACCTGTGAAACGTTGGAAACGTGAGAGATATCTTCTGGTAGGCATTTTGGTAAGCCACGTGTCACGCGATAATGGTTTTACCATAGGAAAAGTTTGACGGGTCATAGCTCGGCACAGAGCAGGATTTAGCAATTTTTTTTTCTGATTTGGAATCTACGTACTAGAAAGTATCAGGGGCCAAATTCTTGAGAGTTTTCAAAAAGGACACTTCGCGGACTTCTTTTGTCAGATAAACTGGACTCGAAATTTATAATCGAAGATAATTATCTATTGGTAATTAAGGATAAAAATATAAAAATCAAATTGGAAACAACAAAATAAATGTTACGACGTGTACTACAATCGGCGAAATGTTCATCAATCGACAATATTACGAACTGTGCCATAAAAAGAAAGGTACAAAATCAATGTTTGATGAATGGGATAAGTAACACATTTCTCCACCGTATTTGAACCTTATCTACTTTTTGTTTAGGAAGTTTGAATCTGGAGATCATGGCTCCTTCGCATGCGAAATTCGACTTTCTGGAAAGGATCTTTGTTGTTCCTGGGACATCAAGAACTGGATAAAACGCTCAACTGGTTTTCGATGAAGCTCCTATTTAATTTTATGAATTTCTTGGAAATCTAATGAACAGAATACAGGTGCTGATTAGAAAATTCTGGATTTAGATGATTCTCTCATCATATTTTATAATCCCTCCGTTTCCCATCTCTATTCATTCTAAAATTCCACGCAAATATTTTGTTAGTTTAGTCTTATTCGATTCCGGTTCAGTGTCTCCTAAGTTATCATTCATTCTCTTTTTTTTCGAAAACTTTCGCATTCTTTGAACATCAAGGTCGTTCCCTCATTTTCCCTCTCTTTCAATATTTCTTTTTTTCATTAAAATTCTTATGTCATTCTTATTCTTCGTTGTCTACACTTGCAAAAGTTCAATATTTAATCTATTCATTTCAGGCTTCTCCCCTTTCTTTTTCTGTTTTCGGATCCAAATTTTACTTCTGCAAAATTCATTAAATCCCTTGTCTTCTCATTCTCTTTTCCATTTCTTTTTGTTTCATTTTGTTGAATTTGAAATGAGTCAACATATATTTCCTTTAACAATTCTATTCGTGCCCCCTTCTTCTGACATTAAATGTGTCCCATTAAAACAGAAAAGACCCCCTTCCATCCCCAATCCATCGGCCATCTGTCGGCGCGAATTTCAAATAATAATCGACCGGAGGGGGCGACGGAAGGGAGAATTTATTCAATTGGGAGAGAAGAGAGAAATAAATATTATTAAACATTTCCGATTGTTTTTCTCATTAGCATTGGACCTTGACTAATTCTTTTAAGGTGGCCGGAGGGGGAAGGAATTTATTTATTTAATTATTTGCAAAGTGTTTGTATTTGATATTTATGCGGAATGGTATAAGTGAGGAAATGGTTAAAGTCAAGTTGGACAAGAGCAGTGAGGATTCTGTAAAAGATTTTTCGGAGAACGGAATGAAAAGGAGCCTTGTAATCTTTGTGATCTTGGCTGGGTCCTGCCAGATGGATGAAGTTTTTATTTTACTTTTGGGTATGGAGGTTTTTTGTTAACTAAAATTATGATTAGTATAGTTGAAGTTTGTAAAAGCAAGACTGTTTTTTTCTGGAAAACTGAAAGTTGATTTAGAAATCTTTGCTGAAAATGATGAGACTAGATCTTAACTTCTATCTAGAAAAATGTTCGGTAAGATTTTGAGACTCGCCGATTTTATAAATTGCAATGAGATATCCGTTCTATCCCTTGGAGAGGGATCGGTTCCTCGTTCAATAATTGAAAAAAAATTCTGGGTAATGTTTTGTGGAAAAATTGCAGATCTGTAATGATTATACGGAAAAAAAACTTGGATCTGGATTCAGCGTGTTTTTGAAAAACACGTATCCGACCATCTAGTAAATTTTTCAGCTTGTGGGCTCACGGAACATCAGTTATCTCATTTGTTACTGAAAATCATACGGAATGGCATTTTTGGAACCGGACAGAAAAAAACTCGAAATTCCAGAATTTCGGAAGCAGGAATCTCAACCCATAAATTTTCTAAATCTTCAAAATCATACAGTATGTATCTCTCCCGCCATCTGTTACCGTTTTCCATTCCATCCCATGAATAATCAACAATTCCATTAATGAATGCAAACACTAAAACATGTATTAATAATAGTAATAATATAAATAATTATTGTTTTTATTGTCATCTCTCTCCCTCTTCCAAACACTAGACCTCCTCATTTCTCTGCGTCTCTCTATCCTATACACTCTCTCTTTATTTAATATTATTTAATGATCGTTAAGAATGCTCCAGTAGGAGTAGTTATATTATAAACTAAATAGAAAACGTTCTTCTATTTCTCTTTTTCATTTCTTTTTTTTTTTGAAATAAAACCGGTTCTCTACCCCATCTACTGGGATGGAATGGACGCCGCCTAATTTGAATGTTTAATTCATTTTTCTTTTTTATTTATAAATAACCTTCTTCTCCTCCATCTCTCCACTGTTTCTTTCACTTTCTGTTTGTTTCCTTTCTAAAACTTTCTAATTGTCTTTTGAAATGCAATTTCAGAATTAGGAATTCCAGTTTTTTTGTAAAGAAAGTAAAAGAAAAACATTAGGAAATTTGAATCTCTAGAATAAAACCTTGAATAAAAATTGCGGAAAATATAATTTAAACTTGAGACCGTAGTATACGAAGGTAAGGAGGCCAGATATAAGGTCAGCACAGTTCTCACAACTGCGCTCCATCGAAATCCCGTTGAGAATGGTCTCTTTTTCTCTGAGTCTCTCAATTCCGCACACAATTTTTTGTAGGCTTCGGTAGAGCACGGTTGTATGACGCGTGTCGTGCTAGTAAGACAATGATAGCTCTAGAATCTCGACAAGGTGAAATCCTGTCTATTTACAATTTGACAATGCTGCAAGTACGCTGTATGGATAATCTGTTAAAGATCACGAGGGAATTTGAATCTGTGGTTTTCGTGTGTTCTGAAGTAGGTTATTCTAAAAACAAACTAATCCCACTGAAGTCAGAAAACTATATATATAATATACAAATTTTGAAATCAATTCATATGTATATAATAAACGAAACCTTCTTCTTTTTTCTCTCTCCGCCCCGCCAGTCTTTCCCCTCTCATCGTTATGTTTGTTGTAAATTGTACATTACATTTTCCATTCATTTTGTATAATGTTCAGATTTATTATTTATTTATTTATATATTCATCATGATATCAACCCCCTCTTCTTCCCTTCCCGATTTATACTATTTTTTCTCCTCATTTTTCCATAACTTTTCTAGTTCCCGAGCTACAAAAAATATAGGCCTCAGGCTATTAACCAATGACTAAATAGTATGTAAAATTTTTTGTTGGTGTGGGAAAGAAGCAATCGAATTTTTAAGGCTTAACTTGATCTCAAGATTAAATTCTTTGTTTCGAGACGACGAAAAAGAAATTTGGGGGCAGAAGTTAGAGATTTTTTTGTTTTTGTGTAAAGCGGGGCCGCGCGCTGTCGAGGCTATAATCTTAGTTGAAACAGAAGCAAAAAAGAATAAGTTTATGTGATTTATAAGAATTTTTTTTGGTTAAGAAAAAAAGTAGTCTTTCCTGAATTTTGTGAATTTTGGAGAAGAAATCACGCTCTATTGATAATAACTATCATGACTGAACTCTCTTCACAGGATCCATATGAGTTGAAACTATTTTGTAAAAACCGTGAAACCGGAAGTCTAGTGAGGCGCGTTTCCATACCACATTACAGGTTGCCAATTGAGTCGCCGCTCAGCCAAATCTCGTGTTTATAACGTGGACGAACGATAGTGAGTTAATTTCGAAAGAATTCTTTCATTTTTCTCGCTTTTTTTGGGTCAAACCTCGCAAAAAAATTCGAATGAATAAATTTTTTGAACTTCGCCCTAATTTTACGCAAATTTTTTGGAGAGCAGATGTTTCATATGGACTTTATATAACCCTTGAGCATTACCGACCCGAAGATTCTTCTGCTTAGCAACCGGTAGCTCTCTAATTTACACAGTTCCCCATTGTTTCAATTCCCCCTTTTCCGAATAAGTCATTCTCCCCCCATTCCAGTCGTTTTTTTCTCTCAAAAAGTGCATTAAAAGGTGTGTTCAAAAGAATCGTGAGCTGTGTGCTCATTGAGCAAATTTGGGCCTGTTAGAAAAGGCGAAAAAGAAAAGAAAAAGGGAGGGGGGAATCGAAAAATAAATAAATAAATTCGCTTCCTTCCCCCTGTCAATTTCTTAGTTTTGTTCCGCACCGTCCTTTTTCTTTTTGATTTATTTGTTCGATTCCTTAAAAATCACACTTATCCCGAAATTGTCGTGCGATTTTAGATTTTCCGTCAGTTTTATCATTACGAAATTTTCGAATTTTCTACCGTAACTTTCCGGTCAAATCCACCTCAAAACTTTAGAAATTTCCCTGTCATCTGATTCATAACCTCTATTTCTATTTCAAAGAAAAAACTGAGTAAAATGTACATATATTACAAATACGCCTACTCATTTTGTATTCACAAAAACCGGCTTTCTTTCCTCTTTCTCATTTGTCTGTTTTTTTCTCTATTCTATTCAAAACGCTTTACGCATAATGAAAAAAAAAACTAAAAGAGAGGAGAAATAGTGTGGGAGACGGAGAGACGCAGTGTTCTCGGTGTTGTAATATACAATTTATTTTACAATTTTTAAATAGAAGAAATCGGACTTTTTTCTTTTTTTCGGGGCGTAGGTTTCGGGGAGAAAGTGTGAAGATTTCGACATTTTGATTTCTCGAAACTTTTAACAATTAGATGATGTAAGTGCGCTCTATTGATAACACCTTTTCACGTTTCAATTATTGGCGGGAATTCAAAATTTTGAGTCTTTCCATCCGTTCCCGCTGAAATTCTATACAACAAATTTTATACATGTGTATAAAATATGAGTTTGTATATATAAATAAATAAAATATATTATTTCTGTCTCTCTCCTTTTTTCTCCCCCGTTCAGCTATACACAACCCTCATTTCTTCACCAAAACCTCTGCGTCTCCTAGTCCCGCCCACTCTCTCTCAACTATTTTTGTTGAAAATTTTTTCAACAAGCGAAATGTATAAATAATATCATATTTTCCTTCTTATTTTTCCACTTCGGTCCCCCCACTAGTTAGTTTTTTTACGGAAAAAAATTATTTTGAAAAAAGAAATTTCAATTTATTTTTCTTCTTCTTCTTCGAATGATGGAATTGGAAATAATTGAATTCTTTACCTAATTCTAATTTTTTTCTTCGTAAAATTGGAAAATTGAAAATCATAGGTAGAAAGAGAGAGAAAAACCAGTTTTGATCTGAAAGAGGTGACTACAAAAATAATATGTCGAGGGGGGGAGAAGACAACACTTTTAACTGAAAAAATTGTAAATAGAAGAATTTTAAAACAGAGGGATCTTGACGACCTTGATGTTTTGAAACGTTTTTTGAGATGGAGGTGAGTTTCAATATTAAAAGTTATTGCGTCTGTTTGGTTTGGTTTATTAAGTTTGTAAACCTACACCTAGACTCAGGAATAACTTTTGAATCGAGACAATTTCCTAGTCACGAAGAATTACTCAGTTTTAGAAACACGACTTGCAGGTCTGTGGCATAGTTGCCCGGAATTCCTGAATTCCGGGTTTTTTTTGTCATTCCGGTTTTTTTTTAGTTACCGATCTCCGGAATCCGGTAGTTAAAATTTTCAATTTTTGAGTTTAAAAGACGACTATAGTACTTCTTTTCCGGTTTTGATCCTTAAAAGTATAATAGTTTTAAACTTCATTTATCATTAAAAACACTCGAAAAATTACTTGGTCTTGCAAATTTAGCAAATCATTCGGAAGTCCGCATTCCGAAATTTCGGAATTCCGGGTTTTTTTATTCCGGTTCCGGATTTTGAAATTTTCATTCCGGATCCCGGTAATCAAAAAAGCTCCTTCCGTACAATTATGGTCTGTGGGTGATAATCTTAGAAACAAAGGAATTGAGACTTCAACGAGTCTTCAACGAGACCAAATGTTAAATGAGGCTTGAGCGAGACTAAGACGAGACAAAAGTCTGATACTTGAATAAGACTGTAAGTGCACTCTATTGAAAAAACCTCTACCAGGCCCAACGGGGGCCTAAAACGAGACTGCTCGGGACTCAAGCGAGACTTAAAGATACCTAAACGGAGACTCCGAGAATCGCAAGGATCTCTGAAATCAAGATCCAAACGGAAAGAGGTCGAGCGAAACCATGCCGATGTCAGAACGAGACTAGAACGATATTGCTCAAGATAATGCTGTTTAGTCCGACTAAAACTGTTCCGGTGAGACAGAAGAGACTTACCTGATTCCGTTTTCGACTTCCCAAGCCCCGCCCCTTCCCCTCCTCCTCCAACCCATTTTCCCATTTGCACACCCCCACCACACACAAAATATATTAAAATGAGAAAGGGAAAATGTGCATACACACATAAAAATGTATTCCTCTTTCTTTTCTTTTATTCATTATTTATCGCCCTTCTGTTGTATTCCTCTCTGCGTCTCTCGGTTTTCAATAGTGTCTCACCCTCGAATTAGGAAGGAAGGCACATTAAAATGTTTGAATGAATTAATGAAATATTGGCAAAAGTCAGAAAGACTCCTTCTCTGCGTCTCTCTCTTGGACATCTGGACTCCTCTAGGCCACGCCCCTTTTTTTTCTTTTTCAATAAATGTTTATATATTTAATCGTTCACCCCACTTCCTCTTCTTTCTATCCCATTTCATTTGAATGCAAAATAAAAAATTTTCCGAATTTTTCATTCAATTTTAATGTGGTCTTTCCCCCTATCGTTTGCTCCGAGTCTTTCTCTTCTGACCTCTCAATGTTTAGTAGATGTCGTTCTGTGTGTCTTGGGGGTCCGGATTTCCGTCTGTCAGTGTTTCCAGATATCCGGATGTCCTAAAATCTCATTTTTTCCTTGATGTCCAAGGGATTGTGTCTGTCTGTCTGTTTGTCCATCTGTCTTAATGTCCGGATGTCCAAAAATGGGTTTTTTGGAGCACACATCTTGGAAACGGGTTCTCAAATGTTCATAGCGTATTGGTTTGTGTATCCATAAATCTGGATGTCCTGGAATCTGACCAGGGATAAGCGCGACGGAAATCGGAAGTTCCGAAATTTTTCGGAACTGTTTTCCGTTGGAAATTTTACGATTTTTATTGGAACTTTTGGAAATTTCCGATTTCCGAGAAATTGTTTTGGGAAAACTTTGGTTCCGAAATTTCCGGAATTTCAAATATTTTTGTAATGATAGAAAAATAATTCGTGCGGAACAGAGAAATATTGCTCCAAAACCAACGAGAACGGTGCCAAAACGTCACATCGGTGTCAAAATTTACGGATTTTTTTGTTTTTACTGCATTTTCACAGGTTTTGACTATGAAAAACTGGAAAAACCGAGTTTCCGAAGTTTCCGAAAATAATAATTCGGAATATTTCCGAATTCCGAAATTTCCGAAATTTTTAGTTCCGCACATCCCTGATGCCGACTGTTCGTCCAGATATCGAGGGTCAGGCTAAAAAATTCCGTATGTCTGTCTGTCCTGAAGCTCAACTTCTTTTTTTTTGCTTCTTCTGGTATCTGGCTGAAACTCTAGCTGTATTTCTGTGCTTGTTTGTGTATCCCGATGTCCAGAAGACGCTCTCTCTTCTTCCTGTTCCACGGCTGCCTTTTCAAACCTGTTTTTTCTAAAATTTTCAAAAATTTCAAACTCAGTCCAAAACTCAAAAACATTTCCATTTTCACCCTCCATACCCATCCACCATATTGTAGCATACAATAAAATGTAATCCCTCTCTTCCCTCTATTCCCAAATAACCTCTCCCTCTTCCCATCGTCCTTTAAGAATAATAAAATGTGTCATTTGGTGTCTGTCTGTCACTCTCTCTCCATCCCTCTCTCTCTTTCCAATTTTCGTACAAAACGACCACCTGCTCTCTCTCTCCAATTTGACCACCAACCTCCCCTTTAACCTCTCTTTGTTCTTTCTCTTTTTTTGTTTGACTCGACTTAATTTTAATGTATTCAAAAAGAGAGAAAGAGGGAAATACATGTAAAATCGAAATTTATACCAACATCTGTCCTTTTCTCTTGATTTCTCTCCGTCTCTTTATCTCTTTGTCAATTTAAATCCATTTTGGAATAATGAGATGGATTCGGAATGGGTTGAGAAGAGAAAGGGGTCTTCACTTTTGATTTCTTTTCTTTCATAGTCTGAGCATCTCTAGGCCATGGAGCTGCTTTGCTGATCTGGTGGATCCGAGCTGATATATTATCACGACTCGCTTCTTACAACCGCGCTCTACCGAAACCTAAGAAAATTGTGTGCGAAATTGAGAGGCTCAGGGAAAGAGAGACATTTTTCAAAGGTATTACGGTAGAGCACGGTTATAAGGTTATAAGAAGCCTGTCGTGCTAATAAGCAGCTCGAATGATTGACGAGTAGCAAAGCAGTAGTGTCCTGACTTTCCAGCGGTGTTTGACCTCATTTTTCTCGAATGCCAGATATCAAGAGCAAAAAGTAATTATAAATTTGGAATCAGCGAGTTCACAGCTTTCCATTGATATATAAAACGTCTCATATCTCCAAACTGACCTTCTCTAGTAAGCAGACCCAAATTCAGTCACCAAAGTTTTCCCAAGGTTTCATCATTTTCACATAAAAAATTCTCCCAAATAAAACATTTTTCTTCGGAAATTCTTATCTTAATTACCATCATCTTACATACACATTTTTGAGTCTTTTTCAACAAAATATTGTTGATTTCTTCACGATTTTTGAAAAAAAAACCAGCTAAAAACTTCTAGAATTTGTGGCAGCTAGGCATTAATCAAACTCATTATTAGCTCTGCACAGTTCTTACAACTGCGCTCCACCGAAATGTTCTTGAAAAATGTTTCCTTTTTTCTAAGCCTCTCAATTTCGCACGCTATTTTCTTCAGTTCCGGTAGAGCGCGGTTGTAAGAAGCGTGTCGTGCTAATATGTCTACCTGATCATAATGCCGTCTTTTCCAATTTCTCTAATTTTCCTCCTCCAAGTTCATCAAAACCAAAATATTTCTCTCCCTCTCTTTTTACCCATCTCCTCACTCCAGACAACTACCACAAAAATAGAAAAGTAAAAAAAAAAGAATTTCACATTTTTTATGTGTATTTCCAGAGTCTCATTCCAACTAATACTATTTCTCTATTTCAATACATCTTATCATTCAAAAAATATGTTTTTTCGGCGGAGAGAGGGGACAGAATTTTATATTATTTTTGATGACTTTTCCAAATTTTTTGAAAAAGTTTTTTCAATGGAAAATGTTGTGTGTGTTATCAAAATGTTTTTGATAAATTCGACGGAATCTCTTATTTTACTAATTATAAGCAGCTCCCAAAGCTCCCACCTTTCTTTTCTCTGACATTTAATTTCTCCTTTTCTACTTTCTTATCAATTTCAAAGTTTCTTCTCTTTCCAAATTATTTTATTTTCTCATCGCTCTCTCCTCCTTTTTTTCAAAATCATTACTATTTTTCTTCCACTTTCAGCTCAAAATGATGCTCCAACAGCCCCCGTCTCACGTCACGAAACTCGAAGAATACATCGGCGGATCGTCTGTTAGCAGTGGTCACGAACACGATTCTATCAGAAGTTCAACGACGCCAGAGAATTATGATGTGGGTGTTTTTTAATGGTTTCAGATGTGTCGGTCCGAGTTTGGACTCGGGTTACTGTAGTTTTCGTGTCGAGACCAGTCCTAACTTCAACATAGGCGCTATTATCCAGAATTTCTCAATTTTTGCCTCGAAAATTTCATTTTCAGATTTAACTCGTCGAGAGATTTCAGAAAAGTATAATCATGCCCCGATTCGATGCAAGTTGGGTCCCACCACGAAAACTACAGTAACCCAGTTTAAAGGGGCATTCCGTAGTTTCGTAGTGGGACCCGAATTTCTCCTAATCGGGGCATGATTATACTTTTCTGTAAGCTAACGACACGCTGAGTTCAAAAATTTTGATGAAAAACTCTTACAGTCAGATTTTTTTAAGTTTTAAAAATGTCATCTTCCCTTCATTTTCTCACTTTCATTTTCTTTTTCTCTCTTTCTTCAATGAGTTTTATTTTTTGATGAGATCAGATCACCCCGAGAGACGGAGGATATATCTTGATTTCATTTCGACCCACCAAAAAAACTTACGCTTATTACACTTTTCTTGTTCTTTTCGCCCTTGTTTTCACACACTTCTCTCCCCTCGTTTTTCTCTCATTTTTATTTTATTTTCAAGAAAAGAAACTAGCAATTTCATTTTTTTTCGCCGTGTTACACTCACTTTTTTGTGTTTGGAGGCTGGGGGATCGGGAGAGTGAGAAAAAGAAAAAATGGGATAAAAATTTGGAAGATTTTTGTGATTGGTGAGAGGCTAATTGAAGGCTCTGAGGATCTCTTTGGCTGGATTGTGCTTTTCAGTATTAAATACTGGGAGTTGCTTAGCTAGGGTCTGCTTAGAGATGAGGCTGCTTAGTAACTATTTAACTTTTAAGGTCATTCTTCAGCCTTCGAATACAGGCATTGGGATTGCTCAGAGGCTACGGCTCCAGAAGTTTCGGAGCTGCTTAGCGTTGCTTCTCGGTCTGCTTAGCATCTCACAGTACGTCTTGTGAAAAGCGCTGCTTCGATTAAGCATCTTCTCACTTTTTTGGTCTATGTTAGGTAAACTTTTTGGGTCTGCGTAAACTTTTATGTACGGAGCTGCTTATTTTCATTATCTAGTTCCTTATGAGCTTGACGACCTGCTAAGCAACCTGCTCCTTAGCGCCCTGCCATTCTGGGTCTGCTTAACTTAATCAGCTCTCTCTATTCGAAAAGAGATCACAGAGAAGTTAGACACTCTCGTTTCTCTGCACCCTCTCCCTCACGCTCTCCCTGTCTCCGCCCACTTTTACTCAAAATTCTCCCAAAAAAACGTAAAAAAGAAACCAAAATCTTTTATTATTTTATTTTCCAACCCAACCACCCATATTTGTTGTTTTTCTCTTTTCTCGCCCATTTTTCTTTTGCTTTCAAAAAGGAAATTTTGAAATTTGTGTCTCTCGAAAAACTACGGAGAAGTTGTGTGCCCTGTAATTCCCATAAAACTATTACATATTATTTTATTTTCCAGCGATAATCAAATAATTTTCTGATAAAAAAGTGATAAAAATGTCCAAAAAAAATTGTTTAAAGAAAAGGAGAAAAAAACGAAAATAGATTAAAACGGAGGGGGAAAAAGGGAAAAGAGCAGCACGATTCTGTTCCGTAAAAGTGCTCATTTTTCGGGGAAATGAAAAGGATTGAAAAAGTTTTTTGACTGTGAAAAAACAAACAAACAGTCATTTTTCGAGAGAGAGAGTGACTGTCAGAAAGATGATGAATTTTTGATTTCATTTTTGATTTCATAGACAAGCAGCTCCATAGCTGGTAGCTGCTTAGTATTGCTCTCAGCATCTCTGAGAGAGACACACAATCTACTCTAACGCTGAGAGAGAGTTAGAGTAGATTGAACTGCGTAACTTTTGTAGTTTGTAGTCTGAAGCAGCTCTAATAGTAAGAGTATTGCATCATCATTGCTCCCAGTGACTTCAGCTAAGCAGCTCCTGTTCCTAAGCAGCTCCCTAATTCGCAAGTTCCCTCCCAATGTTTCCATATAAATATTTCTCTTTCAATTTTCTCTGCTCTCTCCCCTGTTCCCACACTATTTCTCCCTCTTCCCTTACATTCATTTTTCCTTTTCCTCAATCAAATATTTATATATTTTTTATTTATTTTGAGAAGAAAAAAAACGAAAAAAAACCGCCCCTCTTTTTCTCTTTTTTCCTGTCAGCTCTTTCCCTCTCTGTCTCCCTTTTTGTTCACCTTCACTCTCCAAATTTTATTTTTTCAATTTTGTTAGTTAATCAATTTTTGTTATTACCTAATTTGAGAGTTGCAGAAAAGCTAGGCGTAATTTTTGAGTGATGGTGATTCACAGTCTAGCTAAGCAGCTCCCGTTTACACTACTCATATCTTTCTCGATATCTTTCAAAAACTTAAAAATAAAACCACACCTATTTACTCAATGACAAATTTTCATTGTTTCAATTCAACTATTTCAAAGCTTTTATTTCAAAATTGACACTAAAATTTGTTTTTTCTCAATTTACAATCTTCACCTTTTTCAGGACCTAATGGAAGACGACGTAAATCAGAAGAATGAAGAACAGGAGGTGGAGATGAACGATGTTTCACAAAGAGTCAGCAAGTTGGAGAACAATTTTGTATTCATACAGCATCAGGTGAGTGGTGGCTGAAATAGTGGGTACTGTAGGTAGAGTACCGGTCAAAAGTTGTAAACTTTGGCCGATTACAGTTGAAATCGTCCAACTTTGAGAGTGTGTCATAGTAATTCTGATTGTCCCATCAAGTAGATTTTTAATGAGTTATACAGAGAGAATATTAAGGGTCCATTTTTGTAGTTGACAACTTTTTGCATGAGCACTCTCTATCAAGTTACGTATTGACAAAGTTGTTTCTCCCTCAAATCGACCAATTTCAAAAAAGTGCGATTTTTGAGCTGTCGTCTTAAAATGACCATAACTCTCTAGGAAGTTCCCGTACAAAAAAGTTGTCGACTGCAAAAATAGAGCTCTTCTTTTGATCTGTATAATTCATTAAAAATCTATTTGATGGGACAAAGTTTACAAACTTTTGACCGGTACTGTAGTAGTAGGAACACTGTCTCGAATATTTAAGAAATCAGCATTCTACATAGCTAGACGGAGCTAAAATAGGTCGTGAATTCCGTTTTCTTAATTTAGATGTTCATAAATTTTCCTCCAGAGCAACAGCTGAAATTAACACCAATTCGATAAAACTTTGAAAGTAAAATTGTTTTCGCCCCAGGAAACGCGTCCACGACACGCCAGCCTCCCCTAAAAACCGTACTCTATTTGCCCAACCATCCCTTCCCCACTCATCTGTCTAAAAGGTGTTTTTTCCAAAGAATCGAATTGAATTGATGCAACAAAATCTTTTATTTATTTTCGAAATTTATTTCATTCCTCTCCGCGAAAAAAACCACCTCGAAGAGTTTACATTTGACCATTCTATCACGCATCAATAGAGCGGACAGCCTTCTCTCCGTTCCCCTGTCAAATAAAAATATAGTATAGTAAATAGATCCAAAAATAAATGAGAAATGTCAATAAACACACACATTTATTATGAAATTGTAGTAACTGTCTGGCGTGCCTTTGACGTCTTTTTTCATCAGAATCAGAATCTCTCTTTCAGCTCTCCACTATAATCAGTCATCTACACATGGAACCATGCAAATGTGCCACGTGTGCCCAAGTGATGGAGGCTGGAAAACCAAAAAAACAAGTGAGTGGACATCCGGAAAAACAGACACACAGACAAATTTTTATTTTCAGAATGCTGCCTCCGAAATGCTCTCCCAAATATTCCCGAATGCCTCAGCTGAGCAACTGAAAACTCTTTTGGACCTCTCGAAACAGAACAAATTACCCTCTCAAATAGTTCACAAGGAGTCCAATGGCACCGTGCAGTCAGCTACAGTAACCCCGAAACCAGTGACTCCTCAAATCGAACAGAACCTGAAATTGGGTCAAGGATATCAAAGTGGAGGAAACGGAGGGAAGATTCAGATGCACTCAGAACGCCACTCAGAACCTTCCAGAAAAATCAAGAAATTAGGATTCCCACCACCAGTTTCTGCTTATTATCAGAGGAAAGAGAGTGGTACTTTGGCTCCGCCCACTCCACTAACATCCATCCCTAATTTCATCACAAATACTCCTGCTGCATCTGCATCCAACACATCGAATGCATCACCAGGACCGTCGAGTTCAGATGGGGATGATATTGTGGATACTCCAGTACAGTCGAGTACGGTACCTGCCACACCGACGACTCCAGGAACCAATTTGTTTACCCAGTGTGAGTTTTTTTTTCATATATCTAAAATTGTCAATTGAAATCCCGTTCATTCCTTGAAAATATGCTTTAAAATTATTTAAAAAAAACCTAAAGTGCTCTGTTTTTTCAGCAATGGTCGATATGCTGAAACTGAATTCTCAACAAAACGCCGCCCACTCCACTGGTTCCCCAGGATTCCTTCGTGGACGTGGACGTGGTCGACCAAAGTTGATCGGAGATGAATTGGATGCGGATCTCGTTGACTACATGGTCACTCTCAAAAACGCGGATCCCCATAAAGGCAACTTCACAGCATCTCAAGCACTTCATATGGCACGTCAATATATTTTGGAGAGAGCTCCCGGTCTTCTGGAAGAACACGGAGGACACGTGAAACTGAAGTTGACGTGGGCAATGAAATTAGTGTCGAGAATCGGAGAAAGACAACGAGAAATCGAATTGGGTCTGCCGGCTGGAACACTTTCGAATATGGGAAGAAATCTGACAAATATTCCGACGGGCGGGAATTTTATGGCGGATATGATGGCTCAGAACATATTCTCTCAGCACATGATGATGGTTAACCAGCAGTTGGGAGGAGGCTCTCCGACTCATTCATCTAATTCGTCGGCTGTGGAAACTTCTGGAGGACATCATCAGAATGAAGAGAATTTACACGTAAAGAAAGAAGGTGAGTAGAGGGAGAGAGAGAGAGATTATTGAAATGGGAGAGAGTCCAAAGAAAGCGGACTCATACAACCGCGCCCCACCGCAAATGAGAGAGCATCGCTGAGAGAGACGCTGAGTTTTTTTCTCGCGCCGACACAGATTTTCACAGTTTTTGACCTATTTTCGTATTTCTCATTAGAATTTCCAAAAAAAAACTTTTAATAATGCGAGAATTTGTCAAAAACTGAAAATCTGTGTAGGCGCGAGAAAAAACTCTGCGTCTCTATCGCCGATACTCTCTCGTTTGCGGTAGAGCGCGGTTGTAAGAAGTCGTGCTAATAACTAGCTGGCGAGACTAGTTACCAAAATATTGCTAACTACGAAAGTGTTTAGAAAACAGCCTTACGAGAGTTATGAGAAGCGAGAGTTCTCTCCGCGCTCTTCCCTAAAATTTCCAGCCGACATAAATAATCATTTCCAATTAATAATCCAATTTCTAATTTTTTAATCCAATTTCTAATTTTTTCAGTGACCGCAATGCCAGAAATCATAAATATAAAAGAGCTCAATCTACCATTCCTCAACAACTTCCTTGCCGAATTAAACGACAAAAATTCGGGATTAATTGACGGTGAACTCGGGGCGACATCCTCTTCGTCCGCCCTCCTCTCTGCTCCAAATGCATAATTTTCTTCTGATTCTTTTTCTGAAAATACATTCTCATCTCGAAACCCGATTGTATGGGTATTCTCCCAATGGTTCTAATTCCTCTCTTTTCGTCTGTCCATCCCCCCATCACATGTACTCTTATCTAGGTACTGCATTTTTCTCTTCTCGTTCTCTTTTTCTGTTTTATTCAATTGTCACTTTCAACAAAAACCACAAAAATAACAGTATTAAAATAAATTATACACGTTTTTCTACGTATTATTGTAAGAACGGATCAAAAGTGCCACGTAGGCGATTATGCGAATTCCGATAAACATGACGAAGAGGATAGCGATGTCAAAAATTTTATGAGAGGCTGAGAAATCGATCTGGAAAAGAAACGTGGGAATCGACAGACACACAGACAGACTTACCGATTCCAATACTTCATAGCCATTGCGTGGACACCCATTTAATGCGAATGCGGTCACTGAACTATTAAAACATTCCGGAATCACTTTAATCGATTCCCACTCATTTATTGCAAGTGCTTCGTATCCGTATCTGAAATTGTTTTGGTTACAAGTTCGCTCTACTGAACTCCTTACTTAAAATACGAGAGAGATGAGAGCCATGTGAAATAGGATGGAATCGCGTCGAAAGTGATGAAAAAGCCTCCGAAAGCCATAATGGGAACAACGAAAATTGGGAGAACTGTCATGGCGACGTCGGTGTTGGCGAAGATTGTGGCAACGGCGTAGGCTGGAATTAGGAGGGTTATGGTATTGGTATAGAATGGTATAATTGTCATTTTAATTTCGAATTGTAAGAGTGCCAGATTTTATCAAGGTATTGGTATAATTCCAGTATGTTCTTGGTTCAGGTACCGGATATGGTACTTGTACAGTAACTTTGCCTTTTTCAGTTGAAAATGCCCAACTTTGAGAGTGTGCCATGGTAAAACTAATTATCTCACAAAATAACTTTTTATAGGATCAAAAAGACCAAGAGTAGAACTCCATGTTTGTAGTTGGCAACTTCTTTGTACGGACACTTCCTAGAGAGTTATAGTAATTTTAAGTGGACAGCTCAAAAATCTCACTTTTTTGCACTGAAACGGTTCGATAGGAGGGAGAAACTACTTTTTCAAGATGTAACTTGCTAGAAAGCGTTTGTACAAAAAATTTGCCAACTACATACAGTTCTATTCTTGGTATGTTCAGTCCCTTAAAACGTTATTTTACAAGAGACAGTTAGTTTTACCATGACACAGTTTCAAAGTTGGGCGTTTTCAACTGACAAAGGCAAAATATGATATATTTTTCGCCAGTAGAGTAGCTTTCCGATATGGAATCTATTATGATATCCGTCGTAATCTAGTCTACTACTTTTTTCTCACATTTTCAGGAAAACTTACATATAGAAATAGCAACATTTGTAATCAAAATAGTCACCAACGACGCGAAACAATAATTCCAAAAATTGGGATACAATCCGGATAACCAGTAGACAATTGTGTTATACAACACGGGTAAAATGATATATTGAGGCAACTCTGCGATATTCTTTGCCAGAAAGTAGGCACTTGTCCGATAGACTCCATTTGCGTTTTCACGGAGAACAATAGGCAGTTCGGCTGTTATCACCTAGAAATATGGGGCTTCTGGTGTAGGAAATCGGGAGTTAAACCTACGGGAACATTAGGGAATTGGAGCATAAAGTTCATATTTCTGATATGATTGAACATGATTCCATTTACTGAGATTATGGTAGCTGGAGTGACGGGAGTTTGGAAGAATACGAGACCAGTGATGAGGGCGGTTATCTGGAGGAAAAATCACTTTTATAAAATCCGCATTGGTCAGAAGATAACAGTTTCATTGTTGAAGTTATAATGTTAAATTTCTGGTAGTGAAATATACAGTACCATGATGCAACTAAGAATTCGAAAAATGGTAACCGTAATATTTTCCTTTCCTCTTCAAAAACTCACAATAATCTGCAACAACCGAACAGAAAGTAGGTTGGGATCCCTAATAACAGTAAGGTATGATCTCCAGAAAAGTGCGCGGAACTGAGTCCAGAATGAGGCGTTGTAGCTGAAATGAAATCTCTCATTTTTTTGAGTGCGAAACTGACAAAAAACTGACTCTTGATTGAAAAAGGTTTTTGTTTTCTCCGAAGTTTCACTACTCGTCGCGAAGGAAGCAGCTCGTAATTTGTTCGCATTTCCAATGGCCAGAACGGATTGTCCCAAATCAGTGGAGAGGAAGCCTTGGCGGATTTTCTGAAACAACAAATTATTATTTTATGGTATCACTTTTTGATGCCGTAGTACCATAACACTTCAAAACACCCACCGAAATAGTTTTCATCGAAGTGGCTCTATCACTATCAATCACTGCCAACGTTCTTATCAAATGATCAGCTGGATTATAGTAGGCGGGACACGGGAATCCACATCTTTCGAATAGTGGGACTGCTTGATCCCCAGGGCCCAAATAGATGACTCGTCCACATGCCATTAAGCAGACACTGAAAATTTAAAGAATGAGTCTGTCTGTGTGTCTGTAAATCCACTCACTTATTGAACAGTGAATACACTTGACTGCTTGGCTGGTGAATTGTGATGATTACTGTCATTCCATTATCTGCTAAACGACGGAGAGCTTGAACAACGTGGCCTGAAAGTTTTCGTATATCGACTAAGAGTTCCACGTAAATTTACACTTTAAGTTGGAATTCCGTAAACCCACATTAGACATACCTGCCATGAAAGCATCCAGCCCGGAGGTAGGTTCATCACAAAATAAAATCTTCGGACATGTCAAAATCTCTGAAGCAAAAGCCAATCGTTTCTTTTCTCCACACGACAACCCTTTCAATTGATTTGGTATTCCGATTACTGTATCTGCACATTTCTGAAGTCCCATTTGGGTGAGAACTTGATTTACTCGAGTCTCTCGTTCTTCTTCTGAATAATATTCGGAGCCCATTCGAAGTCGAGCCATGAATTGAAGATGTTCACGGGCGGTCATTGTTCCGACGAACATGTCATGTTGTTGGACGAATGCGGACATCTGGAATTATAGATACGGGGATAGACGGACACGTTTTCCATTTTATAGAGCTTAAACATCATAACATACTGGCAGACTAAAAGTCAAAAACTTTTTGGGGCGTAAACACCGAAAAAAGCTTTTGAAAAACGGAATCACAGACTAACAGACAGAACATTGACTAAACTAACCTCTCGAATTTTCCACTTATTCGCCCTCTTTCCATCGATTAAAATCGATCCCTGAACATCCAAATTTGTCAAATTTCTCGATGTCAAAACATTCATAAGTGTCGTTTTTCCTGCTCCAGAACTTCCCATTATCGCCAATAATTTTCCAGACTCTGCCATTCCCGACACGTTGTGAAGGATCTCTTTCACTTGTCTCTTTGGTGCATTATTCCGAAATCGATCGATGAAATTTGTGGATTTCGTTTCGGGGCCAGTGACATTGAGAGATGACCAGTAGAGATTACATCTGGAATATTGTGGAATGAATATAGTCTTTGTGTTAGATTTCTGGTCGGAGTTCATTAGACCTACCCTTCTGGAAAGACATGTGGAACTGCCGGTTCCTGATTCTTCAGAAGTTGAAGATGGTCGCCGGTCATCATCTCGGCGAGCATCATTTTCGGTTTCTGAATAGTTTTTTTAGGTCTCTACCACTTATCAATAGAGCGAACTTTCCACATTTAAGAACTTATAATCCAAATGAAAACAAAACAAAAAGGGGGAATTAGTAGTTATAAACCAATCAATTGAAAGTAAAAGGTAAATAAGCAGAAGAGCACATCGAACATCAGTTGATGACCACGTTATCAATTGAAAATTATCTTATCTTCTTTCTCTCTCTGGACTCTCTTGATTTCAGGTACTCTCTCGTCACAAGGGTCAGACAAAATAGGTATGTTTTATTATCGAAAAGAGTAGGAAGGAGTAGTGGTCAGATGAGTAGTCAAAGGGAGTGAGAAGTAAATAGAGCATTGGTCATTCGGTTGTACAGAGTTTTTAACAGATTGAAGCTAACAAGAATCCAAGAATTTCTCATTTTTATCATTTGCCAGAACTGCCCGAAATGAAAAAAAAAATTGTTGAAAAAACGAGGAAACGAGGAATTGAGAAATGATTTTGTTTGAGAGGACTACAGAAAACTCTTCCATGAAGGCTCATTTTGAGTCAGGAAAACGGGGACTGTGTCGTTTAGAGCGATGTTTAGCTTACGATCTAATGATGGAAGTTTCTTAGAATTTTCTGAAGTATCATAAACTGAAATAAAAATATAACTTCAGTTCTCCTTTAATGAGATTTTCTGAGAAGTGATATTGAGTTGGTTCTTCCGTCTCATCACTAGTCACCGTGCTGACTTCGAACGCTCCTGTGACACGGAGCTACTTGGTTTTTCAGTCCAAGCCAAGCGGTGTTCATAAAGGTCCAAAACTCATTGAGGGTGCCCTAGTAGCATATTATGAATGCTTATTTCGAAACTAACAGAAGACGATGGAAAAGATAAGAAGAATTCTTTCAAAAAACTATTTATTTCTTTGGAAATATTAATCAACTTTCAAAAACAATCACATTAATTAACCTTAATCAGAAGTCACCATCTTCTTTTGCTGTACTTGGCCTTCTTCGGTTTCGGTTGATCCTCCTCCCAGAATCCCTGCTCACGTGCCTTCATTGCTTCTTGCTTTCTCTTCAGACGAGCCTCTTCGAATGCATTCTTCACTTTCGAAACTCGAATCGCTTCTTCTCTCTTCTTCTCCTCAGCAATCAACTTCTTTCTTTCCAGGTACTCTTCAATCCTTCGTTCCTCTTTCATCTTTTTCTCAACTGATATCCTATTGATTTCTGGAATCTGGACTTCTGGCTTTTGAGGCTTCTGACAAGCAACTGGCACGGCTCCTCTCTTCTTTGGGACGAAAATTGTGGGCATTGTTCGTTTGCAGGAGATGGCATCTTCTGAGAGTGGCAGTGGCTTTGTTGAAGTTTCAACAGAAGAAGACGTGAACGATTCATTTCCCCTTTTCATCGACCTTTCTATCTCTATCTGCTCCATTTTCCTCTCCATATCATCTATTTGTACGATGAGCTTTCTTGCGAAAAACGCGATTTCTCTGCTTTCAGAGCTGAGATAACGCATCGTAATCCGTCTGATATCGTTAGCTCGATATAATTTCAGAGGGTACTCGTTCTCTAACAACCCTCCAAGAGACTCAAGTGTGTCACTGTCCGTCAATAAATTGTAACGGAACATGGCGACTTGTCTCTCTTTTTCAATCGGGAGTTGCATTTGAGTTATGGGGAGTTCTAGAAAAACCAGAAATTGAAGTATTGTCAGGGAAGAAAGGAAAAGGGTTAGCAAAGAAAAGAAGAGAATACTCTGAGATAGTGAGATAGAGAGGTAATGAATGAATGACAGTATGAGAAAACAGGAGTCGCCTAGACTGCCTGGTCCGCAATTATCCCCGCCCATTTACAACCTTTCTCACAATTGTGCTCCAGGGAAAATATAGATCTGATATACTGTAGGTGAATGAGTTTTAATATTGAAATGTACTTATTTCTTATGGCTTTTAAGGAACAATTTCAGAGCTATCTTCTAAAATTACATATATCTCAGAAAATAATAGAGTTTTCAAAACGGTTACAACTCAGATATCTCCAATTCGCGAAGCTATAAACATTGTATTCGGTGCTCTCTTAACAGGTGGTCTCAACGTTCGCTATTTATTGGAATCCGTACGATGCATCGCTGGAATTAAATCCCTAACATGTTTTAAATCAAATATTGCTCTATTTAATCTATTCAAATACAAAATACAAGGTGAAGATGTTAGAAAAATCATGATAGATGGAGGGTAAACAAAATATTCATGTGTATGAGTTTGATAAAGATATGTAACACATATCATATCAACACACTGACTTCATGACCTTCCCTAGTTAGGATAACAAATAATTTACACATCCGATTGTCCAAGAACAATAAAAATATGAGGAAGAGAAGAGACCACCCTTCTAGATATGCACCTGCAATAAACAATTATCTGATTGTTTTGATTGACAACGTGTAATTGGAGAACCCGCTAATACAGTCACACCTGTTCTCACAATGGGTTTTTGGGAATCAGAGTGACAATGCCCATTCCATATTTTGAGATCAATATAAAATTCTTCTATAGAGGCCGCCGCTCTTACTCTCAGAAACCCATTGTGAAAACAGGTGTGACTCCATTCGGGGCTCTCTATGTGCACGTTGTCAATCAAATATAACGTGTTTGTTGTTCTGGGACGCTCGGATGTAGTGCATTTTCGTCATTCTAATTATGAGTACGTTATTATTCCTTTTTAAACTATTTAGTAAGTTTGTAACTTTCGTTCTCTTTCTATTTTATCAAACTCATACCCATGAATATATTGTTTTCGATTCATCTTTCATAATTTTTCTAAAGCTATCATAACTGATTACACTTCAATAAGAGCCTATTCACCTACAGTATCCCAGATCTCAATCTTCCCTTGAGCATAATCTGCGAGAAAGGTTGTAAATGGGCGGGGCTAATTGCAGACGCACTGCGTCCTTAATCCATGTTACTCCTTTTGTCTCACACTGTCATTTCTCATCCATTTATCCTCTCTGACCATCTCAGAGTTTCGTTTTCCTAATCTGAGTCCCTCGTTTTCTTTCTTCCCCTGTCAATAATTCTTCCCCTGAAAATTTTTCAATTTTTGGTTTTCTAGAATATCCCACAACTAGAAAGATGCAACTCCCAGTTGGACAAGATAGACAAGTTGCCACGCTCCGTTACAATCTATTAACGGACAGTGACGTTCTTGATTCTCTTGGAGCGTTGCTCGAGAACGAGTACTCTCTGAAATTGTACCGAGCTAACGATATCAGACGGATTACGATGCGTTATCTCAGCTCTGAGAAAATAGAAATTGCGTTTTTTGCCAGAAAGCTCATCACACAAATAGATGATATGGAGAGCAAGATGGAGCAGATAGAGATAGAAAGGTCGATGAAAAGGGGAAATGAATCGTCCACGTCTTCTTCTGCTGAAACTTCAAGAAAGCCACTGCCACTCTCGGAAGATGCCATCTCCTGCAAACGGACAATGCCCACAATTTTCGTCCCGAAGAAGAGAGGAGCCGTGTCTGTTGCTTCCCAGAAGCCTCAGGAGCCAAAAGTCCAGATTCCAGAAGACCGTAGAATGTCTATTGAGAAGAAGATGAAAGAGGAACGAAGGATTGAAGAGTATCTGGAACGGAAGAAGGTGATTGCTGAGGAGAAGAAGAGAGAAGAAGCGATTCGAGTATCGAAAGTGAAGAATGCATTCGAAGAGGCTCGTCTGAAGAGAAAGCAAGAAGCAATGAAGGCACGTGAGCAGGGATTCTGGGAGGAGGATCAACCGAAACCGAAGAAGGCCAAGTACAGCAAAAGAAGATGGTAATTGATAATTAATGGTAATGAATCTAATGGTTGTTTTCAATGTTTGCTTTCAATTAATAATTTCGTTTGTTTTTAATTACTAATTTCTTCTAGGGCAATAAATAACTTTTTAAAAACGTATTCTTGTCTTTCAAAATTCAGAAATTTTTACAAAAAACTAGAGCTTTAAATTACCATCATGTGGTTTCAGATTGACATTTGTTGAGTGGCCTCAATCGTGAACGGTCTTTATTTAAGATTTGTCTTTTTAAGATTCGAGGTTGTTTCAAAAGATTTTCAGCAACCGTTCGATATCATCTCATCTATTAAATTCCAATTTCGACTGAAAATTCAATTATATTCTCGAGTTAGAGATGTGAAACAGTCATTATGTCCTCCCTGTGTGTTGTCTCCTTCTCATCATAGTTTAAAAATATTTGTTCGTGAAAATAGATAATTGGAAAACTACGGAAACGACCCACGCACGTGGCCAACCGTCTGCTCCAGTTCACTTCGTAATCAGCACACTCCGCTCGGTTTCTCACTCTCAATACTATTTATTCCAAAACATGCAACCCGACGATTAAACTAACCTACCATACAACATAGAGTAAGTTTGAATAATTCTGATGAGACGAGATGACCTCCTTTCAATTTCAGTTCAAATTTCAATACGCGCATCTATAAAAAACAAGAGCTTCTCAATTGAAGATGATCAAGAAATATTCAAATTATAATTCAAACTCCAGTCGCTGCCGTCATGTCGGGTCATCCGCCCAAGTTGCACAAGAGCTCTCCAAAAATTGATTGATCTGAAAATAAACAATTTGTAAATCAATTTTCGTTCCCTTCCAAGTCTCATTCTACGAAAGCAGAAGACAATATGTATTTTCTCAAATAAAAAAATTAAGTTAAAGTAACCAAAAACACGTGGAAGAAATTTAAATTGAAGAAAATAACTGGGATAAACATTAGAAAACAACCGAACAAAAACAATGGGAAAAACTACATTTAATTTGTCAATTGAAGTTGCTTGTAGACTTGTTTTCTGTACTCCTCGAGTCCTCCTTCCAATGTTGTCACCATACGATCCTTGACAACCCACAACTCCTTGCAAACCAGTTCAATGAGTTGCTCGTCGTGAGAAACGAGTACGACTCCTCCGTTGAAGGTATTCAGTGCTTTTCCGAGTGCTTCGACAGTTTCGACATCCAAGTGATTGGTAGGTTCGTCGAGAATTAGGTAGTTGGGACTGTAAATTTGATATTTTATTGAGAAAAGGAATAAATTTAGATAATTAGGTAACTTACGCCATGAGAGCCAAATTAGCAAACGCCAAGCGAGACTTTTGACCTCCAGACAGTGTTTCAACAGACTGCAGTGCCATATCACCAGCCAGACCGAAACGTCCGAGTGCTGCACGATAATCTTCTTGAGTCTTTCCTGGATGGTTCTTCATCAAAACTTCAATAGCCGACGTCTCCATATCCAGTTGATCCACATGATGTTGTGTGAAATAGGCAATACGAATACGACGATTGACATTACGAAGTCCGACGGATGGTTGAAGATCATCGAGAAGCAGTTTGAGAAGAGTTGTTTTACCGGCTCCGTTCTCTCCGACAATACAAATACGGGAGTTCGCATGAGTTCCGAGATTGAGTTTACGGAAAAGATACGGAGAATCATCATTGTAACGGAATGATACTTCGTCCAATTGGAGAACTGGATTACTGAGAACTTCACATTCTGGGAATTTGAAATGGATATCGGATTCAAGTTCAACAGGGAGGAGGACGGGTCTGGAAAATAGAAAATCAAAAAGTGTTCCAGATGCCATTTTGAGACCGGGAACAGCTAAACCTTAAAATAAAAATCTTAAAATATCTCAAACATTCATTTTCTGAAATTCTAGAACTTACAATTTCTCCAACATCTTAATTCTCGACTGAACCATTGGAGCTCTCTTTGCGTTGTATCTGAACTTGTCGATAAACTCTTGAGTATGCTGTCTCAATTGTTGCTGTGATTCATATTCTCTCTGTTGTTGTGTCAATTTCTCCTTCATCGTTTTCTCAAATTGATCATAATTTCCTTTGTAATGATCCAACCGGCGTGTATGCAAATGCACAATATCCGTACAAATCTCATTCAAGAATTTACGGTCGTGAGAAACTGTTAGAATAGTTCCTTCCCATCCTTGTAAATGCCCTTCCAACCAATAAACTGCTCGCATGTCTAACATGTTAGTCGGCTCGTCAAGTAACAACAGATCTGGTTTAACGAAAAGAGCTCGAGCAAGTGCGACTCTCATACGCCATCCTCCTGAGAATTCCTTTGTTGGTCGTTTCTGTTCATCTGGAGTGAAACCAAGACCGTAAAGAAGGGATGAGGCACGTGCAGGAGCCTTATCGAGTTGAAGAGCTTCCATTTCAACGTACAGTTTCGACAGCTCATCGTTCCATTTTGTTTTTTCAGCATCTGTGATATTGTCCTTGTTGATGCGAGACTGAAATTGAAGGGTTTTTAGCTTAGAATAATTGAACGATTTGCGAGTGAAGCTAATCAAAAATGAGAAATATTCGCTAGTAACGGTTGTTTTTGAACTGGTATCCCAGGAATTTATGTATTTTTCTATTAATTCGCAATTCGTTGAATTCGAACATACTGCTATGAATTCTTGGAGACTTTCAAGTTTTCTGAAGCAATTCCAACATTCAAAGTCTTTTTTAATTTATCACATTGAACATTATTTTTAACTGTTATGCCAATAAAGGCATTCGGGAAAATTTTGGCAACTTCACAAGCGATTCACTATTATTTCCGGTCATTCTCAAGCTTTCCTATTATTTATTACCTGCAAAGTCTTCTCCCGATCAATCAAATACTGTCGCTTTGTATCAGACATTAAAACAGCATCCAAAACCAATGTATCATCTCCCTCAACTTCCTGTTCAACAGAAAGCATAGAAATTCCAGACGGGATTTTCAACTGCTGACTGGAGATCATCTTAAGAAGTGTCGTCTTTCCGATTCCGTTTCTTCCGACCAATCCGTATCTTCTACCGTATGCCATTGTGACATCAGCACACGAGAGAAGTTGTTTTGTTCCAATTGAAATATCCACACTTTCCAACTTAATATCCTTCGCATTTGCTCCGCGAGCTCCAGTATCACGGATCGGAGCTTGCGATGCTGTCGCAGATGGTTCGTTCTTCTTTTTCTTTCGTTCAACCGGAGCGTCGGCACGAGCTTCAGCTTTTGCTGCAGCACGATCCTCTGCTTTAGCAAGTTTCTTCTTATCGACAGTAGTTGGAGTATCTCTTGATTGAACCTTCCAAATACTTTGAAGAGCATCAAAGTTCTGGTTTTCAGCAGCCATGTCAACAGTTTGCTCGAGACGTTTCGTTGTGGCCTCTTGTTGTTTCACCACCTTCGGAAGGTTATCTCCATGAAGAAGTTTCAGAAGTTGCTGACACGCATTCTGTGCTCCAACCTCACAAAGATTCTCGACAGAAGCCTGAAGATGTTCACCGACGGCGTCCATGACCTCTTCGAGTGAGGTGATCTCATCCGAATTCTCCTTCAAAATTGCGGAGACATAATCCTTAATTTCGATGGGGAGAGTGGGAAACGTGGCTGTTAAATAGCCAGGAATCGCCTCAACGTTCGCCATCTTAGTTGTTGACGAAGAATTCGTTACCTAAATAGGAAACAATTAGCAAATTGATATATCTTTCCATATCTTACCCAGCCAGATGAAGAAGTGGAAGACGATGAAAACCGGAATGAGACTAGGGATCAGTAGAAGATAATAAGTCTGGTCGGAGATTAAGGAAGCTGTTAGCTCGTCCACCAAGCGCGATTCCTCTAGCATACACTACAAGTCCTCCTAAAAATTTCATTTTTGCAGTGTTAGACGAAAGTTGGAGAATTTGTTAAACGATAAGATACATTCTTTAAAGAATTTTTAATTAAAAAATCTGGAAAAATGAGAATTCATCTGAAAATTGAGCTAAAAGTCTGTAAAACCCCCCACGAAAAATGAAAAAACCAGCTGTGCGCAAGCGAATTTCATGATATGTGTCAGTAGCTGGGATAGCGCATTTCTCGTGATTTTTTTTGTTGCGAAACGCCACATTTCCGGTCGTTTCAATGCTGAAATATGCTGTTTTCCATTGTGAAATAACTATAAATTCATATTTCAAAATTGAAAAATGTTGATTTCTTCGTTTTCCCGTATATTCCATCAACTCGTTCTTCGCTGAAACCTGCTAAAACCAGCCGTCTGCCACATAGACGCGCTGCGTGCTGCAACGCGTTCACATCCTTTTTTGTGCGTTTTCCAGGCCGTACACTGACAATACATTGATCGTTCTTTGTGTGTTCTCATCTCTAACGTCGTCTTTCCGCTCTTCAAAAATCAATTTTAGGTGTTTCACTCGTTTTACCTTCGATTTTAGGCCTTCCTGATTTATGAATCATATGCATTTCTTTCAGTTCAAACTCTATCTGCAAAACAAATCACGATGAGTGACGATCTGAGTGCTTTCTTCGCCAAAAAGAAAGATAAAAAGAAGAAGACCGCCGTGAAAATCGAAGAAGTCGGTCAAGTACTCGAACGAAGAGCCAAACGACAGGAAGAGTTTGAGCATGAGCATGAAGAAGCTCCGGAGAAGCGAGTTGAAGAAGAGAAAACCACAAATCAAGCTGAAGAAAGTGAATGGATCGAGTATGGAGAGAGTCAAGGAAGGTGAGTATCGATTTCTCAATATTTCTCATTAAAAAAATTTAAAAAATTCATTTTTCCAGACTCGAAGGATTGAAAATCAAGGATATGGGTCTCGAGAGTGAACAAGACCAAGTGAATAACGAGGAGCCAGAAGATCGTGAAGTTCATGAAACCAAGACTTGGGGGCAAGTGAGCAGCGAAAAGAAGGCTACTGAAGAGACCGAACAAGCTGTGACCATTTCCGACAAGGCTATGGCAGCTGCTTACAAGCCACCAGCATTAAGAAGACCTGGTGGAGGCGGAGTCTACAGACCACGAGGACCAGCTGCTAATTTTGATATGAGCAGCGACGCCGCGTTCCCATCTTTGGCAGATGCTAGTAAAATTGAAAAAGTGAAAAAGGAGGAGAGCAAGTCGCCCGGAGGATGGTTGAAGGCCGGCGCTGGTGGAAGCTCTGGACCATCATCAAGTGGACCACCACGATCATACACAACTATTTCGGGAAGTGGACGTGAAAGTGCTCTTGCTGCTGCTAAGGTAAACCTTTTTATGATTACTTTGAAAATCTTCGCAATGGATAGCTTCCGAAAAAACTTGGAAGTGAAAGTCGTAGGGGAACTCTGAACTGAACAAAAAACTAAAGGATTTGAACCAGATCAGTCCATAGTCGCTTGTAATTCAAAATCTACTTTTACAGAGCATGTTGAGCGCAACAACCGCTGGCCCAACCCGGTCCGAGCCAACACCTTCCTCAGTACCTGCTGCTGCTTCGTCGGCTTCTTCCGCTTCTGCTGCTGCCGCTCCAGCCCCAGCAGCCAGTTTGGGAGCACCAAAGGCTGGATCTTACGTTCCACCACACTTGAGGAAGCAACAAGCCTAATTTGTTATAATACTCTAATTCGTTTTCTAAAAATTTCTAATTGTTTTCTTTTTTCACTGTGTTACCTTCTTTTGGTTAGTATTTCACTACTTTCCTTTCTGTTTAGTAGCCTTTTCCTTTACTATCGCTCCCTCTATCAACTTGTTTCTCTTTCTTATCATTTCATTGTTTTTTGCTCTTCCTCCTCATTCTGAATCGACTCACCTCCGATTGCCCAGTGAAGAAAATTTCAAGGGTACCTGACAACCAGACCACATGTGAGTGACGGAAGAATCACGTGCATTTTTCTGAATATCTGACCTCGAAATCTTATTTCATTTCGAAGGCCATTTATTCCCATCTTGATTTTTCCCTCATCCCATGTGTGTCCATGTCGTCGATTACGGTTTCAAACGAGACAAAAAGATTCAAAAATGCCCTTCTGTAGAGCTCCTTCTGCTCACTTTTCCCCCAAACTTGTTCTATTAATATAGGCTCGAATCCCCCACCCGCCCTGTTTTTCCCTTTTGGATTCTATTCTTTTGGTGTCTTTTTCTCTTTCGTTTTCCACCTCCAACCCTTTGTGTTTCCATAAAAGTTTTTTGCATTCCCTATTTCGTGTTTGGTTTGTTTTTTTTGTATGTAGAGGATTCGAATCCCAAAATTATTATTCATTTATTCAGCATCACAATTATCAGCTATCAATAATATCACATGGATTGATACATATCCTCCTCGTTGGTCACGTTCTCGCTGAAACAATTTCAAAATTTAGATTTTGTTTTTGTACCTCTTGATTTACTGAAAGAGCCCGCTCACTTTCTATTCACGACTCTTCAAGTCGAACTCTGCTTTCTGCCGAGTCAACTCAAGGTACATCGGATGCTCCGCCCCCAGAATCTCATGGTACAGATTCGCGGCACCTCCGTCAAGATCCTCGAGCATTTCTTTGGCTCTCAGGTATCTGGAAATCTCAAAAATAGGCGGGGCTTCATCAACACCGCCAGTCCTTGCTACTAACCTGTCGACATATTGTCTTCCATGAGCTCCGAGACTCGAATAGCTCGACATCATCTCAGAAGACGTCTTTAGAAGATCCGCGCGCCAGCTTTTGAGCAAGTAGATGAAGGCGTGGTCAATGGAGCCATCAGTTGAGAGTTTGATCTAAAAAAGGGAATGTTTTTGGAATATCTTGAGAATGTTTGCTGTTTCGTTTTGGGAGAAAAAGAATGAATCATATGATATTTATAGCTTTTGGGTTGACAGGAGAGAAGGAAAATTTACGATGTAAGCGTACATGTTTTTGTTTTTTCTTTTCTGTAATTGGCTTCGTTTTTGTGTGAGTTCAATAAGATTCAAAGGTTCGGCTAAATATCGCTAAGTTTTCGGACAGCAGGCATAACTATTCATTTCGAAGCTGTACCATAGCCTATAAATAGCCTTTACTTTCTGGTCATGGTCATTTCCAGTCTTCTCTTCAACGACGCCTTTTTTCAAAATTGCAATCTCATTTTCTACAGTAGCTTGAAGACACTATTTCCTTCATCCTTTTTCCTAGCTAATCCCTCTAAACCTATAATTTAAGACTCGGCTTTCAGCCAAGACACAAAAATAAAGTGTTCCCTTCCCTACTCTCCCTCTCCCTTTTGGCTCTCTTTCTGCCTTTACACTCTGTTCCCAACTTTTCTGCGTCTCTCATCTCTCTATTGTCTCTTGATTCTTTCTCGTCTTCTCCACTTTTCTTCATTCTTCTATGCCTTTCTGGCAAAAAGAAGAGAGATAGAGGAAGAGAGAGAATGGCCGATTTTCCATTTCTTCACGTAGTTCCTTCTCTCTTCTTTTTTTCAACTGATTGGTGTTAAAAATAAGAGATATTGGTCACTCCGGGTCCCATTGACCTGAAGACTCGGAGTACTATTATTCTGATAGTTTTCTGTTTAATTTTTCTCGTTTTTTGGGGTCGTTATCATTCGAAGAAACTAGTAAATTCATCAAATCTAATTCGTTTTCTTTCGTTTTTTTCTCTGTTCTTCAGTCTTCTGACAGGTCATTGAACCAGAAGGGTACTGATACGAAAGATGAATTGTGTTCTATTTCTTATCTGTTTCTTTGTCTGAAGTCCCTTTTTTGTCTTATCATTTGATTACTTAAACCACGTTTTTAGTTGTCTTTATAGTCTTCTTGTTAGCCTCCAATTTAGACACTTTGGTAATATCGGAGTATAAGTTTGAACTCTCATGGAAATATACCGTCCATCTGATGGTTCTATATTGTATTTCTTCGATTCAAAATTCTGTGTGCTACTCACTCGTCTAGACATTTGAACTTTTGATTACTTGATCTGTCTAGCCGATAAAAATATCTCAAATTTGTCATAAGTTTGTCATGGAAGAGTAGCTTGGCGGTCCTTAAAAAAACCAATTAAAAATTTATCTCTTCGTATGCTTTGCCATAACTACAAGTTGTCATTCCACCCAATTTTTCAAAAACTGGTCAGCCTGCCATTTACGTACAGTGCCATCATTATTGTGTACTCTCCCTCGTTCTCTCTCTAAATAGATAATCATCTTTTGAAAATCTAGTTCTCCTGTTTACTCTCGGACTCTCGGTATACAAAAGCTTCAATAATCAGCTGAATTATTGAGTACAGCTAAAGACACAACTTATATCGGTTCTGTATGAGAGCAGTCAATACTTCTGGACAGCTCCGAATCATCAACAATTTAGTTTTCGGCTCACATAGCTGAACAACAGAAAAACCGCTATCTAGCGGGTCCTCTCTCAGCTGTTCTGCTGTGTTCAAAATAGGAACACCGAAACAAGAAACAGATCAAAATATCAAAGAACTCTATCCTTCCCGGGAGAAAACAGCTGACCCCACCCCGGGAGAACACGTGGAAAAATCACAGAGAGCGGAGCGATGTGGGAGGAAACAGAAATCAAAAAACGGTTTATTCGTTTGTTTGCTTCTCCTCCTCCTCCCAATGCCTTCTTCTCCTTCCAGTTTCCTTTCATTTGACACGTTCACAACATTCATCTCGTGTATCTTCTATACTTCTATTTCTCTTTGTTTTTTGAATGAAATAAAAGAAAAATTGAAGAGAGAGATGTCTGGGTTTCTCAAATGGAAGAGCAGGAAGAGTTGACATAGATTTATTGCGATTTGTGTTGTGTTGGAATGACGGGAGAGCTTTTTGACGAAAGAGAAATGACCTTTGACTCGAAATGAGAAGACAGGAAGTGTCATGAGGTTTTGGGATCGTGTAGCATCTTTATTAGATTGGTAGCGGCTTAATCAATAATTTCAAGCCAATAATTAGTCATCTAATCTCAATGTGCTGCTTAGCGGATCTCAATAGTCTAGATGTTTCAGACTTCTGATACTCAGATAAACAGATTCCCCGACTCACCTCAATTTTCTTCCTGTCATAAAGTGTTGGATACGCTTCCAACTCATCCAACACCTCCAATTTTTTGGCGCACACCTCGTAGAGCTCTCCTTCGATGTTCTGAAAAACATGTTTTTATGTATGAAAACTCAAACTTCTGTACTCCGTTCTGTCTTGATTTGATGACCGATTTCCCATAAATATTTGAATTTTTCAGTAATCAAACACTGGGCAAATATGACGATCGACACGACAAACGAGAGCGATAATAGTCCGGATAATTCGCCGGGATTTCAGGTAAAAATTAATGTGAAAAATGATAGATACCCCTCGAAATAGTTACAGACATCCGCTCGGTCCTTCTCTCTGAATGCCTCAAAAATGGTTCCAATAACAGATGATTTCATCGAGGACGTGTTCATTGAGGAGAATGAAGTTCTGGAGAAGCCACGTATGGATCCACTTCGTGTCAGACATCTGATGGAAACATGGCGGAAGGCGGCACGCAGAGCAAGAACAAACTACGTGGATCCATGGGATGAATTCAATATTCATGAATATCCAGTACAGAGAGCAAAGAGATATAGATACTCTGCAATCAGAAAACAATGGACAGAGGATATAGTTGATGTTCGGATACATCCGGATAGTTTTGCCAGAGGGGCAATGAGAGAATGCTATCGATTGAAGAAGTGTTCAGTGCATGGATCAACAAGGGATTGGAGCAGTAATTATGTTGCGAAAAGATATATATGTCAAGTCGATCGGAGAGTTCTTTTTGATGACGTCAGACTTCAGATGGACGCAAAATTGTGGGCAGAAGAGTTCAATCGATACAATCCTCCGAAAAAGATTGACATTGTTCAGATGTGTGTTATCGAACTGATTGATGTCAAGGATTCTCCGTTGTATCATTTGGAACATTTCATCGAGGGAAAGTATATCAAATATAACTCGAATTCTGGGTTCGTCTCCAACGCCGCCCGTCTCACACCACAAGCGTTCTCTCATTTCACATTCGAACGTTCTGGACATCAGATGATGGTTGTCGACATTCAAGGAGTTGGAGACCTCTACACTGACCCTCAAATTCATACTGTAGTCGGAACAGATTATGGTGACGGAAATCTGGGAACACGTGGAATGGCTCTATTCTTCCACTCGCATCGATGCAATGATATTTGTGAAACGATGGATTTGTCGAATTTCGAGTTGTCACCACCGGAAATCGAAGCGACGGAGCACGCGATGTCGGTGGCTGCGAGACAGAAAAAGTCGTGTGTCGCCGCGCCAACCGTATTCGAGGCACGTAGGAATCGAGTGTCGAGTGAATGTATTCAAGTTGTGGAACACGGAATTTCAATGGATCAATTGAGAAAACGACAAACGTTGAATCATTCCAGCACTGATCTTTCGATAAAGGTGGGTAGATTTTTTATCGAAAAAAAAATCACGGATTTTTTTTTCAATTTAACAGTTTTCTCTTGTTTCAGATTCACAACGAAGACTGCGTCTGCCCAGAATGTATTCCAGTCGTCGAACAACTCTGCGAACCATGTTCGGATGACGAGGAAGACGAAGAAGAAGAGGATTATCCGAGAAGTGAGAAATCTGGAAACAGCTCCAAAAGTCGTCGTAGTCGAATGAGTATTTCCACACGGTCATCTGGAGATGAATCCACGTCTCACCGCCCACGGAAGTGTGGATTCGTGGATATGGCATCTCTTCGTCAGAGACATGACAGCTTCAGAAGTTCTGTTGGAACGTATTCAATGAATTCGTCACGTCAAACTAGGGATACTGAGAAAAACGAATTCTGGAAGGTTCTTCGAAAGCAATCAGTCCCAGCCAATATTCTATCACTCCAATTACAACAAATGGCCGCTCAGAATCAGGAGAACGATGAGGAAGCTCCACCGCAAGTCACCGGACATCAATTCTCAGTTCTCGGGCAGATTCATATCGACTTGGCGAGATATCACGAGCTCGGACGATTCATTGAAATGGATTCAGAGCAGAAGGAGATGTTGGATGGAAATGGAAGTGAAAATGATGCGAGAGCTCCGATTAAATACGATAAACAATCGGCCATTTTCCATTTGGATATCGCAAGAAAATGTGGAATTCTGGAGGCAGTGTTGACGTCGGCCCATATTGTTTTGGAATTGCCACACGAGTTGTTGAAGGAGGTTACTGTAGATGATTTGTTCCCGAATGGGCTCGGAGAGCAAGATAATGGAATTCGAGGTGAGGACATCCAGACACAGAATTCTAAAACATCCGATAACAATCCATCATTTCAGACCTTGAAGAGTTCGGCTCGGATCTAATGGAAATCGCCGCTGAAATGGGCGATAAAGGAGCAATGCTCTACATGGCTCACGCTTATGAGACCGGTCAACGACTCGGTCCGAATCGTAGTACCGATTACAAGAAGTCTATTGATTGGTAAGCTCATTTCAAGCATACTTGTCAAGACCCAGGCCTTGGAAAGTTTTTGGCCCGAAGGCCCGACTTCAAAAAATGACACTTTTTTCCAAATTTTTTCAATTTTTCATCGAAAATGAGCCCCTTTCTGATGATTTTTCAGAATTTCTAACCGAAAATTTGCCTTTTTCGCGAAAAGCTAAGCTCTGCCTCTTTCAGGTATCAACGAGTCGTCGGATTCCAAGACGAAGAACCGGATGCAGAGGGCAGTGGAAAGACAACGTTCTCCTCATTTTCTCCACTCTCTCGTCATGAAATTCTCGCTAAAATGGCTGAAATGTATAAAGAAGGCGGATACGGACTGAATCAAGACTTCGAACGAGCCTACTGTCTGTTCAATGAGGCTGCCGAGGCGGCGATGGAGGCGATGAATGGAAAATTGGCGAATAAATATTATGAGAAAGCTGAAATGTGTGGGGAATAATGTTTTCTCGATTTCAATTATTTTTTCCCTAACTTTTTCTCAATATTTCCCTCCACACAGTGTATGTAAAGATTCTCTCAACCCCGCCTATATTTCTCTGTTTTTTGTATAATTTTGTTTGTTTTTCTATTATTTTTTCTAGATAGTTGTATCTTTCGTTCCCCCTTCTACCCTCTACTATTTGGCTAGACCCCGCCCCCTTTTCCCCCTATCTCACAGTCCCCCGGATTATCAAAAGAAGGAAATTACAGTATCTCTATCTCAAAAAATTTAAAAATCCTATCAAAAAAATCTCACATTCTCCCCCTGATTTTTTTACTTTCTGTACTTTTTCCCCAAATTTTTAACCGAGCGCATAACCATTTTTTTCTTGTTTTTAACCCCCAAATTTATATTCATTTTTTCACGGCTCTCTTGTTTTTTCTTTGCCTTGGTTATTCACACTTTTCGTCGATCGGTTCATGAATTTTCTGGTTGTAATTTACGCGAGAGAAAACTCACATTTCCAGTTCCAGCATCATCCAAAAGGAATGGAATGTTGTATTTGGTTCCGACGACGAGAGGGAACTTTTCGATGGTCGTGCCGGCGGAGATGAATCTGGAAAAATCACACATTTTGGTGATTTAGACATCCGGATGTACAGATCAACTGAAATACCAAAAACACACCGATATTCTCCCTCAGTTTCCGACAAAACCTTATGATTCGGCTCTCCAGTTTTCAGTGTTCCATACACAAACACCTTGAATTTCTCCATTTCTCTGAAATTTTCGATTTTCAAAAAGAGTAGTTTTAGAGAAAAAAAACAAAAAGATAAACCGCAGTCATTTTGCAAAAATCTTTAAAAAATCAAATTTTTTCTCGTCTGAAAAATATAAATCTTCATTATCAGATATGCATTATATACATAATATGCCAAGAAAACAAAAACTGAAAATGAAAGTACGCGTTCTCTGGAAAGTTAAAAATCGATTCATCAATAGAAATTTGTGGCGGGAAAAAAATGGAAATGAGCACTTTGAAAATGGGGGAAAACAGAACAAATTGGTATCTCGGGTTTTCGGTCGGGGGAGCAGTAAATTAAAAACTGAAAAAAACGGGAAAGGGTACAGTAGGACGGCTAAGCAGCTACCAGAAAATAAGCAGCGCCCTCTCGGAGATGCAAAATTGGCGAGCCGGTGAGCAATGCTCTATTGCATATTAGCTCGACACATTTCTTACAAGTGCGCTCCACCGAAATTCCCATGAGAAATGTCTCTTTATCTCAGAGTCTCTCAATTTCGCACACAATTTTCTTCGGTTTCGGTAGAGCGCGGATGGAAAAGAACTGTATCGTGCTAACAGCTGCGCTGCTCATTTCATGACGTTCTCTCGAAATTTCAAAAAAAAAACTGGGCGCTGCTTAATACTCTGGTAGCTGCTTAGCTTTATACTCTTCTTTTGTCACCAAAACATGACTAAAACTGATGAAAATCGATACATAAAAATAATCATTCTCTTATCAATTACATGCCGTCGAAAGCTTGTGCTCGTTGTCGTGGAGTTCCTCGCATACTCTGAAATCACATTAATCGATATTTTCCGGAAATTAAAATTTTATCAATCAATCAATCAATCGATAAAACCTGACGGAAGTTTGAAAAAGCACGGCATTTCGGAGGAAACAGGGTGTATAACCCTTCCAAATATCCGCAAACTTATTAGTACGAAACATGAAAAGTTAGTGCAATCACGCTCTACCGCACACCACCACTCTAACTTCTCTGCACTCTCTCCATCACACCACACTCTCACATTCTTCTTCTTCTAAATATCCGCTTCAACCCATTCGGGTCTCGCCACGTCATACGACTGTTGTCGTTGGAGAATGATTGCATTCACGTGAGACATGATGCTCGATGAGCTTCCCGTCGAGGATACTGTAGACACACGTGGCCGTCGTCCTTGACGAGTAATGACTACGGTAGTTCCAGAGGGTTCCGGTGAGGAACATGACGAACCGATCGAACTCGCGCTTTTTGATTTTTTCTGGATGATAGTGAGGAGGTACGGTAGGCAGAAAGTAGGGGATAGGATAAGAGAGATTTGAAAGAGTACGCAATTTGTCGTAAGCTTTGGTGTATGCACCACGACAACTCACATACTCACTACAGTAACCCCACGTACCATTCTCATCGTCGTAAACTTATCGAATCCATGTGCCACGTTTTGCGCATGAATCGCGTCATGCTCTCGATGTTGTTGTTGGATATTTCCATTCTGCTGGACATTCTCATCTCGTTTCAGTCCGTCTATGTCACCTCGGAGCTCTTCGAGATGCTCTTTAAATATCCGAGCTCGTTTTTCGTATTCGTTTCTGGAAATATGAGGGAAATGGAACAGTGATTCGGCTCTATTCCAGTTTAAATGTCCTTTGAAAACTCGAACGTCCCTCAAAACACTTAGACGTCCTTTGAAACACTAAAACTTCCTTTCAAGCAATAGTTGTTTTCCGTCCTTTCAGATGTTTAGACGTCCTTTGAACACTGAAAAAGCAGGCGCTTGCTCTGGCGTTGTTACATGTTTTTCCAAAATTTTAAGCAAGCTCCTAGATCAGGGGGAGTCTACATATTTTTGAGCATATTTGGGACCCCAAAGGACGTTAAAATGTTTTGAGGGATGTTCGAGTTTTCAAAGGACATCTAAACTGGAATAGAGACGGTGATTCAAGTATTTTTGTGTCAGGATGTGTCTGTGTGTTCCGTTTGTCCGGATGTCCGCGCTTTCCAATTAAAACTAACCTCGATTTCTCCAACTCTATCAGAATCGTCTGCTGTTCAAATATCTGACTAATCGACGGATCCGGCGGAGGAACAATCAATCCACTCCCATAATAAGGTGGCTGTTGATTCGGATGAGACTGTCCTCCACCACCTCCACCTGTTCCCTGATTCTGATGGTTCTGATTCTGAGTCTGAAGTGGATGATGATGTGGATTGTTGCCTGAAGGTGGAATCTGTGTCTGTTGGGGAGGATTCTGATGTTGTTGATGTGGAGGTTGTTGATTCGGTGGGGAATTGGATGGAATCGGGGAGGAGAAGGCGGATGATGGCATGTTTAGACTACGAGACATCATTTGTTGCGGGTGGACGTTGCCTGGAAATAGGTCTGTCTGCGTGTCTGTGACTATCCGATAACTCACTATCAAGTGACTGTAATTGATGGTAAGATCCGGTGGTAGTCATCCCAGGATGACCAGAAGAATGTCCAGATTGTGTTGGTTGTTGTTGGTGCCAACTCTGAAAATGTGGAACATTTTATTGGAAAACCTTTCCAAAAAAAACTAACCGGATCTATAACAAGAGCAGTCTGACTTGAGTATTGTGTCACTTTTCGATTCGCATCGAGACTCACATCAGCCAATGACATTGACATTTGTTTCGCCAGAATCTCTGCTTCTCTCGCTTTTCGTTCCATTCGGAGTAGAGCTTCTTCTGACTGAAATATCATGGATTTCTTGAATGATTCTACATAATTTTGAACTAAAAATGTGAGTCTCATTACTTTTTTGTGATGGAACTTAGACAGCCGGGCCAGGATTGTGCGAAAAACCTTTCCGAACATTTTTCGAATATTTTTGACCGAAAAACCCGAAAAATTCGAAAAAATGTCAAGAAAACTGTCGCAGAAATTGTAGCAGAAATTCCGAAAATTTTTGAACGTTTTTTTTTCTAAAACTATCCGATCAGGCTTGATCAGGACAATCGACACACAGAAAGAGCTCTTTTTACGAAAAAAAAAAACAAAATTGAAGACAATCGGACAATCTGACACACATACAGACGTGAGAATATCCCAAGATGATATCTGTATTATTGTCGGTTTATCCGGATGTCCAATTTTTTAACATTCCAGAAACTGAATTCAAAATGGGATTGAACTTTTTTTTTCAAATTCCCTCCTTCTTCCAATTGATTCCAAAAGCAACTAACCTTCATATTGTTCATACTCAGACGATTACATTCTGCCTCGACTTCTGATTTCTGTTTGTACAACATGAGAGTCTCATGCTCCGAATGCCTCGCTTTCTCAGCCAACTGATCGTTCGCTTCCTCAGCTTTTCGTATATTTTCCTGCGCTTTCATGAGTTCCATTGTCATCAATTCCACTTGTTGTTTCAGTTCTTTGCATTCTTTTTCCATTTGTTGCCTCTCCTTCCTTTCAATTGCCATCTTCGCTTGTTCGGCTGACCTCCTCTGCTTGTCTTCTTTCGCTTGTGATCTCATTTGTTGAACCTGAAATTAGGAGTGTCTATCTGTGTGTCTGTGTGTTCGGATGTACCTCTAGAGTGTCTGGTTGCCTCCTTCTCAAATATAGATTATGAGTTCCAATACATAAATCAAGAATTGAAGAATCGATCGATGTCTCTCGTGATCGGAAAGATATTGTCGATTTGTCGACGGTTTTCATGTGGAACTGAAAGAGTTGGATTACTGTAGTTTGAAGGTTACTGTATATTAAGCAGTCATAGGTTACTGTAGCATATAGTTTTTTCTAGTCTCAGAGGTACTGTAGTTAGGGAGACATCGAATGACAGTAATCTGAGTTTTTGTAGTAACGTTGTATTACTGTAGTTCTACGATACAGTACTCCCAGACATACTTGCCAATTTTCGGCCTGGGCCGCGCCGTTAGAAACATTCATTCAAGAAAAAGTGCCTATTTTTTACCAAAGTTTTTGAATTTTTCAGAAATTTTACATTTACACGATGCATAACTAGATTTTCATTGAATTCTGAAGTATCGAAAAAATTCGACATTTTTGGAAAAAAAGTTCAAATTTCCGTTCAAAATTTAGTTCAAAATAATTTTTGAATTTCAAACCCCGGGCCGCGAAAATTTTTGTCATGGCCCGGTCCGTTGCATGTGTGCTCCCTGGAAACTTCTCCTAGAAGCTACCGTACCCTGTCGTACTGTAGCTCTCTCCAAACAACTCACCTTTTTATTCTTAAATTGAATATTTTTGATCTCACTCCAACTGAAAAACGGTCGAGGTGTTATCCGATTGACACCCTTGTAAATCCCCAATCCTTGTGCTGATATTCCAAGATGTAGGTCTGTTTCTTTGTTGTTCTGGAATAGTGAAAACCAGTTTTTCAAGCTGATTTCTCCAAAATTTAGCGAAAAAACTCACGCAAATGGGATAATAGAGTATTCCATACATTTCGAGATCCTGAGCCACCCTCAAATACTCCAACTCCGCTTCCTCTCTTGATTGTCCTGCATTTCGAGACCACCATCTTTTAATTCGATCTCTCCACATATCTGCACTCATATCATACTGATCTATCACACTTTTTGGTAAGTGCTTATCCAGATCGATGGGTCCGACTTCTTCTGTACAGTCGCCGTGCTGGAAATATCAGAGTTTGGTCTAGATGTCCAGAAAACCACCTGACTCCCAAAAGTTAAATTAAAAAAAGAACTCACCATCGCCTGCACTGCAAAACTTGCCAACAACACAGATGCCTCTGGCGAACAGTATAAATTCATCGAAAGAATTGCTTCTCGAATTTGAAGAAAAAACAAATGTCGAGTGACATCTAGAATAATCTCCGGTTCGACGTCTTCTGGATAGAATTTTACAAGGAAGAGAAAATGGAAACTTGCATCAGAGGGATCTTTTTGCACGTCTTGGCCACAGATCTGGAAACAAAAAGGTTTATTTATTTATTTCAGATTTGAAGTTGAATTTATTTTCTAAATATTTGTTTAATATTTTTGACAATTTATCTGTCAGTATGTTGGTCCAGATGTACTTTTCATAAAATGGACAAATTTGGAAGTTTTAAAGATGGATCATTTGATTTTTGGCATTGTTTTTGAATTCTTACTAAAAGGTTTCTTTTTTTTAATTAGAAATGTATAAAGAATTAATTTTTTTAATTTTTCCCCCAATTTCCCCATGTTTTTCCTCAACTTTTCTTAAATTTTTCAGAGTTCTCAGATAATTTCCAACTCAAAAGAGAACCAACTCACCGTTTTATCATTCTGCAACCAACACGGAATATTCTTCTTATTCGTATACTGTAATCCGAAATACCACGTTTCTCGTAGTCCAATAATTCGACAAACTGCTTCGAATAAATGTCTTCCAGTCCATGTTTTCTCGATTACAATCTTCTCTAAATCTGCATCCATCGTACTCACTTTCGCATATATTGGCTTCGTATTTCGAGAGAATATCGAAAATCCACCCATTTTTCATTTGCTTTTCTGTTTTTTTCAGGTGAAATTTCCCTGGAAAAATAAATAATTATGTTAAAAGATTCACACGATATAGCAGGATGTGAAAAGGGTAAAGCACAATGGCAGACACACTACTAACTACAAAACTACAGTAAGACTTGAAGTTGAGCGAGCTGGAAGCTCCCAAGTTGAGAAGTATCATCTGAGATCTAAGAAAATCGATGCAATCTCGCCCTAATACAAATATGTGTTGTAACTTGTCTATTTCTCTGTCGTCTCTACATTCCATCACTCTCTCGTCTCCCCGACGGAAAGAAGAAGAAATGAGAAAAAGAAGTGATTGGGACGGAAGAAAAGAAATTATTTCAACATGGCTGTTCTTAACTTTTTTTTTGAAAAAAAAGAAAAATGAATGATAAGGTACAAAAAGTTGGTCTCTTCTTCTTCTGAAGTGACGCATCGAAAAAGAATGAAACATATATTTTTGATAAATAAAAAGCCAACACCTTTTTTCTATTTCATTCTTGAAAAACCTGGAATGTTTCTTTCTCGAAATGATGAAATATTTTCACAAAGCAGAAGAAACAAAAAGGATTCGCAGTCAGCAGGATTCGAACCTACGCGGGCAGAGCCCAATTGATTTCGAGTCAATCTCCTTAACCACTCGGACATGACTGCACATTCCACCAGGTCTTACTTGTCGTTCTGCTTTTCAAAGTTTTCCGAATTCCTTGAAAGGAAGAAAAAACCAAAAAAGTTTAACGCAGTCAGCAGGATTCGAACCTACGCGGGCAGAGCCCAATTGATTTCTAGTCAATCTCCTTAACCACTCGGACATGACTGCACGATGGGTACGGCTAGTCGAGTGCGTACACATTGAGGGTGGTGAGAGGGAGGCATAATGCGGAGGAAGGGGGTAGTGAATAGAGGAAAAAAGAGGGATGTTTGCAAGGGGTGATCGAATTTTTTCCTGTGTTGATCAGCTGAAAAATTATAACAAGAAATTGATGGTAAAACAAAACTCTGCTTGCAAGTTTCGAGATCACAACATGTGATTTGTGATTTTTCAGGGAGAAAAATCAAGAAAAAGAAATCAAGACAGGTGTTTCCCAAATTCTAATAAGCTAGAATTCTACACTGATTCATTTTGAAACATGCAACTCCAACTTGTCAAGCGGGATACTAATGATCCCTCATCTTGGCTTAATTCATTTGAGGAATACCGGAAATATTTTTATCAATCGAAAATTCACATTCCGATTCCCCTTATTTTATCTATACTCTATTTTTATAAAATGTTTCATCGAAAGGTATTTTTCGGTCGAATGTGGGGAAAATACGCTTCATCGTAATGAGCTAAAAAGTTTTAGTTAAGTAACGGTAGAGCGCACTTTCACGTACTTGTAAACATTGTGTGTCACAACTGAAAGTCATTCCAGACACATCGATTCTCCCACTTACTGATTTTCCATATCTATATGTACTGCTCTATAATTTCATGTTCCATCTGCATAGCAGTCTACAATCTGCATGCTAAAAAATTCTTCATCAACATATTCTACGCTATCAACTCGTTTCCATTTGTCTACAACACCTATATAATTCTTTCTATCATTTTTCTCCAATCTATTTTTCTGATTTTTGATATCCACTCTGTTCATCTGAAATACTTTGACACTTATTTGAGTCAGCGACAAATTTTTGGAATTTCCATATTTATATTCGGCGCTTTGAGGATTTCGACTAGTCATTGTAAGGCTCATCGGTGCAGTTAACTCAAAAAACCAACAATTCAGATTTAATCATTCTGAAAGCTTTCGAAAGTACGGTGGAATTTGATTTTCTGGAGATAATTATTCTATTCGTCGACATATTTTTACTTTCAGTATTAGCCATCCAATTCAGATTCCGTTACAGAAAAACAGATGAAAGAAGTGTCGCAATTTTCATAAACTCTTTTCTTTACATAAGTTTCATTTTGGTAATCAGTAGATATCTGACAAGGGAACTCCAAGCACTTGTAAATTTGGAATTTGATGAAACTTTGGTGGGAGGCGAAAGACCCCTCCAATAGCCCTCACACAAAATATTGGAATCAGCCCAACACTCTGCTCCGAGTTATGGGCTCTCAAAGTTTGGCTCAGATTTAACACAGGAAGCCTCATTTCCTCAGTTCTCAACAGTCCCCGAAAATATCCACGACACACATCCCTCGGCCACTCGGAAAAGTGGAGAAGGGAGAGAAGTGAACTTTTGGGGACTGTTGAGAACTGAGGACATGAGGCTTCCTGTGTTAAATCTGAGCCAAACTTTGAGAGCCCATAACTCGGAGCAGAGTGTCGGGCTGATTCCAATATTTTGTGTGAGAGCTATTGGAGGGGTCTTTGGCCTCCCACCAAAGTTTCATCAAATTCCAAATTTACAAGTGCTTGGAGTTCCCTTTTGACATTTTCCGAGTCTACTGTTTATTTCAGATATCCCATCTCACAACTATTATAATTCCATTTTTAAACTTGCCTTCCGAATTTCCAACAAGTTTCGGTGGATACAATACAAATGCATATTACCTCCCATTCATTTGGATACTATCAGTTCACATTGTTCATTCGAAATACATTCAAATGTGGAAACGGAGAAAAGAGAAGAAATCGGATGCACCTGTTGAGGAATTTCAGTTGGCTTATGTTAGCGTTCAATAAATTTTTATTTGGATACTTATGAGTAATAAAAGAAGTAACATATATTTTATTGTTCACATATTCGCTTGACTTCCCACTGTCTTCTTGAGTTCTTCGATAACATTCCAGGCGCCTTCTATGTGAAAAGCAGCTGGATTTAGTCCTTCATAACAATTCTCTTCAACATCTTCGAATAATTTAGATACTACTCTAATCAATTCCAGCACTGTAGCATCTGTCTCATGCAATGATTGGGAGGCGAAAGAATTCACAGCATGGACAATTGCTTTAACGAGATCTGCAATTAACTTATACTCGTCAGTGTTCTCAATTTGTTTCAAAATGTGGCGTAATTACGCCCCGGTCTCCTACCCATGAAAATTTCTAAATATTTATCCACATTATCTGATTGTTCATTCTGAATTTTCTCTCTGCCTATTTTTGAAGAAAAGAAGGGCAAACGTTTGAAACGGTCTAGCATTACGGAAAACCTATCAATTTGACTGAAAAATTTTTAAACTGATAGAGAAAAAATTTCCTACATTTTGGCATGCAATAGTAATATGAACTTCCTTTAGCCGTTTGAAGACAATGAACGCGAAACAGAAAAACCAAGAAGCTTGACCGAATTTGAGGAAATATAATTGACTATTTGTTGTTCATGAGCTATATTTTTGTCGAACAAGTTGTTAGTGATCGTTTAGCTCTGAAAAAACGTCTGGAAATCCTTTTATGTTCCGATACATTATATTCTCAACCAATATTCAGTCAGCTGAGGTACCGTATACCTAATTACGACATTTCTGGAAAACTTTTTCCATGGGTTTGTAGACATTTTCGACCTGATCATTATTAAAGTGAAATGAATATTCCTGGTGCAAAACCAAAAATATATATCCCAATTTTCGATTTGAGTTCAACACGGCTAGTTTTCAGCACATTTTCCGCTTTTTCTCAAGAGCCAAGAAAAGTTTTGTAGGAGACCATGGCGTAACGTTACTTCCAAGGCTTTCATTTCTATTTTCAGAACTAACCGGTGTCATCAATATTGCGAATCAGCTGATGAACGGTGCTAATAACATTATTGCTTGTGTCCTGAACCATTCTCGATATCACCTCAACAATTGTAGGCGTGGATTTCAGTACGTGCTCGACAGCACAAAGATCGGCTTTAGCTGTTTTTTGAACCAGTGGAATAGTGGAATTCAACGCAGTTGAAATGATACTTTCAGGAAGTTTCCAGCATCCTGAAGTCTGAAAAGTTTAACTATATTCATAGACAATAGTCGTTTGATATTCTTACAAGAGGGAATATTGAGCAACAGCATCCTAGACCAATCAAGATTAGAAGGATGAAAGCGACCCTCATTTCGGGAATCGAATGATTCTAGTTTCTTTTTGATCTGTTTAAATACATCTCTATTCTTTTGTTGATAACCGTCATCACACATCTACATAGAATGAATGCCCTATCAAAGCACAAAAATTCTTCGACTTTCTGAAAACCTATGTATTGTATTCACAACAATAGCTGGGAAATCCAACCTTTTGCAGAAAAGTATGAAAGATCACATGAATTTTTTGCTGAAAACAGATGTTCGAGCCATGTCCAATCCGTCACTTCCAACATACACACACAGACACCAATCCATCTCCCCTCATCATAAAAATCTCTACCCTTTGCTCTTCGTACTCTGTGCTCCATATCCCCCCAATCCATCGTCTGGCTCCCCATTAGTTCCCCCGCTCCCGGGAAATCCCTTTTCATCTCTCCGTCTCTCCACTCTCTCTCGGCTCCGAAAAAGTGGGCGGAGTCTGAGCACTCACACACTTGTGCTCTATCTCTGCTGCAAAGAGCTGAGAATCCTCAACACTCATTTTCTGTCGACTCGCCTCTCACTTCCGAAAAAATGATTTCATTTGTTAATTGTTTATTTTTCCGATGAATCAGAATTTCAAAATAATGAAAAACTTGGACTGTTTAGGTTTCCTTAAGCCATAATATTATTAAAAATTCGGAATTTGAAAAAGTAGAATAAAAAGATCAGACACAGATTTTGACAGAGATCTAGAGATAGGTAAACAATGAAAATGATGGAAAAAATAAACGGAGATACGGAAAAAGAAAGAAAGAAGATAATGAGCTTTTGCAAAGTGCAATTCTGCGGATTTCATCTGTCTTTGTGTCCGGGGAGTCCGGATGTCCGAAATTTTGAGACTTTGATGACAGTAGTCTGTATGTTCGCTTCGTTTTCGTTTTTCTTCGTTTTTTATTCTTTTTCACCAATACCACTGTCTAAATTTCTAAATTTCAGTCTGCTTCTCTATCAATAAAATACCTCTTCATGTCTACCCACCCATCTGAATCCATCCCTCAAGAAGAAGAAGAGAATCATACTGTACTTCTGCCGGAGGACTATGTACAAAAATTCGACCCGGATGCATATCTGCAATTCTATTTCAGCCAGTAAGTTTGGTTTTTTACTGGAAAATGGGTAGCAAGCCAAGGTTACTGTATCTAGCAGGTTACTGTAGTATCCATAAGTTTGATGACATGTCAACAGATGGCTAGATTACATCTATTTTTGAGTTTACAGGTTTTATAATTCTCGTTGTTCTAGATATTGAGAGAGAGAGAGAGAGAGAGAGAGAGAGAGAGAGAGAGAGAAGAGAAGCTAGACTGTCTGCTCTCTCTGCGTCCTCCCTTTACCGAAAACCGCCTAGATATCTTAAATGAAAAGAGCTATCAAAAAGTTACCAACTAACAAAAAGTGTGGGATTTTGTGTAGATTATTTTTGTAGTTGACAATTTTTAGATGGCTCTCATAGTTTTTAAGATACACCCGTTTGAAAATGTATACTTCAGGTGTACTATAAATTGTAAATCTATCTGTCTGTCTGTCCGGATGTCCATCCCTCTCTGCGTCCCCCTCATTCTCTCTCCCATTCCACTTAAAAACATTTTCAAAAGTCCAACAAAAACCGTCTAAAACCAAGAAACAATGATGCGTTTCTATCTAGTTTTTCACTCCTTTTCCCCATCAAAAACGTCTCGAAATGTAACCGATCCTTTTCGTTTATCCTACCTCCTCCTGTTCCCTCTATGAGCTCATTGCAGGAGCAAAAACGAGAAGAAAGGGAGATAAGAGGGTGTTTGTTTGTGTGAGAAGTGAACAAACGACGAGTGAAAGAGTTCTTGTGTCAAAACTATCGAAAGATCGAAAACGCAAAATTTCGAAATGTAGCTAACTGAAAGAGAGGGGAGCCTAGAAAAGTACAGTAATCGATATGTGTCCATCTGGATGTCCTGATTTAAACTACAGTACACCTCAATTTCCAGAGATGCCATCGAAGACGGAACCCGTGTTTCCCTGTTCGCTCTCCCTGTCTTCGCCCAATTAATGCTCCAAACCATGCGTCCAAACGAACGTGAAACCCTACTCGACATCGGCGCAGGACCTACCGTATACTCTGCTCTCTGCTTCCGTGACGTGGCAAAACGTGTCCATTTGGCTGATTACGTGGATCGTAACCTGGATGTTCTCCGAAAATGGGTCCGTCGTGAGGAGACAATCGATTGGGTTCCAACTATCAAAGTGATTAAAAGAACCGAAGGAGGACCTGTTCCGACTGAAAATGTTTGTCAAGAAGTTGAAGAAAAGGCACGTGGATTGGTCAAATCGGGAGGAATTCATTTCGCCGATGTCCATCAGAATGTGGTTGTTCCCGAGTTGGCTGGAAAGCAGGCGGATGTTCTTGTCTCGATTTTCACGTTGGAAAGTGCATGCCGAAATTATGAGGAGTACTGTAAATGTGTGGAGAATATGGTGAGTCTATAGGGGAATTGAGAATTGAGCGAGAAGGAGGGAGAGCGCAGAGAAAACAGACACTCTCGTTTCTCTGCGCTCTCTTCTCTCGCTCCCCGCTTTGAATGTCTACGACTCTAGAAGAAAACTCGCTATTAAAAAGTTGTCAATTGTGAAAATGTGTAAAATTTGACCAATTTTGCAGTTTCGAAAGTTTTTGAGACAGCTTTTGAGGAAGTTTTTATTTCAGAGACATCTGTTCTTTCTTCCAGATCCAATAAACTTTAGTTTCTCAAATTGAATTTCTCAAATTGAACACAAAGATCACTAAAACTACAGTATTCTTCTTCATTCGCAATTTGATCTATCCCTTTTCTCAGTGTTCGCTTCCTCTTTACACTCTCTTCGATTTTCTCAATTTTCCCGTGCCATCCGAGAAGAAGAAGAGAAACAGATGTCTTCTGAATCTCCTCTTCCTCTATTTTTCAAGTTGTAAAGTGTCGTTTTTCGAAAAATGAGGCAACGACTCTTAAGAAGAAAACGAATCAAAAAATATGTATTTGATTGGTTTCAGATGAGACATCTGCGTTCTGGTGGTCGTTTCGTTCTTGGTTCGGTGCTCGAGGACGATGAATATAATTCTGGAAGACAGGTTGGTCAGGGGATGAGATGAGAAACGGGAGCTGGTAATTTGATCTGTGTGCTCGATCTTTGCCAGAGGTCAAAGCAATTGCGTCAATGATAGAGTGAAAGAGGAGATATCCGGAGGATATATTGATAGGGAGAGCAGGGTTTTGTTGATTTTATGACGGGAAAGAGAAAGGATGAAAGAAAACAGAGATATAGACGCATTGAGTCAAAGGTCCTGAATGAAAGGAGAAACGAATGTGTTGAACTGAAAACAACTGGGTTCAGCGAAATTACAGTAACTTCAAAACCATAATCTCTAGTAATTAATTGTAAAATACTGAAATGATAATAATAATGTTTCACACATTTTCCTTGTTGACATAAGATATCGTAACTTTATACAGTACCGTGCAGTAAGATATACAATTTGGCCGTTTTCATTTGAATTTGCCCAACTTTAAGAGTGTTTCATGGTAATTCTGATTGTCACACCTAGTTGGTTTTTATTGGATCCTACAGATCAAAAATAGAGCTTTAATTTCGTAGTTAACAACTTTTTGTACGGTCACTCTCTAGAGAGTTATGGTCTTTTAAAGGGGACAGCTCAAAAACCACTCTATTTTGCACTGAAATGGGACGATGTGAGGGAGAAATTACTTTGTCGACATGTAATTTGCTAGGGAATGCTCGTACAAAAAAGTTGTAAACTACAAAAATGAAGCTCTACTTTTGATCTGTATAATTCATTAAAATCTATTTGATCGGACTAACATTATTGCGACGACACACTCTCAAAGTTGGACATTTTCAACTGAAAACGGCCGAAGTTTACAACCTTTTGACCGGTACTGTAGACTCTCAAAGTTTGAAAATGCTTAATTTGTTAACTTCGAACACACATAACATAAAAAAAGCTAGCTATCAAAAAGTGCATCAAGTTTTCCTCATTTTATCCCATTTCCAGACCATCTTCCATCTCCTCAACCTCCGTGAACAAATGATTCTCGATGCTCTCGTCGCCGTTGGACTCGACGTTGCAAACGCCAAGAAATACGTTTTGGATGGAGAAGGAGTCATGTTCATTATGGCAACTAAACTCTAAATCTCTCCATCTCTCTAACTGAAATTCGAATGATATAGATTTTCAAATGCTTTTTGTCAGTATTGATTTTTACGAAACAATTCGAATAGGTCAATTTCAGAAAAGTACTCGGTTTTAGGTCTCTTTCTTTTTGCACTATATTCTTTTCATATTTCTCTTCTCTTTTTGTAATTGTAATAATTTTGGGATCAGATTTTAAAAATTGTATTTCGAGCTTACCGGTTTTTGTAATAATTATTTGATTTTGAATAAATTTGTAGATTTTGAAATCAATGAGGAATATTGATACAAAACTAGATTATCAATAGAGCGTGATTCCAATACCGTATAATTTAAACTTTCTGAGTTCCATCATCACTCGGAGGGGATCGATCTAGACCCAAGAGTAGCTCATCTCTATTCGGAGACCGAGGAGATTGTGATGAAGGACACGATTTCTTGACAAATGGAGCCACGTCTGACTCTTCTGAATCTTCACGACGACGCTGAAATTAGTATTGTCTGTCTGTGTGTCTGTGAGTCAGATGTCTCACCGCTTTCAGAAGAACTCTCTTCACTTCATTCGCAGGATTTCCAAGTTCCAATAAATTGAAAGCAGATGAGATCAACTTCAGGTTCGGTGGAGCGTACATTGAGATGTAGTTGCAGAATTGATTGAGAACCTGAATATGGATTTATCTTGAAAAGAAGAAGAGCTATATCAGTGTAAAATTTTACTTGTTGGAAATCTTTGATTAGCTTTATCAGCTCGAAAGTTATGACAATTTGAAGTTGAACGAGCGAGAGACGGGAGAGCGCAGAGAAACGAGAGTGTCTGTCTTCTCTGATCTCTCTTTCTCTTTAGAACTTTTAACGATCATAACTCAAGATGAAAGATAAATAGATATCAAACGAAAATTTTCCCAAAAAATACGCGTAATCTTTCATGTTTACCTGAGTCAAAGTGTTATGTCTATTAATCTCCTGAACATCATTTTTATATTTGTCAAACATCTCCAACAACTGTTTCACTTCATCATAACTGAATCCGATCTGCATTAAATCGAATTGTCTTTCAGCTGGAAATCTCATGAGCTCCTCTTCTGATGCCAACGGAGCCAGCATTTCTATCTGGTTTTTCCTCTGAAAATACGGACATCTGGACATCAGGAAACACAGATGGACACACTTACCGAGTTATTAAAAAGGTTATGTAGAGTAGTGGGCGTCACTACGAAATTCTGACTTTCCGAAGCTGATAACGAGTTTTGAGATGAGTCAAAACCGCCCTGGGTGAATGATAACGGAGTGCTCGGCTCGAATTTCTGAAATTTTCGATAAACTGAAGATTCTGAGAATCCGAATCGAATTCATACATTTATATTAGACTTCAGTCGATTTTTCAAAGAAGCCCTTTGAATTTCGGCGGCCCGACATATCCTTTCGTAAAATAATTCCTTATGAGGCCCCAGCATAGTGGATAAACTAAAAAAAACACATTTGATGAAGAAAAAAGAAAAAGGAATTGCCCTGAACCAGGATCGAACTGGTGACCTTTAGATCTTCAGTCTAACGCTCTCCCAACTGAGCTATCAAGGCAGACGGGAGGAGGGGGTAAAGAGGGAATAGACATACGAGTGTATTTTCCGAAGTTGACCGAATGTTATCGCAGTCTTTGCATTTGAACTTGACTCTTTCTGTTGACGGATGTCTCGTTCCAACATTTGAATTTCACGTTCACATTCCTATAACAGGGGTTATCTTATCAATGGAGCGTTGGCAAAGAGAAGAGATAGTAAATAGAAGATATAAACAGACTTACATTAATTGACATATATTGGCTCAAAGATCCATCTTCATTTCTGAAGAGAAAAAGTTATTAATTTCATTTTCAAGTATTTGGGTTACTGTAGTCCTGACAGGACAGGACTACAGTAACCCATTTTGAGTAAAACTTACGCGTCGAATTTGGAAAGTGAGAAATTCGATTCTTGGCTCTCTTCCATTTCTTTCAAAATCTTGAAGAAATGAAATACTTTAGGTCTTTTGCCTTTTTCGGTTGTGTAGGATGATAAGAATGTCTCCACTTATCATTTACACAATCGTCATCTATGTGCATCGGGGAGCTCTTGTTGATGACGAGTATCGATTCTGTTTGTTTGTCTTATGAATTTCTTCACATGATCACTTCTTTTTTATTCCTTTTTACAATTTTTTATCATTTCACTCGGTTGAAAGTCGATTAGAATCTTGGAGGTGAATCATTTTTCCGCTACGACAATTTCCGTGATCTTACGTCACGGTGTTTGCGGACACCATTGCGCGCGAATTTGAAATTTAAAGCTTTCTTAAAATTTTTCAATCGCGAACTTTTTTCAGCTAAAGTTTTCTTCTTTTTCAGCAAAAAATGCTCAAAACTAACATGATAAGTGGCTCAATAGAGTCAATGAGTGTCGTTGATACTGATTCCGATATCAATAAAGCAGAGAAATCAGTGAGTTTTCTGAATTTTTTTAGTAAATAATTTTTTACAAAACTTTTCCAGTTCGTCGAAGAAATGCGTCCGAAAATGACTCTCACTTGGCATGATATTTCAGTTGCGGTACTTTTAAATTTATCAAAAATCGAATAAACAAAAATATTTTCAGGACGCGGAGGAAACTGAAAATGTGCCGAAACGTGGAATTTTCCGGGCATGTTGTCCACAAAAAGTCAGCGATATCGAGAAATTGACAGTGGAAAGACGGATTTTGGATAATGGTAAGCCGAATATTCGGAGCATGTTCAAAAACACAAGAATTCTCTGAAATCGAAAAATTGAAAAAAAAAAAACAGCATTTTTCAAAGTTTTACCCAAATAATTATGTTTCAAAACCTCGAAAGGTAATGAAATTTCGTGACAAAGTGCTTAACAAAGTGCTTAAAAACTATTCATTCGACAAACTGAATTTTTTTTTCGAATATTTTTATAGAAATTAGAAGAAAAGTGCAAAGTTTTCTGAAAAATTTTAGCTATTTTAATATTTTTCCAGTATTCGGAGTTGCTCGTCCTGGCGAAGTGACAGCGATTATCGGTCCAAGTGGTGCTGGAAAAACGACACTGCTCAATGTGTTGACGAAGAGAAATCTGGCGAATTTGAAGACAACTGGAAGTGTGAAAGTGAGTAAATTCATCGGATAGTTGGTGATCTGTTTATGGTAGGAGCTTTATAGGAATTTCGGACATCTCTATAAGAGTCATAAGCTTATAAGAAGCGCCCATAAAGCTGTTTCAGTGTTCAAAATGTGCAAACGCATCTATGAGCTAAGCTCAGTTCTTACAACTGCGCTCTACTGAAATGCCCTTAAACAATTTCTCTCTTTCTCTGAGTCTCTCAATTTCGCACCTATTTTTGTATTCGGTTTCGGTAGAGCGCGGTTGTAAGAAGCGTGCCGCGCTAATACTGTGGAAAAAATAAAGTTTGGCCAAAGATATTCAAAAAAAAATTTCGCGCCCAAAACACTTTAGTGCATTTGTGAACTAAAGTGTTTTGGGCGCGAAAATTTTTTTTGAAAATCCTTGGCCAAACTTTATTTTTTTCACAGTACAACTCTATATTGCAAGCTCTCTTCATTATAAATTGTATATCAAAACATCACAAATCAACATCTTCATTATTCATATCCCAAAAATCAGTTCATTCCGCTTGAATCTTCATTTTCTTATTTCCATTCTCTCTGTGACTTTTCACCAATTTCTCCGTCACCGGTGCCAGTGTAGTCGTTGACGATAAACACGGTACGACAGTACTCTGATACTGTTGTGGATACCTTCTCTGTGCATATTGCTTGGCACTCGACACACAAACACTATCCTCGCAATCGGCTGTTTTTGCTGCCAATACTGTGTCTACTGGTGTCAAACAATTGACCAATTTATTGACTGTTTTCTGTAAAAAAAGAATATGAAGGTGATGATAAGACATGAAGGAGACGGGGGAATCCCCCTTGTGATGGTGATGATGACAATTATCGAAAAGATTGGGTCATACACTAATTTCGCTTGTTGCAACTAGAACCTGTTCTCCGAATTAGTAAGGGCTGGGGTGTCTGAGGCGCATTTTTTGATGGAGATGATGAAAATCTTGATGAGGATTGTATCAGACTATCATATGCGTCAAGTTGAAAATATTTTGACTGGCGTTCCTCTGACGCGTTGACAACAAATTCAACTTTTCACCATCAACTTGTTGAGTTTTATTTTTTTTAAATGTTCAACGAGATAGGTGCCCGTGAAATATAACTGGTGCACCTTCGACGCGTTTTTGTGTAGTTTTGAAAAGAGATGAAACTGGGACATTTTTGTACCCAGAAAATTCGGAGACATCGCTTTGGCTTCTGGCCCGTTTAATAATTCCAAGCTTCTGTACTTGTTCATTTAGTTTTACGCGCATCTTCGACACTTTTCCACTAATCTCACCTTTGTTGCCTTCGAGAGTTTCGGTGCCTTTGTAGCTGCTTCCACATTATCAAATAGTGCAAGAATCACAGTTAATACTAGTAACAGAAACGAATATCGCATTCTTTTACTCTTTTTTTCTGACTGACATTCCATTGAAAGACCTCTCCAATTTGATGACCTCCTTTAATCCTTCGGTTAGGATTTGGTCTTTTTAATCCGTTTTCAAACATGTGGTATTATAGGGGTAAAACGGTTCATTTTGATTTGGTTTGTAGTGAGAATACCCTGTTATGTGTAGAAATTGAAAGAATACGAATCTTGGGGGGAAAATAACAAAAAAGAACAAGAGATCATAAGCAAATGAGATACTAAAAAAACGGTTAAAATCACCGAAAATTTTGAAAAATTGGTCGATTAACCGAGCAAAACACGTCGCATAATTGGTTCGATTTCCTCCTCGGATTCAGATGAAGTCTCGTAATCAACTGAAGGAATTCCGGCGGAACATCTCGGAGAGCACAAGAATTGCATCAATGGAACACGATACTTTCCACAGAAATCAACGAATTTGACATGTTCAACACGAGCATCGAAATAGACTCCCTTGCATTCAGGGTTGACGCATTGGCAGGCAGAATTGAGATATGCGACGAGGTCACTGAAATAGGATTACTGTAATTGAATCAAGAAAGTATGTGTACTCTGATCAAGGCTATTGGAAGCTATCAAAAGAGGAAATGTTTTGAAGTTCAATTGGATCAAACTTGGATCACGAGAGTGTACTATGAATCAGTCAATCAAAGAATTTTTTGAACCGGAGTACTACAATCTATTTAAAGGTTTTGTATCATTAGAAAGTGATTATAGGGGGCTAACAACAGTTTTTCACTTACGTTGGCAAAACTTCGTCCAAATTTGGAACATTATGGTAGTTCTGTCTCACAGTCCGTCCTGATAACTCTTTGAGCGATGGTGGCGCCAAATCCATGTTATGAACGAAAGAGTGAACCAATGGATTATTACGAAGTGACAACTGTTGAAGACGTCGGAGATTCAGAATATCAGTTGGAAGAGTTCGAAGTTTGTTGTTATGCAATGACAATGTTTCCAAATAGTGCAAATCTCCCAAAGTTGATGGAATCGTCTCTAGTATGTTATCACAAAGTCCAAGATTTTCCAATTGATCGAGGCAACCGATTGAAGCGGGAATTTCACGGAGACGGTTTCCTCCGAAGTATAATACGGTCAATCTGGAATTCAGAAGTTAAGAATATAATTCTCAAGTGGAAAACTTACGAAGCTAAAACGCTGATATTGGAAGGGCACGAATCTATATAGTTTCCACCGAGATGAAGAGTTTTCAACTTTCTCATGGTCAAAATGACAGGTGGAACATATTCAAGCCGATTTCCAGACAAATAGAGATGTTCCATATTTTGCAAAAGTTGCATTCCTTTTGGAAGATGTTCGAGTAGATTATTGCGAGCGATCAGGGTTCTGGAATGATCAGAAGATAAAGATTCTGACGATTAGAAGGGAAAACTCACGTCAAACTAGTCAAACTTCCAATTTCCTCTGGAAGTGACGACAATGAGTTGAATGAGACATCAAGCATTGAGACATTTGTGAAAGTTCGGAGTCCGCGAATAACGACAAATGAGTTCTGTGTCAAATCCAACTTTTTGATATTAAGTGGATCGTACTCCTCCTTGGGCTGCTCCACGTGGTAACGCAATGGAATCTCTTCAAGACCATAGTCATGGAGAATGAGTTCATCGGATTTCGTGCTTCTGAAATGGTCGAAATTTTAAATGAACTATACGTTGTCTGGCTATCATTTTCAAATTACAATCAGTTGTTTCATATTTTTGTGAGTCAACACAGAGATTCCTTATCAGTTCATGTTCTTCCTAATACGCTGTACTATATGTACAATTTGAGTATAAGGAATTACCTTACTAATACTCGAAGTAAGAAGAAACGCAGAGACAAAAGACAAAGAGATGATTATCGGAGAACAATCTGGTTTCCATCTTACTATAGATGAAAAGAAGAAAAAGAATAAAAAACGAACCCGTTGGGATACATATTGTCGTCTGTACGCCTTGCAGGCCATGCCGGGAGAAAGACGGATGAAGTTGAGGGAGTATCAGAAGAAGAAGAAGACATTTTTGAATTTGAAAGACTGAAAGAAAGTTGAATGAATGGAACGATTTGGAACAAGATGAGGGTTTAAGTGACAAGAAGACGATGAATTCTGATGAGAAAAGAGAAAAAGGATGATAATTAAGAAGAGAGGAGGAGAAGGAGGAGTCTAGAAACATGGGGGAATCTCTTTCTCCCACCTCCTCCTTCTTCTTTTTCTTCTTGTCATGGGAATCAGAAGAGACACAGAAATGATGACAATTGAGTGTGTCGGGTTGTGTGATTTCCCATCAGAGTTCGATCTGAAGAAGGTTGGAGGAGGACAGATTGTGACCACAGTACACTTGAATTCAAGCTTTTAGCGGTCACCAGATGATTGGATCGATATCTGTTGAGATTAGATCAAATAGATCGAAAGACTAGGATTTAGTTTCGTTTCGAATTTATACTTACGGTGGTTTTCACGTGAAATCAGGCAGATGGCCTAGAAAACTTAATTGAACCAACCTTGGAAGCTTGTGTCGAACACGTGAGATGATACTGGTTAGTGTAAGAACGGAACAGATTTTTCATTGTCAGATGGCTTCTAGGCTATTAATAGAGGCATAAGAAAACTACAACTTGGTTTTCTAGGCAGTCGTTTGAACTTTTAAGTTGAAACATTTACAAACATTTAACCAAGAAATCAGGTCATCAGAAGACATCTGGTAATAAAGATAACTAGCAAGCAAAGCCAGAAGATCCAACAGAAAGAGTCAGAAGGCTTGATAAGATCCCAGGCGCCTAGATTCTACTCTTCGTGAATTGGAACATATGACATCGAATGTCTATCTTTGTTTTCTTGGTATTCAAACGATTGGGTACGAAGTGGAATCATCTGACTTGCTGGCTATGTACCCCAGTAGAAAGAAGATGAAAAGCAAAATGACAAACAGCTGTTTTTTGGCAGCTTTTGTGTCCTTCTCTCTTTCTTCTTTCACAACTTCAAATTCAAGATAGCCCTTTGGCTGCTGCAGAAGGTCGAAAGAAGTGGTGAAGAAGAAGACGACGGAGAAGAAGAAATGTCTCTTCTTTTTCCATATCGGGAACAAAGTCTAGTTCAAAGAACGTCTATAGTTTACCCCTTCACCATCTAATCAATACGAATCATGCCTCAAACACATGGACCTCTGAAGAGAGACCCCTTCAAAGATGATAGTGGGTTTCTTGATGGTCATGGCGGTCTCGGTGGTCGAAAAAGAAGGAGAGTGGAGACAGGGGACGAAAAGTTACAACAGTCTCTCCTGTTATCACAAATTCTTCTGATACGTCTTATCAAGTTTTCAATTTGAAATTTTTATTTGATCAAATTCAAAATACGGCAGAAAAAACAGGGAAGTACTCCAGACGATAGAGGTCGTTTTGTGGAATTTCTGTAAAAATGGAGAACGCAAAAACATGAAAGACAAAAATCTGGATTCTGGAGGTCAGGTACGCAAGTTTGCGTAAGATATGATGGAAGCTATGTTCTGACCAGAATCAAGTTTTGAGAAAAGATCAAATAGTAACATCTTTTATAGTCTATCTGAAACTAAGACCAAACCTCACATAATCATGGGTCTGTAAACAGATTTCACTAATGAGAAACTGTTTTCCTGAAACTTATGGGAAATGACTTATCTCAAACTTGATGATGAGAAGTCCCTGAGAGTAAATATTTGTCGTCTGGTTTTTGTTTCTCAAGCGGATCTATTTTTATTTTACTATAACTTGATCTTCAATTCTCCGTTTTTCGGACTGAATGAGTCAATCGCTATTTTTCATCAAAATGAATACGGTAGCACACGTATGTGAAAAAATCGGAATATTCAAGCCGAAGAATTTACCAGTGTCCTCAGGATTTTCTAATTGCTGAAGCTATTCGTGAAGTCGAGAATCCGCTTTGAGTTGTCTCCAAGCCGTATCATCAAACATGCCAATACCTCGCCACGCGATCGTCTTCATATCTTCCCTCTCTTCATATTCTGCAAAATCACTGTACCAGCCAATCTATGAGAAGTTCAGAAATCACTTATCATAACACATCTTTTGAAGTTCATACGAACGAACGATATTGATAGTTCAAAAAGAAGAGAAAGCGAGGGGATCCAATTGTTCTTCTTCAACCTACACGTCACTTTGTGGCTAGATTCGATTCTATGGTGTAGTGTTATTTGTCATCATTATAGTAGTACACGAGCTACTGTAATTTTTTGTCATCCAAACGAGAAGAGAACTATGGTCCTAGAGGTATACAAACGAGTGGTAAAAGTTTCGATATCAGAAACTATTTTCTGAAATTCTTGGAAGCACGGATGGACTCAACTTTAAAGTTTGCTATGTAGGTTGCTATACTGTATAGATAACTACCGAACTTTAGCGATTTGTAGCTTGCTGAATTGCTGTTTCGAGCAGCTCACGTCGCGAGGAGATGATCAACGGTTTCTCTCCTAAACTGTCTGCTCTCTTTCCGTACGAATCGCATTTCAAAACGGTCTCCGTGATCTTTGAAATATACTTTACCTGCCAAAAAATTCCAAAATTTGCCTGTTATCAAAATGATTCAACCTAATCATTTGCTTACATCAGCAGTCTGCTCCGAACACATTGTTCTTTGTAAACTTGGTGCAAACCACGATAATCCGTTTTGGCTTATGCAATACTGAACATATTGCAAGTCATCTCCTTCTTCACCTTCACATCTTCTTCTGGTGATGACGTCTTCTTTTCTCCTCTTTCCCCCTAATTATCGACAGTGATGTTGCGAAGAGAATTATAATCATTTTCTTTTCCTTCTTTTCATAAACCACTTCTGTTTCTATCTTGGCCCACCTGACCCACGTCTTCTGATTCACGTGTCGATAACAGTAGGCAGAAAAAAAGTTCGTACTGTAGTAATTTAAATGTTTTTAGATTTGGGGTTACTGTAGCAGTGATTTATTGCATTCGGTTAGGAAGTTTTCGGAAGGATACTGTAGTGCTTAGTTAGGTTTAATGATCTGACCAATAAAAAGAAGAGGGGCTGATATTGAAATACTATAGTATGAGCTGCCGACGTGTCAAAATCTCTGAATTAGATATCCGGAGAGACAGACGTACAGCCGGATATAGAGTAACCCAAAATATTATTCTATATTACTGTAGTCTCCATACCCTTCTCTTCTTTCTTTTTCCTTTTTTCTATTCCTATATTATTTCTCAGGTCAATGGAATCCGTGCCGAGCGATCCTACATGCGTCAAGTGTGTGCTTACGTGCAACAAGACGACTGCTTCATTGGAAGTCTTACGGTAGAAGAGCATCTCCGATTCATGGCTAAACTCAAAATGGGATCGGAATACAGTTCAGAAGAACAGGATCGCCGAGTTCGGAGTGTCATGAGAGATGTGAGTGTGTCTGCTTTCTACAATACATTTCAATCACTTCAATTTCAGCTCGGTCTTCAAAAAATCGCCAACTCAATCATCGGCACCCGTACACGCAAAGGAATCTCGGGCGGTGAGAAGAAACGACTCGCTTTCGCTTCTGAAATTCTGACGTCTCCGCCGATTCTGATTTGTGATGAGCCGACGTCCGGACTGGATTCATTCTTGGCCTATCAGGTGGTCTGTGTGCTGAAAAAGTTGGCAGCTACACGGAATATGACTATTCTTTTGACGATTCATCAGCCATCCTCACAGGTTTTTGCACAATTTGATAGGTAAACATCTCTTATCGGATTCCGGTTACCGTACCCCCTCTTTCAGTGTCTACATGATGGTGAATGGAAGCGTGGCGTTCTGCGGAAGCCAATTAGCAGCCGAGAAGATGTGGGCGGAGCTAAGTCTACCAATACCGATGAATTTCAATCCATCGGATCACTATCTGGCAACAATGTCAGTTCGAGATCCGAAAGAGGAAGTGATGAAAATGAATCAGATTCAGAGAATTTGTGATACTTTCAAGTATTCAGAGAATGGAAAATCAGTTTTCAAGGAGTCGAGTGGAAGAGAAGTTGATGAAAGTGGGTTCTTTAGAGGGGCGTGGGATGCACAGATACATTTGAACTAATTGAAAGACCAGCAGATGACTGAAAATTGTGGAACAAAATGAAAAAACAACTGATTAAAGTAAAAGATTATAAAACACCACAGAAAGTAGAGCTTTGCTGAAATGCATAGATAGAAACGCTCGACAATTTCATTTGACTTTTGAATATTCACAGGTTTTCAGTCGTATTGATTTTTTACGAAAGTTCTAATTAGATTTTCAAACTGAAAGTGAGTCGAACCAGATGTTTCTAAACCCACAGACTGAAAAACGAAACAACTATTTTGTCAATTTTTACTGTATTCCCAATATCGGCTATTTTGATACTCCGGAATTCCAAACCTTAGCGTCCCATGTCATTACAGTAATCTTCCCTACCGTACACAGTTTGAGTCTGTTCTCTGTCCTGTTCTAAAATCCAGAACAAATGAAATTTTATAATTTAAAAAAAGGTACATGTTGACCATCAGTCAGATTTCTTGAAACCACAAACTCACAAATCCTTTCCAAATTTCTATTTTCCAGGAGACCGTGCATACAGTGAAGACTGGCGTCGTCGCTACGCTTCAAACTTCGGACGCCCGGTATTCGGTGCCTCGTTTTTCCAGCAAATCAGAGCTCTTACATGGAGAGCATCGAAGACGGTGCTCCGCGAACCGACACTTTTCAAAGTTCAAATATTTCAAAGTATCATAATTGCAATTCTGACTGGATTGATCTACACGAATAATAGTCCGATCGATCAACGGAAGATTATGAATATCAATGGATCGCTGTACCAGATGATCTCGAATATGGCATTCATGTTTCAGTTCAGTGTTGTTCATGTGAGTTTTCAGAAGGAGAGAGTCTCATTCCACCCGATTCAATCTCCTTATTTTCAGCATTTCTGTCTCGAAATGAACACTTTCTACCGAGAATCCAGCTCCCGTCTCTACCGTGTCTCTGCCTATTTCATTTCCAAAAATCTCGCCGAACTCCCATCTTACACCATATGTGCAATCCTATTCACCTCAATTCTCTACTGGATGTCTGGTCTTGTTCCATTGATTGACTCATTTTTAATCTATATTCTCGTCGGAATGCTCGTTCAAAACATTGCTATTTCCATCGGATACCTATTCAGTTGTGCATTTGGAACTGTCAATTTGGCGGTTGCCGTCATGCCGATTTTCGTCGTTCCAATGATGGCTTTCGGAGGATTTTTCATTAATCAAGATACTCTCAAATGGTATTTTGTTCCGATGAAATATCTTTCCTACTTTGGATATGGATATGAAGCAGTCGCTATTGGACAATGGACACATGTTGAGGAGATTCCTGGTTAGTTTTTACAAAGACTGGGGCGCTGTCGACGTGTTTTGTGAACCCCATTCATTTTCAGGCTGCACCTCCCAGGAATACTGTGCTCGTAATGGAACCGAAGTTCTCTCGAATCTCAGTTTCAAACAATCCAATTTCTGGACTGACATCGGAGTGATGGCATTTATGATCTTCGCTTTCCGATTCCTTGCCTTCCTCGCCCTCTATATCCGTGTCAAACGTCGGACTTGAATCACAACATTTTTTTATGATTTTACCACTTTTCACATTAACCTTTTTCTTTTTTGTAAATAAGAAATATCTATTTCAAAGTGCCTCCCCTCGGTTTGTTGTCTGTTGATTTTTGCCCCCATCATAACAATAAAAATAGATTCCAATAGGAGGAACCTCCCCTTTTTATTCTTGAAATGTCTTCCGGACGACCGAATCGTTTGTTGTTGTCTTGTTTTCCCCTCCTTTCACTTCTATATTTATCATTTTTCGGAGAGTTGGTGGTAGAGTAAACCTCATTTTTGAAGTGAGTTTACATGTTTTAGTTTTCTCTGGTAGATTTGCTGTCTGACAGAGGAACAAAACGAGAAGGGAGGCCTCTCTGCAGATTTGAATCGAGTTCTCGTCCCATGGGGAAAATTCTGAAAAAGAAGAGGAAGACAAGGGAAGAAGAGAAGATGGCCACTTGTTGGAGAAAGAAGAAGATGGATTTGCATTTATTGCATTCTTCTCTACTTTTTTCGCTTTTTGAGTCTTCTTCCTCGAGCACAAAACTTTAGAAAAACCAGATTTTTCGAAACTTTGTTTCCTACTCTTCCGCCTTTTTTTGTGAGTTTTGATTTGGTCGGATTTTTGGAATTTTGAAATTTCTGTTTGAATGGAGGACATACTGATAGACGGGCGGACAACTTGGTAGATTCGGAAATCCAGACGCACCGACAGACAGACAGACGTTTGGACATCTGGACAAACGGAAAAACGAACAGACAGACATTCGGATAAACAGATATCCATAAAAAGGAAGGTGGACATGCGGACAGACAGACACACCGACAGACATATCCAGTTTTTGCTCGAGTAGTTGAACAGACTGCTGCTTCACCGGTTTTACAGTTTTGCTCTACCGAATTTTTTTCAAATCGTTCTTTTTCTCTGCGATTCTAACTTTTTCACTTAAAATTGTTTAGTTTCGGTGGATCGCAGTTGCAAGAAATCGTGTTTTCTGAACAGACTAGATTCTGGACATCCGGACAAACCGACACCCCAACATATCCAATCTCCCACTTTCTCTATTCAATCCACCTCCCAGTTGTTTCCGGACATCCGGACATCCGGACATCCGCGGACACACCGAAATCCGGAAATGAAATCAGCTGCAGAAAAGACAAGGAAGTGCTTTTTTCTTTCGAATTTCCCCTTCTTTTTTTCAAAAACTTTTATATTTTTTCCTCCTGAATTCAGTCGTTTTCTTCTCCTCTTTCTCTTCTCCAACTAACTACTCGTCTTCGACATGAAATCTGAGACGACATTTCCGATTAGTTACATTCGATATATTCTGTTAGCAAAGAGGGGATAACTTACAAAATATATAAGAGAAGAAGGGGCAGATCTCAATTTATTCATCTCCAAAAAACATATTTTTTTGCGATTTTGGGTGTTGGTTGTTAGAGATGAGGAGATGCTTAGAATAAGAGTTTTTTGGTTATACTTGAGAACTTGAACACGATAAGCATCTATAGTTTGGCTCAGAAAACTTAGATTCGTAGAAATTTCAAAATGAGAGATGTTTAGTGTCAGATACTTTCTAGTTAGAGATAAACTTGCCAAATTTCGGCCTGCCCGGGCCGGACTGAGATTTTGCTGGCTTCAAGAAAAGGTACTTATTTTTTGACAAAATTTTTTAAATTAAAAAAATTACATTAAAAATCCTATTTCTTGATGCATAACTAGCTTTTGATTTTTTAATTCTGAAGTATAGTAAAAAAAATCGACATTTTCGGAAAAATTTCAAAATTTAGTTCACATATATATCCCGATTTCAGACCGGCCCGGACCGTGACAAGTTTGGTAAAGCTAAGTAGCTCCATACTAGTTTGCCATACCGTCAACTTTAATCAGAACCGTCCAGTTCTAATTTGGCTTGTTCTGATCCGAGAAGTTCTGATTCGTACCAGTTCTATTTCGGTCAGTCTGATTAAGGGAGGCACCCGAAAATTTGAGATGTTGCTGCTTACTATTAGTTACGATCATTTTCACGATGTTTAGATTTCAAAACGCGCCGACGGCGAGCCAAAAATTTTTGGATAGGGGGTTTTGTACTAATTGATTACGATACTTGAAGGAATCTAAAACTTTTGACAAACTCAATAAAAACTACCATAATGTAGCTGTTTTCAATATTTCAAAAACGCGCCGACGGTACGCCAGACGCTACTCATTTACACTTTACTGGAATTCGGAGAAATAATAGGTTGTGAGTCTTTCTAGGGTATTTTTGAAAGAAATTCAAAAAAAAATCATCTATTGATTCCATAGTTGCTAAGCAAAACAACGTACTCTGAAAGACTTAAGCAGCACCAAACACATTTTATCCAATCTACTATGCATCTTTCCATTGCCTCCTTCTCATAATTTCCAAATGATCCAAGATTAAAAAGTGAATCATCAAAACTTCTGATTTTCTGACTTCCAAAATCCGATCGTCTCAATTTCTAATGACCTTTATTACCAAATATCACATATCGAATTTCAGAATTTTCTCAAATATTAAAATCCACGTCATTTCTTCTCTTCCCCCTGATCACATCATATTGTTCCCGTCTCTCTTGTCACACCAGTTCATCTAAAAATACGAGAGTCTTCTCCTCCTTCTTCTCATCAGGAATCACCCAAAAATACATTTCTCTTTTTTCGTTTTTTTGTTCAGTTAACGTCATTGAGTGAGTGTGGGTTTGTATCCTCTCTTTCCTCATCAAACCGATTTGTCATTTATCATTTTATATCCTCCCCAACCCAACAGATACTCTCTCCTTATCCCTTTTATTTTTATCTTTTTGTCTTTTATTTCGGTTAAAAATAACAGAGTTGTTGATGTGAAGAACCTTTTGTTCCATCGAAGCTTCCGGTCGGTTGATGATTGAGATGAACGTAGTATTCTAGCAGAACTTGCGAAATTTGACAATTTTATCAATGACATTTTAGAATTTCTGTTTACTCAAATGTCAGCAGCAACTAGCAATTAGACGTACTGGAAATGCCATGCCGCACTCGATTTGGTAAATATAAATCTTTAAATATCCGACAGGAGAGTCGAAACTGAGAGCATCATAATGCATGACCTGAAAACCATTACAATTAGATAACTAGTCCATGTACAGTTCATATAATCAGCTCACAAGTAAACCGTAGTTCCGAAACTGAGTAGTTGATAACTTTATGATAGCGCTGCTAATTTTGAGATAGGCGTCTTTAAAGATTGGGCGAGAGAAGTGGTATCTTTAAGGGTGCATATCTCGAGAACAGGAATATCTATTAAAAAGTGATTAACTACAAAAATATAGACCAATTTAAAATCTATATTTTTGTAGTTGAAAGTTTTTTGATAACTATTCTAGGTTTTTAGATAGACGCAAAAAAAAACGAGAGCGTCTGACTTCTCTGCACCCTCATACACTTCTGATTATTTCAATCGAAACATTCAAACCACAATTCCGAGTAACTTCGCTCTATTGCTAATCTCAGTGTATAACACTAGAGCGCACTTTGTCATTTATTTTCTAGTTTTCCCTCAAAAATACTTCTGTTTTTTAGTGATTTCAGTCAAACATTTCAAAAAATCCAGACTGCGAAAAACATACTGTAAAAACTTGGTCAAGAACACTCAAACTTGAAATCTGAATTTCTCTAGAAGAAGTTTATTATAAAAACAAGTTAGATATTTGAAATCACTGAAATCTCAGCTTTCCAATAATATCAATTGTAGCTCAGTTCTTACAATTGCGCTCCACCGAAATGCCCTTCAAAAATGTCTCTTTTTATCTGCGTCTCTCAATTTCGCACACAATTTTCTACGGTTTCGATAGAGCGCGGTTGTAATAAGCGTGCCGTGTTAGTAAGAAACTGAATAGTTCGAGCAGAAAAGATTTCGCACCTTCTGATACCCTTCACTATTTAAATACTCTCAAAAGAGAAGGGTCTCTATTACAATGAATAAAATTAGAGGAAAAGGTGGTGTTCCCATACGCATAAATTTAGAATCAGCATCAGATGCAGAAGGAGAAAATGAATGAATGATACGTCTCTCATTTCAACTCAACACATATCAACACAGACAGAAAGAGAAGGAGAGAAAGAGCACAAATAAAAGAATTTCTCTCTTTCTCTCTTCAATTTCTCTACTATTTTTAACTTGTCAACGGGAGTCTTCTCTTTCTTTTTTTCTTTTTTTCTCTTCTCACTCTCATCTCTTCAGAAGCTTCTCCCTCTCTCTCTCTCTTCTTCATTTTTCTTCGTCTTAACTCTCCGTCTTCTTCTCTTTTTTTTCTTTCTAAGGACCTCCCTCTTCTCTATTTTTTCTTGTTTTCTTCTTGGACGAGTTTAGAAGAAAAGCGAAGAAGTTTTGTCTGCTTTTTCAACTTTTTTTCACTTTTATCTGGCAATTCTTGTGTAATTTTTTGTTTATTTTGTAAGTGATGGTACGATGGACAAACAGGTGGACAAACATATTCAATTTTTGTTTGTAAATTAGACTTCACAAGATTTCAACCATATCGCTAAAGAAATGACGCAATTTTTTTCTATATAAAAAGTTTTTCAATTATCTTTCCTATAATTATAAAAATTCTGAAAATTTGTACAATCGGAATCTCAGACAAACAGCGTTTCTACATTTTTTCTAGTTTTTTCAACATTTTACTTTATTTGAACTCCAAGGATTCTGAAAATTCTAAAAAACCGGATTTTGTCTGTCTGTGCGCCTGTTTGTCCGTTTGTTCACCTTTCGACTTCGCTTTTCTGTCTGTCTGTGTGTCCAGTTGTCGGAATGTCTTCGTATTTGCTGGAATTCCCTTTTAGATGTTAGTCTGCTACCTTCTTTTCCTGTTTTTCACTAAATCTTGATCAACAAGTTTGCTGTCAGTCTGTGCATCTGTGTATCCAGATGTCCTTCATGTTACTCTCAAATCCATCTGTCTGTCCATGCGTCCAGATGTCCCCTACTCTCCCTTTTCCCATCTTTTTCTTCTGAAATTTCATCTCCATCTCCTGATCCTTCCCCCCATATCCGTACACTACGGACACTCTTTCCCTTCTCTTCATTCCTCGGTTTCCTTCAGAAGAACATGAATAATTCATGTGAAGTTTTCTGAAGAAGACGACAAAAAGGAAATCAAGACACCCCCTCCCTCTCCCCCGTTTTCCCCCGTTTAGGCACCCATCGGCTTATTTTTTGTGTGCTGAAAAAAGAAGAGAAAATCTCTGGAAAAAAGAAGAGGGAGCCAGAAGGGGGGATTTAACTTGTCACTCATTTTCGCCCGTTTTTTTCTCACACACTTTTACACCGTCATCTCCTGGAGGCGACGAAATAATGATGATGATGGGGTGGGAGGAGACAAAGAGAGAGAGAGAGAGAGAGAGAGAGAGAGGGGAATGAAGGTTAAGCTTTTTGGGTACGACGATAAGCCCGAAAGGGGATTTTTGTCTGTCCGGTGCGTAGGTGTGGGTCAGTTGGTCAAACATTAAATGGAATCTTTAAATCTTTCTGTTTGTGTGTCTGTGTGTCCAGTGAGTCGGCATGTGTGTCTCTCAGCTCGAATGACCTCTCTGAATGTGTTGAGCCCTTTCATACTTGTCAAGGCCCGGCCCGGAGCCACGGCTTCAAAAAAAGAACTTTTTTTTCAATTTTTCATCAAAAATGTGAACACTTCTGATGATTTTTCAGAACTTTTTCTATTTTTGAATGATATTAGAAAATTTGATTGTTTCGCAAAAAATTCGAAAAGTTCGAAAAAATTGAAATTTGAACTTTGGCGCCAAGTACTCGGACCTTGTCAAGTATGAGCCATTCACTTTTTCGTAAGATCTGTGAGTCCGGATGTCCCAAACAACAGTTCCAGAGATGCTCAAACATTCACAGATCTCTGTTTTGAGATGTTCGATTTCTGTCTGTGTTTCTGTAATTCCAGATGTCCAGGTCTCCCTAATCCAAGACAAGGAGTCTGTATCTGTCCAGTGGTTTCCTTAAAACTTAAAAAAAAATTCTTAAAACTAAGATGCTCTTTAAAACTTAGTCACACCACGAACCAGACGAACCCCGACTTCCTCTTGAATCTCTCTGATGATCTCTGATATGGTCACCGATTCTCTCAGTAGACCAAAACGTTACGAAAGGTGCATTCACGCTCCACTGAACTCATCCAGTCACCATGGAGCACACTTTCTGACTATTAGTATATATATTTTAAGAGAAATGTCTTGGAAGAAGCCACACGGGAGATGAGCAGGCAGGGATCATCTCTCAATTTAATAGTGTCTTCTGCTTCTTCTTCTTCTCACTCAACAGCTCGTTAACTCCTTTTCGTTTTCTCAAGATGAGAAGGAGAAGACGAACGGATGGAATGATGGAATGATGAGAAGAAGCACAAGAAAAGAGAGAGAGAGAGAGAGAGAGAGAGAGAGAAGGTGTGAAATGAGACAGAGAGATCCTCTCTGTTTTCCGTTTACTTTTATTGTGTATCCCTCCTTCTTCTTCCAGGAGATTCCCCCTTTCCTTCATCTCTTTTCTCTTTTTCCGCCACTTGGCAACTCGAACTTTACCCCCTCTCCCGTGCCTTTTCACACTTTTTGCCTGGTCCCTTGGTCCTCAACAACTTGTCTTTTTTGTCCCAACACATGTACGCTTTTTCTTCTTTTTCACACGCACTAATCCCCTGGAAAACACTATGCGCCTTTTCTGGACTTTTTGGTTTTTAGATACGGTTTCCCGGATTTTTTTGACGATGCTCAGGGAACTATAAACCCCAGATCTTGGAGTTCAGTATCACTTTGAAATTGAAATTATTATTATTTTCTAGACTTGATCTTCAATTTCTTAATTGACAACTTTTTGATAGCTATCCCTTCCCTTTTTGAGATTTTGGTATTATAGAAAAACATAAAACATTTTGAATAGCACTCTCAATTTTTCCCTGAAAAATCTTCAAATAACTAATTTTTTAAGAATCATCATGTAATCCTCCTACAACTCTATTAGTGAAGAGAGCGCAGACAGCGAGACACTCTCGTTTCTCTGCACCCTCTCTTCTCTCACTTTCCTCAGTTTTGAGCTCTCATAACTTTTTTACCAAAGTAGCTATCAGAAAGTTGTTAACTAATGAAAAATGCAAAATATTATGAAGATAATTTCTGTAATTGGTGACTTTCTTGTATAACCTCTTCTCAGAAAGTTACGGTGTTTTTTTCATTGCAAAGACTCACTCTGTACTGGGAACTCACTCTCTCCCTCTAAAATTGTGAAAATCAGAAAAAAAAACAAATATTTATATTTAAAGTTTCAAATTATGTCGGTATCTCACTCTGTCAGCCCCAGTATCAAATAAGTCGACATTCTCTTCCCATTATTTTTATTTTCATCATCTTGCCCCTGTGAAACGTATGAAATTTGGAAATTTGACCCCTGTATCCGTCCAAGAAACACAAAGAGATCTCCTCTACTTTCTGACGTATTGAGAGACAGAGATATTTGCTCATTAAGATGATCGGAAGGGGGTGAAGAAGGGCAGTTCGAAGATGATATTGAGTGGGAGAAGGGGAAGAAGAACATTGGAAGTTTAACTTTTCGATCTTGTTGATTGGTTTGTACGGGAAGATGTCTGTCTGTGTGTTTGTCTGTCCGGATGTCTCGATTAAGCTCCGCCCCTTCCCCGTCTCTAACAAAGGTTCTCCCAAAACCCTAGTTTCATTGTTTTCTGATCACTTTCTTCTTCTTTTTTCCAAACTTTTCCAAATCAAATTCCCTTTTTCTTCTGCCTAATGACCACAACGTTTCCCTCTATTCTCGTCTCTTCGTGTATGTACTCCTGGATTCTTCAGACAGGAAAAAACAGAAAAAAACAAAAGAAAACCTCTAGAATTATCTTGTCTTTTTGAGATTTCGCGTGTTCCGAGAATGCTTCTGAATTCTTTTGGGATGAGCGCCGTCTTCAGAGAAAAAAGTACTTTTGAGAAGAGGTTCGGAGAGATAATTGTGTGTATGGGAATGTGTGAAAGCACGCGATTTCTTCTTTTTGAGTCTTCAGATTTATTTTTTGAAGATTTCGTCAAATTTCTTTAATTTAATTTAATTTAATTTATTTATTTCTTCAAAGGGCGGAAACCACTGACATGAGAAAATGGAAATCTTTCCTCTGCAATCACCTAGTTTTTCTTGAACTTTCTCTAATTACCATTGTTTTTATTCACGTACCATTTTCTTGTCTTATCACTCCGTTTCTGAATTCTGATGTAATATGTTGATTATTTCAGACCTCCCAGTGCTCTCTGCTCCTCCTTCTCAAATACCGATGTATAGTCTACAAGGAAATGCATCTGGATGAGTTTTTTCTCACAATTTTTAAGTCTTTGAATCTCTTTTAATCAATGTGATTATTATGAATATTCTGTATTGACATCCCAACTCTTGAGACTTTTGAGAAGCTGTCACGGACTCACGAACAGTCTTTTCTTAACAATTCTCATATTTTTTTACAATGAGATAATGTTGAGAAATCAGAGTGTCTTCTTTCTAGCTAGAGAACAACTGTGCCGTAGTATTATCGGTTCCACGATCTCGGGAGTGTTACAGGCACATCTACCGTAAAACCTCTAATAGAGTTGCCCCCCAGTAAAGCCTATTTAACGCGGTATATCTTTTTTCTCAAAGGAGATAGCAAAAAGTTGCCAACAGAATGAGAGGTTTTACGATAATGCCGAGAAATTAGAGTGCCTTCTGTCTAGCTATTAGTAATATCTTGTGATCTACAAAAGCCATGAAAATGTTGTCAATTATAAAAATGTGAATCATTTTTGTAGAAAACCTGATATTTCGTTAGCAAATTTCCTCGAAACCTTTTTTGAGTCTAATACAGCTCCTCAGTAACAGTTTAAAAATGTCATGAACTATTTTTAAAGTGTTTTATCAAAAAAAAAGTATCAAAAAAGGATGAAATTTGGTTACGAATTGTCCCCATTGGTACGTTGTGAAGATCGGTACGTTGTAAAGGTATAAGCTTGTTAAAATACATGGGACAACTCTTAAAATCGGGATAATCTCTTAAAAAGGAACCGATTCTTCCGAAGTTTCTATTGATTTTTTGGTTCTTATCAGTAGTTTTTTCTCTCCCTGACTCATTCCATTTATCTCTCCATTCACATTCTCATCATCTTCAACTCCAACTTTTTTCTCACCCATCGAGTATCCTAATCCTGGGTGGCTTCTTTTCTCTCTCGATCCGAATCTCTTTGTCTTCATGCCTTCTTCCATCGGAATGGGCCATGAAATTGGGCATGAGAAATTGAATAATGAGGATTGAGAGCCAAGAGAGGAGGACCTCTCCTTCTTTTCCTCTTCTTCTACAAACTTTTTTTGGTGCAAAGAAGGAGAGAAGGACCTTCTGTTTCGTCTGAGTCTCTCTCTCTCTGTACAGAGTCTGTGACGTCACAACGGGACCCTCAGAGCAAAAAGAAGAAGAAGCGGCCGGAAAGGGGCTCCTGGAGCTCCACACACACACACATACATATACACGCTTAGAAGAAGAAGAAAAAAGAAAAAAGAGAGAAAAGAAACGAAGAGAAAAGAGATGTGCACTTGGCGCCCTCCGCCAAAGTTTTGATTGCACAATTTGCCGCGCGTGTGTGCCTTACAGCCCCTCTCTCTCTCTCTCTCTATCCTTTTTTCTTCTTCTCTTCCAACTTGTATGTGCAAAAATGGGCAGAGTAATGTGGTCCCTTTCTACCTTCTACGAGAGCACAATGCCCCCTCTCTTCCCTTCTCTTTAATTCACTTTTTGATAAACATATTGGCTGGGGGGAGCAGGAATTTTATAAACGAATTTGCAATATGATCCATGTTTCAATTTCCGGAGAAAACGGATGACGGCATGTATACTTTTCCCTCCTTTTGTTTCTGTTTTGGGTATTTTTGGTCAGTGAGTTTGTCCGGATGTCCGCTGAGTAGGTGGTGTCCTAAATATAGATACTTTACCAGCTTTCGTGTTTTCTGAATCCAAATTACTCGGTATGTGTGTCTAATTGTTTGTGAAACTCGAGTTAGTGAACCGATTTTCGTATTTTTTAAAGAGATTTTTAACTCGTTTTTGAACATTTTTGCTCTGATAACTTCGATTTTCGAAACTTCACACATCTCGAATTTTTTTTAATTTCGCAAAATTTGAAATTTTCTATCTTTTTAAGTCAATTTGTTAATACATTAAATACATTTCTCGTAAAACCTTCAATTTCTCCTATGAGATTTTTGGTAACTCAAATAGGATCAATTTTTCGTTTTATCTTCAAAACCATCAGATTTACAGAAAAGTTTTCATTTACCAAAATAATCTACATAAATTTCTCCACATTTTATCAAGTGAGAACTTTTTGTTAGCTATCTAACCTATAGAGTTATAAGCGTTCACAGTCGATGAGTGAGAGACGCAGACAACTAGACACTCTCGTTTCTCTGCGCCCTCTCACTCTCTAACTCCTTCAACTTAAAAAGCTTCTAACTTTTCATTTTAATAGGCTATCAATATGTTTTCTTTTACTAACATATTTAGAATTTCCAACAGATTATTTTCGACAACTTTTTCTCAGCTCCCGTGGTTTTTGAGATACGGGGGGCTCCCCCCAAAACAAGAAAACAAGAAAACAAAGCGATTACGTCGATTCCTCTGGCATCAGAACCCTCCCTCCAACCAAATCGTATTATCATTTTCTCTCCTCTAAATCCAATATATTTTCTCTATTTCTTCGTTCCTTTTTCTCTCCAAAAATCGTATCATCAATTTCTCAAAAAATGAAAGGTAACAATTGTTTCTATGCATTTTTTCTCTGAAATTTTCTCTTGAGGAAAAAAGAAGAAAGAGGGGGGACTACTTCCAAAGAGACAGGTGTTTTATTTATTGGTGTTGGTCCTTCTCTCTTCTCTTCCAGACTCTACGTAAGCTTCTCTCTTTCTCTTCGCCTCTAACTCTCTCTCTCTTCGTGCCGCCCACATTTTCTTCTTCTCCTTCTGGATGATATGATCATTATCATCTCCCTCTTTTTTTTGCTCTCCAACCTCATAGATCCTCTCTTTTTCTCTACGTTTCTCACTCTTTATTCTCTGTTATCTTTTAAGATTTATGTTGGGAATAGATTAGGATTGTGTTTCTTGCCAAGGGTTTCTTCTTTCTGACTTGCTTTGAACTTTCATAGTCTTATTTTTGCGATGTTTGCTCTTTTTTCAATGATTACGATAATTGAATCCAGCTTGTCAAGAGCTTTCAGAAAAGTATAATCATGACTAGGTTTGGAGCGATTCGCGTCTCGACGCGAAAACTACAGTAGTCAAGATTCGGATTACGGTAGTTTTCGCGGAGAGACCCAACCACCTTCGAACTGGGGCATGATTATACTTTTCTAAAAGCTCTCAACTAGCTGAATACGTTTTTCAAGGTTAAAAAACCTGATAATTTCAAAATTTTCGGCTGTTTTCTAGATTTCGATTCAATTAAGCTTTCAGAGAAATATAAACGCGCCTAGCTTAAACGAACGTAGGGTCTCACCATGAAAGTACTGTATGTCCCTTTAACCAGGGTTACTGTAGGTTTTCAGAGTTAGGAAAACCAGAGTTTTCTGTCCTCATTCTTTTGCTGTTTTTTTTATTGAATGTGGTTATTCACATGACATTCTCATTCATATTTTTTCCAGACTTCCTTTAATTAGGTCTCATTTCTTCTTTCTTCCACCCCCACTTCGTCATCATTTTATTATTATTTATTTCTCTCAAGACACCCTTCCTGTCCTTTTTCTCTTTTATCTCGAACATTTCTTTTAATTCTCATTCAAAATTTAATTTCTTTTGCAGAGTTCTTCTTTCTCTCAAAACCACGTCATCAGAAGACGAAGAAGAAGACGTCGTTCGCTTTTTCAGTCTTCTTTTTTTCAATTTCTGTGGCTGGTGTGAAGAAGAAAAGTGATAATAGAAAGTGGAGAGACGAAAAAGAAAAAAGAAGAAGAATACGAAGAAGAAGAAGGAAACGGGAGACGAACGGATAGTACTATCAGATGGTCGTTATTGGAGCTGATCAAGGTGAGTCTCTCTCGTTTTTATTTAAAAAGGAAAATTGGAGAAAAATCGGATTCTTATTATAAAAATAGAGCGCAGACGACCAGGCACTCTTATTTCTCTGCACCCTCTGACTCTCTCAAAAGTCTCAACTTTAAACGCTTATAACTCTCTAAACCACCAAGCAATCAAAACGCTTTAAACTAATAAAATGTGTAGAATTTTATGTAGATCATTTTTGTAGTTGATAACTTTTTTATAGCACCTTTGTATTTTGAGATAACTTGACAAATGTCACAACTACTCTCCTCCTCTCGTACCGAACAAACAAACTACGATAATACAAGTTTATGATCTCGATTTGATCTCGTTTGACCACTCAGAAATATTCAAATTCAAATTTATTCAAATCCCTCCACCCTCTGGAATCAGTCCGCTCGAACTTCCAAATATACTTTTTTATTGCAAATTCATTCGTTTTCTCTCTTATTTTTTTCATTTATATTCTAGATGTCCTTGAATACTTTGTGCTCTTTTTCTCGTGCTCTTCAGCATCTTTTCTCCCCAAATTAGGTTCGTCTTTTTCTTTTTTCTCTCCAAAAAGAAGAAAAAAGAAGACGTCGGACGTCTTCAGAAGAAGAAGAGAAGCCTCTTCTCCTAATCTGGTCCCTTCTTTTTCTTTCTCAGAGAGAGAGAGAGAGAGAGCCCCTAATCGTTTTTTTTTCGGCAGCCGCGGGGCACCGTGAAATGATGTGAAATATTCTTATATGGGTCCCCTCCCCATCTGGTTGACTGAAGAAAGAAGTTTTTGGAAGGTAAACGGGGAGAAAGAGGAGAGGAAAAACAATTTCGGATTGACTTTATTCGGGAAGAAGGAAATAAAAAGAAAAAGAAAAAGAAGGGGAAGCTCATCTTGGGAAAAAGGGGACCGCGGGAAGAAGAAGAAGAAGGAGCAGAAGACGCCCCCAGAGTTTTCAAGAAGACGTCGATTCTAATCGTTTTCCTATGGTACAAGTTCCATACCTTTTTGTTTTTGAGATGAGTCAACTCTTCAGTTTCTGAAGACGTATTTTGCAGAATCTCGAAACTGGGAGTTTTGAAATAATCAGAAAATTTTCAAAAATGTTGATGCCTAAATTTCTAGGTTCGCCAATTCAGAAAAAAACCACACTTTGAAAAAAATTTCCGGTTCCAGGAAAAAACATCCGGATTCGAGATATGTAATTTTCATTTTGGGAAGTTGGGATGGGATGCTAAAAACTCTCTCTTTTTGAATCTGAATCTGGACATCTTTGCAACATTTTGAAAACTCGCGTTGCTGAGAATCTAAGAAAGCTGATGCTCCATCTCATTTTTCGGTGCTTCTCAGAACTTTTTCCAGATACCAATATTAGCTCGGCACAGTTCTTACAACTTCGCTCCACCGAATGCCCTTGAGAAATGTCTCTTTTTCTCCGAGTCTCTCAATTTCGCACACAATTTTCTTCTGTTACGGTAGAGCGCGGTTGTAAGAAGCGTGCCGTGATAATATACCATTTTATCAACCACAAAAATAAATCGTTGCACCTGAATACCCTCTCCCTCCACCACTTCTCCGGACTACTTTCAATGCGACAGTGCCGCAGGAAGAGGGCGGAGCTTCACTCTGAAACTATAATATTTTGAGTTCATTCCATCATTTCTTTCTCTTTTTCTTCCTCTTCTTTTTCCTTCTTTTTTATATTTTTCTCACACAGGATGTATCCATTTCCAACTGGTCCTTCCCTCCTCTCTTTCCCCCCTCCCAAAGACTAAGAATAAGAGTTTTTTTATATTCTTCCACCACTCTCTTTTTTTTTCAAACCAAATGTCTCCTGAGAATCGACATCTGAAACTGCTCATCATAACCACCCCAGATTCCTTGATTTCTTTCATTTCTTCAACTCGATTTAATGTCTTAAAACACATTCCATATGCTTCTTCAACATCTTACGCACGTACTTGATTGCAAATGCGTCACGAAATATTATTTTTCGGACAAGAGGGACTTTCAGAACTGATAAGAGAGACGGCGATAAATAAAATGTTCAAAAAAAGAAACGGAGCGAGAAACTCCCTTTGCAACTCTATTTGCGGTGCGGTTTAGACGGTTCTCTTTGGGTTTTTTTGAAAATAGGGAAAAGGACGTCTAGCGTTCTTTTTCTGTTTGATCTTCAAAGAAAATATTGCTTTTTGATTTTTGGAAGTTGTCTTCGTAGACTAATTCGTTCTTCTCAGCGCTCCCTTTTTTTTCTCCGTGATGGCAAGTACAATTGAGATGAGATCATGATGAGATCGTGTCAAGATTCGTTGATTGTCAGATTATTACTCCCCCGTAACCCCCGTTCCAAATAATACACATTTATGATCCTAATTTCACCTGACATCCTAAATGCCGATTTTACTACTTTTTTGCTCTAACATGATAATTGAATGTAGATTTACGAGCGGAGGGTTACGATAGCTCAGATTGGAATATGGGCGGTGCTTCTGAAGTGCGTCGACAATTAGTTGAGTCTAGAAGCCTAGTCGAAGCGGTTCCGAGCTTCTGAACGCGGCGCTGCTTAGCACCAAGACAGTCTAAGCAGCTCCAAAAAAGATGACGTGGTTTCTTCTTCTTCTTCTTCTCCACCCACTCCCACCTATTCTACCTCTCATTTTCGATTACCTCTTCTCCTTCTTCTTGTTCCGCCCGCAATTTCCAATATATCCTCTTCTCCTCTCAATACGGCCGTCCCGAAATTCAACCTTATCTATTTCTACTCCTACGTCTTCTTTTCCTTTTTTCCATTCGAAAAAAGGTTGAACCTCTTCTTCTTCTCCTCCTCTTCATCTACTTTTTCTCCCCTACCCCGACGTCATCTACGGTCGCTTCTGAATCCTTCTGAAGACGACGACGACGTCTTCTTTTTTTTCGACGAAGAAAGAAGAAACTCCTTCTTTTCTCTTTCCACACCGAAAAAATGCGATTTTGTGCATATTCAAAAGAGCACAGAGAGGGAGAAAAAAGCACACACATTTTCCTCTCTCTCCGAGTTTTTTTCACACGAAGAGTTATCTTCTTCTCTCCTTTTTTGCTGCTGCTTCTTCTACTTTTTTTTCATTTTTGGAGAAATTTTTGATTCCCAAAAAAACTTTTTTCTTTAAAAGAACGAAAATTTTAAGCCAGATTGGGTCTCACTCGTGGTTTTTCGTGGGTCTTGACACGACTGCAGTTTTTTAAAGGTTACTGTAGTTAAACTTTAGGTTACTGTAGCTTTCTTACGGCTTCGTCGCTTAAAACCACAGAAAACTCACTAAAAATTGTCTGAAACTGAAAAATCAGATTTTTTGTGAAAACTGCTTCGAGAAACCATAAAATTTACATACATACAGTGTCAGTTCCAAACTACAGCAATCCAAAAACCGCTTTTTTACGTGGCAGGACCTCTGTCTACAGTAGCCCCTTCTATTCTACCGTACCGCTCTCATCTTATCTCCTACTACCGTATTCCTTCCTTCTTCTCTACCGTAATCCTCTTCATGGTAAATTCTAGATATTCTCTCAAAAATGGAAGAAAAAACCGTAACAGTTTGTGGTGAAATGGTGCGTTCACTGGATGCGAACGGCAAAGAAATAGTGATTCGACGAGAAGTTTCGATGACAGAAACGAGAGAATCTAGTCTAAAAGTGGACATTCCGTCAGAAGACGTCAACGAAGATTCAGAATCTTCTACTGTCAAAAAGATTCAAGAACCATCAGTGACGTCTGTAGAAAGTATTGAAATACCTGTGGTCAAGAAGGACTGTAAGTCATGATTTGTGGTCTTTCTTATCGAATTTAGGAAGGGAAACTGCGTCATTACGATGCTCCATTGTTCTATTGGACTGTTTGTGAAACTGAAAAATGCTTTAAAATTATCTAAGCAGCGCTCCACTATATTCTATTCACCTTACCTAAATATTTACAAAAGAGTCTCCAATTTCACAAATTTCGACATAAATAACTGAATCATCAATTATTTTTTCTTTTTCTTTTCAAACCGAACCGGTCTTGAAGAATAGAAATCTGTTGATCAACTCATCATTATTTCCCAATAAAACTACACTCTTCGAATAGAAAGTTCAGTTGGATTTTGATTGATCTCTCTGCCGCCCTCTTCTCTCTTTTTCTCTCATTTTTCTCACCATAAAAAGTGTATAAAATGTTGCCAAAAACCCTCCCCATCCACCACCGCAACTAATCCCTTCCTCTCCATCTTCGCCTAGTTTTAGTCTTTTTCCAACAGATTATTGACAGAAAAACCAAGAGAAAAATGTGTTTTATTTTTGATGATCTCTATCTTTTTTCTATTTTTGTCTTTCTTAAAGGCGCCTCAATCAGACCAAGTCATCGCCCTGATCTGCAGCCTGACCTCCCTGCTAGAGGAGTTAGAAAGAGAGGGGTCAAAGTTTTTGTTTCCAAAAAAGACAAAGATTTGTATCTTTTTACATTCCTTTTTGTGTTCTTCTCTCGGCGTCTCTCTTTCTCTAATCGCCGCCCATTTTTTCTATCTGTTTTTGTGCGATAAGCGGGTTGGTGGCGACAAAAAAGTAGCAATATGAACTAAATAGAATTGACCATTTTTCTGACCTCAAACGGTCCGAATTGACGTCATTTCGAGAGGAGGGGAGGAGTAGAACTGTTTGTCCAACACCAAATTTCCATTCAAAAAGTGAAATGTTTGCCTTTTTCTCGCCCCGTAACGAAATTGTGTCGTTCCCCTCCTCCCTCCATTTCAATTCAAAGATATTATCAAAGAAATGACACTAATACTTTACTAAGTGGTTTCTTGGTTTATTTTCGGGCGGAAATTGAGAAATTTTGATTTTAACTGACTTTTTGAGTTTTTCAGCAAAAATTTCATGAAAAATTATATTTGCCGTTACTGTATTTTTAAGGCGCATGTCAAAATGTTTTATTTTCGTGTCGAGACCCATCAGATTTTCTAAAATATTGGACCGGCCGTTTCAATATTCCATGCTTTTAGAATAAATTTTGTCTCAATCTTCACACAGAAAATTTTGAAAACCACGAAAATGTAAAGTTTTCACTGAATCAAATCCCGTTTTTCTCCAATTTTTCCAAAATTCCCTTGTTTCTCCAATAGCTTTTCACTAATCACAATAATTTTCAGCACTGGACTCACCGTCGGGAAGTACATCTCGTGCGGGGTCGTCGGTGTCGGCCACCGCGAGTCCAATGCATCGAAATACAACATCACAACATGGAGGACTCTTCGTCTCGGCTCCCGGAAAAATTATCCTTTTCGGAGAGCATGCTGTCGTTTATGGGAGGGTTAGTTTGTGAAGAAAAAAGAAAAATTCAAAAGTTTATTCGAGAAATTTCATATTTTATCATTTTTTAATTACAGACTGCAATCGCCGGCTCGATCGACCTACGTACATATGTTTCGTTATATACATCAGCCGACGGACGTATTTATTTGAGTCTTCCTGACTTGGGTGTTGAGAAGACATGGATGTTAAAAGATTTACTGAAAGCGGCGGATCGTCTTGCCGCTGAATATCCAATTGAGGAGGATCAACCGCCATCATTGGAAATTTTGGTACCAATTGCCAGAAAACTATCGGGTTCATGTGAGGATCAATGCGGTGTTCAGCATTTGGCAATTCTTGCTTTCTGGTATCTGTTACTCGGAGTTGCTCATCGTAAGAGGTTAGTTTAAAACTCTTTTAGTAAAAAACTTTGTTCATTTATTCAAAAATGAGCGGAGATTGTAATCCACAAAACTATATAGATGCTTAATGTATGGTGTATAGAATCCTAAGTTTTTGGCAGCAGCTTTAGTCATTTTTGTCCGTTTCAGGCAACGAGAGACACAGAGAAACCTTATCTCCTTGTTTCTTGTTATTGCAGAAAAGTTAGAAGTTTTAGACACCCATTTTTGTATGTCTTTTTTCAAATAGAATGCGAAAACTAACCGATTTTGCAAGATTCTCTCTCTCTCTCATCTATAAAAACAGCGTGACATTGTTGTGAATCCTCCAGAATCCGCCCGTCTGTTTCTAAGCCCCGCCCCCTTTTTATACCTTCTAGTGACGTGTGTGCTCATTCGTTTTACAGTGGACTCAATCGTCTGGTGCGTGGATTACCGGCTCCGCCTCTTCCTGAAGGACTTCACCGAACAAATCTATCGGTTATGACGAATTCTCATCATTTCGGTGGTGATGCGGATAGATCTGAAGCTGAAATTGCATTGAGTCTACCGGTTCCACCGTTGACTCCTCTACCGTCTCCAGGAGCTCAATCGAGTGCTCCACCAGCATTTCCAGTAGTGTCACCTGCTCCAACACCAACTCCAACGTCTACACCGACACCGTTGTTGCCTGGAAACTTGCGAGCCGATAGTCCGGCTGTTCAACAGTGTGTTTTTGATTTTTTCAAACAAAAAAGTTGATTTTAAACCTAATTATTTGATGATTGATGTTGTGAAAATTTAATAGCTATTCGAACAATTTTCGTCTCTTTTTGCATGATTTTCTTTCTTTTTCACTATAATTTCTCTTCAAGTCTCTATTCTCTTTTTCTCTTCATTTCCTCTTTCCATTTTCAGAGATTTGCTCGCCGTTAAAGCGACAGTCAGATTCAAGTTGCCATCATGTGTCGGTCTTGGATCATCTGGAGCATATTGTGTCTGCATTGCCACGTCACTGCTTCAGACGGCAGGACTCATTCCACCACCGACGATTGTGGTGAGTGAAATTTCAGAAAATTGTTGTAAGAAAACCGAACTAAATTAGGAACTTAAAAAAGAGAAGTATTAGCACGGCACGCTTCTTACAACCGCGCCCCACCACAAATGAGAGAGTATCGGCAAGAGACGCAGAGGTTTTTCACGCGCCGACACATATTTTTGCCGTTTTGGACCTATTTCCGACACTTTTCATGTCAATTTACAGAAAATTCATGAAAAGTAGCGAAAATAGGTAAAAAACTGTGAAAATCTGTGTCGGCGCGAGAGAAAACTCTGCGTCTCTTGCCGATACTCTCTCATTTGCGGTAGAGCGCAGTTGTAAGAAGCGTGCCGTGCTAATAGGCGGAGCTGAGGAATCCTCAACTCATTATCACGAACTCCTCCCGGACTACTTGTAAGAATCTTTGATTTTCAAAGTTTGGCAAAAGACAATTGGAAGCTTTTAACAAATAAATCGACAAAAATCAATTTAATCCATTTTTCAGGCGGACGAGCAAGGAAATCTAACATGGGAGGAGGAACATTTAGACATGATTCGCAAGTGGGCGACCGCCGCCGAATCTCTCATTCACGGACGTGCATCGGGTTTGGACGCGGCTGTCTGCACTTTTGGTACGTTTTTTGTGATTCTAATCGAATGACTTATTAGCAGAGCAATTTCGTTACAACTGCGCCCCACCGCAAACGAGAGAGTATCCGCGAGAGACGCAGATATTTTTCTGGCGCGAAACAGGCTTTCACCATTTTTGATCTATTTTCACAATTTTTAATTGAAAATTTGCCAATTTCCGAGAGAAAATTATGCAAAAATAGATCAAAAATGGTGAAAATCTGTTTCGCGCCAGAAAAAAACCTGCGTCTCTCGCCGATACTCTCTCGTTTGCGGTGGGGCGCAGTTGTAAGAAGACATGGGCCGCTAATATTTGAATTTTTTCTCTCAAATTTGTTCTTTATACTGAAAATTGTGTGGCGGCGGCGGGTGCCCGAGGGTGTGTGTATCTCTCTTTTTTTTTAAACAATTTCTGCCAATTCTCGCTTATTTTTTCTTGCTAAACTCCGTTCCATTTGGAAACTCGTTTGGCTTTGATCTACCCGGATGAGCTCATGAAAATTCGCTGATTCTTGTAAAATTCTAACGTAAAATAGATATTAGAAAAAGCATGATACCTCTTACTCTCTCTCTAATAAGTGAACTGAAAGGGATCTCGATTTAATGAAGGACTAGATTTTCACATGTTGAAAAACCTAGGCCATCATTTAATCCTTATTCATTTCTATCAATAACATCACTTTGTTGACTAGCTAGAACTCTTTCTCTCTGAACCCTCTCTAACCCTCAGATTAATCTCTATCTCTCCCCCCAATCGGTACCAATTTTTGTGTGCAGTGTCCGTGTAGACCCAATTATCATCGAAACCCCCCGGGCGCCGCGCCCCACGTCTTCTGATCAACTTTCACGTCATCTGGAATCTCCTCTCTTCACTCATCCACGTCATCCATCAGAAGACTGACACATTTACAGGCAGCCACTATCGTGATTACGGATATCAGAGTTTTACGCATCTCGGTCATGTAGGATGCTTTGGTAATTCCTCTTCTCTTCTTCTTTTTGAGTTGTCTTCTCTGTCTGTCTGTCTGTCAGTCCTGATGTCCTCTTCTACTGTCTCACGTCTTTCTTTGATATCTATCTGTATGCCGCCTGTATCTCTCGCTTACTGTATTTTCCTGCTTGAGCTGTAATGGTGGTGGTCGTCGTGACGGTTTCCGAGTTCTCTAACCTGCGGATTTCCTAGGTCACAAAAAATAAAATTTTCAATTTCCAAATCGATTTCACGAATTAAAATTTTCGATCCCCGCCGCCCGTTTTCTTCCATTTCTAACACAATTTTCATCATTTTTTGGTTTTTTTCTTTCCATCATCTCACATTTTCTTCCCTTCTAAATCAATCTAAATCAATCTGGAACGAGTTTTCTTCTCTTTTTTCAATCTAAATTATCAAAAAAATTTACTATACGGCATGAGTTTTGTGTGAGAGTGTGTGCATTATATCTGTCATAAAATTGACTGAAATTGTCAGAAATGCAATTATTTTTTACAGGAGGAGTCGCCAGTTTCAAGCCGGGACACCCAATTGAGCACTTGAAGAAGTGAGTTTTTGAAGGGGACGGAGCTGTTTGTTTGGCAAACTAATAATTTCCATAATTTCAGTCTTCCGGATCTTCGTGTTATTTTGGTGAATTCGAAAGTGGAAAGGAATACGGCACGAATGGTTCAGACGGTGAAGGAGAGGTTAAAGAAGTTTCCAGAAGTTGTGGATGCAATGTTCGGATCGATTGATGCGATCTCTCTAGATGCTGCTAAGATTCTGCATCGTCCACTGTTAGAAGAGAACGGAGGAGGAGATTCTGCATCGACGGTACAGGTGAGACAATGGACATCCGGTCATACTTACAATGATATTTTTAGGAAAATGGACTCGGACCGTTCGGAGGAAATATGGTTGAACAAGATCATCACTCGCTTCAGGTTCGTTTTTTTTAATTTACTTTTTCTAATTTTTAATTAAAATCCGACAATGTTTCATCAATTCATCTAATATTCAGAGTTATTTCATTTTGAAACCAGAACGTTTTTTAGTATCGCTTTTGTCAGTTTTCATTATTATTTTTTGTTTCAACTCCCTTTTTTTTATTTTTTTGAATTCCCAAAATCGAGTCGTCGAAATAACTCTAGAATTCTAGAATCTCCCTTTTTTTTGCGATTCGCGACGTATCCCCCTCGGACATCCGGACATACAGAACGACAGATTTTTAGCCAACACGCACTGGATCGGTTCGCTCGTCGTCTCTCTCATCGTATGTCGGCGGTGGAAAACGGAATTCGTCGGCGTCGGTGATTTCGGCGACGTCGGAGAAAGGAGAAAATGTGGATACGTTCAGCAAGCTTAATGTGAGTGATGACGATGGTTTGTGCATGCTTTCTTTTTGAAGATTCCCCCTTTATTTACTTCTTCGTGTGCCTATCGCTTTCATTTTTCTAACTTTTTCGTTTTTCTGATTCACAAATAGGGATATAAACATCCTTCATTTTGGACAGACTTACAGACGTATTAGCAGGCCACCCCTTCTTACAACTGCGCCCCGCCGCAAACGAGGGAGTATCGGCGAGAGACGCAGAGTTTTTTCTGGTGCGAAACAGATTTTCAACATTTTTGATCTATTTTTCATAATTTCCTCTCGGAAATTTTCAAGAAACTTATAAAAACTTTGAAAATAGATTTAAAAAATTGTGAAAATCAGTTTCCCACCAGAAAAAAAAAACTCTGCGTCTCTCGTTTGCGGCGGAGCGCAGTTGAAAGAAAAATGCTCGGCTAATACATGTTGACGGATAAATTAACATATAGCAGACATATGGAGTTACAGTTCACAATAATGTACAGACAGACATTTCTCAAATCACCTCACAAAATCCCTCAACTATCCCTTCCTTTTTTCCTTTTTCCACCCACTCCTCCCACTATTCCAACCAAAAACGAGCGGTCCCTGACATACCAAATCGCCCGTTTTCGGTCGCATGAACCCATTATCAAAATCACCCCTCACCAATTCTCTTTTGCAGGATCTATGCCGGATAAACAATCAATTGTTGATTGCATTGGGTGTCGGTCATCCGAAGGTTGATCTCATTTGCACCACATTGGCTCGATACGGAATACACCCGAAAATGACGGGAGCCGGTGGCGGTGGATCGGTTTTCGCTTTCTTGAAACCTAGTGAGTTTGCGGTTTTCAGAATTTTTGGAAACTCTGAAACTTTTTATAATGCAACCAACATTTCGTTTCCAGATACCCCACAAACTCTGCTTGATATGATAGACGGTGAGCTGAGAAGTCTTGGATTCGAAGTATGGCAACCACCACTCGGAGGTCCAGGAGTCGTCGAACATCAGACGCGTCCCGAACTCTTCCAGACGCCCGTTTCATCGACACAATGCTCGACACCAGCGTCGAAACATAAATAGAGTGTCATCTGGAGATTTTGCCACGTCATCTATGTGATATTTTCTTTCTTTTTTGTCTTTTCAGAACTTTTTTTCCCACTTCATTCAGCTAGATTTTTTTTTTCTTATTTTTATTCTTATTCCTTTTTTTGGGTAGCCGAGAAATGAACAAGTCGTCGTCGTCGTCGTCCTCTCTCTCTTTTTTTTGTTTTCATAAATTGTTTTGTAGCTCATTCTATATATCAATATAATCCGCCCCCTCATTCAACTGTGTGTTGTAGGAATTATTATATATTTTATGGTTTTTTTTGAATATTTTATTGGAAAAACATCAAAAACAATACTCCCCGGCGCCATTCCCATTCTCTTTTTTCAATTTGTTTATTCTTAAAATCGCTCATTTTTCAATCTGGAAATACTATATTTTCTAGTTTCTCAATTAGTTTATGTGTTTTTATCACTAACTCGAACCCTAAATCGATGGAAACTTCGCCCCGCCCATTTCTTACCAAGTGGGCGTGGCCTCTTTTCCTGATTTCAGAGTTCCCACCGACCCCCAGTTATCCTTTCTCAACTTTCAATAATTCAGTGTGTTCGTTTGTCTTCTAGCCCCGCCCCTTTTCGTTTATATAGATTATTCTTATTATTTCACATGTTTTGTCTACTTCAAAAAATTCTTTCATTTCCAGATGTTTGGAAACTCAAGCTCCGCTCCCTCATCCATTTTTCAATACAATTCTCTTAAAAATATATAAATTTCTAAAAAAAAATGTGTAAAACACTGGTCAATATTAAATTTTATATAGAGATAAGTATTATAGATTTTTATGATAGAGAGAAAATGGGCGACCGTTTAAGGCATAGTTTCAGAGATATGGATGTTGATAGAGATGAAAAAACTAAAAGACATAAAAATGAAAAGAGAGCACCGTTTTTGTATAATTCGTGGGGGAAGTAGATAATTTTTGTAAAGAAAAAGAAATTCGCTGGTGTTTATTGCACGTATTCGTGATGGGATTGCAATAATCGCATGTTTTTAGCCGTGTAGTTGTGGTTGGGGGAAAGTTTTTTCGTATTTTTTGTAGTTATCACAGAGAAATTGGCGTTTTTAAAAGACGGATTACTTAAAACTAAATGGGAAAAGACATGGAATAATCGGTGAATGAAAGAAAGGAAATGAACCGTATTAGGGAAATGGGAATTATTTGCGAGGGAAAGGGAAGACATTGAAGAGACCCGAATTGACAGAAATATGGAATTACAGGGGGAAAAAGAACAGATTACATAGCCATTTGGATACTACTCGAAGTGACTGTTGTTCCTGAACTTCGACTCGTTGATCCCGTTCGAACGAAATGATTTTCGAGACGATGCCGTTCTTGGCTGTGTCTATCACGGATTTGCTCCTTTTTCAGTCGTCTCATCTCGGCCATTTGTTCACGTTCCTCGATTATTTTCTGCTCGAGAAGGGCTCGCCGAGTTCCGATTCGTTCTTCGAGAGTTGTGCGTTCCTGGAAAAATTGATTTTTGTTGAAAAAGAAAAAGAAGATATTTTCAGGAAATTCTAAAAATGTTCCCAGCGGTGTCATTTACCTTTTTAATCTGCTCCTCCAACATTCCCTTCTGTTTCTTCTGATACGCAATCAATTCTTCCAACTCCTTCTCCAATTTCTCACTCAAAACTCTTTGCTCATCCTCTTGCCATGACTCTAATTTCACCGTTTTATCCTGAACCATTTTCTTGATTTGACTCTCGTACTGTGATGCCAAAAGTGCGACTTTTTGCATTTGATCTTGTTTCAGACGAGACGTCAATTCTTTCTGCTCATCTTTCGGAACGACTTGAATCATTTGTGTCAGATACAGCTTGAATTGACGAGTTTGAGTCTTCACGACCTGACGATATTGTTTTCGGATTTGAGCTTCTTGGATCTGAAAATAGTTCTGTGTGTGTCTGTTTGTCCGGATGGCTTCATCATACCTTCAACTCTCTCGGTTGCTGCCTCGATTGCATTGTATGCTTTTTCCTCAATTCCTCTTGTTGCCTCGTCGTATACTCATTCTGACTCGCTGATTCTGCTTCATGCTGTGTCTCCAGATGTCTCTTTTTCATCATATGAAGTTCATTCAAATGCTGAATTTCGAGATCTCTCGTCATTTCATGTTGCTTCGAAAGGAGACTATGACGAGTATCCATTTGTCGTTCTTGAACATTTACGTCCTAGAAATAAAATCAGTATTATAAACGCGTCACAGGCGCTCCAGATTCTCAAAAGCTGCTCAGAACTACAATACCTCATCATCCAATCGTTCCTCCAGTCCGTGTAAATTATTGAGTTGTTGCCTTCTATATCTGACAATTTCCTCTTCTAATTCCACTCGGAGTTTCTCCTCGAACTCGTTTTCCCGTGCGTCTTTCACCCGATTTAGACCGATTTTCACGGCTTTCAACTCGTTTTCGAATGCGTTTCGGGACATGTTTCGACTTCGGAGACGCTGGAAAAAAGAGAGAATTAGGATAGTCATTCAGATACTTATTTTCCTTACCGATTTCTCCGCCTCTTTGTTGTATTTGTACTCCTTCAACTGCTGTGCTCCATACAATTTCATCTGTTGTTGATTCTGACTCTGTTTCGTTTTCTTCAACTTCTTTTCTCCATCCTCAATATCTTTCTTCCTTTTATCCAATTCATTGTTCTGTGAACATCGAACTCTCATTTTCTCTTTCGAGTAAGTCGTTGTCAACTGTTCCAGTTCTCTATCCATTTTCACCCGTAACTGTTCTCTTTCCTGTACACATCTCTCCTCAAATGACTGTAACTCCTTGTGATGCGCCTGTCGAAGATGTTTGTATTTACTCATTTGCTCATACATATTATTCTCTTTCGTATACTCTTCTTGTTCTTGATTTATTATTCTCTGAGAACGGAGAGTCGCGAATTTATGATTCTGTAACGTGGCAATTCTCTCTTTCACTTCTCGATTCGGCATATGAAGATCTTTGACTGGTGCCACTCTAATAGAGGTATCCAATAGATCATCATCACTACGAGCAGTTTCCATTGGAGGATGTGATGTTGGAATCGGATCAGACGGTGAGGAAGGAGTTGGATTCACTGCGATTGCTGTAATTGATGCAGCTGCTGATCCATGACTTGGCATCGTGCCAAGTCCTGATGTGGATGTTGATGAGAGCATTTGAGATGGAATGGGCGGTCGACGACGAGCAGAACTCGTAGTCGAACTTCCATTTCCGTAACCGGATGAACCTGGAAAAACTATAGGGGTTTCTAAAATTACAATTAAATTTTTGCCAGCAGATTTCAGTTTGAATAAACTCAAAAATAGAATGATTGATATAATCAGTACCATGCACATTATCCATAGCTCCTGCAAGATTCGTTGAAACGAGTAATCCCGCTCCTCCGCTACTTTGCATTGATCGGAATGAGGTGAGCGATGCGCTTCGAGATGATGCAGAATCACCTGCTGAAAACGAGAAGAAATGAGAAAAAAGAACAAATGGATAGGAAAGTGGAGTTGCTCAGCAACAGCATTTTGATCTGCGACTGCTAACATACCTCTTCCGATGGAATGTGCTTCGTTCCCATGAAAATCGAGATCATCACCAGCTCCTCCGTTCGTCTCACCGCCTTCTTTCCCTTCCGTTTCATCCAAATACATCAATTTTCTCATTTTCTTATACTGGAAATTATCCAATTCCAACACCATATTCTTCGTTCTCTGAATCAATTCTTGAATTGTATCCTGTGGACGAGGTCGTTGAATGAAAGGATGTCTGAAACACTCCTCAGCTGACATTCGTTCTTCTGCTGGTTTTCGCAGACATTTGTCTATGAATTGAACGAATTCAGCAGACCATTCCGGTTGTTCTGCTGTATCGATTGGAGCCAGGGTGGGCGGATCGTTTTGAGCTATATGATATAGGGCTGACATTGCATTCATACTGAATAGAGGTGGACGACGTTCAGCTGGAATTATAAAACTGAATATATTTTTTTTGTATTTCCTGAACTAACCTAATTCTATACACGTAATTCCCAATGACCAAATATCTGCTCTATCCGTATAATGACCCTCATCCATCGCCAGAATAACTTCGGGAGCCATGAAAAATGGAGTTCCGATGAACGTTTGAGCCGGATCGATGAGAGAAGCAGATCCGAAATCAGCTTAAAATAATGATGTTTTTAGAATTTCTATAGCTTATTCCTTACCAAGCTTAACAATCGCATGATCCGAAAGAAGAATATTTCCAGCTTTTATATCTCGATGTATCCGTTTCAACGAGTGTAAATATCGGAGAGCATCCAGTGTTTGACAGCAAATCGCGGCGATTTCGACCTCACGCATTCCCTTTCGTAAAACGTCAACGATGTCGGCGGCTGAGCCAATACAGTATTCCATCACGAGCTGAAAATAGTTGTTCGTTCGTTCATATGTTCTCTTAACTCACCCAACACGTTGTCTCTTTCAGAAAACAAGCTTTGTAATCAACAATATGCCGATGTACAACTGTATTCAGAAATGACACCTCTTTGAGAATATCATTCCATTTTTCAGTCGCCTGCTTTCCACTGAAATTCATCTTTTTGATCGCCACTGTCTGCTCAGTTTCCTTATCGTAGGCCTGGAAATTAGAGGAATTTTATGGGATTTTAAAGATGCGGAGCTGCATCGAAAGTGTTTTGAATTAGGGAATTTGTTCCTTCAAAAATTATTTCAGCGTTCTATTTATAGTGTAAAAAATAAAACAATCAATTTTGGTTATAGCTGGAATTTTTGTGTATATTAGTTCGAAACGCGGCTTTTCCGAATAAAAAATCTATCGAATATAGAAAATTCACATTTTATTTTCAAAAATTCTATAGAACTCACGAAGTAAACAGCACCAAACGATCCATGTCCGATTTCTCTCAAATCCTGATATCTGATTTCTGGATCTTTATTACTGAATAACGCAGCAATCACTGGATCCTTGATAACACCGGGTTTTTGTAAGACAGCCGGCGCCATTTCTCTCTTGTTTTTCACGGCGGGGAACAGTGATTATTAATAAATATAAAGGTTATTAATTATACGGCTGTCTTCTAGCTCTCGTTTGCTGGATGAGTAATGATGATGATCGAATATGAGGCGTCGCCGTTTCTGTCGATTTTTGGAGAGAGTACATCAGCCAGATTCCTCGGATTTTTCTGGAGGGAAAAACGAGAAATTCGGCGCGGTTATGATGAGACTCTGGAAATAAATATATGAAAGTTGAGGGAATAAATCGAAAAAGATTTCGGACGAGAATTCCAAACAGAAGGAAAGAACGTCTTAAAAATTGCAAAAGTGTGGTGTTGCCCGAGAGATTTCTGGAGAAGAAAATAAGGAATTCCAGACGAAAATATTGTTTTGAAAACACATAATATACTCTTCAAAACAGCGAAAAATAACAGAAAATCACTTTTTTCTCCTCTCGATCTGTTTCTTTCAACTATTTTTTCCGCATGTGGCGGATTATCGGCAACACTTTTCGATGAGAATGGAATGGGAATGACTGCTGGGAATTGGGTGGGAGGAGGGGAATTATGGGAATTTTAAAAAGAGAATCTGGCATTAATTGTGTCGAGAAAGAAAGGAAAAAACAATGACGCATCATATTAGGACTGAAAAATCTGAAGAATATTTTGAACGCCTGCTGAAAATTTGAAAAAAACTGCAAAAATCAGAGAAAAAGTGTGATTCTCATGAAAAAAAAGGAGTTTCATTCATTCATTTTCATTCATTCTCTCTTTCACAAAAGTGTCGTCGCCCCGGCCGGGTGGCGGCGGCGAGAGGCTTCTTCAATGCAAACAACCGAAAGGGCGCGGAGCCAAGACACCGAGAAAGTATCTAATAAGATAGAGACGCAGGAAGAGGAAGAAGACGATAAAAAACAAAGTGCATATTTCTCCGGATAGAGGGTATAGTCCACTTTATTTGGCTCTTAATTTAGATGAGATTGGTTGGGAGAGAAAAAGTTTTACTGCTTTTGTAGAGAACAAATCTACAATGTACTTTAGCTGAGCAACCACGGGACGGACAGCTGGAAAATGCACTTTTCCGCTTGCATCAGTGAAAATTGGTTTGAAACTGAATAGGATTATTGAGACAGTTGGAAGAATAAGAGTGCATTCTATTACCTATCTTTTAGCTGGAAAGAAAATACGTTTCTGGTAGAACTATCTTGAGTGTGATGTTCAAAATGCTAATAGGTTTTGAATCAACTTCAAAGATTCCAAGCTGTTTTTGCCAGAATTCCGAATATTGAGTTAAAATTCTAACATACTTTAATAGCATTCGAAGAGAAAAACTGAAAAAAGTCGACTGAAAATGGTTGAAATGACATCAAATATTTATTTGTTGATTCTGCTAAAAAAGGACGGGAACTTTATCATTTCAATGATTCATTTATTTGCTTTTTATTGCATTCAACTTACTCTGGAAGCATTACTTTTTTGATTTTCTCTCCGGTTTTTTTTTCAGAAAAGTATGAAAAATTCCAGTTTGAAGAGAGCGCGACAAAATATTTATGATGGTTTTTTCCGTCTTTTTCTAATAAAACATTAATAAAGAAAGGAATTTGTGAAACTAAGAGAGAGAATTTGATAAGAATTCAATTGAAAATCGATTTACAGTGGAAGAAGGAAACTTTTTATTTTTCATTTTTCTAACTGATTGAGAAGACGAATCGGAGGAAACGTCATCAAACATGTCAGTTTCTCTTATCAGGACCGCCCGGGGCATCTTTGTGTGCTCTTTTTGATGCATTTTTTCAAAATAGAGAAACGGAAGAGAGTGAAAGTTGTGAAGTTAAGAAAAGAAACCGGAAAACACGAGACAGAAATAATGACAGATGTTCAAGTTTCAGGACAACCTCAAAAACTGTGGTTAGACTTGATTTCAATTATCTTTGGCTAGATTTTTCGGATTTCTTGTCAATTCCTACGTCTAAAAGCTGAAAAATTAACTAAAACCGGCAAAATCTCATTGAAAAACAGAAATAATCGTCTAAAGTTGATATTGTTGGATGAAGTGAAACAGCATCGAGACTGCGAGAGAGTACGCGAAACAAGGAGGAGGTAGAGAAACTGTCGTCGAATCTGGTACATTGTGTGTAAACACCATCACGGCGGAATGCATACTTTTGGTGATTAGAAATTTTCAGTTCGGCGATGAGGAATCGCTCGAGTTTCAGAGATGAATGTGGTTTTTATTGTCTTTATTCGCTTTTCTGTGTTTCCGTGAAATTCTGTCAAACTTCAGGAGAAGTTTTAGATAGTAAATGGTCCGAAAACCATATGGATTTCTAGAAGTAAACTAGTAACAACATAGATATGTGAAATTGCTCTTTTTTAATTCTATTTATTGGTCAAATTTCATAAGATGTCAGATTTTGAAATATTGTTTTTCCTTTTTAAAATTTTTGCTGCCCATTTATCTCGTAGCATAGTTCCGTCCACGTTCTCTTATTGCCCTCCTACCGTCTCACAGTCTTCTTGCCTCCCTGAACCACGCGGTTTCCATTGCTAATTTTATTTTCCTTTTTCTTCTTTTAATACAACATCAATACTTTCTCATTCTAATTTATTTAAAGAACTTGAGAAATCGCCATGGTCCACGGACATAGCCACGACGGAGCTCCGTGTTCGGGACACCATGGAGAGGAAAGTGGATCCCGTGTTCCAAATCCTCAGGACATGCATGCGGTAAGAATTCATTTCTGGCATCATTAATACCCTGAATTCAGCTCGTCGAACAGCTCCGTGCGGCTGGGGTTGATGTCTCAAGCTTGCCAAACATTCCAACGGCACCACGCGATCTCGAAGAGGCACGTACGAAGAGCTTCCAATTCTGGAGCACTCAACCAGTGCCACATATGGGTAAGACAGTGAAAAACACATGATATTTTCTCACCTGTCATCATCATTCATGTATAAATATTGATAATCCAAGAAAGACAAGTAATTTCTCAACTAACCAATTTTTCAGACGAGAGAGTGCCAGCCGATGTGAATTGTGCCATCGAGGAAAACATTCCCCTCGACAAGGTTCGTGCCGAACCATTCTCGCTTCCAGCCGGTTTCCGTTGGTCGAATGTCGATCTCAACGATGCGGATCAACTCAACGAACTCTACAATCTCCTTACCAAAAACTACGTAGAGGATGACGATTCGATGTTCCGCTTCGACTACTCGGCCGACTTCTTGAAATGGGCTCTCCAAGTCCCGGGACATCGTCAAGAATGGCATTGTGGAGTTCGTGCTGATAGCAACAATCGCCTGTTGGCATTCATTGGAGCTGTACCACAGACAGTGCGCGTCTATGATAAGACAGTGAAAATGGTAGAGATCAACTTCCTGTGCGTTCACAAAAATCTTCGTTCTCGTCGTGTCGCTCCGGTTCTCATTCGTGAAATCACTCGTCGTGTCAATGTTACTGGTAAGAATGAATATGAACGCAAGTCAGTTTAACTCAATTTTCAATTTACAGGTGTTTTCCAAGCGGCTTTCACCGCCGGAATCGTAATTCCGAAGCCAGTTTCCATCTGTCGTTACTACCATCGATCACTCAATCCACGGAAGCTCATCGATGTCCGCTTCTCTCATCTCTCCGCAAAGATGACTATGGCTCGCACCATCAAACTCTACAAACTTCCGGAGGAGACGGCGACTCGCAGTCTTCGTGAAATGACACGTGCCGACGTCCCACAAGTATTCAAACTGTTGACTAACAGTTTGAAACAATACTCGTTAGCACCGGTCTATACCGATGAAGAGGAATTGGCTCATGCTCTTGTTCCAAGAAAGACTGTTGTCTATTCATACGTTGCTGAGGTAAGCAAATGTGATTTCAAAATAAAAAAAGCATAATTATTTTCACCCTATCGAAAAAAAATCATTAAAAAAGTATTTTTAGAATCACAACGGAAAGATCACTGACCTAATCTCATTCTACTCTCTCCCATCGACCGTAATGGGAAATGCGAATCACAAAACCATCTTCGCCGCCTATCTCTACTACTATGTTGCTGGGTCAGTTTCAGTCAAGCAACTCATCAATGACGCCTTGATTCTTGCCCATCGTGAGAAGTTTGATGTCTTCAATGCTCTCGATTTAATGCATAACGATAAAATCTTCGCGGACCTCAAGTTCGGAAAAGGAGACGGAAATCTTCAGTACTATTTGTACAACTGGAAGTGCGCTGACATGAAGCCATCTCAAATCGGACTCGTTCTTCAATAATAATTTTTCTCAGAATTTGATGTTTCTTTGTTCTTTTTCTTGTTCCTTGGTTCTTCTTCTTCTTTTGATTGCACCCTCCTCCCAATTAAGATAAGTTTTAGTAGAAAATTCGATTTGTCCTTAAATTCTTGAATTCTTCGACAGATCGAATTTCCTCACCTTTTTATATTTGTTTCCCCCGAATCCACGTTGCCTCAGTTTCTTTAAAACCACGTTTTGATATCTCCCAGACTCTCGGTCCTCCCCGCCTCGCTGATTCTAATTTTTCTCTCAATCAAAACTATTTATTTCTAATAATTATGTTTGAAAACCAGTTAGATTGTTTTAATGTATTTTTTGATCCACAATCTTCAAGCTCAATTTTGATTATTTTTCAGATTATTTAAAAAAGCTTCGTGCAATGAGCCAAAAATCGGGGAACCGGCTGAGAACATGTAAGGAATATTTTGCAAACAACGAGAAGCGAAAATCAATTATCGAGTCGATAAACTGCTGGTTTTTTGAGTTTGTTGATTGTGTATAATCAGAAAACACCAGCCGGAGAAGATATTTCGAGTAGACGAAACGAAAAAAAGGGGAGGAAAGGATGAGACGTGAAGTAGCATCGAGTTTACAATTGGTACAATTGAAGTTTACATCTGGTTTTGAGATTGAACTTTCTGTTTTGGTTTAAGGGTGAACTGCTCTTTTTGAAAAAAAAATTATTTATTAGAGACATTTAATTAAAACAAATACAGTAATAATTACAACAGAGAATTAATATTTGGAGTATCGTCCCTTCTTTGCCTTTGGCTCCTCCCAGAATCCGAGTTGCTTTGCTTTGAGTGCTTCTTGCTTCCTCTTGAGACGAGCTTCTTCGAATGCATTCATCACTTTCGATACTTGAATGGCTCCTTCCTTTTTCTTCTCTTCAATAATTTTCTTCTTTTCAATAAACTTCTGAAGGAATTTCTCGTCATTCAACTTCTGATCGATCGATGGTCTTCTCACTTCTGGGACACATGGCTTCTGATAGGCCACTGACACTGCTTCTTTCTTCTTCGGAACGAACTTGGTTGGAAGTGTTCTCTTCGATGAGATGACGATTTCAGGCAGTGGCATTGGTCTCTTCGATGCAGATGAAGTAGATGGTTTAGAAGACTTGACAGCACAAGAAACTGGCACATTCGGCTTATTCACAGATGATGTGGGTGGAATGGAAATGTCCTTCGAAGTCTTCACGACGACAGAAGGCTTATCGACGGTTACGGTAGGCAATGCAGAAGTGGATGGTTTGTTGGCAGAAGACGTTGCGACGACTGGCTTAAATGAAGATGACGTGGCAAATGTTGTTCCAGTTCTCTCATCTTGTTCCTTCATCTCCAATGCCTCAATCTTCTTGATAATTCTTCTGGCCATGAAATCGCAGGATCCGTTAAGATAGTATCTGCAGAACCTTTTGATTTCGTACGTTCTGTACATTTCCAGTGTATAATCGTTCTTGATCAATTCTTCGAGAGAATCTCTTGACTCCCAATTCGACAGAAGATTGAACCCGTGGAGGGCGATTTGTTCGATGGGCTCAGATGGGACGAACATTGTCGATTGTTGATGGGAACTGTGAGATGATTCTGGAAAAATAACAGAGATAATGGTAGTGAAGTTGGAAGAGAGTACGGGAAGAAACGGGGGAATTCAGAACAGGAAATCAAGAAACTCTGAGATGGTCAGAGAGGAGAAATGAATGATAAATGACAGTATGAGACTACAGGAGTAACATGGACTAAGAACGCAGTACGTCCGCAACTAGCCCCGCCCATTTCCAACCTTTCCATTACTGTTTTGATTTATGACCGGCTGTGTGAGAGTATAGAAGGCGGTCACACTTGTTGTCACATCTCTGGAAACTAAGATGGTTATCTCTTTGTGCAACCGTAAATAAAGATCTGATTGTGTGAAAAATAACAAATAATTGTTTTTAGGACAGTAAGTTTGACAATTGACAAAATCAAGACTTGATAACAGTTTGAGCCCAAATTTTGAGTAAAAGGTTGATCAGCAGGAGAATTCAAAAAAGCATTCTGAAACATCGTGTGCAATATTTAAATAAAAATCTAAAACGTTTGGATCGATTTTATTGACAAAATCAACTGAAAACCCCACTTTTCTAAGCTCCATAAGTATTTCATAGCCGAAAAATCGTTTTCGGTTGGTAAATCTATGAGGGTCCCATTGATATTGTTATAGACCAAATGAATACTTTTCTTTGACAATTTGGGTGCTTCATCAGACATTCGAAGTGTTGCGTTATCAGGCATTCGATGAAGTCTCATCTGGTTTTATATAGTATTTTCTTCATTTTCGAAACTGATTTTTGACAAATCATTATTCTTTTCAGTATCTACAGTATACCCCCATAGACTTTTAACCTCCAGCAAAAACATAAAGAGATACAGAAAGTTAGTGAGTGTCATTTGATTCAGCGTACAAACCCCGGGGCACTGGTTTTCGTGATTCTATCACTTTTCTTACAAGCACACCAACCAAAAGTCGATTTTTTGCCCATGTAATACTTGGAGGAATATTCAAGAAGCTCAGAAGATTGGGGATTTCAGTTGATTTTGTCAATAAAGATCGATCTAAATAATTCAATTATCTTTTCAAATAAATAATTCAATTAGACTATGTTTTTAAATATTGTTTGAATTTCCCTGCCGATTTTATACTCTGAAGTTAGGCTCTAACTGTTATCAAATATTGATTTTGCCTATTCTCGAACTTACTGTCCTAAAAACAATAATTTGTTATTTTTCACACAATCAGATCTTTATTTACGGTTGCACAAAGAGATAACCATCTTGGTTTCCAGAGATGTGACAATAAGTGTGACCGTCTTTTGTACTCTCACACTACCGGTTGTCAATCAAAACAACCAATTATTTATTACAGGTGGACATCTAGAATGGTCTCGTCTTCATATTTATGTTGTTCTGGGTCAATCGGAGGTGTATCTCGGATGTCTATCTTCCCTTGAGCATTGATGTGTGAGAAAAGTTATAAATGGGCGGGGCTAGTTGCAGACGTCTAGGTTACTCCTGTACTCCCATACTCTCATTTAACATTCATTTCCCCTCTCTGACCATCTCAGAGTTTCCCCTTTCACTGTTCAGAGTCTCCCCATTTCATCCCATTCTCTCTCCCTACTTCACTACCATTATCTCTGTTATTTTTCCAGAATCATCTCACAGTCACCATCAACAATGTTCGTCCCATCTGAGCCCATCGAACAAATTGCACTCCACGGATTCAATCTTCTGTCGAATTGGGAGTCAAGAGATTCTCTCGAAGAATTGATCAAGAACGATTATACACTGGAAATGTACAGAACGTACGAAATCAAAAGGTTCTGCAGATACTATCTTAACGGATCCTGCGATTTCATGGCCAGAAGAATTATCAAGAAGATTGAGGCATTGGAGATGAAGGAACAAGATGAGAGAACTGGAACAACATTTGCCACGTCATCTTCATTTAAGCCAGTCGTCGCAACGTCTTCTGCCAACAAACCATCCACTTCTGCATTGCCTACCGTAACCGTCGATAAGCCTTCTGTCGTCGTGAAGACTTCGAAGGACATTTCCATTCCACCCACATCATCTGTGAATAAGCCGAATGTGCCAGTTTCTTGTGCTGTCAAGTCTTCTAAACCATCTACTTCATCTGCATCGAAGAGACCAATGCCACTGCCTGAAATCGTCATCTCATCGAAGAGAACACTTCCAACCAAGTTCGTTCCGAAGAAGAAAGAAGCAGTGTCAGTGGCCTATCAGAAGCCATGTGTCCCAGAAGTGAGAAGACCATCGATCGATCAGAAGTTGAATGCAGAGAAACAGCTTCAGAAGTTTATTGAAAAGAAGAAAATTATTGAAGAGAAGAAGAAGGAAGGAGCCATTCGAGTATCGAACGTGATGCATTCTCTGGAAGAGGCTCGTCTCAAGAGGAAGCAAGAAGCACTCAAAGCCAAGCAACTCGGATTCTGGGAGGAGCCAAAGGCAAAGAAGGGACGATACTCCAAATATTAATTCTCTGTTATAATAATTACTGTATTTGTTTTAATTAAATGTCTCTAATAAATAATAATTTTTGCAATTGCCTTGTTGATGAGCATCTCGATACGAAAGAGCCACTTTGTCATCTGCAGCGGTATCTGTGTCAGTTTTCTGTATTCAGATTTAATGCTGCATCAAGTTAAATGAATGAGACTGTAAAACTCAATTCATTATTCCCCGAATGACCATTTCTTTATCATTCTAACCTTTACTCTGATAAGATAGTGAATACCATCCGCTGCCAAAAAAACACCCTTTCCCCCCTCTAATTTACCTAGGGACCATGTCTCTACTCACTGAAAGAGTCACAACTTTCATGCAACTCTTCTCTATTCCGACTGGAATTACTGGTCTCGTACACTTTCTGTGTGAAGAAAAGGAAGTTTTAGCTGTGATAGCTACGATCTTAACTATTCTACTGGTATTCTGTTTGGTTCAATTATTAAAAAAGTTCATTTTCTATAAAAGTAAAAAAGAGAAGATGGATTTCAAAAATGAGTATTTAACATACATGATGACACGCCTTCTAACGATCGCTTTCTTCAGTATTCTCTCTCAGACATGGGTTCTTCTTGATAATGGAAACTTTACGGTGAGTATGATTCAATTTGTTTCCGTCATCTTTTCTAGTCTCTTATTTCTGAAACATGACAGTACTTGACTCCATGACACTATTCTCTAATTCCTGATTTCTTTCCAGATCCAATGCTATTGTTTCTTTGTTCTCAACACTTCGTTCGTCATCATTCAACATGTTTTATGTGCTTCTGCCAACACGAGACTACCGAATTACGACGATCACCCAATTGTTAAGAAAAATTGTCTCAAAGTGACTATCTTGTTTTCCGGGATGATTATATGCTCCACTAAAGCTCAAAATTTTTTCATGTTTCTTTCGCAGTGCTATTTCCAACCGATGTTTTACGCTTGGCTTCTGGACTTCCATATTGTTTTTTACGACGAGTATTTTTACATTGATGATTGTCGAGATCGGATTTTGCGAATGAGAAGAAGAAGAGAAGAAATGAGAGGAAGTTTTGTGAAAATAATAACTATCAAGAAGTTAATCAAGCTACCGATAAGAAGTGGTTCTGTTGGTTCGTTCCTTCATCCATTTGTGTAGATGATAGTGCTTTTTTACAGATATACTAGAATGTATCATCTGTCAACTGAAATACAATGATTTCGAAGAAAACCGATTCCCGCGAATAATGAAGGAATGTGGTCATTCATTGTGCACAGAATGTGTCAACTTGCTTATAAGCAAAACTACATTAAGAAATATAATCCAATGTCCATATTGCAGAAGGCCTAGTAGTAAGTTATAGCTCGGTTATCTGCTTTAATATTCTAGATAACCTAATCATTCTGCTGATGGTTTCCGAACTGACGGACTTCACTGTCCTAAAATTTGGGAACGTGAGCTGAAGACCGAGATCTTTCTTTTAATCTTTAAATCTTCGTTTTTTCAGTTGCAAATATCAAAAATATTTCTAAGAATTATGCACTACTTGATGTCATTCGAGAATCGAAAGAGTGAATATACAATTTGTCGGAATCATCTAATAGGGCTATTCACGTCCGGAAAAACAGTTTTTTTTTCCAATTTCACGGTTTTTCCGGCAAATGAATTGAAGGAAAAGCGTTTTTTCCAAACTTGAATAGCCATAATACAATTTGTTTTCTATCTTCTGTTCCTTAAAATGTGCTTCACATTCAATGACATAAATCTCCACATTAAAAATAAAAAATAGTTTTGAGCACAAGGCTATATTTTTTTTAAATTCTGTACGAAGAATAAAATAAGTTAACTTTATTCATTTGTTTTGTGTGAATAAATGCATATGAAACGTTGAAAATCGCTGCAATGCCGTGCCGGCAAGTTGAGACCGTTCTAGATGAAGATCGATTCAAAGATTTCAGTTGTCTATTTAAATAGTTCAATTAGACTATGTTTTTAATAATTTTGTAAATTTCCTTGCTGAGTTTTAACTTTACAATCCAAAGTTAGGCCTCACCTATCAGCAAATCTTGATTTTGTCTATTCTCGAACTTGATTTCCCAAAAACTATGATGATTTAGTTTTCACACAATGAAATCTTTGTTTACGGTCACCCAAAGAGGTCAAAAGATAACCATCCTTGTTTCCAGAAATGTGACAACAAGTGTGACCGTCTTCTGGATTCTTGCACTGCCGGTTGTAAATCAAAACAACCAATTATTTATTACAGATGCACATCTAGAATCTCGTCATCACATTTATGTCATTCTGGGTCGATCGGATGTGTAAAATATTTGTAATCCTAAGCAAGAGTTCTTTCTCATTCTATCATGTAAATTGGTGGATTCCCTGCTCTTTCCATTTTAACAAATTCTTACATCCATCTTTTTCTTAACTGTTCTCACATCTTATAAGTTGGAACCGTTTTGAAATCTCTATTACCGTATATACTGTATTATAACGGCACCTGTAATAGAACAGCACCTGTATTATAACGGCACCCCATCTATACTCAGAATTCATGAGTATGACAATCCTGGATTTTTTTCTTGAATCTGATTAGAAGCTGATTAGTAATTTCCTGATCAGCAAAAAGAACGTCCTAAAAAGTTGTTTCGTTTAATTTTAATGAGTTTCTGAATCCACAAAATTTCTCACGGAGGCAGTTGAAAAAGATAACGACATGCCGTAATAATACAGTATCTACGGTAGTTTTTGAGATGTATTTAATTTCGTATCAGAAGATAGTTACAAAATGTAGTCTTTTCTTTACTTTCGAAACTGTTTTTCCATGTCCCTATTCATTTCAGTTTCCAGAATTTGCATACAGTATCCCAGATCTCAATCTTCCCTTGAGCATAATCTGCGAGAAAGGTTGTAAATGGGCGGGACTAATTGCAGACGCACTGCGTCCATAATCCATGTTACTCCTGTAGTCTCATACTGTCATTTCTCCCTATCTGACCATCTCAGAGTTTCTTGATTTCCTGTTCTGAGTTCCCCCGTTTCTTCCCATACTCTCTTCTAACTTCACTTCCATTATCTCTGTTATTTTTCCAGAATCATCTCACAGTTCCCATCAACAATCGACAATGTTCGTCCCATCTGAGCCCATCGAACAAATCGCCCTCCACGGATTCAATCTTCTGTCGAATTGGGAGTCAAGAAATTCTCTCGAAGAATTGATCAAGAACGATTATACACTGGAAATGTACAGAACGTACGAAATCAAAAGGTTCTGCAGATACTATCTTAACGGATCCTGCGATTTCATGGCCAGAAGAATTATCAAGAAGATTGAGGCATTGGAGATGAAGGAACAAGATGAGAGAACTGGAACAACATTTGCCACGTCATCTTCATTCAAGCCAGTCGTCGCAACGTCTTCTGCCAACAAACCATCCACTTCTGCATTGCCTACCGTAACCGCCGATAAGCGTTCTGTCGTCGTGAAGACTTCGAAAGACATTCCCATTCCACCCACATCATCTGTGAAAAAACCGAATGTGCCAGTTTCTTCGAAGTCTTCTAAACCATTGACATCTACTTCATCTGCCGTACCATCGAAGAGACCAATGCCATTGCCTGAAGTCGTCATCTCATCGAAGAGAACACTTCCAACCAAGTTCGTTCCGAAGAAGAAAGAAGCAGTGTCAGTGGCCTATCAGAAGCCATGTGTCCCAGAAGTGAGAAGACCACCGATCGATCAGAAGTTGAACGACGAGAAACAGCTCCAGAAGTTTATCGAAAAGAATAAGATTACTGAAGAGAAGAAAAAGGAAGGAGCCATTCAAGTATCGAAAGTGATGAATGCATTCGAAGAAGCTCGTCTCAAGAGGAAGCAAGAAGCACTCAAAGCAAAGCAACTCGGATTCTGGGAGGAGCCAAAGGCAAAGAAGGGACGTTACACCAAATATTAATTTTCTGTCATAATTATTTCTGTATTTGTTTTAATTAATTGATATCTAATAAATAATAATTTTTTCAAACCTGAATGTACCGGATCTTCAGTGCAATAAATAAAAGAATTCAATTAAAACGTGAAAAAATCGGCTTCTCGTTTTTTCAATTCTTTTTTGCAATGTGGATTTAAAAAATTCAAAAAAGTGGAAACTCCACGTAACATGTCCGATTAGATTAACTAGATTTCATTGAGAGATAAGAATTCTGTTCAGTTTCCATTTTCCTCTACTCTGACGACGTCTTTTCTCCTTCTCCTGTCTCTTTTCTGGTCAGTTTTTTTTAAATATGTTATCTGCTCCAGCGGCTTTGGGGGGATGATATTGCAAAAAAGAACTGAAAAAAAACGACCAAGAAAATGAAATTCTGCTAAATATACAATGACGAAGAGTAATAAACTCCACGTTCACCAAATTCACGGGGGTCAACTTCTTATTAATAACAAAAAAAAGAAAACAGAATAACGCGTGGCAGTCCAAATGCGATAAAATAAAAGACTTAATTTGATCGATAAAAACACTTTGGTTTCAGTTTTACAACTTCCTTGCAATGGCGTCTCACATAGCTCACCTGCAGCCAATTTACCTGGAATATGAAGACAGCTAACACACACATCGGATCTGGGTTCAATGTGAGTGGGAAAGTTGCAAGGGAGGCTAGCAGGCAAGCAGGCATTAGGGATTCGTTTTTCGGATACCAGCGAGACCACGTTCTGGAGGTTTTGAGACTGTAAGACACAGGCTAGCAGGAATCGGGGATTCGTTTTTCTGATTCCAGCGAGACCACGTTCTGGAGGTTTTGAGACTGTAAGACACAGGCTAGCAGGCATTAGGGATTCGTTTTTCTGATTCCAGCGACACCACGTTCTGGAGGTTTTGAGACTGTAAGACACAGGCTAGCAGGCATTAGGGATTCGTTTTTCTGATTCCAGCGAGACCACGTTCTGGAGGTTTTGAGACTGTAAGACACAGGCTAGCAGGAATCGTTGATTCTGGATTTTTTCCGCATGTTCTTTTCGGTTGCCACAAGTAACCGAGATGCAAAAGTAATAACAAACTAATAATTATATTACAACAAGAAAAGGGAGAATAAATATATAAGGTGAATTGTAGGACCAGTTACAATTACAGTCCTTCAATTGTCAAGAAACTTGTCTCGAAATATGTGGACCCTCAGCCTAGTTTTTCCGGATATCCTTCCCTTAAAAATGTGAACCAATTGTTTCTGTTTTCCCACTAAATAACATATTGCGCAACAGGTTACAACCGAAAAAGAGGATTACGATGGGGTTAATCTCGACAAAAAACCATATTTTTTCAGTAATGTTTATTCGTTTCCGTTTTTGTGACATTTTCACAGTTATTTCTCACATTTTCGCAAGTGTCTCTCTGGTAATTAGTAGGTTATTGGGTTGTTGTGTACATGAATGTACCGTATCTGTTGAAGCAGAAGTTATGAAGTGTATGTAATTAAGAGGGAGGAATTAGTGCTTACGGTTCAAGTAACAGGTAAGCAGCGCCAAGGAAATGGGAGCTGCTTAGAAACTGGAATTCGCTAGAACTACTGTGTCACCAGTTCATCTTTTCGAATTATTGTTCACTGTAACGCCGCTCCAGGGAGCAATGGGACAGCAGGCTTCGAGCAGCGTCAAAACCTGTAGCTCCAATCTGGAAACGTCGTGCATCAATAGATGCTTGTGTCATCGCAAACCCCTCTCACCTAGTTACCGAGCCTACCAAGAATATCTGAAATATGTAGCTCTCTCACTTCTTCGTTATTTCAATTTCCCTCGATAACCTTGAGAATCACTTGAGTAGTGAATTGTGGAAATACATACCCCTCCGCCTCCTTTTCCCCTCTTTCTGTGTTCTTCAATATGCATTTGAGTACTAATATTTGCATAGTTTATACTACTTTCCATGACCCCTCTCACAACGGATTTCATCTCAAATCAACCCTTACCTATACTTTGCTGTTTTGATGTTACATAGATGTGTTACAAGCCTCATCATGTTTTGGAGTTGCTTAACGTCCAAAACTAGCATCACATCTGAAATTTATGAATACTGCTACAGTATACCGGCGCTACTTAAAATTCTGAAATTCTTTTTTTGCCCCTTTTTGTCCTAGTGTTAAAACGATATCTTTCCAATACAATGACCTTCCCAAAGTACACATTCTTCGTTTTTTTCTCACCTCATCTACCTCCTTTATATCGTAAAATCGACACACAAAAATCGTGTTCATTCCCCCCTTTTTAAGAAGCAAATGGATTGGAAAACTGTATACAAAAGTCTCCATTTTTCCGAAAGGGAAGTTGGATTTTCGATTTTTTTCATTTCGACGAAATCCGCGACTACTAGACTGGTTACTTTTTTGGAAGAAAGGAGGAGAGAAGAGGGATGGATAATTGAAACTTTTAGAAGCAGAAGGCAACTTTCTTTCCGAATAGACATTCCTCCCATTCACTCACTTCCGGATAGTGTAGCATTTTGTAGTCGGACTGAAAATGAGAGAACATCTGTCTGTGTGTTCGGTTTATCTAGATGTTTAGAGATAAGTCTGTCTATTTGCGCGTGTGTCCAGATGTCCGATTTCTGTATAATATAGGCCCGGATTCGGAAAATATACAGTTTCTTTACAATTTTGCATTGATTAGAATCGAGTTTTCAATTTCATTTATTTCTTTTTGAATTAATTTTAGATTCCACATTGATTCCTCGTATGTCCTAATTTCCGAATGTCCGGAATCTATCAGAATTTCTGTATATTCAAAACCGCATACTTGTCAATACCCGTGCCGGGCCTTGTCAGCGAAATTAAGGCCCGAAGGCCCGAGTACTTGGAGCCAATACTCAAAATTCAAATTTTATCGAATTTTTTGAAAAATTTCGATTTTTTCACGAAAAAGTCAAATTTTCGACTATTATTATAATAGAAGAAATTCTGAAAATTCTGAAAAACTTTCACAGAAAAATTGAAAAAAATTTTGAAAAAAAAGGTTTATTTTCTGAAGCCTGGCCCCCTTGTTCTGTTATTAAACAGCTCTAGTATATTATTTTGGAAAATATTGACATCTAATATCTTCTCGGTTTCCTGTATCTTTTTAGATTTGAGACTTTTAACACGTTGGCACTTTAAATGTAGTGTCATTATTTTTAAGCAACTCCAATCTGCTTACTTAATGAACCACTCACTTCTTCATTTGCTACGATTAGAAGTCCTTCGCATGCTAAAGGACTTCAAAATTTTGCATTAGACACTCCTCAAAACCCTGAGATGATTCTGATTCCGTCTAACTTTTAAATCCATCTCATTACGAAACTAACCCTTTCCTCCTCCCTCCATCTGTATGCTCCGTGCACTCTTCTTGTCCTTCCCATCACCTAATCCCTTTTGAACACCCCCTTCTCTTTCTCTCTTCATATTTCGAAACTTCTTCTTCTTTTTCACTACAAATTCCATCCGATTCTTATCGTCTCCTCCCCCTTCTCACAGCTTATTCTTCCCCTCCTTCTCATCAGTTTCTGCCAAAACCATTTCTGATTTTCCAATCGAATTAATGATTTCTTCCTGATAAAAACTGGACAAAAGGAGAAAAAGGGGAAAAAAGGAGTGGAAGTTGCGTAATTTGGGAAGAGAAAAGGCTTTTACTTTTTCTATTGGACACTTTCCTTTTGATGATTTCTTTGTTTTCTGATGGAAAACGAGACATGGGGAAAACTAATAAGGAAAAGGAGATGCAGGTGTTTGCTGTACTTTTGGTTTCATGCTGGTGTCGGGGTAGCTATGAGTTTTCGGAGCTGGTTACATTGGCTCCGATAAGCAGCCTCAGCTCCATGACACTGAAAATCGCATGATCATTTTCTGTCGAAACTAGGTTTCTTATGTAACCTTCTGACGACTGCTTTTCATCTGTTCACCCTATCCTCAGTCGGTCTGTGTATCGAGGAGTCCGGATGTACAGATTTGTGTTTCCTGTCTGTCTGTCCTCCTGAGTTTTCAGATGTCCACTCCCATGAGAATTGGGAGAATAAAGTCATCCGGACAAATAAACAGACAGACCCATCTACCTACCCATGTGTGCCACTTCTTTATTTCATAACATTTACCGGACCACCTTTCTGAATGTCTAAATCCCTGAATCACTCTAGAATCTCCATCACCTCCATAAGCTATAAAACTACACAAAACATCTGGCACCATCTCCCTTCTGCTGACAAAAAACCACTACTAGTTTCGATACTTCTTTTCTCTTTTTTATTCAACCAAAACACTTTATTCTCTTTTTATCTTCACGCATTCGTAGTTTTCACACTTCCTCTTGCCTACCTTCGTTCCCTTCATAAAAGTTTATTCCCTCTTCTGAATCTGACCTTCTGAATTTTCTCCGAGAGCGATTCCGTTTTATTTTACAACGACTCGGTAGTGAATATTTTCAAGGTGAGTTTTTTTTGAGTATTTCAAATCTATTTTTGTGGGGATTGATAAGCAGTGGTGCCAATGTATCCTTCTGACAAGCAGCTTCCAAAGCATCTCCCCCGTTGTTTTGGAAACTCCTGTCCTTTCCGATTACGTAATACTGTCCTTACACTCCTTTTCTCTTCTAATTTTTTCTTGAAATCTCTAGATCTCTGGTTTTGAAGCGGAACGAAATCAGATCTCAATCTCCTAATTTGATCTATCTTCATTCATTTTTCTCAGTTTTGCAACATGAAAGAATTTCCAGTTTCCTCACTTTCAGACTGAGTTTTTGAAAATAGAATATTCATTTTCCTGTTTAAAATATCTCTACGATTCATGAGATATGCTCAGCAGCTCCTGGAAACGTCGATTCGGTCGTTACCAACTTTAAAAGTATTAAGAGATTTCGCACAGCAGGTCCCTGATATTATTTGCGAACTTCAAAGATGCGTCAAAGACACGCCAGATCTCCGATTTTCCGATTTTTTGAATTGACAGTAAGTTGGACGCGCCTATGGCACGCCAGCTCTGCAGTTTCTAGAATTCTCCGAATCCTGTAGTCAAGCTCCTACCAACTTTTTCAGTCTTTTAAATTATAGAAAACGCGCCAACGACACGCCAGCTATAAAATTTAGGCTTTAAAATCCAAAAGTATTATCAGGGCTCTATCTTTGATTTTATTTCAAGTAAAAAATGCGTCGCAGACAGCCTTCATTTCTGAAAAACGAGCCAACGACATGCCAGCCAATTCTTCCAAAGGTTTCCTAAAGATTCTCAGTTTTGATTATTCCTTTTTCGTTTTAAAACGTTTGAAAGGCGCGCCAGACTCTTTTAGTTGTTCAAAACCGTCGACAGACTTCCTGAAAACTAGAACAACTATTCCACAAGCGCTCCTAAGCGCCTCTCTACACGAGCAAAACCATTTCCCAGCCGTTATGCAGACCCGTTAATTTCTAGGCAATGATCTCGACAACTATCCCGTTTCCTCTGAAGTTAGCCATCGTCAGAACCCTAAACAGTTAGTCACAGATGGTCTCTCCCCTCTCCGTCCATACCATAATCCTCTTTTCTCCCAAATCCAATATCTTTTTCTTTCTCAGTTAAGCTAACGATCTCTCTTCCAAAATGATGCTTATTCAACTACCACCAAATGCTTCTTCTTCATTTAATTTGTCTTCTCATTGCGTTTTCCCAAATAATGTTTCCCACATAGTACAACACATAGTCATCAATTCTCGGCGCCGTTTCTCTCTCGTTCTAACCAATTAACACATGCCGAAAAGAAATAAGAGAGAAATGGGTATGAACAAAGCGGAGAAGAAGAAGGCTTATATACATACGCAATATCTAACACTCCTCCCCCGTTACGATGTCGTAAGATTTATTCCATGGTTTCGTGGTTGTGGTGGCAGAAGTGTCCCCCTACTCTTTCAGACTGCCTCTATCTGTTCATCCAGATGTCGAAAAGTTTGCAACATGAGCAAATATGCCAGCTAACAAGTACTTGTACTTTGAAACCAACCCCCCCCCCTATCCGTTTCAACTCAAACTTTAGTTTTTGACCTACCCCACCCCTATTAATGCACGTTCAACTTTTCTATTGAAAATGAGATGTTTGCTTAGAAACATTGTTCATAGGTACTGTAGCTGCTCTGGTGAACTTGTTTCTGAAACTACTGCACCTTTTCTCAATATGAATTTTTTTCACATTCTCTGATGAGCAACATCATTTGTTTTTCAAGTCACTTTTTTAGCTGCATAGCAACAACCTATATCTAGTTTGCTCAGTAACACTAAAATCATTCCGGCGCTGCCGAAATTCTTGCTGTAACTCGGGTAAAGGTAGCCCACCACGTCTGAAGTTAGCTCTATTGAATTCAGCTCGTTGAGACGCTTCGAAAGAGTATAATCATGGCTAGGTGTGAAGCGATTAGGGTCTCGCCACGAAACCGCCTGGGTTACTGTAGTTTAAAGGCGCATAGGGGTCCAAAATTTCAAATTGCTCCGAAACAAATCTATATGGGGCTCAAATCAAAGCTAATAAAGAGCTGAATACAACTAAATAGGTCTCAACACGAAATTCCTGGGTTACTATAATTTCAAGGCGCAAAGAGGTATTTTCAGAACCGAAAAAACCTCATCCCTATTAGCTGCTTATATCCCTCAACACCCCGCCACCTTCCCAAGTGCTAACTTTGCACACTTTTTTCTCAAGTTTTTCTCCCCTTCGACAACTTTTTGCAACAAACATCTGTCTGTTCTTCCCACTTATCTCTCTCTCTCTCTCTCTTTCTATGAGCTTATCCCACTTGAACCGTCTCTTCTCTCACCGAGCCCCTCCTACCAACAAGTTGTACAAATTGACCATTCCACTTGTTAACTTTTTTCATTGAGGAATAGAGAAAAACCCGAAAGAAAAAAGAGGAATCAGGTCGAGAAGAATTGGGATTAGGAGAGTGAATTCGATGGATTATTTCTTGGTTTCCGGGGGGAATAGGGTCAGAGGGTCACACCAGTTTTCATTTTTCTCGTGAGTTTTTGACCTTTTTTAAGAGAGCTGCTTATGCTGTTTTAATTGTGCTCAATCTCCTAGAGTCTTTATTTTTTTCTGTCTGTGCATCCGTTTGTCCGGATGTCCGCAATCTAGTCATTCTAAATCTGTCTCTACGATCCCCTGCAAAATATGCAAATTTGCTTGCAAAAATCGGACATCCGGAGACACCCTTTCCGTCTTTCTGATGACAAATTTTCTCTATTTTTAGTTATGATTTGACCTGGAAAATGTTACACCTCTTTTCTAACATTCTCAGATAAAATGGGCTCTCACATATTTATCTATTTTGCACCCCACATTCTTTAACTCCTTGCGGCTAGTTACTCAACTTCCTTATTACCAAAACTTCCCAAAAATAGTTTCCAACTTTGAACTTGACACCATCAATCATCAGTTTCAAATGAGGAAGTGATTCTCCTTGAAAACCGAAAAAAGAGAAGAATTTGGTCAAATTGTTACAAAAATGTTTTCCATTTCTCTCTTTGTCTTCTCACCTTTTCATTTTTTTCCTTTTTTCCTGACAGGAAGGAGATGCTTCTAATATTGCCATTGTTGAGTATTGTTCTGGAACAATAATCATAGGAAAAAATGTCTGAAAGAGAACTGAAATTGTGAAGAAGAATGACCATTTTTCAAATTAATCTGCGCCATTTGAGCTCCCGAAACAAAAAAAATTATGGATTTGCCAACCTGGTGAAAACCTTGAAGGAATCCTAGACTGTTCAGTGAGCTCTGATCTTCCAATCTTCCTGTCTAGCTGTCCCATTTTCTTCCTAAATTTGGAACAGTTTTCGTCTCTCTCCCACCATTAATTTTGACAGTTCTCTCCCTCCTCCTCCTTAACAAATTTCCGTTTTCGGCATCATCTCCGTTTCCTTCCCAGCTGCCTGTCTCTGTTCGGTGAAAATTGAGGAGACATTTTCACCCTAAAAATTAATTAATCTTTTTCGATTATTTAGGTTAACAACCTCCTGTACTGGTTTCAAATATCGGTTTCCGTTTGGGTTGTCTGTCTAGGAGTCTGTTTTTCCAGATGTCCAGTTGTTGTGAGTTCCAAGTTGAGTACCGTATTTTCTGGCGTGCCCTGGACGTCTGGCGTGCCCTGGACGCGTTTTAAAACCTCTCACCCGGACCAACTTTCCATGGTCCTTTTCTAAAATCATTTAGAGGCATTTTGGTGGAGCGCAGTTGTAAGAACTGTGCCGAACTAATATTGTCTTCAACTAATTTATAAGTTCTGAGATTTCGGAATTTCGGATATTCAAATTTTTACTCTTTATCAAGCATGCCTGGTGCGCCTGAGACGCGTAGTAATTCATTCCGGTGAAAGATCTGAAAACGATTGGACAGACATATACTATTTCAGTCTATCTCTTACAGTCTATCCGTGTGTCTGTGAGTCCGGATGTCTAGATGTCCGTTCTGTCTTCAATTTTCAAATTCTAATCCCAAATAGTTCCCCTCCTTATTTCACATGTTCCTCACACCTCCTCCTCCCCTAACAAAACCATTTACCATTTGACCCGAAACAATACGATTTCTCTCGGGTAACCCATCTCTCTCTCTCTCTCTCTCTCGATAATTTGATGTGTTCTACCTGTTCTCTTTCTGTTTTTTGCCATCATAATCCGTTTTCTTTTCTCTCCCATTTTCTCCCTTTTCTTCATGTTTACCTTTGTTTTGATTTGTGTTCCCCCCTCCCCCCTTGCTTCTCTTTTATCTCCTCGTTTTCTTCCGATCCGAATCCCACCAATTCTTGTTTGTTATCCATTTCTTTTCCCCCCATCATGATGCACCCCTTTAGAACTTTTCCCTTTTTTCTTTTGTAATTGTTGTAATCCGAAACTTTTCATGATGCTCACTGAGCATTTCCTCAAGATCAGAACATGAAAGGGTTACGGCTCTCAGATTTGGTGCCAGAGTCCATCCAAACATTTCCCTTTCTTACTTTAATTGTTTCTTAATCCCCAAAAAAAAAACACTCGAATCCAGAAGTGTCCTTATCCTGAATTTCTCTACTTACCACATGGTCTTCCTCCACTTTAGTCTCATCTTCCTCTTGGTTTCCATTTACTTTTCATTTCGTTTGTCCAGTCATACTTTGCCCTTTAATTCTCAATTTCTCCTGTGATTTGAGACATCGGCGTTGCTAATCAACTCTCAGGTCCTAATTATCTTTAAGCAGCTCTTGCTTTATAAAACTTATATTGCTAATAACGATTTATCGATAACAGCCTTAGAGACCGCATAGACAAGACTGCCAAGTTTATTTGAATTATAATCGCTTTCTCGCCGTTTTCATCAATTTTTGTTTTAGAAAACGGAGCAATATTATCTTTTTCAGTTATTGTGATACAATTCGAGGATTCTGGGTATTCAAATATATATTTTTGAATTGTTTTGCATCAGATTGATACAGAATTCAAATTTAGTTCGTTGAAAACAATTCCCAACATTTTTCTAGAAAAAAACAAAAAAAAGCAAAACTATTGAATCCAGTCACTGGTTCAAAAAGAGAGTTTTCTTAACAAGGGAACCACAAGACTATGCAATTGCTTTTGTTAAAAATGATCTGAAAAGATGATTCTGAAATTTTTGAAGTGCGCCCGACACTTTCAGCCGAGTTGAAGGCTCTCAAAGTTTTGCTCGGCTGAAAGTGTCGGGCGCACTTCAAAAATTTCAGAATCATCTTTTCAGATCATTTTTGGGGTTTCCATGTAAAGATGTACGGTTCCTGGCTCTGTATCAGTCGTCCATTAAACAGACCCATTTTCCAACTCCGGGACAATATCACTTCTAAGAATAAATCCTCTCCAGATCCCTCTTCCATCCGATTAGCCACCCTCCCCCTTTTTGCCCTTTTCTCTCCCTATCATCACCTTCTCCCCCCAACATTCAATACCTATCCAATACGATCCATTTGATTTTCTCTCGAATCGAAGCTTCTCTTCTTTTTCTCCTTTTCCAAATGTGTTCCATCCCATCAACCATTTCTTCTCCTAGCCAATACACACACACACACACATCTCTCTCCGGTTAGGTATTCTCCATTTCAAGAAGAACATGAATCTCTTGAGTAGCCGTCACACAACTATCCCATCGTGTTAATGACCATGTGTATTGGATGAAGAAGAAGTCACCGATTCATATATGTTCGATTCAAAAGAGAGAGGCAATTCTTGACATTCTTCCACTTTTTAATGATGATATCCGATTTTCAGGGTGTGCCAGGGAAAATACTGTGGTGTGGACCGGTGATAAGCTTAAGTTGCGTAGAAGTCCGAAATGTTTCAATTCAAAAAGAAAAAAAAACGTTTTGACCAAAGAGGCTTGACCTTAAAAACGGCGGCAGCATCACACAGGATCATTTTTAGTCCATTTTCAATCTATTTTCCCGCGAAACTCGAAGTCTAGTTAAGTGCGTTTGCACACGACTTGGCAGGTTGGCAACTGAGTCGCCGCTCAGCCAAATTCGTGCTTATAACATGGACGAACTATAGGGAGTTAACTTTTTCGTGTGAAGCATTTCTTTTCTTCCATTTTCCATTTTTCTCGCCTTTTTCGGTTAAATCTTGCACAAAAAATATCGAATTCATTAAAAAAGGAAAATTACAAATTTTAAACACACAACAAAAAAAATTCTGGATTAATTTTTTGAATTTCGCGCTTATTTTACGCTAATTGTTTTGGAGCGCAGATGCTTCATAGGGAATTTCTATGACGCTGTGCATCAGTATACCTCAAGTAGAGCTGCCCGCTAGTTAAAAAACAAAACCCCCTGGTCTGCTTCTTTTCAGCAATCCCTTATTTTTCTTGCGGTTTTCCTCTTTCCACCTGTCTTAGTTCTCAATTTCTTCTTCTCACTACCTCCAATTATGTAAACTCTTGAACACATGTACCTGTACATATACCGTTTCTTTCCTTTCTTCTCCCACTTTTTTCCCTGCCATCCGCTCCCCCTCCATCGTTCCTAATTGCCATTCATGACCCCGGGGGTTTGACAGACTAACTAAGTATCTCTTTCTTCTCCTCCGGGTATAATTTCCTCTTTTTACCGAAAAAAAGAGAACGGTATGTGTTCAATGCAAACAAACAAGTCGTTTTCGGGAGTATTTCTACATTTCTTTCGACTAAACAACTTTGAAAAAGTCAGAAGTCATTCGGCGGGGTTCGAACCCAAGATCCTCGGAGCTAGAGCTCAAGTAAGCAGCCCCCAAATCGACAGTCTCTTTTCTCACTTTCTCACCCAAAAAGTGTTGCGTAATTGTATCCGAACAGTTATTATTAGTAGTGCCTCTGCAATTGTACTTGACCAGAAAAAACTTGTGTATGTATAGTACCTTCTTCTTTCTTCTTCTTTCTCTTCTTCTTCCTGTGTATACAGATGATATCTTCTCTTTTGCCTCCATGGGTATTAGTACAATACCTTCTTTCCGGAAGGATGCCTTTTATCCGCCTTTTCGCCTCCTTTAAAAGGTCATATAGGTGTCGATTATAGGGTTTAGTCACACAGGAGGTGAAGGACTTTTAGGTTCGGACGGAATAGGTTCTTTTTGAGAACTTTGCAAAGCATGTACAGTACCGTCCAAAAGGTTGTAAACTTTGGCCGTTTTCAGTTGAAATTGTCCAGCTTTGAGTGTGTTTTATGGTAGTACTTATTGCCCCATCGAGTAGATTTTTAATAAATCGTACAGATCAAAATTAGAGCTTCATTTTTGTAATTGACAACTTTTTTATACCGACACTCCCTAGCTTCGTATTGACAAAGCAATTTCTCCCTCCAATCGACCCATTTCAGTGCAAAATATAGTGATTTTTGAGCTGTCCACTTAAAATGACCATAACTCTCTAGGGAGTGTCCGTACAAAAAAGTTGTCAACTACAAAAACGGAGTTGTATTTTTGTTCTGTATGGTTTATACATAATTTACTTTGTGGGATAACAAGTGATACCGTAACACCCTCTCAAAGTTGGTCATTTTCAAGTGAAAACGGTCAAAGTTCGTATTTTTCGCACGGAACTGTATGCAAAGCATATAAGACTCCAACTCAATTCCTTCGTGATCCACTTCCTTCTCTGAAAAAGTTGACCCCGCCCCCCGATTCCTATGGGGGTCAAACTCTTCTTTTTTTGTAACCTTCCCCCTAACCATGCGGTCATTTCCATATAATTTACGAGACTCTTCTTCTTTCTCAACGCTTTTTATCACCTTTTGTTTATTATCGGTTTAATTAGGTCACGCATGGGTTTTTATGTACAGAGAGGGGTCATGAAAAAACCATTTCCCCTGGGAAAACCTGCTATCAGTATACTTTTTCGAAAAAAGTGTTTAGTAGGTGTTTACAGTACGGATTACTGTAACAGAGAGACATTTTAGTGTTAGTTTTAAAATGATCTCTTGGAGACGAAAGGGGAGGAAACGTCTATTTAGTTAGTGTGATTTTATTTTCGGCTTTTTCGAAAAACCCATTTGTATTGGTGGCCTAGAGAAATCTTAGGCTCCATGCATTTCTATTTTTACATTTCAGTTAGATTCTACTTTTTGGCGACCAAGAAATGTGTGTTTGTTTCTTTTTTTTTCATTTTCTCAAAATATTTGTGCTCATCTCTGATCGCTTTTTTTCTTACATTTCTTTTTTGATCAACACTTTTTTTTCTTGTATTTTATTCGTAACTCACTAGAAAAATATTGAGAAAATGAGTTGTTGTCAGGTGGACTTGAACTTGCGATTGACATTTTTTGAGAGGGAGAGCGACACAGAGAAGCGAGAGAGTCTGACTGTCTGCACCCTCTCAGTTTTTGCAGATTTTTAAGTTTTTACGGGTTTTTGAGTGTTTTTGTGCAATTTTTGCTCACAAACTAGAAGAAAAACGGAAAATTCCAGAAAATTGAGGTATTCTAATCGAAGTGAGTAAATTTTTTCAGTTTTCAACTTTCAGAAAGATGTATCTCAAAAGTGGAAGGAGCTAGAAAAAAGTTGTCTAATAACTAATAAAATCTGGAGAATTTTAAGGGCTATAGTTTTGTAGTTGACAATTTTCAGATAGCTCCGCCCACTTTCAGATAACAGAAGAGAAGAAGAGTTTTAGAGAAGGTCATTGGAGTCAAGAGTGTTGGCTAATATAGTTCTCTCATTTCCTAATTTTTTCTAAAGTCCATTCTTCCCATTTCTCTCAATCCACAAAAATCAAATTCCAAACATTTCCTCCTCCCGCCTTAAAAGTCCTTCTCCCCTATAGTATACTTTCTCTCCACACCTTTTCCCATTGGTCTTAACAAACAAAACATTCCATATTTTGCCACGTCATCCATCCATTTCTCAACTTCTCTCCGAAACAGAAAAAAAACAGAAAATAACGGTTCAGGTGTGCCCCACTTTTTCAAGTGTCCTCTCTCTCTCTTTTCAATTGAGAGAATATACCCGGAATAGAGAGGAAATTTCAATTTGTATGTGAGCATTTTGGATTAATTTCCATCAATTCTGCTCCGTTTTTTTTCCGATCAGGCAGACAGACCGTTTTGATTGTGATTTCGAATTAGTCTCGGTTTAGGTGAATTCCTGAGACGTTTCAAACTTTCCAGTGCTCCGTGGCCTAGAAAACATAAAATGAGAAAGTTAGGTCATCTGTCTGTTGGTCTGAAAAATTAGTTTAGGTTTTGGATTGGTAACCAAGTTGCAAGTTTTTCTTCTAGACGGTCGTTAGGGAGCAACCTAATTTTTTGAAGATCCTATCGTAATGGCTTAACTTTCAATGACCTAGAGCCTAGAATAGCACGGTATACACTTTTTGAAATGCACTCCTTCCGTTTCCTCCTTCAACTTCCCCTTTTCTTATTCTTTTCTCATAATTTCCTAATCCGATTTGTCAGTTTTCATCAATCGTCAAAATCTTACCTTTCTCTTCTTTTACCCTTTTCAATTTTCCTTTTCTTCCAGGTAACCAAAACAACTGAAAAATCAAACAAATCTTCCATTTGATATCTGAATTGATATCAAAACTCATTCATCAAGATTGCCACTTCAATTGATAAACCCCAACAACCGAGACAATCTTCCAGAATGGTCACTCGACCATACGAACCGCCACCGGATTATGTGAGTTTTTCATGTTATGGTTTTTAGAGATTTTTAGAGGAAGGTGTGTAACTGAAATTATTTGTAAGACTGTATGTCCAAATGCCCAAATGTTCAGATTTCCTGACTCAATTACTACATTCTGAGAAATTTTTCGCGTCAAAGGCACGCCAGCTATTTGTCTTCTACAATTTGAAGCCCTTTCAGTGCTTAATGGCTAGAAATTGGTCGATTTGAACCAATTTTTCGCGCCAAAGGTACGCCAGCCCATCGTTTATGGAGGCATTTCTGGTCGTTTCTAGTCGAATTTGGACCAATTTTTCGCGCCAAAGGCACGCCAGACTCAAATATTACAGTCTGAGACCTTTTTCGCGTCTATCGGTCTGTCTGTTTGTCGGCTTGTCCACTCGAACGTTTTCTTCCCTTCCCGCTCCAAGTTAAACATTTGTTCAACTTACAAGCCAATATTTTATGTTCCAAATTTTATGCTTTCCCATTTTATAGCTGAAAAATGGAACATACGTTTCTCCACCAGATAGAAATTGAACTTTTGGTTGTACAGTAACTATACAGTACTCCTTACCTCTTCATTTACTTACTATCCCTGTAAAAAGTTCCCTCGTATTCTCCTGAAATTTCGATGATTCCGATGCTTTTGGCAACATTTGTCTGTGTGCATTTTCATGTTTATTTACTCATATTTCATCTTCTTTTCTCTCCTCGTTTTCCCGCTTTTCGTCTCCCCCCCTCTTTTGACAGTAGTTGTGTTCTTCACACCCTTCTCAATACAGAAAACTAGTCTCTTGCTCTCCGACAATTTGACTTAGGCCCTCCGACCTGTGGGAAGCATGCAAAGGGAAAAAGAGAGAGCTGAACTTTCCACTTGAAAACTCATATCTATATCTTTTGGTGCCACGTGGTATCAGGTTACTTGATAGACAGGCTAGGAGTCAAAATACAGACATTGAGGGTACTCTAGAAATCGTAGGGTTACTGTAGTAGGGGACAACAAGCAATTTTTACGGATGTCCACTGTGTGCAAAGTTTTCAAATATGACCGTTATTTCTATGTTCTCAAAGAGCATTGTCCGCAGACGATCTTCTAAAGTGCACGGGCTCTCAACCCATCCAAAAAGTTCATGACCACGCCATCTGTCCCATCTGTTCCCCAATAACCAACCCCCTCCAATCACTTCAAATTTGTCGCATTCCATTTCCTCTTCTTCTCCTTTTCCAAATGTCTCATTTTTGTGTTAAATGAGAGAAAAAACTAGTAGTACCAGATTCCTCATCTCCTGCTTCTTCTTCCTCTTCTACTTTTAATTCTCGTCATTCCAATGATTAAATCATCCAACACAAACTGACTAAGTAGAAGTGAAACCATTCATTAGTTCCTTCATTTAGGAATCAAATAAGAAGGGTTAGTCCCTTTTCAGACAAATCAGAAAATCCGATTGATAAATCACGCCTTGATTTTTTTATAAGCAATCTTTCATAAATGTGTTATGACAAAGCTAATGCGCCGCATGACCAATCCCTAAATACCGTAAAAATTGTATTATAACGGCACCTTCTGCATGCTCAAAATTTACCATCCTAGACATTACCAACGATTATGATTTTATTTACACTAGTAAACAGAACATCTAGAAAAGATTTTAGTAAACTTTAAAAAGTCTTTGAAAACCAGCAAAACTTCTCTGAAATACAGTTGAAAAATATACCAGTATATGATATAGTTTTCACGGTAGTTACAATTAGCTAAATTAAAGGCTCCAGATTCATACTCAAGCGCCCAAGGCACCCCTGCTTCGAAAATAATGATATCATATAAAGGTTCTGTGCAGATCTATTTGATCAATAATCCAGATGTCATTTGAACTTTATCCACACGTCATTTTTTGTCGCCCTCTTTCTTCTCACTCTACTGTTTACTTTTTTCAAAAGTTCAATTTATCTGCTCAGATCTGTCTGGTATACTATGGCGTAAATCTGCTTCTAGACACATTAGAATGTTATGTGATATTTTCTGATTGCTTTACTCATTGTTTTGCTCTTTTTTGGTAGAATATAAAAAATTTGAAAAGGCAATGGTTTTTGTCATTTTGTCGAGAGACATTAGACTGAAACTGTGGGAAGGAGAGAGCGCAGAGAAGCTAGAGTGTCTGACTTCTCTGACCTCTCTCCTTCACTCATATCTTAAAATGTGTAGAAACTATCAGACGAAAGATACATCTACTTGATCATATGTCCCCTAGCCCATAGTTTCAATGACCTGATACAATAATACACATATTATTAATAACTAATAGTACTTTCTTCCCGAATTCTCCTCCTCCTCCTCCTCCTCCTCAAAATGAGATATCAAACATCCGGTGTCATTCGTTTTCTCCTCTTCTTCTTCTTCTTCTAACTTTCTCTTTTCTCCTATCCATTTCCAATTATCACAGAAAGAACTAGAGGACGATCAAGACGTTTTTTTGTTCTTTTTGTGATGATTCGGAAGGAATCCCGATGAGACGACGACCTTATGTTCCTGTGTGGATCAACATCATCTCTTGTTCTTTTTGAATCACTTTTAGGCAAAAAATATATGAAAAGAAGACGTCGGAAGGGCAGAAGACGTTCGTTTAGAAGGAGAAGAATGGCAATGTGTTAGCATATTGTTCTCTAGGCTTCTTCTAACTGCATGGCCTAGAAAATCTCTTGAATATGTTACTTCTATCAGATGTCGTCTTTTTTTTCAAAATCGGTTGCCTGATTGAATCTACCAAATCTCCAATCGGTCTCAACCACCAGACTGATATCATTGTGTTATTTTCGAACATTTCAACACATAAACTGATTAAAAAACCATTTCATGCCAATCACGTTTTTTTTCATCTGACCTATTTTCACTGAAAAATAACATTTAGATAATATTTATCTGTCTGATTTCTGAGATACTGTAGTTCTCTTTTTTCTGTTTCTTCTTCTTTTTTCAATGTTTCGAAGTTTTGAAATTGCGTCCAAGGTGCGCCAGCTGTACAGTTTTAAGAAAAAACGTGCGGAGAGCGCAGAGAAACGATAGTGTCTGGCTTCGCTGCGTCTCTCATTCTATATTTTGTTCAGTAAAAACTTTAAGCCTTTGTAACTTCCTACTTGATACTCTTATAATAAAGTTCTTAACTGAAAAAATCCCTAATTTTTTTGCTGAAGTTTCCTGATTTTCCAGATGCACTCATTCCAAAAAAACTCTTCTTATGTCTTCCCAGTTTACACTTTTCTCCTAACATTCCAATCCATACTTTTTTCTTCTTCCATTTCCTTTTCTTTCCTATCATCCATTTTTTGCCCCACTGATAATATCGGCTAATAACCCTATCATTTCTGTCCTTCCGTCCACTTTTTACCCATGAAAAGAAAGATATCTCATCATCTGCCGATGATTTATGATTCAAATGAGGAAAAAGAAGAAGAGGAGAAGGATAGATACCAATTTATTTATATAAGCATCAGAAACCTTCTCTGACCAGTGGATACTACATGAGAAAAACCTATAATCGTAGAGTTGGTGGCCGAACTCCCACGGCCTAGGAAATCCCAGTCCCTCACTGCTTCTCAATTTGCAGCATTCCCTATCTAGCATGATCTCCCAAATCATTGACCCCTCTCCCCCTTCTTTCATCAAATAGATCAAAACTGATATTCTCTGCTAACCTATCCAATTTTCCCCCGGGGAAAAGCTTTCCTTGTTTCTTCCTTTCGCCTATTTGTTTCCCATGATAAAACACATCTCTTCCTCCCTCCGTTCGAAAGATTCTGATTCCCAGACGAAGGGGGCAAAGCTAAACAATAAATCTGAAGAGAATTGAATACGGCTAGTTAGCTGATGACCTGGGAGAAAGTTAGGCCATGGAAAAAACTTCGGCTACGAAAAGCTTGGACGATTTCTAAAAAAAGAAGAAATCTGTCAATCAAATGAATTATCGGGTTCACGGATTTAGACAAAATCTACAAAATCTATCGTTTTGTGATTTTCCGGGTTTGAAACACGGTGGTGAGCGGTAGATCAAATCTTTGGGCAGATTTATTGGGTTTTTGGAGGAGGTTAAGCTTCGATTTTTGATTCAGCCTGCCTTCAGTACGATTTTACCATGTTTAAAAGATTTTTGAAAAGCCTATTAGCACGGCACACTTCTTACAACCGCGCTCTACCGAAACTGAAGAAAATTGTGTGCGAAATTGAGAGACTCGGAGAAAAAGAGACATTTCTCAAGGGCATTCGGTGGAGCGTAGTTGTAAGAACTGTGCCGTGCTAATAGGTAATCAGTCATTCTGAAAATAAAGCTTCTATATCACGCAAAAATCTAAAACACCTTTATGGCAACTAATTTTTTCTTACACCGCCCAGTTTTCCATCCGGATGACCCAGAAATGCCTATACCACCTCTTCATCATCACCAAATCCTTTATTAATCTAATAATAATTTCCTTCTTTCCTCCATCCGTACACTCCAAAAATGAATCAGTGCTCCTGCTCCTCCTCCTCCTGCTCCTTGCCAATTTTCCACAATTCCTTTTCCATATATTCTTTCTAAGTGTTGATCAAACAATGTCTCTCTTTTGCCGCCAAAAGCTTCTCATCTGTTCTTCATATTTTTCGTCCTTTTCTGCCCTCTCTCACTCAATTGGAATAATCTGTTTATTTTTCTCCTGCCTTTCCTCCAAAAAATGGATTCTATCTTTCTGTGGAAATCTGTTCGAATGTCCTCTTATATTGATAACCATCTCCTTTTTATTTCCCTCCTTTTCCCCCCGAAAATTACCCGTTTGACCTGCGGTTTATGACTTTTTACATACAAATAACACATTCTTTTGACTTTTTGAGGGCATTGTAAGTGGAAATTAGACAAAGATTGAGCCACAATACCACCGATCTTGATGTCTTATAAATTGCAAACGATTGAATCAGTGAGAGAGTGCAGAGAAGCTAGAGTGTCTGACATCTCTGCGTCTCTCGACAGTTCAGTTATATCTGAAATTGCTCACCCAAAAAGTTATGTATACACAGAGAACATTGAACTTTTGAATGTTATTGTTTTTTCTTAGTAAAAAACCATTTTTCTAAATGTTATGATGTACTTAGAAAACTTTGTTACAATAATTACTTCTTGAAAGTGTCCAGTGAGTCACCTGGCGAAAATTTACCCAAAATTCCAAAATACAAGTTGACTTAAAATCTCAAGGCCCATTTATCACCAAAGCGCCATTTCGGCACGCCAAATTTTGTCTGTGAATCATGTCTTCTAGAAATACACGCAATTTTGTGTAAATTCTTCGAATTTTTCCCTTCAAAAAATGTTTCAAGTTTCTCGTAACTTGTTCTGATTGACCAGCCAACGTTTTCAAAGGTTCTCTTTTCTTTCTAGATTTAAGCCACCAACTAACCTTCTCCCATACACAAATACCTTTCCATTTCCTGTTAGCATCTTCTTCTTAATCAGAATGACCATGATCCCCCATTCCATTGGTCACACCGTTCAATTCCGTGTCTGCGTCTCTCCGTCTTACACGCTCTCTCAGTGTCCATTGTTGATACGATTTCCAATTATCAATAACCAATTCAGTTTCATTGTTTTCTTAATTTGTTACTCTATCATTCTTTTTTTTTCATTCTGATGGAAATAGAGAGAAGAAGAGAAGAAATGATTGACACCCATTAGTAATCTTCTGATTGTTTTATTTAGAATTCCTTTAGCTTCTTCTTCTTCATTTTTTGTTCAATCAGTTGATATATCTGAATTTCTGTATGTGTGTCGGTTTGTCTAGATTCCCGAAGTTTTAAAGAAATTTTAATCGTCCTGTTTGTTTTGATGTCCAACTACAGTAATTTCTCTATCATTCAGTTTTTCCTGTCAGAAATCAATTTTTGTCGGAATATATGGGGTTTTTGTGTAATCAGTCACTCCGGATGTCCAAATTTAATAAGATCCTGTCTAACATTGGCTAGTTCTCTGGAAACTGCACCAAACGTTTGGGAACTCTGAGATTAGCTTTATCATTTAACTACCGTAAAAACTGTATTATAACGGCACCCCTCCATGCTCAAAATTCACCACTATTATTCTCTTGGACATTTTCCATTATTCAGATTAAAATCAGCGTCATTAGTATAGCATTCAAAATAGCAAACAGAATGTCTAGAAAGTTTTTTTTATAAACTTTTAAGAGTCTTAGAAACCCCAAAACTTCTCTGGAAGGCAGTTTAAAAATATAACGACATGCTAATACAGTTTTTACGGTAATTCATTCCGAAGTACTCATTTTCCGATACCTATCATCCCGTATGACCATTCCCTTCCCCCCAACCATGTCTTCTACCCGTTCCAAAAACTGCCGGTGTCACCCCTCATTGGCTCTTGACACTTTTCTCCCTCTCTCAATTCATTCATTCTCTCCTTCTTCGCTTTTTCTTCCAAACTGAGAAAACACGCTAATGTAATTCGAGTCTCTCTCTCCCTCTGACTGTATACTGTTTGCATTCAACTATTCAACTCTCCCTCCTGGTCACCTGGAATATAGAAATGTATCCAACACACACACTCATTTTATGCTTTTCCCTTTTTTGCTGGTGACGAAATCATGAAAAGAGTGGGGGGAACTGTGTCAATATTTTTTGAATGCATAATAATATCTCACAGTTTATTTTGTATTTTTATGTGGGAGGAAGAAGGAACTTTTCAGTGCTTTCAAGTATTCATATGATTTCGAATTTGGTTAAAAGTCAGCGAATTTTTGGTAGGAAGTTGTTTTTTCTATAGAATTTGAAATTTGGAGAATTCTGAAACATGGTTCTAAACAAACTTACAGCTGTTTTACTTTAGTTTCGTTTCTGTGAATTTTAAGATCAGATTCAGAATCCTCTCGTCTTTCCAGTCATATAATTTTCTAGCCAAAACATCAAACTCAACAAATTCTAATGACCTAGACCACCGTGTACGCACTTGAATTAAAAATTCAACTAATCCTATCAACTATTTTCGAAACCGTTTTCAAGTGTAATCAACTGGAACTGAAACCCCCTCCTTCTCTTCTCCCACCGCCAATTTACATAATCTCTTTTTTACGGTTTCCCTCTTTTTTTCATCACCCTGCAACCAAAAACATACATTATACAACTAACAAAAAAAAACTACAAAAGTGTGGAGAAATTGGAAATCAAAACTAGTGAAAGCCTTCGTATTCGGTTTTTCATGAGGAGAATGAGAAGGTAATTTTAATGAATTTATGCAAAAAGGTCACCCCTATGGGAAGTTTGGAGGGTGAGAGAGGTTGGGGTTTTCAGTTTTTTGTGTTGCTTTTGTATGTTGTTGGAAGTAGTTGTTAGAAACAACGAGATTGATTCTCTGCAGCTCGTAAACGCGTATGAATCATTTTCAAACTTGACTGCATTTCAGTTCAAAAACGTCTAGTTAGTAGATGTCAGATGACTTTTTTCTGTAATTAAGCAGCTCCCAGTTGTTCTAAGCAGCGCCGAGAACCCCTCTACCCCCATAACTTCCAAAAAGTGTCATTTCTCCTACTTGGAAAAGAAAGTCATCTAATAATTCACACCTATTCCTTTTTCTCTTTCCACTTCACACTTCTTCATACGAATTCTCTCTCTTATTTCTTTTTCTTTTTCCAATTAGAAATCTGACTGTTTTCTTCCGTATTACGTAATACATAAGTGAGGATAACTACGCCCTTTCGACCGATTAGTGAAAGTGCGAAAAATGGTTGCAGACGAAGAAAAGAGAGGAGAGAGAATGGCATATGCTTAAACTTACTTATGATGAACAAGAATACGAAAAGAACACTCTTTTCTTCGTATTGTAATATGATATACCTCCAATCATCTTTCTCTTTTAGTACGATTATCAATCTTGATGTTTTACAGATTATGATATGATTTGTTTGGCCATTTAGTTAGGTTACTAGATTTTTTGGAGGCTAAGAAATAGTATAGTTTGAGAGTGCTAGAATGTCTTATCTTTTTCTCTATTTTTGAAATTATTAACTCTTTGAAAATTGTCACAGTGTAGTCATAGTTCCTAGTTCTAGCATTTGAAGAAAAGTAGCTAGAGTGTCTGGCTTCTCTTCTTCTCCATCTCCTCATCTTCAAGACGTCATTTCTCGAGATTTTAAAAAGCTATCAACTAGGTATAAATGTGGAAATCCAAATAGGGTAAATCCGGAAAATTGGTGCCGAGTTTTCCAAATTTCAGGGTTTTTAGCCCATCAATTTTTGTCGCTTTTTTCTAATTTTCCCGAGAATGGCCTAAAATCCCGGAAGATGGCTTGAAAAACTCCAGAGGTGTCCTAGAAACTTCAAAACGGCTCAGAGATCATAATATTGCCTTATAAACCTCAAGAATCGATTAGAAACCTCAAGAATGACCTGGAAATCTATGAAGATGGCCTAGAGCCCTCAAAAATGGCCTTAAACCCCGAAAAATGACCAAAAACTCTGGTGGACGAGTTTTCCAATTTTTGGATTTTCTAGGCCATCTTTTTTTTGTTAGAACCCGATACCGCGATAGGCAAATGTACGGTTCTCAATAACCGTTGAAATGGAGCTGCTTATCAATATCTTGTTAAGCAGCTTCAACTCAAATTGACAAAATACCTTTTTTCATGACTGTGGCCTAAATGTGAACTGAGCTGCAAACATCGAAATGCTCTAATTTTTCTAGGTATTTGCCTAGCAACAGTTTTTTGCAACTTCTCTCCACCACCACTCCCAACTTTAAACATTGAAGAACACCTTGTTCTCCTCCTCTTCATTACACTGTAATATGATCTCATTTCCTCCTATCAATCATGAAATGATGATCTAGATGATGTACTTCACCCCCCGTCCTTCCAGTAGTTCATTCACACCTTATTTGCACACCTGTCCCCCCTCAGAGTCCCTCTCTCCCCCTTCCCCCTTTCTCTTCTATATTCATCTCTTTCTATTTGTAGCCTATGATAGAGCAGAGATGGCCAACAACTGTCAGAAATAGCTCAATTCAACATCATCCGTTGCATCATCACATCGTCACGTCTTCTTCCGGACATCCCAGTTACAGAAGTCATTCCATTGACGCTGTGGTTAATCGGTGAGTTGAATTGCCGAACAAGAAAATCGCGTCCAAGGCGCACCAGACAAAATTTAGTCCACGAAGAAAAGATTTAGCATACACAGGGGTGCGAGGCGTAAGGTCCGCAACGAAAAGTTTTGAAATTACCGGTCGAGTCGCGATGCGTGTGCGTCGCGTTTTTCATCAAAATATACAACAAACACACGCTAAACTTGAACTTGGCACTCAGCCAAGTCAGTTTTTGGCACCGTGCCAACCGCTGAGCGACGGAGCGCGTTTAAGCGACCTTGCGTTTTGCACCCCTGTGAGCATATCGCTCATGTGTAAATAGGAAAACTCTCAGGCGCGCCAGATTCTTTCGAAATCCTCAATTAGATATTTTCAGAAGCTCATCAGCCTACTTCCAACACTCACCACACCGCCCATCTTATCCGAATCGAAACCATCCAGACTATCCGATTTGTGGAGTTTCACCGGCCAGACATCTTTCATATAATCATTTTTATAAGTAAGTTGCTTTGATTTTGAAAGAAAGGATGCTCCACTGATAATTGATAAGAAATTTGGATGTGAACATTAAAGCGAGTTTTCAAAGTCTCTGAAATGAAGATACGTAAAATTAGACTGCGCTGTCAGGCATCCGGATTCCCATCAAAAAATTGATCGTCAAAATGTTTGTATCTAAAAAATTTTGTTCGAGAAATAAATATATTTCAGTCTTGAAAGATTCGATATAGTTTCTGTATTCAAAAAAATTAAAATGTTACCAATAACTATTTTTGGCACTTGTTTCCAACAGTTTTTGTAGAAACATCTTGTCAGTTTCTCTAATAAATGGTTTTGCAAATTTCTTAATCGGATATCTAGACATCCAGACATCCTTTAACCCAATTTTAAACACTTATTTTCAGTCAATCCGCCGCTGAAATCGAAGAAATGCTACGCACTCGTCAATTCCCGGAGGTAAGTGATAACTGGGTGTTATGTATCTAAACGAGACAATAAAAAACTACTTTCCATCTGAAAACCAGTTCATTTTATTCCTCTTTTCCCTCCTTTTTCTCTCCTTTTTTACCACTTTTCCCTCATTGTTTTCCTCATCAAAGTGGGTCAATCTATGCCTCTCTTATTGCCTTGTTTTTTTTGTATCTTTCCCGTTAAGAATTGGAATAATAGAGAAGTAGAATAGGATCCAATTCACAGTTACCTACTTTTCCCTTACTTTTCACACCTTCTTCTGAAGTTTCTCTGCTGGGAAAAGGTTTTATTTTGAGTACTGAACATTTTTTGAACTCTGTTGCTCTAGTAAAAAGAAAACTTACAATCTTTGTCTTCAGCTTCTCGGGAGCTTTCAAAAAAGCATACCCATGAGGAATATGATAACACAAAGATACGGTATGTACAGACTGGGTTACTGTAGTTTTTGTGGTGAGACCCAACCAAAACATAGTTATATTCCATGTAATTCCACGAGACTCATTTCCTTCATTTCTGGTTTGAGCTTTCAGAAAAATGTAAGTAAGAACTTAAGTGAAGTAGATTGGGTCTCACCGCGAAAACACATTATGCTCCTTTAAAGTTGGTTACTGTAGCTTTCGAAGTAGGACCCAAAATGGAAAGCTTCCGACAATCATCATCTCAGAATTCGACCGTAGTCTACAACTGTGAAGCACTTTTGAAAATGAGGTATCCACTTGATTTACGATCATCTAAAAAGTGACATCAAAAAATCAGTTTTTCATCTTAAATTTGTCAATTGTTAGTTTTTTATCGAAGCTTCAAGTATTGAGAAGTACGTGATGTTTTGAAGTGTGATATCTGCTGGAGAGGAGGAAAAGTTGTTTCATTTTGGACTGTCTGGTTGACACAAAACTTGTTTCTTTTTTCTCTCTTACATCACTTATTCACACTTCTTTATGAAAAGACACTGAGAAGCAGAAAGAGAAATGAACAATGTTTTGCAGCAGAAAGATGATGAAGCAGCTGTTTTTTGTTCCAATCTTGTTTAGTTTTTAGTCATCACTCTGTCACTCTTTTGGATGAAAGACAACTTCTTTTTATTAAAGTTTTTATTAAATTTTCTGTACGATTTTTGTAATTTAAAAGTTTTAAGTCTGCGTACATTTTATTACATTCCCCCCCCCCCCCCTCCCTCTGAAAATAATTTCAAATTAAATTTTGCCAAAAACGCTGAAATGAACAGATGTGCATGATTTCAAAATTTTGTGAAAGAAAACAGTGAAACGTTAGATTTGAACTTCTTCCAACTCCCATCATTTCAGTTTTCCACATATTAGCATGGCACACTTCTTACAACCGCGCTCTACCAAAACCGAAGAAAATTGTGTGCGAAATTGAGAGACGTAGAGATAAAGAGACATTTTCAAGGGCATTTCGGCGGAGCGCAGTTGTAAGAACTGTGATGAGCTAATATGTGTATCAGTTTTTACTAGAATTCATTAATTCAGACGTGTATCGTTGTCTATCGGCGAACCCCGTATGTTAGAAATTTTCTATAGCTATACCACGGAGGTTTCTCTGAAACTTCCTCTCCTACTACTTTGCCTATTGCTTGATCTTCAAACTGTGTTAATTTGAACGAAATTTCAAGTTAATTTCTCATAGTTTAGGTTTAATGTTTGTATTTTTCTTATCAGATCGCCATTTCTCATCTTTACTAATTTGTGACGCCTTTCACTTTCGAATTACCTCAAAACAGTATCATTTTTTCTATAAACTCACAGAAAACTTAGTTTTGGAACTTCACTTTCTATAATTTTCTTTAGGTGAGAGATCCAATGTCAAAAAATTTTCTTAGTCTCAGTTTTATTTTTTGTTGCAAAACTGCTTACAAAATTTTAATCTCAGAAGCTGCTTAGAACCTGCTGAAGTTATCTTGAGCAACTCCAGACGTAATTTGGCTTTTCAATTTGGCTCATATCCTATAAGGTACTTCTGAACACGCTGATTCCGAATATGTGATCCAATTTTGCAGAACGCTTCACTGAACAGAGATATATGCATTTTAAATCTTTTCTAGTGCAAGAATCGCATTTTTCAAGAGGCTGAAAATCAATTTTAGACCCTATTTTTTTTTCTGTGTAATACGTGTGAATTGAGTTTGAAAAAGCACATTAGAAACTTTTTCTAGTAAAAACAGTTTTCAGGAAAATAATTGTATCACTTTCATTTTTGGCATTTGCACCTTCGCGATAAAACTTTCCCTGAAAACTGTTTTTACTAGAAAAAGTTTCTAATGTGCTTTTTCAACCTCAATTCACACGTATTACACAGAAAAAACTAGAAAAATAGGGTCTGAAATTGATTTTCAGCCTCTTGAAAAATGAGATTTTTGCACTTGAAATGACTTAAAATGCATATATCTCTGTTCAGTGAAGCGTTCTGCAAAATTGGATCACATATTCGGAATCAGCGTGTTCAGAAGTACTTTATAGGATATGAGCCCATTTGAAAGGCCAAGTTACGTCAGGAATATTCCCTAGTTAGAACGTCCCCAAAAACGCTTTGGACTTTTATTTGTATTTTCAAAGAAAACGCACTAGTTCTTAACAAGTAGGCTTTAAAAACTAGAAAGTGGTATCTCCAGATTATCCTCTTTTCTCCCCCTTAATTTACAGTATCTTCCATCTCGAAATCTCTGAACATCATCTCCTAAATCCATACTTTCTCTCCTCTCTTTCTTCTTCATTTCCCATCCCTAATTTCTAAATTGGAACCAAAAAAGATGGTTATCTTCTCTTCTCTCCTTTTTTCCCAAAACAAAACACTCCTCACTTTTTCCCCGTCCTCTCCGTTAGTTGAAATCTTCTCTTCAGATTTATATAAAAATTTTGGTTTCACAAAGAATTGAAAATGCTTCTTTTTCTTCTCCATCTTATCCGTTCGGTCGGAACATTTGAATAGTTGTTTCGAGTGGACCGACCAACGGATAAACATACAAACGGGCGGTCTTCTGTACTAATCCATCCGTGGCAAAGGGGGGCTAAAGGGGAAAAAGAATATGAAGAAGCAAACGGAGGAGGTGGAACACGGATTTTCTGACTTGCCATTATGGTTGCCAAAAGTTCTCGAATTTGTAAATTTTGCTTCGTTAAGTACGTCAGAAGCACGGAAAGAGTTTTCAAAATAGAAAGTTTAGAGCACATTCTCGCCACAAAAAAGTGAGCATCAATGAGAAGTAGAGAGCGCGCAGAGAAGCGAGAGTGTCTAGCTTATCTGCGTCTCCCTTTCTCGTTAACTCTCGACAATTCCTCTCTTAACCAATTTCCAAAACTTGATAAATGTAGAAAATTTGTCAATTAGTTGAACGTGTAGAGTGAACACTTTTTTACGTATTGTTGCTCATTTTCTTATTTATCTCCTACCTTTTTCGGGATATGTGCAATTTTTGAAAGTACGTTTAGAACTAAACTTTGCAACATTGGAAAATAAGTGATATTTCAAGAACCAAGCATGATAACAGAAAATGAAAACTTATAATACAAATTACCTCATTTGGCTAATCCCCCCTAACCAACCTTTTCAAGTACGAGTGTCTGGCGCACCTCCGGCGCGTTTCCGTCTTCCCTCTCGTCCTTCTGTTTCCACTTGAAGCATAGACACATGTCAAGAAACAAAGACCATCATCTTCTTCTTTTTTTATTATTTGTCCTTTCAATTCTTCTTTTCTTCACACCCTTCTTCTCATTCGTTTTCTTATTCTTTCCACCCATCATATTATACCATCATTTACATCTTTTCCCCTTTATTCTTCTCAAAACCATTCATTCATCCCATTTATTTATCTTTTATTTCCCCCCTTTTTTCCTGGCTTTTCTCGTTTCTTGTCGGTATCTATAGGTATAGATTAGAATAGGCATTATGCATTCTCGAAATTCTCAAGTGTTTCAGTAGACACTAGCCTACCCTCCATTAGATCTAATATCAGAAAACCATTTTCATAATATTTTTGTTCCAGATCGCTGGGATCTACGGAAACGATGAGCAACCAGCTCTGAGAAGATTCACCCGATATAATCAATCGATAAACTCAAAATCAGTCCCTCCACCAGCTCCACCGAATCCACCAAAAATGGAGAAAGACACTGCAAAGGACATTGGAAATCCAAGAGGGTCCATTTTTTCTAAAAGGTTTGGATTTTATTGTTTTAAAAAATTTTAAAACAAACACTGTAGGAATAGAACAAACTATTTTCAACATTTTGTTTTTTTCCTACTCAGAAACCACGTACCAACATCACATTTTTTCCGAAAAATTTCAGCTCGAAGAAGCCATTATTCTTCATGGGTAACTGGACATTCCGTGAAAGAAACAAGTCAGCACGTCCATCAATAAGTGAAGCATTACGAGAAGAACGTCCACAAAGTATGAATCTGACTGATATCCGAACAGGAGTCCGAAGTAAATCTGGAGAAGTCTTGGGACCGAGAAATCATATTCATTCGGTTGAATTTCCGAGAAATATTGAGACGAGGGTGCCGGTGAAGATTGAGAGAAGTTCAATGGTTAAGAGGAAACCATCGAATTTATGTGCATCGACAGAGGTCTCGATTACTAGTAGCAGTCCGAGTCCATCATCTTCATCGTCTGCTTCTGTTGGCGAGTTTAAGAGTGAGTTTTTAGAATATTTGGAATTTGAAATTTGAAAACAAACTAATTCTCTACAGTGTGATCTAGAAATTCATATTGAATAACAAAACCTAAAATCTATTGTTTTCAGCCACAATCACTGTAGACGACGACCATCAGACAACTGCCATAATGAGACCAAAAAAGGAAACGGAATCATCTGGAACAGTGAACAACAATCGATACAGCTTCCAGTCATGGTTTGTATACCCTTTTCCAATATTTATATCATAAAATGTTCCAGTGTGCAACTCCGAAAGTCATGCCCTGATCTTGACAGTACTGCAATGAGTAACATGGAACAACATCGAGTATCAAAGAAGAGAACACGTCGAGCGAAAGAGAAAATGTCACTGGCTGCATGGAAGAGAAAAACAGTGAAAGAATGGACTTTGGATGATGTTCTCTTATGGTTACAGTCGGCACAGATGGATGATGTTGCTGGATTATTGATTGGTTATGATCTGCGAGGAGAGGATTTATTACAGTGGAATGATCAGACGTTGGGTTAGTTCTTATCTGCCAAAACTCTCAATGCAACAAATGTTTTTCAGCGCAACTTGGTGTCTCTGACTCAGAAACTCGACAAAACTTGCTTTCCGAACTCGAAAAAATAATCAAAAATGGTCCGGAAACACCTCAAGATGATCCACGAAACAACCACAAGACACTATTTGATATCGTGAAACAGACCAGTTATGATCAGGTTCTGGCTGTGGAGACTCCATTGACGACAAGAGACATTACAGTAACCCATGGAAGGTTAGGATGTCTTCAGATTACCAAAGTCAATGGAGCGAACTTGCCATTGAAAGAACATGATTGGTAAGTTCATCAGCGCCAACTGACCAAATAATTATCACTTTCCAGTCTTCTGGAAATCAATGAACGTGCCGGAGAGCAATTCAAAAGTGCTCTGATGCTCACAAAACTGATATCTGATTCCAATGGATCAGCCATCCGATTCGTCGTTCTACGCAGAAAAACTGACACGATTTTAGATGAAACTCAACAGGTATGTGTTTAACAGAACGGATGCGTTCGAAAATAGTATACTCCGAATTTTCAGAAGGAATCATCAAGTAGTGGAATATCTTCGTCACCTCAGACACCAACAGAATAATTTAATTATTGCCTACAACTAGTTTCTTGCTAGTTTTTCTTCATTTGCTTCAACTTTAAAATCTATAATTTGTCTGAAATTCCATCTGTAAATCCCCTGAAAACAACGCTTCTAACTCGGAAACTGGTGATCATTCTTCTCTACTTTTCTGTAATTTTTTGTATTATTTTAATTCGAAACCACACAAAACTGACATTCTTCGATTTACTTGCTTTGACTCGACTTTGATAATAAAATTTACTTAAATTAAAGTTTGTGTTTCACATGCGGATTGTACGCAAAACCGAGAATTCTAAGGACCGTCGGAACCGAATATAGAAGTTCATGACCAACAAGCAGACCCATATCATAAGCCACCCCAAGTTACTTGTTGAAAAACTTGAAATAGCCAGATCACAAGCTATCCTAACCCTGTGAAACCATTGAGCACGTTTAGCTAAGCAGCTCCCACACTGGGTCTAAGTAACATTCTTGCAGCAACAAATTTACCATGTTCTCCTTGTTTGTCATCTTCTTCTTTTTCTACTTCTACTTCTCACCACAAAACCGGAATTCATTGAAATCTAGGCGTCTCCTCCATTTCTTTCTTCTGTTTGATGTCTGCTCGACAATTAAAATATAATCACACATTGCTCCTTGACTCTATTTTATCAATTTGAATGCATACACTAAAACCGAAATGTCATCGAAATTTGTACAGTTCTAGGTCATTGTGGGAGCAGTAAAAAAGAGAAGGAGTAGGTCAATTGTACTTCGTACCGACACATTGGACGAGTGTGTTATCTGAAATAAGGAGAAGTTGTAAATTGTTTATTACGGTAGTAGTGGGAACAAAGTAGAAGAAGTTATCAGTTATTGGGGGAACAAACACGTGGGAAGAGAAGGAGAAAAGGTACGAAGAATAGAGTTTGTAGAGCATTTCAGAGATCAACCCCACCGAGGAGCTAAGCAGCGCCAAGTGTTGCTTAGTTTGATGCGACACTGTTCATGATTTCTTGCTAAGGAGAAACAATTCCAGGCATCGAAGAGCAAACTTTTAAAAGACTAAGCAGCTTCCTCACAAACTAAGCATCTTCTGAACTCTCAAGCAGCTCCCAACAATTTCCTTTTCAAAAAGGCACGTTTGTCTGATTTGTGAGTTCGTGAAGTTCTATCATGATTTCTGCTGTAAAAACGAAATGAGTGAGTTCAATGCGTCCTTTCAGAGAAATCAAGAGTTTGAATGATAATTGTTTATTGTTGATGATATTAAGTGGTAATACAGGATAGATTGTAGTTTCAGAGATTGATGAAAAAAAGAGCTCGTGAACTTTGGGCTATCGAATATGATATGTGTACCTTCTATAATTTGAAAAGAACAAACTATACGGAGATTCAGAACCACTGAGATTAGAACAATTCAGACGGGGACTCCAGAATCATTCAGCGCATGACAGCATTCAAAATCATCGAAATCTAGGCAATTGGTATGCAGAAAACTAATACTCGGCTCCGAGACATTTCAAAATGATACAGTTCAGAACATTTTTGACTCTGTATTTCGGTCACACCGCTAGTTGTAAAGTGTTGACGACTTCTTATTTGAAACAGCGTTCTACATTTACATAGTCATTTGTACATATTTAGCACCTGGACACCGGTAAACACGATAGTTAAGTTCGAATACTCACAGTCACTCAAAAAAATGTACAATTCTTGTCAATAGAGCGCTGCTGCATTGGTAGCCCTGGCCTCATCGTGAAAATATCATATGAAGACAAGCTTACGACCCGAGCATCTGTTCTACATTCTTTTACCCACATGCTCTTTAAGTCTACCAAAACATGTGACAAAACTCTCTTCCTTTTCCAAAAAAAACCATTTCCATCAACAGGAAGTGACCGATAAAAAACAAAAATCGCTTTGAAAATGTTTCAATCAGTGATCAAGTTTCCCTTCACACATTTGATAACAGAAATGCTATCGACACATTTCTTCGAAACGAATACGGAAATAAACATGTTGAGTAATCCTATCTGAACAGGAAATCCTCCATTTCTCTCCGAAACCGGAATTATAATCTTTTCTACGAAAGTATTAAAATTACTGTCATTCTGAGAGTAATTGTACAAAAATCAAGTTCACTTCGTTCTTTCAGAGAGCACGTGTTTGCAACAAGTCTATTCTTTCTTACTCTCTTGGTCTCTCTCTCTCAAAAAGTATCGACGTCAAAAAAAGAGATAAGGAGACGGACATAACTGAAAACTCAAAAAGAGGGAGGAGGAATTTCAGAATTCTTTTCGAAGATGTGGGAGGAGATTGAGGAAAGGAAGAGGAGAAGAAAGAAAGGGGAGAAGAGTATAAATTAGACGAGAATGGGGGGAAGTTGTATTCACTTTTCGCGGTTTCAGTTTTTCATAAAAGCAAATGCGCTCTAATAAGTGATGAAATAGGGTTTTTGGCTTCCGTGTAATAAATAATTATACAGTAAGCTTGGCGTATTTCGAATGCAGGGCCTGTTTAGCTTCAATGAAACCCCAACTCTGAAGATATCTGATCGTACCTTAAATTCTAGTATCTCTTAAAAATGTTCCTTTTACATTGCTCCTAAGTTATGCAATTGCAATTGTCAAATGCGAATTAATAGCTAAATTTTGTTCCGTGATAATTCCAGAGCAGTTTTCTTGGTTAAGCGCTCCCTCAACTTAAATCGCAACATTTTTATTGATACCTGTCATTTTTTTTTCTATTTTGTCCTTCCCTCCTTCAATCATTGTACTCCCACTCTCCAATTCTTATCAGTTTCCTTTTTTATCAGCAACGTCCTTACTTGATTACCTCTCCTTCGAAACTCCAAATAACTTTTTAAAAGTTCCTGATCTCCTCATTTCAGTATAAACCATGCTTCTCCGATGCCTCATCCTCTCCGTCTTGGCCATTGTTGCCTCCTCATTCGTCCTCCCATCCAACTTGGACAACTGTGCCCCACCAAATGGAACTGACCATCAAATGCACTGGTGGCAATGCAGCAATGGACCAGTTCAATTCTTAAATGCCACTCCATACGACTCGACTGGAACCAAATACGAGTATCCAATCCATTTGAGCAAGCCAATTGTTGTCAAGACTCAAATCAACAACCCAACCAACACCTATGTGAAACCAAACCTTCGTAACACTGTCAACCTCTGGAAGTACGGTGGATGGTCTGGATGCACATGGACCTCTATCCCGACTCTCGGACTTTTGTGAGTTTTAATTTTCCTTCTTCAAGAAACTCAGTCTTGACTATCCAGAGCTCCTTTTTCATAAAAAATTCATTTCAGGAAGGACCTTTCCGCCTGCGACCACGGAGTCCCATGCCCAGTCAAACCAGGAAATCAAGAACTCGACGTGACCATTGACTTCACTCAATTCGAACAAATCATCAATTTGCTCAAGGACAATCAGCCATATCAACTCGAGTACATGCTTCATGACAACCAATCCGGAGACGACTCGTGTATGATGGTTCAAGCATGGGCTTACCTTCAGTAAGACCATTCGATTCGAGGACTCGAGGAGTGATGCTTTAATTTCTTTTTTTCTTTTTTTGATTTATGTATTTGCATTATAACACGGGGTAAAAAAACTAATAAAACATCATGTACATACTTAAAGTAAACTACAATCACGTCGAATAAAAAGAGATAAGAGTTGACCAGTTAAACTCAAGAATCAAACATTGAAGAACTCTGAGTACTTGATATGTTTAGAAAGAAGAAGAAGGAGATGCTTAGCAAGAAATAAGCAGCCCCGCAGAGAACTAGGTTCACAAACAAAGAATATCTCTGAATTTCTGAGAATCTTTATAAGTTTTAAAGTTTTAGTGATGCTAGATGAATGCTCAACACTGTCTGGGGAGATCCATGCTATGCCTCTCCCCATCTCGTAGCTGCTTAGCCACATCTAGTTCAGTTTCTCCTAACCTTGTTCCTGAACAATAAAAAACGTGTCTTTCGGCAACATGCCATGTGCTTCGATGCTCTTATCACCCATTTTATTTGATCACCACAATTTCCTTTTTCTTGCAGAATCTCCATTTTCCATTTTCCTTATTTCCTATGTTTCACTCAACTCTTTTCTATTTTGTTTCTCATCTCAAAACTACTAGAATATAATAGAACTCATATTGTATCCCTCGAACTGTTTTCAGATGCTCTATCGTTGTCTGTGTCTCTTCGCTTTGGTCGCTCTCTCGTCGGCATGTGATACATGGCCGAACAGTACAGAGACAAAGGTCAACTGGTGGCAATGTTCCAGTGGACCAATTATGGTGACCAATGTCAATCCAACGGATAAGAAGGGTAAGTGGGTTGGGAGAGGCAAAACTTATCAGCTGCAAGACACCCATGTTTCTAGGAGCCTACGAGTACCCAATCCGTCTCACTGAGCCACTCCTCATCGCCACCACTATCAACGACCCATCATCCACCTACTCCTCCCCTGGACTCAAGCAAACCATCAAAGTATGGAGCTGGAATATAAATACCTGTGGATGGACTGCCGTCCCAACCTTTGGACTTTTGTAAGCCTCTTTTTTATCTACCGCTTACCCCAATCTCCTATTCCAGGAACAACATCGACGCATGCACCAACGGAACCCCATGCCCAATCAAGCCGGGAAATAATCAAGTTATCAACTTGGAACTCGACTTCTCTGATACCCCAGCTATCATCAATCTCTTGAAGGTGAGCAGTAGAGCGTACTTTCGTGTTCTATAATTATGTTTTCCAGAACGATAAGCCATACCAACTCGAGTACTTGCTCCATGATGACGTCACCAAGGAGGATTTGTGTGTTATTTTCCAAGCTAGAGCTCTCACTCATACTTAATGGTTTTAAGGAGTTTTCGTACTAATAAAGATGTAAATTTTTCAAGACAATACCAATTTTGAGCGTTTATTCATCAAATAATGCTTTGAAAGACCAACAATTTGAGACCCCATTGGTTAAGAGAAGACAATAAATTAGTGCCCATTCCCAAAAAAAAAAAACAATCAGAACCAAAAATTATCTGGAGACACAGACATTGGTGGTTGCAATTCCTTGACTTGGCACCGCACGGTATTGAATACTGAATGTCAACTGATTGTATTTGATGACTCCACGAAGAGCCACCATATTCTGTTCCGAAGTGAAAACTTGATTAAGAATTGTGTCGCAGCAAGTGCTGAAAGAGAGAGTTAGGATGGACTGCTTAGACAGGGTCTGCTTACATCATTCCATACAAATCGAACTTTCCCATGTTGATTTCAAGCGCTTGCCATGGACACTCTTGCATACAAATAGCTGCCATTGGAGATTTTGTCATCTTGAACTCAACTTTTTGACCAGCTGGAGCCTTGATATGCCAGAAGCAATTAGTGGAGTTGGTAGTGGAAGAAGTGTAACTGTTCGGGTCACCAGCTTTAGCGTCGAACGTTTGCCACGTGGATGAGGCCTGGAATAAGAAATATACTCTCTGTCCAGTTTTCAGACGGTTACCTGAAGCACTTCCCCATTACAATTTGCAGCACTTCCAGATGGCAGAGCATCACAAGTTGGACCGGAGAAATAACGAGGGCATTTACACTGATTACAGTTCCGAGAGTCAGTGAATCCACAGTTTGAACAAGTCATTTGTTTCGTGCATTTTTCTGAAATATGCACCCGTAAATCCACAAAAGCCTTTCGTAACTCACTGTCACAATTGTACAACTTGTTTATTGCCACTAAATCTGAAAATGCTGGAGCTTCTCGTTGTCCCATACTATTCTGGAATCCGCTCTCCTTTGCAAGAATTGTGTATTTCGAGGAGTCAAGAGCGAACGCATCTGAAAAACTCGCTGTGAAATGCTTTGCAGTCTCCCTATCAACTTACATGGATAATACTGCATAACACTTCCATAATCATATTTCAGATTCAAAAGTTGGGCCTGATCTAATGGCATCTTTTGGAAATTATATGCTTGACTTGGAATGATATTACTGAAATCCACGTAGACGTAATCGTCACGATCGGAACGAGACTGTTGATGCCAGAAACCGAGTGCATGCATCAGTTCGTGAGTCGCTGTTCCTAGCTGGAATGTTGGGGGGTTCGAGTTTCCAGATTCTCGTAATAACCTACCGTATCACAGTTTGGACCAACTGAAACCACCTGGTATGGCATGTCAACTTGCTTTCCGACATACGACCAACATCCTCCGGCGCTCGACATAAACAGTCGGTTGTTGGCATTGTTGTCCTCCTAAAATACTAGATTTCAGTACATATTTTTTCAGTAACTATACGTTGAAACTCAAACAGCTGTTATCATTCCAGAATTGAATTGCTTTTCGAACGTTGGCTATGTTGTTAGCGGCTGAAAGTGAGAAGTGCGGACTACTGTAACTAGAGTAACCAACGTACAAAGTTTTGAATCGAATTGATAAGCGATCGGAACAGAAACATTCCAGAACAAAGTTGTGTCCACAATCGCCTGTCTTTTTGCTCGGTAGTGTCCGTTTTCGATGGAGTTGGCTAGGTTGTTCGCTTGTTTTTCATTGAGCATTATGTCCGATTCAAATGTATATTCTGGAATCAATTGGTAGGGTTTGAGGGGAAAACGAGGGAGAGTTGATACCATTGATTTCTGAATTAAGCTCTTCGAAACGATGGGTTTGATTGTTCTTTGGACCATAGTTGAGAGCAGCCTGGAATTGCTTACAGATGAGTGTTTATGAATAGAAATAGGCCTGGATTCACTGATACATTCTCCAAAAACTCATACTCACCAACTTCACTGGCGGAGCAACTCCTTGTCTCCCTTGAACTCTCGGTATGCGATTAGCGAATGCCTTATTGATAATTCCACGAATCTTCTCTCGATTCCCCGCTGTATCCGGATTCTCCTCGATCAGAATCTTGTTGAGAGCGTTCTCCTTTGTTGGAGCTCCGAAGACTAGAGGAATACAGAAAATGAATGGGAGGAAATGCATGGTTGGAATATGGATATCTCATTGCAGCACACTTTTTATACAAAATTCAGATGATCCGGTTGATTTGTTATTGTTGTTGTTACAGAATCGGATGACTAAAAAGCTGAAAATCACAGCTTGACTTTTTTCTTTTTCAATATGAAATCTTCTTTCGAATGGACAATGGAGGGGTCAACAGAAGATCTACTCGATATTGCATTTTGAGCTAAATGAGTCAAATGGGCAAAACATGCTCAGCTGGGTGTCTGTGTTGATTCGATTTTTTGATGTTCATTTTGAATGTGCAACTGAAAAACTTATTTTTGCAAAGTTAGTCTTGATAATGAATAACTTTATTTCACATTTTCAATCTTATTTCATTCAAATTATTTTCCATTCACAGTCTTGTAAACATCGGAACGCCATCCGGGAATATCGCATTTCGTGTATGGATTGGTGAATCGAACATGACAACAGTTCTTGAAAGTACACGAATGACAGTTTCCACATCGAGTATCCTCAGCTGCTCTCCCACTTCCAGTACAGATTCCACGATCATTACAGTAGATGTCAGCAGAGATTAATTGGAGACAACTGAACACAAGGAGTACGACGATGAACAACTTCATTTCTGGAAATGGTGATTGTGAGGAATGCTGGAAAATAAACAACTGAAATTTTAGATTGAAAAGGAGGATACTGAAAATTGTCAATATCTTTCTGGCATATATACTCTCCAGAATCTGAAATATAAGGAAGAAACTGGTTTGATTATTCAGATAAACACAAATATCATCTTATGGGTCGAATTGTTTTCTCGAAAATAGTAATGAGTAATTCTTAGGAATAACTAAAGTACGAAACACGAGAAGACAGTTATCAGAAGATCAAAATCCACTTAACCGGATGTTCTTGATATCACATACAGTACCGCTCAAAAGGTTATCAATTTTGACAGTGTATTTTAAGCTCCAAAATTTCACTAATATGCACTGAAATTGGTCGGTTATTTCTTTGTCGATGTGTAATTCTCTAGGCAGTTTCCGTACAAAAGAGTTGTCAACTACAAAATTGAAGCTTTACCTTTGTTCTGTACGATTTATACATACCGTAAATACTGTATTATAACGGCATGCAGTTATATTTTTCAACCAGCTCCCAGAGAAATTTTGTGGTTTCAGAAACTTATTAAAATTTACCGGAAAAACTTTTTTTGGGAGTTCTATCCGCTGATCAAGAAGTTACTAATCACGCTGCTTCTAGTCAGAACCAAAAAAAGACACCGGGATGATCACATTCATGAATTCTGAGTATAGATGGGGTGCCGTTATAATACAGGTGCCGTTCTATTACAGGTGCCGTTATAATACAGAATTTACGGTAATTTACTTTGTGGGACAATCACTTATACCGTAACATCCTCTCAAAGTTGGTCATTTTCAACTGAAAAGGCGAAACCAGAAATGAAGTTGTTCATCGTCGTACTCCTCGTCTTCAGTTGTCTCCAATGAATCTCTCAGACAGTGAATGGAAAATAATTTGAATGAAATAAGATTCAAAATGTGAAATAAAGTTATGGACAAATAGAAGATAAATTTATTATTTTTCTTCAATATATAATTTTATGGGACAGTAGAATAATAGAACAGAATGATTTGGATGAAAAGGGAGGGAGGAGAACAATCAATAGAAATATGGATATGGTGTATGGGAATTAGAAAACAATAAAACAACAAACGAGATAACAATAAAGATGTACAATTATTGAAGAAAGAAAAAATAAAAACTAAACTGGAAAAAAGAAGGAAAATTAATGCTCGTAACGACAAGCTTCTGGTCCAACTGGACAACCATCCGGATGATTCAAAGACATCCAACACGGGGATTTCATCTTTGGTGTTTGTTTTGGCTGCGTCCATCCCGGGCGTTGCTTCTTGACGATTGGTTGACGGAAATCACGAAGACGAGCGGCTGCTTTGAAGACCTGGAATTAATCTATTCAATTTTCGAAAACAATTAGAAATGTGTCAGTTAAAATCTACAAGATCTCTCTAAAACTAATCTTCTCATCATCATCATCATCATCTCTTTCTTTCCTAGGTGTGGTATTTGGCGTAGGGAAGCTCACGTGAAAAATTTGATGGTGGTTTCGCAAAAATGTTTGGAGTCCTCCGTCTTGATCTTTCATCAATTTCTTGTCTTCGTCACTGAGAATTCCAGCCAATTGAGCCAATGGCACTTCGCCTCCGCATCTCCAGCCGCTGGAAAATGTATTCATTGAGTTTTCAGCGAACAAATTATTGAAACGTACTCTCTCACTTCATCCGACGATTTCAGAATGTAATCAAACAATTTCTTTGCTATCCTTTCCCGATCTGACACAGAGAGGTGCATGCAGTTATTATTTTTGATCTCTCTTGGTCTTGCAACGAATTTTTGTCCCTGCGTCATCTTCTGGATGGTTGTATCGAGATTCGGACAGAGACCTCGTTCTGGAACACGGCCAACAATGCACAGCTGAAAAAAGTTTTTATTACAAATTATATAAAGATTAACCAACTCTTTTCGTGCTTGGAATAGCCAACCGGTCGAGTTTCACATCGAAACCGAGCCGATCTGCAACAGAAACGGTCCATTCGAAGAATGATTCGTATTGAGAAGTCATTCTTTTCGGTCCCAAATAACTTCCAGTATTTGAGAACTTCCCGAAGAAATCGAATGGACAGCATGGTATTAAGAAGAAATTACAGTTGAGTCTGAAAAAGATATATGTTGATAGGAACATCAGAATATCACTCACTTTGCTGCCATGACTGGAATCCACGGCGTTAACTCGTCACTGTGATTTCCAATGAGCAAATCGACATCGGCATCAAAATGTGGCTGATTTTCCACGATGAATTGTGGCTCAACAGTTGATTCTCGCAAATCCACATCTTTTAATGTTGTCTTCCAGATTTTACGTTGACGAACGTCGACGCCGTATCCGTTCAACTGAATAAGATTTTTTTCGAAAATAGACACTGGTAAAAAATTTTATATGCAACTTACACCAATCTTGTTGAGAAGATGAACGAGTACTCCATTTCCACAACCAATATCAACGAATTTTTTCGGTTTTGGAAGGAGACAACGATTGATGAGCTCCTGAAAGAAATACTTTTTTAAAGTGATGTAAAGTTTTTGATGTTATTGGGAAATGGCAACATATTTTTCATTTTAGTAAATCTACAAAAAACGTACAGTAATGTAAGCTGCGATTCCACAATCCTCAAAAATCACTTTGTGTGGATTAGAGTTCTCAGTCCATCCTTGAATCAGTCCTCGTCCATAATCTTCTCGAATTTGTTGATAAGTGCGAGCATACGATTCTTTGTCAATCAGCGAATTCGTTTTGCGAGATGTTCTGTAATAAAACTATTATTTCACGAAAAATATTTCATTCTTTCTCACTTCGACAGGTCGATTCCTTTCATCCAGGTGAACACTTGTTTGAATGCTGAATTTCTCAAAAATTCGTAATTCTCATCTGGAGCATTTGAAGGTTTGAGAATTTGAAGAGTCAAAGAATTTTCAGATGGAACTCTGCAAGCTATTGAATATGGGCTTGCGAAGTGTGGATGTTCTTTGTCATCAAGCACGACTGGGTAGAAACGAACGAGGAATTCTTCTGAAATCACAAAACTTTAATTTTATCTCATTTAAAGGGGGACTGTGGTATACCAAAAATTAGTCTAAAACGAGTTATGAGGCCTCAAAGTGCCAAAAAAGGGTCTCTCGCATGTAATTTTTCATTATATTTCAACGTAAAAATTTTCTCCTCGTGCAATTTTCAAATTTTTCCTCTCATTTCAACGTAAAATTCCATGCGAGAGACCCTTTTTGGCACTTTGAGGCCTCATAACTCGTTTCAGACTAATTTTCTAACCTGGCTCCCAGAGACTTTTTGGTTTCTACAAAATTTTGAGTCGATCCATACCAAAAATCTCAATTTTTGGAATACCGGAGCCCCCTTTTAAAATAGTAGACAAACCTTCATAAAAAGATAATTCATATGCATTTTCCGAGAAGTTTTGAGTATTGCTGGGACGAACTTTTCGGATGAACTTCGAAATAGTTATTTCACTACGATTACTTGGGTCAAACTTGTATTTCGAATTGAAGACTGATATTACTTCTTTCCAAGCATCAGTGTCTTCATCGATAAGAACCGAAGTTGTTATTCTGTTACTGATTGCATTAGGATATTCCTTCCACAAACAAATTATTTTATCGAAATATGCTTTCTCATCAATGTTTTCTTTGTATTCGGCAGTTTCCTCGACAATGACTTGCCATGTTGTTGTACCTTCGAATGACATATAACTCTGAAATATTATTATTTTTTAGTTTTGTGAAAAATGACGTGGAGAAAAAAAACTAAAGAAAAAACGTGGCGTGAAAACTCAAAAATTCTTTATTGCTTCGTTTTATTCAACACAAAAACACTAGTATTCGTATAAGAGGTATGTCTGAAATTGCGTAATGCTACGCAAGGTTTCTGGAACTTTCGTTTGATAATTTGGTGAAAATTTATCCGTGCGAGACCATAATCACACTCGATTATCCCCACCTTTACTACAGTAATCCTAATGAAAAACTTGGAGGATTTAGTTTTTTCTCTACACCAGAGGACATTATTGAATCGTAAAAACATTCATATTTGCTCTTTTTGTCAATAGTTCCAACTCAATACGCTAAACTTCAAAAGGTTATAACCGAAATCAGCTCTCAACAAAAAATCCGAAAGCACGCCAAGTGGTCCACTGGTGCGTTGTTCGATGCGTTGGCGCGAAACCCGTGTGATGACAATTCAAATCAAGAAAAACAGTTAAAATAACTGTTGTTCCTCGCCGGTTTCCAGTATTTTCAACATAGTTTTGACACTTTTGAGACGAAAAAGCACTTCTCATTAGCCATTCAACATTTTTCCGAACCTATCTTCTCGAAATTTCGATGCTTTAGCTTGTTTTTGTGAGCGCTCTCATTATTCGCTTTTTAGTCTCCCAAGCGATGTAAGTTTATTTTTCGGTAGTTTCAGTGACTTTCGGTAAAAAAATATATTCCTAGAGAAAATAACTTATTGTAAACTCATTAGTGAATTTAACAGTGCTTCCCTTCAATTTATCATCATTTTCTTTTTCGTGTCTTTTGGTTAAAACCTCTTTTCCGTCGAGTATTTTCAATTTTCCAGATGCTGACACTTTTGAAGAGATGGCGATCCCAGCCAGGAGGTGCAACCAATGCATCTGCCTTCATCCGTATCCTCGAATCACCAAAAGCCGCAATATCTGACAAAGTTCACGTTCTCCAAGCATTCAATGATTGGGATATTCTCACCAATACATGGTTCGAGGTGGCCGACGCTCTTCCAGCTGTTGAAAAGCTTCTCGACATCGATCAATTCCCAGATCACAATGCCGCCGCGTTGCTCGTTTCAAAAGTATATTTCTGTCTGGAACAGTATGAGCGTGCCCTGGAATTCGCCCTTCGTACAGACTTCAACGTTGTGCCAGCACCGAAAACCGGCCTCGGAAATGATGCAGAATACGTTAACAAGGTCATTGAGACTGCAATTGACACGTATAAAACATTGAGCTCACAAGGACTGGAAATTCCAGTTAGACTTCGTGAATTGGTCGAAAAGATTGTGAAGAGAAATTTGGAGAAATCCGAGATTTGGTATGTCATTTCATTGGGTTTCGAGACGACAAATCTGCCGATGATCGAGAGAGCTATTAGTGCGATGCCAAACGCATTGAATGACAAAAACCAAAGTAAGTGCTCATATTTCTTGATAATTTTATTAAATTGACTAATTTTCAGCCACTCTCCACGAAACTCTCAATCGCGTTGTCAGTGGTGCATTCGATCGTTCATTCCGCTTCAAAGTGATCAACACAGTCATCAAGACTTACATGAAATGCCCATCCCCAGATATGTCAAAAATTTGCGAGGTAAAAACTAGTGAAAAATGTTTTCTTTTCCATATTCATTTCTTTCAGTGCTATGTCCTCACTGATAACGCTGAAGCTGCCGCCGACACGATCACTGATCTCATCTCAAGAAATCTGAGCACTGCTGCTTATCAAATCGCTTTCGATTTGTATGAGACTGCTAGTCAAGGATTCCTCGATCGTGTACTTCGACGATTCGAGCAAAAGGATTCTCCAGATGCAAAGGCAATGGAGAAAATTCATTCCATCATGAAGGGACACGAAACCGTCAAAGCCTATCTCGATTTCTATGTCCGCCACAATCATACCGATTCAATTTTAATGGAAGAGATCAAGGAAAATATCAGAACTGCGTCTGCTCACAATGCACTTCTCATCTCTAACGGTCTCATGCAGTATGGTACAACTTGTGACGATTTCCTTCGTAACAATCTTAACTGGGTGTCAAAGGCTACAAACTGGAATAAGTTCAACGCTGTGGCATCTCTTGGACTTATTCATCATGGACAAGAAGCATCCGCAATGAAGGTTCTTGACCCATATCTTCCAAAAGAGTCAGTCGAAGGTTTCGGTTTCAAAGAGGGAGGTGCGATGCTTGCATATGGATTGATCCACGCCAAGCACGGAGATGCCACCGCGATGAGCACATTGGCTCAATGGCTCAAGACTGCTGATAACGAACCAGTTCGTCACGGAGCCTGTCTTGGTTTTGGAGTCGCTGGACTCGGATCATCTTCTATTTCTGGTTATGAGAAGGTTCGTGAGGTTCTTCAACGTGATGAAGCCGTCTCTGGAGAGTCTGCTGGTATTGCAATGGGACTCATCATGGCTGGAAACTTGAACCAAGAAGTGTTCAATGAGCTTAAACAATATACTGTTGACACTCAACACGACAAGACTCAACGTGGTATTCGTACCGGACTCGCCTGTGCTTCATTCGGACTCCAAGGAGATGCTGAGCCATTCATCAAGGAGGCTATCGGAGCCAAGAGCAACCCAATGCTCAGATCAACTGGAATCTGTATGCTTTCCATGGCATACGCTGGAACTGGATCCCCATCAGTAGTCCGTCGTCTGCTCGAGAAGGTTGCTACTGATCCGAACTTGGATGTCAAGAGATATGCTACCATTGGAATTGGATTCGTTCTTTCAAAAGATCCAGCTACTTGTCTCTCGTACGTTTCAATGCTCACTGAGCATTTCAACGGACACGTCAGATATGGAGCTGCCATGGCTTTGGGAATCGCTTGTGCTGGAACTGGAAACATGGTAGGCTCACAATTCAACTATAAAGAAGGTGCAATACGTATTATATTTTTTTTAGGAAGCAATAAGCCTTATCGAGCCAATGATTTCGGATAAGGAAGGATTCGTTCGTAAGGGAGCTCTCCTCTCACTTGCTCTTATTATGTGCCAGCAGACCGATTACACATGCCCGAAAGTCAATGGATTCCGTAAACAGTTGTTGAAGAAGGTTTGTTATTGTGAATTTCATTGTTCAAATTTTTCGTAAGTTGCTTCAGATCGGAGAAAAGAATGAGGACTCTCTTGTCAAGTTCGGTGCCATCATTTCTCAAGGACTTCTTGATATTGGAGGCCAAAACGCGGCCGTCACAATGCACAACTCTGATGGTCAACCGGATATGGGATCGATGGTCGGAATGATGTGCTTCTTGCATGGATGGTTCTGGCACTCGATGCACTTTTTCATTGCTCTCGCCGCCAAGCCATCGTGTCTCGTGATGGTCAACGAGAATCTCAAAATTCCAGTACTCGACTACATTTGTCACGCCAACAGTCAGAAGTACGCATATCCACCAAGAACCGAGTCGAAGAAGGACAAGGATGTAAAGAAGATTGAGACTGTCGTTTTGTCGATTACCGGAAAGAAGAATGCATTGAAAAAGCAAGCTGCCGAGGAGAAAAAGAGACGTGAAGCTGCTGCAACTGCTGCTCTGGCTGCTGCAAATGCGCAATCTTCATCATCTGGAACTACTGTAGAAGATGAGAAGATGGAAGTGGATCAGCCAGGAAAACCAAAGTGAGTTTTGGATAGTCAAACATCGAAAACTATTTATATTACTTCAGGAAAGAAAAAGTACCAGAAAAGGACACGAAACCACTCCACCGTCTGATGAATCCGGCACGTGTGATTCCTGCGCAACGACAATTGATTTCAATCAGTGATTCAAGATCATACACACCAATGAAACCATTGTACAAAGGAGGAATCATTGTGGCGGATCGTGTCGATAAGGAGAAGGAAGAGAAGCTTGTCAGTGAAGTTGTGTCTCAAATCAATCTTCCTCCAAGTTCCGAAAAAGTCGAATTGAAGCCATTCACACCTTTTGATATCAATCTCGCCGATTTTTGATTGGTTTACTGTACTATTCGATAAACTATTAATTTCGCTCCCTTTTTCCCTCCCCCAAGAAAGCCCCGTTTCATCTGTCTGAAAACACTTTTAATTTATTTTCCTCTATCCCTTGCTCTCTCTTTTCACTATTGGTGTCGAATAAAGACGAATCCAACAGTTTTGTGTGTGTATACCTAAAATAAAGAACTATTTACTTGTACAAAACTTTGGTTTTGCTTTTTTGAAACTGAAATACTAATCAAAACGAAAAAATAATGCCGGTTTTTTGTGCATGAGAAATTGATTCATAAACAAAACAAAATTATCACAAATTTCTCAATTTAATAAATTAATTACTATCTTCCTCGTCGGTCGATAAAATTTCTCCGTCCGAAAGTTCTTCGTCCGGATTTCTTTTTGGTTTTGGAGGGACCACAGGGGCAGGTGTTACCGGAGTTGGAGCCGTCTTTTTGGGAGATGATGGCATAGTTTTTCGAGAAGGTGGAGAGGTATGAGGACGCTTTTTGGAAGGAATATCTTTATCTCTCCCCCGATCAGAAGACATTGATGATTTCTCAGGCCCTCTTTCTCGATCCTTTCCAAACTTTCTTCTTGACGTCGTCGGTATCTTGTACTCCATTCGTTCTTTCCGTGATGATGACGCTGATCCGGGAGCAATTCCAGCAGCAATCGCAGATGAGGAAGCACTCGATGGTAGACGTGAATCTCGTTCTCTGTCTCTTTCTCTGCCATCTCTATCATCGTCTCTATCTCGTTCTCGTCCCGCAGGCATTCGGTATGAAGAAGAAGATGGAGGGTGTGATCCGGGAGTTCGAGGTCTGTTGGATGGGACTGGTGGGGCAGAAATCGAGGGACCAGACGATGAAGACGGTCCGTCCTCACTTCGATCATTTGTGTCGGAGAGGCTTCGACGTATTGATTGGAGGCGGTGTGTCTAGAAAAATAATAGTTAACAAGGAAATAATTGTTTTTAATGTTTATATTTACAGATTGTGTAACCATTCATACCTCCATCGCCACCATTGCAATTTCCATCGCTTGTCGATCCAACGTCTCCATTTTTGTTCTCAATCTTCCACACAATTTCATGAAAACTGCTCTCAAATCCTCGGCTGCAATTCGTCCCAATGTCGCATCATGTGACTCCTCTGTCACCAGATTCTGTACCATTTCCGTCACTTTCTCATCGTCAATCGTAACCATTCGTGGGGAGGTTTTGATTCTTGTACATTGAACCATTGCTTCTGGATGTCCGTCTTTGGCAAGAAGGAAGAGTGGATCTGAGAATTTTGCATTGAGATAATTTATTAAATGAATTTAAAACTCACTAATCCAGAGAGCCGTGTAATTCCATGGTTGCAAAATATCAAAGTGTTCCGAAGTCATGAAATTTTCCGACGGCGAATTGGTACCCAAAATCGAGTCGGGGGTTAGTTGAAGTTCTGGAAGTTGTTGAGGGAATACTCCTTGAAGGACAAATTCACGACGAAGTTCCATTAGAATCAGTCCAAGACGGTTGCCACCAAGGTATGGAGGACGGAAAGCCATCGGGTGAGAGCACATGTCTATCAGCTGAAAAAGAGAAGAATTGCAAAAGTTAAGAGTCGGATCATATTTGTATGATGTTGAGATGGAAAGAAATACAGAAAAGTTAAAACTGGAAAAAATTTCAGGGGTATCAGTACCGATCAGAACTAAAACCTACAGTTTGTGTAGACATTCCAACTTCTTGCATCCACCATCTGAAATCCATTTCTCTCATTCCAATACTCAATTCTGCATCCATCGATGAGAACCTCGAACAATAAACCAAAAGAGAATCTCCAGTATCCAGAAGACATCTCAAGAGTGGCGGATGTTGATCGAATAGGAGTTGAAGTGACTCTTTGATGAATTGCATTCGTTTATCCATCCACCATGTCTGCTCTAATTCCAACCCCCGTCCTCTTAATTCAATCACTTCATGAAGACGTTGCCAACACTGGATTGATGAAGTCTCTTCGAGAATGTATTCAGTATCTTCTTTGTTTATGTTCAGAAGTCTGAAATACGGAATTTCCTACATTGATTCAAGGAAAAAATGCTTACTTTGCTGCCTGAGTAGCTACATAATGAGCAGGTGATGGAAGAGGTGGTCCATCATGAGAACATCGGATTTCAGCAGGATACAACGGGTGGAAGACAGATTCCGGTGTGAAACAGATTACGTTTGGTGTGACGATAGATTTCAGCGGGGCTGTGTTGATGGCAGAGAGCTAGAAAAATGGAATATTGACAGCATTTAATTATGGGAAGATATTAGAAATATCCAGCGTCAAAAATAAACAAAAAAGTCCGCTTTTGTAATTTCATCAAGCCTTTATATTAGCTCGACACAGTTCTTACAACTGCGCTCCACCGAAATGCCCGTGAAAATGTCTCCTTTTCTCGGAGTCTCTCAATTTCGCACACAATTTTCTTCGGTTTCGGTAGAGCGCAGTTGTAAGAAGCGTGTCGTGCTAATAATACTGCAATAGGATTTTTTATTCAAAAAAATGCTTGAATTTGTTCTAATAAGTTCTACATCACCAACATACAATGGATTGATTGATAAAGTAACAGAAATATTTTATTTTTCTATTTCCAAAACGACTCTTTAATCGAAAAAAATTGATTCTTACCAATGGGATACGACTCGTTGTATGAATAGACATCCTCTCTCTCAATTCCATCAACAATAAACCACTCTTGTTTCCATACAAATGTCGTAAACTTTTCGGTGTGGTCTTCTGTTCTCCGTCTAACATAAATCCAATTAATTTCTGCGGTGTTACATATGGTTTTGTCAGAAGATGTTGTAATTCAGTTTCAGAAGCACAACAAGTCCACACTGGGTCACCAATCGAAGTGTCAACAAGAATAGCTGAACCAGTGGAAAGCAACAGTTGTTGAAGATATTCATTATGATAGATTTTATGTTTCATTGCTGATTGTCTCCATCTATCCATTTTTGTCGTTTTTTCAGCAATTGTTTCAGCACTAATTTCTAAACTTCTGAGAACTTTTCCAGCGACCGTAGGAACATCCAAGGGAACTGGTGTAGTCTGAATCTTTTCAATTGCTTTATCATCAAGTTTCAGCGAATTGAATAGTTTCTCGTAGGCATAATGCTCAACAGATCGATATCTTTCTCCTTTCATTTCGAATGGGAAGGCATAGTAGTTGGAGAGTGGTCGGAAGATTCCCTGAAATTACAGAATGTTCGAATTCAGATAGAAATGAAAAAAATCACTACATTTCAAATATCTCACCTCCAAACAAATTAGCAAATCATTGATTGAGATCATAGCTACTTTATCATCTTTCTCTTTTGATATTCCCGGGACGAGGAACGTTTCTCTTTGCAAAAGTCCTTGTTTTCGCTTCTCTTGCGTCTCAAACCTCAACCACATCAAATATTTTCTAAAATCCAGCCGGTTTACTCAAAAAAATGACGTTTCTGTACCATACCCCAACCAATTATGACCCAAATCTGATGGTTTCGTGTGTTGATGTTTCATCCAATAAGAGATTTGTCTGGAATCCGCTTTCTCCTTTGCCATCCACTCCATGAATGTTTTATCATCCATTCCGATACCCACTTGAGCATTTTTCTCATCACACACTATCAATAATGCTTCATTTGTTTTCATTAGCGTCCTTTCGAACTCTAGAAGAAATATTCTCATTTTAATTTTGGTTAAATTTAGAAATCACCTTTATCATGTTCAGCTCTCAGCCTGAGACCCTGAAGTGAATATGAATGAAGACTAGTCATTAAATAACCGCCTAGAGTGTTCAAATCATGTCCGTCTGGCATATTTTCTTGTAAAATGACCATCGCTTTTTGTTGAACATCACTGCTAGTTGTACATAAAAGCTCATCGATAATTGGATCCGGTAGTTTCAATGATGCCAATATTGCATGATGTGTGAAGTGCACTGAACTGGGGAATCTGAAAAAATAGATTATAATTTTAGATTGCTGAGAAAAATATACCGTTTTCCTTCGGCTTTAATTGCAAAATTGTAACCGGAATGGAGAAGATCTGTTTCATTACCGATTAATACAATTTTGTCTTCATCCATGTTTGTCTCTGAAATATCAAAGCTATTTCTCCGGGTAGAGAAAAGTAGGGGAACTTTGAAAAGAAAATTGATGTGAATTTAAAAATAAAATAATGTTTTGAAAAATCAGCTTTAAACACGAAGAATGCTGAAAATTAATAGAAAAAAGCTCGGATTTATTCAAAAAACCCTCTTTAGAAGTGAGAGAGTGTGTGACGAGACGAGGAGACAGATTTAAAGGAACATGCAACTTGCAACGGCGCTCGGTCTCAAGGCGAGGTAAGCAGCGAAATGTGTCGGTCGTTGACTGAGTATTCAACGCTAAACCATTGCACGTTGCCTTGGGAGGAAACTTCTTTTGATTTTTTTCACGATTTTTTCAAAATTTGTGCATTAAACTGATATTCAGTGAAGTTTTTGACGAAAATTGTGCGATTAACGTTAGAAAGTAGATTATTTTGATACTAAAAGCAGTTTTCTTTCTGGTAGAATGAAGTTATCGTCGAATTTGTCGCTTTAAAAATATGAGATTTCCTATTTTCGTCAAGAAATATTTGCGGACTTTGATTATGGTTATATATTGAACAAGGGCAAAGGTTAACATATTTTCATCAATTTTTCATATTTATATTTGTTTGTTGACCTCGTTTAAATAATCTTGTTTCAGTTGTTCGTTCGTAAATTAGCTCAGTCCGAGTTTTTCAGATATCGTCAAACAGTGGGCAACATGGCTGCCAATCAAAACGTGACCAAGAAGAAGAAGGCCGTCATCGGCGGAATCTTCAAGGCTGAGCTTAACAACTTCTTGATGAAGGAGCTCGCTGAGGACGGATACTCCGGCGTTGAGGTAAATTAGAGTCATAGTGTATCTATAAAAAGAAGTTGTTTTAAGGTCCGCAGCACTCCAGCTAGAGCTGAGGTCATCATCATGGCCACCCGCACCCAAAACGTTTTGGGAGAGCGTGGACGCAGAATTAAGGAGCTCACCTCGGTTGTTCAAAAGAGATTCGCCTTCGAGGAGGGATCTGTTGAGGTAAAATTTTCATTTCGCAATTTGGCACTCAATTTTATTTTATAGCTCTACGCCGAGAAGGTCTCCAACAGAGGACTCTGCGCTGTCGCTCAGTGCGAGTCTCTCAGATACAAGCTCGTTGGAGGACTTGCCGTCCGTCGTGCTTGCTACGGAGTTCTCCGCTTCATCATGGAGTCTGGAGCTCAAGGAGTTGAGGTAAGTGTTATTATTTGTTTTTAATCAATAACCGAAAGTCGGCTTTTAAAATGCTAGTTTTTTTCTAATTAACAAATTCCAATTCATCAAAACAAGTGATTCATAATTATAGGTTATTGTCTCCGGAAAGCTTCGCGGACAGCGTGCCAAGGCCATGAAGTTCGTCGACGGACTCATGATCCACTCTGGACACCCAGTCAACGACTACATCCAACAAGCCGTCAGACACGTCCAACTTCGTCAAGGTATGATTTAATTTATCAATCTCTGCTTAAAACTATTTGTAACATTTCAGGAGTCATCGGAATCAAGGTCAAGATCATGCTTCCATACGACCCACGTGGACAGAACGGACCAAGAATCGCCCTTCCAGACCATGTCCAAATTGTTGAACCACAAGAGGAGGTTATTCCAAAGGAACCACACAGCCAGCACAAGGAGGAGAAGAAGGACGTTCAGGTCCCACCAGCCCAACCAGTTGCTCCAGTTCAATAAACTGTTGTTACTTTCCAAATAAATTGTTGGTTAATTGTTACTCTTTTTTGTTAAGGACACTTTAATGTTTGAAAATCGGCTGGTACTTTCGTTGAACAAATAAGGGGAGGAGCTTCGCCGCAAACTGTTTCGTTGCAGAACCACCATTCATAAACACGCTGATAAGCGTGGTTGACCTCGGTTGGTGTCTCACATCGTCTTGTTTCTCTTCAATTTGTCTCATTTCGATTTTCTCCTCTCCGCCTTTTGAGATAACCCCACTCCTTCACATAATGTACGTCTTCTCTTTTTCGGTTCTTCTTTCCCTTCTAACAATGCCGATGCTTCCACCAGTTGCAAATGCGCTTAAACGGTCTGAAACTGGCGCTGAGGAGACTTCTGAGCAGGATGCGGCTAAGTTAGTTCGTCGTTATTTTCCAAAGTTTTCGGTGGTGGTGGTGAAGGCATTTTTATCTTTGTTGTTGATTTTTGGTTCCTTAAAATGTGGAGAAATCATGAAACCTAAATGAGTAACCAATTCAGGAGAACCAAAGTGATCGATATGGCTCAAAAAGTCACCCGTCAAATAATTAGCTCTGCTAATGCTCCAGGAGCCATCGGACCATACAGGTATCTAGTTCTAATTTTACGTTTTGAACATTGCAATAACTTGTTTTCCAGCCAAGCCGTTCGCGCCGGAAACACTATCTACCTCTCCGGATCTCTGGGATTGGACCCAAAAACCGGTGATTTGAAGGAGGGAATCGTTGAGCAAACCCACCAAAGTCTCAAGAATATCGGAGAGGTTCTCAAGGCAGCCGGAGCCGATTATGGACATGGTAATAGATTTGTTTATTGTGGTTTACTTTTAAAACACTATTTCAGTCGTGAAAACCACGGTTCTTCTCCAAAACATTTCCGACTTTGCCACCGTGAACGAGGTCTACGGACAATATTTCAAGGCTCCATATCCAGCTCGTGCCGCCTATCAAGTCGCCGCTCTTCCAAAGGGGGGACTTGTTGAGATTGAAGCCGTCGCCATCGCTGGTGAAATTGAAGAAGTTCAAAATTAAATTGATTTTCTATGCATAGTTTTCCCATTTTCATGTGATGATCGTATAAACTTTTCATTCAATTTTAAATAACGTGGCACGTTCTGAAATTCTTGAAATTTTTCAAAAACCTTTTTCTTCTGTGGACTTTTTTCCGCCTCATTTCTACATCGACTTGGGACGAGTTCGGCGATAATTCTTCGTGGTTGATACTCATTCTATTATTGCAAATAACGAAATCAAGAGAAACTCGATTAGAGGACAATAATTTGTGAAAAATGTCGAAGAAACCAACTTCAAAACTTCCAACACAAGTTGCTGAGGTGATTTATGAATTGATTTGAAGTTCTAGAAAAATCAGAAAACTTCTATGTTTCAATTCAATATTTTAACAGATTTTAATGCTGAAAAATTACTGTTCTGTTTCAAAATTAGGTCGAAATACTCATGATGTGGAACTCTGACGAGAGACGAGAGATGCAGAGAAAATAGTAAACGCGCTCTACCAAAAAAGTATATGCGCGGTTTTTCAAATTTAGATTTTTAATCAAATTGCAAACGCGCTCTATCGCATTTGAAGTTAACAAACGCGGGTATTCAAATCCAGGTTTTTACAACTTTTTTAGATGAGTGCCGCTGTATCTGACAATGACGTCATGATGGACGAAGCGAAGCGGAATGAGAGTTTCGAAAAGAGAAGTGACGATTCGAATAGTTAGTGATTGGGCTGAAGTTTTCTAGGTCATACTACCATCAAAACTTTCAGAAAGATTCGCGGAGTGCTTCATAAAAACGTTGCTAAGCTGCAAAGGGATCTCAAAAACAATCAAAACAATGGATATTCTTAGACTGACATGTATGGAAACATACTCTATTGATAATACGGAAAGCATTTAGATATTTGCAAAAAGATATTCGAAGCTCAAGGTCGTCTAGTGGAAATCGATGGTCCCGTACGTATTTGTGGAGATCTTCACGGTCAATTTCCAGATTTGATTAGACTATTCGCTCAGGTAGCAAACGTGCTCTATTGAGAACTTCAATAGAGCGTATTTGCAGGGTGGTTTCCCCCCGGATTCGAATTATATGTTCCTCGGAGATTACGTTGATCGTGGAGCGTATAGTCTGGAAGTTATTCTTCTTTGTCTCTCATTCAAAGCTCGTTATCCGAATAACTTCATGATGTTACGTGGAAATCATGAGTTGGCACACATCAATGATAAATATGGATTCAGAGAGGAAATATTCACTCGGAAGGGAGAATTTGCAATCCCGATTTATGAGGAGTTCACCGTAAGAGGGACATTCGGACAAACAGACAGATGTACTCTCGGATTTCAGAAAATGTTTGATGTGATGCCACTGGTTGGTCTGATTGGTGGACGAATCCTTTGTATGCATGGAGGAATTTCGAAACAACTCAAGTCACTGGACGATTTGAGAAAATTGAGAAGGTACGCTATGGCCTAGCTTTTCTCAAACCATGGCCTAACATTTTCTAGTCCATTCAACTTGGAAGACGACTGCCTTGAGAACGACATCCTGTGGTCGGATCCGGGAAAAGGATCAACCGGCTGGCAACCGAATCCACGTGGAGCAAGTGTAGTTTTTGGGGAAGACGCGGTGATTGAGTGTTGTAAAATGTTGGATATCGATTTGATTGTGAGAGGACATCAATGTGTTCAGGATGGTTATGAGTTCTTTGCTGGAAAGAAACTTGTGGTACGTTCTAGAATGAACTTGACAACTTTTCAGTAACTGCCACAGTTTTTACTGTATACGCCTTTAAAGATAGACAACTGAAATATAGTTATCATTTCCAGACAGTGTTCTCTGCTCCTCACTACTTGGGAACTTTCACAAATAACGCTGCAATGTGCAAAGTGTCCGCTGGATTACAGGTCTCATTTGAAGTGCTCATACCGGAGGATCTGAAAGTGGAAGAGAGAAAAATGGGACCCGAATCGACGGCCGCTGAAATGACTCAATGAAACTAGAAACTTGTTTTTAGATTATTCACTCTTTGATGATGATATTGAGATATTTATGAAGTCAAATATGACATTTGAATATTTGAGGACATACAGACAGACAGACAGAGATTGTACGGACTGTTCCTAAACAATCCAAATATACTATTTAGAAACGTTTTAAAAAACAGTGATCAAATTTTATAAATCCATAACTGCGGAGGAAAGAATCGTACAAAATGTATTAACTATGAGAACAACCGGAATAAAGTTACCTCCTGTCACTTGGAAAAGTTTTGCTAGCTTCGTTATTTCCAGAGATTTTAAAAACAAGCTACTGATATTGAGAGAGTGAGATAGCGCAGAGAAGCTAGAGTGTCTAACTTCTCTACCAGAGCTGTGCGGAAGTAAAATTTTTGAAAAGGGAAGAAGGAAGAAGGAAGAAGGAAGTCGAAGGAAGGAATTCCGCACAGCTCTGTTCTCTACGCTCTCTTACTCTTACAGAGTAAACTGTTTGATTTTAAAAGAGTATATCTCGACTCTTTTCTGTTCCGTTAGATAACCAATCCCTCCTTATCAAATTCTCAAACTCACTCTTCAAAACGTGGTTTAAACTCTACACTTTTTTTCAAAATTTGAATTCAATAGAGCAAATCCATCTCCTCATTATCAATATACAACTTTTCGTCTCTCCAAAATGTGCACTTTTTCTCTATTTGAATTCCCCGATGTACCCATCTAAAAACAAGAAAATCTCGTAGTCAGGCGTAAAATAATACGAGAAAAAAGTAGAGAGAGACAAGAAAATGATTAGAAAAAGAGGTTACTTACTCTCTCTTTTTTCTCCACTCTCTCTCTCTTTATCGCTTAGCAACCGCCCTTCTTCTTTCGAAAAAAAGAATACGCGCATCCTGATAGCATCAGAAGGCTCCGAAGACGTCGTCCGCTTCTCCTCTCCTCGTTCTTGTTATTGTTATTCGTATTTTGAATGGTCACCAAATATGCATCTGTCAAGGCACCTTGCCTACTAGGCATTAGATATAAAACTATATTTATCATTCTACAAATCGTAAATGCAATCCGTTATTATATCCGTCCAGAGGAGTTCGATGCTAGATCTTCTTGGAAACATATCACAGTGATATGTGTTGCTTTTCCAAGTGCGTGCGCTTTCTTACATGGATCAATTGGAAATGAGAAGAATTGGGAATGGGCACAGCACTTTCTGGTGAGGATTTCAGGTTTCATAGACTGTTCATCTTTGAATGTGACGACGCAGAGAAGTCAGACACTCTCGGAGGTTCAGACGAAATATCTCAAAAACTGTCAGAGCTGTCAAGAAGTTAAAAAAACATATTAGCACGCCACGCTTCTTCCAATCGCGCTCTACCGAAACCGAAGAAAATTGTATTCGAAATTGAGAGACTCCGAGAAAAGGAGAATTTTTTCAAGGGCGTTTCGGTGGAGCGCAGTTGTAAGAACTGTGCCGAGCTAACATGTTTGTGCCAATAAATTCGACAGCCCATAGTTTTTTGATATCTCTTTTTAATTTCGAGATATTTACCAACAAACCAACTAAATATCGACAGTGAGAGAGCGCAGAGAAGCGAGACTGTCTCACTTCTCTGCGCCCTCTCTTCTCTCTACACACTCATTTTTGTTTTCAGGTGGGCGCAGGAGGTGTCTACATGCTCAATATAATTATCAGCAATGTATCATTTATATTTACCCCAGAAAATGACCCGATTCGGTTGGAGTATCTACGAGATCAAGGAATCTATTGGCTCGAAACACACAGTAAGTGAAGAGGAGGTTTTTAGATGAAAGATTACAGTACCCTCAAATTACAGTAACCATCGCAATGTGGTTTATCGCAAGAGCCGAGATTCGATATTATAGTTCAATTGAGTATTTGAATAAAATGAATGAAGAATATGTATCACTTCACCCGAAGAAAGTGAACAAGCGACAACGAAAAGCGGAGGAAAACTCGGACAAGGAAAAGCCAAAAAAACAAAGTTGGTTCGAGAGAATTTTCGGAATCTAACTGGGAAAACGGAATTCTCGTGAATGTGCCAAACCCTTCTGTACAATTACCACGTCTTTTGTATCTAATCGTATCATTTCAAAGTTTTTGTGATATTTCAAACTCATCTGTCGCTTATTTCTACTGCATTATAAAAAGCAATAATTCTTCCATTTTTTGTGATTTGATTCTCAAAATTGAGCCGAATAAAAATTTTCAATAAGAAACATACTCGTCCGAATATCCATGTTCATGCCGTCTCACGATAAACTACTTAAAGTAAAAACACGTCAACGGTGCGCCAGAGCTGGAGCGTTGAATAGTAGTCCGGAATCCGAATTCCGAAAGTCCGGATTTCTGGGTTTTTTTTCTCATTCCGGTGCCGGATTTCGGATTCCGTTTTCTTGAGTTTCCTATTTCCGAAACCCGGTAGTTAAAATTTTCAATTCTTTTAAGATTAAAAGACGACTATAGTCTTTTTTCGATGGGATTCTTAAAAGTAGTTTTAATTTTTATTTATCATTAAAAACACTAGAAAAATGACTTGGTCTTGCAAATTTAGCAAATCATTCGAAATTCCGGAATTCTGATTTTTTTTCGTTCCTGTTCCGGATTCTGGAAATTTTATTCCGGTTTCAAATTTCAGATTCCGAGAAAAGGAAAATTTTCATTCCGTACTACTATGGAGCGTTACAACCACGTCTTCCGCATAACCATGTTCACAGAAATTGAGACAGAACATTTCAGGTAACATCCATTTTATGAGGCTTACTTGATTTTTAGGTTCCTGCTGGTACTCCGTCCCCCACTTGTGCATGTCTATGTCCCCGTTTTTCCGTATGTCCCTAACAACAAAAATCAGTCAGAATTGTTCATATATTGACAAAAAGAAGCTGAGATGATGTACAAAATAAAAGCAAAATGAAGCGATATGTCCAGTTTTCAAAAAGAAATTCTCGTATATGTTTCCATTAATATTTACAATTTTCGAGGAGTTGATCTATCTAGAAATGTTTTCTCAAGAACCATTCAGCCACGTGTGGAGGCAGTAGTTTCGTGTAAGCAGTCTGCATTCCTCCAGTTGTCTCTTGTCGTTTCTGGATGTTCTTTGTGAACATATCACGGAGAGTACTGGATTCCACTTCTGTAAATATACGAATTGAAATTTGAATTTTGGAATTTCTGGATCTCACCAGATAGAATGACGAGGATGATCAGAAGAATTGAGAAGATGTTAACATTCATTTTTGTGTTTTAGAAATAGAAATTTTTAGATTTAATCAGAAAATTGCTGATTTTCCCCACTGATTCCTCTCCTTTTTATACTTTTCCAACAATAGCTCAAATGATAAAAATAGAAAAAATGGAGAGATGGGACCGCCCACTTCGATCGGAATGACCTCATCAGACCACATGCGATCATTGTGATTCTTCTTCTGAGAAAGAAAGAATTGGACTAGTTTTTGGTCGGTTGGAGATGGGATGGGAGGAGTGTAGATTGTAGGGTGCAAACAGAGATAGGAGAAGAAAATGGTCAGTGTTGGAACGGAACGATTGTACTGGGTGCAGCTGAAAGAAGGAAGAGAAAGAGATGGAGAGGGGGAGTGTGAGGATAAGCTGATAGACGATCGTCCATTTTGTTATTTCGTTGACTACTGGAACTGAAATTTTAGAAAAATCTAATTTAAAAAATAAAACGAGCATCCCAAATTATCCTTAAATGTCCGAAAATTACCTACCGTAAAACCTGTAATAGAGGCGCCCCTAGTGATGACTCTTCGTTGCAGTATATCTCGGTTCCCAAAGGAAATATCAAAAAGCTGTTAACTGAGAAAATATAGCTTAATACTCATAGAATATTTTTTCAGTGGAAAATTTTTTTCATATCTTTAAAGGATGCTCCAAACTCTTGCTAGCGGATACGCCTCTTTTACAGGTTTTACGGTATTTTGAAGAACTTCTCACGACGATATAAACTACTCCATGATTATTACTTTAAAGTATGTTATAATTCAAAACTAGATATTCAATTTTGTAGTGAAAATTCGTTTAGATTTCTCGTTTAGTTTTCGAGATACTCGCTTTTGAATACAGGCAACAATTTCAAACCAACTAAATATGGAAGAATTTCGTTGACTTTCAGTGTGTTAAGTCTTTAATACGTTTCAACCATAATTAATGATTTTGACTATGAAATAATTGAAGTTTGGTGATGCGGTTACTGTAACGGAACAACAAATGTCTCTCCTCTTTTTAAAAATTGGTCTAACTCATCCCTATGTTTTTCTCATGTTCCAGATAGGTAAACATCAGTGTGTTTAACCTAGGATCTCAGATTTCAGACTTGACATCTCTCCGACTCTTTTTCTCCGGGACCTTCCATCTCCCCCGTATCGTTCAAAATAACAATCTTCGTGATCCTTCAAAAATCGTCTAGACGTTCTCTGCATTATCTCCACATGACTGAACCTCCAGATATTCCGTTTTGCAAGAATGTGATATATTGTGATGGGGACACGTTGTCGACACATGGTCGGTTTGATCTCCTAGTTCATTTGGTGTGAGAGAACACAAAGATCTATCAATGGAAATTACCGTTTGTTATTGTTCAGTCTGGTCATGGTCGCTATGATCTTTCAAGAATCTCAAGCGATTTTTGTGAGAAAAATAGAAGAAGGAAAGAAGAAGAAGGAGGTGGTTGGAGGAGAAGATCGGAGGGGTACTGTAGTTAGGGTTCACTTCGTTCTTTTATGGTTTGTGATGGGGTTTTTCGTTTTATTTGTTACTATGTCCAGATAAGAAGTGACTGACTTCTCTGCGAGCTTTCTTACTGTATTCTGCATATACAGTACCGTGCAGTAAGATATACAATTTGGTTGAAATTGACCAACTTTAAGGGGGGTGTTACGATATCATTGATTGTCCCACAAAGTAAATTATGTATAAATCGTACAGAACAAAGGTAGAGCTTCATTTTTGTAGTTGACAACTCTTTTGTACCGACACTCTCCCGAGAGTTATGATCATTTTAAGGGGACAGTTCAAAAATCACTCCATTTTGCACTTAAATGGTTTGTCGATATGTAACTTGCTAGGAAGTTCTCGTACAAAAAAGTTTTCAACTACAAAAATGAAGCTTTAGCTTTGTTCTATATGATCCATTAAAAATTTACCTTGGTGAAAAAATCAGTGAATACCGTAGCGCCTCTCAAAGTTGGTCCTTTTTAACTGAAAAAGGCCAAATTGTATATCTTACTGCGCGGTACTGTAAAGAGAGATGGAGTTAGAGAGAATCGAAAGAAGCTAGAGTGTTTGGTTTTTCTGCGCGCTCTTTTTAATTGAAACGTTTAAATCGAGATTAGAAGAGCAACACTGTCAACTTTATTCAACAGCTTCTCCCTGGATTCTGAGGAAATGGGATCCCAATTGTTCCCCCCAGAACATCTTCCAAGTTTCGATTCAAGTCTAGACGAACAAATCACGCTACCAATATATATTCCTAAAAGTACCACTTCTCTTCTTCTTCTTCACTTTTCTCCGTCACCCCCGGAAACCATTCTCGGAGCAATATATCAAGTGTCACTTTGTCGTGCTCTCCGTCCAGCTCTAAACGAGAGAAGAGGTGTGTCGTTTCACATAAATCTGTCGAGTATTCCGTAACAAATTGGTCTTTTTTCTTCCTATTCTTTTTCATTTTCCCTATCTTTTTCTCCATTTGTGTCAGTTTCTATTTTGGATTGCAAGTGAATCCCTTTTCTGACGTCATATCCTGCCGAGAGATCATTATTTGGGTAGAACAGTGTGGTGCTGTGTCGTAGAAAGTTGAAAGATAACATTGAAAAAAAGAAGAAAGAAGAGGAATGGGTTGATATGGTCGATTGTCGATGGTCAACACACTTTGTGATCGGAAATAAATGAGTAACACAAATGGAATGGAACAGAAAGAAACTAAGAGAGAATGGTTTGAAGATAATGAGGGTTTGGACTGTGTGTTTTAGAACAATCAGATGGGTGGGTTGGAAGGGGGAAATAATAAAAAAGGAAGTCTGTCTATGGGGATGTTTGTCCGAAAGATTTTGGATAAATTAGAACAAAATAAGGATTTGTGGGATCAAGTCAGAACCAACGGAGTCAAATCTTTGCTGAATCTAGGTCAGATGAATACAAAAGTGATGCGGATTCTTTTTTGTTTGAGTTTCAGTTTTGGTCAGAGTTTGATCTTGATAATGGATTTGACATTACGAATTCATGTGAGAATCAAAAAATTTTAACACTGAAAATGCATAAGCTATGTTCTCAGTTCAACAAATTAGTTTGAATGATGTCTAATTTATGCGTAATTTGACAAAACCTGAAAAACGCATAGTCAGAGCTTTCCAAATTAAAACTGTCCGGATCAGGACTCGTACGAATCAGAACCGATTAAAAGATGGTTAAACGTTACATTTAAGCAATTAGACCTGGATTTGACTGTTCTCATTCGGACGCAATTCAGATTCTGATTCGTAGTCTCCCCGTTCGTTTTTTATAAATTTCCATCCAAGCCGTAATTTGTCTTTCCCTAACTCCTTCACTTCCTTCCTAGTTTTTCTCAATTTTTCCCATCGTAACCCAGGCAACCCTCTCTCTTTCAACTCAGTCATCAACGACTTCTTCATCTCCAGATACGAGAGAGAAAAAAGAAAAAAGAAGGAATGGAAGTTGGCTCTTTCCTCCGTCCAATTTGTGTTTCCTTTCTCTCCTTTTTCTTATTTCTCTTCCTCTAGTAATTATTTCTAGTAGCACCTCCTGGAAGACAGCTCCCGTGGAGAGTCACCCAAAAGAACAAACTACCAAAAGAATGAAGAGAAAAGAGAAATAGAGAGATAATGTGTCTAAAGACAATCGGTTCTCAAAAAACTAGTCTCTTTAAGAAGAATGGAAGACTCTCAAAGGTTCCAACCAGCCAACCCAAATATGTATTTTCCCGTTGTCTGTCTGTCTGTTTGTCCAGATATCACAGTTAAGTTCTACTATTTTTATTGGTGACATTATGCGTTTTCTGCTCATCTGAATTTTCGGCAATCGGTGTGTTCAGTTTCCTGATGACCCCCGTTTCAGAAATTACAGGTTCTGAGCCATTTCACCTAATATTTTTCTTGTTAACATATTTTTTCGAAAGTTAAAACCCATTTTGGTTTTTTGCAAAAAAAAGCCAAATTTTCGACTATAGATTTTTAATACATAGCACATTTTTTGACTCCGGACCGGGCCGAGATTTTGCAAGTCTGATATTCGGATGTACTGATTTCCGTTTTCTATAGCTTCAAAACAGCTTTTTTCTGTAAAACTTGAAATTTCTGCACGTCTCTCTGTGTGCCCAAAAGTCCGCTCTGAGATGACAGCGATTCTTTGAATTTTGAAAACCTCTCAATGTTCATCACTTGTCTGTCTGTCTGTCTTTCGGTATGTCTCGATGTCCCCTGACCAAATTATGTGCAGTGGTAGCTGAATGGTTATGTCCTACCCTATCAAAACGATTCGTCCGAAAGTATATCTGTTTATCTGTGTGTCCCCTCATTCCTAGAGGAACCCCATCAAAAACCCAAAACTGACTCCTCCCCCTTCCTACCCTATCCTCTATATATTTTTTCAACCTCTCTCATCAAGTATTCGTGTTTTTTTCTCTCTCTTTTCAGAAAGACTCGTCGTTTTTTTTCTTTTCAAGAGAGCATGAGTATATTATCGCCCTCCGTCCCCCTTATTTTTTTTGAAATTTGTTGTGGTCATTCATCTGCTCTGAAAATTCTTCTAAACGCTATACGTGGCTTGTATACTTGTTTTCAGCCCATAGAGTTCCAGCATTGATATATCTATATAGTTCATCCATACTCTGAGTCCCCAGTGAGGAAGGAATACGTGGGAGGACTAGATTAATTGGAATGATAGCAGAAGAGACAAACAGATCGAGTGTTTCTTGAGAAAAGTCTGAATCTAGAACATCCTCGAAGTCAGGAGGGATTAGTTGGAATTCTAGGCCATGGGTTTTAGGCCGATTTTACTGTGGATCTGTTTTCCAGATACATTCAGGGAGCCCTAGTTCTCCATAATTTTACGTATTTAATTCATTAATTTTCTGATCAAAAATTGGCCTATGACTGCCTCAGGGACTAGTTTACCTGTAGTTTGTATTCCCAGGCCACGTACAAAATTGCTAGCTTTCCCTATCCAAATTCCCTTTCACATCTCTACAATATTTTCTTCATTTCAATCTGTTTCGTTTCTTCATTTTTTTTGTTTCAGTGACTACTACAATGAATGTTTGAATAAAGAAAGAGATTCAGAGAGAAGAAAAAAAAAAGAAAAAAGAAAAACCAATGAATATCAAATGATTAGGAAAAAATAGGGAGGAGAGAAGAGAAATAGAGATTCTTGACCTTTTTTCGAGGATAGAGGGATAAGGTGGCCTAGAAATCCAGATATTTGGGAAACTAGGCCAGGGAAAATATGTGGTTTAGAAATTACCTAGTTCTCCTCCTGAAAAGCTAATTTGGACTTGAGATTTCCTAAGATTAAAAGCACCAAGACATCGTGAGAAACCTGAATTCTAGACAGTTTCTCATTAACAAATTTGAAAGAAACAGTTACGGCAAAACTTCTTTTGGAGGACTAGTTTTTCAAACAATGACCTAGAAGACCTAACTTGGAAAGCTAGTCCTCGTATTGATTTAGCCTTTTTGATAAATTCTGGAGGATTATTGTGTTCCAAGAACAGAAAGATCCAAAATCGTGGTCATAAAACTTCAAAAGTGACGAGAAATTGGAGGAATTTGTTTTCTATCGAATGTTTTTGGATTTCTAGTTTCCAGTGAATGACCTAGAATTCCAAATGTTGGATTACTCTTCCACGAACCAAATTTTTTGGAATTCCGTGTTGCAAATTTTAGTTTAGAAGCTATCAGCTTAACACAGTTCTTACAACTGCGCTCCACCGGAATGCCATTGAAAGATGTCTCTTTTTCTCTGAGTCTCTCAATTTCGCACACAATTTTTTTCGGTTTCGGTAGAGCGCGGTTGTAAGAATCGTAACGTGCTAATAAACAACTGAAAGTCTAGATCAGCTGAAATCGAATTTTCTGAATCACGGTCTCGAAATCCAAATCTTCAGAAAACTAGTCCCTCTGTCCAGTTTTCTCTAGATACCGCCCCTTTCCAGGAATTTCATTCTTTCTCAGTCCGGCTCCTAATCTAAATATCCAATTGCTTCGAACCCAACCCAATATAATAATAATAAGGAAAACAAGGGTCAGAGAGAGAGTTATTACTCTCTCTTTTTCTTCTTTTGAAACCAACCGACCCCTCACTAATAATTAGTATTTCTTCTCCTTCTTCTTCTACTTTTTGTTTCTTCTTTTCTCTTTTTTCTTCCCAAAATTTTCAATTTCTTTTTTCTTTTGTCTCTCTCAAAAATTGAATTATATCCCCTCTCTTGTCTTATAAGTTTCTGACTTTTTAAGCCGTGAAATTAGAGAAGCAGAGAGCTCGAACAAGTGGGCGGAGCTTATCGTTTGGAGCAAGAAGGCGAGTGACCAGGGAGTCAAACAGAGCACTGGAATATTTCGGGTGCTCTTTTCTTCTCTTCTAGCACCTTCACTTTCTTCTTCTTCCTTCACTTCTTCCTCATTCGTCACTTTTATTGCTCTGTTTATTTGAGTGTCCTTATATTGATCAGTTACGAATTTAAATAAATGGGTGGTCCATTTATTCAGATCTATCTCAACAATGACTAAAACATCACGGGGACTAGTTTCTCCGTATTGGTTTCCTAGGTCACCATTTGAAAAAATAGTTCCCTTAACTTTTTGTCATATTTGCAGTTTTAGAACTCAATTTTTTTAAATTCTGATTAGTTACATCACCTGATTCAAAAGAAAACTTGCAAAAACTTTTTTTTCAAAGATTGTCCAGGGACTAATTATGGTTTCCTAGGTAATCGTCTGAAAACTAAGGCCATCATTTGCAAAAAAATAATTCTTCTTCAAAGACAAATCTTTCAATGTCCAATTTTTGTGCTGTAGATCATAGGATTCACAGAAATTCAGCAGCTATCAATACGTGGCCTTGTTCTTGAAGTTTGGGTTACTTGGCCACTTTTTGAAAAAGTTGGTCCCTACAATTTTTCGTTACTTTTGAGATTTTGTACTTCAATGTTCGATTTTTAAGATTTTGTGAAAATGACAGCGCTCTGAAACCTATCACCTAGTTTTCAACAGTACGATTTATTGAAAAATTATCATTTCCACAAAATAATTTTTCCTATGCTAGACCACTATCACTGTTTTCCAGAAAACTATTTTTGTTGACACCCTAAAGAATGAATTCAGGATCACCTGCCTTCATACCATTCCCCTCAAACTCGAAACACTTCCCACAGGTGTTTTCAGATTTCTGAATTCTCAAAAAAACAAAACATTTGACCCAGAAGCCATACCAATTTTCATTTACTACCTATGTGTGTATTTATAAATCTTTACTCATTTTATTTCTCTCTCCATCAGAATTCTGATTCCTCCAGATTCTAATCTCCCTTTCCAAAAGTCAATCTAATTTGTGTCTGAGTACAACTCTCTCCTCCACCTCACTCAACATATTCACTTATCAGATTGTTCCCCCTTTTCTCTCTAAGCTCCGCCCACTTTTTGGAAAGCTAAACCACGCAAAGAAACCAATTACTCTCCAATTCTTTTCTCTTCTGATTTCTTGAAAAAGAGAGAGAAAAAGAGAGAAAAGAAGGAGAAAGAGGAGGAGAAGCGTGACCGATTTATCAATAGCTCACTAATTTTCTATGAGAAAATTTGTACTTTTTATCTTTTTCGTTCCCATGACTCCATACTTCCTACTTTTACCTGAAAATCGTGTACTTGTGTTAGCAGTTCTTGGTTCTTGAAGCTTCTTATTTTTAGTTTTTTTGGGGGAGGTTCATTGAAGCAAAAATTCAGATTTCCACTTTTTTTGTGTCGCCATCTAGCAAAGATTGATTGTAAAAAAAAGTTTGAAGCTACAAAATTGTTCTTCTAAAAGCTTCGCAAATTTTTTATAGCTTTGCTACTTCAAAACATTTTCCAGTTTTATAAAAGAGAGCGCAGAGAAGTCAGATACTCTAACATCTCTGCACTCTCTTTCTCTCTCAATTCCACATTATTTCAAAGTTGTCAATTCCTGTAATAATGGTCTAGATGTATTCTATAATCTGTTTTTTAAAATCAGGACGCCCTTCTTTATGTTTCCCCTGAAATCGTGATTCCTTTCATTTATCTTTTATTATCATCATCCTCATTTTACCTCCCAAATCCATACTTTGCAGACATTTCCCACCAGAAGGATAATGTGAGAGATGAGGAATCAATGTTGGTTGACTATTCTTTTATTGACAATTCTTCGAGCAACTTGGGCTTATTCAATGCACCATGACACTCATCCAACTCATTCACAAGAAGACAAAAAACAGTTGTTGGATAGGCAGAGGTCACATTGTTTTAGGTGAGTGAGAGGAGAGTTGCTTATTAGCACGGAACGCTTCTTACAACCGCGCTCTACCGAAATCCCATGAAAATTATGTGCGAAATTGAGAGACTCGGAGAAAAAGAGATATTTTTCAAGGGCATTTCGGTGGAGCGCAGTTGTAAGAACTGTGCCGAGCTTATATACCGTAAATACTGTATTATAACGGCATGCCGTTATATTTTTCAACCGGCTCCTAGAGAAATTTTGTGGTTTCAGAAACTTATTAAAATTTACCGGAAAAAATTTTTTGGGAGTTCTATCGGCTGATCAAGAAGTTACTAATCACGCTGCTTCTAATCAGAACCAAAAAAAGACACCGGGATGATCACATTCATGAATTCTGGGTATAGATGGGGTGCCGTTATAATACAGGTGTCGTTCTATTACAGGTGCCGTTATAATACAGTATTTACGGTATATATATATATATATCAGGTACTGCTTAACTAGAAATTTATTCCACTTGGATCTTCTTCGCTTATATTTTGAAGTATCACCAATCAATTTTCAGTTGTGCCTCATTCGTCTACCTTCCCCTCTGGTCTCAGCTAATGCATCACTACTATCCACCCAAAAATTTCACTGATCGATGTTGGCAACCTGATGCTGGAATCGGTCTCGTGCCCTGCTCTTCAGCATGTTTCACACTAGTCGAGAGGATCGATGGTGAGGATTGTGAGTTTTTATGTACTAACATTTTTCAATTGGTAGCTGCTTAGATTTAGGGCTCGTTAGTCTTCATGATCTCGTACTTTCTTCCTCCTCTTTTTCTCTACACATTTCATTTCAGTTTTCACTCTAACGAATTCATTGAAAATGTCTCCTTCCTCTAGCCTTCTCAATTTCAATGTATATCGTGGGTCCTAATCAAAAAAGAGCAAAAAGAGAGAGCAAGCCCTCTTGATGTCAAAAGTGCACACCTCACACACACACCTCAATGACAATCTGCGTCTCTCTCCAGATAACACTGTCTCCTTCTTTCTTTTTTGGAAACGACGTTGTCGTGTGTATTGGCAGAGACAGGCGCCGCATTTTTCATTAGTAGAAAGAAGTCAAAAACGGGAAAAAAGATATCCACATGCACTCGAAAATTTGGGTGTTTCAAATATATTGAGACATTGACACACGTTTTGGAAGGACTTGGATTGCACACTTTGGAATCTGGGATGGAACGTCTGAAGTTGGTTCTGGGACATTTTGGAACTGAAGTTATATTTTGGTCTGATGAGGTAATGACCGAGTAGTTTACAAAGCAAGAATCATTGCTCTATGTTCTTTCACGGTGGCCAGAATTGTAAAATCTCGGCCCGGATTCAAAAAATGTACACAATTTTTCCACAATAATTTTGGAAACATTTTGAAATTTTTATCAAAGTCAAAAATCCTATATACGCTAAAGTTCTAATCGATTTTCATAGCCGAAAATTCGACTTTTTGCAAAAAAAAATGTCTAAAAATTGAAATTTTCAAATTTTTGTACGGAAACCCGGTGAGAAATTTCAAATTGGCACGGTCCGGCTCTCTCAATTTCAATATCCGACCTTTTCACTGTAAATATCTGGAAACCCAGACAGGTTGTCCATAACTCACTGACAACAAAATTAGAAATCCAGATCAGCTTAACCCGCAACCGTTAATTTTACATCCTGCAAATTTTACTGAAAATGAAAAAGTGATTTAACTTTTTAGGAGGTCTATATGAACTCACTTTAAAACGTTTTCTGAACTTTTCTGGCGTCCCATTTTCTTATCCGTCGCCTGAGCCCATTCCTCTGCTCCCCGTTTCCGGACCTTTATGACTTCTAATGGTTTCCTGGGGAGGCCTTGAGTCTATCGGTTAGTAAAAATAGTATAAGTTTGAAGGGAAAGTGCATGAGACTTTCAGATCTAGGGATCCAGACTCCTAGATCTATACAAAAAAGTAATTAATTATCCACCAATTCCGCACCTCATAACTCTTCTCACTTATCAATTTTCGAAAATCTCCGACACCTCTCAAAGAAATAAACAATTGGTTCTTCTCTTCATTCTTTTTTTTGAAAAACAGCTAATCGTAAATCAAATGGAAAAGATAATGATGACGGAGTTGTTCGGAGAAAATGAGAAGATCCGAGATCTAGATAGGGCATTTTTTGTGGAATGAGAGAAGAAATAGAGCTCGGAAAAAAAAGGAAGAAGGGATAATGAAGGAACAGGCGCTGCTTAGATGTTAACCAGCTCCTGGAAGTTTTGAGTTGAGAATTTTGCTCTTTAGATGTCGCCGCAGATGTCTAGCCTGACTGCAGCTCTGTATCTTTTCCAATAAACTCTTTCAACCTCTCCAATTCATTTTTTTCTAAGCAGCTCCCAAGCATCTCTAGACTCTCTAGACACTAATAAATTGACTTTTCCTCCAAATAATCTATTATTATTTTTGTATCCCTTCTCTCTCCCAGCCACCAGCATAATTTGCTCATCCTTTTCTCTCTCTCTACCAACCTAATATGATATTCGAAGAGTGAAAATGACCAACCGAATAATTAGTTAGACATCCCATCCCTTTCTCTTTTTCCTAACCCATATTAGTAGTATCCTCCATAAAGAATGAGTCCCCAGAAGAAGAAGAAAACAACAATTTCAGTTTTGAAATCTAAAAGAGAGAGAGAGTCAGGGGGTCCGAAATATATCACATCCATCAATGTCTTCGTTTTCAATTGATAGAACTAAACGGGGGTCGGATGGTCATTTTGGAGGGGAAGGAGGACACGAAAAAATAGAATAAATAATTGGGAAACGAGAGGGAAAAGTGGAAAAATGACTCATTAAAATTGCATTGTTTGTCTTTTATTTTCATAGAAATGGAGGACAGGAAATGAACAGAGAGATGTTAAGCAGCGACGGGATGGGGAGAGGCTTAGAAAGACAGAAGGTGCTAATCAGGGTCGAGTCAAGAGTTTTTGTTCGTCGGGTCATACGCGGGTATCTGAGTTTTCATAATTCAGCAGTATTGGACATGACTAACAAAGCAGCTCCCACGGGGTCTGGGGGTGAGTAGTGAAAGTAAACGCACTCCGCTGAGATCAGCGAAAATTTCAGCGCTAAATTCAAAACACAATTTTTATGTCAAAATTTTAATCATTTTTTAAATAGAATTGATATCTAATAGACGTGCGACGGTCGAAAAACTGGCCAAAGATGCGGGAAAGCTGACATAAATCGGCTCAAAAAGTGGTCGATTAAGCTGCGTTTCAAAATGCCATGCGTAACGTCAAATTTAAAAAAATTAAAATTTCAATTTGCCACCAATCAAATAAAATACTATTGGTAGTTCGGTCTTCCCACTTTAAGCAACTATCCTATCATCTAACAACTAACATTCTATCCCACTTTCCCTCACCGGTCAATATTTAACGTTATCAATATACAACCTCTCAGTTTCCAGACATATCTGAACAACACGGAGTGATACGTGGATGTATGGATCGTCTTCTACTATTTGGACTCGATGACGACGTCAGAAATATTCTAAACGCGTATGAAAATCAGAGGATATGTAGGCATACGGATAGGAAGCTGCTAAGGTTATTCCCGTTGTCAGGGCAGACTGATGTGGTTGGTTTTCTAGGCAGTTCAATCCTAACAAATCATCAATTTCAGGTAACATTCTGCTCGTGTCAAGGAGACTTTTGTAATGATCACGACATGCTCCGTGAGCTGAGTTCTTCTAAATCTCAACATCTTCATCTCGTCATTCTCTTCCTCTCCACGTGGATTCTTTTAATATTTTAAGTCCCAATTATGTGTCTTTCCCCCCAACCAAAACCATCATCAGAAATTGTATTTTTATAATTTTGTATTCAATCTTTCAAAATGTACAGTACACTGGTTGAAAATGTATTATTACGTTTGCGTGTTTCAGTGGGAACTGGACAGAATTTGATAGTTTGCCAGGCAGGAGGAAAGTAGAACATTTTTGGATTTTTTTGTGAGACTCCGATCAGGATCTTGTTTTTTCAGATACGTGATCACTGAACAGATTCATTGAAAACCACAAGAAACATACGTTCATCTCAGTATACTGTACCTTTTTTTCAGACGAGTGATCCATTTCATTTTCTACATTTTCAGTTATCCAGAATTGTATCTTTTGTTCTGTATTTCTCTGAAAACACTTCCAAAAATAAACATCAAAATATAGTACCTTGTTCCCACTCAAAAAGAGAAGAACCCGTGCAAGAAGTTGCAAAAATAATTCGATTTTCCCATCATGAATATTCGAAATATGAATAAATGCTAATTTTCTTGGGAGCCAGGAAACAATAAAAGGAAACCAATTCCTTTGATTCTTTTAGTATTCCACCATTTTCTTGTGATCGGATCGAAGGAAGCTGAAAATTATGAGAGGTTGGTTTCATTTTTTTTTTGAGCAATTGAGTTTCTGTTGCTCTGTGAACTCCGACAGATCCGCAGATATGCTAGAGTGACGTTGCCGCGTTCTAAGTATCTGCTAAACCGTACGGTATCTATGTTCGGTTATCATAGACTAGCTAAGACATCGTTTAAGCTTTTCAAAATGAAATACAGTTCAAATAAATTAATTCAACTTTCAAGATCCTCCCATCTTCTCCATCATCGGATTGTCCATCGTTCTTTTCATGAACTTCGGATTTGCCGGTATGTTTCCGAATCGGACGCTGATCTCACAAAACATTTTTCATTTTCAGACTCGACAAACCAAACTTCAATCATTTTTCATGATGAAGTAGGAACCACCAGCTCGTTTTCTCTCAATGAAACGGAGTTTGAGAAAATCCGTGATTTGAATTATATTGAATTCTACGTGGCACTTCGAGAGCTCTATCTAACCGACGGATTCGCCCTATCAAACAAACTCAACTCTGTTATTCTTGGGCAAAAAGTCATCCCGGATTTGATCTACCAACTAGCTATACGAGCCCTTGAACTGACAAGATTCGAAATGAAACAAGGAGATGCTTCATTGAAAAGAATCAAGGGAATGATCAAAGTGAATGAGCCGGATGCATTGATCCATCAGCCATGGTTGATTGATCTTGCTGATGAAATCCTTCGGAATTCGTTCAATTCAAGAGACGTTGCATATTCGATTCGAGATCTTGGAGTTGAGTTATCAAAACCAAACTTCACGAGAACTGACTACACAAATGGAACATATCTTCGACAAAAAATCAATAACTGGACAGCTGTGCAGGGGTTTAATGAGACAAACTTCACGGAGTCTTTTCTCATGATTCATCATACAATTGGACCAGAGAATTTCGGAGTTCTCGCTGATATTCTGGAGGCGATGCCGTGGCAAGTACTTAAGATGCAATATGAAGGGATGTACCTTGGAGATGCTGAACTGTTGAGACTTTACAAGTCAAGACTGAACTCTGCAATTGCTGATGCTGATATAACTTCGACAATGCTGAAACAAGATTTGGCAGCACTCGTTGAAGTTTTGAATTCAACTAATTCTCTCATCGGGCAGCTAGCAGACGCTGATATTATCCCAGATCCGCATGTTTTCTCAGATATTCAACAAGGAATCATTCAATTGGATGGAGAACCCGAACAGAACAGAAATCAAAGAGCAAAGGAAACAATGGAGAACATCTGGGCATCAATTTCCAACCAAGAGGCCAAAAATAGATTTATTTCTGCGAGAAACAACGCAATGAACAGAGGAATCGGAGGACTGGAAGGAGTGAAACTGGCAATGACAGCTGGTGCAAGACTTATCAAGAACCTCGGTGGATCTGTCGACAATGCGAATAGGAAGTGTCAGGAATTGGTGAAATTGTCTAGATTTGATAGCATGGCTCAGCAAAAAATCTTGAATGCAGTTCAGATTTTACTGAAATTGAATGGAACGGATGGACAGAACACTGGATATCAACTACTGTTTGATTTGTACTTTGATAAGAAGGCTCCAAGAAATCAGTTCTTGTTCTCATCATCCAGATACCAGTCGCGGGAAACAATGATCGCTTTCTTCGGAGATGTGAATCTCGATGTGCAGTCTGGATTCCCTGATTTGATTAAAGGTAAAACATGTTTGCTTAATCCCACTGCTTGTATCATACTTGTCATTTGACGGGTCGGCCCGGGTGGATTGTTTTGATTTTTAACACACCAAAAACAATTATCAAGTTTTTTTAATCACTAAATTAACCGCAGAGCTACTTAAAATTGCAAATTTACTCGAATTACAGCTTAAAATGCCCAAAACACCATGTTTTTCGAGAGAAAATCGGTTTACCCGAGCCCAAAGCGGTAAAAATTTGGAAATTGGCCCTTGACACGTATATAGGCTTGTAGTACATGTTGTTGTTATTTGTCCCCAGATGCGTATTTCTTTTTCAGCACTGGCAAAGGAGAAACCAAGATACGAAAAGTTTCATAACTTTGTTGATAGTCTTCAAGGTGACAACAACATCATAAGAAGCATCCGGAGAGCCTACGGCATCAACGTTCCAAGTATGGAATTCGCTTTGAAAATCCGAACTGCACTTCAAAGTATTCGGAATATCACTTCAACTCAAGTCGAACTAGTGGAAACGCTGCGATCGATTCGGGAAATCTACCGAACAGATTACTCTGGTGAATACTTCACTTCACTGGCTTCGATTGCTAAACTCTCAAGAGATGAAATCTGGTTGGATGTGTATGATTCATTGGAGAACATCTATACACTGACAGTTGGTCCCGTTGAAAGAGCCGAAGAAAGAGTTGCTCCATTCCGTGGATTGAAGGAAATGATCGGAAAGAATGGAAGTTATTTGGAAGTGTTCCTCGCAATGCAATCTATTCTCGAAAGCCCATGGACATCTTCTCAAAAATGCGAATTCATCAAAGAATACTACTCTGGATTGGAAGATGTGACACCGGTGGTTGAAGCGTTTGGAATCAAAACGGATGATATCAGAAGATACAACGAAGGATCTACATACATCGATGCCTTGATTCAACTGTTGAGAGCTTCTGGATCCCTTCAGAACTTGGGACGTCTTCTCGCTTTTCATAAGATTCAAACTACTGATAAGGATCCAAATAATTCGATTCGAATGATCGCCGATTTGTTGATTCACTTTGGAAAAAATCCAAGGCAATGAAAGAGGTTAATATTTCGAATAGTAGGGGAGACGGAGAGAAGTTAGACACTCTCGTTTCTCTGAGCTCTCTTATTTTCCCCGCTAAAGTTCTTTGTCATCAAAAACGCAGATCTCGAGAACAAAAATAAAGCAACTAGAAAAATGAGCTCCATGTTTCGTATAAAATCCTCAAAAAAGTTGGGGAGAAGCATAGCGTTTTCGAAAAGATGGATAGTCTATAATTGTTAATCTTCTCTTAAATTCTACCCTAGAAAGTAGAATATTTCAATCGCTGATCCCATGCTTTCAAAACTCAAACAATAGTTTTCAGGACTAACTTTCACATTTTCACCACTCTAAATAACTTTTCGAAGTTCTCCTGAAATTCCATTTCCCCCTTAACTTCTAGCCACTAATCACACATGATTCTGCTTCTCCTACTTCTCGTTCTTCTCCATTTTCCATCAGCCATCATCACCAAAAACAAAGAAAAAGAGAAGAAAGATAATCAGAACCGATGACGATTAACGAAAGTTTTCCCCCTTGTTATTGTATATCCCTCCGCCGAAAACGAAAAAAACTACAATTTTTTTG